>NC_140993.1:158212898-159412898 GCF_052327205.1 Somniosus microcephalus | reverse complement strand
ACTGACAAACAAAAATAAGGTAGTGGGTTCTGAGCTACATGAGGACTAGGCCATGACACTACACTTAAAAGAAATAATCGCTGAGCTGGAGAAACACGCTAGAACGGTAAATGCATTCATTAGGGAGGATTGGAATGCGTCCGATCAGGCTGCGCAGAACGAGGCTTGTGTGCTATTCGGGGCGTGGTTACTGGGCGAGGGCCGCAGTAATCTGGAGGATTTAAAACAAGGTTTGGTCCCGTCCTGGATCAGCAACAAGCACTTGCAAGCGCTCCACCCTTTTGAGAACGCATTAAGTCCGTGCCAGCTAAGACTAGCTGCAGAGGCGTACCCAGTCCCAGTGGACTGTGGACGCTCGAATCACACTATCATGGGAATAGTGGTGAGGATGCCGGTGTTGGGTCCCACAGCAAAACCCGCCCCGGTATACAGGGTGGAGAACATTGGAGTCATTCAGGGGGGTGCGCACATTCGTTACGCAGTGGTCCCGCCTTATGTCATCAGATGGGAGCGTACGATGACAGGCACCGACCTCTCGGGGTGTCGAAGCCGGGGAGCACACATCATCCTGTGTCCCCAGCACTTGAATGCCTTTTTAAAACCACAGTGCGGGTTCAGAGCCGCTAGCGCGAAGCCGGTAAATTGCACCATGGAGGCAATGGCAAAAGACCATGTGCCCCCACAGGTGGCATATATCGGAGGTGGGACATACTGTGTTACCACTGCAGCGCCTCACTACCATCACGGACAGCACGGGTGGTGTCCGGTCAGTGACAGCAGTTTCTGTTTCAAAACCAGGGCTGAAGTTCAAGTGGCACAACAGCGAATTGTCCCCATTCCTGTAACTTCCACTGTTCACCTCACTGTAAAAGAGAATTTCACGGATTTTCAGCGATTCATTGTGCATTTTGGTTATATCATTCCCCCTCTCCCCGAACACCTCACCAAGATTTTAAAAGCCGTAATAGTTTCACAGAAGCATTTTTACACACTAGAGCAGAAGACATTGGAGATAGGGAACGACATATTTGACATAGTCACCCCACCATGGTGGGACCTGTTCACTAATATAGAGATCCCGCCCTGGATTAGAATAGCATCCCACATCCTAGTAGTGTATCAGGTTTTGATTGTAATATTTTTACTGTTCGTGCATTGCAAGAGAGGCAAATGCCTCCAGAGGCACGAGAACACAGGAGAATGGAGAGAACGCTATGTACGAGTGGGTGAAGAGACCCCCGCTTAAGCTGCTAAGTATGAAAGGATAAAGCGTCCCTCCACTCTTGGTTTTGGTTACTATATGATTTAAGTGTATGAATACTGTTGTGTTATAGCCGTTGATCAGGTTTTCTATTTTTGATTAATAAAATGTGTATGCAGGTGGCGTAAGGGGTATCGGCCCCTTCACATCTGAAAGATGAATGTATTATAGTTTGAGGTAGTACTGCCTATGATTGTCCAACTGTACACAATGTAATTTTCTGAAATGGGAACTGCATGTGTCGTGGGGGTCATAGATAGTTAATTACCAGGAATGTTTGGATGTGGGGAATCAGGGAAAATTTGCTCACCAAGGGTTATTGATGCTTTAAGCAAGCTATCAGTATCACAGGAGGGACTGTAAGATTTGCGAAATTTTCATTAAATAATCACATAGGAAAGTAGGGTTAATAAAACAGCTTTATTGACCAAAAGAAGCTTTTACAGAGAAACCTTTGATAAAAGGGCACACAAAATGGCCGCCAGACCTCGTGACCAGCTTCTGGGACCATTTGAATTTCTGTTACTGCAAGCCAGACAGGCTTGTGGATTGAGGACATTAAAAACCCGCGAAAACCAGTTTCGGGAAGCCGAAACTCATGGAACTGAGTATACATATTGATTAGATTATAAGTACAGGACAGATTTGGGTGACAGGATGAGACCCATCAAGAAATGGGCGGACAATTGAACGAACACTTTAACCCATTTACTGTACAAAGAGAAGCCGTTTAACAGCCATCAAGGGCAATCTCCAGACCGATCAATATACAAACCGAGTTACGGTGACAAAGCAAAGACATTATCGGCCCAGGAAGGCCAGTTAAGCTATCACCGACTCCCGTTATGAAGACAAAACACCCCTGCAGAGAGTTCTGCCCGCCAAAATTATTACAAAGACAGGACTATGATTTGGCGGGAGATAAGAATGTTCCAAAAGGGTATAACTGTGGATTGAAAAAGTCCATCAGAACGCTTCGGAGTAGCTTCGGAACTCCTACAGTACTGCTTCTTAAACTTCTTCGGTGAGACGCTTCAAGACCATCAGAGACCTTCACACAGCACTTTGGTTTGGAACGTGTTCGGTGTTCGGGCAGGCAAGGCCCGGCCACGACGGTAAGACGACGAGGGTGGCCCGGGTACTTTTGTCGGGAGATCATCGACGACCCAGGCCGAAGAAGAAGACACTCTGTACTCCAGCTCTGCTCCAAATCAGAAGGATATTATGACTGTATAAAGAAAGCCATTTGGGACCAGCGTACCGCCCCGGGGAAGACCATCGGGAGATCGATGACCCAGGCCGGAGAAGAAGACACTCAGGGCCCAGCACTCCAGCGTCTCAACATCACATCGGCGAGTGCTCGTCGCAGGAGAACCAAAAGGAAAACAAGCTGAGCCAGAACCTTCCAAACCCACGTGACGACGGAAAGCTGTGTCGAAAGGCTGCAAACCCCTTTTCGCAATTCTTAAAGTGGTGAGCATGATCCCGAGTTCCTCAAATCAAAACTTAGTTAGGTCTAGGGGAGGGGGTTAAGGGTAGTTGTAATGTGTTACCCCTTTTTCGATGTGCCGTGTGTTCCCCATTTCTATAGAGTTAAGTTTATAGATGTGTGCATGCTTGTAGTTGCTTTAATCTGTGCTTATGACATGTATTTTATAATGCTGCAAACTGTTTAATAAAAGCATCCATTTCGTGCTATTCGACCTGGTCTATTGAGTTTTTCTGCACTACAGCTCCCTGCACCTAAGTCCAAGGTCGAGAACCGTAGGGGCGAGTGGGTCGAACCTCTCACGGGTAATTATTGCAAGAAGCCTGGCAGGAGACCAGAGCAAGCAAGAGAAACCCCCTACAAGTGCGAGTGAATCTGAGAATCCACCACAAGTGGAATTAAGACGTTCACAAAGGATTCGCAAGCAACCAGAAAGACTTATACAAACCTGTTAAATTAGTCAGGGGTTAACCATGGTTCGAGCATACTGGTTAATTAAAACGTAGTACCTAGTAAGGCTTATTGTTTAAGAATTGCATACGGCAATCTTAAGGGGGGAGGAGTGTAGTAACCTGGGAGGTTATGAGTAACCTGATCCACCAGGTGGCGCTGTGGCAATTGGTCTCCTGAGTTAAGTCTGGTCTGTACTGGTTGTACTCTTTGTTTTTGCTGCCTCATGGCAGAAGCTTTTATGTGCAAGTGTTGATTAAACCATGTTACGGAGTTAACCTGTGTCCGTCTCCAACTATGGCCACCTCAAGATACCACAGGGGGCATGAGATCATAATTCAGGGCATCATGTAACATCACTTCCCGTCCTTTGCCCTGCAGGCCAAGCTGGCGAGAATCCGCAAGGAGCAGCTTCGCACCGGAGGAGGCCGTCCTCAACTGGAGCCTCTGACGGATCTCGATGAGAGAGTCCACCAGATTGTGGGAGGACGTCTGAGTGGTCCTGTCACCAATGCAGCTGCCGACCCCATTGTCCACAGTGATGGTAAGGTTCTCTACTATTACAGCTGTCACCTTCCAGTTGTTTCCCCCACCAGCATGCTTTCTCAATGTGGAGCCATGTCATAGCATTGCCGCACTGTTGCATCCCTTGCTGCCAAACTGTCCATTTGCTAAAGCCACTCTTCAACCTCCCTGCTTTCAGATGCTGCATCACCAGCTCGGGAGCCGGCCCCTCAAGCTGCCAGTGCCAGTGCCTCCGGAGGCGATGACCAGGAGGAAGCCGGACCATCCGTGCCAGCCTCAGGGGAGCCACCGCATCTGGAGGCTGGGGATAGTAGTTCCCTTGAGGGGAGGTGGGGGGGCTCTGATGAGGAGCCAGTTGCAGGAACCAGCGGCCTGCAGCAACGCACGGGGGTTAGAGACGCTCGGGGGCCATCTCCCCGGAGGGCGAGGCAGGCCACCATGACTGCTGCACAGAGTGCAGAGGAGGTGCGTAGCCTTGTCGAGATGAGCGCCCAGGCCCGGCTCAGGCACACTGAGCTGATGGCTGCAGTGGGGAGGATGCCTGAGTCGATCGACACACTGGCAAAGAGTGTGCTGGACTTTGGGGCAGCAATGGAAAGGATCGTCCAGGGCTTCGGCCCAGCAATGGAAAGGTCTGTCCAGGGCTTCGGCCCAGCAATGGAAAGGTCTGCCCAGGGTTTGTCCGAGGCAGTGGAAAGCTCTGTCCAGGCCTTGTCCGAGGCAGTGGAAAGGACTGTTCCGGCCTTATCCGAAGCAGTGGAAAGGACTGTCCATGGCTTTTCCCAAGCACTGGCACCTGCCACGCAGGTCCTCACTGCTGCCACGCAGTCACTTGCTGGCCTCGTCCACATGCAAATTGAGGCCACGGGAACACTCTCTGCTGCCACCCTAGCTGCATCAGGCAGGATCACCCCAGGCCCTTGCAGCACCACAGCAGGCCATGAATCTGTGGAGCAGTCGATTGTGGCGTATGATCCTGTGCGGCCCCGTCAGAGTGCTAGTGTTTTGGCCGACCACGGTGCAGGTGTCCTCTCTCTGCATGTGAGCAGTCTTGATGCCACCGCTGGCATGTCAGCAGAGCAGCTGCCACCACCTGCGCAGCAGACTGCTAGCAGACATGCCCAGTTGGAGCAGCCTGCTTGCGGGACCTCCAAGCCCAGAGGTCGTCCAGGCCATCCCTCAGGGGCTTCAGTGCTTCCAGACACTCAGCAGGCGTCCCCCAGCCTTGACGCAGCCACTGGGGTCCAATTGCGGAGGAGCTGCAGGGAGGGAAACGCTGCTTCAGCACACCAATTGTGTGCTCCACAATGTTCCTGGTGGCCTGATGGCTGTTGTTGTAATGCTCTTCTGCTGGGGTGCTGGGCAAACGGAGCGGGGTCATGAGCCATGGGCAGAGAGGATAGCCCTTGTCGCCCGGAAGCCAGCCTCGTGGGTGAGCCGGGGCCTCAAAAAGGTCAGCCACTGAGGTCTGCCGCAGGATGAACGCGTCATGGCTGCTGCCAGGGAATTGTGCATTCACCGCCATGATCATCTGCCGGTGATCACAGACCAGCTGCGCATTAAGGGAGTGGAACCCCTTTCGGTTATGGAACTCCTCCGGATTCTGTAATGGCACCCGCAAAGCCATGTGTGTGCAATCAATGGCCCCCTGCACCATGGGGAAGTCCGCAATAGCCGCGAAGCCTTGTGCGCGCTCCCCCTGCTTCTCCAGGGTCACAGGGAAGGTGATTAATTCGCGCCTCCTTTTGTAGAGGGCAGCTGTCACTTGCCGGATGCAGCAATGCACCGCAAATTGAGAGATATTTGATATGTCCCCAGCTGCTGCCTGAAACAATCCGCTGGCGTAAAAGTTGAGCACAACAGTGACTTTCACGGCCACCGACAGAGAGGTCCTGCACCGTATCCGTGGCTGCAGATCCCCAGCAAGCAGGTGGCACAGCTCAGTGACAACATCCTTACCAAATCTGAGCCTTCGCAGACACTGCTCCTCCGACATGGTAAGGTAGGAGACCTGCTGCCTGAAAACCCTGGCAGCGTATGGTCGGATTTGGCGACGTCCATTGGCCCTCCTCCTTCTGGCCAATCCTGGCCCTCTCTCCCTCCATCTCTGCGCCCTTGCCAGTTGTTCAGCCAGGATGACGTTCCCCTCCAAAGCAGCTCCCATTATTCTGGCCGACGAGTAAGACACAGTCAGTTTTCTGGATCCAACTGTTCTGGACAGGGCTGAAGGTCCCAAGGCTCCTCTGGCTCAATAAGAACACGTCTGCGTAACTGAAGGTCTGCAACTCTCTCCAGCAGCGAGCAGTATGGCCAGGCCAAATGGCTGCCACTTTTATACTAGTGCTGTCCCCTTTAAAGAGCGCCCCCCGAGTCCGAGAAGGACCTGGTAACGTTCCATCCAACAGTCACTAATAGCGCCAGGTGGAATGGAGGTGGGCGCCACTGAATTTCCGGTACGGGGCGCCAAAAAGGCGTTGCACAATGAAATGACGTCATTATCTGGCTGCGCCCACGAGCGGGTGCAAAGACTTAGCGCCGGCACTAACAGGCTACTCAATATGGCAGGATGCGCTAGGATCACTGCGCACATCCGAAAATTGGGTAACGCCCAAAATCTCGGGCTCCTTAGGCGCTAATCGCAACCAACCGAATTTCTAGGCCAGAGACAGGATTCTAAAAGTTAACGGCTAAATTGACAGTAAGAATAGAAAAAAGTCAACAGGAAAATGAGCAAGATAATTAGCTTACATCAGCAGAAAACTTCAAAGGATAAACCACAAAAAAAGTATAAAAATAAGAGTTTTTCAGATAGACAGTCAGAGGTCGCTGGGAAGAGGCAAGCAAATCTTGGCTTCAGAACCACTCTGTAAGCCTACAACTCTTGAGTCTCGGGTTATCAAGGTATTTGATTTTGGTGGATATCCTGGATTAGAATTAAGAATATGAAATGTAAAAATGTACGAAGTTAAGATTTGAGAATAAGGATCTCTGAGGATAAGAAATGTAAGCTATTTGTTTTTGAACTGTTAATGTTGCAATTGAATCAACAGCTGTTAACTGTATGTCAGCTCTTAAATAAATCTATATCTTTTTAGAATTGTCTCAAGTAGTATTTCTGTATCAATCTTGCGACCTCATTTTCTGTACACTCTTTTGTGAGGAGTTGCAGAATTCTGGGGGGTATTCTGGACCCTCATAATAGCCGGAAGGTTACAATCTATTTAAACTTATTAAAAGTGCTATCCAGAGGATGGTAACATCTTCACGATGTTCCTTTCCTTTAGGGAGAGATAGTCTGAACCTTTAGACCCAATTAAGCATCTTATAGACTTCGGCTATCTTTAACTTTAGTTGAAGGTGAATGTCTGGGGAATAGGCCTGATCTGGGGTAGCCTGCAAAGGGCTAGGACTAGTAATTATCCCTTCAGTTGGCACCCAACGTGTGTGCTAACGAGTTGATACAGAACCTATACTTATATTTATATCTATATCCATGTTGTAGGTTGTTAAGTATAGAAGGAGTGTTTTACTGACAGTGGTACTAAGACCCAGATTTAAGTTTCTAGAGATGACAAGACCCTGTTCAAGCCTTGTAGAACTTAAATCAGAACTCCCTCAAAATACCATTGAGGTCTAGAAGCTTCTTATAAAGTTCATATTAAACCCTAACTGAGGTTAGCTCCTGATGAAATATTAAACCCTAACCGAGGTTAGGTCTTGACGAAATGGCAAACCCTCTCAGAATTGGCCAAGTTTTTTTTTAAAGTTCAAACGATTGCTTTATTAGGGGAAATAATCCTATCCCTGAACCTCCAAAAAAAACAAGTGATAATTTTTGAAATAGAAGGTTTTGATGCCAAAGGAGCCATTAGAACTCATGGCATGATTAATGTTGATCACCAGCACCAGGGGATACAGAATATCCTGTGGGATAATCAAACAAATACTCCAAATCCACTAAATTTCTTCATGATAAGGTGCACAACTGCACAATTGGGAGGCCTAATTAATGGTGCCCAACAAGGTGGTAGCAACCATGGCCGAATAGCAGGACCCGGAGCAGCCTATGCTCCTGGGGGCCATGGATTCCATTTAAGGTCGCAAACTCGTGATGAAATAAATGACAACAATCTTCGAGAAAACTATAGACGGCTTAGAATCCATTATAATCAATGCCAACAGGCACTAGCTCACTCTTACCTAAATGCTGGAGGTGCAATGATTAATGGTCCAGTAAACCAACCCCAGCAATCACAAATTGCACCCCTAGGTCAAGTAAACCTGAGGTCTATCTACACAATGTGTGGTAAACCGGGAAACACCAGCCAGGAAAAAACCTGCTGGATTCTAACTAATCTTGATGAATTGGAAACCTTTTGCCAAGATTGGAATGCTCAACACCTGAGACAACTACTGCAAATGATACTAAGTTCAGACTTAATACCCCCATTAAACCAGTGTAACAACTGGGTACAAATATATGCTCTCACGGCAACTCAGGGCGGACATGTAATGGGTTCCATCAAGGAAATACTCACTAATACAGCCACAACTAAAGGGCTGGTAGCTGCCTACAGATTAGGCAAAGTACTTACTCAGGATAATTGGGACATTGTTCATGGTTGCCTGGCCAATCAATATTAAAATACAGCCCTCAAACTTGCCTGTGAGGGTGCTCTAAATGATTATCGAGATAACCAACAAAGATGGGATAATGCCAATCGCATTATCCAATTCAATCATGACCTCTTAGGTCTACCCCAAACTAAACGTGTAATGAGATCAGAAACTAGGGATAAAAAAACCGGAGAAGGTACCTTTGGTACTCAGAATGAAGGACTGTATAGACCCAAGTCTCAAGTCCACCCTGCCCAGACACAAACTCGTGGCTCGGGACCCCCAAGAGGGTATTCCAAAAGGTTTACACACCCAACCCGCCCACAATATGACAGATTTCTCCCCAGAAAGATGGGACAGATGAGGGGCTAGACCTCAAAAGGAAAGTGAAGGACAGTAGACTCCCTATGGGGACAGCTTTTACACTGGCCAAAACTAACAAAGAACCATGGGAGGGTACCAAGAAAACTGAAATTGGGATCAAAAAGATTCCTGGCAGAACCAACGTCCACCTCAACAGGAGGATCGTCAAGAAAGTAAACGGTCCAACAAGCCCCTTCAGGGATCTGGGAAACATGAAATCCCCAAGAGGGAGGAACAAAAATGAGTTAAAATAATTAAAGATAAAGCAGCAAATGAAGCTCAGGATCCTGAGGATGATCCCAAGCCTGGCACCCAGCCAGGACTTCTTGAATTCCCCTATGCCTTGGCAACCTTGCCCACAAATGCACAAGTGAAAGCCTTGTTTGATATGGGAGCTTATTACACTGTAATGCATCCTGCAATTATAAAAACTAAGTGGACAGGTTTGGGAAGTCCAATTTGTAAAAAATCATTCGGAAGATTCACAAAAGACAAAACCACAATAATTAATTTTTACAAGATACCTATTACCATATATGGAATAACAGTGACCCTAGATGTAGGACTGGTACCACAATTGGTCTGTTCTCTCATTATAGGACAACCAAACATGAAAGAGTACCTTAAAATTTGAATCAGACTTGTAGAAGCATCCACAGACCAGGATGATGGGGAAAAACATGTTCAAACACAGCTTGATTAAACTTGTCCAGAAGGGGGCGGCAAAGACCTCCTTGAGCAAATCATTAATAGATAATACCCTTATCTACACCATCCAAATCAATGTGGAAAGCTAGAGCATCTCCCCATCATGGAGGATGATGATACGGAGCAGGGAATCAGACAAATACCTATGAGACCGCTTACAGAATACCATCAAGTTATTTACTGTGATGGATCGTCAATGATGATTAAAAAAGAGACATCCCAACAATCCTCAGCTGGGATGGGGATAGTAGTCGGGACTTTTTGAGATTCCTATTCTTTTTATCCAGAAGAATTACTGTCTATACCCCTTAGCCATAAGACAGCGCAATATGCTGAAGCCGCAGCATTACAGTATGCTTTAAAGAATGCAGACCTTATTAAACCCACACTGTGGGAAGATATTCTCCGGTCGAGAATGGAGAAAAAGAAATGTCAGGTGATTCATGTAAATGGGCATACCACTGGAACAGTACACTCAAAAGGAAACAGCCTTGCAGACAAACAAGCGAAATGTTTGGTCTGCATGACACCCCCTCGAGAGGGGCCTGCCAATATTAGTGCAATCACTAGGGCACAATGGGCAGCTAATCAGGAAGAGGAACTGATTCAGCTATTAGACCCGACAAAAGAGAATCCACCAGGATATCCACCAAAGTACTTTTACTCGGAAACCCCTACGGGTATTGTACTAGTTAAGTTGCCCAAAGGAAACTGAGAGGTACCCCCGAGACACAAACAAGAACAGCTTGTAAAAAAAAAGGTCACGAGGGCATAAGTCAAGCACATTGTGGTGCCAGAACAACATTCTGCAAATTGACCCTCTTATATTGGTGGCCAGGCATGCTTAAAGCCTGTAAAATATACGTGGCAAATTGTGAGCCATGCTATTTAACCAATAAGTCATCACTAATTAAGCCACCGCCATTGGCTCCTGTGAAAGCTGATGAGCCAATGGGAAAATTCTTTATTGACGTTATTTGATCACTTCCCCCATCTTTGGGATATAGACATGTTCTTGTTTGTGTAGATGGATGCACTTCCTTCTACTGGCTGGTCCCCACAAAAACTGTTTCGGAAAACGCACTCGCCAGGACTATTTCTGATATAATTACTGTAACTGGTGCACCCAAAATCTTACACTCCGATTAAGGCAGAGCCTTTGTATCTAAGGTCTTCAAAGGCTACTGCGAACAAAGGGGGATTGGGTTAGGGCACAGCACGCCACGTCATCCACAATCAGCGGGACTGGTGGAATGTAAAAATCGGGAAGTAATAAAGCTATTGGTTAAAATGTTGAGAATCAGGGGGAATAAGTGGACCACCATCATTCCAGAGGTACAGCTATCACTCAATAATGTGCCCACATCTGCATCAGAGACAGTGTCTCCTAAAACTCCTTATTATCTGATGTACGGGGTTGAGATGCATACACCGCTTACCCATAGTTCTTTTATTGCCTCTGCACACTCTGAGTCCTTGACCCGACAGCGACAGTTATATAAAAAAAAAAGAAGTAACAAAGGAGATTCATCGAATTGATCAGAGGATAAGGGAAGCAAATAGGTAGAAAAAATTGACAAATAAAGTATGGCAACCCATAGTAGGAGAATGGGTACAGGAAAAGAAGTTCGAGCAGAAACCTGGTTTAAGACTGAAGTGGAAAAAACCTGTTCAAAAATATTTTGTTATTAACGAAAGAACAGTTCAAATACATATTAACCAGCTGAATGGAAGCATATTCTTAAAACTGTCTCCATAGACAATGGCCCAGAAATTCGGGTCCCCACGCGTGAGTACGCATTGGGTACTCATGCGTAGGCCCAACGAAAGTGCCGGTTTTGTGCATGCACTGCGCATGCGCGGGAAATCGGAACTTCTGTTCCCTTGAAAGAAGGGGTTTACAGGTGGAACGCATGTGCCGGAGAGGCAGCGCGTGCGCATCGGACTTACTTTTTTTGCAGGGTTCTCCGGGAGGGTAAGTCTCCAGCATTTACACTTTTAAAAAGCAGGAGCAAGGCCTGCTTTTAGCAAGGTAAGTGGTGAATTAATGAAAATTAAAACATTTTTTCCACAGGTTTATTATTTTTAAATACTTTAAAGAAAGGTAAGTTTATTTTTAGCCTTGTTAGAAAATGTATTTAATTTTTTCAAAAATTTAAATTATTGTTTAAAATAGTTATTTCATGTAATTTATCGTTATTTTAAAAATGTGATTTAAAAAAAAGAATTTATTTGAAGTTTTAGTTATGTTTTGGGGCTTATAGTATTTATAGGTTCGACAGCTCTTCCTGTCAAATTTATAAATGAAGCATTCCCTGCTACCATTGACTCTCCATGGCCCACGTGATCCCAGGGGACACTTCAAACTAACTGTGCCCCTGGGATACGCGAGCACTGCGCTCCAGCAGTTGGAGGAGGCCCAGGATCGGAATACCACGTCGGCCCACAGCTCAACGGCCGGCGCGCAAGGTAAGTGCAGGTCGGAGGCTTGCACCCGCGGGAAGCCTCCGACCCGAATTTCTGGGCCAATATCAAAGGATGTCCTGAAGGATACCGAATAGGAGGAACAATACAAGGTGCAGTCGTACACTGTCTTTCAAGACCCAGCTTGGAGCACGACACAGGAAATGGATGCGATCGAATTACTGATGACGGTCAGTCAGACTGTGTCGCCGGCTCTTCCACACATTGCTTGGCAATGCATCAGGAATTGGATTTGCGAAAAGCAACAACCGAAACAAGGAAAGATCAATGAATTACTTCAGTGAATGAGGAAGACACCACGGATAAAGATGAAATCAACTGAGTGCCTGGTAAGGCCTTTACGAAAACATGCATCTGTACACACGCTGGATCGAAGGTACAGCGTGTCAAGCTTCAACTAGTTTCAACGGACGTCTCCTTGACTCGTATGAATAATTCACCTCTACGGAACGTACATCTGCCGATTGGGCATTCTAAGTACATGTTATTTCGCTCATTGCATGATTATGTACTTATCATCCTTTTAAATTGTGTACAATTTACAATAAGACAAAACATTGTCCTTGGATGACATAAAAGGATTTTTCATGTAGCACATGTTCAAGAAGGAGGTGTGATGGAAAAGTCATATTCCAAGAGATACACCATCATATGAACAGAATTCTGATTTTATTAATACATGACATACTGGCCTAGAAATGCATTAAGACGCTGCCAGCTTCGCGCCCAGTTAACGCCTAAAGAGTGATTTTGCGCCAGAAATGAGTTTGCGCAGATATTCAGCGCAGCGGTATTGGCGGCGGTAGCCGTTAGCGCTGCGCCGGCACCGATGATGTCATCGGTGTGCGCAGTGCCCCGGTTCCGCCCCGAAACCGGCCCGATCCCCATATTTAGCTGCGGCCGCCTCCTCCGAAGCGGCCGCAAACAGCGACCAGGAAACGGGGCCGTCCTGCTGCCTTAGTGGGGCGCTTTAAAGCAGAAGGTGCGGCCGGCCGCTTTTTCGGCGGCCGCCTGCCCGCACCTCCTTCCCCGGCCTCCTCCACCACCCCCCCCGCGGCATTGCCGGCTGCTTTCCGTGAGCCCGGCACTTCTCCGTGGTGCCGGGCTCATTTGCCGGCACTATCCAGCGGCGATCTCCCCGTTGCAGGCAGCTCCCCCTTAAGAGAAGGAGGAGGCCTGCAGTACCGCAGCCTACCGCTCCGCAGCGGCTGGCGCAGTGGCGCCAAGAGCGCTGATATTCAGTGTCAGCGCCCCAAGCGGAGGCGGGCACACCCTGGTATAGCGCCCGGTTCCGAATTGGGGCGCTAACAATGAATATCTGATGATCACTATAGGCTTCCCGCCCAGCGCTAACTTTTGGGCGCTAGCCAGCTGGCGGGGCCATAGTGAATTTCTAGGCCACTGGGTTTAAAAGCCTGGAAAGCCTCGGCAACACAAACTGTGTCAATACAGGCTTCTGAGATAAAGTGAAGTGATAACACAAAAGTTGTAAACACCACAAGCTTTGAAATGGGAATTGGTTAAAAATACTAAAACAATGGCCCTATTCAAATAGCAGTTTGGTGCTTCCAGAAGGTCTGAAGTTTGGGAGAAACACAATGGAATGACCCAAGTAAAGTGTTAAAAACTAACACTCAGGGAAACAGAAACACAGGCCTAGAAATTCAGTTCGGACGCTATTGCGGCGCTAAAGTCGGGCGCTCGGCAAATTTAGCGGCCGCCGGAAAGTGCAGGCGACCTCGCCGAAATTCAGTAGATTTGGCCAACTTTTTGGCCGAGCGCTGCAATAGGCATTGGAACCCTGTGTTCAGGCGCTAATCCGGCGATGCGGCCTGATAACGCCGATTCCGGGCGCAGCGCAGGTGCGATCATGTGGTGAGTGTCAGCAGACACCCTGACGCCGGCCAGCTCTTAAAGGGGGAAGGGTCAACTTTGACTGCAGCCACGCCCTGCATGCTGTAGCCCTGCAACTAGGCCTCAGGACTGGTTGTGTGCCAAATCAACGCCTGGAGGTAATGGAGAGGGCCCGTGAAAGAGCCCAGCGGTTCTCTGACCATGCGCTGGGTGTGCTCCTTCATGGGGTACGCAAGAGAAGACGGGTCGTGTGCCCGGCTAGTGGCAGGAAGGCTCCCAGGAGCAAGTTCAGGGAGGCCTGGACCAAAATTGCCCGGAGGGTCTCCTCCAACTCCGATGTTCCCAGGAGTGCGGACCAGTGCCGCAAGAAATACAATGACCTATGTCGGCTGGTCAAGGTGAGTACCCTTTCCAGTGTCCCCCTCATCCTTGCATGTGCACCTCCCATTAGGGCCAAAGGGACATCAAAGGTCTAATGCCCAGCCCTCCTCCCGCTGCAATGGCACTTGCATGTTAATCAATAGCTCTTTCTGCACTTATCACACTGTCCAAGCTATTCCACCATGGGAGGCCTCACACACAGCAACAGGGCACCACACTGTCCAAGCTATTCCACCATGGGAGGCCTCACACACAGCAACAGGGCACCACACTGTCCAAGCTATTCCACCATGGGAGGACTCACACACAGCAACAGGGCACCGCACTGTCCAAGCTATTCCACCATGGGAGGACTCACACACACCAACGGGGCACCACACTGTACTTAGACGCCCTCCTTTCTCTTGCAGGCCAAGCTGGCGAGGAATGCCAGGAGCCTGCGTGTCACTGGTGGAGGCCCTCGCGATTACCAGGAGCTAACGGTTCTGGAAGAGAGGGTGGCCCGACTCCTGCATCACCCGGTGACTGGGCCTGTGGCGCTCGGCGACGCAGACCCTATACTGGAACCCACTGGTAAGGACAGGACCGGGTGCACCTCTCTCCTTGCCCTCGCGCATCAGATCTACATCCTTCCCCACTGGCCGAAAAATGCGCATAATGCACCAGTGCGGCCTCCCTCGCTGTCGGCCTGTCCTCACTCTAAAGCTACACTTGTGCCTTCCTGCTTTCAGCTGGTGAGGAGGAGGTGCTCCCTGAAGCCCACACAGCCAGGCCCTCGGAGGAGGAGGACGTCGAGGAGCAGCAGGAAGGCGCCACCTCGGGGGAACCCTCCTCCGCTCCAGGAGATGGCAATGAAGGGGAGACGTCTGGCGTGCCGGAGAGCCAGGGGGAGGCGGGGGAGGGGAGCCCCGAACCTGGTCCCAGTGGCATGGACGCACGCGGCAAGGCTCCGGCGGCACGCCAGCCTTCTGCCCAGAGGGGGGAGGCGGTGGAGGGGAGGGCAGAACCTGCTCCCAGTGGCGTGGCCGCACGCGGCAAGGCTCCGGCGGCACGCCAGCCTTCTGCCCAGAGGGAGGAGGCGCCCTCCAGTCCGGACTCGGACATCGCCCAGGAGGTGCGCCTCCTGGACGAGATGTCGGCGGCGTCGGAGCGGCGGCACGTCGAATTCATGGAGATGGTGGCACAGATGCCTCACGCCATCGAAAGCCTCGCACAAAGTGTGGTGGCTTTCGGCCAATCCCAGGCCAGGGGGCTGGAGCAAATCGCAGCAGCGCACGCCAGGGGGGTGGAGCTCCTTGTGGCAGCGCATGAGAGGGGGGTGCAACAACTCGAGGCAGCGCAGCACGCCAGTCGCCAGCTGAGAGTTGCTGGGCAGACAATGGCACTGCAGATGCGGGCACATGCCGGCGCAGTTGGGGCACTGACTTCTGCCACCCTCGCACTGGCGCGGAGGCATCGCCAGGCCAGCTGCCGCCCTGCTGCCGCACACCGGTCTGGCGACCAACAGTTTGGCGCGCTTGCTCCCCGGCCAGGCCGCCCGAGTGCACGTGTGTCTGGCGAGCAGCGCGCGCCTGGCATCACCCACCTTGTCCCCATTGGTGCAGGTGAGCCTGCCACTCCCCCAGCCAGGGTGCAAGGAGCTGCTGCAGGCAGTGAAGAGGGCCACCCACAGCTGCAGCAGCCACCAGCCGGCGCCTCCCGGGCCCGCCCTCGTGTAGGCCGACCCCCAAGGGCATCTGGCGAGACGCCTTGTCGCCCTGAAGATCCTTCCCCCAGCCTCGCCACAGCCTCACGGCCCAGCTTGAGGCGCCGCAGCAGGACGGGCCGGGGCAAAAGACGGCTGTCGACGGACTCGCCCTCTCGCCACACCGAATAGAGTGTGGTGAGCGAGGGTTTGGGTGATGCGGGGGCTTCTGTTCTGGGGGGCATTATGTTGTTTGGTTTTATGGGGGTGTTTGTGTTGTGGGGGGGGCTTGTTTTTGTTAGGCCAGTGAGGAAGGCCATTTGGATGTTGATGTTTTGTTAGTCCTCCCCAGGTTTTGGGAGTGACAGAAGTTTGTGACTGTTTTTTGGGGGTCTTCTCTGTTTTGCTCTTCCATGTGGGAAGGGCCCTGAGTTTTTGAAATAAAGATGTTTATTTATTCACCATGTGCAGGTGTCATGTTTCAAGTGGTTGTTGGGTTAACCGGCTGAGGGCTTGCGGAGCGGCTGCCTTCAGCTGCGTTCAGTGGCCCAGGCCATTCCCTGACAGGGGGCCTAGAAGTGTCGAGCAATAAGCCCCCGGCGGACGGCCCTTGGACCTTGTCGCTCCCTCCTGGCCTGGTGCTCCTCCTCCTCAGGGTCCTCCTGCTCGTCCTCCTGAGGTGGTGGGGCAATGTCAGGTGGCAGTGCCTGAGTCCTGCGGATAGCCAGGTTGTGGAGCATGCAGCACACCACGACGAACTGGGAGACTCTATCCGGCGAATACTGAAGAGACCCGCCCGAACGATCCAGGCAACGGAACCGTTGCTTGAGGACGCCTATCGTTTGCCCTATTAGGTTCCTTGTGGCTTGATGGCTTTCGTTGTATGCCAGCTCCGCTGGGGTCCTGGGCGCGCGGAGCGGGGTCATGAGCCATGTGCACAAAGGGTAGCCCTTGTCCCCGATAAGCCATCCCCTTGGTGGAGGCTGTGCCTGGAACATGTCAGCCACAGTAGTCTGGCGCAGGATAAAGGCATCGTGGCTGCTTCCTGGGAAGCGGGCATTGACAGCTAGGATGCGCTGCCTGTGGTCACACACCAGCTGCACATTTAGGGAATGGTAGCCCTTCCGGTTGCGGTATTGCTCGGCATTGTGGATAGGTGCCCGCATAGCCACATGCGTGCAGTCAATGGCGCCCTGCACCATGGGGAAGGCCGCGATCCTGGCAAATCCGACTGCACGCTGCTCCTGCTTGTGTTGGGTCATGGGGAAGGAGATGAATTGGTGCCTCCTCGCGAAAAGTGCTTCGGTGACCTGTCGGATGCAGCGATGCGCGGCGAACTGGGAGATGTTCGCAATGTCCCCAGCAGCGGCTTGGAAGGAGCCGCTTGCATAAAAGCTGAGAGCCACCGTGACCTTCACTTCCACCGAGAGAGACGTTCTGGACATGAGCTGTGGCTGCAAATCTGCGTGAAGCAGCTGGCAGATCTCTCCAACCACCTCCCTTCTGAAGCGCAGCCTCTTAACACAATGCGCCGCAGTCATGGTGAGATATGAGACCTGCTCCCGGTATTGCCTGACTGGGTAAGGCCTACGTTGGCGATGCCTAATGGACCCTCTGCGTCTAGGCATGCCTGGCCCTCTCTCAAAGCGTCTGCGAGCCCTTCGCACAAAATGTAGCAACTGAGGGTTGGCCCCCCATGCAGCCCCCATTACAAAGTTCCAAACAGCAAAATCACAAGGATGCAAATGTCAAAGTACTGGCTAGAAGCCAAAAATACCTCTCCTATGGTGTCCGAAATCAGTAATCTCTGTGCCTTGCTCTCCGTGCAGAAATCCAAAGCAGTAAAGTCATTGCAGCGAAATGGCTGGCTTTTATGGGTGAGTGGATGTGCCCTTTAATTAGCGCTCCCCGAATCCCACAGGGCCTCTGTTGAGTTCCATTTCACAGTTCTTAGCAGCGCCACGCCCACATCGGCCGGGCGCCACTGAATTTCCGGTTTGGGGCGCACAAACGGCGTTGCACGACGAAATGACGTCATAAGATGCGCGCGCAGCTGAGCGGGCGCTAACACTTTGCGCCGGCGCTAAATCCCAGCTGAATTTCGGCGTAGGCACAGATCCGGCGGTGCCCGGGCGCTAAGTGGCTAGCGCCGGAAATCTGGCGCTAACGGCTGGCGCAAACAGCTGAATTTCTAGGCCACGGAATATTAAAAAACCATGGCCTAGAAATTCAGTGGGCTTTGTGCCCAGTTACCACCCAAAGAGGGCTTCTGCGCCAGTCTGCAAACTTCGGGCGAACTTCATTGACGCGCTAATTGCGGCGGTAGCCGTTAGCGCTGCGCCGCCACCGATGACGTCATCGGTGTGCGCAGCGCCCCGGCACCGCCCCGACACCGGCCCGACCCCCATCTTCAGTAGCGACCGCCTCTTCCGTGGCGGCCGCTAATAACATTCGGAGACCGGGTCCGTACAGCAGCCTTAGTGGGGCGCTTTAAGGTGGAGGAGCGGCCGGCCGCTTTTTCGGCGGCCGCCTGCCCGCACCTCCTTCCCCGGCCTCCTCCACCCCCCCCCCGCGGCATTGCCGGCTGGTTTCCGGGAGCCTGGCACTTGTCCGTTGTGCCGGGCTCTTTTGCCGGCACTCGCGATCGGGGCTCCGGCTGCTGCAGGCACCTCCCCCTTAAGAGAGGGAGGAAGGCCTGCAGTACCGCAGCCTGCCACTCCACTGCGGGTGGCGCTGCGGCCACTAGCGCGCCGATATTCAGTTTCAGCGCCCCAAGCGGGGGCGGCCACACCCTTGAACAGCGGCCGTCCTCGACTTTGGGCGCTGAAACTGAATATCGGCTGGGCGCGAGTAGCTCCGCGCCCAGCGGTAAATTCTGGCCGCCAGCGAGCTGGCGGGGCTATAGCTAATTTCTAGGCCCATGTGCCTTCGTAAAAGTAACTTCAAATGAAAGACAGGTAACATAAGGTTATATATGCAACCAATTGAGATAGCTAGAAATGCATGAAACACCATAGTTGAAGTGCTTTTAATTTACATGTAGTAAATATGATACCAACAGAACACTTTGAAGATATGACTTCATTAGATGCACCAAGTGTGGTGTATGTAACTGTTCCACCTTTAAGAGAACTATTTTAAGAGATGCACTACTTTATCTTGGCTGCTGTATACTGTAATACCGGTGGTGACCACACGGGTATATAAGTGCTGTGTAATGATTTATTGGGCAGTTCAGCCTGACCTCCGACTAGTAAAGACCTGTTGACTTTACTCTTGTGGTCTGTGTGCAGTGATTCTTATTAACAATAACTAGAACACACAGACTTAACAGTGGCGACGATGACGATCTTACCCTGCGGCAGAGATATATCCAAGGCAGTTTAACGGGCGTCGAGAAGAGGCATCCGCCCTCATCATCCTGCTGAGAAAAGACTCGGGTCTGAAGAGCAAGGAAGAATCCTGACACGAAGCCTTCCATCAGCAACAGGCAGTGATCATCCCTTCTATCACGGTGGTGGGTAAGCCGATCAGCGACGAGCAGCAAGTCGGCCACGTTGGCTGTGAAGTAGGGGAGGGAAAAACGGAGGATATAAGGGCGGAGAACTCGACCACGGCCGGGGAAAAGAGCCGGACAGAAGTCGGGGCCAGAGGCGCTGAGACTGGGGCAGCGTAAGGCACGGGAGCCGCGGTGAATGCAAACGCAGCCGGTGTAAAAGACCGGGCTGCAAGCGGGCTGGGAGATGCAACAGCGTCGAGAGAGAGCTCGACCGCGACCGGGGAAAAAGGCCGGGCAGCTACCGAGGCCGCGAGGTGCGGGATAAAATAATTTTTTTTTTTTAAAAACCGCGGAGAACTCAGCCGCAGCCGGGAGAAAGGACCGGACTGCAAGAGGGGCTGGGAGGCACGATTTGAGAACCGCTGGGGAGGGCGAATGCAGCAATACGGCAATCGCCATTACAGCCAGCAGGGGAGAAAGGCAAACGCGGGAAGCCGCCATTTTCGTCGGCGGGGGAAGAAGACAAGCGTGGGAAACCGCCATTTTGAAAAAAAAATATAAAAGAAAATTTCTTTTTGTTTCTCAAGAAGATTGCGAGGATGCCTAAGCGTGGTAACATCAACGATTTCGATCCCGATGCTGAAGATTGGGCCATGTATGTAGAACGCATAGAGATTTATTGTAAGGCAAATAAAATATCAGATGAAGATAAAGCACTAACCTTACTAAACTCAATGGGTGCGAAGACATACGGGCTATTGAAGCATCTTCTATCACCAGCTAAACCGGCGGATCAGGCTTTCGCTAATATTGTTGCTGTCCTGAGAAATCATTTGAACCCCACACCGCTGATGTTAGCGGAACGATTTAAATTTTATGCGAGAACGCAACTGAAAGAGGAAAGCAACGCGGAGTATTTAATTGAACTGCGTAAGCTAGCGAAATACTGTCAGTTTGGGGAAAGACTGACAGAGGCACTGAGAGACAAATTCGTGTGTGGATTGTCAAAAGAAGGAACACAAAAGCGGCTGCTTGAAGAGAATGATCTTACACTTGATAAGGCTGTCACTATTGCAGCATCGCACGAAGCCGCAGCGAGAGGCACTGCGGAAATGCAGCTGAAGGCAGCGGTACTCAGCGTAGATCAAATGGCTTTGGGTACAGCGAAATGTTATCGTTGTGGAAAGACAACACATGATCAGAACCAATGCTGGTTTAAAAATCAGGAATGTAGAAAATGTGGCAAGCTTGGTCACATAGCTAAAGTATGCCGGTCAGGAAAGAAGACCAGCAACAAAAAGTCACTGCAGGAAAAGTGCAGAAAGATACATAAGGTGGCTGAGAAGAGTTCGGATGAACAGAATTCGGATTCAGACTCCAACAGCAAGGAACTGGGTAGTCTGAGAATTCACAATGTGAGTAAGGAAGCTGACCTACAAACTATCTGGGTCACACTTCAGATAGCAGGAGTCCAAGTGAAGATGGAATTGGACACCGGATCAGCGTTGACGGTCATGAATAAGCAAGATTACAAAAGGTTATTCATACATATTCCCCTACGGGATACGGAGATAGTATTGCAGACATACACGGGGCAAAGAGTATACCCCATCGGAAAGATAAAAGTCAAGGTGGTACACAAGGGCAAAGAACACCAAGGAATGGACTTATATGTACTACCTGAGGGAGGTCCACCACTTCTGGGACGGGAGTGGATCAGGAAAATAAATATGGACTGGCACTCCCTAAAAGCAATAACGGTAGATTCCGGAAAAAAAGATGTCAAACCTGAACGATTGTCCAGAATATTGGATGAGGCTAAAGAGGTGTTCCAACAGGGACTGGGAACACTGAGAGGAATTATGGCAAAAATCAAGATTGCAGAACATGCAAACCCAAAATTTTTCAAAGCCAGACCGGTACCTTATGCGATACGACCTGCTGTGGAAGCTGAGCTGGAAGGGCTAGAACGTTCAGGAGTACTGTCTAAGGTGGACTGGAGTGAGTGGGCCACGCCCATTGTTCCCATCATGAAGCGTTCATCGAGTGACAAGCCAGGGGAACTGGGGAAGGTCCGCATCTGTGGAGACTTCAAGATCACGGTTAATCCGGCGCTTCACATGGTGCAATATCCGCTTCCGCGGATTGAGGATATCTTTGCTTCATTGTCTGGTGGGAAACACTTCACCAAGATAGACCTGGCGCAAGCGTACTTACAGATGGAAGTTGAGGAAGAGTCGCGCCAGTATCTCACAATCAACACGCACAGAGGCTTGTATCGATATAATAGACTGGTTTTTGGAGTGGCTTCGGCTCCAGCAATTTGGCAGAGGGCCATGGAGCAGGTATTACAGGGAATTCCAAGCACTCAATGTTACTTGGACGATATCCTGATTACAGGAGATGACGATGAGGAACCCCTTGCAAATTTGAAACTGGTGCTCACCAGATTGAAGGAATATGGACTTCGAGTTAATCGCCAGAAATGTGAGTTCTTTCAGAAATGGATCTCGTACTGTGGTCATGTCATTGACCAGGAGGGGCTGCACAAGTCACCTGACAAGATCGAAGCTGTTGTGAAGGCTCCCGCTCTGGAAAATGTATCCCAGTTGAGGTCGTTCCTAGGGTTGATTAACTATTACCATAAGTTTCTGCCAAATCTATCCACGGTGCTGCACCCGCTGAACGCTCTTTTGCAGAAAGAAGTACCATGGAAGTGGAGCGAGGACTGTAAGAAGGCCTTTCGCAAAAGCAAGGCATTGATCACCTCAGAGGAAGTGTTGGCTCACTTCAACCCAACGCTACCTATTCGTTTAGCTTGTGATGCTTCTCCTTATGGTATTGGAGCAGTACTCTCACACAAGTTGCCAAATGGCTTGGAAAGGCCAGTCGCATTTGCATCCAGATCATTGACCTCCGCTGAGCGCAACTATGCTCAGATAGATAGGGAGGCTCTCAGCCTTGTGTGGGGAGTAAAGAAGTTTAATCATTACCTGCAGGGCCAGAAGTTTACACTGCTGACAGACCACCAGCCGTTGGTATCCATTTTTAACCCTAAGAAGGGTGTTTCGGTGATGACAGCACAGAGGCTCCAGAGATGGTCCCTTTTCCTAGGGGCACACCAATATCAGATAGAATTCAAAGGTACAAAGCAGCATGGTAATGCTGATGGGCTGTCGCGCCTGCCACTACCTACTGAGGAGGAGGCACCGACGGTTGACCCGGTGGAGTTATTTCACTCGGCCATCATCGAATGTTTACCTGTCACCAATGCAAATATTGAAAGGGAGACTAGGAATGACCCGACACTGACCCGGGTCTATGAATTGACAATAAAGGGATGGCCAGCCCATGGTGATCCACTGTTACCGGCATTCTCAGCAAGACGAGAACAGCTGTCCATCTGTCAGGGAACATTGATGTATGGAACAAGGGTGATTATCCCTCCTAAGTTAAGAGAGAGAGTTCTAAAAGAACTGCATGAAGGTCATCTGGGCGGAGTCAAGATGAAAAGCCTTGCTAGGGCTTATGTGTGGTGGCCGGGTATCGACCAACAGATAGAGGATCTGACGAAAAGCTGCTCAGGGTGCCAAAAAGTCCAAAATGCACCTCCAATTGCACCGCTGCATCCATGGGAATGACCTTCAACCCCATGGCAACGTGTACATATTGACTTTGCTGGTCCATTCATGGATTCCATGTTTTTAATTGCGGTGGACGCACATTCTAAATGGCCAGAAGTGATTAAAATGACTACCACTACCTCGGAGAAGACGATCGTGGTGCTAAGAACGATATTTGCAAGAAATGGATTGCCAGAGCAAATATGTTCAGACAACAGACCACAGTTCGTGTCAGAGGAATTCCAGAAATTCCTGAAGAAGAATGGGGTGAAACATTATACCTCTGCCCCATATCATCCAGCTACGAATGGGCTGGCCGAGAGGTTTGTACAGACGTTCAAAAAGGCAATAAAGGCCATGAGCGAAGATCAGATTCCACTGCAACACAAGGTGGACAATTTCCTACTGGCATATCGAAACGCCACCCATGCAACAACAAACCAAAGTCCTGCCATGATGTTCTATAAAAGGATGTTGCGGTCCAGGTTGGACTTGTTAAAACCAAATGTGCGGAGGGAAGTCGAAAACAAACAGTTCCAGCATATCAATAACAAGCCCGCTCGGAGTTTTGAAATAGGACAACCAGTGTTAGCCAGGGACTATAAAAACGAGAAATGGCAATCTGGAACAATTCGGGCCAGACAAGGACCCCTGATGTACACGGTAGATGTTGGTGAAAATGTAATGCGACGTCATGCTGACCAACTGGTGGGATCGAGAACAAGGGTCGAGCCCATGGTTATGACAGAGACAACCATGGAGGAAGTTAGTGAACCTGAAGCATCTACCTCAGAAGTGAATATACCTGATGATGATGTCCTATCCATAGGGGATCAACTAGATGAGTCACCCCAGCAACGAGAACCAGAGACCCCTGAAAGGCGTTATCCGTCTCGGATCAGGAGGCCTCCTCAGAGACTGAATCTGTGAACTGTTTTTACATGAAGTTGTGTATATATGTTATTATGTTATGTTTAATGGGGAATATATACTGTTAAGCTAAAAAGGGAGGATTGTGGTGTATGTAACCATTCCACCTTTAAGAGAACTATTTTAAGAGATGCACTACTTTATCTTGGCTGCTGTATACTGTAATACCGGTGGTGACCACACCGGTATATAAGTGATGTGTAATGATTTATTGGGCAGTTCAGCCTGACCTCCGACTAGTAAAGACCTGTTGAATTTACTCTTGTGGTCTGTGTGCAGTGATTCTTATTAACAATAACTAGAACACACAGACTTAACACCAAGCAATCACATGGCTTTTGTATTGAACTTGGAACACCACGGCGTCATAACGTCTGCTAATAACCAGTTATGCCAATATTAAGAATTGAATGAAAGTTCTTCGTGAGAATGGCATCAAAGAGATAAATCTGTAATAACCATTTTATGATACGTTTTTGAAACACCTAAACATAGAGGCAGGATTCTAAACGTTAACGGCTAAATTGACAGTAAGAATAGAAAAAGGTCAACGGGAAAATGAACAAAGATAATTAGCTTACATTAGCAGAAAACTTCAAAGGATAAACCACAAAAAAAGTATAAAAATAAGAGTTTTTCAGATAGACAGTCAGGGGTCGCTGGGAAGAGGCAAGCGATTCTTGGTTTCAGAACCACTCTGTAAGCCTACATCTCTTGAGTCTCGGGTAATCAAGGTGTTTGATATTGGTGGTTATCCAGGATTAGAATTAAGAATATGAAATGTAAAAATGTACGAAGTTAAGATTTAAGAATAAGGATCTCTGAGGATAAGAAATGTAAGCTATTTGTTTTTGAACTGTTAATGTTGCGACTGAATCAACAGCTGTTAACTGTATGTCGGCTCTTAAATAAATCTATATCTTTTTAGAATTGTCTCAAGTAGTATTTCTGTATCAATCTCGCAAACTCAATTTCTGTACACTCCTTTGTGAGGAGTTGCAGAATTCTGGGTGTATCCCAGACCCTCATAATATCCGGAAGGTTACAGTCTAGTTAAACTTATTAAAAGTGCTATCCAGAGGACGGTAACATCTTCACGATGTTCCTATCCTTTAGGGAGAGATAGTCTGAACCTTTAGGCCCAATTAAGCATCTTATAGAATTCGACTATCTTTAACTTTATTTGAAGGTGAACGTCTGGGGAATATGCCTGATCTGGGGTAGACCGAAAAGGTCTAGGACTAGTAATTATCCCTTCAACAAGTGGCCCAGGAGGTCAACTCCATTTCGCTAAGCCACAGAACCTGGCTACAATGCAGGAAGATTTTTCATGATCTTCTCTGCAGAGGAAAAGTGAGTATGACTTTCCCATCACCCTCAATCTGATCCCCATCGTCTCTCCTCACCAGCACTCTGCTTTGTCAACCTCTTCCTCCACATCCCACTTGACACTTACACTCCTGCACTCTTACCCATTCCCTCTCTCTCTAAGGTCAGATTCACTTAACTATTCGGCCATGCAGCCCTCACACTCCCTATCACTGTGATGCCATGACAACAACAACTTTCAACACACAGGGAGGGTCCTTTGTATCCTTCTAAGTATCAATGCTATGAATTCTCTACACTCACTCCTTCATTCTTACTCAAACTCCACTTGTATCCCTCATTGCAGGAAAAGAGAGCCCACAATAAGCGGGCAAGAGCCATGACAGGAGGAGAGCCACCCTCAGTAGCCCAGATAATGCATAAGTAGTCACAAGGGTAGTCACTTGGGCATCATGTTGTGTTTATTTTTGAAAATCTATCAGTTGCTTGTTGTTATAAAAATTTCTGCTGGCAAACTATTGAAGTTGTGGCCTGTGTCATTTCACAAATGGAACTTCCACATTAGGGTGACTTGCAATTGTCAGTATGGTGGTCATAGTGATAGGAATCCAAAGGTTCTTGGTCATTGTCGATGCTCTGGTAAGAAGCTGCGAGGCAAAAGTGCTTGAATGGCTAGGCTAAGCAAATCTGGCCAAGATGAGTGCGTCCCTTGCATCCCGGGCAGCAATGTGCTCGCATGCTGCTGCCGCTGGTTGATGCGCCTCTGCAAGCTGATTGTTGTTTCTCTCCTCCTCCTCCTCCTCATTTGAGGATGCTATGTGATGAGCCACTTGTTCCTCAGGCATCTGCAAGCCACGATGCTGTGCCATGTTGTGAAGTGTACAGCAGAACACGACGATTCTGGAGAACCTGGCTGCTGAGTACTGCAGGGCTCCACCTGATCTATCAAGGCATCTGAAGCGCATCTTCCACAAGCCGATGGTTTGCTCGATTATGGATCTGGTGGAAATGTGGCTGGAGTTGTAGCACTTCTCAGCTTCGTTGGATGGCCTCCTCAACGCCGTCATTAGCCATGTCTTCAGGGGATAGCCCTTGTCTCCAAGTAGCCATCCGTTAAGTTGGTTTGGTGGACTGAAGAGTGGAGGCACACTAGACTGGCGCAGGATGAAGGAGTCATGGCAACTGCCAGGGTACTTGATGCAAACATGCAAAATTTCCTTCTTGTGGTCACATACCAGCTGTACATTGAGGAAGTGGAAGCCCTTGAAGTTGACAAAAATACCTGGATTGTGATGGGGTGCTTTACGTGCCACATGTGTGCAGTCTACGACACCCTGCACCCTTGGAAAGCCTGCCAGATTGTCAAACACAACCGCACGCGCAGTTACACTGGCTTGATCCTTGGAGAAATTGATGTAATTGTGTGCAATGGCAAAGAGGGCATCAGTTACCTGCGTGATGCAAGTGTGCGCGGCCGCCTGGGAGATGCCGCTGATGTCTGCTGTTGATCCCTGGAAGGAGCCTGAAGCAAAAAAGTTGAGTGCGTTGGTGACTTTGACGGCCACTGGTAAGGGGTGTCCACCCGCTCCTCTGGGCTCTAGGTCTTGCTGCAGTATTGCGCAGATGCCACCCACTACCTCTCGCGAAAGTCTGAGCCTCCTTTGGCACTGCTGCTCAGTCATGTTGAGGTAGCTCATCCTCTGTCTGTAGACCCTGTTTTGGGGGTATCTCCTGCGCCGACGTTTCCATGCGCTGGCGCCTTCTAGCCTGTGCAGCTTCAGGTGGGTGAGCAGCAGCTTGGAGCTCCTGCTGTTGCTCCTGCAGTTGGTGCTGCTGTTGTTCAGGGTTCTGCTGATGCCGCGGCTGGTCTTCGTCCGAATCTGATGTCCAGGAGGAAAGGAAATAAATGGTTCCCATTCTTCAGGTCTATACCTCAATTGAGGAAGTGCTCGTTCAAGGTGCGGAGAGGGGTTTCCCAGGAGATCACACTGGAGATGGGTGTCAGGCTCCAAACTTCCACAACAATGAGTAGGCCTGTTAAAAGTTCCCTCAGACCTGAGACAACAAAGTTCTGCCTCCTGCAAATGAAGCTTGCTGAAATCTCATTTTTAATGGTGGAGCTGCAGCTGTTAGTAAGCAATCCACTTGTGATGCCATCAGGATTCACTGGCGTGTTCCAGAGGAGACATGCAGCTCGTGGGAAAAGTGTTAAAATCAGAAAGGCCTCTTAAAATGGGATTATAGAGGCAATTAAGTGTTTGTTAAGGGCCTTAAGGGCCTATTCCGCCTCCAAGAGGAAAGCAGGTCAGAAAACACGCATTTGGGAAAATTGCTCGGAGGCGGGATGGAGGCGGATCAGGCCCGCCCGCCATTTTTTGCAATTTTACCACCTCACACGCCTCCAATCCCGCCTCCTCGGGCCTGGCAAAATCAAGCCCATAGAATTTTGCAGCCCAGAAGGAGGCATTCAGCCCATCGTGTCTGTGCCGGCCGGAAACGAGCTATCCAGCCTAATTCCGCTTTCCAGCTCTTGATCTGTAGGTTATGGCAGTTCAAGTGCATATCCAAGTACTTATTAAAAGCAGTGAGGATTTCTGCCTTTACCATTCTTTCAGGCAGTGAGTTCCAAACCTCCACCACCCTCTGGGTGACAAAAGCTCTCCTCAACTCCCCTCTAATCCTCCTACCAATTACTTTAAATCTATGCCCCCTGGTTGTTAACCTCTCTGCTAGGGGAAATAAGGCCTTACTATCCACTCTATCTAGGCCCCTCATAATTTTATACACCTCAATTAAATCTCCCCTCAGCATCCTCTGTTCCAATGAAAACAACCCCAGCCTATCCAATCTTTCCTCATAGCTAAAATTATCCAGTCCTGGCAACATCCTCATAAACCTCTTCTGCACCCTCTCTAGTGCAATCACATCTTTCCTGTAATGTGGTGACCAGAACTGTACACAGTACTCTAGCTGTGGCATAAATAGTGTTTTAAACAGTTCAAGCATATCCTCACTGCTCTTATATTCTATGCCTCGGCTAATAAAAGAAAGTATCCTGTATGCCTTCTTAACCAACTTATCTACCTGTCCTAGTACCTTTGGGGATCTGTGGACATGCACACCAAGGTCCCTCTGTTCCTCTACACTTCTCAGTCTCCTACCATTTATTGTGTATTCCCTTTCCTTGTTAGCCCTCTCCAAATGCAGTACCTCACACTTCTCCGGATTTAATACCATTTGCCACTTTTCTGCCCACTTGACTAATCCATTGATGTCTTCCTGCAGTCTACAGCTTTCTTCCTCACTATCAACCACATGACCAATTTTTGTATCATCTGCAAACTTCTTAATCATGCCCCCTACATTGAAGTCTAAATCATTGATAAATACCACAAAAAGCAAGGGACCAAGTATTGAGCCCTGCGGAACCCCACTGGAAACAGCCTTCCAGTCACAAAAGCGGCCGTCAACCATTACCCTTTGCTTCCTGCCACTGAGCCAATTTTGGATGCAACTTGCCATTTTCCCTTGGATCCTATGGACTTTTACTTTTCTGACCAGTCTGCCATGTGGGACCTTATCAAAAGCCTTGCTAAAATCCATGTAGACTATATCAAATGTGCTACCATTATCAACCCTCCTTGTTACCTCTTCAAAAAATTTCAATTATCAACCCTCCTTGTTACCTCCTCAAAAAATTTCAATGAAGTTAGTCAGACACGACCTTCCCTTAACAAATCCATGTTGACTGTCCTTGAATAATCCATGCCTTTCTAAATGCCGATTAATCCTGTCCCTTAGAATGTTTTCCTATAATTTGCCTACCACCGAGGTTAGGCTGACTGGCCTGTAATGACTCAATCTATATTTTTCTCCCTTTTTAAACAACGGTACAAACTTAGCAGTCCTCCTGTACATGGGCACCACACCTGTAGCGAGAGAGGATTGGAAAATGATAGTCAGAGCCTCCGCTATTTACTTTCTTGCTTCTCTTAACAGCCTGGGATACATTTTATCCAGGCCTGGCGACTTATCTACCTTCAAAGATACTAAACCTTTAATATTTCCTCTCTCACTATGTTTATCTCATCTAATATTTTACACTCCTCCTCCTTAACTGCAATGTCTGCATCGTCCCTCTCTTCTGTGAAAACAGACCCAAAGTATTCATTAAGAACCATACCCATGTCATCCGCCTCCACACACAGGTTACTTTTTTGGTCTCGAATAGGCCCTACTCTTTCTTTAGTTAACTTCTTGCTCTTTATGTATTTATAAAACATCTATGGATTTTCCTTGATTTTACTTGCCAATATTTTTTCAAGCCCTTTCTTTGCTTTCCTAATTTCCTTTTTAATTTCACCCCTGCACTTTCTATACTCCTCTAGGCTTTCTGCAGTATTTAGCTCTTAGTATCTGATATAAGTTTCCATTTTTTACGTTATCCTACCCTGTATGCCCTTTGACATCCAGGAGGCTCTAGATTTGGGAGTCCCACTCTTATTCTTTGTGGGAATATATTTGCTCTGAATTCTCACTATCTCCTACAAAAGCAAAATACTGCAGATGCTGGAAATCTGAAATAAAAAGAGAAAATGTTGGAAATACTCAACAGGTCAGGCAGGATCTGTGGAGACAGAAACAGAGTTAATGTTTCAGTTCTGACGAAGGGTCATCGACCTGAAACGGTAACTCTGTTTCTATCTCCACAGATGCTGCCTGACCTCCTGAGTATTTCTAGCATTTTCTCTCACTATCTCCTCCTTGAATGCCTCCCACTGCTCTGACACTGATTTACCTTCAAGTAGCTGTTTCCAGTCCACTTTTGCTAAATCATATCTCAGTTTAGTAAAATTGGGCTTTCCCCAATTGAGAACCTTTACACCTCGTCTACCTTTGTCCTTTTCCATAACTATGCTAAATCTAACTGAATTATGATCACTACCACCAAAGTGCTCTCCCACAGATACCCCTTCCACCTGCCCAGCTTCATTCCCTAAAACTAAGTCATGAACCGCCCCCTTTCTTGTTGGGCTTGCTACGTACTGGCTAAAAAAGTTCTCCTGAATACATTTTAAGAAATCTGCACCCTCTATACCTTTTACACTGATTCTATCCCGGTTAATATTAGGGTAGTTGAAACCCCTTACTATTACTGCCCTATTGTTTTTGCACTTCTCAGAAATTTGCCTAGATATTAGCTCTTCTATCTTGCTCTGAAATTTACCAAATATTAGCTCTTCTATTTTGCTCTGACTATTTGGGGGTGTATAGTACACTCCCAGCAGTGTGATTGCCCCTTTTTTGTTCTTCAGTTCAACCCATATGGCCTCATTTGATGATCCTTCTAACATATCATCCCTCCTCACAGCTGCAACGAAGGTTCAATAGATTGATTCCTGGGATGAGATAATTGTCCTATGATGGGGGATGGAGTGGAATGTCCTATACTCTGTGGAGTTTAGAACAATGAGAAGTGATCTTATTGAAACTTATAAGATTCTGAGCTGGCTTGACAGGGTAGATGGTGACAGATTCGTTCCACTAGCTGGAGAGTCTAGAACTAGGGCACATAGTCTCAGGATAAGGGGCCAGCCATTTAAGACTGAGATGAGGAGGAATTTCTTCACTCAGAGGGTTGTGAATCTTTGGAATTCACTACCCCAGGGGGCTGTGGATGCTCAGTCGTTGAGTATATTCAAGGCTGAGATACATAGATTTTTGGACTCTAGGGGAAATCAAAGGTTATGGGGTTCGGGCGGGAAAGTGGAGTTGAGTTCGAAGATCATCCATGATCTTATTGAATGGCGGAGCAGGCTCGGGGGGCTGTATGGCCTACTCCTGCTCCTATTTTTGATGTTCTTAATGTTTTTGTTGTATTTTAAAAATAAAACACTTATGCCTTGAAATTATGCTGTAGTGCATCCAAATTTTTCTCTCCATTAATTTAAATGGATTAAGGTTTTTACTTAAAAAGCAGAGATGAATTTTTGATGTTTTATCCAATATATAATTTCAGATCCTTCGGCTTTGTGCCTGCGGCTCTACCAACAGATGGCACCGGTTCACCTTGGCCACTGCCTTGACAAAGAGGAGTGGGAGAGTGGCAGCATTTTGAGTCTTTGTACAAGGAATTTTTTTGGAAGATAGATGCCAATTCAAAGGGAACCCTGTTGCACCCATATTACGGCCATAAAACATTCCTGTGGAGTCAGGAGGAGTCGGCTGCTGACCCACGATTGCACACCCCTCCTGTTAGCCATCCCCCAGAATTGGAATGTTGACAATGGGAGGTGCTCCCTCTGGCGGTGCGACTGGCAGCTCACCCAATTTGTTGAAATGAGGCAAGGACCAATTTCAGCCGACCATTGGGCCTCCCAGTTAAGGTGTGCTTTGTGCATGCTGTCAGTTATGCGAGAAAGATGGGCCATAACCAATTTTTACCTCAAAGATTATTGAGTATGCCATTTCAGATATTTGGGGAATTAACCTGAACTAACCCAATTTAGTTATTGGCCCAGAAATTCGGGTCCCAACACGTGAGTACCCACGGGGTACTCACGCGTCGGCCCAACGAAAGTGCTGGTTTTGTGCATGCACTGCGCATGCGCGGGAAACCGGCACTTCCGTTCCCCTGAAAGAAGGGGTTCAGAGGTGGAACGCGTGCGCCGGAGAGGCAGCGTGTGCGCATCGAACTTACGTTTTTTTCCAGGTTTTTCCGGGAGGGTAAGTCTCCAGCAGTTATACTTTCAAAAAGCAGGCACAAGGTAAGTGGTGAATTAATTAAAATTAAAATATTTTTTCCACAGGTTTATTATTTTTAAATACTTTAAGAAAGGTAAGTTTATTTTTAGCTCCATTAGAAAATGTAATTAATTTTTTCAAAAATGTAAATTATTGTTTAAAATAGTTATTTCATGTAATTTATAGTTATTTTAAAAATGTGATGATTTAAAAAAAAATTATTTGAAGTTTTAGTGATGTTTTGGGGCTTATAGTATTTATAGGTTTGACAGCTCTTCCTGTCAAACTTATGAATGAAGCATTCCCTGCTACCATTGGCTTTCCATGGCTCACGTGATCCCAGGGGACGGATCGAACTAACTGCGCCCCGGGATATGCAAGCACTGCGCGCCGGCAGTTGGAGCAGGCCCAGGATCGGAATCCCACGCGGGCCCACAGCTCAATGGCCGGCGCGCTAGGTAACTGCAGGTCGGGGGCTTGCACTCGCGGGAGGCCCCCAACCCGAATTTCTGGGCCAATACAAAAGCAAAATACTGCAGATGCTGGAAATCTGAAATAAAAACAGAAAATGCTGGAAATACTCAGCAGGTCAGGCAGCATCTGTGGAGAGAGAAACAGAGTTAACATTTCAGGTCGATGCCCTTCGTCAGAACTGGAAAAAGCTGGAGATGTAACAGATTTTAAGCAAGTGTAGGAGCAGGGAAAGAGGGGAGGGGAGGAAAGAACCTGAACTAGAAAATGTCATTCACTTTGCTTCCAATTTCCACCCTTCCCTCACCTTCACATGGTCCATCTCCGACACTTCCCTTCCCTTTCTCGACTTCTCTGTCTCCATGTCTGGGGATAGGCTATTGACAAACATTCACTACAAGCCCACTGACTCCCACAGCTACCTGGACTACACTTCCTCCCACCCCGCTCCCTGTAAGGACTCTATTCCATTCTCCCAGTTTCTCCGTCTCCGCCGCATCTGCTCTGACGATGCCACCTTCCATACTAATGCTTCCAACATGTCTTCCTTTTTCCTTAACCGAGGATTCCCCTCTACTGTGGTTGACACGGCCCTTGACCGTGTCCGTTCTATTTCCCGCACTTCTGCTCTCACCCCTTCCCCTCCCTCCCGGAATCATGATAGGGTTCCCCTTGTCCTCACCTTTCACCCCACCAGCCTCCACATTCAACGGATCATCCTCTGCCATTTCCGCCACCTCCAGCGTGATCCCACCACCAAACACATCTTCCCCTCACCTCCCCTTTCAGCATTCCGAAGGGACTGCTCCCTCCGCAACACCCTGGTCCACTCCTCTATCACCCCCAACACCCCTTCCCCTTCGCCTGGCACCTTCTCGTGCAAGTGCAGGAGATGCAACACATGCCCTTTTACCTCCACCCATCCCACTGTCTAGGGCCCCAAACACTCCTTCCAGGTGAAACAGTGATTTACTTGTACTTCTTGCAATTTAGTATACTGTGTTCGCTGCTCACGATGTGGTCTCCTCTACATTGGGGAGACCAAATGCAGATTGGGTGACCGCTTTGTGGAACACCTCTGTTCAGTCCATAAGGGTGACCCCGAGCTTCCGGTCGCCTGTCGCTCCACTCCAACTCTGACCACACCATCCTTGGCCTCTTACACTGTTCCAGTGAAGCTCAACGTAAGCTCGAGGAACAGCATCTCATCTTTTGATTAGGCACTTTACATCCTTCTGGACTCAACACAGAGTTCAACAATTTCAGACTATAACCTCTGCCCCTATCCTTTTTTTTCCCATTTATTTATTTTTTTCTCTCCCACATGGCAGCTGTCTTCCATTCTGCCAGTGCCATTTACACTTCCTCTAGAGCCATCTTTTGTTTCTTAACTTGTCCGATTACCATCTCCTTTTGCCTTGCACCATCTCTTAATCTCTCTTAATGTCTCTTAATCTCTCCTGCCTTCCATCCTATCACAGACCTTCCCTTTTGTTCTTTTCTCCCCTCCCCCCTTTCCCTGCCCCTACACTTGCTTAAAATCTGTTACATCTCCAGCTTTTTCCAGCTCTGACGAAGGGTTATCGACCTGAAACGTTAACTCTGTTTCTCTCTCCACAGGTGCTGCCTGACCTGTTGAGTATTTCCAGCATTTCCTGTTTTTATTTCCAATTTAGTTGATTTTGTGTTTGGAATTTAATTGAGGCCTCATCCTCAAAGGGTTTACAAACTCCAACAGAGCATTCTCTTCTCACTGCAAGTTGCTATCACTGAAATTACAGATATTTATTTGTAACCCTCAATGATCCTTACATTTTTTGTCTTTGCATGGCAGAGGTATTGCTCTGATATTGGAATGCAAGTTTCTGTCATTGCTGCACCCTGGATTTAATGTTCAATTCATGTGTGCCAATTTTATTTCATCTGACATCCATTTACCTGATGTTTCATTAAAGTAACAAAGAAAATGACACCCTCTTGTCGCTGGCTTGTCCTTCCACTCATCAAATTTACTGCTGGTCATTTGTTTCTTCTTGCAAGGCTTAAACTGAAAATAAACTACAAATATAAAATTTAACAAAATCCTATTTCTATAAAAAGCTTATATTGAACTGATTAAAATTGTCATTCAGTTGGTATCTGGTGACTTCAGATTGCTTCAGAGTTTGGAAATCTGCCAGTTTAGTGTTCAAAATGGATGGTAGATTGCATACAGATCTCACATCCATTTTAAACATGAACTATTTTAGCGGCACCCTTTTAATCTCGTCCTGTTTTTTCCACTTTATTTTCAACTTTTTTTATTTTTTACCAGTTTGTTACCTGGATCAAGGTTTTTACCCTCATTTGAGATTACAGATGCTGCACTATACCTTTTGATTCACATTAACAACCTCTTCAAGGTGTCACTTAAAATGTCTTATTTCATTCTGAATTCAGTCAGTCCTCACGGAATTACATATACTTTGCTGAAAAAAAGGGAAAATACTTTGCTGAAAAAAGGGGAGAAGTTGGTCCGCGTCACACCCACTTTCTGGGCACTAAATGAGTGTGTGAATGATGAATTTTAGTCAGTGGTACCTTCCAAGTGTCCAAGGCGCACATCTGAAACATGTGTTATGCCCTTTGAAAATTCTAATCAGGAGCCTAATGCCTGTTTTAAGTCTCCGCTTCCAAATCCAGCTTAAAGGAGTGGTGCATTTTCTTGTGGTGGACAGAGATCAGCCAGATTGCGCAGCAGCAAAAACCAGTTCCAGCAGGATCACAACAAGGTTCTCCGATGCAGCAGTAGAGATGCCAATAGAATACATAACCATCAAAAAGTCTTTGGAGGCTTAGGGGGAAAAATTCAGGATTGCCTCGTTTGGGGTGCAATTATCGGCCGTGCGCAAAGTTTAGCGCCTGGCGCTAATTATCACGTCCAACTGCAAACTTGGCTTTTATTGCCCCTGGAGTTGATTGGAGCGCTAAATCAGGTGCTACACACCTCTCTTAAGGTGCAAAGGCTGAGGAGCGAGGCGTTACCTCAGAGCGCTGGTGAAGCTCTTGTGATGTCAGTCAGCAATGGAACACAGACACAATGACACCGACCAGTTTTTAAAGGGGAGGGTTGATCTTGCTCTCCATCCACATCCTGCTCATTGCAGCCTTGAAACTTGGCCTGGAGAGACCTGTGCATCAAATCTGCTGGAAAGAACTATGGAGAGACCCAGGGAAAGAGCTCAGAGTGCAGCCCCCCACAGACTCTTCTAAATTGATACAAGGAAGGGCAAATCAAAATGAACCTATAAAGTGCTGCTCAGTACCCAAAACTCCTTCACACAGCGTTGAATCTCTCCAGAAGTCTCTCTCTCTCTCAGAATGCGTGGTGCAAAAATGTCACCAACAAAAAAAGGCAGGAAGCGGTCGCCTTTAAATAGCACTCCCCCAGTCCCTTCCTGACTGCAAAACGCTCCCCTCAACCTGTCGTTGCTAGCGGCAGGCGGTAAGGCAGGAGGCGCCACTCAATATCCGGTCCGGGGCGCTACCGGGGCGTTGCACACTCGACTGATGTCATGATCTGTGGGTGCAGGAGATCGTGGCGGTAGTGTTTGGTGCCGCCGCAAAATGTCTAGTTAATTTCATGAGCGGCGCAAACATCGCCGCGTACGGGCGCTAGTTGCCATGCGCTCCATTAGCGCAATCTTAAGGTGCTAACGGGAGGCGCAAACCAACTGAATTTTTCCCCCCATAGTCTTTAAAATAAAGATTATTTCTGTGCCCCAGCAATTCTGAATGCGTTGGACTGCCTTCAGGCAGCTTCCAGAATATGGAGGAGTCCAATACCCACTTGTGTGGGGTTCTGGTGCATTGCATGAACAGGCTTCAGTCGACCATGGAGTGTGTGGTCACCTCAATGGATACTGCTGCTGAGCCCTACCTGCAGGAGTCTGTAACACCAGTAATCGTATCTCTTGATGCTAGCTCTAGACTCAACCATCTCCTCTGCCTTGGACAGACTGGGAGACTGAATGGATACGGACTTCAGTTGGATCAGTCCTACAGTCTGCTCTCCCGCAGACCATTAGAAGTACTAGGAGTGACAGAAAGGCACTGGGCAGACGCTGAGATGCTGCAGTCTGCAGCTGGGTCCTATCAGGCCTGAGCTTCTAGTGGTCACCAATCATGAGCAAATCAAGAGCCTTTGACTGAGCTAGGGAGGAGCAGAACTGTGGTGTATGTAACCTGTTCCACCTTAAGAGATGTACTACTTTCTCTGGCTGCTGTATACGTAATACCGGTGGTGACCACCGGTATATAAGTACTGTGTAGTGATATTGTATTTTAGTATAGTCCTGACCTCCAACTAATAAAGACCTGTTGAACTTTATTCTTGTAGTCTGTGTCAGTAATTAATCTTAATGCAACTGGAACACACAGACTTAACAGTGGCGACGAGTCCGATTCTTACCCTGCGGCAGTTTATATCCACGGCGGCTTCGTCCACAGAACGGGCGTCGAAGAGAGGCATCCACCCTCATCACCCTGCTGGAAGACACGTCGCGCGGCAGGCATCGAGAACCCGGAGTGCAGAAGACATCCTGAACTCGAAGCCTCCATCAGCGGCAGTCAGCTATCTTCTTTCTACCTCGGTTGTGGGTAAGCCGGTCAGCGACGCGAGCAGAAAGTTGGCCGCGTTGGCTGTACAGATGGGGGGAGGAAGACGGAGGAATAAGGGCGGTGAGATCGATCGCGACCGGAGATAAGGGCCGGGCCGCATTCGGGCCGAAAGGTGCAGCGCGGGGACATCGATCGCGGCTGGTGATAAGGGCCGGGCCGCTTTCGGGCCAAAAAGGCGCAGCGTCTGGGGCGACTGAAGGCGCGAGAGCCGCGGTGAAGGCGAATGCAGCCGGTGCTAATAACCGGGCTGCAAGAAGGGCTGCGAGGCGCGACATCGGGGAAGTGCGAATGCCCGAGGGAGCCGCGGTGAAGCGGAGACAGCGTCGGGGGAGTTACTAACCACTGGGAAAGGGGAGCAGCAGCGGCACGCCAAACGCCATTGCAGCCAGTGGGTGAAGACCGCCAAGCGCGGGAAAACCGCCATTTTGTAGGCGGAGGACGAAGACAAGAGCGGGAAGCCGCCATCTTGGGATAAAATTAATTGCAACGATGCCTAAACATGGGAACATTGATACCTTTGATGGCGACATCGAAGATTGGGCCATGTATGTAGAACGCATACAAAATTATTGTAAAGCAAATAAAATCCCAGATGCAGAGAAAGCACTAACTTTATTGAACTTAATGGGTGCAAATACATACGGGCAATTGAAACACCTTTTATCACCAGATGAAACGGCGGATAAGACGTTAGAGGAGATTGTTACTGTAGTGTATGTACCTTTAAGAGCCCCTGTGTACTGTAATACCGGTAGTGACCACTCGGGTATATAAGCCTGTATAGCGTCTTGTATCTTTTAGTTCAGCCCTGACCTTCGACTAGTAAAGACCTGTTAAAGTTATTCTTGTGGTCTGTGTGCAGTGATTCATATTAACCATAACTGGAGCACACAGACTTAACAGTGGCGACGAGTACGATCTTACCCTGCGGCAGAGACATATCCAAGGCAGTTTAACGGGCGTCGAGAAGAGGCATCCGCCCTCATCATCCTGCTGAGAAAAGACTCGGGTCTGAAGAGCAAGGAAGAATCCTGACACGAAGCCTTCCATCAGCAACAGGCAGTGATCATCCATTCTATCACGGTGGTGGGTAAGCCGATCAGCGACGAGCAGCAAGTCGGCCACGTTGGCTGTGAAGTAGGGGAGGAAAAAACGGAGGATATAAGGGCGGAGAACTCGACCACGGCCGGGGAAAAGAGCCGGACAGAAGTCGGGGCCAGAGGCGCTGAGACTGGGGCAGCGTAAGGCACGGGAGCCGCGGTGAATGCAAACGCAGCCGATGTAAAAGACCGGGCTGCAAGCGGGCTGGGAGATGCAACAGCGTCGAGAGAGAGCTCGACCGCGACTGGTGAAAAAGGCCGGGCAGCTACCGAGGCCGCGAGGCGCAGCGACCGGGACAGCGTAAGGCGCGGGAGAAAATAAAAAAAAAAAACGCAGAGAACTCAGCCGCAGCCGGGGGAAAGGACCGGACTGCAAGAGGGGCTGGGAGGCACGATTTGAGAACCGCTGGGGAGGACGAACGTAGCAATACGGCAATCGCCATTACAGCCAGCGGGGGAGAAAGGCAGACGCGGGAAGCCGCCATTTTCGAAGGCGGGGGAAGAAGACAAGCGCGGGAAACCGCCATTTAAAAAAAAAAAATTAAAGAAAAATTTCTTTTTGGTTCTCAAGAAGATCGCGAGGATGCCTAAGCGTGGTAACATCAACGATTTCGATCCTGATGTTGAAGATTGGGCCATGTATGTAGAACGCATAGAGATTTATTGTAAGGCAAATAAAATATCGGATGAAGATAAAGCACTAACCTTACTAAACTCAATGGGTGCAAAGACATATGGGCTATTGAAGCATCTTCTATCACCAGCTAAACCGACGGATCAGGCTTTCGCTAATATTGTTGCTGTCCTGAGAAATCATTTGAACCCCACACCGCTGATGTTAGCGGAAAGATTTAAATTTTATGCGAGAAGGCAACTGAAAGAGGAAAGCAACGCGGAGTATTTAATTGAACTGCGTAAGCTAGCGAAATACTGTCAGTTTGGGGAAAGACTGACAGAGGCACTGAGAGACAAATTCGTGTGTGGATTGTCAAAAGAAGGAACACAAAAGCGGCTGCTTGAAGAGAATGATCTTACACTTGATAAGGCTGTCACTATTGCAGCATCGCACGAAGCCGCAGCGAGAGGCACTGCGGAAATGCAGCTGAAGGCAGCGGTACTCAGCGTAGATCAAATGGCTTTGGGTACAGCGAAATGTTATCGTTGTGGAAAGACAACACACGATCAGAATCAATGCTGGTTTAAAAACCAGGAATGTAGAAAATGTGGCAAGCTTGGTCACATAGCTAAAGTATGCCGGTCAGGAAAGAAGACCAGCAACAAAAAGTCACCGCAGGAAAAGTGTAGAAAGGTACATAAGGTGGCTGAGAAGAGTTCGGATGAACAGAATTCGGATTCAGACTCCAACAGCAAGGAACTGGGTAGTCTGAGAATTCACAATGTGAGTAAGGAAGCTGACCTACAAACTATCTGGGTCACACTTCAGATAGCAGGAGTCCAAGTGAAGATGGAATTGGACACCGGATCGGCGTTGACGGTCATGAATAAGCAAGATTACAAAAGGTTATTCACACATATTCCCCTACGGGATACGGAGATAGTATTGCAGACATACACGGGGCAAAGAGTATAACGCATCGGAAAGATAAAAGTCAAGGTGATACACAAGGGCAAAGAACACCAAGGAATGGACTTATACGTACTACCTGAGGGAGGTCCACCACTTCTGGGACGGGAGTGGATCAGGAAAATAAATATGGACTGGCACTCCCTAAAAGCAATAACGGTAGATTCCGGAAAAAAAGATGTCAAACCTGAACGATTGTCCAGAATATTGGATGAGGCTAAAGAGGTGTTCCAACAGGGACTGGGAACACTGAGAGGAATTATGGCAAAAATCAAGATTGCAGAACATGCAAACCCAAAATTTTTCAAAGCCAGACCGGTACCTTATGCGATACGACCTGCTGTGGAAGCTGAGCTGGAAGGGCTAGAATGTTCAGGAGTACTGTCTAAGGTGGACTGGAGTGAGTGGGCCACGCCCATTGTTCCCGTCATGAAGCGTTCATCGAGTAACAAGCCAGGGGAAAATGTATCCCAGTTGAGGTCGTTCCTAGGGTTGATTAACTATTACCATAAGTTTCTGCCAAATCTATCCACGGTGCTGCACCCGCTGAATGCTCTTTTGCAGAAAGAAGTACCATGGAAGTGGAGCGAGGACTGTAAGAAGGCCTTTCGCAAAAGCAAGGCATTGATCACCTCAGAGGAAGTGTTGGCTCACTTCAACCCAACGCTACCTATTCGTTTAGCTTGTGATGCTTCTCCTTATGGTATTGGAGCAGTACTCTCACACAAGTTGCCAAATGGCTTGGAAAGGCCAGTCGCATTTGCATCCAGATCATTGACCTCCGCTGAGCGCAACTATGCTCAGATAGATAGGGAGGCTCTCAGCCTTGTGTGGGGAGTAAAGAAGTTTAATCATTACCTGCAGGGCCAGAAGTTTACACTGCTGACAGACCACCAGCCGTTGGTATCCATATTCAACCCTAAAAAGGGCGTTCCCATTATGACAGCGCAAAGGCTACAGAGGTGGTCCCTTTTCCTAGGGGCACACCAATATGACATAGAATACAAAGGATCAAAACAGCATGGGAATGCTGACGGTTTATCGCGCCTACCGTTGCCAACGGTAGAAGAGGCGCCTACAGTGGACCCAGTGGAGATGTTCCACTCAACCATAGTGGAATGTCTACCAGTAACAAATTCTACCATTGAAAAGGAAACGAGAAATGACCCGACTCTCTCACGAGTCTACGATTTAACGGTGAAGGGATGGCCAGCACATGGCGAACCACTGTTGCCAGCATTCTCGCAAAGAAGAGAACAGCTGCCAGTGTGCCGAGGAACCTTGATGTGTGGATCCAGAGTGGTGATTCCACCCAAACTCCAGTATAAAGTGCTAAAGGAGCTTCACGAGGGGCATCTGGGTGGAGTGAAAATGAAGACCCTAGCCAGAGCGTTTGTGTGGTGGCCAGGTATCGATGGAGACATCGAAGAAATGACCAAGAGCTGTCTAGGATGCCAGAAGGTCCAAAACGCCCCACCACAAGCCCCTCTACATCCATGGGAGTGGCCCTCATCTCCATGGCAAAGGGTACATATCGACTTTGCTGGTCCATTTATGGACTCAATGTTCTTAATCGCGGTGGATGCACACTCCAAGTGGCTGGAGGTAATAAAGATGTCCTCCACCACCACGGAAAAAACCATCACAGTATTAAGGACCATATTTGCCAGGAATGGGCTGCCGGAACAGATCTGTTCTGATAATGGACCGCAATTTGTGTCTGAAGAATTCAGGAAGTTCTTAAAAAACAATGGGGTTAAGCACTACACGTCCGCCCCATACCATCCCGCCACCAATGGATTAGCTGAAAGGTTTGTCCAGACCTTCAAGAAGGCCATAAAGGCCATGGGTAATGAAGACATAAATCTACAACATAAGGTAGATAACTTCTTGTTTGCGTACAGGAATGCAACACATGTGGTTACAAACCAAACTCCCGCCATGATGTTTTTCAATAGAAGACTAAGATGCCGGCTGGATTTGATCAAGCCAAACATCAGAAGGGACATAGAGAACCAGCAATTTCAAGGCATGAATGAAAGGCCAACTAGAACCTTCCAGATAGGTCAACAAGTTTTGGCTCGGGACTACCGTACCGAGAAATGGCAGCCTGGAACTATTTGCACACGACTAGGACCGCTGATGTATACCGTGGACAATCGGAGAAAGCATAATAAGGCGCCATGCTGACCAGATCATAGAGTCATCCGAAAAGGGACAACCTACACCACAACTCTATACGCCTAATGATGAAGCAGAGATACCCATAGTATCTACCTCCGATCCGGTGATACTAGAACCAGATGAACCCGACACTGGCATTCAAGCCGAATCGACCTTGCCAAAAGAACCTACTACACCACCAAAAACTACTACATCACCGAGGCATTATCCGGGCCGAGTCAGGAAGCCTCCAGAGAGACTGACTTATAATTGATTAACTGCAGCAAATGTGTAGATTATTGTTCTTGTAAACATGTTAATTAATGATTACTTAAAATGTTATGTACTAATTATCTAAAAGGGGAGGAATTGTAGTGTATGTACCTTTAAGAGCCCCTGTGTACTGTAATACCGGTAGTGACCACTCGGGTATATAAGCCTGTATAGCGTCTTGTATCTTTCAGTTCAGCCCTGACCTTCGACTAGTAAAGACCTGTTAAAGTTATTCTTGTGGTCTGTGTGCAGTGATTCATATTAACCATAACTGGAACACACAGACTTAACAGTTACTGTCCTGAAAAATCATCTAAACCCCACGCCGCTGATGCTAGCGGAACGATTTAAATTTTACAGCAGAAGGCAGCTGAAGGATGAAAGCAATGCTGAATATTTAATGGAATTGCGTAAGCTAGCAAAGGACTGTCAGTTTGGAACGGGACTGACAGACGCGCTAAGGGATAAATTTGTGTGTGGATTATTAAAAGAAGATACACAAAAGTGACTGCTCGAGGAGAATCAGCTGACACTTGAGAAAGCGGTCACTATGGCAGCAGCACACGAAGCCGCAGCAAGAGGCATAGCAGTAATGCAGCTACGGTCACCGGAACACAGTACAAATAAATTGGGTTTGAGTACTGTAAAATGTTATCGTTGTGGAAAGACAACACACGATCAGAACCAGTGTTGGTTTAAAAACCAAGAATGCAGAACGTGTGGCAGGCTTGGCCACATAGCTAAAGTATGTCGGTCAGGAAAGAAGACCAGCAACAAAAAGTCACCGCAAGGAAAATACATAAAGGTGCACAAGGTGACAAAGACCAGTTCGAACGAACAGAAGTCAGATTCAGACGCTAGCAGTAATGAACTGGGTAGCTTAAGAGTACACAACGTTGGTAAGGATGCAGATCTCCAGACAATTTGGGTCACTCTTCAGATAGCAGGAGTCCAAGTAAAGATGGAATTGGACACTGGATCGGCATTGACGGTCATGAATAAGAAAGATTACAAAAGGTTATTCCAACATATTCCCCTACGGGATACGGAGATTATATTGAAAACATACACGGGGCAAAGAGTGCACTCCATCGGAAAGATAGAGGTAGAAGTGGTCCACAAGGGCGAAGAAAGCCAAGTAATGGACTTATATGTGCTACCTGAAGGAGGTCCACCACTACTGGGACGGGAGTGGATTAGGAAAATGAATATGGGCTGGCACTCCTTAAAAGCACTAACGGTAGATTCCGGGGAAACAGATGTCAAACCTAAACGATTGTCCAAAATATTGGATAATGCTAAAGAGGTGTTCCAGCAAGGACTGGGAACACTGAAAGGAATTACGGCAAACATCAAGATTGATGAACATGCACAACCAAAATTTTTCAAAGCCAGACCGGTACCCTATGCAATACGACCTACTGTAGAAGCGGAACTGGGAGCGCTAGAACGTTCAGGTGTACTGTCTAAGGTAGATTGGAGTGAGTGGGCTACGCCCATTGTTCCCGTTATGAAACGTCCTTCGAGCAACAAGCCAGGAGAACCAGGGAAGGTTCGCATCTGTGGAGATTTCAAGATCACCGTTAATCCGGTGCTTCACACGGTGCAGTATCCGCTTCCGCGGATTGAGGATATTTTTGCTTCGTTGTCTGGCGGGAAACACTTCACCAAGATAGACCTGGCGCAGGCGTACTTGCAGATGGAGGTTGAAGAAGAGTCACGCCAGTACCTCACGATCAACACGCATAGAGGTTTGTACCGGTATAATAGGCTGGTTTTTGGAGTGGCATCGGCTCTGGCAATTTGGCAGAGGGCCATGGAGCAGGTATTACAGGGAATTCCAGGCACACAATATTACCTGGACGATATTCTGATTACAGGTGATGGTGATGAAGAACACCTCGCAAACTTGGAACTGGTGCTCAACAGACTGAAAGAGTATGGACTTAGAGTTAATCGGCAGAAATGTGAGTTCTTTCAGAAGCGGATCTCGTACTGTGGTCATGTCATTGACCGGGAGGGGCTTCATAAGTCTCCTGACAAGATAGAGGCAGTTGTAAAGGCTCCCGCTCCGGATAATGTCTCTCAGTTGAGGTCGTTTCTGGGATTGATTAACTATTACCATAAGTTTCTACCAAATCTATCCACGGTACTGCAACCGCTGAATGCTCTTTTACAGAAGGGGGTACCATGGGAATGGAGCGAAAACTGTAAGAAGGCATTTCGCAAAAGCAAAGAATTGATCCCCTCAGAGGAAGTGTTGGCTCACTTCAACCCGACACTGCCTATTCGGTTGGCTTGTGATGCTTCTCCATATGGTATTGGGGCAGTACTCTCACGCAAGTTGCCAAATGGCACGGAAAGGCCAGTCGCGTTTGCATCCAGATCATTGACCTCCGCTGAGCGCAACTATGCGCAGATCGATAGGGAGGCTCTCAGCCTTGTATGGGGAGTGAAGAAGTTTAATCATTATCTGCAGGGCCAAAAATTCACACTTCTGACAGACCATCAGCCGTTGGTATCCATTTTTAACCCTAAGAAGGGTGTTTCGGTGATGACAGCACAGCAACTCCAGAGATGGTCCCTTTTCCTAGGGGCACATCAATATCAAATAGAATTCAAAGGTACAAAGCAGCATGGCAATGCTGATGGGCTGTCGCGCCTGCCACTACCTGAAGCAGAAGAGACGACGAAAGTTGACCCTGTTGAGTTATTTCATTCGACCATCATCGAGTGTTTACCAGTCACCAATGCAAGTATTGAAAGAGAAACCAGGAATGACCCGACACTGTCCCGAGTTTACGAGGTGACAGTGAAGGGATGGCCAACACATGGTGATCCTCTGTTACCGGCATTCTCGGCAAGGCGAGACCAGCTGTCCGTCTGCCATGGTACTTTGATGTACGGGACAAGAGTGATTATTCCTCCCAAGTTACGGGAAAGAGTTCTAAAGGAACTGCATGAAGGTCATCTGGGGGGAGTTAAGATGAAAAGTCTTGCTAGGGCTTATGTATGGTGGCCGGGCATTGACCAACAGATAGAGGAGTTGACAAAAAGCTGCGCTGGGTGCCAAAAAGTGCAAAATGCACCTCCGATCGCACCGCTACACCCATGGGAATGGCCTTCAGCCCCATGGCAACGCGTACATATTGACTTTGCTGGTCCATTCATGGACTCCATGTTCCTAATTGCGGTGGACGCACATTCCAAATGGCCAGAAGTGATCAAGATGAATACCATTACTTCAGAAAAGACAATTGCGGTATTAAGAACAATATTCGCAAGGAACGGATTGCCAGAACAGATATGTTCGGACAACGGACCACAGTTCGTGTCAGAAGAATTCCAAAAATTCTTAAAGAAGAATGGGGTGAAACATTATACCTCTGCCCCATATCATCCGGCGACAAACGGGTTGGCCGAGAGATTTGTCCAAACATTCAAAAAGGCAATAAAGGCCATGAACGATGATCAGATTCCGTTACAACACAAGGTGGACAATTTCCTAATGGCATATCGAAACGCCGCTCATGCAGTGACTAACCAAAGTCCTGCCATGATGTTTTATAACAGGAGGTTGCGGTCCAGGTTGGACTTGTTAAAACCAAATGTGCGGAGGGAAGTGGAAAACAAACAGTTCCGGCATATTAATAACAAGTCCACTCGAAGTTTCGACGTAGGACAACCAGTGTTGGCAAGGGGCTATGGAAACGAAAAATGGCAGTCCGGAACAATTCAGGCCAGACAAGGACTTCTGATGTACACAGTAGATATTGGTAACAATGTGATAAGGCGTCATGCGGATCAACTGGTAGAATCAAGAGCAAGGGTCGAACCCATGGTTGCGACAGAGACAACTGTGGAAGACGTTAATGAACCTGAAGCATCTACCTCGGCAGGGACTGTACCTGATGATGACGTCCAATACATAGGAAACCAACAAGAAGAGTCACCTCAGCAACAAGAATCAGAGACCACTGAAAGGCGTTATCCAAACCGAATCAGAAGGCCTCCAGAGAGACTGAACCTTTGAACTGTTTATACCTGAAGCTATATATGCATATATGTTATGATGTTATGTTAAATGGGGATATGACTGTTAAGCTAAAAAGGGAGGATTGTGGTGTATGTAACCTGTTCCACCTTAAGAGATGTACTACTTTCTCTGGCTGCTGTATACGTAATACCGGTGGTGACCACCGGTATATAAGTACTGTGTAGTGATATTGTATTTTAGTATAATCCTGACCTCCAACTAGTAAAGACCTGTTGAACTTTATTCTTGTAGTCTGTGTCAGTAATTAATCTTAATACAACTGGAACACACAGACCTAACAAGAACGAACGTGCACTAGGTTTCGCCTGCATGGCAGGCTTCCCCAAGGAGTAAGTGCCATAGACTGCACACACATAGCCTTGCGTGCTTGCTATTACCAGTGTGGCATCTTTATCAATTGAAAGGGATTCCACTTCCTTAATGTACAGCTGGTTTGCGACCACAGGCAGCGCTTCATGCAGGCTTGTGCCTGCTACCCTAACAGCAGTCATAACTCTTTCATCCTGTGCCAGTCCTCTGTGCTGCCTTTATTTCAACCACTTGCCAAGTTACAGGCTGGCTACTGAGTGTCAAGGGCTATCCCCTCCGGAAATCGCTCATGACTCCTGTCAGGAACCCATGCATAGCTGCAGAGCAGGCTTACAACACGATCCATGGCGGATGAGAGGCAGCAACCAGCAGGGGCCCTCCCTCCCAGAGCTCTCAGAGACCAGCTCATCATGGAGTGCTTCACCTATATCAGCCCGCTCGTCCCCAATACACACAGTCTGGCCTGGCTGGCTGCGTGGCACTAACAATGGTACTGGCGTATTGGCTGTTGGAGGAGCAGATATGGCTCTCCTATAGAGCCATGGCCATTCTCAGCACTCCGAAGGCTCTGTGAGAGTACAGAGTGCAGGACTGCTGTGATGGTTTGGAGGCCTCTGTTGACATTGATCCCCAGAGCCAAGAAAGCAGCCATCTGAGAGTGCATGGCAGCAGTCAAGCTCTCTGGCAGGCTGCCCAGTGCAACTAGAATTTCCTGATAGACACCTTGCAGCCTTCTTTGATAGCCTGGCCCCTCAGTCAGTATCTGTGTATGATTGTGGGAGAGTGAAGGGTAGTGAGGGAGGACAGTCTTGTGAGTAATAGTGAGTCTTATGATTAGTGAGCCTATAAATGGTAGAGATGTGAGCCAATAGCAGGAGTAAGAACCCTAGTGAGATCATTGTACTTCTTCTGGCATTGCAGCAATGTCCTGGGTGCTAGGCTTCAGGCATTCGCTTACTCTGCAATCTCTTCCCACTGTCAACAGAATTGATGTCTGGAGGAAGAGAACATTCCTCCACCTGTCCACTGCCTGCATCAGGGCCTCCAAGGAAGCATCCATAAACCTTGGTGCTCTCTCAGTGCTTGCTTCAGCCATATCTTTACTTCCAAAAGCGTTTCCTTGGTGTCTGCAGCCAGAATGCATTTACCCATTATGAGGTGCTGCCTGCCTTTAAGTGGCATCATAAATGCCCAGTATCTGCCCCCATTACAGGGGTGCAGCCAATGAGTAGTGCAGATAGCACTGGCTGCACGCCTGTGTGATTAAAATGATCAGGCAGCACAAATATTGCATGCTGCCTGAGTTAATTGTAACAGGCATCCTGCCCGTTGCACACCTGATTATAGGCGCGATTGGATTTCAAGGCTTTTACCTTTAACTCAGAATTGCTAGGCATTGTAGTAGCCTGCATAAAATATGCCAACAAGTAAGTCGCTAGACTGTGCTGGCTGTAAATGGCTCACATCATTTGATGGACAGTCATACGCTGTCCTTTCTCAGACAGAACGGTCTTATCTGATAAAGTATCAAATAACCTGTCGATTATTCAGACATCAAAGAGAATTGGTGCTGATAACTCCAAGGTGGTCTTTTGTTGCTGTGAATACTGAGGTCACTGTTAGATCCATGGTTCAATGGATAAATAATCACACGGATGCTGTACATTAACAAATAACAGGTCTTTACTGGAGGAGGGTAATCTCTAGACTGGGGGTACAGAGGCATGCGCAAAGCTTATATACCGGTGTGGTCACTGCCGGTACTACAGTATACAGGAGTTGTAAAAGTAGTTCTGACTTAAAGGCACATACACTACAATTCCTCCCCTTTTAGATTAATAATACCCCAAATATTCAAATAACAATTAACATTTTTACATGTACATTCAACAACAAAAGTCCAGTTATAGATTCAGTCTTTGGGGCGGCTTCCTGACCCTTTCGGGATAGAGCCTTTCCAGAGGTTCTTGTTCTTGGTGCAGAGGCGATTCTGACCCCTTTTCATCGGGTAGTTCATCGGGTTCCACTGCTACTGGGTCTGAAGTAGATGCTACCAGTATGTCGGGTTCATCCCCAGGTACTCGAGACATGGGACTGACGCGTTCCTGTGACGCTAAGATCTGATCGACGTGGCGTCTCACAATGTTCTCCCCGACATCCACTGTGTACATTAATGGCCCCTGCCTTGTACATATCGTTCCGGGTTGCCACTTCTCTGTTCGATAGTCATGGGCCAAGACTGGTTGCCCTACATTGAAGCTCCTTGTCGGCTTCTCATTGATGTGCTGGAATTGTTTGTCCTCAACATTTCTTCGCACATTTGGTCTGAGCAAGTCCAGACGAGATCTCAACCTTCGGTTAAAGAACATCATGGCCGGGGTCTGGTTGGTAACTGCATGTGTCGCGTTTCGGTAGGCTAATAAGAAATTGTCCATCTTATGCTGTAGTGGAATTTCCTCATCGCACATGGCCTTTATCGCCTTCTTAAAGGTTTGTACGAACCTCTCAGCCAATCCATTTGTGGCTGGATGATACGGGGCGGATGTGTAATGCCATACCCCATTCCTTTTCATGAATTTTTGGAACTCGTCGGACACAAACTGTGGTCCATTATCAGAGCAAATCTGCTCTGGCAACCCGTTTCTGGCAAATATGGTCCGTAGGACTGCAATCGTTTTCTCTGTAGTGGTTGAAGACATCTTTATCACCTCAGGCCACTTTGAATGAGCATCCACTGCTATTAAGAACATTGAGTCCATGAATGGACCAGCCAAATCAATATGCACCCGTTGCCATGGAGAGGAGGGCCACTCCCATGGGTGTAGAGGGGCATGTGGTGGTGCATTTTGGGCGTTCTGGCATCTTAAGCAGCTCTTAGTTAGGTCTTCGATTTGTTGATCGATTCCCGGCCACCACACATAAGCCCTAGCAAGGCTTTTCATTTTCACTCCCCCCAGATGACCTTCATGTAGCTCATTTAGCACTCTCCCCCTTAACTTGGGTGGAATCACCACTCTAGATCCACACATCACTGTCCCCTGGCATACTGACAGCTGTTCTCTTCTGGATGAGAATGCTGGCAACAGTGAGCCACCATGTGTTGGCCATCCCCTCACCGTCAATTCATATACCCGTGACAGCGTCGGATCATTGCGGGTCTCCTTCTCTATATCCGCGTTTGTTATTGGCAATCGTTCAATTATCGACGAATAGAATATCTCGATAGGGTCCACTGCTGGTGCTTCCTCCACAGTAGGCAGTGGCAGGCACGATAGCCCATCAGCGTTCCCATGCTGTTTCGTGCCTTTATATTCTATATCATATTGATTCGCCCCTAGAAACAGGGACCATCTTTGTAACCGCTGTGCAGTCATTACTGGCACACCCTTCTTAGGATTAAAGATGGAGACAAGTGGTTGGTGGTCAGTCAGCAAGGTGAACTTCTGCCCATGCAGATAGTGGTTGAATTTTTTTACTCCCCATACTAGGCTGAGGGCCTCCCTGTCAATCTGGGCGTAGTTGCGCTCGGCTGAGGTTAGTGGCCGAGACGCAAAAGCTACTGGCCTCTCCAACCCGTCAGGGAATTTGTGCGACAGCACCACTCCAATGCCATAGGGTGATGCATCACATGCCAAACGAATTGGTAGTGCTGGGTTGAAATGAGCCAACACCTCTTTTGATGTGATCAATTCTTTACACTTCTGGAAAGCTCATCTACGTTCGTCATCCCACTTCCATGGTACCCCTGTTTGCAGTAGGGTGTTCAGCGGGTGTAATACCATAGACAAATTTGGTAAGAACTTGTGGCAATAGTTTACCAGCCCAAGGAGCGACCTCAGTTGTGACACATTTTCCGGTGCAGGAGCCTTGACTATTGCCTCAATCTTGTCAGGGGACTTATGTAACCCCTCTTCATCGATGACGTGGCCGCAATACGAGATCTGTTTCTGGAAAAACTCGCACTTGTGGCGATTAGCTCGTAGCCCATACTCCTTTAATCTGGTGAGCACCTTCTCCAAGTTGGCGAGGTGATCACCGTCATTTTCGCCCGTGACCAAGATGTCGTCCAAGTAACACTGGGTCCCTGGAATCCCTTGCAGGACCTGATCCAACGCCCTTTGCCAGACAGCCAGAGCCGAGGCTACTCCAAACACCAGCCGATTGTATTGATAGAGACCTTTATGAGTGTTGATCGTAAGGTAATTTTTCGAAGCTTCTTCTACCTCCATTTGCAAGTACGCCTGGGCTAGATCAATTTTGGTGAAGCATTTACCTCCAGATAGCGAGGCGAAAATATCCTCAATTCGTGGAAGCGGATATTGCACCGTGTGAAGGACTGGGTTCACTGTCACCTTAAAATCCCCACAGATGCGGACCTTCTTTGGTTCTCCAGGCGTATTACTCAACGACCTCTTCATTACAGGAACGATGGGTGTAGCCCACTCACTCCAGTCCACTTTGGACAGTACTCCTGAACGTTCCAACCCTTCCAGCTCTGCTTTAACAGCTGGTCTGATCGCATAAGGCACTGGTCTGGCCTTCAGAAACTTTGGGCTTGCATTTTCCTCTATTTTAATCGTTGCTGTTATTCCTTTTAGTGTTCCTAGTCCCTCCTGGAACACTTCTTTTGCGTCAGTTAGCATTTTTGACAGTCGTCCAGGTGTGACGTCATCATCCTTTTTGGCCTCAACCTTCAGTGCCTGTATGGAATGCCAATCTAATTGTATCTTCCGGATCCATTCACGTCCAACAGTGGTGGTCCTCCATTTGGCAATACATATATATCCATTTTAGGTATTTCCTGGCCTTTATATGTCACTTTCACTCTTATTTTTCCTTTGGGGTAGACTTTTTGCCCCGTATACGTCTTCAAGGCAATCTCTGTAGCTTTCAAGGGTATGTGTGAAAATAGCCGCTTCTAGTCTCTTTGATTTATGACTATTAGAGCTGACCCTGTGTCCAATTCCATTTCCACTTGGACTCCGTCTATCTTGAGTGTAACCCAGATAGTCTGGTGATCCTCCATTTTGGTTACATTATGTAGTTTCAGACAACCCAGCTCCTTGCTTCCGGAGTCTGTGTCACTTTTCTGCTCGTCTGAACCACTGTCCATCACCTGGTGTACCTTTTTGTACTTCTCCTGTGGAGATTTCTTACTGTTGGTTTTCTTCCCACACCTGCAGACTCTTGCTATGTGTCCTGCTTTCCCACAATGTCTGCACACTTGGTCCTTGAACCAACAATCTTTCTGGTCATGTGTTGTTCTGCCACAGCGATAGCACTTCCCTGTTCCATAAGTCATTTCATTGGTGCCATATTCTTGCGGTCTCCGTTGTATCTCTGCAGCGCCCCTTGCGGCTGCTTCGTGTGATACTGCCATACTGAAAGCTTTGTCCAGCATAAGGTCCTTTTCTGATAGAAGCCGTTTCTGGGTTCCTTCACTTTGTAGCCCACACACAAACTTGTCCCTTAACGTGTCTGCTAGTCCCGCTCCAAACTGGCAGTATTTCGATAGCTTGCGCAGTTCCGTTAGGTACTCAGCATTGCTTTCGTCTTTGTGTTGGTTCCTTTTATGGAACTTAAATCGTTCTGCTATCAGCAGCGGTGTGGGGTTTAAGTGGTCCTGTAGGATTTCTACTATGCTTTCAAAATTCTTGTTTGCCGGCTTCTCTGGGGTTATTAGATTTCGCAGTAGCCCATAAGTTTTTGCACCCATGGAATTTAACAGAACCAGTGATTTATTAGCATCTGGCACTTCATTCGCCCTGCAGTACACCTCAATACGTTCCACATATGTCACCCAATCTTCGACTTCATTATCGAACGTAGAGATACTGCCACTCTTCGGCATCCTTGGTTGTGCGTTAACTATCACCAATGGCGCCTCCCACGCTTCCCCTTCTTCTTCGCTGGCACAAAATGGCGTCTCTCACGCTTTCCTTCCTTCCCGCGCTCGCCCTTCTCCGCTGCGGCTTCTCAAATTGGCGTCTCCCGCGCTCTTCCTTCTTCTCCGTGGCTCAATGGCGTCTCCCGCGCTCTCCCTGCTTCTCCGCGGCTCAATGGCATTTCCCGCGCTCTCCCTGCTTCTCCGCAGCTCAATGGCGCTTCCCGCGCTCTTCCTTCTTGTCCGCGGCTCAATGGCGTCTCTCCTTTCTTTGCCCCGCGGTCCCTGTTCAGCCCGTGATCCCTGGCTGTGCTCTGCGCGTTCCTCTTTTGATATTTTTCGACGCCGCTCAGTCTAGAACCCGGCTGTTTCTTACCCTCTCTCTCTCCAGTTTGTTTTAGTTTTTTTTTTTCCGACGCCGCTCGGTGTTCAACCCCCGGCTGCGCCCTGCGCTCTTCACCCTCTGTCTTACCCCGTTGATGCTGCTCGGCTCTCTCTCTGCCGTCGGTCGGCTCCAGCCGCTGCTGCTCGGGAAGGGTCTGTGCTGGACCTGTCGTCGGTCTCTTACTGCTCGTTGTGGCTGGGGAACCAAGCCTGGCTCTCCACAGCCTCCCGTGCGAAGTTGGATCTCTGCCTGACTGCTGGGCGGTTGCTCGTGGTCGACGCCCGTGTTCCTGGCCTCGACTATTTTTTTTTTTTATGTTGCAGGTAGATTCGAATCGACACTCGTTGCCACTGTTAGATCCGTGGTTCAATGGATAATTAATCACACGGATGCACGGTACATTAACAAATAACAGGTCTTTGCTGGAGGAGGGTAATCTCTAGGCTGGGGGTACAGAGGCATGCGCAAAGCTTATATACCAGTGTGGTCACTGCTGGTACTACAGTATACAGGAGCTGTAAAAGTAGTTCTGACTTAAAGGCACATACACTCCAGTCACCTGTCACTAAAAGTACAGAATTCAAAAGAGCCTCTGTTGAGCCCACAGTAAATTTAAGTTTATACTAGTTATTCTTCAGTCTAAGTGTCACAGAGTAGTGCTTAATTGCAATGAAAGAAATAATAGTTTGTTAAAATATACACGTGGCTAAATATTTGTCTATTGATTTGTGTTTTTGTTCTAATAACAAATAAGCAATTTCACAGATAATCAAAGGGAATAATACGGCCACTTGGGATGAGGCATGCAGATCTTTGAACTCAGCAAGGACAGCAAAGATCAGAGTCTATGGAATTATAGCATTTTCTTCTGCACTTGTGTGCCATGGCCTGCCTTATTTGGCTGTGTGTGCTAGTTGCTCCTGTAGTAGATATTCTAGTGAAATATCAGACAAAGATTGCTGAGACATGCCGTGAAGTTAGCTGTGATTCAGGTGAGTGAGCCAAGCACTGCTCCTTCCTTACCTGCTGTCACCCAGTCTGCTGCTGCAGTGTACAGGCCGGAATTTTGCAGGGGGTCAGCTGGCACGATCAGTGATAGGTCGGGTGGGAAAGTGTTTTTGTTCCCCAGCAGGTCAGGACCCTACTGTCAACCTGCCGCCACGCACTTTTCTCCGATGTCGGGTCTGTCAGCGCTGAGTAGACCTGACACGAAACGGCGGGGGAACCAATTCAGGTAATTAGTGGCTTGTTTAGAGCCACTTAAGAATGATTTTCAGCTTAACTTTTGCATTTGACAGCTTGCCCACGGGGTCCACGCTGGTTGTGGACCATGTCTGTCAAGCTGAGGTGAGAGTTCAGTGGACATTGAATCAGCTGCTGAGTTGACAGCTTCAAATGTAAAGCAAAAGCTCTCACCTTACAGAGGTATCTTCCCTCGGTCGCAAGCTCTTCCTCGCTGCATTTCCACTACAGATTCAGAATGCTGCAAGTCTTTACACAAGTCTCCATCCAGTCTGACCTCATTACCTCTCTCATCATTGACAGATCGCTTCTGTCATATCTACTTCACCAGCCATCTATTCCATCAGCATGGGTGCCCTTTATACTCTCTCACCTTGGTCCTCAGAATGCCCCCACGACGAACCCCAACACCAGCATCACCAGACACACCAGCAGCACCAACAACAACATCACCAACCTTCTCCGCAATCAACTGATGCTGCACAGGACAGAGGGCATCAGTACTCGAGCACATTGCTGCTCGGGAGGCCAGGGATGGCCTCACCACGGCCAGATTTACTTCACTTGACGCTGTACACCCTGGCTGCCACATGATGCGCCAAGTTGGGACCACCCCACACCAACACCAAAAAGCATCCCTACAATGCCCAAGCCGTTCCTTTCACACTCATCACCATTGCGGGGGTTACCGTTATGTCTCACCATTCACTGCAACTCACTAAGCCACTTCCAAAGGTGTACAGAGATCTGTCCAAGAACACAGTGTTGAAAATAAAGGTTTCAATGTTTGACACCACATTAACAGAAACTTTACATGAACATTGAATAAAACACCCCTGTGTGTTGTTAGTTGGTACGATTGCACTAGGATGAGGGCGAGTGTGAGGGGTGACTAATGAGATGAGGATATGATAATATAGGTAGAGAGAGATGGGTGGAGGTCCAAGATAAGTTGGTGTGAGTAAGGATATGCAGGAGTAGGGTAGGAAAGGCAGATTGATGGGGACGTGATGAGAGTCACAGCAGGATGAGGTTGAGTGTGGCTTTGTACTAATGTTTTGTAATCTACTAAGATCATTGAAAGGTTTGCAGCACTGCAGCCTGGTCCTCCTGACCACATCCCTGCTTGTGCTCTCCTGTGCAATGTGTAACCAGGCTGTGTTGGTTCCTGGTGAGGTGTGTTCCGCCCATGGGAAGGGAAGAGGACCTCCCTGCGTGCTGTGACTCCCTCCATAAGCATATGGAGGGAATCATGGGAGAGCCTGGGTACAGCCCTGCACCTCTCTGCAGTGCTTGTCAATGTTTGCAGCACCTCAATGCTGTAGAACACTGACAGCACAAATGTCAAAATTAATTTGGCCATGGTCCCTTTAAGAAAACCGGCTGATGACACGTCATCCGCTTCCTCTGATTGGCCGGGAAAAGTGCTGGGTGGGCTGAACAAGCCCGATCAAGGGGAATTCATTTCACAGAGCGGGATGGAGCCAGCAGCAGGGTCGGGACCTGCCAGCGACATCGGCCGCCACAGACCCGCCCAGGTTAGTAAAATCCCTGCCTGTCTTTTTAAAGTCTGCACTCCAATTTCTATTCAGAATGCACCTGTTTTACACGGGATTTATGTCAGTCACTACTGCAATGGATACACAAATAAGCTGACCCGGGAAACTCTTGCTTAAATACCTCTTCAGACCACCGGCAGACACAAAGCTTTTTCCATTGGTGTGAAAGTGGCGCAACGCACCATGTGGATATTTATCCTATCCAGTCAAGCTCACTCCCACAGCCTTCTGTTGCAAACTTCAACTACAACTGGCTTTTTAAAGGCTGCACTCTAATTTCCATGCTTTCCAGCACATTATTCCCATTTTACATGGCTTTTATGCCAATCACTAATGCAATGGATATGTAAATAAGTGGACCCAGGAAAAAGGAGGGAGACAGAAAGCAGGAAACTATAGGCCAGTTAGCCTAACATCTGTCATTGGCAAAATGCTCGAATCCATTATTAAGGAAGTACTAGCAGGGCATTTAGAAAATCAAAAAACAATCAGAGTCAGCATGGTTTTATGAAAGGGAAATCGTGTTTGACAAATCTATTAGAGTTCTTTGAGGAGGTAACGAGCAGGGTGGATAAAGGGAAACCAGTTGATGTGGTGTATTTAGATTTCCAAAAGGCATTCGACAAGGTGCCACATAAAAGGTTACAGCATAAGATAAGAGCTCATATAGTGTTAGGGGTGATGTATTAGCATGGATAGAGGATTGGCTAACTAACAGAAAACAGAGAGTCGGGATAAATGGGTCATTTTCAGGATCTGTAACTAGTGGGGTGTCACAGGGATCAGTGCTGCGGCCTCAACTATTTTCAATCTATATTAATGACTTGGGTGAAGGGACCGAGTGTACTGTTGCCAAATTTACTGATGATACAAAGATAGGTGGGAAAGCAAGTTGTAAGGAGGACATAAAGGGGGAAAAATTGAGTTGCGCCCCTTTTGGGGCGCTTACTTTGCAGCGCCCTGGAAAAATTAGCGCCCCCACGGCTGAAATTGAGTGGAAGCACCCCGAGAGGGAAGTGGGGCGCTACTGGAAGCGCCCCGCCTCCCTCTTGGGGTACTGTGAGGGAATATCGTGGTGCTACGTGCTGCAGCGCCACGGGGTGCTAACGGTTACTGCCGCCGCTAACCTCCCGCTGAATTTTGCAGGTGGCGTTGGCGGCGCCGCGCCCGGGTGTTAGTCGCTTTGCGCCCCGTTAGCACCCTCTTAGGGCACTAACGGGAGGTGCAAAGCAACCAAATTTTTCCCCCAATGAGTCTGCAAAGGGATATAGATAGGTTAAGTGAGTGGGCAAGCATTTGGCAGATGGACTATAATGTGGGAAAATGTGAAGTTATAGAAACATAGAAGATAGGAGCAGGAGTAGGCCATTCGGCCCTTCGAGCCTGCTCCGCCATTCAATGTGATCATGGCTGATTATCCAAATTCAGTACCCTGTCCCTGCCTTTTCCCCATATCCCTTGATCCCTTTAGCCTCAAGAAATATATCCAACTCTTTCTTGAATATATTTAATGAACTAGCCTCCACCGCCCTCTGTGGCAGAGAATTCCACAGGTTCACCACTCTCTGGGTGAAGAAATTCCTCCTCATTTCAGTCTTAAATGGCTTACCCCTTATCCTTAGACTATGGCCCCTGGTTCTGGACTCCCCGGCCATCAGAAACATCCTTCCTGCATCTAGTCTGTCCAGACCTGACAGAATTTTATAGGTTTCGATGAGATCCACTTTGGTAGGAAGGATTTAAAAGAAAAATATTATTTAAATGGAGAAAGACTACAGAATGCGGCGTTACAGAGGGATCTGGGTGTCCTCGTACACGAAACACAAAGGCCTAGAAATTCAGTTGTTAGCGCCAGCCACTAGCGCCTTAAGAGGGCGAGAAGTGGGGCGCGAAGCGACTAGCGCCCAGGCGCGGCGTGATCTGTGCCTCTCGCGAAATTCAGTTAAGATTTAGTGCCGGCGCAAAACCTTTGCACGCGCTCAGCTGCGCGCGCAGATCCTGACGTCATTTCATGGTGCAACGCCCCTTGTGCGCCCCGAACTGGAACTTCAGTGGCGTCGGCCTAATGTGCGCCTGGCGCCCCCAGCGACTGGTAAAGGGGAACGGTTCCCAGTCGCTTCGGGGCGCAGGGGGCGCTATTTAAAGGGGACTCCTCCTGTATTATAAGTGGCAGCCATTTTGTGCCAATCCTTCTGTGTGAGAGAGAGATATTTGGAGAGAGACAAAGGCAGAGAGCTTTCTGCTTTGACTCAGTGCTCGCACAGGTACTTCTGGCTTCAGGCCAGAGCTTTGCACTTGGATTTAACTTTCAGTGTCATAGCCTTGAGTCGCCACATATAATGGGGGCTGCAATGAGTGGAAATGCTGGCTTTCTGCATTGCATTCAAAGGGCTCAGAGACGCCGTGAGAGAGTGCCAGTCATGGCCAGACGGAGAAGGGCCAACAGGCGTCGGCACAGGAGGCCTTACCCACCCAGGGTATATCGCCAGAAGTTCCCATATCTGAACATGTCTGAGGAGCAGTGTGTTCGGAGGCTGTGATTCAGAAGGGAGGTGGTCACTGAGATCTGCCACCTGCTTTGCAGAGATCTGCAGCCACAGCTGAGGAGCAGGATGTCTCTGTCGGTGGCAGTGAAGGTGACGGTGGCTCTCAATTTCTATGCCACCGGCTCCTTCCAATCCGCTACTGGGGATATTGCCAACATCTCCCAGTTCGCGGTACATTGCTGCATCCACCAGGTGAACAATGCCCTTTTCAGAAGGAGACGTCAGTACATCTCCTTCCCCATGACCCTGGACAAGCAGCAAGAGTGTGCAATGGGATTTGGAAGAATAGCGGGCTTCCCCATGGTTCAGGGCGTAGAACTGATGAACCAGCAATGGTCAGGCCTTGCTTCAGGGCTGTAGTGTGCAGGGCATGGCAGCCAAACAAGTCGACCCTCCCCCTTTAATAGCTGACCGGCTCCAGCGTGTCTGCCTTCATTGAGCAACTCGCCGCACCCGCGCTGCGCCTGCCCTCGGTGTTAGCGCCCCGGATCGCCGGCTTAGTGCCTAATGATAGTCGTGCATCGCCTGCTTTAGCGCAGCAGCAACCTCTTGGGGCGATGCAACTGAATATCGGTGAAGATGGCGCTAAGCTGTGCCGGGCGCAAAATTTAGCGAATGCCCGGCTGTAGCGCCCCAAACGTGGCTATACTGAATTTCTAGGCCAAAAAGTTAACATGCAGGTGCAGCAAGTATTTAGGAAGGCAAATGGAATGTTGGCCTTTATTTCAAGGGGGATAGAGTATAAAAGTAGGGAAGTCTTGCTACAACTGTACAGGGCGCTGGTGAGACCACACCTAGAGTACTGCATACAGTTTTGGTCCCCTTATTTAAGAAGGGATATGCTTGCATTGGAGGCAGTTCAGAGAAGGTTCACTGGGTTGATTCCTGGGATGGAAGGGTTGTCTTATGAGGAAAGGTTGAGCAGGTTGGGCCTATACTCATTGGAGTTATTGAAATATATAAGGTTCTGAGGGCGTTGGACAGGGTAGATGCTGAGAGGATGTTTCCCCTCGTGGGGGAATCTAGTACGAGGGGTCATAAGGGGTCGCCCATTTAAGACGGAGATGAGGAGGAATTTCTTCTCTTAGAGGGTCGTGAATCTTTGGAATTCTTTATCCCAGAGAGCTGTGGAAGCTGAGTCATTGAATGGCCCAGAAATTCCAGAACGGGGCTTGCAGCGCGTGCAAGCCCCGTATTTACACTTACCCCGCGCTACTGACGATCAGCTCCAGGGACGCCTGGACTTGGTGAATGAAAAAGAAGAATCCCGGACAGCGTATGACGTCACGCCGCCCAGGAGTGCAGCCAGCGCGAAGCCAGGAGCGCGCAGTGTAAGTGAGACACGCCCCTTGAGGTCTCAGTTTCACTGGACATGCCCCCAATGTTTCTGTCAAGCTGCTAATCATTTTTACATGCAAAGCAGCAGTTTAAATAGGTTTTTGGAAGTTTTTTGAAGATTTTGGTAACTTTTATAAACTTTTTAAAATGTTTACATTATTTTGAGTAATCTGAAGTAGTTTTAAAGAGAATTAAAGCAATTTAAAGACTTTTAAAAGCCCTAAAAGAATTTTTTTTATTCCATTTATTTATTTAGCAATGTCGTCGTCATACGTGTCTTCACACTGTTCCCTTTGGGGAACTGTATGAAGTGGTGGAAGGATTTATGGCCGTGATTAACGCTCATTCCGTGACCGTAACCATCTTTGAACCAGCCATTAGGGCGGTTAGTCCTATGGCGGGAGGGTTTTACGGGCTCCCACAAGCTATACAAGGAGGGGGGGCCACCCACACCCACGGACGCAAATATCCCACTGGATGTCAACCCAGAATTTAGAGCCGGGGCTCTGACTCCACTTGCCGGGACTGTCTGGAGCGGGGTTCGAAACCCTACCCTGCTCTGGCCCAGCGGCGGGGATCCTACCGCTATGACAAAGGCCCAATCCGATTAGCAACGTGAAATGGCAGCATAGGGCTCCAGTCACGGGGAGGGAAAAGGCGCAGGAAACGTATGGGTGTCACCTTTTGTGCGGAGTGGGCCTTTTGCGTAGCAGTAAGCATCCCCGCCGCTGGGCCAGAAGGAGTAGGGTTTTGAACCCCACTCCAGACAGTCCCGGCAAGTGGAGTCGGAGTTCCAACTTTAAATTCTGGGTGGACATCCAGCGGGATACTTGCGTCCGTGGGTGTTGGTGGCCCCCCCCCCCTCAGATGGGTTGTGGGAGCCCGTAAAACCCTCCCGCCATAGGACTAACCACCCTAATGGCTGGTTCAAAGATGGTTACGGTCACGGAATGAGCGTTAATCACGGCCATAAATCCTTCCACCACTTCATACAGTTCCCCAAAGGGAACAGTGTGAGGATACGTACGATGATGACCTCTTGCGCAATGCACCTCCTTGGACCCTCAGTCGCAGATGCGAGGGGGCAAGTCGTGCAATTGTTAAATTTTTCATTTTATTGACATGTAAAATGTTGGCCCAGTAATTCCCTTCCAACTGCGCGAGTACGGTCGGGGTACTTACGCATCTGGCCGGATGAAATGCCGGTTTTCAGCATGCACAGTGCTTTTGGGGAAAACCGGCATTTCCTGTCCTCTGAACGAAGGGGTTCAGAGGCAGAACGCATGTGACTGCACAGGCAGCGCGTGCGCAGTATAATTCGCCGCTTTCATTACTGCTTTCAGTGAGGTCAAGTCCTTACAACTTACACATGAAAAAAGCATGGGTACAGTTGCTCCAGAGGCTGCGGAGGAAGATATTTCTTATCGTGGAGCTTCTGAAAGTATGTATGTCTGTATATATTCCTTTGCGTGTTATGTATATATTCCTTTACTTATGTGTATGAATGTATTATTTAATTATGACTTTCAGAGAAAGTAACTTATTTGAAAATCATAATTAAAAACATACATTCATACACATTAGTAAAGGAATATAAAACATACATACATATACGTAAAGGAATATATGTGGACATACATACATAACTCATTCTCACATTCCATTCACACAGCCACAATTGCTCCTTCTACCTACCGTTCTGAAAACCCTTTTAAAAAAGAAACATTTTAACTTTAAAACTTACTTAAAATTTCATAAAATAACTTCCCTCCCTTTCCCAAACAAAAATATTGCATTTCAGAAGCTCCACGATAAAATGTTTCTTCCTCCGCAGCCAATGAACCACTTTACACTTGCTTTTTTCAAGTGTAACTTCTGAGGACTTACCCTCACGGATTTCATGAATGAAATCTACGAAGTTCACTGCGCAAGCGCTGCCTGTGCAGTCGCACGCGCTCGAGGTCTGGAAATGCCGGCGTTCCCCGCATGCGCTGTTCATGCTGAACGCCGGCATTTCCAACGGCCAGATGCGTGAGTACCCCGAGCGCACTCACGCCTTTGGCCGTGAATTTCTGGCCCAATATATTCAAGGCTGAAATAGACAGATTTTTGAGCAACAGGGGATTCAAGGGTTATGGGGAGTTGGCAGGAAAGTGGAGTTGAGGCCAAAATCGGATCAGCCATGATCTCATTAAATGGCGGAGCAGGCTCGAGGGGCCGAATGGCCTACTCCTGCACCTATTTTTTATGTTCTTATATTATGTTCTAGGAAAGCCTCATGTAAATACCTCTCCAGATCATTGTTGGGTGCAACTCATTTTCCATTGATTTGAAAGTGAAGTCAGCGAATTCTAGGCTCAAGCTGACTTCAGATCTAGGTTGCATGTACACTACAACTGTAAAAATAAATTTCTCGCTGATGTAGTGCAAATGCTCTCCTAAGACTGATTTACTCTGTACTGTTGGAAGCTGGACCACAGGGTTGTCATTCTGCACTAGGTATGTTAATGGGGAATCATTAGCATTTGGGGGATGGAACCAGTTATGAGCAGCTATTCAATATTTTATCACAATGCCCCCAGATGCAACATTGGGCCAGATTTGGTCCCTGCCCTCTTCAACTCAAAAATGTTTTGCCCACTAATTTGCTTAAAGTGCAAGCTGATAATGATGCAATGAGGGAAACAGGGGCCCCGGTATTAATCTGAAAGTGGCTTCCGAGTTGCGGGGGGGTAGAATTGTGTGGGCGAAACCTGGAAGTTAACTCAGTGGGTGAGAATCTGCGATCGCAACGCAATTAAATCAATTAATTTTGATTTTCGAATTTCGCTGCCTCCAAGCTGCGCAGGGGCCATGATGCGCACCACAATGATGCGATCTCAGCTGTTATTAAAGGGACAATGCACAAATGGGAATTGGAGCTATTCACGATGGATTGTGCACACAGAGCAAGGGCAAGACCTAGATTCAAAGACACATCGCTGGAATTACTGCTGGGTGCAGTCAGGAGCAGGAGGGACATATTTTTCCCCAGCAATGGGAGGAAGAAACATGTGGCTGTCACCAAAAAGGCATTGTTGGAGGTAACTGAGGAGGTGAGTAGCAGGAGGGTTGTGCCCAGGTCTTGGATGCAATGTAGGTGATGGTTTAATGACCTAACCAGGTCAGGAAAATTGAGTACATTTGCCGATTCAACTACATCCTGTGGTTTAAGCCCCCGCCCCCTTTCACTCTGTCTTGCTAAACGTTCTCCATCGCATCACTTCTCACACCCACTCAACATTCAGCAGCACCCAGACTTCATTTTCTATGCGCATCATCACCTCCCCATTTATCCATCCTCAGTTGCCACTCACTCCAATCCTTATGCAATGGGATGCATCTATCTCATTGTAATCCTCACTGAATGCATTGCATCCATCGGGAGTATACATGATCTTCATTCACTTACAAGTCTGCTTTTTAGCCCCTTGTAGGAGAAGAGAATGCAAAAAGCAAGAGAGAGGGTGAGGACTGGAGGTGGCCCACCACAATTAGTCCAGCTAATAGCTGCAGAGGAGGAGGTCCTGGAGATGAGAGACACATCTGCACTCCTTTCAGTCAGAGATGGAGAGATTGGGAACTCACATAGAATGGTGATAGAATTACAAGTATCTCTGATGCACTGTGCTGACTTTATTTCATCAATAATTGAACTACAAGAAGATGGAGTATGGTGATTGTCAAGATTGTGACTTTGCCACGACTAAATCATATCATATTCTTTTGTCTTGCAGGGCCTTCACGCGTACAGCATATGTCGCAGGACATCCATGAGAATGATTCCTCAGAGGACCTCATTCCTACTGAGGGTGCACAATCACAGGACGTACAGCCATGCTCCAGCGCAAATACTCACACTTTGGTGAGTCCACTAAGAGAGTTAGTTGGGTTTTCACCTGGTGATTTGCACCTCACAAGTGAGCACAAGCAGACACTGGTGGCAGGGATAGCTGTGGAGAGTTCGAACAGGGGGTGCAATCTTCTCCAAGCTCTGCTCAGCTGGACACAGATGCTGAACCCCAGAACTATCCTTGAGAAGGAGAATGCTAGAGGTGCATTAGCAACTTAGCCAGGTACTGACAGTTATGCAACACACACTCTCCACAATAGCGGAGAGGATGGAGGAGTCCAACTCCATCATTAGTGGATTGGTGACGCAGGGAATTGCAAAAATGTCTGCCATGGAGAGAGTGGTCACCTCCACGGAGCTTCAAGCATGGCTCTCAAATGAGCCCATGCAGGTCATGACCATGGCCGTGCAGGAGATGTCTGCTGCCTTAAACAGGATGACATACTGAATCAGTGGCCTTAAAATGACCTCCACCAAGCTGGTCTGCAGCAGAGTGATAGGAGTGATGTGCTGCTGGCCCAGGAGAGGGATGGTGGTGAAAGGGGACATGGATGTGCGAACTCCATGCAAAGCACTCCCACTTCTCACCCGTTGCATCCCCTCAGCCAGTAACTGACATGCTGCCTCATCTCCCGATGGCCAAGTCTGCCCCGCACAGATGCATGCGGAGCAGTCTTTGGCGGGGTCCTCAGTGGCTCCAAAACTCAGAGGTCGTAGGCCAAAAGCATCTCAGCAGTCAGGGCAGGGATCTGAGCAGCCTCCTCTACCTCTGTGCAAACTACACAGATGCACCACATCGAAGTGGTTGGATTCTAAGGATTCAAGATGGCTCCTGGCTGGCAGCTCCCTACGGAGCTCTTCATTGTGCACCCCTATCCATGGGAGCCTCCTGCCATTCTTTACCTTTTCTCTCCCAAATTTCCTCGCTTCTACTGTTTAAGTTCCCCTGGCTCTATTAGTGGGCGCATTTTAGTCCTAACTACAAGTTAACTGTTATTTTAAACCGCCATTGCCCATCTCCAAACCCAATGCCTGCTCTCTGATTCTCTCACTGAGCTCCTGAATTCTCTTCTCAAATTGGCTTCCAAATTCCTGGACTTCTCTGGACATCAAGACTACACTTCTGCACTGGACTACACCGTAAGACTCCTCTGCTGTGTCTCTATCTGCTGCTCTGATGCTTATATTTTAAAGTAACTTTGGACAGCTACAGTCCTTTCCCCACCACTGCTGTTCTCTGCTGAGCCTGTGACTGGCTGACTCGTTTTACTGTTTTTTCAACTTTGTTGGTTTCTGACTAGTGTTTCACTCACCTGGGCCGAAGTACATTTCTCCGCCGCTTCTGGATCTTTTGGTGACCTCCAACTTCGCCATCATCTTTCTGCCCCGTAATCAACTCTGCACATCTCCTGGATCTTCATTCCCTTGGAAATACCTCCATCCTCCAATACTCTACCCTTCAAATAGCTTCTGGATTTCACTCGCCCGCTACACCTGTCTCCGAACTTGGACAACAGTTTGTCGATGCTCCATGCCACTCTGGACCCGAGTCTACCACTTCTATTTCCATTTTTTCTCCCCCCCTTTTCTTTACTCTCTACTCCTCATTGACCGCTCTCTCCTGTCGTCATGCCTCCTTTTATTTCTCCCCTCTCGGGTACTCTGTCCTCCCAAATACCTACTCCAACCCTTCATTACTCTTCAACCTTCCTACTCTCCTGCCGCCATCCCAGGCTGGACTCCATATTAGATAAGCCTACAGCTTCCCTCTGTGCCTCTCTTGGCATCCTCATAAGGGCTCATCGAGGCACTCGTCGCTGCCTCCTTATGAGCAGCAAACCCCAACTGCCACTTTCTACTCTCTCACTGACCTTCCCACCCAGCGCGCCTGTTGGGGGTTAATCTTGCCAATCTCCTCCCCATCCAACTCACCCCTCACAGTGCTGACCCTGTGGACTCTGGCAGTGGATCAACTATCACCTCCCCTCTCTGCATCTCCCTCCAGAATGTCCGTTCACTTGTGAACAAGACCCTAGCCATCCATGGATGATTGCATCGACATCATGGCCTTGATGGAAACCTGGCTGAGGGGAGATGACACCTTCCCCCCAAATGAAGCCTGCATGTCACTCCTCACACCAACCTACCTTGCAGGTGCACCCGTCCCTCACTGTCTATGCACCTACTCACATCCCCATCTGACAATCCACCACTGACACTCACCCTCAGCCTAATGCAATCATACAAAGTAATGCCACAGAAGGAGGCTATTTGGCAATGTAATGCCACTCCCTCATTGTCATCGTTTACAGATGTAGCCCATACATACACACATTCTATCACTCTCACTCAAAGTTCTCTTCTGTCCCTCCTTGCAGAAGAAGAGAGTGCAGAACAGGAAAGGGAGAGAAAGACCAGGAGGTAGCTCTCCAATCTATAATAATTTGATGCCAGCAGAGGAGGATGCTCTCGAAATAAGGGGAGTGGCAGAGCTGTTAGCGGTGGGAGACAGAAAGCGGGCGACCTCCCAGCAACCTGGTGACAGAATTAAATATCCCACATGGCATACAACAGTCACTCATGGTGACTGATGTCAGCAGCCAGTGAAATACCATCATGTGCATAATGGTAAAGTTACACATTCTTATCATAAGAGGTATAATTCATGTCTTTACTCTCCCACAGGTCCATCAAGTGTCCAGCCGGAGGAGGAAGACGACTCCTCAGAGGAAGCTTCATTCTCTGAGGGTACACCATCACCAGACCCATACACACCCATCACCAGTGCAGATACGGGCACCTCGGTGGGTCCTGTGAGAGTAGTGTTGTCACCTGGAGTCTCACACATCACAAGTGAGCAAGAGCAGATGATGTTGACAGGAACAGCAGTGGAGACTCCTCGTCAGAGGGCACAGGAGACTCGAAGCTCTGCTTAGCCGGATGCAGATGCTGAACCTCAGGGGCCATCGACAAAGAGGGTGATCTTGGAGGAGCAGCAACAAATGCGCGAGGCTCTGGCGGCTTTTGCAGCACAATGTGCGCGATTGTACAGAGAACGGAGGAGTCCATCTCCAACATGAACAGCACTATATCGCAGGCGATGGCGATGATGTGCTATTCTGTGGAAAGGATGGCCACCTGCAAGGAGCAGCTAATGCACCAATTGAACGAGAACATGCTTGCTGTGAACAACAGATTGCAGACTCTTATTGAACTCATCTCGAGGAGGGATACTATAGTAATCTGGGATGTTATGATTAAGGTTATCCACCAGGTGGTGCTGTAGCCAATGCTGCTGCTAAGGTCAGAGGTTTGCTTCCTGTAAAGGTCAGAGGTTTGCTTCCTGTCAAGGTCAGCAAAGGTGAAATGCCAGGATGCAGGCATGATGTTTGTTACTCTGTTTGTTAATAAAGTACTCGTGCTAATTCTACGAAATTGCCTCTTCAAGTCCTTGTCTCACTACATGGATTTATCACATTTGGCGACGAGGTAAAACAGGACCCTGGATAAAGAAGAGAAGATTGCCAGGACGTTTAAACAACAAAATCACGAGCTGCAGTTAGCTACCAGTTGGAAGAGAGCATGGCTGCCATGGTAGGAACAGTTTCCACTTTTGATAGTCAAGCACAAACCTGGGAGGAATACTGTGAAGTGTTGGGTTATTTTTTCAAAGCAAATGAAATAACTGATGCCGGAAAAAGGAAAGCCATTCTGCTTAGTTCAGTGGGAAGCCAAACCTACAGTTTGATGAAGAATCTGCTCAGTCCTGAAAAGCCTGGAGACAAATCATTTGTTGAATTAGTGGCTTTGCTAAAAGAACATTTCAACCCTAAGCCTAGTGAGATTGTACAGCGGTTCAAGTTTAATTCAAGGAACAGGAAAGAGGAAGAGAGCGTAATGGACTATGTAGCGGTGTTGCGTAAATTAGCACAAGATTGCAATTATGGTAACAACCTGAAGGAAATGCTGCGAGATAGGCTAGTTTGCGGAATTATGGACGACCGAATGCAGCGTAGATTATTATCCGAGACTGGGCTTACTTATGAAAAAGCATTGGAACTTGCTCAAGCCATAGAGGCAGCGAACCGAGATGTAAAAGAAATACAGGGTTCAGACAGGGCTAATGCTACGCAAGTTGCAGGTCAGGTTGTTGTGCACAAGTTGAACATGCATCAGAAACCACAACGTGAGCATGTGAAGGCATGTTATAGATGCAAGGGCGATCACCTGGCGAGTGAATGCTGGTTTCTGGAGGAAAAGTGCTACAAGTGTGGGAAACAAGGACACATAAAATGAGCTGGCAGGGCGAAATCACCTGTGGAGGAATCCAAACCAAAAGGGGGAGGACAGCAAAACCAAGGGAGAGAAGTGAAAAAGCATGGAGCACACCACATCAGTGGGGAAGCTGAGGAAGAAGAGGACATGTTCATAATGTATAGCATGTTAGAGAACATTCCAAAAGTGGCTCCTACCACATTGCAACTGACAATAAATGACTCTAAGGTGAACTTTGAAGTGGATACAGGGTGCGGCGTGACCATAATGAACAAGGCAGAGTACTCAAAATTGTGGAACCGTGCAAAAGTTCCAGAGTTAAAGCCTTGCTCCCTGCATCTTAAAACATATACAGGTGAACGAGTAGCGACATTAGGTACAGCTAAGGTAACTGTGCAACACAGGGACACAGTGGAACAGCTACCTGTAGTTACAGTATCGGGTACCGGACCAAACCTGTTAGGTCGGGGCTGGATAAAAGAACTTAAATTAGACTGGGGAGCAGTACATCAAATAGATGCGGGCAACCAGTTGACTTTGCAAGAAGTGTTGAGTGAACATGAGAATGTGTTCAAGGAGGAACTTGGCACATTTAATGGCCCCCCAGCTAAGATTTATGTAGACAAGGAGGCACTGCCAAGGTTTTTTAAACAACGACCTGTGCTTTATGCCATGAAGCCAAAGGTAGAGGCTGGGCTTGACCGTCTATTGAGAGAGAACATACTGGAGCCAGTGAAATGTTCGGAATGGGCAGCTCCCATAGTACCTGTTTTAAAACCGGACAATTCGGTAAGACTCTGTGGAGACTATAAATTGACAGTCAATTGGGTGTCCAAACTAGAGCAGTATCCGATTCCCAAAATAAAGGATCTCTTTGCAAACTTGGCTGGAGGAAAGAAATTCACAAAGTTGGATATGAGTCATGCCTACTTGTAGATTACACTGGATGATGAATCAAAGAAGTATGTCACCATAAATACACACAAGGGCTTGTTTACATATAACTGCTTACTGTTTGGTGTCTCATCTTGTCCAGCTATCTTCCAGAGGACAATCGAAGGTGTACTGCAAGGGATTCCACATGTTTCCATCTATCTGGATGACATTCTGGTGACGGGAAGAACCGACCAGGAGCATCTGAGCACTCTGAGAGAGGTACTACAGAGATTGGAGAGGGCAGGGTTCCGGCTCAAGAGGAGTAAGTGCACTTTCCTGGGGAGTGAGGCAGTGTTCCTGGGACACAGAGTGGATGCCACCGGGCTCCATCCACTCAAGGAGAAGGTACAAGCACTGCAGGACGCCCCTGCTCCTACAAATGTGGCTGAGTTAAAAGCTTACCTGGGACTGCTGAACTATTATAACAGGTTTTTACCAAACGTTTCAACTGTGTTAGCACCTCTTCACAAACTACTGTGCAAGGAGACACAGTGGCAGTGGGGAGAGGAGCAGGGGGTTTCATTTGACCAGTCCAAGAAACTGATGCTGTCGTCGGATGTGCTGGTTCACTACAATGCAGAGAAAGACATCATTCTCTCTTGTGATGCTTCACCTTACGGGGTGGGGGCAGTTCTTTCACACTGCATGGAAGATGGAATTGAAAGACCAATAGGGTTTATGTCCCGAACTCTAACACCAGCGGAAAAAAACTATTCCTAGTTAGACAAAGAGGGGTTAGCAGTAATGTTTGTGTTACAGAGGTTCCATAAGTACATATATGGCAGGAAGTTCACCATATGCACCGATCATAAACCTCTTCTCTCTCTTTTCAATGAAATGAAAGCAGTTCCACAGATGGTGTCACCCCGGATCCAGAGGTGGGCAGTGACATTGAGGGCATATGAGTATTTCATCGTCTACAAGGCGGGCAAGTACCATGGGAACGCAGATGCCTTGAGCCGTCTTCCACTGCCAGGCACACCTATCCGTGCAGCTCCAGAGGACAGAGTTTTGATGTTGGAGGACACTGACACGGCACTTGTGACTGCAGAGCAAGTAAGAACATGGACAGGTAAAGATCCAGTACTGTCTAGAGTTTGAGAATATGTGGTGAAGGGATGGCCACAGCATCTGGAAGGGGCTGACTTCACACCCTACAGTGTCAGGAAAACAGAGCTGAGTGTGCAGGATGGTTGCGTGTTGTGGGGAGCACGAGTGATTATTCCACAGCCAACATGACAGTCTATCCTAGAGCAACTACATCAGTGTCATCCTGGGGTCTCGCATATGAAAGCCTTGGCTAGGAGTTACTTGTGGTGGCCAAAGCTAGATGAGGAGATAGAAAATCTAGTCAAGACATGCAGCACTTGTCAGGAACACCGGAAGGCACCAGCAGCGGCTTCTCTCCAGCCCTGGGAGTGGCCGGATAAACCATGGAGAAGATTGCACTTAGATTATGCGGGTCCATTCATGGGGAAGATGTTCCTCATAATCATTGATGCACATTCCAAATGGATGGATGTTTATCCTGTAAATTCTGCTTCCGCCACTACTACTATAGACTGCCTGCGTCGGAGCTTCAGTAATCAAGGGCTACCGGAGATCGTGGTGAGTGACAATGCCACTTGTTTTGTGAGTACAAAGACAAAAGAGTTCTTGAGAAGAAATGGCATAGTGCAGGTGACCTCGGCTCCATATCACCTGTCCTCGAATGGACTTGCGGAGAGAGCCGTACAAACATTTAAGGAGATGATGAAAAAAAGTGCAGAAGGGAGTTTAGCAGCCAAAGTGTCACGGGTTCTGTTCAGCTACAGAATGACAACTCAATCCACCACAGGACTCTCTCCTGCTGAGATGTTATTAGGCCGTAGACTACGCTCCACTCTTGACCTTGTCCACCCAGACCTAAAAAGGAAAATGGAAAACAGACAAAACAAACAAAAAGAGAACCATGACAAAGGAACAAAGAGCCGAAGTTTTGGAGAAGGAGATGCGGTCCTTACCAAGAATTTTAGTTATGGACCAAAGTGGATTCCTGGCTTCATAGACTCAATGACAGGTCCAGTATCATACAAGGTCATGTTGTGAGATGGTAGGGTAGTACGCAGACATGTAGATCAGATACTTCCCAGACAAGAGGAAATTGAAATGAAGGTTCCAGATGCAATGACTGAAGACAGGGTTGCCCCCAGTTATCCAAGTGCATCTGTGGTGCCACCACCAGGGACAGAGACAATTCCACAGGAACCTATTCGTCAAGAGGAAACCATCGTTGCAGAGTCAGATACTCTAAGCACTGCTCAAGAGCAGCTGGCGGCTTCACCAAAAACAAGCAGGGACTTTACTATTAGACGTTCACAAAGGGCTTGCAAGCCACCAGAGAGATTGATACTGAACTGTTAGATTCGTCAAGTATGGAACATGATGAATGGAGACTCCTTATGTGACCCTCAGGAATGGTTGTTTGTTAAGAAATTCATACTGAAATCTTAAGGGGGGAGGGATATAGTAAGCTGGGATGTTATGATTAAGGTTATCCAACAGGTGGTGCTGTAGCCAATGCTGCTGCTAAGGTCAGAGTTTTGCTTCCTGTCAAGGTCAGCAAAGGTGAAATGCCAGGATGCAGGCATGATATTTGTTACTCTGTTTGTTAATAAAGTACTCGTGCTAATTCTACGATATCGCCTCTTCGAGTCCTTGCCTCACTACATGGATTTATCACAGATACCAATATAGACTTGGCCGTTCATCGCCCCACTGATGTGCAGCAAAGTGCTTTCCAGCTCCTTGCTAGCAGGGAAGTGCGGGTGGCCCATGAGAGGGATGATGGGGAGAGGGGACATGGAAGTGGGGGCTCTGCTCAAAGCGCTCACACTTCTCCCCCATTGCCTCCCCCTCAGTCAGAGCCCCACATGCTACCTCGGATCCCAATGGCCGAGTTTGCCCCTACACAGTTGCAGGAGGAGCAGTCTTTGGCGGGGCCCTCACGGGCTCCAAAACCAAGAGGACATCTGCCAAAAGTGTTGAAGCAGTCACAGCAGGGAAGTGAGCAGCCTGCCTCTACCTCTGCTGAAGCCACAGGGGTTGCACCTTGTAGAAGCACTCGGAAAAACAAAAAGACACAATCATAGATGCAGAAGGATACGCACATGGGTATTTTCCAAAATGTTAGTGTTAAGCTTCAGTTCTATTTATGACCCACATAAACTTATTTTTTGCACTACTTTCCTGTCTTGTCCATTTTTGCCTGCTACCCGGGAAGTGGCCTTGTCACTTGGAGTGAATGATGAGACACTACTTAACCTCGAGTAACGGGTGTTTGTTTGACAGAAATGGTTTGGTCATTTTAGGATTGCTTTGTGCTGTTGGTGGGCGTGGGGGGCGGTGGGCTGGGGAGTTGGTGCAGCATCTGGAAGCCAGATGAGTGCACTGGTGCAACTTAAGTAAATTGAGCCATCATGAGGCTATTCCGGGCCTCCCGGGCAACAATGTGCACCACTGCTGGTGTCATCTTCAGCTCAGGTTCCTCCTCCCACTCGTGTTCCACCTGTTCCTCCTCCTCCTTTGAAGAGGCTATGCACTCTGCGCCTTGCTCCTCCTGTAGCTCCAATCCTCGCTGTTGTGCAGCGTGCAGCATACTACAATGAGTCTGGAGACCCTGGCTGGTGCATACTGAAAGGCTCCTCCAGATCTGTCAAGGCATTTGAAGTACATCTTCAGCATGCCAATTGCTTGCTCTATGACACATCTGGTCAACAGGTGGCTTTCATTATAGTGCTCCTTGTCCTGATTGCTTCGCCTCCTCAAGGGTGTCATGAGCCACGTCTTCAGTGGATAGCCCTTGTCTCCAAGCAGCCAGCCGGTAAGCCTGTTCGGAGGTGCAAAGAGCTGAGGGGGGGTGGATTGGCGCAGGATGAAAGAGTCATGAAAGCTCCCTGGGAATCTGGCACACGTGCATGATTATGTTTTTTTTGGTTGCAGACGAGCTGCACATTGAGGGAGTGGAATCCCTTGCGGTTCACAAACACTCCTGAGTGATGTGGGGGTGCCTTGTTGGCACATGTGTGCAGTCGATAATGCCCTGCACCTGTGCGAAGCCAGCCAGAGCCGCAAAGCCAAGTGCCCGCTCAGTAACACTGGCTTCATCAGTAGCAAAGTTTATATAATTGGATGACTTGTGAAACATGGCATCGGTGACCTGGGTGGTGCATTTGTGGGTGGCCGACTGCGAGATCCCGCAAATGTCTGCTGCGGATCCCTGGAAGGAGCCTGAGGCAAAGAAGTTGAGGGCGGTGGTGACTTAAGGTGTGTCCACTAGGTCCTCTGGGCAGCAGGTCTTGTTCCAGCAAGCTACAAATGTCTGCCTGACCTGGCACAATAGCCTGAGCCTCCTGAAGCATTGCAGTTCAGTCATCCCCAGAAAGCTCATCCTCTGCTACCTTGTGTTGGGGGTATCGCCTCTGGCGCGATGCACCCCTGTGCTGACCCCCTCTCTCCTGTGGAGCATCAGGTCGTTGAGGAGAAGGCAGCTGGTGTTGTTGCTGCTGCTGTTGTTGTGGCTGCTGTTGCTGCTGGTGCGGCTGCTGTTGTTGGTGCTTGGGGCTCATCTTGATCTGAATCTGAGGTCCAAGGTGAAATAGTATAAGCGGCACCCATGCAGATCTGATAGATGGCAGGTAAAGTGGAGATCAGAGGCACAATCCTCCAATGTAGTGAGAGTGACTTGCAATGTGGTGAGAGTGGCTTCTGAGGTTGCAGAAATCACCTGCAAACTCCAGAAAGCAAAGTCTCTGCACAAAATGGGCAGAGGAAACATGTGTAAGGTGTGTGTATTTATGTTCTTTTTTCAGCTGTCACTTACTGAAGTAGCACAATGGCCACTGAGCTCCTGTATTGCCTTCATAGGCAAGCTTCCCGAGGGGCAATCTTGTGTGCAACCAGTTAAAGTGAAACCTTATGTTAAAAAGCCTCTTAAGGGTCTCTCAATGAGCAGTTAACTACCTCAATAAAGTCGCCCGCCTCTCCCGAGCGGTTCCGTAGCGCACTTCGAAACGTGCCATAGTTAAATACGGAAGTCAGCGGATGATGGCGGGTTCCCGGTGCACTGTCAATTTCAGTGCTTTTAACTACCTACCCGCTCCCAAACCCGCATGCTCTGCAATGTGAATATTCTGGCCTTCATTGGACTGTGAATAACATTGTCACATTGGATATTTATCAACAATAAAACCATTTTCCTAACAACAGGGCTGTCAATGTCTGTGTCTTGAGATGATCACAGAAAGGTTTTTCATGAAATTATAACAACACAAATTAAAGCTACAATATATTTGCCAGCAATTTCTATGGGGATTCTCCTGATTTCCCGCCTTAACTTTAGTGGAAGATTGGTGGACACCCCGGAGAAATGGTGTAAATGGCTATTTATAGTGTTGCTCCAGGGTTTTTTAAAAATTCATTACAGGATGTGGGCAGCGCTGGCAAGGCCACCATTTATTTTCCATCCCTAATTGCCCTGAAGGGGTGGTCTTCCTGAGCCGCTGCACCCCATGTTTGTGGTGGTTTGATACAACAGAATGGCTTGCTAGGCCACTTCACAGGGCAGTTAAGAGTCAACCACGTTGGTGTGGGATTGGAGTCACATATGGGCCAGACTGGGTAAGAACAGCAGGCTTCCTTCTCTAAAGGATGTTAATAAACCAGTTGGGTTTTTACGACAATCTGACAGTTTCGTGGGCACTAATGCTACAGTTACAGCGGGAAATCAGAGAACCCTCACAGAAATTCTATCCCATTGATTTAAATCTGTACTTGCTATTAAAATGAAGATCAGCACCAATATTTTCTAACAATGAACACATGTGCAAAAGTGCAAAGATATGATTGCACTCTGTGGCACAGAGCAATATTAAGCTGTTGCTTGTGTACATCAATGTTACTTTACTTATACTTAAAAGTTCACTTATGCAACACAGCCACTGTTTTAATTCTGGCATTCTTTGGGAAGCAATGGCTACACATCTCAACAGTAGGTTAAGGCCCCTCTACTCAGCTAAAATTTGAGTTTTATAACTTACGGAATAACATGTTGTGAATGGTGCAATGGCAATTCAAGCCTCTGCCTCAATGGTGCCAACTTCAATTGATTTTCTTTGAAAATGGTGGCATTAAATCAGCACCAAGGTGATCGGTTAGTGCTGCTGAGGTGGGACTTATGCGACTCTGATGTCGTAATGTCTGTTACTTGCACTTGATGTATCACGTGCACACCATGTCCTTGTCCTTCTTAAGTCAAGTATTTTTAGTACCAGCATAAAAAAATAGTATCCTGCCCTGTTTTACACTTGTTTCGAGTTAGAGTTAGAAATGTTTAAAGTTTTCTACCAATATTTCTCTGATTTTTGTACCAATTAAGAAATTTAATTTCAAGACTAAAGTTCCACATTACATTGTCAGAAACTCTGTTAAACCGCTACACGATTCTTGTGCACACAGGTTTAAAAATGTGAGACACTGTTGTGGTTAACGTTGAATTTTTGTTGAAGCGTTTTTAAGCTAAATGCTGGCGTCCGTACATTGAAAGTCAGACACAACACATTATGTCCTGTGAGAATGTCTGCAGTAACATAACAGACTGCAGCAAGACAAATTTTACTTACAAATCCAGGATACAGTTGAATAGCTTGAGCTTCAGAGCTGATTCAAGTGTCAAGTTCTTGTGAGTAGGTCATTGCCTTCAGGCAAAAATTAAAAAAGGCATTGCGATCACAATTTAAACAATAATATTGGTTGAAGAGTAATGAGTGGCTTTCTTCTCAAAACTCTATTAACTATGAGACTTTTTAGTTCAGTATTTTATTACATGTAACAGGTTTATAGCAGAGGACAGGAAACATTTCTTTACGGAATTGTGAGGCAGTGCAATTCACTTCCAGGGTTAATGTTTGAGATGGAAACTTCTTCTTCTTAGGCAGCTTCTCGGAACCGAGGATGACTTGCTTCCACATTAAAAATGAGTTTTCAGGTGACTGATGAGTCCAATGCGGGACCTACAGTCTCTGTCACAGATGGGGCAGACGGTGGTTGAAGGGGCAGGTGGTTGGGGCGCTTGGGTTGATGTGCGCTCCTTGCGCTGCCTGCGTTTGGCTTCCGCTTGCTCCCGGCGAAGAGACTCGAGGTGTTCGGCGCCTTCCCGGGTGCTTCTCCTCCACTTTGTGTGGTCTTGGGCCAGGGATTCCCAGGTGTCGGTGGGGATGTTACACTTTTTCAAGGAGGATTTGAGGGTGTCCTTGAAGCATTTCCTCTGCCCACCTGGGACTCTCTTGCCGTGCCGGAGCTCCAAATAGAGCGCTTGTTTTGGGAGGCTCGTATTGGGCATGCGGACAATGTGACCCATCCATCGGAGCTGATCGAGCTTGGTCAAAGCTTCGATGCTGGGGATGTTGGCCTGAGCAAGAACACTGATGTTGGTGTGCCTATCCTGCCAATGGATTTGCAGGATCTTGCAGAGGCAGCGTTGGTGGTACCTCTCCAGTGCTTTGAGGTGCCTGCTGTACATGGTCCATGTCTCTGAGGCATACAGCAGGGCGGGTATCACTGCTGCTCTGTAGACCATGAGCTTAGTGCCGGGTTTGAGGTCCTGGTCTTCAAACACTCTCTTCCTCAGGCAACCGAAGGCTACACTGGCACACTGAAGGTGATGTTTGACTTCGTCATCGATGTCTGCCCTTGTTGACAGTAGGCTCCCAAGGTGGAAACTATGTCAACATTCAAGATCAGATTGGATAAGTGGATGAAGGACAGGGGAATTAAGGGATATGGGAACAGAGTGTTAAATGTGATTAGAACTATTAGCTCGTGTGGTGAGTAACCGTGAAGATGGCATGAACTGATTGGGCTGAATGGGCTGTTTCTGTTGTGTACCTTTACCATACATATTAGCAATAAATCTTAAATGTAATTCTATGTGATTGTAAAAGGGTATCTAACTGGTTTCTCTCTCTACAGATACTGCCTGACCTGCTGAATATTTCCAACATTTTCTGTTTTTATTTCAGATTTCCAGCATCCGCAGTATTTTGCTTTTGTATCTAACTGGAACTCAGATGATCTGAATATCATTGCGATGTTTTTCAATTTAAATTTTACATTCTGCTTTAAGAGGTCTAATGTCCCCAATTGGTAAACAATTGCCCTCTGCCTCTTGTGATTCCATAGTTTCATGGTGGTTCATTATGTATATATATTCATGTTGAATGCAATTGGTAGTTGTCGCATTGCTATTTCCTACAAAAACGTAACCTGACAGTAGGTGTGTAAAAGTTTACTTTAGATCAGAAGTTCCATTTTGCCCTGTTTATCCTGTAGGAGACTCCATTGCTTGGATTCAGGATATGGATGTGAGTTTCAATTAAATGTCTCAGTATACACTATGGCCCAGAAATTCGGGTCGGAGGCTTCCCGCGGGTGCAAGCCCCCGACCTGCACTTACCTAGCGCGCCGGTCGTTGTGCTGTGGGCCCGCGTGGGATTCCGATCCCGGGCCTCCCCCAACTGCCGGCACGCAGTGCTTGCGTATCCCAGGGGCACAGTTAGTTCGAAGCGTCCCCTGGGATCACGTGGGCCATGGAGAGCCAATGGTAGCAGGGAAATGCCCATTCATAAATTTGACAGGAAGAGCTGTCAAAACTATAAATACAAATCAGCCCCAAAACATAACTAAAACTTCAAATAAATTTTTAAAAATCACATTTTTAAAATAACTATAAATTACATAAAATAACTATTTTAAACAATAATTTAAATTTTTGAAAAAATTAATTACAGTTTCTAACGGGGCTAAAAATAAACTTACCTTTCTTTAAAGTATTTAAAAATAATAAACCTGTGGAAAAAATGTTTTAATTTTACTTAATTCACCACTTACCTTGTTTAAAACAGGTCTTGCGACTGCTTTTTAAAAGTGTAACTCCTGGAGACTTACCCTCCCGGAGAAACCTGCAAAAAAAACGTAAGTTACAGGCACACACACTGCCTCTCTGGCACACGCGTTCGACCTGTGAACCCCTTCCTTTAAGGGAACGGAAGTTCCGTTTTCCCGCACATGCGCAGTGCATGCACAAAACTGGCACTTTCGTTGGGCCTACGCGCGAGTGCCCTGCGTGTACTCACCCGTGGGGACCCGAATTTCTGGGCCTATAAGTTCTCTAAAGGTTGCCTCCCCTTTGTCGAAACCATGGCATGTGCTGTGGCTTGCTATGGCAGGTATTGTCACAGAGGCAATGATAGGATTGCTGAAAAGTTAATATTGAAAAGGAAATTTACTTCTTCTTTACACATTTTATTTACAAATTTGTTCTGGCATGAAATCTACACCTAGTGGATTGTTCTTTTATGTCAAGTAACCTTCATATGGGACATGAAAAGGCATAATTAGCTGAGTTTCCTCTGGAATTGCAATGACTGTTAACAGGGCACAATTGGAAGTTGTAAAGTTATGCTATAGATTTTTCATTATAACACCAATTTGCATTTATAAAGCACTTTTGAATGTAGAAAAACATTCCAAGGCATTTCACAAAGACATAAGGAAAAACATAATCCAAGTCAACGAGGGAATGATTAGAAGTGGTGTCCAAAGGCTTGGTCAAAGAAGTGGGTAGATTTCTCATTACCATCTGAACATATGGCATGATCTGGTATCTAGACCTATGAAGTCTCACTCAGTGAGACTCACTTATTGTGCACTTAAAATTTACCTCTTTTGTTGTATCTCACTCAGAAAAATAAGTAGCTCCACATGTTTAATTGAGTTTGTAAATTTTCTCACTCTTTTATGTCTACAATTTTTCCAGGTCTTGATGGCACCAGCATAGTAAATTGTGGATTTGAATTATTTGTATTGGTGTGATTAGTCAATTTTAAAGGACTAACAAAGGATTCATTTTACTAGTGCTGTTCAATCTGAATCTTTTTGTGTCTTCTCGCTGCTCCCTTTGGGGAACAGTGTGAAGTAGTGGAAGAATTCACAGGCTGATTAACAGTCTGACTGGCCACATTATCACTTCTTCCATGACTGTAACCATCTTTATACCAGCCGATAGAGCGGTTGGTTCTATACGACGGGAGAGTTTTATGGACTCCCACAACCTGCACGGTGAGGGGTGGGGGTAGGGAGGAGGGGGAGGGGCTACCCACACCCACCGGACGCGAGTATCCTGCTGGATGTCAACCCAGAATTCAAAAACGGAGCTCCGACTCCACTCGCCGGGACTGTCTGGAGTGGGGTTTGCAACTCTGCATCTTAGGGTCCAGAGGCGAGAATGCTACCACTGCACCAAAGGCCTGTTCAATCTGAGTTAAGAAGTGTGACATTTCTGCCAGGTGGATGAATTTGTCCATCAGAAGAGTATTTCACCAAAATGCAACTCACTCCTAATTGTAAATGTGGTCATTTGCTACACTTATTTTTACATTTTTATCCAGTTATACATATCGATTGGAATAATGCTAGGGTAAAGGGAGAGGAGGGGAGGAATTTCTGAAATGTGTTCAGGAGAATTTCCTTGACCAATATGTTCTTGGCCCAACTAGGAAGGAGGCATTGCTGGATCTGGTGCTGGGGAATGAGGTGGGCCAGGTCGACCAAGTGTCTGTAGCAGAACACTTGGGTACGAGTGATCATCATATCATAAGATTTAGATTAGCAATGGAGAGGAGCAAGGAACAATCTAGAGTGGAATTTCTAAACTGGAATATGGCTAAATTTAATGGGATGAGAAAGGATCTAGCCAGGGTAAAATGGAACCAAAGACTGACAGGAGAAACAGTAACGGAACAATGAGTGATCTTTAAGGAGGAGATGTTCCAAGTACAGGCTAGGCACATTCCAACAAGAGGGAAAGGTAAGGGAACCAAAGCAAGGGCTCCTTGGATGATGACGGAGATAGAGAAGATGATGAAACAAAAAAAGAGGGGGTATGATGCATGTCAGGTGAATTCTTCAAGGGAGAACTAGACCAAATACAATAAGTTGAGAGGGGAAGTGAAGATGAAAATAAGATTGGCAAAGAGAGAATATGAGAGTAGAATAGCGGTTAACATAAAAGAGACACAAAAATCTTCAACCGGCATGTAAACAGTAAGCGGGTAGTAAGAGGCAGGGTGGGGTCTATTAGAGACAAAGAAGGTGATATATCCTTAGAGGCACAGGGCAGGGCTAGAATATTCAATGAGTACTTGGTGTCAGTTTTACTAAGGAGGTGGATGCTGACAAAATATCAGTAGAAGTGGAAAAGGTAGAAGCAATGGAAGGGGTGAAAATTGATAGACAGGGTCTACTAGAATGGCTGGGTATGCTTAGAGTGGATAAGTCGCCTGGTCCAGATGGCTTGCATCCTAGGTTGCTAAGGGAATTGGGGGAGGAGATAGCAGAAGGGCTTGCCATAATTTTCTGATCTTCCCTAGATGCGGTGAGGTGCGTGAGGATTGGAAAGTGGCAAATGTGACACCATTGTTCAAGAAAGGGTGTAAGGACAATCCTAGTAGCTACAGGCCGGTCAGTTTAACATCAGTGGTGGGTAAAGTTTAAGAAACAATAATCAAGGAAAAAATTAACGGGCACTTGGAGAGGTTTAAGCTAATCAAGGAGAGCCAACATGGATTTGTAAAAGGCAGATCGTGTTTGACTAATCTAATTGAATATTTTGATGAAGTACCAGGGAGGATTGATGAAGAAACATAGAAACATAGAAGATAGGAGCAGGAGTAGGCCATTCGCCCCCTCGAGCCTGCTCTGCCATTTAATGAGATCATGGCTGATCATCCAAATTCAGTACCTTGTCCCTGCTTTCTCTCCATATCCCTTGATCCCTTTAGCCTTAAGAAATATATCTAACTCTTTCTTGAATATATTTAATGAATTGGCCTCAACTGCCTTCTGTGGTAGAGAATTCCACAGGTTCACCACTCGCTGGGTGAAGAAATTCCTCTTCATCTCTGTCCTAAATGGGTAACCCCTTATCTTTAGACTGTGACCCCTGGTTCTGGACTCCCCCGCCATCGGGAACAGCCTTCCTGCATCTAGTCTCTCTAGTCCTGTTACAATTTTATAAGTTTCAATGAGATCCCCTCTCATTCTTCTAAACTCCAGCGAATATAAGCCCAATCGACCCAATCCCTCCTCATACATCATTCCTGCCATCCCAGGTATCAGTCTGGTGAATCTTCACTGCACTCCCTCCATGGCAAGAACATCCTTCCTCAGATAAGGCGACCAAAACTGCACACAATACTCAAGGTGTGGTCAAGGCCCTGTACAACTGCAGCAAGACATCCTTGCTCCTGTACTCGAATCCTCTTGCTATGAAGGCCAACATATCATTTGACTTCTTAACCGCCTGCTGCACCTGCATATTTACCTTCAGTGACTGGTGCACAAGGACACCCAGGTCTCGTTGCACTTCTCCTTCGCCCAATCCATTGCCATTCAGATAATAATCTGCCTTCCTGTTTTTGCCACCAAAGTGGATAACCTCGCATTTATCCACATTATACTGCATCTGCCATGCATCTGCCCAATCACCCAACCTGTTCAAACCATACTGGAGTTTCTCGACATCCTCCTCACAGCACACATGCCCACCCAGCTTTGTGTCATCTGCAAACTTGGAGATATTGGCCTAGAAATTCATTAAGGCGCTGCCAGCTTTGCGGCCAGTTACCGCCTAAAGAGGGCTTCTGCGCCAAAAATGAGTTTGCACTGATATTCAGCGCAGCGGTATTGGCGGCAGTAGCCATTAGAGCTGCGCCGGCACCGATGACGTCATCGGTGTGTGCAGCGCCCCGGTTCTGCCCCGAAACCGGCCCGATCCCCATATTTAGTAGCGGCCGCCTCCTCCGAAGCGGCCGCAAACAGCGACCAGAAAACGGGGCCGTGCTGTAGCCTTAGTGGGGCGCTTTAAAGGGGAAGGTGCGGCCGGCCGCTTTTTCGGCGGCCGCCTGCCTGCACCTTCTTCCCCGGCCTCCTCCAACCCCCCCCCCCCGCGGCATTGCCGGCTGCTTTCCGCGAACCCGGCACTTCTCTGTGGTGCCGGGCTCATTTGCCGGCACTCTCCAGCGGTGATCTCCCCGTTGCAGGCAGCTCCCCCTTAAGAGAAGGAGGAGGCCTGCAGTACCGCAGCCTGCCGCTCCGCAGCGGCTGGCGCAGCGGCGCCAAGAGCGCTGAAATTCAGTGTCAGCGCCCCAAGCGGAGGCAGGCACACCCTGGTATAGCGCCCGGTTCCGAATTGGGGCGCAAACACTGAATATCTGACGATCGCTAATGGCTCCCCACCCAGCGCTAACTTTTGGGCGCAAGCGAGCTGGCCGCCCCAAAGTGAATTTCTAGGCCATTACATCTAGGTCCCTCGTCTAGATCATTAATATATATTGTGAATAGCTGGGGTCCTAGGACCGATCCCTGTGGTACCCCACTAGTCACTGCCTGCCACTCGGAGAAAGACTCGTTTATTCCAAATCTTTGCTTCCTGTCTGTCAATCAGTTCTCTATCCAAGTCAGTACCTTACCCCCAAACCCATGTGCTTTAACTTTACACGCTAATCTCTTATGCGGGACCTTAACAAAAGCCTTCTGAAAGTCCCAATACACCACATCCACTGGTTCTCCCTTATCTATTCTACCAGTTACATCCTCAAAAATTTCCAGTAGATTAGTCAAGCATGATTTCCCTTTTGTAAATCCATGTTGAATTTGTCTGATCTTGTCACTGTTTTTCAAGTGCTCAGCTATTACATCTTTTATACTGTGCTCCAACATTTTCCCCACTACCGATGTCAGGCTTACCGGTCTATAATTCTCCGTTTTCTCTCTACCACCTTTTTTGAATAGTGGGGTTACATTAGCTCCCCTCCAATCCATGGGAACTGTTCCAGAGTCTATAGAATTTTGGAAGATGACCAGCAATGCATCTACTATTTCTAGGGCCACTTCCTTAAGGACCCTAGGATGTAGATTATCAGGCCCTGGGGATTTATCGGCCTTCAATCCCATCAATTTCCCGAACAACATTTCCCTACAAATACTGATTTCATTCAGTTCCTCCCTCTCATTAGACCCTATGTTCCCTGACATCTCTGGGAGGTTATTTGTGTCCTCCTTTGTGATGACAGAACCAAAGTATGTATTTAATTGGTCTGCCATTTCTTTGTTCCCCATTATAAATTCCCCTGATTCTGACTGCAAGGGACCTACGCTTGACTTCACCAATCTTTTTCTCTTCACATACCTATAGAAGTTTTTACAGTCAGTTTTTATGTTCCCTGCAAGCTTATTCTCATACTCTATTTTCTCCCTCTTAATTAATCCCTTTGTCCTCCTTTGCTGAATCCTAGACTGCTCCCAATCCTCAAGTTTGTTGCTTTTTCTGGCCAATTTATATGTCCTCTCCTTGGATCTTATGCTATCCCCAATTTTGCTTGTTAGCCACGGTTGAGTCATCTTTTTTGTTTTATTTTTATGCCAAACAGGGAGGAACAAATTGTGTAATTCATCCATGCAATCTTTAAATGTTTGCCATTGCCTATCCAACCTCAACCCTTTAAGTAACGTTCCCCAATCCATCCTAGCCAACTCGCGCCTCATACCATCATAGTTTCCTTTATGTAAATTCAGGACCCTAGTCTCTGCGTCAAATACTTCACTCTCCATCTTAATGAAGAATTCTATCATATTAAGATCACTCCGCCCCAAGAGGCCTCGCACAACAAGATTGCTAATTAATCCTTTCTCATTACATAATACCCAGTGTATGATGGCCTGATCTCTAGTTGGTTCCTTGACATATTGGTCCAGGAAACCATCCCGTATACACTCCAGGAATTCCTCCTCCACAGTATTGTTACTAATTTGGTTAGTCCAATCTATATGTAGATTAAAGTCACCCATGTTAACTGCTGTGCCCTTATTGCACGCATCTCTAACTTCCCATTTAATGCCATCCCCAAACTCAGCATTACTGTTTGGGGGTCTGTATACAACTCCCACTAACATTTTCTGCCCCTTGGTATTTCTCAGCTCTACCCATACAGATTCCACATCATCAGAGCTAATATCCTTCCTTACTATTGTGTTAATCTCCTCTTTAACTAGCAATGCTACCCCACCTCCTTTTCCTTTTTGCCTGTCTTTCATGAATATTGAATACCCCTGGATGTTGAATTCCCAGCTTTGGTCACCCTGGAGCCATGTCTCCGTCATCCCAATTATATCATATCTGTTTACATCTATTTGCGTAGCTAATTCATCCACCTTATTATAAATGCTCCTCGCATTAAGACACAAAGCCTTCAGTCTTGTTTTTCTTAACACTCTTAGACATTTTAGAATTATTATTTACTGTGGCCATGTTTGATTTACACCCTTGATTTCTCTGCCTGCCACTTTTGCTTTTCTCCTTCCTGTCTTTTGCTTCTATCCTTGCCTTCCTTTCCTCTTTCTCCCTGCACAGGTTCCCAACCCCCTGCCATTTTTATTTTAAACGCTCCCCAACAGCATTAGCAAACGCTCCCCCTAGGTCATCAGTCCTGGTCCTGCCCAGGTGCAAACCGTCCAGTTTGTACTGTTCCCACCTCCCCTAGAACTGGTTCCAATGTCCCAGGAACTTGAATCCCTCCCCCTTTACCATTCCTCTAGTCACATATTCATCTGAAATATCCTTCTATTTCTACTCTGACTAGCATGTGGCACTCATAGCAATCCTGAGATTACTACCTTTGAGGTCCTATTTTTTAATTTACCTCCTAACTCCCTATATTCAGCTTTTAGGACCTCATCCCAGTTTTTACCTATATCGTTGGTACCTAAAAGCACCATGACAACTGTTCACCCTCCCCCTCCAGCATGCCCTGCAGCCTCTCCAAGACATCCTTGACCCTTGCACCAGGGAGGCAACATACCTTCCTGGAGTCTCATTTGCGACCGCAGAAACGCCTATCTATTCCCCTTATAATAGAATCCCCTATCACTATAGCTCTCCCACTCTTTTTCCTCCCGTCCTGTGCAGCAGAAGCACTCACGGTGCCAGGAAGTTGGCTGCTGCTGCCTTCCCCCGATAAGCCAGCACGGTGGCATAGTGGTTAGCACTGTTGCCTCACAGCGCCAGGGACCCGGGTTCGAATCCGGCCTCGGGTGACTGTCTGTGTGGAGTTTGCACTTTATTAAATACGTGGGTTACGGGGATAGGGTGGGATATGTGTCGGTGCAGGGATTACGGGGATCGGGTGGGATATGTGTCGGTGCAGGCTCGATGGGCCGAAATGGCCTCTATCTGCACTGTGGGGTTTCTGTGAATATCCAAATTGGTATATCTGTCTGAGAGTGGGATGGCCACAGGGGACCCGTGCACTACCTGCCTGTGCCTACTAATCTGCCTGGCGATCACCCATTCCCTTCCTGCCTTTGCAGCCTTTATCTGCGGAGTGACCAACTGATTAAACGTGATAGCCACGACGTCCTCAGCATCACGAATGCTCCAGTATGTACCCATTTGCAGCTCCAGCGCTGCAATGTGGTCTGCCAGTAGCTGCAGCTGGATACACTTCCCACACACATGGTCGTCAGGGACACAGGAAGTGTCCCTGATTTCCCACATAGGGTGTAAGTGCAAGCTAATAACTACAGACCAGTCAGCTTCACATCAGTGGTGCGTAAAGTTTTAGAAACAATAATCAAGGTAAAAATAAACCTGCATTTCGAGAGGTTTAAGCTAATTAAGGAGAGCCAACACAGATTTGTAAAGGGCAGATCGTGTTTGACTAATTTAATTTTTTGATGAAGTAACAGAGAGGATTGATGAAGGGAATGCAATGGATGTTGTCTACCTGGATTTTCAGAAGGTGTTTGATAAAGTACCACATAGAAGGCTGGTTAACAAAATTGAGGCTCATGGAATAGGTGGGTCAGTGGCAGCTTGGATAAGGAATTAGCTTAAGGACAGAAAACAGCGTGTTGTGGTAAATGGCTGTTTTTCAGACTGGAGGATGGTAGACAGTGGTGTTCCCCAAGGGTCAGTGCTGGGGCCACTGCTTTTTTTGATATATATAAATGACCTGGATATTGGAATACAGAGTAGAATTTCTAAATTTGTTGATGACACCAAACTTGGGGGTGTGGCAAACAGTGATGATGATACCAATCGACTGTAACAGGGCATAGAAAGGCTAGCAGAATAGGCAGAAAAGTGGCAGATGGAATTTAATACAGAGAAGTGTGAGGTGATGCATTTTGGCAGAAGGAACAGCGAGAGGCAATATACACTTAATGGCATAGCTTTAAAGAGTGTGCAGGGACAGAGGGACCTGGGAGTTAATGTGCATAGTTCCCTGAAGGTGGTAGTGTAGGAATGTCTAGTTCCTATCCAAAGACTGAGGTCCACTCAGGCGCTCAAACAAAACGAAGTTTAATGGAAACTAACAGGTTTAAACAAGTAACTGCAGGAGAACATCGAGTGTAGGTCTGTTCAGTCCGGAGGCTCCACGAGGACTGTTCGGGCGGTCCCGTGGTTGGCGTCATGACGTCATCACGTTCTTCCCACCAGTGGGGGATCACGTGATGTACGGCGTGACATCATCGCGTTTACCCGTGCTGTTAAAGTAATCACGCTCTGTACAAGTAAACAGTACAAATAAAGATACAGACTCAGGCTGTAGCTAACATGTTGTTAAAGGGAATTATATACAAACGATCTGAGTCCTTTAGTGGCTCCGCCACATGCGCCCCCCCAGAATTGTCTTTAACAGCAAAAGTGAGACGGCGAGGAGGCCTGACAAGCCTGTCCGAGCGACTTCTGTAACCCTGAAGTGGAATCTGATGGACAGTGGTTGAGCTGGCGGGTGTTTGTGATGGATCTGGCATGGCGACTGTGGGCGGTCGGCCCCGTTTTGGTGGTTGAGCGATTTCGACTGGGCGGTCCAGGTCTAAGTGTGCCGGCTTCAACCGGTCAACCGAAATGTGGTCCGGTTTACCTCCGATATCGACCAAAAAGGTTTTGTCTCCCGGCTCTATGACGCAGAAGGGACCAGTGTAAGGAGGCTTGAGCGAATCCCGGTGAGCGTCGTGGCGGATAAACACGTACTCGGCACTTTTCAGCTCAGTTGGGACATGGTAGCTCTGTAAGCCGTGAAGCGACGTAGGCACTGGAGCGAAACATCTGGCCGCTTCCTGGTGGCTGACGAGTTGCTGGGATGCGGACCATGGCTCTGTTGGAGACGGGAGGAAATCCTTTGGTACTCGTAGTGGCTGGCCATATACGAGTTCCGCCGAGGACGATTGCAAATCTTCTTTGGGCGCCGTACGAAGACCCAAAAGGACCCAGTGAAGTCTGTCCACCCATCCCGCGCCTTGAAGACCGGCCTGCAGTGCGGCTTTGAGCAACCTGTGGAATCGCTCGCACAGGCCGTTCACCTGTGGATGATAGGCGGTGGTGCGATGTAGTTTGGTGCCGAGCCCCTGAGCCACAGCGTTCTAGAGCTCAGAGGAAAACTGCAGTCCACAATTGGAAGAGATGTCTGCCGGTACCCCGAAACGAGCAACCCAAGAGGAGATGAAAGCTCTGGCCATGTCTGCTGAAGTGGTGGAAACCAAAGGAACTGCCTCTGGCCATCTAGTGGTGCGGTCTACCATTGTGAGGATGTGTGTAAAACCTTGAGAAGGTGGAAGCGGCCCCACGAGGTCCACATTCACGTGGTCGAATCGACGCTCCGGAACAGCGAAAGTGACCAATGGAGCTTTTACATGACGCTGTACCTTGGCCTTTTGGCAGACCACGCAGGTGTTGGCCCAGTCACGGACATCCATGTGCATACCCCTCCAAACGAATTTTGACAACATCAGCCTTTGCGAGGCCTTCATGCCAGGGTGTGACAACCCGTTTGTATGGCATCGACCACTTTTCGGCGCCAGGCGACTGGTACGATAGGGCGGGGAGCTCCCATGGAGATGTTGCAAAGTAGCGTGGTGCCTGCGGCATGGAATTTGACGTCGGCCGCTTGGAAGCTAGAGGGGCTGGTGCTGTATGCTTGGACCTCTGGGCCTGAGGCCTGATCCGCAGCCATGAAGGCATAGTCGATTCCGAGTTGGACTGCGTGCACAGTCGCGCGGGAGAGACAATCCGTCACCAGGTTGTCTTTGCCGGACACATGCTGAATGTCTGTGGTGAATTCTGAAATGAACTTCAGGTGATGTTGTTGCTGAGCTGACCACAGTTTGGCGGTCTTGGCCATAGCGAATGTTAGTGGCTTGTGGTCCACAAAAGCCGTGAACAGACGTCCCTCAAGTAACCGGAAATGGCGGATGGCTAGAAAAAGGGCCAGCAACTCCCGGTCGAAAGTGCTGTACTTTCTTTCGTTTCGCCGTAGTTGACGGCTGAAAAACGATTGCGTAGTCCGACACGTCGGTGGTAAGGGCAATGGTGGCACCTGGAAGCGGGTGCGCCAGCATGGTTGCGTTGGCCAAGGTGCCTTTGGTGTCGACGAACGCCCGGTCAATCTCGGCTGTCCAGCTGATCGGATCCTTACTGGACTTGGCCTTGAGGGCCTCATACAAGGGCTGCATAAGCAGAGCCGCCTTAGGGATGAACCGGTGATAAAAATTGACCATCCCAAGGAACTCTTGTAGGGCCTTGACGGTCTGCAGGCGCGGGAAAGATGTAACCGCCTTGATCTTCGTCTGTAAGGGAATTGCGCCGTCTGATGTGATGTGGTGGCCCAAGAAATCAATCTGCTGCAGGCCGAACTGGCACTTGGCTGGGTAGATAATCAAACCGTGTTGACTGAGGCGTGTGAAGAGGGTGTGCAAATGGCAGAAGTGCTCCTCTTTGCTGTCGTCGAGGTAGACGAAGAGGAATTTTAGGTCCCGAAGCACGGAGTCCATCAAGCGCTGGAAAGCCTGTGCAGCGTTCTTCAAGCCAAACGGCATCCGCAGAAATTCAAACAGGCCGAATGGGGTGATGACTGCGGTTTTCGGGACATCTTGCGGGTGCACGGGGACCTGGTGGTAACCACGGACGAGGTCGACTTTTGAAAAAAAGGTATTTCCCGCCAAATGGGCCGATAAATCTTGAATATGCGGGATCGGGTACCGATCAGGAGTAGTGGCATCGTTCAGGCGTCGGTAGTCGCCGCAAGGCCGCCATCCGCCGCCAGGTTTTGGAACAATGTGGAGAGGCAAACACCAGGGACTATTCGACCGGCGAATAATCCCCAGCCGCTCCATCGTGTTGAACTCCGCTTTCGCAGCCGCGAGCTTGCCGGGTTCGAGTCATCGGGCCCGTGCGTAAACCGGGGGGCCGGTGGTGGTGATGTGATGTTCAACACCATGTTTAGTGGCCGAGGAGGAGAAAGTGGGCCTGGTCAGAACTGGGAACTCTCCGAGGAGCTGAGTGAAGTCGTCTGGAGGTGGGAACGCACAGAAGACAGTGCGCGGCACGGCGTTACCGTGGTGGCACGGGATGGAGTGGAACGTGGCTGCATTGATCAACTGGCGGTGCCTGACATCGACCAGGAGGCCGTTGGCACACAAAAAATCCGCCCCAAGGATGGCCTGCGTGACTTTGGCCGTGATGAATTCCCAGTGGAAACGCTGGCCGCCGAAACACACCTGGACCTGCCGCCTTCCGAAGGTCCGAACGGCCGCGCCATTAACCGCCACGAGGGCGGGGCCGTGGTCCCCAGCTAGTATATCGAGATGTGACGCAGGTAGAATGCTACACTGCGCCCCGGTGTCGCAAAGGAAACGTCGACCAGATAGGGAGTCGGTGATGAAGAGAAGCTTCCCTGAATTTCTGATGGCCATCGCAGCCGCAGGGTGCTCGTTAGACCCTGTCCTCTTTTGCCAGGGTGGCTGTAGATGTTTTTTTTTGAGCGAAAAACTACAGGGAGGGCGGCAGCATCTTGCTTTCGCGCCAAAACAGGCATGGTAGAAGCACAACCCCGCTGATTGAGGAGCTGGAGCAGCATCTGTGGGGGATGGGCGCCTCGTGGCAGCGCAGTGTTGCTGTGTCACCGCAAAAATCTTGTCCGCTTCGGCAGCAAGCTCCGCGCAGTCTGTGAATTCGGACCTGGCTAGGGCAGCCTGAACTTGCTCCAGGAGTAGGCTGAGGAATAGCTCCCTGAAGGGGAAGCATTCCAGCTCAGAACCGAGGAGCGTGAGCATCTAGCTCATGAGCTCGGATGGCTTGGAGTCCCCGAGGCCGGGCATAGCGAGCAGCCGGCGGGCGCGCTCTGACTTCGTGAGCCTGAAGACCTGCAGCAACCGCGCCTTTAACGTGTCATACTTGCGATCAGTAGGCGGACTACCGAGTAGGCTGACGATCTGCGAGGCTGTGGCGCTGTCGAGGGCGGAGACCACGTAATAATAACGGGTCTGATCCGCAATGATGTCCCTGATGGCGAACTGGGCTTCAGCCTGGATGAACCACGCGGCTGGTTGTTGCTCCCAGAACTGTGGTAGCTTCAAGGTAACGGCGTTCGTTTCCAAGTTGAATATCTTCTGCGAAAACCATTCACAAAAGTCGGGGTCACCAATTTAGGAATGTCTAGTTCCTATCCAAAGACTGAGGTCCACTCAGGTGCTCAAACGAAACGAAGTTTAATGGAAACTAACAGGTTTAAACAAGTAACTGCAGGAGAACATCGAGTGTAGGTCTGTTCAGTCCGGAGGCTCCACGAGGACTGCTCGGGCAGTCCCGTGGTTGACGTCATGACGTCATCACGTTCTTCCCGCCAGTGGGGGATCATGTGATGTACGGCGTGACGTCATCGCGTTTACCTGCGCTGTTAAAGCAATCACGCTCTGTACAAGTAAACAGTACAAATAAAGATACAGACTCAGGCTGTAGCTAACATGTTGTTAAAGGGAATTATATACAAACGATCTGAGTCCTTTAGTGGCTCCGCCACAGTAGGACATATTGAGAGAGTGGTTAGCAAAGCATATGGATCTTGGGCTTCATAAATAAAGGTATTGAGTAGAAAAGTAGAGAAATTATGCTGAACCTTTATAAAGCGCTGGTTAGGCCACAACTGGAGTATTGCGTCCAGTTCTGGTCACCACACTTTAGGAAGGATGTGAAGGCCCTTGAGAGTGTGCAGAGGAGATTTACCAGAATTGTTCTGGGGCTGGGAGATCTTAGCTACAAGGACAGGTTGGAGAAGCTGGATTTGTTTTCATTAGAGCAAAGGAGGTTGAGGGATGATTTGATAGATGTGTACAAGATTATGATAGGTTTGGATAGGCTAGACAGGGAAAGGCTGTTCCCACTAGTTGATGGTACAAGGACTAGGGGACACAGATTTAAGGTTTTGCGCAAGAGATACAGGGGGTATGTGAGGAAAAACTTTTTTACGCAGCGAGTGGTGAGGATCTGGAATTTGCTGCTGACTGAAGTGGTGGAAGCGGAGACACTCATCAATGTTTTCAAGGGGAAGTTGGATAGGCACTTTAGGGAAGTAAACTTGCAGGGCTATGGGGATAGAGCAGGGGAATGAGACTGACTGTATTGCTCTACATAGAGCCCGCACGGATTCAATGGGCCGAATGGCCTCCTTCTGTTCTGTATGACTCTATGATTAATGACTCTATAAGAATGAACATCGGTGATGGAAGTTACATGAAATCAAGTTTGTTTTTTGAAAGTTAGGAAGAGCCCGAATTAAATTCCTCCTTAAAGGTGCTACTATGATTATAAACAATTTCCAGTTGTAAGCATGTCCTTCACAGTCGTCAGCAATCAATAATACAGGAGATGTACTTAATAACAAATTTCTATTCACCATTATTTGTTACATGTGAAAAAGAAATCAACCTTGTAGTGCCATAGTCTTCAAACACTGAAAAGTCTGTGTAAATGTTCTGTCCCAGCAGTATTGCACAGTTGGACAGACACCAGAAGACTGATCAAGAACAATAGGCAGTCTTTAAGCTTATCTGTATCGAGACCTTGAGCTAAATTCCCCTTAAAAACTGCCAAATAAATAAGGCACTCTTGGGAAGGTTTCTTTTGCAGCAGTAACTTGGACATTTATGACCCTTTGAATATATAAAATCAGATTTCATCCATCAAATCACATTTGGAAACCTTCATTCAAACTAGGGCAGCAATTGTAGCAGACACTCTTTATGGAGAATCAATTTTACATTTCCAAACATCATAACCCAAAAGATTTGTATAATTTTATAGTCAAAAATGTTAGTACCTAATGCAGGCTGTAGTATTTTATTATTAACAGCTTTAATCTGTTATATAACTATTTAAAATGCTTTCTTATTTTTAAAAAGATGCCTTTTAACTGGCTATAATAAATTAATTGAAGCCTTTTCGTTAAGGTTCATTTCTGATAATTACCAGATGTAAAAGTTTTACATATTTAACAATTTCTATTTTTAAATATCAAAATTATTATGGTTAGAGTAACATATTCCAGCATGTTTTATATTGAAACAGGAAACAGTGCTAATTAAAACATGAGGCATAACATCTGCTGGGACCCTTAGTAAGTAGATAGTGCTGTAACTACCGAAGTGTGGCATCCAAGCCCATTCAACAATGTAGGTGTTATCACTCATTAATATTGCTTTTTCAGTCAATAAGATCACTAGACTTCAGTAATATGCATGTTAATCCCTATTAATATATGAGTAAATTAACTGTATGTTGCGAATGGCTGACTGCAATCTCTAACTTCTGATAATGAATTAAGTATGCAATAACAAATTCTAAAATTTTAAATAGACTACATAAAACAGCAAAAACATCCCAAAGGTAAATTCCAAATTCTTAGCTATCAACAGAAAAACATAACATAACTATTTACCTAAAATTAGTGTAAAAATTACTCTTCCTGAATCTTGTATTAATGGCTGCCCTGCATGATTCAGCAGATGTTATGCTGAAATGGGGGATCTTGAGATAATTAAAGCACTTTTGTGCTTTGAAGGAGAATGGTACTGTAGAGGGGAGCGCTTTCTGTGCAGAGCCTTTGTACCTTTTATTCTAACCAAATGCTTTATAAATCCTTCTGTTAGGAAGAAAAATTGTGATTTTGATTACTGCACTGTGTACTTAGCTGGTACTGGTTTAGGGAATAATTGTTAGCTCTCAATCTGCATCCATAAAGAAATAGAATGACTGGCTCTATTCCATCACTACAGATATTCAGTGACCATGCTCATCACTAATGTCATCTGAGCACAAGATGTTGGAACATTTTGAAGATGCTGAATGGAATTGTTTTGTAAACTTTAAACACAGACATAAAAGAAGAAAATAATTTGCACTGAAGGTATTTTTGTGCTATTCTTCTTTAATTATCTACCTGTCCTAATTCCAGATTTTAGCCTGATGGATCATTTAAAATTGTAGCCTTATTATAACTGCATGAAAGGTGATGAGTGTATTCAAACAACAGCTGCCTTAACAATTCCGCTCAATATTTGTAAGTCATTATTTTGGAAACCTAACTTCAGACATCAGAGTCAAACTGTGCTTGAAATATTTTTGGGGGAGTTGTGTTTTATTACCCCTATCACTCAGCTTCAAGTAATTCTTCAGGGCTGTCATGACAGCTGTTTATAACATATAATATGAGGAGCATAGGTTAGTGCTGACTGTGCCTCATTTGTGCATAACACTGGCTGAACAGCATTTCACTTGATGTGTGAAGCGACTATTCCTTCCGTGGCTACAACCTGATTTTTATTTTCTTTAGCATGTGACTATTAGCTTTTCAGCCGCAGAGTTTAAGTCAACATTAAAAAGTCTTATTTATATCTAGCACAGCTGGTACCTCAATATCACTCAGTTGCTATGCTATGCTTCCCCACTGATCTACATTCTGCAATCATATTGTCTCTATGGTGAACAGTAAAAACATTTAATGAATTTTGCAAATGTCCACCTGGATATTTAATTGTCTGAAAATGGTAAGAATTATTTCTAGGAAGTGAATTAACAGCAATGTCATCATCATCATAGGTCAAATGTTATTTAAATACATATTTATGTGATCACAGCTATCTGACTCAGGCTGGGGTTGTGTTGCATCTCAAGTTTGTAGAATTAATGCTAAATCAATCAATGGGTGGCACCCAAGAGCTAGCAAAAGAGCGAGCTGTGTTGAACTGCAGACATATTATAATACACATATTTTAACAATTTCCTCTTCCTTCAGCAAAATTTTACAAATATTTTAGTTGAATTTCCTAGAAGTCTGGAACTCAAATTAAGTCTGTCTGTTTCACTTTTATGATTCCAAGCTGAAGTCACTTGCTGGTAAATTTCAGTGACACCCTGGATAGGGAAAACTGCAAGATTTATAATCAGAATGTTGTGGAGGTGAAGCATATCCCATGGAGAGGGAAAGGCACTTTTTGTAGCTTTTGTTAATTGCCATAAAGTTTACAACATTATCATAGTGCCAGTTACAAATCTGCCACATATTGTTGATCCACTTGATTTCTTGATAATGTATGAATTGAGATTTTTAAGCTGGGCCAGAATTTGCGGTCTGGATGATGGCGAACTGGCAGCGCTTGCCGTCATTCCGCCTTTGAAACTAACTGGGCAACTTCGGGATTTGGCGCATGAGCAGACGCATGCTATGTGTCCCCACCCACCATGCCCACCCGCCACCCCCCCACCCCCCACCAACCCGCCATAGAGCCGGTAATCAGTGTAAGCACTAAAATCTGGGAAACTGATGAGAACTTTGGCTCTTCTGCAGTAATTACGTTGTTAAATTCTCCACTAAAAGTTAGACCCAAAGGGATTAGGTGTAACTGGGGTTTTAACAGCATATTGACTGCTAGACAAAGGTTATGGGCCTTAAAACTAATTTTAATTTTGTGCAGTGTGAAATGTATCCATTTTAATAAAAGTTAAAATTTTAAAGATTTTTTTTTAAGTTTTTAATTTTTTTTTAAGTTTGTTCATCTTTATTTCAGGTTTGCCTTTTCCCCATGAGAGAGCCTCATCTTTGTTTTGCTCTCTATAAAATGTTTTAAAAGTTAGAATTTTAAGAGCTTACCCACTTTCTTGTTCGCTGTCTGTGAGAATTCTACGTTTTGATTGGCTGCTTAGACAGCTTGTTGACGTCACAGCAGCTCGCACTGGGGATCCCCACTAAACTCCGTTGATTTGAACTAAGTGTCAGAAAAGCCGAACTTCTCGACACAGAGATCTTTGTGCGAAGATTACTTTAGGGCCAGCGGCGAACGCCTTCACTTTGCACCTGACCGCAAATTCCGGGCCACTGTGTTAAAACTACATATCATGGTTTAATGAAATAGAAGTATTTTCCTTTGCACTGAACCATTCCAATGGTGCTGGCAGATTTCATTGCTGTACTCTACCAACTGGAGACTTAACACTGAAAGACATTCTTAACTATGACCCAGAAATTTCAAAATATTCTAAAAAATTGCTTTTTTTTTAAACTAACCCTTCCATATAGAATCATAGAATTATAAAATCTACAGCACAGAAGAAGGCTATTCAGCCAGTTGTACCCGTGCAGGCTCTTTGAAAGAGCTATCCATATTGACATATGATTTCTTGAATTAATTAGTATGATTCTAAGAAGCATGAATCTTTGGCCCCGATATTTATGGGGAGGAGAGGAGGGTGCAGTTGAGGCAGAAAATGGCCGAAGACCTGAAAAGCTCAAGCTTAATGGCAGGACCTCATTAACATCTTGTACCTCTATTTCTCGCCCGGCAGCCAGCCAAATGGACAGCCTGGCTGGTGGGCAGAAGGTTACACCAGCGGCAGGAGGCCGTAGCCGGGGACCCTTGGGGATAGTTCCTAGCAATTGGGAAAAGTCAGTAATCGGGGCTGGGAGGAGGGGAAAAGGTCAGCAATCAGGACTAGGGGGAGATGATGGTCGGCAATTGGGATGGTGGGGGGGAGGCCTGCGATTGGGGCATTTTGCAATTGGGAGGGAGGGGAGGTTGGCAATTGGGCTGGGAGGAGGCTGGTGATGAGGGCTGAGGGCAATGTTCCCTGTAAGCTACGCAGCCGTGCATCTCTCTCTGGTCCCACACAGCCCAGGACTGGCTTTTTCAATGTAAAGTTGGGTTGACGGTGGGTTCCTGACCCGCTGCAAGAAATTTCAACTTTCCCACCTGACCCACCTCCGATTGCGCCCGCACGGCTCCCGGAAAATTCTAGCCATAGAATCATAGAATGGTTACAGCAAAGAATTTGGCCGATTGAGCTCATACCAGCTCTCTGCAAGAGCACTTCAGCTAGTTCCACTCCCCCGCCCTTTCCCCGTAGCCCTGCAAAATGTTTTCCTATTTTTGGAAAGCCGTGATTGAGTCTGCCTCCACCACCCTCTCAGGCAGTGCATCCCAGATTCTAACCACTCGCTGCGTAAAAAAGTTTTTCCTCATGTCGCCTTTGGATCTTTTGCCAATCACCTTAAATCTGTGTCCTCTGGTTCTCGACCCTTCCGCCAATGGGAACAGTTTCTCTCTATCTACTCTGTCCAGACCCCTCATGATTTTGAACACCTCTATCCAATACCAAATCACACGAAACTGTGAATGGGCTGCACAGACCCTTAAAGGGGCCGTGCCCCTCCAAAATATAAGAGGCAACATTGGCTGGGTCGGGGGGGAGGCTGATGATCAGGGCTGGGGGGATGGAGAAAGGCTGGCGAGCAGGGCTGGGGGGGGCTCTCGAGAAGGGCTGGGGGGAGAGAGGCTGGCGAGCAGGGCTGGGGGGGCTGGCGATCAGAGTTCGGGGTGCTGAAGGCTTCCGTGAGGAGCCTGGGGGTCAGCACTCCTGCTCCTCTTGGCCCAAAAGGAGTGCTGAAACAGCCACTTAACTTGGGGAGCCAGCAGCTCCCGCCTCTATTTCATTGCTGAGTTTCCCGACCCTTGGGAAACCCATGCAACCCGAGTTCAATTCAAACCAGATTTCCATTTGCGTTGTAGGAGCCTGATTTAATGAGTGATCTGCCTCTCCATGGTGGGACGCCCTGATATCCGCCTCCTTTAAAAATAGCGGTGGGTGCGTGTGTGGCGGGTTGTAGTCATGTTCTGCTCATTTTACTTTTTAACCCTCCCCCAACCTTCTCCCACTCATCATTGTGGGGATGGGAGGGGGTGGGGTTAATATCGAGGCCTTTGTGTTCCTGAACTAAAATCATAGTAACTTGTTCTGTTACTGCTGCTTCTGAAACAATTAATGTTTTCTGAGTGGCATGGTTGTACATATCTGCATTGCATTGGACACCTGTTCCCAGTAAGACAGGCTTTCAAAAACATATTTTATACGTCGTACAGGAAAAATACATCTTTTAAACAAATATATTGTGAATTAGGAGGGTGATACCCTCATCTTAAATCAAGTCAGTCCGCCTATTAGGACAAGGTTTATAACTTCGACTAAAGTAGCATAAAAGCTCTACTTTCTACACTACCATCTACTGTGAATATTATTGAAAATTACAGCTAACACTGGGCCAGACAATAATATTTTTCTTCAGATGTCATGCATTAATGCTAAAAATTGCACTAGAACAGATTTAAGAAAATTGACGCCAAATGAAACATGATCTCAGAGGATTTTCTAGTATGGTTTTGGTCACGCAATTATTTGGAAATTATAGTCAACTACAAACACAAGCATAATAGAAAATATTATGTACATTCTTAATAATACTTTTTATTCTGATTATGCATTTGAGGCACAGTATTTTATTTGCAGATAATTCACAGATTTGGAAATTAACAGATTACAGTAGAAGGGCTAGAAAAAGCATCCCATGTACCATAATCCAGTAAATCAGCATTATGCTGTATAGTACAAGATCTATTTCAGTGAATTTGGAGATTCATGTCATTCTCAGTTCAGTTCTTACATACATTTTCAACTAATAAGTGTCATTGAGGTTTCTTCAACCTTCTAGCCCTCTTTTAGTTGCTATTCATGAATTGAGCATCATTAAGGTAAGTTATATACTTAGATTAAGTTATTTTCCCTACCTAACATTGTTTTGGAAATGTCCATTTACCAGTTCTGGTAAATATATTCCCAATTCAATGCTTTGTTGATGCAAAGATGATTGTTGTGAATTCAATTTGATGCATTTGTTAAATACTGTTCTTACTATTTCTCTTCAAACTATTATTTTCTACTCTATAATGGTTATTTTTTTATTTATAGCATTTACTTATAAATTGGCTACACTAAATCTAATTTATTTTCAATATATTTTATTCTCCTCAACAGGGCCCCGTACAAACTTAGTCTAAAGGTTAAGTCAAGTTGATGAGTTTGTGATGAGTATATATTTTAAATATGAACACTGACAGACATGTATGATATACTTGAAATAAACAAAACCTGACTGTTAGCTAAACATGTTTTATATTTACCTTTTGATATTAATTCATAATTGTTTAATTGTAATTGATTAGAATACATCGTAGTTCTTGGAAGTATTGTCAAGGTATTTAATTATTAGTGTTAGGCATTAATAATCAAACAATATGGTTTCAGAAGAAGCTTCACCACAGAAATATTGGACTGCTGATTTGGTAAACACTTGAAAATCATGTAACAGTTTCTACAGCTTTTATGACCATACCTTAAATCTTGGGTGGAATTTGTCCTTACTAACTATTAATGGGGGAAATTTCAACTTTTGTTTTTTAACTTCCATATTATTCTTTTGTAAAAAGATCTTGAAGGTTTGGAAAATGAGGGAAACAACTATTTATTTTCTTATAAGGTAATGCTATCTATGGTTGAGCACAGTGTTTCAAAAGGATCTGCACATGTTATTCTGAAATTCATCATTATTGGTAAAAATATTGATTCTCATGAAGTATTACAGCATTTGTAATCTGAATATGTATTTGTAGAATTGTTAGTTGAATACTATGAGCTTTTTGGGCTGATTTGTTGGAAATCAAAGTTAGATTATCTGTGATTATCAGCTGACCGATTAAATGAGCAAATTGGCTGTATTTTTACCTGAAGCAAGTGAAAACTGAGATTCTACAACATTGTGTGCAGTCAACAAAACATCCCACATCAATTTATCACACTATAATGTCTAAACTATAAGGTAGTACACAGTCTGTTCCTCTCAATATGTTCTGGTGGAGTTTTTTTCTTTTATTGTTGCTCCCCAGCAGTTTTTGTCAAGGTTTAATCTGTTGACCTGTGAGACTATAGTTTATTTTTTCTGTGCTGTTCCCCAGAGTAAGACAGTGCTCTGATAATGCAGCATTGCTTTTCCCAAAAGAGAAATGAATAAATAAGATCAAATATGCAAGAAGGGAAAAAAGAAAATGGTAATTTTGGGTATGGGGCAGCAGGTCAAGAAGAGCAAAGTGTTCGCTCAAAAGCTTTGAATGAAAACCAATTTTTTTCTTGGCTAAAAGGGAAAATTATTAAAATATGGGCCCAGATATTCCGATCCCTACGGGTGGGTACGTGTTGTGTACCCACCAATAGGGACATTGGAAATGCTGGTTTCAGGCATGCACAGCGCATGCGCTGAAAACCGGCATTTCCGATCTGTCAAGAATGGTCTTGACAGATCCTCCAGCTGCCCTGGAGAAGGGCCTCTGCGGGCGGATAGTTCCGCTGTTTGGAGACCCTCCGCCCGCAGAAAACCCTTACAATTCTTACGCCTGGTAAAAGCTTTTACCAGGATAAGAGTTCAAAAACGTTTTTTTTTTAATTTTTCACTGATTTATCATTTAAGAATAGTTTAAAAAAAGGTACGTTTAATTTTAGCCCCGTAAAAAACTTTAATTATTTTTTTCAAAAAATTAAATTTTTGTTTAAAATACTTAATTTATTGTAATTTCAAGTCATTTTAAAAATGTGATTTAAAAAAATGTATTTAAAGTTTTACTATGTTTTTGGGGTGATCTCCATTCATATATTTGACAGGTCTTCCTGTCAAATGTATGAAGGGAGATTCCCTTCTGTGATTGGCTCCCCATGGCCCACTTGATCCCAGGGTCGCTGCGAACTACCTGCGCCTCTGGGAAATGTGGGCCCTGCACACCTGGAGTTTGGTGAGGCCCAGGAGCGGAAGTGTGTGCGTCCCGGGAGCCCTCAGGTAAGGGCGTAGATTTTTCCAGATCGCAGGCCTCTGCCCATGGGAGGCCTGCGATCGGAAAATATGGGCCATGGTCTTAAAAATGAAGGCACTAAATGACTCTTAAATATTTATTAGTAGGTATGTCTTCCTTGAAATTTATTGCGGCTAGAACTCAAAACTCAGCAGTAGCTAAATATGTGTTGATATATAAATGTGTTTTTATTGAGAAGAATAAAAGACTCTATCCAAGAAAACAATTTTCCATATCCATTGACTAAGTTTTTACTAAGAAAGCTGCGTCTGAATTAAATCAAGGTCAGTTACCTCATTAATCTGAAGCTGCAAAACTATTGCTTCCTTTAATTATAAGGGATTCTGTTCATTGTAGTCGCCTGATAAAGCAGAAGATTTGAGGTAGGTATCACAATTTATTGAACTTCTAACTAATTGTTAATCTTTATTTGCAATAATACAGGAGAAGAACAAGCTCATACCATTTTTGATGGTTTTCTGTAAAAGAAAATTAAATGAAAAAAGTCAGCTTAGCAAAACTTGTTTCAGTAACACTTATATGGAAAACTTAAAGCAAATATCAACAAAAACACTAAACTACTTTACAGTATTTTTTTAATTACTTTATTTTTGTGTTTTCATGCCACTTAAGTAATATGAATAGTGCTTATTATCAGGAAAACTATGCACGGAGCAGAATGGATTGCTTGTATTAGAATTACAATGCCAATGAGCATCAGATTCTGAAACCAGTCAATCAAAATAAAAACATCCTCTATTATAAAGAACATATTCAACAATGTTAAGAATTTTTTAATTAAAATATATTTTGTGAAAGGATGTTTATTCCAAAGGATTTTCTTTGATAAGTTAATGATCATAAAACATTAATTCAAATAATGCTTTGTTACCCCCTTGATGTCTGATTTGCAAGTATTCTTGATATTACATATTTCACATAATGTTGCTTTATTATTACAGTGTATAACAATTTAATTAATATGGATTAAATGTAAAACACACAAACCAGTTTTAAAGTTTTTATGATTATGTTTGTTTTTTAGGCATATCCCTTCTACTTTCACTGGACAGAAATACACTTGGAAAACATGAACCAAATATAGATGGCCCCTACTTATACAGTTGTTGTCAGATTACTGCTCCAAATAAACTGTTTAAATTGAAGTTTCCAAGTTCAGAAAGAAATTCTTCAAGCAGCAAATAGATCTATGTTCTTAATGGCAATGGTGTGGAGATGCCGGAGTTGGACTGGGGTGGACAAATGTAAGAAGTCACACAACACCAGGTTATAGTCCAACAGCTTTATTTGAAATCACAAGCTTTCGGAGTGCTGCTCCTTCGTCAGGTCACCTGACAAAGGAGCAGCGCTCCGAAAGCTTGTGATTTCAAATAAAGCTGTTGGACTATAACCTGGTGTTGTGTGACTTCTTAATGGCAATGGAATACCTATGTTAATGGAGACCTACATTTAGCTGTATGATTACATTGATGGTTGTGCTATTTTAACTAATAGCATCACATGTGCCCCAAATCCACGCCATGCTCTTATTTTTTTACATCAAATTCCAGGGTGTTCTATGTTTGTTTTACTCTTGTCCTTTTGGTTGCTCTTCCCATGACACTCATCAATCATAGTTAAAAGGACATATTAGAGACCTGCAACCAGGGATTTGCCAATGTTATTGTGCAACTAGTCCATGGAAGGTGCTTAAATACAGCCCAGAGTGACTATCTTAATGGCCTAGAAATTGCGGTTGGAGGCGTACCTCCGGAGTACGCCTCCGATCCACAAAACTTTTACAAATTTACCTCCAGGCATCAAGGCTGCAAGGAGTTGCAGTCTCAGGCCTCCAGGCATACGGCAGCATAAAGGCCCATGGATCCCAGGGACGCAGGCGGTTCAGAAGCATCCCTGGGATTACGTGGGCCCAGTCCTCCACTGACAAAGGAGGATTCCATTGCAATCATTTACAAAGGGAATCCCCTAATGATATGCAATGGAATCCCCAAATAGTTATACAATGTACAGAATTCTAATGATTATAAATGTACTGAATTGCAATTTTATTCATAAGTCCCTTCATTGTACCAACCTCAAAAAAAATGTAATTTTTTGTAAATAATTGTAAACTTCTTAATCCAGGCCAATATTTGCATAAACTCATTTAAAGTCTATGTGCATAGTTTTAGATTTTTAAATGTTTTATTTAAACCTTATATGTATCCTTACGCCGATGAAAGCTTTTACCAGCCGTAAGAGTTGCAAATAGCCCAACTCTGCGGCAGCAATACTCATTTTTCAGTCAGTTCGGATGATCTGTCAAGACATACCTTGACAGATTGTAAGTTCTGGCTTTTGCACATGCGCAAGCGCATGCTGAAATCAGGAATTTACGGGGCCTTTCAAAGGGAATACAACGGCGTACTCTGAGAGTATGCCGTCAAAGACTGCAATTTCAGGGCCATTGGCCGGAATTTTGCTGGCGCTCAGGGGGCGGGTTTGGAGGCGGGACATCCGGCAAAATCACAAAGATTGACAGTGGGCAGGAAACCCGCTGTCAACCCACCTCCAATCAATCTTCCCAAGTGTCAGGTCCCCGATTTGCACATGGACCCAACACCCAGCGGCAGGAAGAGGCTTATAGCTACTTAACTGCCTGTTAAAGGTTGTTAACAGGCAGTTAACAGGCTCTTTTGCAATTTTGACACTTCTACTTCGGGCTTCCTGATGTCCAGACACCACGCCAGGTAAGTGTGGCATGTTGTGAGTCTGCTGTAATGTTTCTGCATTGATGACAGCTGCAAAAGTGGTGTGAAAGATCCAATGGTGCACTGGTGCGTTTCAGAGGTAAGGAAAAATTGGGTAATTCATTTTTAACGTGGGTAACAAGTTTTGAATTGGCTGTCTAGGCCCACCTCATTGGGAGAACCTCTCTCACCAGTGACAGATCGCTTTTGTAATCTCACCTGCAGCTGCCATCTGTCCTAGCCTAAGGAGGGAGTCACTGGAGAGCCTGGGTGCAAGAACTCACCTGTGAACAGTCATTGTCAGTGTTTGCAGCACTTCAATGAGCTGTCAAAGAAAAAAATGTGCATGGTCCCTCTAAGAAAACCGGCAGATGACGCACCATCAAATGACGTCATCTAACCAGCTTTTTCTTAATTGGCCGGCAAGCCCGCAGGGCAGCCAATTTTTGTAAAATCACGTCCGTGGGCCGGATGAAGTTGGGGGCGGGACTGGAACCCGGAAACCAGCTGACCCGCTCCCAAGCCGCATCGATCGATAAATTCGTGACCATTGTTTCTCTTCATCTCTTGGCATCCCTTCTAGCTGCAAGGCTGAGATCAGTATCAGAATGAGAGGATGTGTGGCTTGAATACAATGCACCACTGTGGTGCAGTATGTTGATGCTCTACCACACAAAACATCCAACCACTCCAGGCATTTTAGATGTATTGCAATGACACATAAACATTAGCAATTAAAAATTAAAATCCCCCATCTTGATGCATTAGTGAGCAAATGCACAGTAGTGATGAACTTTACAATAACAACTTGACTTAAAACAATTTGGGGGAGAAATTGGGTGGAGCCGCAAACGGGGCGCCAAGCTCGCCTGGGCGCCAGATTTTGCGCTGCGATCGGAGCAGCAGCGATCGCCGGAAATTCAGCTTGAGCGCCCCAAGAGGGACGCGGGGCGAGGCTCGAGGCACTCCGCATCCCTCTTAGGGCGCTGAAACTGAACATTGCAGCACAACGTGCCGCAGCGCCACATGCTGCGGCATGGCGCGCTGCGGTACTGCAGGCCTTCCTCCCATTCTTAAGGGGGAGGGGCCTGCACCAGCGCGATGAGCAATCGCGAGTGCCGGCAAAAGAGCCCGGCACCGAGGAGAAGTGCCGGGCTCTCGGAAAACAGCCGGCAATGCCTTGGGGGGAGAACAGGAGGCCGGGGACGGAGCTGCTGGCAGGCAGCCGCCGAAAAAAACAGCCGCCCCGCACCTCCACCTTAATTTGCGCCACTGCCGCCACAGGTAAGCCCCGTGAACTGGGCGCGATTAGCGAGCGGTGCTACAGAGGCGGTCGCTGCCAAATATCGCGATCGGGGCGGTAGCGGGGCGCTGCGCACACCGCTGACGTCATCGGTGGTGGTGCAGCGCAACAGGCTAACGCCGCCATTAGCGCCCCAGCTAGATATCGCAGGAGGCGTGGCCAGTGGCGCTAAAGCCACTGAGTGCCCTCTTTAGGCGCTAACTGGTGGCGCAGCCCACCGAATTTCTAGGCCTTTGAATTTAACATACAAAAACATCCCAAGGCACTTCACAGAGGTGCAAAGAAAACAATGCTAAGCTGAAGAAGGAGATATTAGGAGGGGCGGCCAAAAGCTTGGTAAAGGGCTGGGTTTTAAGGAGGAGAGGGAAGTGGAGACACGAGGGGCTAAATTGGATAGCCCCCGAAAATGGGCACAGGGCTCGCGCCCGTTGAATGTGATGCAGGCAGCATGCCAATTTCGTGCTGCTTGTTCATTACCATGATTGTAGCATGCAGCCAGCCCTAACTGTGCTGTTGAATGACTGCATGCCTCAGCAGGGGGCCCAAAATCAGGAGAGGCTAGCATGAGTTAAAGTTAGCCTGCGCTACCTAAAGCCAGCCTGCACCTCTTAAAGGGGAAGTGCACTGTGGCTGGAGCAGGTGCTGGATGTTCTTGTACAAGTCACTCTGAGGTGAAAAAAGACTGAATAATGGCACAACATGGGAGACAGCATGCTCCAACATTCGCGACGCTACACTGGAGGCCTTGGTGGAGGAGGTGGAAAGGAGGAGAGAAGTGCTTTATCCACAGAGGTCCAAGAGGCCCTCCAGACAAACGCTTAGATGGCAGTGGGACCAGATAGCCATGACAGTCAATGCCAGGAGTCAAACCCTGAGGGCCTGGATGCAAGAAATTCAATGAACTCACACAAGGACTTCACCTAAAAAGAATAAGCAGAGTGTTACCGTACCTTATAGGAGTCACCAGGAGAAAGGGAGTGGTTGGCCATGGGATCTTGCTAGGGATTCCCCTTGGTCTGGAAGGAGGAGATGAGGCCAAGCAGAGCAGCACCATCTGCTACAGGAGAGAGGGGCAGGGGGGCGAGGAGGGCTATCAGCAGGAGACCCTATCCACCCAGGGTTTTCAGAGAGCACTGTAGGTATATGCAGACCCTTAGGGGGAAAAATTCTGTATCGCCCCATTTGGGGCGCAATTATCGGCCGGGCGCAAAGTTTAGCGCCTGGCGCTAATTATCACCTCCGACGGCAAACTTGGCTTTTATCGCCCCTGGAGGTGATTGGAGTGCTAAATCAGGCGCTACACACTTCTCTGAAGGCGCTAAGGCCGAGGTGCGAGGCGCAACCTCAGAGGGTGGGCGCAGCGCAGGTGCTGCCAGTTAGCGATTGAACACAGACACACTGGCGCCGGTCAGTTCTTAAAGGGGAGGGTCAATCTTGCTCTCCAGCCACACCCTGCTCATTGGAGCCTTGAATCTCAGCCTGGGCAGACCTGTGGCTAAATCTAGCAGCCAAACACTATGGAGAGGGCCAGGGAGCGAGCACAGCGCTTCTGCGAGCGGGCCTTGGAGGCTCTGGTTGCCGCGGTGGAGCGCAGAAGATCCACTCTGTACCCAGAGAGTGGCAGGAGGCATTTGCCACGCGAGTATAGAAGAGTGTGGAGGGAGGTGGCTCAGAGAGTCACCTCAAGCAGCATGGTGCCTAGGACCCATCTACAATGTAGGAAAAAGTTCAATGACCTCACTCGGGTCGTCAGGGTGAGTGCCTTTTTTTCAAAACCTCTCCATCCCTCCATCTCAACCTCACTTTATGGCCAGAGGGTCTTAAAAGCCCCAATGCCCAACACTCATCCAACACCTATGGCCCTTTCATCAAACACACGTCTGCACATTCCACACTTTGCATACAGTAAGGGCTATTCAACTATGGGAGGCATTTCAGGCAAGACCATGGCTGCATACAGTAAGGGCTATTCAACTATGGGAGGCATTTCAGGCAAGACCCTAGCTGCATACAGTAAGGGCTATACAACTATAGGAGGCATTTCAGGCAAGACCATGGCTGCATACAGTAAGGGCTATTCAACTATGGGAGGCATTTCAGGCAAGACCATGGCTGTATATTTACTCAGACGCCATCCTTTTTCTTGCAGGCCAAGCTATTTCATAATAGGAGACAGCAGCAATGGACCTGTGGAGGGTGGCCTCAGCTGCAACCCCTCAGCGATCTTGAGGAGCGCGTCCACAGGATTGTGGCAAGCCGGGTGATTGGTCCCGTCGCCACTGGAGACGCTGACCCCGTTCTGGACAGCAATGGTAAGGTCATTACCTTTTTGTCCTCTCTCCTTCCACTTGTTCCTCACAACACCAGCCTTTGACACTTTCAATCCAAATCACTAAATCGCTGCACTCATGCCTCCCTTGCTGCCACCCTGTCCTCAGGCTAAAGCCACTCTTGTACCTCCCTGCTTTCAGATGGTGATTCACGAGGTGAGGTGGCAGGCCCTCAAGCTGCCAGTGGGAGTGAAGCTGAAGGCGAGGAGGAAGAGGAAGCCGGAGCATCAGCGCCACCCTCTCCCGAGGAAGCCCATGCCCACACTGGGAACACGTCTTCCCTGGAGGGGAGCAGGGGGGAATGGTCTGATGAGGGTGAAGCGCCAGGACCCAGCGGGCTGCAACAACGCGATGGGGGTAGGGAAGCTCGGGGGCCTTCTCCCCGGAGGGAGAGTATGCCATCGAGTCCTGCTGCACTGGACGCAGAGGAGGAGTGGGTCCTCGCTGAAATGAGCGCCCAGGCGGAGCACAGGCACACTGAGCTCATGGCTGCAGTGGCAAGGGTGCCCAAATCCATTGAATCACTGGCAAGGAGTGTGGAGCACTTCGCTGTAGCACAGGCGGATGCCACGCAAATGTTTAGTGCTGCAATTCAGTCACTGGCTGCTATGAGCCCATCTCAGACTGCTCTCATGCAGGCTCAGATTGAGGCCACGTGAGCACTGACTGCTGCCATCCTCGCTGGTTCGGACACATTTCCCCGGGGCTCTCACCACGCCGCAGCAGGCCAGCAATCTGTGCTCCAGCAGATTGCTCCGGATGCTGAAGTGCTGCCCCGTGGGAGTGCCAGTGTGTCAGTCGAGCAGGGAGGTGCTGTCCTCTCTCAAGATGACAGCATTCCTGCTGCCACCACTGTCACTTCTTTACTGCACTTGCCACTGCCTGTAGGACAGACTGCTGCCGCCCATGCAGAGTTGGTGCAGTCTGCAGCCGGGCCCTCCAGGCCCAGAGCTGGTTGAGGCCATCCTTTAAGGGCATCTGCAGTTTCAGGTTGTGACAATCAGCAGCCTTCCACCAGCCTTGCTGCAGCCACTGGGGCCCCATTACGGAGGAGCTGCAGAGTGAGAAGGGGGGAATTTTGCAAGGGAAGCAGATCACCCTCAATGGGAAAAAAGTAGGAGGTTTGACAAAATGTTGTTCATTGTTTTATTAAAGGCCGAGGTTCGTGGTCAAATTTTTTTAACTGCTTTGGACATTGTCTCCAGGTTGTGAGAGCCAGTTATGTTAATGACTGTTTTTTTTGTGTTTCTTTCTATTAGTTTGTCCTGCGGAAATGAGACACAGAGTTTATAAAATAAATAATTTTCTGTATTCAAAATGTACATGTTTGGTCTTTGCAATCATTGTTGCCTTGACCAGCTTAGGGGTTGCGGGATGGTTTCATTCAGGTTGTTCTCCTCAGAAGGGGCCTAGAAGTGACTTGCTATGAGCCTTTGATGGACGGCCCTTCCACTTTGTACATTGTGTGCCTCCCTCCCGCCTTGGTGCTGCTCCTCATCTTCCTCCTCCTCTTCCTCCTCCTCCTCTGGTGGTGTTCCAATGCCTGGTGGCATTGGCTGGGTCCTGAGGATTGCAAGGTTATGCAGCATGCAGCACACAACAACGAAGTGGGAGACTCGCTCAGGCGAGTACTGAAGGGCTCCTCCAGAATGGTCCAGACAACAGAACTGTTGCTTGAGCACGCCGATTGTGTGCTCAACGATGTTCCTGGTAGCTTGATGGCTCTCGTTGTATCGCAGCTCAGCAGGGGTGTTGGGCGTACGGAGTGGTGTCATCAGCCAGGCGCACAGAGGATATCCCTTGTCCCCGAGAAGCCAACCATCTGGGTGATGTGGTGCCTGGAAAAGGTCTGCCACAGAAATCTGGCGCAGGATGAAGGCATCGTGGCTGCTGCCAGGAAAGTGGGCATTGACAGCGAGTATCAGCTGTCTGTGGTCACAGACCAACTGAACGTTTAAGGAATGGAAGCCCTTTCGGTTGCGGAAATCCTCGGCATTCTCTTGCGGTGCACACAAAGCCACATGCGTGTAGTCAATGGCGCCCTGCACCATGGGGAAGTCTGCTATCATCGCAAAGCCCATTGCGCGTTGTTGCTGCTTGTCCGGGGTCATGGGGAAAGAGATGTACTCTCGTCTCCTTTTAAAGAGGGCATTTGTGACCTGACGGATGCAGCAATGCACTGCGAACTGGGAGATATTGGTGATGTCCCCAGTAGCTGATTGAAATGAGCCGGTGGCATAAAAGTTGAGAGCCACTGTTATCTTCACAGCCACCGACAGAGACGTCCTGCTCCTCAGTTGAGGCTGCAGATCTGGCTGAAGCAGGTGGCAGAGCTCAGTGACCATCTCCTTGCTGAAGCGCAGCCTTCGTAAACACTGCTCCTCAGACATATTAATGTATGAGAATTGTTGGCAAAATACCCTGGGAGGGTAAGGTCTCCTGTACAGAGGCCTGTTTGCCCTCCTCCATCTGGCCATGATTGCCACGCTCTCTCTGCGTCTCTGTGCCCTCCGAATGTGATGGAGAAGGACGTTGTCCCCATCCATTGCAGCCCCCATAGTATCTAGGCAATCAAAGTTATGAAGGTCGAAAACCAAAGTACCTGCAAAGTTATGGTCAGAAGCCAAAACTACCTCAGACAGCGTTGACTCAATGCAGAAGTCTCTCTTTCTCTCTTTGTCTCTCTCAAAATCTCTCTCTCTCTCGCTCAGAACGAGTGGTGCAAAAATGGCTACCACACAAAAGCCAGGAAGAGGCCCCCTTTAAATAGCACCCCCCCAGCCCCACAGTGACTGGGAAGCGTTCCAGGTGGAAAGGAGGGGGGGCACCACTCAATTTCTGTCCCAGGGCGTCACAAGGGCGTTGCACTCTCGAATGACGTCAAGATCTGCGTGCGCAGGAGATCGGGCGGTATTGTTTAGCGCTGCCGCAAAATGTCCGGTCAATTTCGCGAGAGGCGCAGGTATCGCTGTGCCCGGGCGCTAGTTGCGTTGCGCCCCATTAGCGCCCTCTTAAGGCGCTAATGGGAGGCGCAAACCAGCTGAATTTTTCCCCCTTAATTTTTAATGTTGGTATATATTGAAATGCTTTGCCAGGCCATAAGTTTTTCGAGGTGAAATAAAGTTGGTAAATGTAACAGACTGTCTTTCACTGATATGTAGACATGGAATGTGTTTTGATAAAGGCAGCAAAGATTTGGTGAGCTTTCACAAGAAACTGCTGGATTTGGAAGCTGCTTTGTGATGGAGATATTTCAAGAGGTGTGTTTTGGATAAGCAGATACTGACAGAATAAATGGTTGTGACTGCAGGGGGTAGTCATAGACAACAGAGATAAACAAACCCCCTTAGATTTGCAGACTTCGTGTCTACAACAAAACAGGCTACAAGGTTGTAGAACGACTTTTGGTGGCTAAAGGGGAGGAGTCAAACCTTTGAAGTTCTGAAATACAGGATACGACGTAACATGTGAAATGTGACCAAGTGGTTTGCTGCCAGTTTTGTAAACTTTTATGAGTGAATGAACAAATTTGAGCTTTGATAAAGGCAACTAATGGATAGCCACACTGGATATGTGAGTGTGAAAGTTTGACAGCTCAAACAACTCAGGTCGAACTTTAAAGGAACATCTCACAATCTCTGAATGATTGATTTATTGAGAAACGCAAAGAAAACTAGGAAGAACCAGTGACTGCAGTCAGAAGGAGGGGCTTGGCTGATCATTTCAACTCGAAGAGCTGCAGTCGAAAGGCGAAGAGCTACAGTCGAAAGGAAGTGGCCTACAATCAACGCTGTATGATTTCTTGTAACATTATTGGTGTACTGCTCAAATAGTGGTTGGGGTTTTGAATCTGTCTTGGAACAATAAAAGGTTAAAGGCAGAACCCGTGTGTCTGGTATCTCATAAGTCTCAAGTCCAAACTTTATAACCTGTTGGACGGGGCGAGGGGTAATTCCACACGTCCTACAACACTAACCCACATGACCCAAGACCAGTGCAGGAGGAGGCTGCGCTTTACCAAGGAGGTTGTCACAGAGATCTGTAGCCTCATGGAAGGAAGACTCAGACCTCACAGCACAGTCAGGACTGCATTGCCTGTAGCAGTCAAGGTCACAGTAGCTTTCCATTCCCTCAACGTGCAGCTCGTGTGCAACCACTGACAGTATATCATGCAGGTGAATGCCTGCCATCCAGGGAGTTGCCACGATGCTTTTATAATGAGACAGTCATCCATCCCACAGATCTTTGAGCCCCAACACAATGTGCATGGCTGGCTACTAGGTGACAAGGGATACCCTCTGATGCCATGGCTCATGACTCCCCTGAGAAAGCCCTAGACACCAGCGGAGCACTCATGCAATGAAAGCCACTCAACCACCAGGAATATTATTGAGCAGACCATTGGGGTCCTCAAGCAGAGGTTTAGATGCCTTGACCGGTCAGGAGGTGCCCTGCAGTACTCGGCTGAGAAGGTCTCTAGGTTCGTGGTGATTTACTGCACGCTCCACAATCTGGTGATCATCGAGACCAGCTATTACCACCAGTAATTGTCAAGAGGGTCAAGCTTGGGAGCCACAAGAGGAAGAGGAGGAAAAGGAAGAGGAGGGGGATCATGGGGAGCACCAGATGCTTCCAGGTAGATGGCCCGTACCGGAGAGATCACTCACTGCCATCTAATTGAAGAGCACTTTTGAGAGACATGCTCCACCATCAGACTCCGGAGCACTGTTGCCACATGATTTACCTTCCATGACCGAGGATCCATCAGGCATAGCATCATCTGCAGTCAATCCTTTCAGTCCCTTCCCCATGAAGATCACAATAAAAAAGACCACCAATTCCACCACTACCCAATTACCATCATCACACTTTATCTACAACAAAAACAAACAATGAAGACATGACACAACCAACAGCACTTACAAGTAGTAAACTGTTCACGCTGGTGCTTCCCCTCAGTGGCTATCTAGAAGTGCTCTTGCCTACTCTGGTGCTTCTACGAAGTACCATCTGAGCAGCAGCAGGTGAGGTGGAGGCTGCTTAGATTCTGAAGAGGGCAGTTCAGATATCCTCCTGGAACACCCTTGAGAGGCTGTGGGCTGCCATGGCCCCGCCTCAGACTGAACCATCTCAGCGCAGGCTTCAGCAGTCAGAGGCCAGTAGGTTCCTGCTGCATCGCTCCCACTCCACTATCTTGTTCAGCCAGTCCAGTGATCTGCTGGATGACAGATCTCTGGGCATCAGAGACAATTTGCAAGCCCCTTTCAACCAAACAGCTGCCTGAGCTTCCATTGCAGCAGTTTGCCGTTCTATGGAAGATGGAAGTAGTGCAATGGAAGCTGTCTGGGCTTTTTTTGCAGCACTTTGTCATTCCATGCAAGCTGTTGGCATTCCATGGAAGCTGCTATGACTGCAGTGGAAGCTGAGACTTCAGTCATCCTCCCACATACACCACATTAGCTGCCTCTGTGGCATCCTCCCCTACCCCCACCCACGGGTACAGGAGATCCCTCCTCCCCTGGCCCTCCTTCACCAGGACATAAGAACATAAGAACATAAGAAATAGGAGCAGGAGTAAGCCATTTGGCCCTTCGAGCCTGCTCCGCCATTCAATGAAATCATGGCTGATCTTCTGCCTCAACTCCATTCACCGGCCCTATCGCCATATCCATTGATGCCTTTACTAGTCAGATATCTATTGACATCTGTTTTGAATATACCCAATGACTGAGCCTCCACAGCCCTCTGGTTTAGAGAATTCCAAAGATTCACCACCCTCTGTGTGAAGAAATTTCTTCTCATCTCAGTCCTGAATGGCCTACCCTTTATCCTGAGGCTGTGGCCCCTGGTTCTAGACTCCCCAGCCAAGGGAAACATTCACCCAGCATCCACCCTATCAAGCCCTGTAATAATTTTGTATGCTTCAATAAGATCCCCTCTCATTCATCTGAATTCAAGAGAATACAGGCCTAGTTTACTCAATCTCTTCTCATACGACAGTCCCGCCATCCCAGGAATCAATCTCGTGAACCTTTGTTGCACTCCCGCTATGGCAAGTATATCCTTCCTTAGGTAAGGACACCAAAATTGTAAATAGTACTCCAGGTGTGGTCTCACCAAGGCTCTATATAATTGGAGTAAGGCTTCTTTACTCCTGTACACAAATCCTCTTGTAATGAAGGCCAGCATACGATTTGCCTTCCTAATGGCTTGCTGCACCTGCACATTCACTTTCAGTGACTCATGTACAAGGACACCCAGGTCCCTTTGAGCATCTGCATTCCCCAATCTTTCACCATTTAGGAAATACTCTGCCTTTCTGTTTTTTCTACCAAAGTGGATACCTTCACATTTATCCACATTATATTCCATCCGCCATGTTCTCGCCCACTCACTGAGCCTGTCGAGATCCCTTTGAAGCCTCTTCACATCTTCTTCACAACTGCCACTGCCACCTAGCTTTATATTATCAGCAAATTTGGAAATGTTACATTTAGTCCCCTCATCCAAATCATTGATATAGATTGTGAATAGCTGGGGCCCAAGCCCGATCCTTGCGGAACCCCACTAGTCACAGCCTGCCATCCTGAAAAAGACCCGTTTATCTCTACTCTTTGTTTTCTGTCTGTTAACCAATTCTCAATCCATGCTAGTATATTATCCCCAATTCCATGTGGCCTAATTTTGTTCACCAACCTCATGTGTGGGACATTATTGAAGGCGTTCTGAAAATCCAGATACACCACATCTAACAGTTCCCCTTTGTCTACTCCAGCAGTTACATCCTCAAAGAACTCTAATAGGTTTGTCAAACAGGATTTCCCTTTCATAAATCCATGTTGACTCTGCCCAATCTTACTAATAATTTCTAAGTGCCCAGTTATTGCATCCTTTATAATAGATTCCAGCATTTTCCCAACTACTGATGTGAGGCTAACAGGTCTGTAGTTCCCCATTTTCTCTCTCCCTCCTTTCTTAAATAGCGGGGTTACATTTGCTATCCTCCAATCTGCAGGAACCATTCCAGATCTATAGAATTTTGGAAGATGACAACCAATGCATCCACTATCCCAATGACCACCTCTTTCAAAACCCTAGGATGTAGGTCATCCTGTCCTTGGGATTAATCGACTTTTAGTCCCATTAAATTTGCTAGTACTGTTTTATAAATAATAATAATTTCTTTAAGTTCCTCACTCTCGCAACACCCTTGGTTTTCTTGTATTTCTGGGAGGTTTTTTGTGTCTTCCTCCGTGAATCTTAGAGTCATAGGGCTAGAAATTCAGTATAGCCACTTTTGGGGCGGTAAAGTCGGGCGGCCGCTAAAGTTTGCGCCCGGCGCAAAGTCGAGGCCACTTCGCCGATATTCAGTAGCATCGCCCTAAGAGGTTGCTGCAGCGCTAAAACTGGCGATGCACGACTATCTTTAGGCGCTAAGCCGGCGGTGCTGAGCGATACCGCCGAGGCCGGGCGCAGCGCAGGTGCGGTCATTTCTTGATTGACGGCAGACACGCTGGCGCCGGCCATCTCTTAAAGGGGGAAGGGTCGAGTTGTTTGGCTGCCACGCCCTGGACACTGCAGCCCTCCAGCTAGGCCTGAGCACTGCTGCTGCACCTATTTAGCGACCAGGACGATGCAGAAGGCCCGGGAAAGAGCGCAGCGCTTTACTGAAGCTGACCTGAGGCTGCTGGTTCGCACTGTGGAGCGAAGAAGCCATATTTTGTTTCCAGACAGTGGCAAGAAGCCGGTGACCAGCGTCTTCCGCAAAGCCTGGAGGGATGTCTCCAACAGGGTGACATCCAACAGTGTGGTTGGCAGGACTCCTGTACAATGCAGGAAGAAGTTTAATGACCTCACTAGGATTGTCAGGGTGAGTACCCTTTCCAGTGTCCTCCTCATCCTTGCATGTGCACCTCACATTATGGGCAAAGGGACCTGAAAGCCCTAATGGCCAGCCCTCAACCAGCAGCTATGGGACTGGCATGACCATCAATTGCACATTCTGCACTTTACACACTGTCCAAGCTATTCCACCATGGGAGGCTGTGCAGACAAGATCAGGGCTACACACCATACTTAGAGGCCATCCTTTCTCTTGCAGGCCAAGCTGGCTAACAACAAGCGTAGCCAGCTTGCGACCGGGGGAGGCGGGCCTCAGCACCAGGAGCTCACCGACCTAGACCAGCGCGTGGAGCGCATCATGGGAGTCTGTGTCATTGGCCCCATTGCCACTGGAGATGCCGACCCTGTTCTGGGCACCAATGGTAAGGACATGACCTTTTGGACCTCTCTCGTTCCACTTGCTCATCAGATCAACATCCTTTGCCACTGTCCGACCAATGCGGTGAATGGCACCACTCATGCCTCCCTCGCTGACGCCCTGTCCTCACTCTAAAGCTACTGTTGTGCCTTCCTGCTTTCAGATGGTGAGGCGCCAGGTGAGGAGGAGGTCCCTGAAGCTGCCAGTGTCAGCCCCTCGGAAGAGGAGGAGGAGGAGGAGGAAGAGGAAGGCGGCCCATCAGTGGCACCCTCAGCCGCGCCAACCCATGGCGATGTAGGGGACACGTCTTCCCTGGAGGGGAGCCTGGGGGAAGGGTCGGAGGGGAGTCCAGTTCCTGGGCCCAGCGGCCTGCAGCAACGCGGGAGGGGTGGGGAAGCTCGGCGGCCTTCTCCCCAGAGGGTGAGTGCGGCCTCCAGTCCGGCGACGGTCAGCGCAGAGGAGGTGCGCCTCCTCGAGGAAATGGCCGTCGACTCGGAGCGCAGGCACACGGAGCTCATGGGGGTAGTGGCACGGATGCCTGACGCCATAGAGTCATTGGCTAAGAGTGTCAAGGAATTCAGGGCATCACAGGCCAGAAGTCTGGAGGAATTCGGTGCAGCTCAGGCCAGGAGTCTGGAGGAAGTCGGGGCAGCTCAGGCCAGGAGTCTGCAGGAAGTCGGGGCAGCCCAGGCAGCTAGTAGCCAAATGATCAGTGGTGCCATCCAGTCACTGGCTGGTCTGATGCGGTCACAGACCAGGGCAACACGGGCACTAACTGCTGCCACACTCGCTGCGTCAGCCAGGCATCGCCAGGGCACCCGCCGCGCTGCAGCAGCACAGCGGTCTGTCCTGCAGCAGATTGCTGCGCATGCTGCAGTGCTGGCCCGGGCGAGTGCCAGTGTCTCAGGCGACCAGCGAGCGCCTGCCATCAGCCAGCTTGCCCCCATTCCTGCAGCCGCCACTGCCACTCCCCCAGTGGAGCTGCCACGAGCTGCTGGACAGACTGATGCTGCCCAGCCACAGCTGCAGCAGTCACCAGCCGGCCCCTCGAGGGCCAGAGCTCGTCTAGGCCGACCCCCAAGGACATCTGCCATCACGCCATGTGCCCCTCAGGAGCCTGCCCCCAGCCTTGCTGCAGCCAATGGCCTTACTTTGAGGAGGAGCAGCAGGGCGGGCAGGGGCCACACAAAGATGCCCAAGGCATCGCCCTCGCGGGCCAAAAAGTAGAATGTGTGGGCAGTTGTGTTTGTTTTTTGAGGCCGAGAATTTGATGTTTGTTTGTTGAAGGCCAAGGATGTGATGTTTGTTTTTTACGAAGGCCGAGGATGACGGCCATTTTTGTTGCACTGTTTTGTTAATCCTCTCCAGGTTGTGGGAGCGAGTAATGTGTCTGACTGTTTTTTGGGGGTTTCTTCTGTTTTTGTTTTTCATGCGGGAAGGGCACTGAGTTTGTGGAATAAACAATTTTCTTTATTCAGATTGTCCATGTTTGAACTTTGAAGTTTTTGTTGCCTTAACCGGCTGAGGGCTTGCGGAGTGGCTGCATTCATGTTCTTTCATTGGCACAAGCCATTCCCTGACAGGGGGCCTAGAACCTACGTTCAATAAGCCGCCGACGGGTGGCCCTTGCACCTTGTGCCTCCCTCCTGTGCTGGTCCTCCCCCTCCTCCTCCTCCTGCTCCTCCTGCTCCTCCTCCTGAGGTGGTGCTCCAACCTGAGGTGGCAGTGCCTGAGTCCTGCGGATAGCCAGGTTGTGCAGCATGCAGCAAACGACCACGAAATGGGAGACCCGCTCCGGCGAATACTGCAGGGCTCCCCCGGAACGATCCAGACAGCGGAACCGTTGCTTCAGGACGCCAATTGTTTGTTCGATGATGTTCCTGGTCGCTTGATGGCTCTCGTTGTATGCCTCTTCAGCAGGGGTCCTGGGCGCGCGGAGCGGGGTCATGAGCCAGGTACACAAAGGATAGCCTTTGTCCCCGATAAGCCATCCTCTTGGGTGAGGCTGTGCCTGGAACATGTCAGCCATAGTTGTCTGTCGCAGGATAAAGGCATCGTGGCTGCTGCCTGGAAAGCAGGCATTGACAGCTAGGATGCGCTGCCTGTGGTCACACACCAGCTGTACGTTGAGGGAATGGTAGCCCTTCCGGTTGCGGTAATCCTCGGCATTCTCCAGAGGTGCCCGCAAAGCCACATGCGTGCAGTCAATGGCGCCCTGCACCATGGGGAAGGCCGCTATTCTTGCAAATCCCATTGCACGCTGCTGCTGCTTCTCCAGGGTCATGGGGAAGGAGATGAATTGACGTCTCCTTCTGAAAAGGGCATTGGTCACCTGGCAGATGCAGCAATGCACGGCGAACTGGGAGATGTTAGCAATGTCCCCAGCAGCGGATTGGAAGGAGCCGGTGGCATAGAAGTTCAGAGCCACCGTCACCTTCACTGCCACCGACAGAGACATCCTGCACCTCAGCTGTGGCTGCAGATCTCTCTGAAGCAGCTGGCAGATCTCTGTGACCACCTCCCTTCTGAATCGCAGCCTCCTAACACACTGCTCGTCAGACATGTTGACATAGGAGAACTGCTGGCGGTATACCCTGAGTGGGTAAGGTCTCCCTTGCCGACGCCTGTTGCCCCCTCTGCGTCTAGCCAGGGCTGCCACTCTCTCACGGCATCTGTGAGCCCTTTGGACGTAATGCTGAAAGCCAGCATTGACAGCCCCCAAAATATGCTGGCAAACAATGAGATATCAATGAAGGCAAAGAGAATTGCCAAGCTGTGGCCTGAAGCCAGAAATACCTGTCCTAGTGTTGGGCCAAAGCAGTAAGCTCTCTACGATAGCAAAATACTGCAGATGTTGGAAATCCGAAATAACAACAGAAAATGCTGGAAAAACTCAGCAAGTCAGGTAACATCCGAGGATGACTTGCTGAGTTTTTCCAGCATTTTCTGTTGTTATTTCAGTAAGCTCTCTACCTTGGTCTCTCTCCAAAAATCCGTCTCACAAGAGTGAGTGCTGCAAAATGGCTGCCCTTTATAGTGCAGGGGAAGTGCCCTTTAATTTGCGCTCCCCGCGGCCCGCATCGGCTGTGCACCGTTCCACTCCACAGTCGTTAGGGCCGCCAGGCGCACAATGGGGCGGCGCGACTGAAGTTCCGGTTTGGGGCGCACAAAGGGCGTTGCACGAGGAAATAACGTCATGATCTGCGCGCGCAAAGACTTTGCGCTGGCGCTAAATGTCTACTGAAGTTGGGGCGAGGCGCAGCTCGCGCTGCTCCCGGGCGCTAAGCGCCTAGCGCTCGAGATCTACTCCTCCTAAGGCGCTAACGGCTGGCGCAGCCAACTGAATTTCTAGGCCATAGAGTCATAGAAGATAGGAGCAGGAGTAGGCCATTAGGCCTCTTGAGCCTGCTCCAGCTTTCAGTGCGATCATGGCTGATCATCCAAATTCAGTACCCTGTCCCTGCTTTCTCCCCATATCCCTTGATCCCCTTAGCCTTAAGAAATATATCTAACTCCTTCTTGTATATATTTAATGAATTGGCCTCAACTGTCTTCTGTGGTAGAGAATTCCACAGGTTCACCACTCTCTAGGTGAAGAAATTCCTCCTCATCTCATCCTAAATGGCTTACCCCTTATCCTTAGAAGACAGGAGACAGAAACAAAGTATTTATTGAATTTCTCTGCCATTTCCTCATTCCCCATTATAAATTCTCCCATCTCTGACTCTAAAGGACCTACATTTACCTTTGCCAGTCTTTTCCTTTTCACATACCTATAGAAGCTTTTACAATCCGTTTTTATATTTTTCGCTAGATTGTGCTCATATTCCATTTTCCCTTTCTTTATCAATTTTGTGGTCCCCCTTTGCTGATTTCTAAAAAGATCACAATCCTCAGGCTGATCGCTTTTTCAGGCAACTTTACAAGCTTCCTCCTTTGACTTAATACTAGCTTTAATTTCTTTTGTTAGCCATGGTTGGATCACTTTTCCTTTTGGGTTTTTGTGCCCTAGAGGAATATATGTTTGTTGAAAATTATGCATTATTTCCTTGAATGTTAGCCACTGTATGTCAACCTTCATACCTTTCAGTGTAGTCTCCCAATCTACCCTACCCTGGCCAACTTGTCCCTTGTAGTTTCCTTTGTTTAGATTGATGACCTTAGTTTCAGATTGGACTACATCACTCTCAAACTTAATGTAAAATTCAATCATATTATGGTCACTTGTCCCTAAAGGCCCCTTTACCACAAGATTATTGATTAGCTCTTTCTCATTACACAGTACCAGGTCCAGAATAACCTGTTCCCTGGTTGGTTCCTCCACATACTGATCCAGGAAACCATCTCGCATGCATTCCAAGAATTCGTCCTCAACACCATTAGTGGTAATTTGATTTGCCCAGTCAATATGTAGATTAAAGTCCCCCATGATTACCGTATTGCCCTTGTTACATGCCCTTCTAATCTCTTGACTGATACTGTGCCCTACATTACCATTACTGTTTGGTGGCCTATACACAACTCCCACCATTGTTTTCCGCCCTTTGCTGTTTCTTATCTCCACCCAAACTGATTCCAGTTCTACATCACGATCTGCCGAGCCAGGATCTTTTATCTCTACCGTACCGATCTCATCCCTTATTAACAGTGCTATGCCACCTCCTTTTCCTTTTTGTCTGTCCTTCCTAAATGTTGAGTTCCCTGGAACATTCAGTTCCCAGCTTTGGTTACCCTGCAACCATGTCTCTGTAATGGCAATTACATCATACCCATTTACTTCTATTAGTGCCATTAATTCATCCACCTTGTTGTGAATGCTATGTGCATTTAGATAAAGTGCCTTCAACTTTGCCTGTTTAATATTTTTCTGCACTTTGACCCTCTTTACTGTTGGCCTTTGTTTCTGCTCCCTACTAGTTTTGCTGACTACTTTTCTAACTTGCACTTCCAGCTTTGTTTCTCTCTGTTCTGGGCCCACACTTAGGTTCCCAACCCCCTGACAGCTAGTTTAAATCCTTCCCAACAGCACTAGCAAATCCCCCTGCGAGGATTTTGGTCCTGGTTCTGCCGAGGTGTAACCCGTCCAGCTTGTACAGGTCCCACCTTCCCCAGAATCGGTCCCAATGCCTCAGGAATTTAAACCCCTCCCTCGTACACCATCTCTCCAGCTACACATTTATCTGGTCTACTCTCCTATTTCTGCTCTCGCTTGCTCGTGGCACTGGGAGTAATCCTGAGATTACTACCTTTGAGGCCCTGCTTTTTAATTTATTTCCTAGCTCCCTATATTCTGCTTGCAGGACCTTGTCCCTCTTTCTACCTATGTCGTTGGTACCGATATGGACCATGACCTCTGGCTGTTCACCCTCCCCCTTCAGAATGTCCTGCAGCTGCTCAGTGACATCCTTGACCCTGACACCAGGGAGGCAACATACCATCCTGGAGTCATATCTGCGGCCACAAAAACATCTATCTGTTCCCCTTATGATAGAATCCCCTATCACTATTGCTCTCCCACTCTTTTTCCTCCCCTCCTGTGCAGCTGAGCCATTCATAGTGCCACAGACTTGGCTGTTGCTGCATTCCCCTGCGAAACCATCTCCCCCAGCAGTATCCAAAACGGGAAATCTGTTGGAGTGGGAGATGGACCCAGGGGACTTCTGCACTATTTTGCTAGTTCTTTCACTCTGTCAGGTGGTCACCCATTCCCTTTCTGCCTGTGCAATCTTTACCTGCGGTGTGACCACCTCGTTAAATGCGCTATCCATGTAGATCTCAGCCTCGCGGATGCTCCACAGTGACTCCAGCCGCAGCTCCAGATCCGAAATGCGGATTTCGAGTAGCTGCAGCTGGAGACACTTCCTGCACATGTGTTCACCCTGGAGTCCCACAAAGTGTCCCACATAGCAAAGGAGGAGCACTGCACGCTGCCGAGCTGCCCTGCCATGTCCTTCCCTTAATTTACTCCCTTTACTTCCTCTAAATTAAAGAATATTAAATACACTAGGGCCTAGAAATTCAGTGCCCTTAGCGCCGATTTTGCGGCGCTAGAGGGCCTAGCGCTGCAATTGGCGCCGGCGCCTAAATTGCCTGGGGCCCTTCCGCCGCGTTAGACCGGTAGCGCTGCGCCGGCACCGATGACGTCATCGGTGTGCGCAGCGTCCCGGTTGCCATGCCGACGGGCCCCAGCGCCGAAATTCAGTTGCGGCCGCCTCGCCCGTGGCAGCCGCAACTAAGACTCTGGCAACAGAGTCCAACAAGTGTTTGCGCCGGCGCATTAAAGGCCCCGCGGCGGCCGGCCGCTTTCCCGCCGGCCGCCTGGCCGCAGCTCCCTCCCCGGACTTCCCCCCCCCCCCGGAACAGAAGCAAGCCCGGCACTTGTCCGAGGTGCCGGGCTCATTTTTAAAAAGATTCTCGCGGGCCGCGGCCGGGTGCAGGCAGCTCCTCCTTAAGGGAAGGAGGAGGCCTGCACTTCCCGAACCTGCCGCACCGCAGCGGGCGCAGCAGCGCCGGAATAGCGCCAAAATTCAGCGCTTAGTGCCAGTTTTCAGGCGCAAACAGCTCTCAGCAGCGCCGGCAGCCGTTTGGGCGCAGAACTATTGAATTTTTGGCCCGCCCAGCGCGACTTAGCTCCGGCACTAACTTCCGGCGCTAAAGCCGTCGCTGCGCCAAAACCCAATTTCTAGGCCTAGGGACCTTACTTCACTTTTAACACTACTTACTCTAAACTAGAGACCTTACTTTTACTTTAACGACTGGACTGTAGAAATACTCACCACGTTCTACTTACCAATCAGCTCCTTCCCTGGTTGTGACATCACTTTAGTGGTTTTGCAGTAGTTGTTGTTGTTTGACTGCTCCCGCTCTCGGACTCTTTCCAGGGTGTAGAGTAAGAATCAATTCCTACAGGGTTCCATGCCTAAGAACCTGTGAGCCTTCTCCCTCGGTCTCTGAGCCACCCTGAAATGTTCCATTGTGTGTCAACCAGCGCACTCTATACCTTCAGTGGAAGTGGGTGCATGGAGGCTACGTTTTACCGCTCCAGGAAAATTGCTTCTCATCGGTGCTTGAGTGCTAAACATGCAGGTATCTCTTTTAGTGCCTCCAGGCACGTTTTAATCATGGTAATAATCAGTTAGACCCAAAATTGCAGGCTGAAACCAGACTTTCAAACAGGTGTGTCTTATTAGCACATCACCCACTTAGCGGCAGTTTTCACTCTTTCTCCAAAATAACCCCATTCACAATTAAAAAACACACAAAGGCCATTTGCGGCATCAAGCCCACTCATTTCACAAACAGTGTACAATTTACCCCTACAATTGTGTCTGTCTCACATGTTTGAAAGGAAGTCAATATCTAACCTGCAGGAATTTTCTGACTAAATATCTCCTGATCATCAAAGGTGATTAAGTAAAACTGCAGAATATTGATTCATAGAATCATAGAATTATAGAAATTTACAGCACAGAAGGAGGCCATTTGGCCCATCTTGTCGGTGCCATCACCCTTATTTAACTGTGGCCTGCTGACCTCCACAGAAACCCACCAGTCCCAGCAGTTGAGGAGCTACTGTAACTTCTGTCATCATGAAGTGCTTTGAGAGGCTGGTCAAAACCCACATCAACTCGCTACTACCTGACACACTGGACCCACTCCAATTTGCCTACCGCCCAAACAGATCTAGGGATGATGCCATCGCCACTGTACTGCACACTGCCTTATCACACCTGGATAAGAGGAACACCTATGTGAGAATGTTGTTCATTGATTATAGTTCAGCATTCAATACCATTATCCCCTCCAAGCGTGTCAACAAGCTCAGTGAGCTAGGACTTAACACCTCCCTATGCAACTGGATCCTGGACTTCCTGACGGGAAGACCCCAGGTGGTGAAAATAGGCAGAAACACCTCCTCCACACTGATCCTGAACATGGGAGCTCCCCAGGGTTGTGTGCTCAGCCCCCTCCTGTACTCCCTGTTTACTCACGATTGCGTGGCCACGCACAACTTCAACTCCATCATCAAGTTTGCTGATGACACTACCGTTGTAGGCCTGATCACAGATGGCAACGAGACAGGCTACAGGGAGGAGGTAAGAGCCCTAGGAGAATGGTGCAAGTACAACAACCTCTCCCTCAACATCAGCAAAACAAAGGAGATGATCGTGGGTTACAGGAAGTGGCAGGGGGAGGGACACACCCCAATCTACATTGAAGGGGCTGAGGTGGAGAGGGTCAGCAGCTTCAAATTCCTGGGTGTATTCATTACGGAGGACTTAACGTGGTCCCATCACATCGATGTTGTAGCCAAGAAGGCATGCCAACAACGCCTGTTCTTCCTCAGGAGACTGAAGAAATTTGGAATGGCCCCCCAGATTCTCACCAACTTCTACCGGTGCACCATCGAGAGTATCCTGTCTGGCTGCATCACTACCTGGTATGGCAACTGCACCGCCACAGACTGCAAGGCTCTACAGATGGTAGTGAAAGCTGCACAACACACTATAGGAATTAAACTACCTGCTGTGCAGGATATCTACCCAGAGAGGTGTCGGGGGAAGGCCCTGAGAATCATTAAAGACGCGAGTCACCCCAGCCACAACTTCTTTGCCCTGCTCCCATCCGGTAAGAGATACCGAAGCATACGGTCTCGTACCAACAGTTTTCGAAACAGCTTCTACCCCCAGGCCATAAGACTCATGAACGATTAATTTATTATTATTTATTACTGTTGTTTTATTTATTATTACTGTCTTTCTATTAGTATTTCTATTAGTATTTTTATCATTGTTATGCCATATTTATTCCAATGTTGGGAGGACTCGTAAAAATCAACATTTCATTGTGCAGTACACACGTTTGCTGCATATATGACAAATAAAATTGAATTGAATTGAATTGAATTGAATTGAATTGAATATTGTGTCCTGTTATCATGATCATTTCAATATATACTCAGATAAACTAGTCATAAGTACTCCCAGTGCTAGGCTGGGCCATTAGTTGGGTGTATCAGAGCAACAGAGCACACCAATTCAGAAGCAAGAAAAACTGACAGGACCAGTTACACCACGGAAAAGAAAATCTTCTGCCACAGGAAGTGTCATTGTTGGTGGTTGTGGATATGGCTGCCAACCAAGCAACCATTGCCTCGCAGCCGAAGGTGGAAGCATAATGGCTGGTAACAACAGTGAAGGCCTAAAAAGTGCAAAACTTAACAAACCAAAGTTGCAAATAAACTCCTGAAATAAAGCAGCCAATTCTTTCAACAATGCATTACTGATCACAAACTATTTAAGTTGAACTTAAGGTCCTTTCATCTTGTCTTCTGTCAAAAAGAAATAAATTAATTATCAAGTATGTGACAAATATAACTCTTTCATCAAATAAGTGGCTATAAGAATAATAATTAAATAACGAAATAACAACAGAAGATGCTGGAAAAACTCAGCAGGCCAGGCAACATCCATGGAGAGATAAATAGAGTCACCGTTTCAGGTCGAAGCCCTTCTTCAGAACTGAGAAAAAAAGGCAGGAAATGAAACAGATTAAAAGGCAGTTTGGGGGCTGGGAAATGGGGTAGGGGATGAAAGAAGAGACATTAAGAGATATTCAAGGTGAGACGAGATGGTAATAGGACAGGTAAAGAAACAAACAATGGCTCTAGATGAAGTGTGAAATGTGCTGCCAGAGTGAAAGACAGCTGCCATGTGGGAGAGAGAATAAAAAGGAAAAGGCACAAACCAAAAGTGTGGATAAAAAATAATAGGGACTGAGGTTATGATCTGAAATTGTTGAACTCGACATTCAGTCCAGAAGGCTGTAAAGTGCCTATTCGGAAGATGAGGTGCTGTTCCTCGAGCTTACGCTGAGCTTCCATGGAACAATGCAAGAGGCCGCAGACGGTGAGGTCTGAGTGGGGATGGAATGGTGAATTGAAATGATAGGTGACCGGAAGCTCGGGGTCACCCTTATGGACTGAATGGAGATGTTCCACAAAGCGGTCACCCAATCTGCGTTTGGTCTCCCCAATGTAGAGGAGACCACATTGTGAGCAGCGAATACAGTATACTAGATTGCAAGAAGCAAGAAGTACAAGTAAATCGCTGTTTCACCTGGAAGGGGTGTTTGGGGCCTTTGACAGTGGGAAGGGGGAGGTATATGGGCAGGTGTTGCATCTCCTGCGCTTGCACGGGAAGGTGCCGGGCGAAGGGGAAGTGGTGCTGGGGGTGATAGAGGAGTGGACTAGGGTGTCTCGGATGGCGCGGTCCCTATGGAATGCTGAAAGGGGAGGGGAGGGGAAGATGCTTTTGGTGGTGGGATCATTAAATAATTATATTGTTTTTGCAGTTTTGCAGTTGCTCACTTGAAGGTAACAGTGCAGCAAAGACAAGGCAATAGATTTAAGAGTTTTTGAGAAGATACAATATGAAAAGCCACATTTCTTCTAAATAAAACTTATTTCTCTATTTTCTGTAATCAAACTTTAGCAGTACAATTAACTGACAAACATACTATTTTTAGTTATTTCATGTTCTCAATAAAAGATCTATGATGAATCCATTTAGAATGTTTGTTGTGTTGTTTAAAATAGTTTGTACATATGGTTTATGAGTGCTCGTTGTTGGACTTCAAAATGATTAATACAGCCAATTCTCAGTAGATTCAGCACTGGTTCAGCTGGAGAGAGAACTTCACATTTTGTTTGTATAAGTAGATAACATCAAAGCAACCTGCTGCTTGTGTTAAGCAAATACTGAATTCAGGGTCAGTGAAAATTAATCCTAGAGGAGCAAGGGATAGTTCTCCTTAATGATGGTTTAGTGTGTTCTTTACTATTCGTGCAGTGTTAAATGGTTAGCTATTATGAGATTTACAAACCAATTGTTCTGAGCTTCCATATTATATGATTTAAATAACTTAGAACAAACTGTACAATCTCTTTGGAGTTTAATATGGCCCATAATCAACACTTTACAAAATGTGACTTTACATCTGAATTACATTGCATATTTCTAGAACCAAGGAGCTCTGTATTTTCTGACAGACTAATAGTTTGGTGTGTGCTTTTTCCTTAAGTATGCCGATTGAATCATTGTAAAAAGAACAACATTAAACGATTATTTAAATAGGCTAAGCAATTTACAGGATTTTTAAACCCTATTAGGCTTTCTCTGAAACAATTAGGTAGAAGGTTCATAATACTTTTATTGTGGTCATATTTTATATTTTTTAAGTTTAAACTGACATTTTAGGGGGAAATTTTAACCCCCAAGAACAGGTGGGCTGGAGACAGGTGGGTAGTTAAAATAATTGAGTTTTAGTTCACAACTGCAACCCGGCTCCAATGCATCCACTTCTGGATGCACGTTTATTTCTATGAGTAAACTACTCACCGCAGTTGGGACCTTAATTAGTACAGGTGGGCGGGTAGTTATCACAGCAATTAATATACTGATGAGACGTTAATTAGGTCTTTTTAAATTGAATTTCACTGACCTTTAAATTTAACGGGCTAAAAATTGAGTAGTGCCCCCTTTGGGGCGCTAACTTCGCTGGGCGCCAGAAAAATTAGCGCCCCCGCAATGGAAATTGAGTGGTAGCATCCCAAGAGGGTAGCGGGGCGCTACTGGAAGTGCCTCACTATCCTATTGGGGCACTGCGAGGGAATGTCACGGCGCGATGTTGCGCCGCGGTATTGCAGACCTTCCTCCCCTTCTTAAAGGGGAGGGGCCTTGTGCAGCGCGACCCAGGGCCCAGCTGGGCCCCTGGGGATCGGGCGTGCCGGCAAAAGAGCCCGGCATTCAAGAGAAGTGCTGGGCTCATGGAGCGCAGTCGGCACTCCGCGGGCGGGTGGGGGGGGGTGCGGGTAAGGAGGCCAGGGATGGGAGCGGAAGCAGGTGCTGGCAGGCGGCCAGTAACAAAAAGGGCCGCCCCACACCTCACCTTTAAATAGCGCCTCCCTGGCCGCAGGTAGGCCCCCCTGACCCCGTCGGACATAGCGTCCGGCGGTAAGTCAAGGGGTGCTCCCGAAGATCGTGGCAGGGACGCAAGCGGGGCACTGCGCATGGCGATGACGTCATCACTGGTGGCGCTGCGCCACGGGGCGCTAATGGTTAGTGCCGCCGCTAACCTCCCGCTGAATTTTGCGGGAGGCGTTGGCGGCACCGTGCCCGGGCACTAATTGCTTTGCACAAAGCAACCCAATTTTTCCCCCAATATCCCTCCAGCAGGGGTTTCCTGAAGCAGGAGTACTTCCCCCCGGCACCCCCAAGCTACCCTGTATACCACCCTGTGATCCGGCCCCTCGCAGCAGGTTGCTTTGATCCTCGGCCAACACCCCACCCCCACAATTGGACCCCTGATTCCCGACCTCCGATGTTCATCTTCCCCCGGCCTCTGATGTTCAACCCCCCCCACCCCCAACCTCTCCCCTCCTTGTCCAACTCACCAGCAGCCTACCCACCAGACAGCCAGCCAGCCTCTCAAACTGTCTGACTGCAGGCAGTAAACCGATATGAAAAATTTATATCAGGTCCTGCCGTTAAATTCGACAAGACCTCTGAGAAACCCATGCTCTGGGTTTGCCGGCTAATATATCTCCTCCTCTTCCCTCCCCCACACCCCGATCACTTCCCGCCTTGCAGTTATTATCGGGGCCCTTAACTCAGAATATTAATTGTGAACTTTATTGTTCTAGTTTGACATATGGAATTCTATTTGGAAGGTTAAGGATTTAATTGTAATTGTGGATCTTCTTGACCCCCCTCCGCCCCTTTTAAGCTAAAATTGTTAAACTATGTGCACATTTTCTGAGATTAAATAGTTCCATAAGTTCACTTTCTACTTAATAAGGTTGTTAAATGTAAAAACTAGAGATAAGCAATGCTTTAACATGAAAAGCTAAAAAATCTTTAACAGCTAGGGTATTTGTTGGATGTGTCTGCAGTTCCATATTTGCAAAGTTTTATACAGTTATATTACATTAATATGAATAAAATGGATTTCCAGTTTTATATATGCTTAATTATGTAGAACACTTTGAAGTTGTATGCATTGTGGTTCTCCTGTTCTTTAAGAAATTCAATCATGTTGATTGAGGAAACCTGCAGAGAGTAGCTGTTCCTTCCTCCAGCTCATAATTGCCCTCCAGACCATTTAATCATCTGTAAATGAAACAAAGCTTTGCTGTGGAGTACCGGAAGAAAAGTCATGTGCTTATCAAATGCTTCCCACTCATGAAGCATAACCAAGGACCCATCTCCACTTTTCAGGGTGCCTGCTGTCAAACCTGTGAGTTGAAAGCAGACTAACCCTTCCTGTTGTCACCATGGTGGCTTTCCTGAATGACTTCATTTTATTACTGTGCCTTGCATGCAGCCAATTTTTGAATAATGGAAAATTTTACAAAGAATGAAACTTCTTTGTAAGTGGATGAAGGACAAGCATGCTCACTGTCCAAAATAACAGCTTCTCTGGATTTTTGAGACAAGTGGAGATAAGCACAGAAACTTCCTTCAAAAAAGATTAAAATAGGAAACTCAGCAGTTGTTTGAAGAATTTAAAATGAAACCCTTATTGTGAAATGTTTAAAATCCTTGTAAAAAGGCTGAGTCATATAAAATAATTTTAGAAGATTTACCACTTCATCCCCCCCGCCACCCCCCCCACCCCCCGCCCGCTTCTTTGGTTGATGCCATTAATAAAAAAGTGCGGTAAACAAGAATGAAGTTAGGTTGAAGAATTTGTTGCAGAAAGAATTTCAATTTAATCAGAGCATTTGACTCCAACTAAAGTGTGCCAAAATTCGTTAAAAGTGAATATATCTCAAATCAACAGTTTTCTGTTACCTGTTCCTTCAGGTAGAACAGCGGTCACTGCTTTTGCCCTTTCCCATGCTTATGTGCAGGAACCTTTACTACAGAAAACAGTAGGGACACCTGTTTTCCATCCACGGAAGGCTAGCAGCTGAAATCTTAGGAATGGGCTGACTATTGAAAATGGACCAAGTGATAAGGCATGTACCTGTACTGTGATAGGTCGCGGAAATTTGATAATGAAATGAGATACCTAATAGATTAATCTGGTGTGATTTGCCAAAACACGCAAGGTTTTGTGGAAGATTATCCACACTAGCAATAGGAAGCCCTTTGTATCATGAACAGTCCTCACTTATCATTGTATTCTTTATCTCAGTAAGAAACATAATGGTTTGGTTGTTTACATGCAAGAAGGATATTCATTCCTGTACCCAGAAGCTGTGAACTCCCTTACATTTTGAAATGTTTCCAGGAATCAGGTTATTTTCTGAAGGGATTGGGCAGTTGGATACACATAAAATCCAAAACTCAGTTTTGCTTTGATTGGTAAAATTGAATGTTATTTCATCCACTGGGAAAATGTTTTACTTCCTGCCCAAATGTTTTTGCAAGAAAATCAGAAAGTTAGTGTTATTGCACACGTGTGGGTGGCTGTAAAGTGCTTTATCCTCATTTAAAAAAAATCCTTTCTGAGGATAATCAATCAAAATTAAATCTTCAGTGCCCCCTAATTTTAAACTATTGTTGGCGTGTATAAGTGAATATATACATCTGGTAAAAAGACAAGGTATTTTTTGTTTCTTCTCATGATTTTGAGTTTGGTTCCAATTTAGCTTTCTTAGACTGGTTATACATATTGACAAGCTGTCAATTACAGTAGTGACCATTCAATAGGTGACTAGATATTTCGGTCACACACCAATTGTCAGTGTGATTGACAACTGACAATACACAAAAAGATTTTAAAAACAATTATCTGTGGAGAGAGAAACAGAGTTAACGTTTCAGGTAGATGACCTTTCATCAGAATGAAAGGTCATTGACCTGAAACGTTAACTTTGTTTCTCTCTCCACAGATGCTGCCTATGTATTTCTACCATTCTCTGTTTTTATCTCAGATTTCCAGCATCCACAGTATTTGCTTTTGATTAAAAACAATTATAATAGTTTATATCAGAATTTCAAACATTTTGAAACTTTTCTTCAGTTATATTCATTATTACAAACTGCTCTTATGCTATCACATTATTTTTACAGGAAACATCAATAGTAAGAGGAAAATGCTGGCAGCACTGGATTAAAACTGTTTGCTACTAAAGCAGTTATTGTGGGTTATTGTGGGTCAAATCTGCCAACAAGCTTCAAGGTAAAGAAAAAAACAATATAAATCAAATCACTTTAGGGCAAACACGTTTCCTGCTAGCTGAACATGCAGTAACACTCATACCTGAAGAGGAGTGGTGAATCGCCTGAGGTAGGCAAACTGGAGCCAAGGGACCAATTGAGGCCAAATTACATTTGTATTGGCTACAAGAACCAAAATTTTGGACTGACTCCATCAGTACAATATGATTCCTGGAGCCAAGCCTTCCTCCAGTTTAGAGCTGGCGTCAACAGACTCATGATCACCTTGAGACCTTTCACTTTCTTGTGTATCTAATGAATATGAAACAATTCTGTAATTGATAACATACATAGCCAATCACATTTAGCATCAAGACATTAATCAAATTCAAAACTGTGAGCAAAGCATTGAAATAATAGACCACCTATAGTTAAATAGTTTGTACCTAAATATTAAATGTATTTGGCTCCAAGAAGCTAACTCATTAATTTTGGAACCAAAGTGTATAATTGCTTGGCTCCGACTATGATTCTGTTTGCTGATCACAGAGGTGACATGCCCTATTAACTAAAGAAGATTGTGTGGCGGTGCTAACCCATGAGGGAGAAAGAGCCGTTGCAACAGAGTGAAATATAAATAAAACAAACTATCTTACTGTTGGTTAATAATAAGGTTGGTTGCTCAGTTCACATTATAATACTCTTTTTAACTGCTGCTGAGTTACAGATATCATAAAGGTTCCCCATAGAATTTATTGGGTGTAGGCAGCCTCTATTCACTAACTCTTACATTTTTAACCACATATGCAACACTGCTCAGTGTTCTGAATATTATTATTTCTCCTATTCACCATAGTTGGAGATCATAAGGATGTTAAACAGAAATTAAAGAACAAGTTAAGAAGATGTAAATTATAGTTCTGTAGGGCGTTCAAGCCAGTTTGCTAGGTGTTTAATTACTAAATTCAGATAAAATAAATCAGGTCACTATTTTCATTTATTTATCTTTGCTGCCAATGGACAAAACAGTATTTTCAGCTTGTTGCAACATATTTACCTCTTTGTTACTGCAACAACAGTCACTGCTATTTTCAAGTGAGAGCAGAAGAAAATATGAAATATTGGCATTATCTCTGGGTAGGCAAATTAAAGAGAACATTTCAATGACAGAAAAAGTCTAATATGCTGAAGTTAAATTATTTTGATACGTGTGAAGTGTGGGGCCGAACATCCTCGGCCCCGCTCTGCCAGCATAGATGTAGTGGTGGAGTGGGTGCTGGTAACTGACATTTGTGACCCACTGGAGTATCCTGCGGCAAGTCAGGGTCACTTGAGTGACCAGGCTGGGGTGGTGGGGTGGTTGGAGAAAGCAAAATAGCTCTGCTTGCTGCTCTTTGCCATCATTTAAAAAACAATTTAACGCTGCTCAATTGATCTCCTTTATAAGGGGGCTGATAGTACTCATGCTACTGACATTTTTATGGTGAGTCCAGGCCAGGACCTAGGCCTAGACCCCTAGGTGATCCTCCTTCCACAAGTGAAGCAACCCATCTGCAGGGCTCAACCTAGTGTCCAGATGATTGTGTGGTAATGAGAGCACTGCAGAGGAAATTCTCGGTGTGGGAATTTCCTCCCCTCAGGCCTGTCCTCTCTGACATTAGGGGCCATGTTTGGAGTAAGCAGAATTTCCACCTGTGCAAATTGGAAGGCTGCAATTTTCAGAGATCTGGCATTCCTGCCCAAATTTTGGACTTCGTTGGGTCTCTCACACCCCACTACCACTAGGGATCCACCGTTGGATCTGAGAAATTTCAGACCCCACTATATAAGCAGATTCGAACTATAGAAGGTGATTTAGGAGACGCCTTAATGATAGGGATGCCAATTTTGGTTTGACGTATTCCTGGAGATTTGATCATGTGACATTTGATCGCAAGGCCTTCGATCATGTGACACCACTGAGTGTCTCAGTATCACCAAGCCCTAAATAAAATATTTGAGTTTTTATTTTATAGTGAGATGAAGAATATAATTTATAAATCAAAGAAAGAACACAAATGAATAGAAAAATTTAAGGATAAGTGATGTTTAAATAAAACACTACTTCTGTGATGTTTCAATAGTATCAACTGCAATGAGAAACATTAAGTACCACTGATTCAACAAAAACATCATTGATACAAGTAGCTTCATGGCCTAGAAATTCAGTATAGCCACGTTTGGGGCGCTATAGCCGGGCGGCTGCTAAAGTTTGCGCCCGGCGCAACTTCGCGCCACCTTCGCCGATATTCAGTGGCATTGCCCCAAGAGGTTGCTGCTGCGCTAAAACAGGCGATGCACGACTATCATTAGGCGCTAAGCCGGCGGCCCGGGGCGAAAACCCCGAGGGCGGGCGCAGCGCAGGTGCGGCGAGCTGCTGATTGACGGCAGACACTCTGGTGCCGGTGAGCTCTTAAAGGGGGAGGGTGGATTTGTTTTTTTGAAAGGCCGAGACTGGTGTATTTGTGTTTTTTGAAAGGCCGAGACAGCTCGATTTGTGTTTTTGCAGGGGGCTTCTCTCCATTAGTTTGTTATGTGAGAAGGGCACAGAGGTATCAAAGTAATAAATGTTCTTAAATCGCACTGTCCATGCTTTCTTTTGGAAGTCCTGGTTGCCCTGCTCGGCTGAGGGCTTGTGGAGCGGCTACATTCATCTTGTGCCATTGGCACAAGCCATTCCCTGAGAGGGGGCCTAGAACCGATGTTCAATAAGCCGCCGACGGGCGGCCCTTGCAATTTCTGCCTCCCTCCTGTGCTGGTCCTCCTCCTCCTCCTCCTCCTCTGGTGGTCCTCCAATGTCTGGTGGCAGTGGCTGAGTCCTGCGGATAGCCAGGTTGTGCAGCATGCAGCACACGACCACGAAATGGGAGACTCGCTCAGGCGAGTACTGTAGGGCTCCTCCGGAACGATCCAGACAGCGGAACCGTTGCTTCAGGACGCCGATTGTTTGCTCAATGAGGTTCCTGGTTGCTTGATGGCTGTCATTGTATCCCTCTTCAGCAGGGGTGCTGGGCACACGGAGCGGGGTCATCAGCCAGGTGCACAAAGGATAGCCTTTGTCCCCGAGAAGCCATCCTCGTGGGTGAGGCTGGGCCTGGAACATGTCTGCCACAGAAGTCTGGCGCAGGATGAAGGCATCGTGGCTGCTGCCTGGAAAGCGGGCATTGACAGCTAGGATGATCTGCCTGTGGTCACACACCAACTGCACGTTGAGCGAATGGTAGCCCTTCCGGTTGCGGTAATCCTCGACATGCTCTAGAGGTGCCCGCAAAGCCACATGCGTGCAGTCAATGGCGCCCTGCACCATGAGGAAGCCCGCTAATGCTGCAAAGCCCATTGCACGCTGTTGCTGCTTGACAAGGGCCATGGAGAAGGAGATGAACTGACGTCTCCTTCTGAAAAGGGCATTGGTCACCTGGCGGATGCAGCAATGTACGGCAAACTGGGAGATGTTGGAAATGTCCCCAGCAGCGGATTGGAAGGAGCCGGTGGCATAGAAGTTGAGAGACACCGTCACCTTCACTGCCACCGACAGAGACGTCCTGCTCCTCAGCTGTGGCTGCAGATCTCCGCGAAGCAGGTGGCAGATCTCAGTGACCACCGCCCTTCGGAATCGCAGCCTCCGAACACACTGCTCGTCAGACATGTTCAGATATGAGAACTGCTGACGGTATACCCTGGGTGGGTAAGGCCTCCTTAGCCGACGCCTGTTGCCCCTTCTCCCTCTGGCCATGACTGCCACTCTCTCACGGCATCTCTGAGCCCTTTGAATGCAATGGAGAAGGCCAACGTTTGCACCCATTGCAGCCCCCATTATATGTTTCCAATCAATGCTATGGCTCTGAAGTTAAAGACAAGTGCAAAGCTGTGGCCTGAAGCCACAAGTACCTGTGCGAGTGTTGAGCCAAACCAGAAAGCTCTCTACCTTTGTCTCTCTGCAAAGATCCGTCTCTCACAAAGAAGGAGTGTTGCAAAATGGCTGCCATTTCTACTGCAGGAGGAGTGCCCTTTAATTAGCGCCCCCCGCACCCCGCAGCGACTGGGAACCGTTCCCCTCTACCAGTCGCTAGGGGCACCAGGCGCGCAATAGGCCGGCGCCACTGAATTTCCGGTTTGGGGCGCACAAAGGGCATTGCACAATGAAATGACGTCAGGATCTGCGCGCACTCAGCTGAGCGCGCGCAAAGGCTTTGCGCCGCCGCTAAATCTTTACTGAAGTTGGGGAGAGGCGCAGATCGCGCAGCGCCCGGCCGCTAGCCGCCTAGCGCCCCACGTCTCCTCCTCCTAAGGTGCTAGCGGCTGGCGCAAACAACTGAATTTCTAGGCCCTAAAGTTTTTGTAAAATTTTATGACTTTTTACAATACAGTAAGTTATAATAATAAAAAATAAAATATATAAAACCAAATAATAAATAAAAGCAAACAAACCTAATTCAATCTACCGACTCCCACATGCCGCCTCTGAAGTCCAGCTTCAGGGAGACAGGCTCAGTCCTCAGAGAGAAGCCCCACTCCCCCGCCTAGTTTGTGTTTCTGTCTCTCTCCCCACCAGTTTCCCACATTACAACAGTGACTACACTCCAAAAGTACTTCATTGGCTGTAAAGCGCTTTGAGACGTCCAGTGGTCATGAAAGGCGCTATATAAATGCAAATCTTTCTTTCAAAGCTGCATAATTCTCATAATAAAATGCATAATATAACAGAGCACATTACAGACTGAAATTCCATTTGTGTTCCTCTCTCTCCCACAGTTTGTGTTTCTGTCTCTCTCTCCCCCACAATTTGTGTTTCTGTCTCTCTCCCCCAACCAATTTATGTTTCTGTCTCTGTCCCCCCGCAGTTTGAGTGTCTGACTCTCTCCCCCCGCAGTTTGTGTTTCTGCCTCTCTCCCCCCCAACCAATTTATGTTTCTGTCTCTGTCCCCCCGCAGTTTGAGTGTCTGACTCTCTCCCCCCGCAGTTTGTGTTTCTGTCTCTCTCCCCCCAGTTTGTGTTTCCATTTCTCTCCACCACCAGTGTGTGATCCTGTCTCTTCCCTCCCCAGTTTGTTTCTCTCCCTCCCCCGCCCCCCAATTTGTGTTTCTGTCTCTCTCCCTCCCACAGTTTGTGTTTCTGTCTCTCTCCCCCACAGCTTATGTTTCTGTCTCTTTCCCCCAGTTTGTGTTTCTATCTCTCTCCCCCCAGTTTGTGTTTCTGTCTCTCTCCCCCAGTTTGTGTTTCTGTCTCTCTCCCCCAGTTTGTGTTTCTGTCTCTCTCCCCTCCAGTTTGAGTTTCTGTCTCTCTCCACCCCCCAAGTTTGAGTTTCTGTCTCTCTCCACCCCCCAAGTTTGTGATTCTGTTTCTCTCCCCCACACCCCAGTTTGTGTTTCTGTCTCTCACCCCTCCAGTTTGTGTTTCTGTCTCTCTCCCCTCCAGTTTGAGTTTCTGTCTCTCTCCACCCCCCAGGTTTGAGTTTCTGGCCTAGAAATTCGGTATAGCTGCGTTTGGGGCGCTAGTCCTGGCGATGCGCAAAGTTTAGCGCCAGGCGCAATTTAGCGCCACCTAGCGCGATATTGGGTTGCAGCGCCCCTAAAGGTGATTGCGGCGCTAAATCAGGCGCTGCACACTACTCTTAAGGCGCTAACCCGGCGGCGCAACCCAATTTCGCGGCGGCGGGGTGCAGCGAGGGTGCTGTCAATAATCACTTTCCATGAGACACAGTGGCGCCGGCCAGCTCTTAAAGGGGCAGGTCAATTGGCATCACCAGACACACTCACTGCCTTGTAGGCCTTCAAAGCGGTGGGAGCCTACCTGTGGCACACCAGCCTAGCAAGACATGGAAAGGGTGAGGCAGAGGGCGGAACGACTCACTGATGGGGCATTGGATGCTTTGGTTGGCGCAGTGGAATCAAGGCCAAGGAAGATGGTCAGAATGTGATTTATGTTTTGGACAGTCTCCTGGGTGTGAGAGGCAGTTATGTGCCAGTGTATTAGTTTTGCTTTCTGTTGCCATAGCTTTCTCATGTTTGAAAGAACCACATTTTGTGTAATGAAACACTTTCTTCATTTACAATGGCCATGCCTGCTATTTACATGCATCTTGCCCTTCACAGGCTTGGGGGTATCAGACCGGTTCCATTCCTGTTCTTGGAATGGCAGCAAGCATTCCGTGAGAGGGGCCTAGAAGCTACTTCTGATCAGCCTCTGATGCGCAGCCTGAGAAGAGCCGCTCGCGTAGAAGTTCAGGCCAGCAGCCATCTTCTCAGCCGCCGACAGAGATGTCCTGCACCTTATCTGAGGCTGCAGATCTGGCTGAAGCAGCTGGTACAGCTCAGTCACTACCTCCTTTCTAAATCACAGCCTTCTGACACACTGCTCCTCCGGCATGTTCATGTAGGAAAACTGCTGTTGGATAACCCTGCTGTGGCGACGTCTGTTGGCCCTCCTCCGTCTGGCCATGCCCGCCCCCCTCTCCCTGCGTCTCAGTGCCCTTTCCAGATGATTCAGCAGCAGGACGTTCCCCTCCAATGCAGCCCCCATAATAAGTGCCCACAGGAAGGTTCCCCGTTGTCAAGGCTCACGACCAGCAAGGTGATGGTCAGAAGGCTGAAGATCATCTGCCTGCACTGGCTCAGTGGTCAAATGGCTCTCAGTGTGCAGCTCAGCATCTCTCTGTAGCTCTCGAGGAAGTTGTGATCCAAAAATGGCTGCCGCTTTTAAACCACACCAGTCCCCTTTAAATAATGCTCCTCCAGCCCGAGAGCGACTTGGTAAGGCCCAGGTAAGCTGTCACTATTAGCGCCAGGCGCTACGGAGGGGGGCGCCACTGAATTTCCAGTCTGGGGCACCCAAAAGGCGTCGCACACTCAAATGACGTCATAATCAGCCTGCGCCCATGAGCGGGCGCTAAGATTTAGCGCCGGCGCTAAATGCATGCTCAATATGGGGCGAGGCGCTAGGCGCTTTGCGCCCGCCCGGAAATTGGCTAGCGCCTCACTTCTCGGCCTCTTTAGGCGTTAATCGGTGGCGATATCAACCGAATTTCTCCCCCTCTGTCTCTCACCACCCCCCAAGTTTGTGATTCTGTTTCTCTCCCCCATCCCTCAGTTTGTGTTTCTGTTTCTCATGCTCCCTCAGTTTGTGTCTCTGTCTCTCTCCCCCAGTTTGTGTTTCTGTCTCTCTCCCTGCAGCTTGTGTTTCTGTCTCTCTCCCTGCAGTTTGTGTTTCTGTCTCTCTCTGCCCCAATTTGTGTTTCTGTCTCTCTCTCCCCAGTTTGTGTTTCTGTCTCTTTCACCCCTCCAGTTTGTGTTTCTGCCTCTCTCCCCCACAGTTTATGTTTCTGTCTCTCTCCCCCCAGTTTGTGTTTCTGACTCTCTTCCCCAGTTTGTGTTTCTGTCTCTCTCCCCCAGTTTGTGTTTCTGTCTCTTTCACCCCTCCAGTTTGTGTTTCTGCCTCTCTCCCCCACAGTTTATGTTTCTGTCTCTCTCTCCCCAGTTTGTGTTTCTGACTCTCTTCCCCAGTTTGTGTTTCTGTCTCTCTCTCCCCAGCTTGTGTTTCTGTCTCTTTCACCCCTCCAGTTTGTGTTTCTGCCTCTCTCCCCCCAGTTTGTGTTTCTGACTCTCTTCCCCAGTTTGTGTTTCTGTCTCTCTCCCCCAATTTGTGTTTCTGTCTCTCTCCCCCAGTTTCTGTTTCTGTCTCTCTCCCCCAGTTTGTGTTTCTGTCTCTCCCCCACCCACCAACCAGTTGTGTTTCTGTCTCTCTCCCCCACCCCAGTCTGAGTTTCTGTCTCTCGCCATCCCCCAGTTTGTGTTTCTGTCTCTCTCCTCCCCCCAGGTTTGTGATTCTGTCTCTCTCCCCCACCCCCTAGATTGCTTTTCTGTCTCGTCCTCCCCCCAAGTTTGTGCTTCAGTCTCTCTCCCCCACCCACTAGATTGTATTTCTGTCCCTATCCCCCCAGTTTATATTTCTGTTTCTCTCGCCCCGCAAGTTTGTGTTTCTGTCTCCTCCCCTCCAGTTTCTTTTCTGTCTCTCTAAACCCCCCAGTTTGTGTTCCTGTCTCTCTCTGCCCCAGTTTGTGTTTCTGTCTCTATCCCCCAGTTGTGTGTCTGTCTCTCTCCTCGCCCCAGTTTGTGTTTCGGTCTATACCCCCCAGTTTGTATTTCTGTCTCTCTCCGTCCCCAGTTTGTGTTTCTGTCTCTCTCCCCCAGTTTGTGTTTCTGTCGCTCTCCCCCACAGTTTGTGTTTCTGACTCTCTCCCCCAGTTTGTGTTTCTGTCTCTCTCTGCCCCCAGTTTGTGTAACTGTCTCTCTCTGCCCCAGTTTGCGTTTATGTCTCTCTCCCCCCGGTTTGTGTTTCTGTCTCTCTCCCCCCCAGTTTGTGTTTCTGTCTCTCTCCCCCCCAGCTTGTGTTTCAGTCTCTCTCCCCCCAGTTTGTGTTTCTGTCTCTCTCCCCCCCCCCAGATAGTTTTTCTGTCTAACCCCCCCACTGCCCCGCCCCAGTTTGTGGTTCAGTCTCTCACCCCCCAGTTTGTGTTTCTGTCTCTCTCCCCAACAGTTTGGGTTTCTGTCTCTCTCCCCCATATTGTTTTTCTCTCTGTCTCCCCGCTGCACCTGTTTGTGTTTCTGTCTCTCTCTCCCCCAGTTTGTATCTCTGTCTCTCTCCCCACCAGTTTGTGATTCTGGGGGAAAAATTCAGTTGGTAGTGCCACCCATTAGCGCCTTAAAAGGGCGCTAAGTGGGGCACAAAGCAACTAGCGCCCGGGCGTGGCGATATCTGCGCCTCTCGCGAAATTGACTGGACATTTTGTGGCGGCGCTAAACAATACCACCATGATCTCCTGCGCCGGCAGGTCAAGATGTCAGTCAAGTGCGCAATGCCCCGTTAGCGCCCCAGACCAGAAATTGAGTGGCGCCCCCTGCCTTACCGCCTGCTGCTGGCAACGACAGGTTGAGGGGAGCGTTCTGCTGTCAGAAAGGGACTGGGGGAGCACTATTTAAAGGCGACCACTTGGAGGTCAAGGCCAGAGACTCGGGCGTCGACCATGGGCAACAGCCCAGTCATCCAGCAGAGACTCGAGAATTGCGGGGGAGGCTGTCGAGAGCCAGGCTTGGCTTTCCAGTCGAGGTGGTCCATCGAAACGGGCTGGCAACAGGTAGTGCGCAGACCCTTCCCAGACAGCAGCGGGCTAGAGCCCGACCGAGCGGCACAGCAAAGGGCCGAGCAGCGTCGACGGGGGCGAGCGACAGAGGGCAGAGCGCACAGGGCGCAGCCGGTGTTCAGGGGCCGAGCAGCATCGAAGAGAGGGAGAGAGAGACGCGCAGAAACCCGCAAGGCGCCGCCATTGCCACGAGGACCGCCGAGAGTGGCATTGGCAGCAGCGCAGGAGAAGCGCGTGAAACCTACAGGGCACCGCCATTGCCACGAGAACCGCCGGGAGCGGCGTTGGCAGCAGCGGGGGAGGAAGGAAAACGCGGGAGATGCCATTTTAAGCCATTGGGAGATGCCATTTTAAACCACACCCAAAATGCCGAAGAGTGGCAGTATCACCGCATTTGACAATGAAGTCGAAGATTGGACTACATATGTCGAACGAATAGAGGTATACTGCAAGGCAAATGAGGTGTCAGATGACAAGAAAGCATCGGTATTGTTAAATTTAATGGGTGCAAAGACGCATGCTTTATTACGAAATCTAGTAACCCCAACGAAGCCAATGGAAAAGAGTTTTGAAGACATAGTAACGATACTACAGGAACATTTAAACCCTACACCACTGCTGATAGCAGAAAGATTCAAGTTTCACAAACGGAACCAGCATAAGGATGAAAGCAATGCTGATTATTTAACAGAACTGCGCAAAATATCGAAACACTGCCAGTTTGGAGCGGGACTGGCAGATACCTTAAGGGACAAGTTTGTGTGTGGGCTTCAAAGTGACGGAACCCAGAAACGGCTTTTATCTGAAAAGGACCTTACGCTGGAAAAGGCTTTCAGCATTGCGATATCATATGAAGCAGCAGCACGGGGCGCTGCAGAGATACAACAGAGACCGCAAGAATATGGCACAAACGAAATGTCATATGGAACAGAGAAGTGCTATCGCTGCGGCAGAACAACACACGACCAGAATGATTGCTGGTTCAAAGACAAAGTGTGCAGACAGTGTGGAAAAGTAGGACACATAGCACGAGTCTGCAGGTCGGGAAAGAAAACCAGCAATAAGAAACCTACCAAAGGAAAGTACAAGAAGGTACATAAGATGACGGAGAATAGTTCAGATGAACAAAAGAGTGATAACGACTCCGAAAGCAGGGAACTGAGTTGTCTGAAACTACATAATGTGACCACAACGGAGGATCACCGAACCATTTGGGTCACTCTCAAGATAGCAGGAGTCCAGGTAAAGATGGGATTGGACACAGGATCAGCCCTAACAGTCATAAACCGACGGGACTACGAGCGGCTATTCTCACACATACCCTTGAGAGACAAAAATTATTTTGAAGACGTACACGGGGTAAAAGTCTACCCCAAAGGAAAAATAAGGGTGACCGTTATATATAACGGTAAGGAAACACCAAAACTAGACCTGTATGTATTGCAAGATGGAGGACCACCATTACTGGGACGTGAATGGATCCGGAAAATACAACTGGATTGGCATTCCATACAGGCACTGACTGTGGCTGACAAAAAGGATGATGACGTCACACCTGGGCGACTGTCAAAGATCCTAACTGACGCGAAAGAAGTGTTCCAGCAAGGACTCGGAACACTAAAAGGCATGACAGCGATGATTAAAATTGAAGAAAACGCAAGCCCGAAATTTTTTAAGGCCAGACCGGTATCTTATGCGATCTGCCCAGCCGTCGAAGCAGAGCTGGAGAGTCTGGAACATTCAGGTGTACTGTCCAATGTAGACTGGAGCGAGTGGGCTACACCCATCGTCCCTGTGATGAAAAAGTCGTTGAGCAGCACGCCTGGGGAACCAAGGAAGGTTCGCATCTGTGGGGACCTTAAGGTAACAGTGAACCCGGTCCTTCACACCGTAAAATATCCACTTCCGTGGATTGAAGATATTTTCGCCTCGCTATCTGGAGGGAAACGCTTCACTAAGATTGATCTGGCCCAGGCGTATCTGCAAATGGAGGTAGAAGAAGCATCAAAAAAATACCTCACAATCAACACCCATAAAGGTCTCTACCAATACAACCAGCTGGTATTCGGGGTAGCATCAGTTCTGGATATTTGGCAGAGGGCAATGGAACAAGTCCTGCAAGGGATCCCAGGGACCCAGTGTTATTTGGACGACATCCTGGTCACGGGCGAAAATGACAGTGATCACCTTGCCAACCTGGAGCAGGTGCTCACTAGATTGCAGGAATATGGGCTCCGAGCTAACCGCCCCAAATGCGAGTTTTATAGAAAACAGATCTCGTATTGTGGCCACGTTATCGATAAAGAGGGGTTACATAAGTCCCCAGAGAAGATTGAGGCAGTAGTCAAGGCTCCAGCACCGGAAAATGTGTCACAACTGAGGTCGTTCCTCGGGCTGGTAAACTACTACCATAAGTTCTTGCCAAATTTGTCTACAACACTACACCCACTGAACACCCTACTGCAAACTGGGGTGCTATGGAAGTGGAGTGACGAATGTAGACGAGCTTTCCAGAAGAGCAAAGCACTAATCACATCGAAAGAGGTATTGGCCCATTACAACCCAGCATTACCAATTCGGTTGGCATGTGATGCGTCACCCTACGGCATTGGAGCGGTGCTGTCGCACAAATTCTCGGAAGGCTCAGAGCGGCCAATAGCCTTTGTGTCACGATCACTAACCTCAGCCGAGCGTAACTACGCCCAGATTGACAGGGAGGCCCTCAGCCTAGTGTGGGAAGTGAAATAGTTCAATCACTATCTGCACGGGCAGAAATTCACCTTGCTGACTGATCACCAGCCTCTTGTCTCCATTTTTAATCTGAAGAAGGGCGTTCCGGTGATGACTGCGCAACGACTACAAAGATGGTCACTTTTTCTAGGGGCGCACCACTATGAGATTGAATATAAGGTCACGAAACAGCATGGAAATGCTGATGGGCTATCACACCTGCCATTGCCTACTGCGGAGGAAGCACCAGCAGTGGATCCTGTCGAAATATTCCATTCGACTATAGTTGAATACCTACTGGTAACTAACGCTTGTATCGAAAAGGAAGCCCGAAATGACCCGACACTGTCTCGGGTATATGATTTGACGGTGAAGGGATGGCCAGCACATGGCGACTCACTGTTGCCAGCATTCTCGACAAGGAGAGAACAGCTGTCAGTGTGCCGGGGGACCTTGATGTGTGGATCCCGAGTGGTAATTCCACCCAAGTTAAGGGATAGAGTGCTCAATGAGCTTCATGAGGGTCATCTGGGAGGGGTTAAAATGAAAAGCCTAGCCAGGGCTTATGTGTGGTGGCCGGGAATCGATAAACAAATCGAGGACCTGACCAAGAGCTGCTCAGGATGCCAGAAAGTCCAAAATGCACCACCACAGGCCCCTCTACACCCATGGGAGTGGCCCTCATCTCCATGGCAACGGGTGCATATTGATTTTGCTGGTCCATTCATGGACTGAATGTTTTTAATAGCCGTGGATGCGCATTTGAAATGGCCTGAGGTCATCAAAATGTCCTCCACCACCACGGAGAAAACTATTGCAGTCCTACAGACCATTTTTGCCAGGAATGGCTTGCCAGAACAGATTTGCTCCGCCAACGGACCACAGTTTTTGTCCGAAGAGTTCCGGAGGTTCTTGAAAAAGAATGGGGTAAGGCATTACACATCCGCCCCGTATCATCCAGCCACAAATGGATTAGCTGAGAGGTTCGTACAAACCTTTAAGAAGGCAATAAAGGCTATGTACAATGACAACATTCCACTGCAGCACAAGGTGGACAATTTCCTGTTCGCCTACCGGAATGCGACACATGCAGTCACCAACCAGGCCCCAGCCATGATGTTCTTTAACCGAAGGTTAAGATCTCGCCTGGATTTGCTCAGGCCAAACGTACGAAGAGATGTTGAGAGTAAGCAATTCCAGCACATCCATGAGAAGCCAACAAGGAGCTTCAATGTAGGGCAACCAGTCTTGGCCCGCGACTACCGAACAGAAAAATGGCAGCCAGGAACGATATGCACACGGCAGGGCCCACTAATGTACACAGTGGACGTTGGGGAGAGCATCGTGAGACGCCATGCTGACCAGATCCTAGAGTCACAGGAACAAGTCAACCCCATGCCTCGCCCATACGTACCTGGTGATGAACCCAACGTACAGGTCGCATCTACCCCAGAAACAGTAGCATCGGAAGCTGATGAACCAACCGACGACAGGGGGCCAGAATCGCCTCCGCAGCAAGAGCAAGACACTCGGGAAAGGCGCTATCCAGAAAGGATCAGGAAGCCTCCCCAAAGACTGAATATATAAATAGACTATTTTCAGCTAATGTTGCATGTTAAAAGTGTTAATTGTAATTAGTTTGATATTTAATTGTTAAATGAGTGTTATGCTCCTGTTAATCTAAAAGGGGAGGAATTGTAATGTATATACCTTTAATGGGGGAACTATCTTTTACAGCTCATGTATACTGCAGTACCGGCAGTGACCACACCTATATATAGCACTGAGTAGTAATCTGTACAGATCAGTTCCACTGTGAGCCACGTTGAGTAAACACTTGTTGTACCGTTCTCCTGCAGTCTGTGTCTTATTATACATGCACACAACACAGGAGAAACTCAGCAGGTCAAGCAGCATCTGTGACGAGAGAAACAGATTTAACATTTCAGGTCGATGACCATTCGTCAGAACTCCCCTTTAAGAACTGGATGCTGCCAATGTGTCTGTGTTACATTGCTGACTGACATCACATGAGCTTCGCCAGCACTGTGAGGTAGCGCCTCGCTCCTCTGCCTTAGCGCCTTAAGAGAGGTGTGTAGTGCCTGATTTAGTGCTCCAATCACCTCCAGGGGCGATAAAAGCAAAGTTTGCTGTCGGAGGCGATAATTAGCGCCAGGCGCTAATCTTTGCGCGCCGCCAATAATAGCACCCCAGACGGGGCGATACTGAATTTCTCCCCCTTTGTCTCTCTCCCCCCCAGTTTGTGTTTCTGTCTCTCTTCCCCACCACTTTATTTTTCTCTCTCTCCCCCCACAGTTTGTGTTTCTGTCTCTCTCTGATCCCCGGTTTGTGTTTCTGTATCTTTCCCCACAGTTTCTGATTCTGACTCTCTCCCCCAGTTTGTGTTTCTGTCTCTCTCTGATCCCCAGTTTGTGTTTCTGTCTCTCTCCCCCCAGTTTGTGCTACTTTCTCACTCCCCCTGTTTGTGTTTCTGTCTCTCTCCCCCCCAGATTGTGTTTCTGTCTCTCTCCCACCCCCCAGATTGTGTTTCTGTCTCTCTCACCCCCACTTTGTGTTTCTGTCTTTCTCCTCCCCCAAGTTTTTGTTTCTGTCTCTCTCCACCCCCAAGTTTGTGTTTCTGTCTCTCTCTCCCCACAGTTTGTGTTTCTGTCTCTCCCCCCCCCCAGTTTGTGTCTCTGTCTGTCTCCCCCCAGTTTTTGTTTCTGTCTCTCTCCCCCCGGTTTGTGTTTCTGTCTCTCTCTCCCCAGTTTTTCTTTCTGTCTCTCTCCCCCCCCGCAGTTTGCGCTACTGTATCTCATCCCCCCAGTTTGTGTTTCTGTCTCTCTCTCCCCCAGTTTGTGTTTCTGTCTCTCTCCCCCAGTTTGTGGTTCAGTCTCTCCCCCAGTTTGTGTTTCTGTCTCTCTCCCCCTAGTTTGTGGTTCAGTCTCTCTCCCCCAGTTTGTGGTTCAGTCTCTCCCCCAGTTTGTGTTTCTGTCTCTCTCCCCCTAGTTTGTGGTTCAGTCTCTCTCCCCCAGTTTGTGGTTCAGTCTCTCCCCCAGTTTGTGTTTCTGTCTCTCTCCCCCTAGTTTGTGTTTCTCTCTGTCCCCCCAGTTTGTGTTTCTGTCTCTCTCTCCCCCAGTTTGTGGTTCAGTCTCTCCCCCAGTTTGTGTTTCTGTCTCGCTCCCCCTAGTTTGTGTTTCTCTCTGTCCCCCCAGTTTGTGATTCTGTCTCTCTCCCCCAGTTTGTGTTTCTGTCTCTCTCTCCCCAGTTTGTGTTTCTGTCTCTCTCCCCTAGTTTGTATTTCTGTCGCTCTCTCTCCCCCAGTTTGTGTCTCTGTCTCTCTCCCCCCAGTTTTTGTTTCTGTCTCTCTCCCCCCGGTTTGTGTTTCTGTCTCTCTCTCCCCAGTTTTTCTTTCTGTCTCTCTCCCCCCCCCCCCCGCAGTTTGTGCTACTGTATCTCCTCCCCCCAGTTTGTGTTTCTGTCTCTCTCTCCCCCAGTTTGTGGTTCAGTCTCTCCCCCAGTTTGTGTTTCTGTCTCTCTCCCCCTAGTTTGTGTTTCTCTCTGTCCCCCCAGTTTGTGATTCTGTCTCTCTCCCCCAGTTTGTATTTCTGTCGCTCTCTCTCCCCCAGTTTGTGTCTCTGTCTCTCTCCCCCAGTTTGTGTTTCTGTCTCTCTCTCCCCAGTTTGTGTTTCTGTCTCTCTCCCCCAGTTTGTGTTTCTGTCTCTCTCCCCCCTAGTTTGTGTTTCTGTTTCTCTCCCCCCAGTTTGTGTTTCTGTCTCTCCCCCCCAGATTGTGTGTCTATCTCTCCCCCCAGTTTGTGTTTCTCTCTCTCCCCCCCCAGTTTGTTCCTGTCTCTCTCCCCCCCAGTTTGTGTTTCTGTCTATCTCCCACTAGTTTGTGTTTCTGTCTCTCTCCTCCAGTTTGCATTTCTGTCTCTCTCCCCCCAGTTTATGTTTCTATCTCTCTCTCCCCAGTTTGTGTTTCTCTCTGTCCCCCACAGTTTGTGTTTCTGTCTCTCTCCCCCCAGTTTGTGTTTCTGTCTCTCTCCCCCCAGTTTGTGTTTCTGTCTCTCTCCCCCCAGTTTGTGTTTCTGTCTCTCTCCCCCCAGTTTGTGTTTCTGTCTCTCTCCCCCCAGTTTGTGTTTCTCTCTGTCCACCACAGTTTGTGTTTCTGTCTCTCTCCCCCCAGTTTGTGTTTCTGTCTCTCTCCCCCCAGTTTGTGTCTCTCTCCCCCCAGTTTGTGTTTCTCTCTCTCTCCCCCAGTTTGTGTTTCTGTCTCTCTCCCCCCAGTTTGTGTTTCTCTCTCCCCAGTTTGTGTTTCTGTGTCTCGCCCCCAGCTTGTGTTTCTCTCTCTCTCGCCCCCCCAGTTTGTTTCTGTCTCTTCCACCCCCCCCAGATTGTCTTTCTGTCTCCTTCCCCCCCCCCCCGCACCGACTAACGCAGTCTGTGTTCCTGTCTCTATCTCCCACCCCCAGTTGCTCTCTGAAGACTCATGGAGATTCCAGGCGATTTTTGACGGCCCCGATGCTGTCATCCTCAAAGCCTGCAATGAAGCGGTGTTTCCAAATAGCAGGACACAGGCGGGCTCAGACAAAGCAATTTGGTTGCTAGGCGGGCCACTGTGCAGACAAGGTCCGCTTCTCCCGTGTCGCCAGGAGCAGCGCGCAGGAAACCAATCGCCAAAAGCGGGAGTGTTGGGAATGCTACGTAATGACAATGGCCCAGAAATTCGGTCGGGGGCTTCCCGTGGGTGCAAGCCCCCGACCTGCACTTACCTAGCGTGCCGGCCGTTGAGCTGTGGGCCCGCATGGGATTCCGATCCTGGGCCTGCTCCAACTGCCGGCGCGCAGTGCTTCCGTATCCCAGGGGCGCAGTTAGTTCGATGTGTCCCCTGGGATCACGTGGGCCATGGGGAGCCAATCAAAGCAGGGAATGCTCCATTCATAATCTGACAGGAATTGCTGTCAAACTTAGAAATACTACGGGCCCTAAAACATCACTAAATCTTCAAATATTTTTTTTTTAAACCATCACATTTTTTAAATAAACTATAAATGACATGAAATAACTATTTTAAACAATAATTTAAATTTTTGAAAAGAATAAAAATTATTTTCTAACGGGCTAAAAATAAACTTACCTTTCTTTAAAGTATTTAAAAATAATAAACCTGTGTGTAGTGTATGTACTTTGCAGAAGGAACTATATTCTGCAGCCCCTGTATACTGCAGTACCAGTAGTGACCACCCCTGTATATAAGCCTGTGTAGTAACTTTTGCATAGTAGTTCCAGGTTGTCTCCACTCAGTAAAGACCTGTTATAATCAACTCCTGCAGTCCGTGTCTCAATTATACACAGACATAATACTGGCGACGAGCAGATCCAAACTTACCTACAGTCTGCACCACCTTATGGGGATCCATCCCTGAAGCGAAGTTATCAGAGGTCGAGGCCAGAAGGAAGAAAGAAAAAAAAAAGAAAAAAAGAAATAAATAAACGAACAGAAGAAACGGGCGTCGACCGTGAGCATCCGCCTCTGATTCATCGGAGTTGAAGATTTGCAGGAGAGGCTGTCGAGAGCGGGGCTTGGTTATCCTGTCAATGGTGTTTCAGCTAATCGGGCTGGTGGCAGGTAGTACACTGATCCTTCCTGGGCTGCGGCGGTCGAGAGCTCGATCGGGTGGCTTTTCAACGGGGCCGAGCAGCGTTGTCGGGAAGAGGAGAGAGAGAGAGGGTGGAGCACACAGGGCGCGGCCGGTGCTACGAAGCCGGGCAGCGTACAGATCCGAGAAGAGGGAGGCAAGTGTCCCATAGGGTTGCTCCGACGACGGGGAAATAATAAAAATTAGAAGCGCAGAAACCCGCGAGGAGCTGCAGTTTGCCACGGGAACCGTGGAGAGCGGCGTTAGCAGCAGCGCGGGGGGGAAGTGCACGAAGACCATAGGGCAGCGCCATCAAGGCATAAAACGCCAGCAACAGCGCTAGCAGCAGCAGAGAAGACAGAAAGCGCGGGAGGCGCCATCTTAATCCAGCGGGGAAGAAGGCGAAGCACGGGAGGTGCCATCTTAGATTTCCAAGATGCCGAAGACTGGCAATATCATTGCCTTCGATAATGCAATAGAAGACTGGACCACATATGTGGAAAGAGTCGGGGTATATTGCGAGGCAAACAAAGTAGCCGATGAGAAAAAGGCAACGGTACTACTAAACTTAATGGGCGCAAGAACGTACGGCCTATTGCGGAACCTGATTACTCCAGCCAAACCAAAGGCGAAGAGTTTTAACGAAATTGTTGATATCCTACAGGAACACCAAAATCCTACACCGCTGCTGATAGCAGAAAGATTTAAATTCCACAGGAGAAATCAGCATAAAGATGAGAGCAATGCTGATTACCTTACGGAACTACGCAAGCTATCAAAGCACTGCCAGTTCAGAGCAGGACTGGCAGATACCCTACGGGACAAATTTGTCTGTGGACTCCTGAGTGAAGGAACCCAGAAGAGGTTACTCTCAGGGAAAGAGCTGACGCTAGGCAAGGCTTTCAGTGTGGCAGTATCATATGAAGCAGCAGCAAGGGGAGCTGCGGAAATACAGCAAAAGCCACAGGAATACGGCACCCACGAAATGACACGGGGATTTGAAAAATGTTATCGCTGTGGCAGAACAACCCATGACCAGAAGGACTGCTGGTCCAAGGACAAAATATGCAGGCAATGCGGAAAGATGGGACACATTGCACGAGTTTGCAGGTCTGGGAAGAAGACTAACAACAACAAAAAGGCTACTAAGGAACAGTACAGGAAAGTACAAAAGATGACGGACAGTAGTTCCGAAGACCAGATGAGCGATAGTGAATCCGGGAACAAGAGACTAAGCTGTCTCAAACTTCAGAACGTAATCACAAAAGAGGATCACCAAACCATTTGGGTCACCCTCACAATAGCAGGGTCCCAAGTCAAAATGGAATTGGATACAGGATCAGCTCTGACCATCATGAATCGACGAGACTACGAGCGGCTATTCTCACACAAACCCTTGGAAGAGACATCCATTGTCTTGAAGACGTATATGGGGCAAAAAGTATACCCCAGAGGAAAAATAAGGGTATCTGTCGAATACAACGGCAAGGAAATATAGAAATTGTATCTGTACATACTGCAAGATGGTGGACCACCGTTATTGGGACGTGAATGGATCAGAAAGATAAGTTTAGACTGGCACTCCATTCAGGCACTGATGGTGGCTGGTGAAAAGGATGACGACGTCACTCCTGGACGATTGTCAACAATCTTAGCTAACGCCAAAGATGTATTTCAACAAGAACTGGGAACTCTTAAAGGCGTAACCGCCTCGATAAAAATAGAAGAGAATGCAATTCCCAAGTTTTTCAAAGCAAGACCGGTACCATACGCAATTCGCCCAGCCGTCGAGGCAGAGCTGGAGAATCTGGAGAATGCAAGCGTGTTATCTAAGGTAGACTGGAGCGAGTGGGCGACACCCATCATTCCTGTCATGAAGAAAATGTTAAACAATAAGTCTGAGGAGCCAAGGAAGGTTCGCATCTGTGGGGACTTCAAGGTGACGGTGAACCCAGTCCTTCACACAGTACAATATCCTCTTCCGAGGAGAGAAGATATTTTCGCCTCACTATCTGGAGGGAAGCGTTTTACAAAAATTGACCTAGCACAAGCATATTTGCAGATGGAGGTTGAAGAATCCTCCAGGAAGTACCTCACGATAAACACTCACAAAGCTCTTTACCAGTATAATTGACTGGTATTCGGAGTAGCATCAGCTCCGGCGATATGGCAAAGAGCGATGGAACAAGTCCTGCAAGGGATTCCGGGGACTCAGTGTTACTTGGACGACATCCTAGTGACAGGTGAAGATGAGAGTGAGCATCTTGCCAACCTAGAGCAGGTGCTCACTGGACTAAGAGAACATGGGCTACGAGCCAATCGCCCCAAGTGCGAGTTTTTTAAGAAACAGATATCGTATTGTGGCCACATGATTGATGAAGAGGGGTTACATAAGACCCCTGACGAAATTGAAGCGGTAGTTAAGGCTCCAGCGCCTGAAAATGTGTCGCAACTGAGGTCATTCCTCGGATTGGTGAATTACTACCATAAGTTTTTGCCAAATTTGTGCACAATTCTGCACCCACTGAATGTCCTACTACAAACTGGAGTAGCATGGAAATGGAGCGATGAATGTAAGCGGGCCTTTCAGAAGAGTAAGGATCTAATCACTTCAAAAGAAGTATTGGCTCACTACAACCCATCACTACCGAAAGGACTGGCGTGTGATGCGTCTCCTTATGGCATTGGAGCGGTACTGTCACATACATTCCTTGATGGTTCAGAGAGGCCAATAGCTTTTGCGTCACGCTTGTTAACTTCAGCCGAGCGTAACTACGCCCAGATTGACAGAGAGGCCCTCAGCCTGGTGTGGGGGGTGAAGAAGTTCAATCACTACCTGCACGGTCAGAAATTTACTCTACTAACTGATCATCAACCTTTTGTCTCCATTTTCAACCCTCAGAAGGGCGTACCGATAATGACAGCACAACGGCTACAGAGGTGGTCCCTTTTCCTAGGGGCACACCAATATGACATCGAGTACAAAGGAACTAAACAGCATGGGAATGCTGATGGATTGTCGCGCCTACCGTTGCTGACGGTGGAAGAAGCACCTGCAGTGGATCCAGTGGAGATATTCCACTCGACCATAGTCGTATGTCTCCCTGTGACGAATGCAAACATAGAAAAGGAAACACGAAATGACCCGACACTCTCCTGGGTCTATGATTTAACGGTGAAGGGATGGCCAGCACATGGCGAACCACTGCTGCCAGCATTCTCGCCGGGAAGAGAACAGCTGTCAGTGTGCAGAGGAACCTTGATGTGTGGATCCAGAGTAGTAATTCCACCCAAATTGAAGGATAGAGTGCTCAATGAGCTTCATGAGGGCCATCTGGGAGGGGTAAAAATGAAGAACTTAGCCAGAGCGTTTGTGTGGTGGCCGGGAATCGATAGAGAAATCGAAGAGATGACCAAGAGCTGTACAGGATGCCAGAAGGTCCAAAACGCCCCACCACAAGCCCCTCTACATCCATGGGAGTGGCCCTCATCTCCATGGCAAAGGGTGCACATTGATTTTGCTGGTCCATTTATGGACTCGATGTTTTTAATTGCGGTGGATGCACATTCAAAGTGGCCAGAGGTAATAAAAATGTCCTCAACCACCACAGAAAAAACTATCACAGTCTTACGAATCATATTCGCCAGAAATGGGCTGCCTGAACAGATTTGCTCCAACAATGGACCACAGTTTGTGTCTGAAGAGTTCCGGAGGTTCTTAAAGAACAATGGTGTTAAGCATTACACATCCGCCCCATATCATCCAGCCACCAATGGATTGGCTGAGAGGTTCGTTCAAACATTCAAGAAGGCTATCAAGGCAATGTGTAATGAAGACATACCCCTACAACACAAGGTGGATAACTTCTTGTTTGCCTACCGGAATGCGACACATGTGGTTACCAACCAAACTCCAGCCATGATGTTCTTCAATCGAAGACTACGATGCCGCTTCGATTTGGTTAAGCCAAACATCAGAAGAGATGTGGAGAACAGGCAGTTTCAGAATATGAATGAAAGGCCGACCAGGAGTTTTAATATAGGTCAACCAGTTTTGGCCCGGGACTACCGCACAGAGAAATGGCAGCCAGGAACGATCTGTACACGGCAAGGACCTCTAATGTATACCGTGGATGTTGGAGAGAGCATTGTAAGACGCCATGCTGACCAGATTCTAGAGTCACTGGAAAACGTCAATTCCACACCACGATCCGATACACCTGGTGATGAAACCGACGTACCAATTGCATCTACCTCAGAATCGGTGATATTGGAAGCAGATGAACCAAACAACGACGTTGATCCCGGATCAACTTTGCCAGAAGAACCTGATACCCCAAAGAGGCGTTATCCAGACAGAATCAGGAAGCCTCCTCAAAGACTGAACTTATAATTGCTTAACTTCAACTAATGTATCTAGCAACTGTAATTGTAAATATGTTATTTAATTATTAATCGAATGTTATGTACTGTTTAGCTAAAAGGGGAGGAATTGTAGTGTATATACTTTGCAGAAGGAACTATATTCTGCAGCCCCTGTATACTGCAGTACCAGTAGTGACCACCCCTGTATATAAGCCTGTATAGTAACTTTTGCATAGTAGTTCCAGGTTGTCTCCACGCAGTAAAGACCTGTTATAATCAACTCCTGCAGTCCGTGTCTCGATCCTACACGGACATAATACTGTGGAAAAAATGTTTTAACTTTAATTAATTCACCACTTACCTTGTAAAAAGCAGGCCTTAAACCTGCTTTTTACATGTCTAACTTCTGGAGACTTATCTTCCCGGGAAAACCTGTTAAAAAAAATGAAGTTCGATGCGCACGCGCAGCCTCTCCCGCGCACGCGTTCAACCTCTGAACCCCTGCTTTCAGGGGAACGGAAGTGCCGGTTTCCCGCGCATGCGCAGTGCATGCAGGAAACCGGCACTTCCATTAGGCTTACGGGTGAGTACCCCGTGCGTACTCACCCATGAATACCCGAATTTCTGGGCCAATAACTATCCTACCTGGAGCTAAAAAGCTCACAGCAGCTTTTATGTATTGTTTTGCCACAGACTCTTTTCAGGCACCTGGAGAAGATTAAAGTGATACTGATAATGATCAAAGTATCCTGTCCATCGACATGCAGGATGTGACAGGTACACTTTTCCGGAGAGGTGACAAGTTCCTTCATTTCTCAAAAGGTGTATAAAAACAATTGGCCGCGGAATAAAAATGATAAGCCAAATGTTTGCTTTCAGTCAGTAATTTACATCAATTAGGAGGGCTTCTATTTCTTCAATGTGCAGATTGTATGTGTTGCAATTCTCCCAGTTGCAGCAAAATACTCATTTGTACCTCATTCAGGTACTTGACTATGATCATTTCTAATGACTGATAATTATTTTACTTCCAGTCGGTATTATGTTAAGAAGCAGTGGATCCAAACATTAGCAGTTCTGTACTGAATGAATGCAGATATTGCCTAGTTATTACCAAACGTCTCTTTATACTAATTATAGGGTGTTATGACTGGAGACCGGTGCTAACAATTTTAGAGACACCTGCAGTACTGATGACTTGACCTATTTTACACACTTTATCTAAGTGAGATGAATGATATCAAAATGCAAGTCACTGGCAGGATAAGGTGCTTTAATCCCTTACGCATATATAAACAAAAAACCCACAAAAAGACAAATCAACTATCCTGTCCACTAACCACATTGTGCACTTTATATGAGATTGATGTTTTGATGAACATGGTGTTCTGTTATATAAATAAAAATATAATTTATAGATATTAGATGGAATCATCCTATCCTGTATTCCAGCTCATACCCTCAACAGGGAACGGTAGCGTAGTGGTAATGTCACTGGGCTAGTAATCCAGAGGCTTGGACTATTGATCCAGAGACCACCACGACAACTGGGGAATATAAATTCAGTTAATTAAATAAATCTGGAATAATTACTAGTATTAGTAATGGTAACCATGAAACTATCGGATTGTCGTAAAAACCCATCTGGTTCACTAATGGGAAGGAAATCTTCCGTCCTTACCTGGTCTGGCCTATATGTGATTCCAGACCCACAGCAATGTGGTCGACTCTTAAGTTCCCTCTGAAATGGCCCAGCAAGTCACTCCGTTGTAACTAACCAATACAAAACCGGACGGACCACCCGGCATTGACCTCGGCATCGGACATGGACATGGCAATGGCACACCCAGCCCAGTCGACCCGGCAAAGACCTCCTCACCAACATTTGGGAACTTGTGCCAAAATTGGGAGAGCTGTCCCACAGACTAGTCAAGCAACAGCCTGACATAGTCATACTCACAGAATCATACCTTTCAGCAAATGTCCCAAACTCCTCCATCACCATCCCTGGGTATATCCTGTCCCACCGGCAGGACAGACCCACCAGGGGTGGTGATACAGTCGGGAAGTAGTGGTCCTGGGAGTCCTCAACATTGACTCCAGACCCCATGAAGACTCAGGGCTTCAGGTCAAGCATGGGCAAGGAAACCTCCTGCTGATTACCACCTACCGCCCTCCCTCAGCTGATGAATCAGTACTCCTCCATGTTGAACACCACTTGGAAGAAGCACCGAGAGTAGCAAGGGCACAGAATGTACTCTGGGTGGGGAACTTCAATGTCCATCACCAAGAGTGGCTCGGTAGCAGCATTACTGAATGAGCCGGCTGAATCCTGAAGGACATAACTGCCAGTCTGGGCCTGCGACAGGTGGTGAGAGAACCAACACGAGGGAAAAACCTACTTGACCTCGTCCTCAACAATCTACCTGTCACAGATGCATCTGTCCATGACAGCATTGGTAGCAGTGACCACCGTACAGTCATTGCGGAGACGAAGTCCCATCTTCACACTTAGGACACCCTCCATCGTGTTGTGTGGCACTACCACCGTGCTCAATGGGATAGATTCAGGACAGATCTAGCAGCTTAAAACTGTGCATCCATGAGGCGCTGTGGGCCATCAGCAGCAGCAGCAGAATTGTATTCCACCACAATCTGTAACCTCATGGCCCGGCATATCCCTCACTCTACCATTACAACCAAGCTAGGGGACCAACCCTGCTTCAATAAGGAGTGCAGAAGAGCATGCTGGGAGTAGCACCAGGCGTACCTAAAAATGAGGTGCCAACCTGGGGAAGCTGCAACACAGGACTACATGCGTGCTAAAAGGCGGAAGCAGCATGCTATAGACAGGGCTGAGCGATCCCACAATCAACGGATTGTGGCAAAGCCACTAAGAGACTCTCACTGTGACTGGTACAATTGCCTTTAATCATGTTTATTACCTTTTAATGTTGGCTCTGGTTAAACAGAGCTAGATCGACAAAATCGCGATCTGACGCGATGACGTCATCACGTGGGTCATGTGACGTTCCAATGGCGGGAAACGTGATGACTTCATGACGTCAGAGGTAGAGGGCGTTTCCAGCTAGTCCTCGTGTGGAGTGATAGTGAATAGACCTGTTTAGAGCTTCTCCTGCATTTTCTTGTTTTGTAAAGTTTCAGTACATTAAACTCAGTTTGTTAACTACTAGTGAGTTTATAGATTCTTTGCTAGGAGTGCAGAGACGCCTACATTGGTGACCCCGAATCCTCGCAATCGTTTTTCGCGGTGAACGCAGAACACAGGCCAGGAATGGAGGCCAATGCAGTGGCCTTGAAGCTCCCCCAATTCTGGGAACAACAGGCGGCCTCTTGGTTTGTGCAAGCCGAGGTGCAATTTGAACTCCGCAACGTCGTACAGGACCAGACCAGATATCTCCACGTGGTTTCTGCCCTCAATAGCTCAACGGCGTTGAGAATCATCAGCCTTCTGGAGAGTCCCCCAAATGCTGACAAGTATGTAGCCATCAAGACACGATTGCTGCAGGTATTTGGTCTTACCAAAGCGGAGCGCGCTCGCCGTTTACTGACGCTACCAGGGTTAGGTGACTCCAAACCCTTGGAGCTTATGAGCCACATGCTGACTCTCCTGGGGTCCGAGCCCCAGTGCTTTCTGTTTCACGAGCTGTTCCTTACTCAGCTCCCTGAGCAAGTCCAGGCAACCCTCGCCCGAGCAGAAACCGCAGACTGCGCCATGCTCGCCGAAGAGGCGGATACGATTTACGCAGTCCGGCAACAATACTGCGCCATAGCACAATGCCCCGCCACGAGGAGCCCGGCCCCGGCTCTGACCACGGCGCCTCCGACGACCGGTTACTGTTACTACCATGCTCGTTTCGGCCCGAAGGCCCGCTGCTGCCACCCACCGTGCAGTTTCGTTACCAGACCGTCGAATAGACCGCCGCGAGTCAAGCACGCTGGTCCCGGTACTTCCCCCGCAGCCACGATGGCGATCGGCGCTTCCGGGAATTTAGGAGTCGGTCCAACAGGCTTGTCCGACCTCCTCAGCGATTGACTCTTCTCGTTAAAGACAATTCTGGGGGGGCGTATGTGGCAAAGCCACTAAGAGACTCTCACAGTGGCTGGTACAATTGCCTTTAATCATGTTTATTACCTTTTGATGTTGGCTCTGGTTAAACAGAGCTAGATCGACAAAATCGCGATCTGACGCGATGACGTCATCACGTGGGTCATGTGACGTTCCAACGGCGGGAAACGTGATGACGGCATGACGTCAGAGGTAGAGGGCATTTCCAGCTAGTCCTCATGTGGAGTGATAGTGAATAGACCTGTTTAGAGCTTCTCCTGCATTTTCTTGTTTTGTAAAGTTTCAGTACATTAAACTCAGTTTGTTAACTACTAGTGAGTTTATAGATTCTTTGCTAGGAGTGCAGAGACTCCTACAGGATCAGATCAAAGCTCTGCAGTCCTGCTACATCCAGTCGTGAATGGTGGTGGACCATTAAACAACTAACAGGAGGAGGAGGCTCCATGAATATCCCCATCCTCAATGAGGGGGCAGCCCAGTACGTGAGTGCAAAAGACAAGGCTGAAGCGTTTACAACCATCTTCAGTCAGAAGTGCCGAGTGGATGATTCACATCGGCCTCCTCCCGAGGTCCACACCATCACAGAAGCCAGTCTTCAGCCAATTTGATTCACTCCACGTGATATCAAGAAACGGCTGAGCACACTGGATACAGCAAAGGCTATGGCCCCAACAACATCTCGGCTATTGTGCTGAAGACTTGTGCTCTAGAACTAGCCGCCCCGCTAGCCAAGCTGTTCCAGTACAGCTACAACATTGGCATTTATCCGACAATGTGGAAAACGGCCCAGGTATGTCCTGTCCACAAGAAGCAGGACAAATCCAATTGGGCCAATTACTGCCCATCAGTCTATTCTCAATCATCAGCAAAGTGATGGAAGGTGTCATCGACAGTGCTATCAAGTGGCACTTACTCACCAATAACCTGCTCACTGATGCCTCGTTTGGGTTCCGCCAAGACCATTCGGCTCCCGACCTCACTACATTGGACAAAGGAGCTGAATTCCAGAGGTGAGGTGAGAGTGACATCAAGAACATAAGAACATAAGAAATAGGAGCAGGAGTAGGCCAATCGGCCCCTCGAGCCTGCTCCACCATTCAATAAGATCATGGCTGATCTGATCCTAACCTCAAATCTTCTATCACTCTGCATCCACCCGAACCCATGTGATCTCCCGGGAGAGGCGAAAAACCAGATAAAGACCCAATTACTGCCCATCAGTCTATTCTCAATCATCAGCAAAGTGATGGAAGGTGTCATCAAGCCCTTGACCTAGTGTGGCATCAAGGAGCACTAGTAAAACTGAAGTCAATGGGAATCAGGAGGAAAACGCTCCACTGGCTGGAGTCATGCCTAGCACAAAGGAAGATGGTAGTGGTGATTGAAGGGCAATCATCACAGCCCCAGGACATCGCTGCAGGAGTTCCTCAGGGCAGTGTCCTAGGCCCAACCATCTTCAGCTGCTTCATCAATGACCTTCCCTCCAACATAAGGTCAGAAATGGGGATGTTCGCTAATGACTGCACAATGTTCAGCACCATTCGCAACTCCTCAGATAATGAAGCAATTCATGCTCGCATGCAACAAGACCTGGATGATGTTCAGGCTTGGGCTGATATGTGGCAGGTAACATTCGCGCCACAGATGTGCCAGGCAATGACTATCTCCAACAAGCGAGAGTCTAACCACCTCCCCATGACATTCAACAGCATTACCATCGCTGAATTCCCCACCATCAACATCCTGGGGGTCACCATTGAGGAAATCTACATGATATAAGGGGTTAATTTCAAGTGCTTGCTGGATAAAAGTTTTCAGACTTGACACTGGGCAAGTGTCGATGTGTAACTAGAGCTATTGCACGTACTCGAACTACAGCCAAGAACAGATGCCTGCCCACCTAATGAGAATGTAGAAGTGAAATAATGAGTTTCTTTGATGTACCAATGACCTGATAACTTGTGACCGAAAGCAAAGCTTGCCTCCCTTATATATGATTAAAGAGGACCTCCGGTTACACGATTCATGCCTTGTTATAGATTAACGGTTGACTTATGTGTCCAGGATCCTTCTGTCAATATGTTATTTCTACCTGATGATTAATCTAAAATGTATCCTGATAGAGGAACAAAGGAATTTCAATCAAACTTGTTTGTTACACTGTATAAATATAGAACGCTTACGCTGTATCATTGGAATAGTAGCCTCACCCCTTGAGTGGAGGTGCTGATTCCCCTTGCAAGAAAAGGAAAATAAAAGGCCTGTCCGTCTGACGAATCCAAGTGTGTATTGAGTCATTACCCAGAGCTAAGAAGTAAGGCACTTCTACAATTTGGAGGTTCCACCGAGATGGCTTGCTGTACCAATTGGGGAGTTAACAGACGCCGAGTACGTTGCTCGGTTGGGAAAATCCCATCGGCCGAAGGTGGTGTTTTGCCACATTTTTGGGACTTTCCCTGCCAGAAGCATAGCTGCGCATAGTCTGTTTATTCCATTGGACAGCACTGCCATCGGGTAATTGACTCACAAGGTTCGGAGGTTAAACTGCCGTTGTGACTGCTTCCCTTTCAGAAACGGAACAGAGGACCAGCCATGAGGCGCTGACGCCCCGCGAACAGGATCGTGCAGAAAAGGACTGTAGGAAGCGCTGAAATAAAGGTACCAGAGAGAGAAGGTTAAGTCAGGAATTTGATTAACTAAGGAGCTAGCGATTTATTGGAAATTGAACTAGCAAGGTTCCAGCTTGCTGAGAGAGAAGGTTAAGTCAGGAATTTGATTAACTAAGGAGCTAGCGATTTACTGGAAATTGAACTAGCAAGGTTCCAGCTTGAAGTTAGCTGGGACAAATTGAAGGCCCTTTTTGCTAAAGATTTGGCTAAAGGGAGTAGGGTAGAAGGAGAGAAGAGCTTGAAGTTAGCTGGGACAAATTGAAGGCCCTTTTTGCTAACGATTTGGCTAAAGGGGATAGGGTAAAAAAAAAGAGAGAAGAGTGGGCGGTTGTCTGAAACACAGTGTCAATGTTTAATGTTTATGAGAGTGAGTATTTAACTACTTGTTATCATCAATCAACTTTGCAGCTTTGTCCAGTAAGGCTGCATAGGTTGGGGATTTAGTAACACTTTGGTTGTTGTTTAACAAGTGTATTGTTTATTGTTTATTGTTATATGTATTAATGTTTAGTCATGTCTGATCTGTAGAGGCGTCCCACGCAGACCATAGAGTGTTACGGAATTGTTGTATGTTTTAACTAAAATATTTAAGCTGAAAAAAAAACTGCAGAAGGGGTTGGAAAAGACCCAAGCCGGGGAAGTGAGTCCCGCGGCGGAATGTATGGTTGAGAAAATAGTGATGTCTTTTACATGATCCACTAAGCTATTGTGGATTCAGTATTTTCCCCAGTTAGAAATACCTTCCACGAGGGTGGAGAACCCTCGAGTTTTATACGTATGTATAGTTTATTAATCTGATCTGTAGGGGCGTACAACGCAGATCATGGATTGTCACGGGAGTTTAGATTGTTTTAAGTGAACCATTTAAGCTGCTAAAATGGGTGCTAGCACCAGTAAGCCACCCGAGAAAGGCACGCCAGCAGCCTTTATGTTAAAGAACTGGTCAATCATCCATTGATCACCTACCAAATTGGTCCAAATGGACTGTAAATAAGACTAGACCCTTTCCCTCAGATAGTCATTTAACATAGAAAGAATTACTTGCCTCGAGGAATGTTTAACGGACAAGAGAGAAATAGAGAACAGCCAGATAAAAAGACTGCCTCTATGTTTGTTGAGTCAGAAGAAGAAAAAAATTACCCCGAAGAAACACCTTTCTCCTCTATTATGGTAGGATAACAAGGTAACTATAGAAGGATGAATAGAAGGGAATATAGAGGAAGACGTGGTAGAATAAGAGGGTATGGACGATCTGGAAAAATTGTCAGAACCAAACCTCCAATAATGGACCTCCGTTAGAGAATAAAGGTCCTAATTTCACTGTCCATAACCCTTTTTCGGACCAGTCAGGAGGTTACCCTACAAACGGACAGGGATTTAGGAGAAATAGAGATCAGAATTACTGACTGACACCAGCAGCCCCAGGCGCCACAGACCACCAAATGCCCGTTGTTTCTTTAAATTCACGCAGCCAACCTGAAGTTAAAATGCAAATAGCTGGGAGACCTATGTCATTTTAGTAGATACAGGAGCAACCTTTTCGGTGTTAGGGAAAGGATATTCTGAAGGAATGCCTATTAATGGGAAAAAGACCCCGATAGCTGGATTGGCTGGAATACTACAATGCTTGAATCAATCGACTCCCCTCACAGTAAAAGTAGAAGAATTTGAGGAAGAACACTCCTTTCTGTTATCAGGAGATGTCTCTATGAATTTATGTGGAAGAGACTTGCTGTGCAAAATGAATGCTACAATCATTTGCTCCCCATCAGGAGTAACGGTAGAAATCCAAGTAGATAAGGCATATGCGTACCCAGTAACAGAAATAAAACACCCTGTTCTTTACGCATGGGAAATTGCCGACCCAAGTTTGAGTCCCAAACTTGTCAGTCTGTTAGGAGCGTGGGGATTCGTTACAAGCTCCATAAAACAATACCAGGAATCCCTGAAACTAGGGAAATGGCATTCAAAATTGCACTGCACGGCCTGCTATGACAAAACAGGACAAGATTATCAGCCGTTTTTAAATTTAAAATACCTCCTAACTATTAGACTGCACAGCCCTATAAAGTTACAATTAATCCAGCTGCACCATTACCCAAAAGGTCACAGTATCCATTGTCAGAGAAAGCAGAAAAAGGAATTGAGCCAGTGATGGAATCATTGTTAAAACAGGGAGTTAACGCCGGATAGAATAAAGGTTGTTTGCAACACATCGTTGCCAAAAACTAAAAGAGAAATGAAGCATTTTCTAGGAATGACTGGCTATTGTAGACAATGAATACATGAGCATGACAAATTTGGAAAATTCGCGGTTACCTGACTTCCTCGGGAACCCAGATTAAAAATGCACAAGAAGTGAAAAATCTTTTACTAGCTATTCAGAGACGTAAACAGATTGTAATTATTAAGTGCCAAGCGCACACGGGGCATTTGGACAAGGTTGCGCTTGGAAACGCTGCTGCAGATAGCGCTGCTAAGTCAGTAGCTATATCAAGTACTGAACGACAAGTTTCAGCCTTCCCTGTTAGGGAAAAGCCAGAGATACCGCAGCCCCCGTCCTTAGATGATGTGCTGACCCATCAAGATAGGGCCAGTTCTGATGAAGTAAAGGAATGGGTTGTTAATCATTGTTTTAAAAAAAACACTGACGGCTTATGGGTTCATCATGACGGCCGCATGGTGGCACCCAAATCATTACTATCACCAATTGCCCGATGTGTTCATAAATTCACCCATGCGGGCAAAAGGGGGATGGCGGACTATATCCTCAAGACCTGGTATGCACCAGGAATCTCAAAAGTTGGCAAAACAAATATGTGAAAATTGTATTATCTGCCAGACCATGAATGCAGGAAAAAAAAAATAAAGAAGGTACAGCCCGCATCCCATCCAAACCCCATGGGTCCTTTTGTACACTTGCAAATGGATTTTATTGAACTACCTGTGTGTATAAGCTTTAAATATGTATTAGTTATTGTTGATATGTTTTCAAGATGGATTGAAGCGTTTCCTTGTAGAAAGAGTGACGCCACCACTGTTGCTAAATGTTTATTGAAGGACATTGTGCCTCGCTTTGGGATACCAGCAAAACTGTCAAGTGACAATGGGTCCCATTTTACAGGAACAGTGATTAAGGAACTATGCAAAGCCTTACAGATTAACCAGCACCTCCATTGCAGTTATCATCCACAGTCGGCTGGACTAGTGGAAAGATATAACGGGATGCTGAAAAACAAGCTTGCAAAACTGTGTAAAGAAACTGGACTTAAATGGGTTGATTTGTTGCCCATAGCTTTAATGATAATGCGGTCTGCTAAAAACAGAACTACAGGATTGTCGCCTTACGAGATCGTCATGGGAAGACCACAGAGATTGCCCTTTTCGGCACCTTTAACAGCTAAATAAATGGACATTCATAAAATGGAGGAAGATATGTTGAGTTATTGCATTGCACTAACCAAATGCATTTCTAGTTTCCATCAACAGGTGAAGGAAGCCCAGTTCGATCCCGCTGAAGGAAAGTGCCATACTTTCGAGCCAGGAGATAACGTCTACATAAAAATCTTCAAGTGAAAGAATGGCCTTCAACCCAGATTTGAGGGACCCTTCCAAGTACTCCTGACCACAAACACCGCTGTAAAAGTAAAGGAGCGACCAACATGGATACATGCGTCCCATTGTAAGAAGGCATCAGTTGAAGATGATACACTGCCAAGATGAACTGGATTTGGACTCTAATAAGACTGTTCCCTTTGTTAACGATAATTGAAACTGCCATATTGACTTATCAGATCCCCTGAAGGGCAAACCATGCATAGAAGAATGTGTACTTTTAAACAGTGATTTCTTTTATATTATATGCTATAACGAGACTATGAAGGTTCAGCTTCAGGATCACACTATGCAGGTACCCCCGTATCAACCCCTGAGTCTTAGGATTAGGCAGGATAAGGTAGTAGAAGAAGATAGATGGAGTGAGTGCAAATGTAACTACACTTTGACTAAAACTACTACTAAACCACCGGGTGCAGTCGAATGGCCCTATTGGGGATGGTGGAACCTGTCCACAGTACAAAATTTGACTAGTAAAAAAATCTGGAAAGGAGAACACGGAATAGGAATGATGCACCAGATATGGAACAAATTTGAAGCCTATAATAACACCTATTTCATCTGTGGGCATAGAGCATACCCCTGGTTACCACAAAATTGGACTGGGTCATGTTATTTGGGATATGTAGTGCCTTATATACATCACATTTCATCTTTGGATAGCCACCCTGGGACACGAGCAAAACGAGCCATTACAGAAACTGAAAGGTTCTTTGCTATAGCATTTCCCTGGTATGGAACAGGGAAGTTAACAAGAGAATCTATAAATATGGCAGCAGTGTTGGAACAAATAGCCAATGATACTGCAGATGCTCTTAGTGATGTAAACGCAGAAATGGTGGCTTTGCGCACTGTTGCCTTACAAAACCGCATGGCTCTGGACTATTTGTTGGCAAAAGAAGGGGGCACATGTGCAATCAAAAAACCGAATGTTGCACCTATATCCCAGATAGCTCAGAAAATATCACCAATCTGGTAAACCACATAAAGAAGGCCGTAGAGAAACTACGTCAACCTGAACCATGGTCAATGTGGGATTGGATTTCAGGATGGGGAGGAGCATTGGGAAAGCAAATTTTGGAAGCTTTTATCGCAATTGTGATGATAATAATTTTAATTAGTTTATTGATTAGCTGTTTAAAATTATTGTGTACAAAAGTTCTTTCCTTATTAACGTCAACTCCTCCAGTACCAATGATGTCTGAATATGAGGATATTAAGGGTGAGACCTTTGATGTAGAGTTTTTTAAACTTAGCGAAATAGATTGTCCTTAGAAAGGACAAAAGGGGGGAATGAGGAAATCTACATGATATAAGGGGTTAATTTCAAGTGCTTGCTGGATAAAAGTTTTCAGACTTGACACTGGGCAAGTGTCGATGTGTAACTAGAGCTATTGCACGTACTCGAACTACAGCCAAGAACAGATGCCTGCCCACCTAATGAGAATGTAGAAGTGAAATAATGAGTTTCTTTGATGTACCAATGACCTGATAACTTGTGACCGAAAGCAAAGCTTGCCTCCCTTATATATGATTAAAGAGGACCTCCGGTTACACGATTCATGCCTTGTTATAGATTAACGGTTGACTTATGTGTCCAGGATCCTTCTGTCAATATGTTATTTCTACCTGATGATTAATCTAAAATGTATCCTGATAGAGGAACAAAGGAATTTCAATCAAACTTGTTTGTTACACTGTATAAATATAGAACGCTTACGCTGTATCATTGGAATAGTAGCCTCACCCCTTGAGTGGAGGTGCTGATTCCCCTTGCAAGTAAAGGAAAATAAAAGGCCTGTCCGTCTGACGAATCCAAGTGTGTATTGAGTCATTACCCAGAGCTAAGAAGTAAGGCACTTCTACACCATTGACCAGAAACTTAACTAGACAAGCCACATAAATACTGTGGCAACAAAAGCAGGGCAGAGGCTAGGTATCCTGCGGCGAGTGTCTCACTTCCTAACTCCCCAAAGCCTTTCCACCATCGACAAGGCACAAGTAAGGAGTGTGATGGAATACTCTCCGCTTGCCTGGAGGAGTGCAGCTGCGGCAGCACTCAAGAAGCTCGACACCATCCAGGACAAAGCAGCCCGCTTGATTGGCACCCCATCCACCACCTTAAACATTCACTCCCTCCACCATCGGCATACCGTGGCTGCAGTGTGTACCCTTTACAAGATGCACTGCAGCAACTCGCCAAGGCTTCTTCGGCAGAATTTCCCAAACCTGCGACCTCTTCCACCTAGAAGAACAAGGGCAGCAGGCACATGGGAACATCACCACGTCCAAGTCACACACCATCCTGACTTAGAAGTCTATCGCCGATCCTTCATCGTCGCTGTGTCAAAATCCTGGAACTCCCTACTTAACAGCACTGTGGGAGTACCTTCACCACACGGACTGCAGCAGTTCAAGAAGGCAGCTCACCACCACCTTTTCAAGGGCAACTAGTGATGGGCAATAAATGCTGGCCTTGCCAGTGACTCCCAGATCCCATGAATGAATAAAAAATAACTCATCCAGCTTGGATCTACTTGTGCCTCTGCTACTCTCATTCCACTGCACCATTGGTAGCAGACCCTTCAGCCATCATGCTTCAAAATGTAGGAGATTTGGGGGAAAAATTTGTGTACACCAGCAAAAGTTAACGGCCGCTGAAAATGGGGCAAAATTGGTCTGGGGGGCAGGATATAGGTGGCGCAACACTTACCTTCCATGCAACGCCGTCCTGGTGGCGTTGCTGGAGGCATTCAAGACAAAATTCCTGTCCAGGTGCAGTGTTGCTACTTCCCACAACTTCTGGAATCGAGGCTGTGGAGCTCACAAGGAATTGTGGATAATGAAGAGGTCTGAAAATTAAAGGGGCTTTACACACTGAAGCAATACAAAATAAAATGAAGTGAAACAATGCAGTTTTCAGCCTTTTCTGCCTTTTAAAAAATATTTAATGTTAAAAAGAAGTCCCAAATGTGAATATTCAGCTCTTAAATCTGAATTACCTACCGAACCACAACAAATGGGAAAACTGCCTCAGCACTGTTATGTTCATAAATAACTAAACGTTTTCATTATGAACAGCTAGCTTGAGCTAGTCACTTTATTCAGTCATGTGGACTTCTGTACAGCATCCATCTTGACTACTGCCTTGTGGGTAACCTAGTGCATCGTGGGTAGCCCACTCTTATATAAATACAGCTCCACCTAATGTATCATTCTAGAATGACATGTTACTGATCATTACATCCCCCTTCCTTAGAAGTTAAACAAAATCAATATCAATCAACTTTCAAGAAAAACAATAAAGATGTTATCAGTAACACTTTTGTTCGTGCTCTATAAACATAAATTTTTCACAACAGTCAATACATTTTCAATATAGTTTTCTTTGTATTCAAAGATTAAGTCTATCAGGCTTTTTTACTTCACGTGTGGATCTTTTCATCACAGGTAAGTCTGATGTGTTTTCATGAGAGCCTGTATGTGTGTTTGTGTTAGATTGTTCTGGTGGTGAGTGACAAGATTCAGTTGCGGCATTGTCATCGATTTGCTCTTGGATAGTCTCTTGTGTTTTCAGGAGGGAACGGCGGTTCCTCCTGAGAGTCTGTCCTTCCTCAGTTCTAACAGTGTATGACCTTGGTCCTACTTCCTCAAGAACTGTAGCTTTCCTGTTCCATGCATCTGGATCCTCAATCCTGACAACATCATCCCTTGTCAATGGTTTTAGAGTTTTGGATGACTTGTCATAGTATGATTTCTGTTTCAGCTTTAACAGTTGAAGTCTCTGTCTCAGTTCCTCACTTTGCTGCTCTTTTGCACAGCAGGGTAGCGTGGTGCGCAACTTGCGACCCATTAGGAGTTCAGCAGGTGAAGAACCACAGTCTAAAGGAGAGGCTCGGTAGCTCAGCAGGGCGAGATAAGGATCAGACTTGCTTTCTGTTGCTTTCTTCAGTAGCTGTTTGAGAACTTGAACACCTTTCTCTGCCTTACCATTCGACTGAGCATACAAAGGACTGGATGTGATGTGCTGAAAGTCATAATGCGCTGCAAACTGTTGCCACTCCTTACAGTTGAAGCACGGACCATTGTCGCTAACGGCAATCCTGGGAATTCCATGTCTGGCAAAGATGGATTTAACATGCATTATGACACTGCTTGCTGATATGCTTGAGAGCAGCGCCATCTCAGGATAGTTAGAATAGTAGTCAATCACTATTAGATAGTCTTTACCATTCAAATGAAAAAGGTCCATACCAACCTTTTGCCATGGTGCTGTTGGTAAGTCAGCTACTATCATTGGTTCCTTTGTTTGTTTGTTTTGGTGTTTCTGACATGTCTCACATATGCCTATCATGTTCTCAATGTCCTTATTTATGCCAGGCCAATAAACAGTGTCTCTTGCTCTCCTTTTGCATTTTTCAATTCCGAGGTGTCCCTCATGAATCCTTTTGAGCATGTCTTGATATAGAGCCTGTGGAATGACTATTCTGTTCTGTTTTAGTAATAGTCCACTTGTGACACTCAATTCTGACATGATGTGAAAGTACTTTGGACAGGAACATTTTGGCCAACCATGATGAATGTTCTCTATTACTGTTTGTAACACTGTATCTTTTACTGTTTCTTCTGCTATTTGCTTTGATTTTGTGTCTGACACGGGCAGCACAGCAGTGACCATACTCACATGAACATCCATGTCTTCTTCAGTAGAGCTCACATGACTCATTGTGGGTGCTTGGGATAGTGCATCTGCTAACACTATGTATTTGCCTGGTGTGTAGATCAGTTCAAAGTCATATCTTTACAGCTTCATCATGAGTCATTGAATCCATGGAGACATCTCATTCAGATTTTTTTTTATGATGGCAACCAGTGGGCAGTGGTCTGTCTCAACTGTGAAGGTGGGAAGTCCATATATGTAGCCATGGAACTTTTCTAGTCCAACTACCAAGCCTAGACATTCCTTTTCAATCTGGGCGTATCGACACTCAGAATCAGTCATAGACCTGGAGGCATAGGCAACAGGCTTCCAATCTTCACCCTCTGCTTGTAGCAAGACCGCGCCTAGGCCATCTTTTGATGCATCCATTGACACTTTGATTCTCTTTGTTGGGTCAAAGAAGGTGAGTACAGGTGTCGTTGTCAGTACTGTTTTGAGGTTCATCCACTCTTGTTCATGTCTTTCTGTCCATTATAGTCCTTCAGTAGTACTGACTTTTTCTGTATTTTGGGCTTTTCTTTCATATATTTAATGTCACTCATACTGATTAAGTTTGCTTTTGCCCCAGTGTCTAGTTTCAATGTGACTAATGCTCCATTTACCTGCAGTGACATTATCCATTTGTCCTCTTTTACTGCATTAACTTTATGTTCAGCATTGTCCATTCCTGAGGGCTGCACATTTTCTGTATCCTTTTTGATATTGTCACATGACACCATTCGTACAAAAATTGTCTCACTTAAATCAGTGTCCTCTTTTAGCTGGATCTTGTAAGTGAATGGTAGAACTCCAAATCCTTTGAACACATCCTGGAAATTACTCACTACAGAATCCACTGAGTCATCTGGTCTGCTTATGGCACAGTTTATACGGTAGACTCTCTTGACCAGTTCTAAGTCCTCATAAGCTTTGTCACCTAGTAGTGAATCAAGTCCTTCAGACACAACAGAAAACATGAGATGATGCACTTTGTCTTTGACTGTCACTTTAAGTCTGCATACACCTAAGCTATCTATTTTCTGATTGCTTGGGAATCTGGTAGTGTTCACGTTTTATGTTTGCATTTAAGTCCATTGGATCCATGCATATTCTTAGATCACTGTTCTTTTTCTTTACACATACCATGGAGTTAACCCAGTCTGTTGGCTCTTCGACTTTCCTGCTGACTCCTAGTGTGGTCATTCTGTCCAGTTCTTTCTTGAGCCGGTCACGCAGGGGTGCTGGAACTCTCCGTGGAGCATGTACCACTGGCTGAGCATCCTCCTTTGTTAGTTAGGTTTCTGTCAACAAACGTTCCCTGACTTTTTTTATCATGAATACCAAACACAATCTGGTCACGAATCATGGATGATTTCAGTTCAGAGAAATTACATGTCTGTGCTTTCAGTTTCAGATCGGTCACAAAGCTATCAAAAATCTCATTTTGCTGCTGTGTCCGCGAACGGAACACGTATCTCTCATAGGTCTCATTCTTTTTGGGAGAACAATGTGTATCAAATTTCTTTAGCACATCTTCCAATTTTTCTCTGTTCTCCTCTTGACCAAATACAAACATATTAAATACCTCTATCACCTGTGGGCCTGCAACCATAAGCAGCAACACTATTTTCCTTGCATCTGGCTTCGTACCGAACCCGATGGCAGCAATGTAGAGTTCGAATTGTTGTTTGAAAGTCCGCCAATTGCAGTCGACATTCCCCGTGAGTTTCAACTCTCTGGTGGCTTCAAATTCTCCATGTTGCGTTTCACAATATTCAGCAGATTTTACCAATCCTGGTACAATGTTATGTTCATAAATAACTAGACATTTACATTATGAACAGCTAGCTTGATCTAGTCACTTTATTCAGTCATGTGGACTTCTGTACAACATCAATCTTGACTACTGCCTTGTGGGTAACCTAGTGCATCGTGGGTAGCCCACTCTTATATACATACAGCTCCACCTAGTGTACCATTCTAGAATGACATGTTACTGATCATTACAAGCACTAACACAAATTGCTCAGCAAACCAGGGAAGGGGCACCCAGGGTCTCGCACGCAGCACTCCAGCTTTGTGCAAGGGGTCAACACTGCATGACAGGCCCTCTACCCACAAGGGCCAGGATGCCCTCCAGAAAGAAGGATGTGGGAGTTCATCACCAAGATCGTCACTGCCAGAAGTGTTGCCCCCACCATCTGACTCCTGTGCCCAAAGAAGCTTCATGACCTCAGACCACTGGTCAAGGTCGGTGAATGCATCTTCAAAAGCCGTCTCCTACCAACTGCATCACTAATGTCACACACTTATCAATGCACGACCCCCAATCACTCACCTAACAACAATCTACACCAATCACGAGGCACACCTCCCATTCCTAGCCTCACCTCACCCCCTTGGAGGAGATGGTGCAGGCCATTCTTGGCAGGGGCATGGCTGAGCCCTTGGACAGCAGCGGGGCTGAAAGGATACAAGATGCTGGTATCTTCATACATTATCCTCCTTCTGGCATGCTGCTCATGCTTCCCCACCCTCCCGTTACCACAACTCCACCCTTATGCCTTCCTCATTTCACACACCCAGGAAGTGCAGCCTGCCCAGCCAGTGGGTGAACAAGAAGAGAGGAGGGTGAAGAAGAACAAGAACAGAAGAAGATTGATTTGACACTCCCAGCCACCAGCTCCTCAACGTCAACCAGCAAGGCCATCTGCAGTGTCCCCCACTGAAAGTCAACAGCCTTCCACCAGCCATGCTGCAACCACTGGGGTAGCGCTGTGTGACATCAGTAGGATAGGCAAAGGCACACACAAGACAGTCACTAAGAGAATGCATACAAGTGATGAGTTGATTTCTTGATGTCACATTGGATGCATAGACACGTATAGGTGGATTGGAAAGTTTGCTTTTTGGTGGATTTTATTTCAGCATTGCGGCCAAGAGGACGTTGTGATGGTCAGTAACAAATGGAAGGTAAGGTGTGGGACTAATGTTGAAAGGGGAATTGGGGTTGTGGTCACTGGGACCACAGGCGGATGATTCCATCCCGGATATCCCGGCCACAAAGGGGCTGTCTGGGATGCATCCTTCTGGCTGATTCCTCCTCTTTGGCTTCCTCCTCTTCTGCTTCCTCCTCTCTTCCCTCTGCAAGCAGATGCTGTAAATGTGAAATGACAGCTCAGCTGGTCAGGCAGCATCTCGACCTGAGACGTGAACTCTGTTTTTCTCTCGACAGATGTTGCGTGACCTGCTGAGTATTCGCAGCATGTTCTGTCTTCTCAAAGGCCTTCATTTACCATCTGAGCCACCACTTCAATAAAATCAAAAAAACGCAGTCCAAACCTTTACATTCAAACTTACCTAATGCTGTGTGTGTCCCTTTAAGAGGCGCAGACATCGCCACTGTCAGCCTGCTTGCACGCCAGGCTAACCTGGTGTGCTTAGGATCCAGCGCTGAATTCAGCGCTAGGGTCGAAGTTCGCATTGGTGATGTTAAGTCGGCGTTGCACACCAATTGACGTCGCCACGTCATCATTTTTTCCCCAGGGTGCTGCCAATTACCGGCAGTGCAAAGTGGGCGAGGAATATGGCGGCCACCGCGGGATCCGCCACTAGCTGGTGAAAGAGCAACAGTTTCATGGCACTACGGAGTGGCGGTAAGTAGATGAATTTTTAGCTCTTTCTTTCTTAGCCCATTCATCCTGCTACATCCTGCAGCCTCCTCAAAAATTATCTCTTCAACTGTCGCTTTGGTCATTTCTCCTAAGCCTTTGCCCAACTCTGCCTTTGTCTGATTCCCTCATTGGGAAGCATCTTGGAACATTTTGTTACTTTAAAGGTGCTACATATGTGTGCGTTATTGCTGAATAGCTATTTGGGTCAAATATGTTTGCTACGGATGAAGACTGCTTACACCAAACCCCAGCTACACCCAGTACACAGTTAAGGGGCAATTTTCAACGGATACTTTAGACGCTAAAGAGCCTCCGAGGTGGCCAAGATTGGAGTCTTAAGCTGCAATGTCGATTTAGTCCCCATTTAGCGCAGAATGGCCTCTTCGTAAAGGAGTTGAAGCACGCGCTAGAAACGGCTGCCCACTAGATCATTAAGGGGCTGATTGACAATTAAATTGCCTGCTAATGCTCATTAAAGAGGCTGCACGCCATCTTGATGGGTAACGCTTCATTTAATGACCTCTCCTAACAGCAACCAGCTGAAAAGGAGTAAACAAGTCGATGCTGAGGATTTCGAGCGCTACTTAAAGCCATGTTCAGCTTTCACTGTTCACTTGCTGATTGAGATCGACTGACTACACTGCACTTGAACAGGACTTTTGAGACACATCAGGAGACTTTCTGGGGCACTTTGTCAGGATTCACCAACACTCTATCAACAGTTTTTCCAGAAATTCTCTCAGGACTTCACCTAAAAAGAGTAAGTACTGCGCTACTCTTACTTACTGGGCACTTTATAGGAGTCACCAGGAGAAAGGGAGTACTTGGTCATCGGCATCTCGCTCTGCATGAGGAATTGGAGGAAGAGATGAGGCCAGACAGAGCAGCACCAGCTGCTGCAGGAGAGAGGGACAGGAGAGACAGGAGGACAAGGACAGCTCTCAGCAGGAGGCCCTATCCACCCAGGGTATTCGGAGAGCAGTACTCCTACATTCACATGACCCAAGTCCAATGCATGAGGTGGCTGCTCATTACCAAGGAGATCGTCACAGAGATCTGTGTCCTCATGGAATAAAGACTCAGATGTCATCGTACAGCCAGGACTGCATTGCCTATGGCAGGCAAGGTCACAGTAGCTCTTACTGTTTATGCTATTGGAAGTTTCCAGGCTGCCACAGGTGATATAAGTCACATATCACAATCCTCTTTGTAGATCTGCATAAGGGTGGTCTCTGCAGCTCTATATGCTCTGAGGAATGACTATATATCATTCCCTATTGCCAGAGAGGACCAGAGGCAGAAAGCACTAGGATTCACCAGGATTGCAGGGTTCCCTATGGTTCAGGGAGCCATAACTGTGCACATGTGAGCCCCTCATTTAAACTCGGAGGCATTCAGGAACAGGAAGGAGTTCCATTCCCTCAATGTGCAGCTCGTGTGTGATCACTGGCAGTGCATCATGCAGGTGAATGCCTGCCATCCAGGGAGTTGCCACGATGCTTTTATAATGAGACAGTCATCCATCCCACAGATCTTTGAGCCCCAACACAATGTGCGTGGCTGACTATGAGGTGACAAGGGATACCCTCTGATGCCATGGCTCATGACTCCCCTGAGAAAGCCCCAGACACCAGCGGAGCACTCATGCAATGAAAGCCACTCAGCCACCAGGAATATTATTGAGCAGACCATTGGGGTCCTCAAGCAGAAATTTGGATGCCTTGACCAGTCAGGAGGTGGCCTGCAGTGCTCGGCTGAGAAGGTCTCCAGATTCGTGGTGATTTACTGCACGCTCCACAATCTGGTGATCATAGAGACCAGCTATTACCACCAGCAGTTGTCAAGAGGGTCAAGCTTGGGAGCCACAAGAGGAAGAGGAGGAAATGGAAGAGGAGGGGGATCATGGGGAGCACCAGATGCTTCCAGGTAGATGGCCTGTACCGGCGAGGTCACTCGCCGCCATCTAATTGAAGAACACTTTTGAGAGACATGCTCCACCATCAGACTCCGGAGCACTGTTGCCACATGATTTACCCTCCATGACTGAGGATCCATCAGGAAGTCCATCATCTGCACTCAATCCTTTCAGTCCCTTCCCCATGAAGATCACAATAAAAAAGACCACCAATTCCACCACTACCCAATTACCATCATCACACTTTATCTACAGAAAAAACAAACAATGAAGACATGACACAACCAACAGCACTTACAAGTAGTAAACTGTTCACACTGATGCTTACCCTTAGTGGTTATTTATAAATGCTCTTGTGTAATCTAGTCCTTCTATGACATGCAACCCCAGTGAGAGCAGCAGGTGGGGTGGATGGCTGCTGACAATCTGAAGAGGGCAGTTCAGATGTCCTCCTGCAATGCCCTCGAGAGACTGAGGGCCATGGTGGCCCTGCCTCAGTCTGCACCATCTCAGCGTGGGCTTCAGCAGTCTGGGCCCCCTGGCTGACAGGCAACTGCAAGGGCAATGGTGGAGTAGTGGGGGAGGGAGCAGCAATGCTGGCATCCGGACAGAGACCAGAAGGTTCCTGCTCCATGATTTACACACCACTACCTCGGGGCCTCTGTTCAACTTACCCAGTGATCTGCTGGAGGACAGATCTCTGGCTATTGGAGACACTCTACAAGCCCCTTTCAACCGAGGAACTCAGAGCCACTGTGGGAGCTGCCTGAGCTTCCATTGCAGCACTTTGCCATTCCACAGAAGCTGTTGGCATTCCAAGGAAGCTGCAAAGACAGCAGTGGAAGCTGCAACTTCAGTCCTCGGACGCTGCATGATGTCGGGCTCCACAGGTCGCTGGCTGGAAGTCACCAGCCTCTACACGCTAGATTGAATGTGTTCCAGGCTCTGCGTCATGCCGCAGACCAAGGTGGAGGTGGCCTCCTTCATCCCCCTGGCCACAACCCGTAAGCTTTCAGGCAGGCTCTCCATTGCACCAAGCACTTGGTTTGTTGCACCCATCAGCCTTCTTCTGAAACTTGGCCCTGTGAGGTCCTCATCTGACTTCTCTACAGCAGGGCTAGTATGAGGCTTTGCCCTCCCCCCCCCAAAAGGTGGCACCTGTGGTATCCCTTCCACCTGGTGTGGCTGTTGCTCGCTAGTGCTCGCTGCATCCCACTGTAAGGATCCCTCTTATTACCTAGCCTCTAAGTTACGCGTGGTGTCAGTCTCTGAGCTGGTGCCTGTGACAGTGTTAGCCATTGAGGCAGTGCATTTGTCCTCGCTCTCCTCGTCCTCTTCCTCCGGGGAGGGGGGGTGACGAAGTGGCTGTTGCTCATCTTGCACTTGGTCTGGAGTGAGGTGGATCTTGCTCCTGGAAGCCTGCAATGATAAAGCTGGAATGGTTAGGCTGCAGCGCATGTGGCCACTATAGGAGGATGTGTTGAGACCATATGGAACTTGGGAGTCGGGATAGCTTTGGGGGATTAGGGATCAGGAATAGTTGTGCATCTGTAAGGAAGCTGGATTGCCACATAGCTCTAGACGATATTGCCCCTGCTCTGCCTGTGGCCACGGTGTTTGCCACTCCCCTCCTGATCACAGCCAGCACTGCCTCCTCAAGGGGAGTAATGTCATGCAGGCATGGTTGGCCTCCCCCAGCCAGGCCCTGTTGCCACCTGTCATGTGCTATTTTTTCCTGGAAGAGAAAGAGTGTGATTGTGAATGAATGTATTGACGGGTATGTGTGTGTGTGTGTGTGTGTGTGTGTGTGTGTGTGTGTGTGTGTGTGTGTGCTGCCTCACATGGTTGAAGAGCTGTGAGATGTGTCTGAGGTGTGAATAGTGCCTGTGCAGGATGCAATGGTGTGGGGTGTTTGAATGTCAGCATATAGTTAGATTGTGGATAAAGTGTGTTGAGGTTGTGATGCTGGTGATGGTGGTGCAGTCATTGAGCAGTGTGTTTGTGAGATGGGATCTTACCTTAACCACTCGTGTCAAGCCATTACATTTCTTGCAACACTGCAGCCATGTCATAGGACCAGAGCTCCTGGCTGTCACCTCCCGGGCAATCCCCTCTAACATGCGCCGCATTAGCTGCCTCCGAGGTCTCCTTTCCTCCTGCGGGTAGAGGACATCCCTCCTCCTCAGTACCTCCTCCACCAGGACCTCCAGTGCTGCGTCTGAGAACCTGTGCGCACTCTCTCTAGGTCCCTGAGACATCTTTCCACGTTGGCTTCCCTCCCAGCCAGCGCATTCTGCACCTTCAGTGGAAGTGGGTGAATGTAGGTTACAGATGCAGCTCCAGGAAAATTGTATCTAATTGGTGCTTGAGTGGTAAACATCAGTTGTCAGTTTTAGCACCTGCAGGCACATTTAATTCATGATAATCATCAATTAGCCCAAAAATTGTGCACTAAATCCACACTTTCAAGCAGGCATTTCTTATTAGCGCAGCACCCATTTAGCACCTGCTTTCACCCTTTGGCCAAAATAACCCCCTTAATCTCTTCACTCACCTTTCAAATAAACCTGTCAAAGAACATCCTCAATCTTATCAATACATAGTGCTACTTAAATGTAAAGAGTTTTCTGCACAATTGGAAGCCTATGGTGTGCCATGACTAAACAAACCATATACAACTCAATAATCTTGTTCTTTCACTAATTAATATGCACTATATTAACACAACTATTTCTTTCTAATTAAGCAATTATTAGGAAATTCTAAATGATCATTTAGGCATCAGAATAACACTTGGTAGTCATCATTGCATGGTGTTGCAAAATTCATCTATACAGCTTCTACATATCCAAAATTATAGCTTGTACTTGCTTGTGGCGAGGCCCTGGCCGAACAGCTAAGCCTCAGACTTTCAGGGCTTACATTGATCAAGAAACTGTAGAACGAAAATAGACTGCAGCTTTATTCTCTGTTTAAACTGCATTGTTAAATGGATAAATAGAAAAGTTTCTAGCAAAGGATCAGAAAGTATGTCTGATAGAGGTACAACAAATTTTACAGTTGCAAAGGCAAACGTGTACTTCTGAAGATTCCAAAACAGTCTTCATTTTGAAGTGACCACTTGAGTAAAATGACTCACAAATAAAACAATTATTTCCAAACAGAATTGCGTATAGCTCTTTCTCGATTTGAGCATAGTTGCTTTCACTGTCTGTGAGAGATCTGGAAGCGTAACCGATGGGCTTTCCTTCTTGCAGTAATACTGCGCCTAGTCCGTACTTTGACGCATCCACTTGTAGTCTGAGCTCTTTGTTGGGGTCGAAGTAGGCAAGAACTGGTCCTGGTTCTCTGGTGATTAGGTCTTTCATTTTCTGAAATGCTGTGTCATGTTGTTTGTCCCACAGGAAATCATTGGATTGTTTGAGCAACTGACGCATGGGTGCGTTGATTTCGGAGAGGCTCAGGGCAAACTTGACTAAGTAGTTAACCATGCCTGGTACTGTCTCTAGCTCTGCGCGGTTCTTCGGCGGCGCCATCTTCTTGATGGCGGTGATTTTCTCTGGATCCGGCTTAATGCCATCAGTTGAGAGGCGATGCCCGAAATAACTGATCTTGGTGGATCCGATTATGCTTTTCTCGGGGTTGAGCCGGATACCTTTCTCCCGTGATCTTTGTAGCATCACACGGAGGTTCCTGTCATGTTCCTCTCTATTCCTGCCATAGATGAGGATGTCATCTACAATTGCGACTACTCTGTCGAGGCCTTCAAAGGTTTCGTTGATCTTCCACTGGAATTCATCCTGAGCTGAGATAAGACCAAATGGTAAATGCAGAAATCAGTAGCGTCCAAATGGCATGTTGAACGTTGTTAGCTTAAATGGCTCTTCCATGAACTTGATAGACCCGTATCCTGATCGTGCATCCATTACACTGAAGTAACGTGCTCCCACTAGCTTGGGTGTGATGTCATCTAGCGTTGGTAGAGGGCAGTGAGGGCATTTGATAGCCTTGTTCAAATCTCTGGGGTCGAGACAGACTCTGAGCTTGCCTGTATGTGGTTTCTCAACCACTACTAACACGTTGACCCACTCTGTCAGTTCTGTTTCCTGGACGATGATTTCTGTATTCTCCATGCTCTGCAGCTCCTCCTTCAGGCGACTACGTAGAGCAAGGGGTATCCTTCTCGGTGGGCAAACCACAGGTGCTAGGTCAAGGTGAATAGTGCATTCACCTGGGAATAGTCCGATTCCTTTGAAAACATCAGCAAACTCCTCCATGACTGTCTGCTTCTCAACTGGTGCTGTCAATGGTAGCACTAGCTTGATGAGGTCCATGTCTAAACATGCCTTTAGACCTAGCACTGGAGGTGCTCGAGTGTCAACAATGTAAAAGTGCAACATCATGTCGCTTTCTTTGTACTTGCATTTCATCACGCATGTGCCTTTTACAATGAGCTGCTCACCCCCATAGCTGGTCAGTCTGCGTGAGGTGGGTTGTAGCTCACACTCATCCTTCAAGCTGTGATACTCACTCAGAGGAATTACATTAACCTGAGCTCCAGTGTCTAGTTTAAACCTAAGCTCGGTGCCCTCTTTTCCTATCTCAATATCTGCAAAGGCTTTCTCAGTCTCTGAAATCTGTTTTTTCTGTGACACAGAATCAATAAACAGTTCCTCTGCATTTGGCTCTCTATCTGGCATTTGGCTGTCACTCACTGTGTGTACTGCCTTATCAAAAAACAGTCCTGCAAACTTTAGCAAAGTGGTTCCGTTTACCACATTTAGCACATTGCCTTCCTTTGGCAGGGCAGTGCTCCTTTTCTCCATGCATCTTGTTTCCACAATATCCACAGTTTTTTAAGCGTTTTATGTCTGTGTCGCTCATTTTTAGAACTCTCTGTTCTTTCTGTTCTGAAATACGCTCTCTGGGCGGTGTTCTTTGGTGTGTGTCTATTAACTGTGTGCACTGTCTGTTCACGTGAGCTGCTCGTGGCGCCGGTTATGGTTTTCAACTGTGCTTGGGCTATCTCATGCGATCTAGCTATGTCCATAGCGTTAGCCCAGACCCAACATTCAAAAGTTTCTCTCTCACTTTAGCTGAATGTATTCACAGAATCACAGAATCACAGAAACCCCACAGTGCAGATAGAGGCCATTTCGGCCCATCGAGCCTGCACCGACACATATCCCACCCGATCCCCGTAACCCCTACACCAACACATATCCCACCCTATCCCCGTAACCCCACGTATTTAATCCCCCTAACACTAAGGGTCAATTTTTTTATCATAGCCAATCAACCTAACCCGCACATCTTTGGACTGTGGGAGGAAACCGGAGCACCCGGAGGAAACCCACGCAAACACGGGGAAAATGTGCAAACTCCACACAGACAGTCACCCGAGGCCGGATTCGAACCCGGGTCTCTGGCGCTGTAAGGCAACAGTGCTAACCACTATGCCACCGTGCTGCCCCAAACACAATGCGGTCTCTGACCATCTCATCTTTATCTGCATATTCACAGTCTTTTACCAGCAGTTTTAACTCAGTCATGAACTGTTCAAACGACTCACTAGCTCCTTGTACTTTCTCCTGAAACTTGTACCTAGCGAATATCGTATTTGTCTTGGGCATCACATATGATTCAAAGCGGTCAAAATAACTTTTCAGTACCTTTGCTTCATCTGCGGTGAGAGGCCATGTGTTAAAAATGTCTCTCCCTTTTTCTCCGATCCATAGGAGGAGGGAGCTGCATCTTTCTTCCTCCCCTTTGCTTTTCAGCGGACCCGAGAACATCAACTGCACGTGTTGCTTGAACTTGCGCCATTCTCTAGGTAAGTTCAAGGATTCCCAATCGATTCGAGGCAAGGGAGCTCCAACGATGTCCATTTTCAATCCCTGTTCTGACACCATGTCTTGTTTTGCACACTTTGTACAAAAATATTGGCTCAGAAATTTGGGTCGGGGGCTTCCCGCGGGTGCAAGCCCGCGCTCTGCACTTACCTTGCGCGCCGGCAGTTGAGCTGTGGGGCCCCGTGGAATTCCGCTCCGGGGCCTGGCCCAGCTGCCGGCGCGCTGTGCTTGCGTGTCCCAGGGGCGTAGTTAGTATGATGCGTCCCCTGGGATCACGTGAGCCATGGGCAGCCAATCGGAGGAGGGAAAAGCCCATTCATAAGATTGACAGGAAGACCTGTCTAAACTTATGAATACTACGGGCCTCAAAATAGCATTAAACCTTCAAATAATTTTTTTTTAAATCACACTTTTTCAATAAACTACAAATTACATTAAATAACTATTATAAACAATAATTTAAATTCTGAAAAAAATAATTTTATTAAAAAACGGGGCTAAAAATAAACTTACCTTGCTTTAAAGTATTTAAAAATAATAAACCTGTGTAAAAAATGTTTTAATTTTAAGTAATTGACCACTTACCTTGTAAAAAGCAGGCCTTACGCCTGCTTTTTAAATGTGTAAATCCTACAGGCTTAACCTCACGTGCAAACCTGCAAAAAAAACCTAAGTTCAAAAAATGCACGCGCAGCCTCCCCTGCGTGCGCGTTCGACCTCTGAACCCCTTCATTCAGAGGATCGGAAGTGCCGGTTTCCCGTGCATGTGCAGTGCATGCAGAAACCCGCACTTCCATTCAGCCTACGGGTGAGTACCCCGTGCGTACTCACCCGTGGAGAGCCGAATTTCTGGGCCAATAACTTGCAGGACAATGGAGTATTACAGTTTAACTCTTTTATTAAGCATTAGGTCTGATCTTACTCATAGCAGCACCATTGGAAAAAGCCTGGCATTAGGACCCCTAGCCTGGGTCTTCAAAACAATAGTAGTCCTTACAGATACCTGCAGGCCAATGACAACTCAGCATGTGATCACATGTGAATATAATAGGTATTCCTTTCAGATGCCTGTGGGCCAATGATAATTCAATATGCAAATGTTATAGCATGGAAACTTGTCTTCCTCTAAAACAGTGCATTCACCTCATGATGATGAGATTCTTTAAACCCAGTGGGATGGGAACCAGACAGATCCAAGTTCACCACAAACTTTCCCCCATCTGAGGAATTTCAGGCCATATGGGGTCAAAATATTTCAATAAAATACTAATCTGATCATTTTCAATAGAATATCCTTTCTTTTTGAACAAGGTCATGATGAACTTTTATACAATTATAAATAACTAGCTGGAGTGCCCGGCGGTGCCGAGGCTTTTTCGAGGGCATGTTGTTGTTGGAAGAGAGAGAGAGAGAGCGACTGGGGGGGGAGAGAGAGAGAGCGACCGGGGGGAAGAGAGAGAGCGACTGGGGGGGAAGGGGGGGAGGGAGGGTGGGGGGAGAGGGGGAGGGGAGGGAGGGAGGGGGGAGGGGAGGGGGGGAGGAGGGAGAGGGGAGGGGGAGGGGGGGAAGGGGGAGGAGGGGGGAGGGAGGAGGGAGAGGGGAGGGGGGAAGGGGGGTCGAGGGGGGAAGGGAGGAGGGAGAGGGGGGAGGGGAGGGGAGGAGGGAGGGAGGGGGAGGGGGGAGGAGGGGGGAGGGAGGGAGGGAGGGAGAGAGGGGAGGGAGGGAGGGGAGGGAGGGAGAGGGGGGAGGGAGGGAGAGGGGGGTGCAGGGAAGAGGTGGGTGCAGGGAAGAGGGGGGCAGGGAGAGAGGGGGGGAGGGAGAGGGAGGGGAGAGAGGGGGGAGAGAGAGGGAGGGGGGGAGAGAGAGGGAGGGGGGAGAGAGAGGGAGGGAGGGGGAAGGAGAGAGGGAAGGAGGAAGAAACCGGGCAGCCCAGACTAAAGATGGCGCTGTTCGGGCCCACATTGAAGTTCCGCCATGATCAAAGATGGCGTCACAAGGAAATTGCTGTGCCGCCAGGATCAAATATGGCACCGTGGTGTCGCTGCATTGAACTGCTGCCAGGATGAAAGATGGCCGGGCCCAGTTGCCGGGGTAACCCTCCTCCCCTCCCGATCTCCAGAGCCGGTTGCCGGGTTAACCCTTGAGACGGGGGGGGGAGAGGGGATAGGGGGCGGGGGCAGAAAGAAAAAAAAGCTGGCTGCCAGCCTTCAGGGCTGGTGCGGCCAGCCTTGAAGGTGCGTGAAGAAGCCAGCGGCCATTTTCTCATGTCGGTTGGAAGCACGGAAAAAAATAATTTCTTAATTAAAAACTGCAAAATTTCTTTACTTTAAAAAAAAGTAGCTGTAAGGTACAAAATCGGAAATCTTCTAACTTTATATGTTCTTTCCTTAAAAACTTTCGCCTTTTGTATATCTTCTAACTTTATATCTTCTTTCCTTAAAAAACTTTCGCCTTTTGAAAACCGAAAGTTTTTTAAGGAAAGAAGATATAAAGTTAGAAGATATACAAAAGCCGAAAGTTTTTAAGGAAAGAAGATATAAAGTTAGAAGATATAAAAACTGAATTATTTATTCTCTATCTCTTCACTTACGTTGCAATAGTTGCTGCAGTCACTCCAGTGCTCGCGAAGACTAAAGTAACTTTTATTTATTCTGTCTTATTAAGCATCAGGCCCCGCCCACACACGCCATAGGATTGGTCAACCATCACGTGATGGGGGAGACCGAAGAGGGGGGGGTGAGGGGTGGGAGGAGCTTGCCACAAAACAATTGCCTAGGGTCCAGCATGGCTGGCAACAGACGCCCAGGCTTAGAGGCCTACCTGCAAAAACGGGGAAAGGTAGGAAAATTAATGAGATTAGATAAAAGATTTAGAAAGTAATTAACTTTTTTTAAAAACAATTTCTGAAAGTAATTAACTTTTTTAAAAAGAATTTCTGTTTTAAAAGGAACTTTTTTTTTTAAAGACGCAGAAAGCGGGAAAAGGAAATGAAAAGTTTGGAATCAAGATGGCGGCGACTCACCTCGGTTCAGAACGATAAAGCCCGCCCACACAGGCACCGATTGGTGGACCATCAGGTCACCGAAGCGTAGGATTGGTCAATCGTCCCGTCACTCGACCATAGGAGGGCCCGGCCGCATGCGCTAGGAACCCGCTGTACGATTGGTCAACCTCGACGTCACTCGATGCTAATGAGCGGATAATGAGCGGAATGTTGAACGTTTTTTGGATACCGCGGGCATAATTTTTGTCCGGCCGAAACGTAAATATGCTTAGGACGGTTCTGGAATCGTCAGCTTTCTTTCAACGTAATGCACGTGTAGGTACGCTCTATAACTTTCGAGTTAATTCAAGACAGACAGACGGCCTAATTTGGTTCGCACTGCTTTAAGATCCACCTGAACCTCAAGTGCAAATAGAAATCGATTCTCCAGTCTAAGGCCAGTTGATAATTATTCACAGCTCCAGGTATAACCTCAGTTGAGTTTATAGATGACACCACTGATAGGAGAGGAAAATTGAAAATCCACAGCTCCTCTGGCTCACTCCTGATGTAATTTCGAAAGCAGTGCATCGGAAGAGCTGCAAATTAGGCCAGAACTTAAATGTAGCAGGTCCCATCCTTATGTCGAGGAGTCTACAGGGCCCTATAAAGGCCAGAGCTTCCGCCTACCTCAAACAAGCCAAGTGGTATAGGGAAGGATGAGGCCAAGGAAAGGAATTCCCAATGCCAAGAGTTCCCACCTACCCAGCCTCTCAGTAGCTGAGTGAAACCAAGTGTACTGGCAAGCCAATTGAGGTCCAGAAAAAAGTCAGAATTTAAAACAAAATTAAAATGTGGCATCCGACCTGGATCCAGCAATAACACAGCTCAGCATCTGCCTTTCTGCTGACCCAGATCCTTGAGAAGACAGGTTCTTATGGTCATTCCCAGATAGGTTTGCCAGAAATAGTTAACGTCATCTTGGCAGGTGGGGGGAAACAGGCAACATTTGCCCTGACAGCCTTGCCATGACTTCTTTCAGGCAGTACCAAAAAGCACCACCTGCTGTGATTAGGGTACTTCTGAATGGTTAGTCAGGCATATTGGTGTCGGCTGACGCAGTCACTTCTAGGAAGAGCAGTCGTCACCAACAGAACATCTACTGAAGCAAGGAATGTCACCTCTCTCTGCTGATAAGAGGGTGTAGGTGCCAGTCTGAGGGCATGGAGCCCCATTAGGCAGCCTGTCCCACCAAGCATTGCTCCACCATTCCTCCTCTTCCTCTGATCACATCTGTTCAGAAGATCTCTATTGGCAAATATCGCTAGTGCCATTAAAAAGAGCTCATGGCAAAAAAATAAATAATCGCAAATGGTCCCTTTCCCTGCACCCTTTCAAATATGTAAAAGATACTCCTGCCTGCTTCAGACAGGTGTTCTGTGCACCACCAAAAATGCTTCTTAAAAATTCAGCAGCCCCATTGCAAAGTGAGCAGGACTGAATTCTGCTCCATTTCCTCACTACTACCATCTTGTTTTCAGGTGCAAACGGGGTGATCAGGAGATCAAAATCAGCCCCATGAACCAGTTTGCAGTTTCTATCTCAATTCAACATCCACAATATAACTAGTACAATAGTACCAGTTTTGAAAAAGGGTTCACACGAAACGTCGACTATAATTTCTCTCCACGGATGTTGCCTGGCCTGCTGAGTTTTTCCAGCATTTTCTGTTGTTATTCCACAATATAATTGTTGTTTCAAGTTTATTAGGCTGCTTCAAATTTTGGCAAGTGATGTGAACTTTTACATTCTGCCCTTTGGGGGTTAGAATTCTGGCAGAGTTGTGACAAAGTACCCGGATTTTGGGGTGGAACCCAGATCTGCCAGTTCTATTTCATTCCCTGAGTTGAGGAAGGCACATTCCCATTGAGGAGGGGAGGCTGTTTCTTACCTCTGCCTCACTTACATCCTGCCAGTGGTTGGGGGTTCATTTTGGAGCATTCTCAGGCTAGCCCTAGAATCCTGCCAGATACACCTGTCATAGGCCCGGCTGTACCGACGTCTGCTGAGAAGAGGCATAGGTGCTGTTCTGTGTTGGACACGGGACCTCACCGGGGAAACCTTAACTTCAGAGTGCTCATTCCAAGCAGGTCCAAGCTCATATAATTCAGTGCAGCTGCTTTGCGCCGCTGTGAAATAGGTGCTGGTATCAAACCAATACATGTAACATAACAGGACCAAACATGGAAACAAGAAAGGAATTAATTTAATAAAGAGAAAACAAATTAGTTTTTAGACAACTTTAATTTTAGGGCTATATTTTCTTCCATTTGCTCATTTTTACATCCATAACAGAGCCTTCCAAATTAAAAAAAAAATGAACAGAAAATCAGAGCAAAGAAACAGGAGCAGGCGTAGGTCATATGGCCCAGGGTCGATGGACCGTATGGCCTACTCCTGCTCCTATTTCTTATGGCCTAGAAATTGCTTACCTTAGCGCCGGCCGTTAATGCTTGTTTTCATGAAAAATGGCGGCTGCCTCGCCTCTGGCCGCTTCCGGTGTGGGACATGGTGGCTGCCGTTTTGGTAAGGGCCATAGCGCTGCCGTTGACAGCGCTGGCGTGTGAAATGTAAATTAGCAGACTGTGATGCCAATTGGTGTGCAACGCCTAACTTGAAGCCAAGACCGCTAACTGGGAAGTTTTCACTCATCATTACACTGGTTCCTAAGCATGCACAGAAAAGCATGCGTGAAGCAGCCCTGCAGAGATGCTGTCAGCGCTTCTTAAAGGGACACACACATCTTTCAGTTAAGTTTCCATTTAAGCTTTTGGACTATTTTTTTCACATTTTATTGAAGTAGTGGCTTGGTGCAATAGATAGCAAAAGTTTTTGAAGTGTGCAGGGAGTGCTGTTGGATGCGTACAAGGCATCGGATGGTAAAGGAAGGCCTCTGTGAAGATAGAAAATGCTGGAAATACTCAGCAGATCAGACTGCATCCGTAGAGAGTGAAACAGAGTTAATGTTTCGGGTCAAGCTGCTGCCAGGCCTGCTGAGTATTTCCAGCATTTTCTGCTTTTATTTCAGAAAGGGAATGGGTGACCAACAGGCAGAGTAGTAGGCGCAGGCAGGTAGTGCAGGGGCCCCCTGTGGCCATCCCCCTCTCAAACAGATATACCACTTTGGATACTGGTGGGGGGGATGACTTACCAGGGTAAGGCAGCAGCAGCCAACTTCCTGGCACCAGGGGTAGTTCTGCTGCACAGGATGGGAGGAAAAAGAGGGGTAGAGCTATAGTAATAGGGGATTCTATTGTAAGGGGAATAGATAGGCATTTCTGCGGTTGCAAACGAGACTCCAGGATGGTGTGTTGCCTCCCTGGTGCAAGGGTCAAGGATGTCTCAGAGCGGCTGCAGAACATTTTGGAAGGGGAGGGTGAACAGCCAGTTGTCATGGTGCATATAGGTACCAACGATATAGGTAAAAACTGGGATGAGGTCCTAAAAGCTGAATATAGAGAGTTAGGAGTAAATTTAAAAATAGGACCTGAAAGGTAGTAATCTCAGGATTGCTACCAGTGCCACGTGCTAGTCAGAGTAGAAATAGAAGGATATTTCAGATGAATACGTGGCTAGAGGAATGGTGCAAGGGGGTGGGATTCAAATTCCTGGGACATTGGAACCGGTTCTAGGGAAGTGGGACCGGTACAAACCGGACAATTTGCACCTGGGCAGGGCCGGGACCGATGTCCTCGGGGGAGTGTTTGCTAGTGCTCTGGGGGAGGGTTTAAACTAAAATGGCAGGGGGTTGGGAACCTGAGCGGGGAGACAGAGGAAAGGGAAACAAGGATAAAAGCAAAAGACAGAAAGGAGAAAAACAATAGTGGCAGGCAGAGAAATCAAGGGTTTAAATCAAACATGGCCACGGTAAATAATAATTCTAAAAGATGTAAGAGCATTAAAAAAACAAGCCTGAAGGCTTTGTGTCTTAATGCGAGGAGCATTCGTAATAAGGTAGATGAATTAGCTGCGCAAATAGAGGTAAACAAATATGATATGATTGGGATTACGGAAACATGGCTCCAGGGTGGCCAAGGCTGGGACCTCAACATCCAGGAGTATTCAATATTCAGGAAAGATAGGCAAAAAGGAAAAGGAGGTGGGGTAGCATTGCTGGTTAAAGAGGGGATTAACACATTTGTAAGGAAGGATATTAGCTCTGATGATGTGGAATCTGTATGGGTAGAACTGAGAAATACCAAGGGGCAGAAAACGTTAGTGGGAGTGGTATATAGACCTCCAAACAGTAATGTGGAGGTCGGGGATGGCATTAAACGGGAAATTAGAGAAGCGTGCAATAAGGGCACAGCAGTTATCATGAGTGACTTTAATCTACATATAGATTGGGCTAACCAAATTAGTAACAATACTGTGGAGGAGGAATTCCTGGAGTGTATACGGGATGGTTCCCTGGACCAATATGTTGATGAACCAACTAGAGATCAGGCATCTTAGGCTGGGTATTATGTAATGAGAAAGGATTAATTAGCAAACTTGTTGTGCGAGGCCCCTTGGGTCGGAGCGAACATAATATGATAGAATTCTTCATTAAGCATTTGACTCAGAGACTAGGGTCCTGAATTTAAATAAAGGAGACTACGATGGTATGAGGCGCGAGTTGGGTAGGATTGATTGGGTAATGTCACTCAAAGGGTTGACGGTGGATAGGCAATGGCAAACTTTCAAAGATCGCATGGATGAACTACAGAATTTGTTCATCCCAGTTTGGCATAAAAATAAAACAAAAAAGGTGACTCGACCGTGGCTAACAAGGGAAATTAGGGATAGCATAAGATCCAAGGAGAGGGCATATAAATTGGCCAGAAAAAGCAGTAAACCTGAGGATTGGGAGCAGTTTAGGATTCAACAAAGGAGGACAAAGGGATTAATTAAGAGGGGGAAAATAGAGTATGAGAGTAAGCTTGCAGGGAACACAAAAACTGACTGTAAAAGCTTTTATAGATATGTGAAGAGAAAAAGATTGGTGAAGTCAAGCATAGGTCCCTTGCAGTCAGAATCAGGGGAGTTTATAATGGGGAACAAAGAAATGGCAGACCAATTAAATACATACTTTGGTTCTGTCTTCACAAAGGAGGACACAAATAACCTCCCAAAGATGTCGGGGAACATAGGGTCTAATGAAAGGGAGGAACTGATAGAAATCAGTATTTATAGGGAAATGGTGTTAGAGAAATTGATGGGATTGAAGGCCGATAAATCTCCAGGGCCTGATAATCTATATCCTAGGGTACTTAAGGAAGTGGCCCTAGAAATAGTAGATGCATTGCTGGTCATCTTCCAAAAGTCGATAGACTCTGGAACAGTACCCATGGATTGGCGGGTAGCTAATGTTACCCCACTGTTCAAAAAAGGTGGTAGAGAGAAAATGGGGAATTACAGACCGGTAAGCCTGATATCGGTAGTGGAGAAAATGCTAGAGTCAATTATAAAGGATGTAATAGCAGAGCACTTGGAAAAAAGTGACCGGATGGACAAAGGCAACATGGCTTTACAAAAGGTAAATTGTGCTTGACTAATCTACTGGAATTTTTTGAGGATGTAACTAGTAAAATAGATAAGGGAGAACCAGTGGATGTGGTGTATTTGGACTTTCAAAAGGTATTCGATAAGGTCCCGCATAAGAGATTAGCGTGTAAAGTTAAGGCACATGGGATTGGGGGCAAGGTATTGACTTGAATAGAGAACTGGTTGGCAGACAGAAAGCAAAGAGTTGGAATAAACGGCTCTTTTTCCGAGTGGCAGGCAGTGACTAGTGGGGTAACACAGGGATCGGTCCTTGGACCCCAGCTATTAACAATATATATTAATGATCTGGACGAGCGAACTAGATGTAATATCTCCAAGTTTGCAGACGACACAAAGCTGGGTGGGCGTGTGTGCTGTGAGGAGGATGCCAAGAAACTCCAGTATGATTTGGACAGGTTGGGTGATTGGGCAGAAGCATGGCAGATGCAATATAACATGGATAAATGCAAGGTTATCCACTTTGGTGTCAAAAACAGGAAGGCAGATTATTATTTGAATGGCAATAGATTGGGAGAACGGGAAGTGCAACGTGTCCTTGTGCACCAGTCGCTGAAGGTAAGCATGCAGGTGCAGCAGGCGGTTAAGAAGGCAAATGGTATGTTGGCCTTCGTAGTGAGAGGTTTTGAGTACAGGAACAAGGATGTCTTGCTGCAGTTGTACAGGGCCTTAGTGAGACCACATCTTGAGTATTGTGTGCAGTTTTGGTCGCCTTATCTGAGGAAGGATATTCTTGCCATGGAAGGAGTGCAACAAAGATTCACCAGGCTGATACCTGGGATGGCAGGAATGATGTATGAGGAGAGATTGGATTGATTGGGCTTGTACTCGCTGGAGTTTAGAAGAATGAGAGGGGATCTCATTGAAACTTACAAAATTCTAACAGGACTAGACAGACTAGATGCTGGAAGGATGTTCCCGATGGTCGGGGAGTCCAGAACCAGGGGTCACAGTCTAAGGATAAGGGGTAAGCCATTTAGGACAGAGATGAGGAGGAATTTCTTCACCCAGAGAGTGGTGAACCTGTGGAATTCTCTGCCAAAGAAGGTAGTAGAGGTCAATTCATTAAATGTATTCAAGAAGGAGTTGAATATATTTCTTAAGGCTAAAGGGATCAAGGGATATGGAGAAAAGGCAGGAACAGGGTACTGAATTTGGATGATCAGCCATGATCTCATTGAATGGCGGAGCAGGCTCGAGGGGCCGAATGGCCTACTCCTGCTCCTATCTTCTATGTTTCTATGTTTCTATTTCAGAATTCCAGTATCTGCTCGCAGAGGGAAGAGGAAGAAACAAAAGAGGAAGTCGCAGAAGAGGAGGAAGCGGAAGGAAGGATGCAACCCTGACAGCCCCTTTCTGACCAGGATGGAACCATCCACCTACGATACCAGTGACCACAAACCCAATTCCCCTTTCAACATTTGTCCCACACCTTACCTTCCCTCTGTTACTGACAATCTCAGCGTCCTCTTGGCTACAATGCTGAAATAAAAGCCACCACAAAGCAAACTTTCCAAACCAACTTTATACATCTAACCATCTAATATGACATCAAGAAATCAACTAATCACCCTTGTGCATTCCCTTAGTGACTGTCTTGTTTGTGCCTTTGCTTATCCTAGTGATGTCACACAGCGCTACCCCAGTGGTTGCAGCATGACTGGTGGAAGGCTGCTGACATTCAATGGGGGACACTGCAAAAGGCCTTGCAGGACGACCTCGAGGAGCTGGTGGCTGGAAGTGTCAAATCAAGTGAATCTTCTTCTGCTTCTTCTTTGTTTTCTTCTCCTCCTTCTCTCCTTCTTCTTCTTCTTCTTCTTCTGCTTCCACCATGCACATCTTGTTAATCAGAGATTGTGGGATGAGGATATCAGCATCTTGAATCCTTTCAGCCCTGTTGCTGGCCAAGGGCTCAGCCATGCCCCTGCCAAAAATGGCCAGCACCGTCTCCTCCAAGGGGGTGAGGTGAAGCTCGGAATGGAAGGTGTGCCTCATGTTTGGTAGAGATTGTTGGTAGGTGAGTGATGCGGGGGCGTCATGCAATAAGCAGTGTGTGAGACTAGTTGTGCAGTTGGTAGGAGACGGCTTTCGAAGATGCATTCATTGACCTTGACCAGAAGGTCATGGGTGTGACACTGCTGGCAGTGACAGCCTCGGTGATCTGGTTCCATTTCGTTCTTTCTGGAGGGCCTCCTGACCCCTGTGGGTAGAGAACCTATCTTACAGTTTTGAAGAAGGGTTTCAACCCGAAACGTCAACTCAAATTTCTCTCCACGGATGTTGCCTGACCTGCTGAGTTTTTCCAGCATTCTCTGTTGTTATTTTACAGTGTTAAACCCCTGAACAAAGTTGGAATGCTGTGTGCAAGATCCTGGGTGCCCCTTCCCTGGCTTGTTAAGCCATTTGTGTTAGTTATTTTTTACATGCGGAAGGCAGTTCAGCTTTAAGAGCTGAAGACTGCCATTTCGGAATTAATTTTAAACATTTTTTCAGAAGGTAGTTGAGCTCTAATGGTTAAAGACTGCCTATTTTTAAATGATTTCTATTTCTTTAATTTTAGAAGCCAGTTTCCCTTTATGGGTTCGACACTGTTTTCTAAAATGACAGACTAACTTTAAGACAACGCTGCCTCATTCCAGGGAAGCTACGGCCACGCTACATTGGGCCTCCTGCTGAGACTATCACCTGAAACAGCGCGTTACACTGCAGGTTTTGCAATGCGCTAGTGTAAATCAGCAGGCAGCATCAAAATACCAGTGCTGCCTGCACTCTTTTTGCAGGCGGCAGTTAACTTCAGCCCGCAGTGCCACCGGCAGGTTTCCGGCCTACTCGAAATTCTAGGCCAATGTTTTTTAAAATCGGGCAGACTCTGTAACAAATGTGTGATCCTTCCCAGCCTGATTTTCCTCTATGTCTTCTACCCAGATAATTACTTACATCCACACACAAAGAACAAAATCTGCCCCTACAACTATACTTCTTTGTTAAAATTAATAAATAGAGAAAAATATACTTTAAAAGAAATAACCAATAAATGTATTTGTTACAAATAGCAATTTATGAACATGCAATTCATTAGATGTGAGTAGCTTTTAATTATAAGAGCCAAATGCTTTTGATCTTTTCCTCGAAATGTGTTTAGTCTTCTCTAAAGCAACCCTCTCCTTACTTCTATATTTTCACTTGGCATATTTTTTTGCCTGTGATGTTTTACAATATATTTTGGATATTCAAGCTTCAGCTGTCTAAACTGCTTTCTTGTGTCAGTGACTATTGTAATAGAGCCCAATTAGTTCCTCAAGGCGCTTATGGATTGCCAGGCCTCGAGCCTGATTGCAGTGAATGGCGGGTATTTCCTGTACTTTAAGTTCACATATGGATTGAGTAAGGCAGTGGCAGAGGGACTACTGTTTTACTTCACTGTGTCTTCATTTAGCTACCAAAGGCAGATCTTGCTTTTTCTTTATTTTCTTGACTCTGATCAAAATGCTAAGAGGATGTTTAGCTCATACGGTTAGAATGCAAGGCCAAAACAATACTCTAGCGACAACTGCTCACTATTGTACAGGAACATTGAGGATCAAATATGTGAATTCCACCACACGCAATTTTGATACAGAAATTAAGAGATTCTTTCAAATGTATTTATAAATTGATTTAGAGAGTATGATACAGGAACTCACTATGAACTAATTTTCAAGTTTATCTGGTATGTTCTGCAAAAGTACCTTTGTTAAGTTAATAAATATGACCCCATACATAACTTCCCTCTGAGATGAACAATAGTGCATTATTTAATTTGTCATTTGATCTTTACATCTATTCTGTTCCAAAAAATTGCTGTGTCCCAAAACAATTCCATACAAACAATTTAGTTACCTTTTTCTTTAAGCCTTTAATTTTCTTATGCAAATTGTTTCCAGTCTTAATATGCTGTGTCACTGGGGTAAATATCCATCTTCATTGCCTGGGCAGTATTCTGACAGAGCAGATCACCTGATTCTCATTTGATTGTTTATATGGAATGAGAATCAGGCGGGTTCTACAATGGGTAGGTGATCTGTAATCAGGTATTACCGCCAAGGCAGTGAAGACAAAAATGTATCCCACTTTGTCTACTGTAGTCATGATAATGACAACATACACAATTACTTCATCTAACTTTAAGGTTATCTCATTTTCATTTAGCATCTATTGTTTTATCTAATTTTTTCTGGATAGAAATGTGTGGTCCTGTATCATTAAAAAATATTGGAATATTGGCAATAATTTCAAGGCTCTTTTTTATCAGCATTGTTCTGGCAAGTGCAAAGTGCCTACATTTATTGTTCAAAGATTCAAACTGCTACACTGGGCAACATTAATGGGGGCTGTACTGGCATGCCAACTCTCCCTCTAGGATCTACGGCAGAGGGAGCATAGGCAGCCCAAAATATGGGAACATGTGCGCAGAGGGATAAGGAGGGACATCAGGGCTCTCACCAGGATGACTTAAATCCTAGATCCCTGTTGCTTACTGCATGCCCATCATACCATCCCTGCGTCATGCCATATCACAGCGTCCTCCTGGGTGCAATGGTGAAATGAGACAGACCACAAAATATTGCAAACTTCATTAATAAATTTATGCATAAGCATATCACACATATCACATTCATTCTAATAGCTAATGACCCTTGTGCCTGCCATAGTTGAATAGCTGTCATTGTGTGCAAGGTGTGAGATGTGGGTGTGAGTGTTGGTAGATAGAGATTGTTGGTGTGTGAGAATTGGGGTCATAGTGCTTTGGGCAGTGTGTGAAGCTTGTGGTACAGCTGGTGGTATGTAAAATTTATTGAAGCATTCAATCACCCTGGCCACCCGACTGAGGTGGATCTGCCATGAGCACAACTGCTTCAGTCCTTCAGCTCCTTTGTCTTGTTGTGCTTCTCCTTGCTGAGGCAGCTGCACAGCCAGCAATGCTGAAAATGAAGTGCTGCAGTATCAATGAACCTCCCCTTTAAGTACTGGGAAAAGCCTTTGGCAATGATGAGTTGAGATTAGACAGCACTCGATATTGGTCCACCCTTTGAGTGTAACATCACTGAGCTAGGCCTTTATGACTTGATTTAGTGCTCCAATCATTTCTTTGAGCAGTGAGAATGAATTTTGCGTGCAGTCTGGCACTAATTCTCAAACCTTTCTAAAGATGCCGCCCATTCCTGGGCTATAATGAATTTCTAGCCCATAGTATTTTTACAGCAGAGAAGGAGGCCATTTGGCCGATAGCATCTGTGCCGACTTTGCAAAGCAGCTATTGACATAGTCCCATCCCCATACTCTTCTAATTTTTTCTCTTTCAAATATTCCTGCACTTCCCTTCTAAAAACTATTATCAATTTTGCATCCACCATTGTTTCTCTTCTATGTAGCATCACATCTGGCAGAATACTGAATAATTTGATCACCACACAGTCCTTGTGGAGGCAAAATCCCATTTTCACACTTGTGTTGTGTGGCACTATCACCATGCTAAATGATATGGATTCAGAACAGATCTAGCAGCTCAAAATTGGGAATCCATAAGGCGCTGTGGACCATCAGCAGCAGCAGAACTGTATTCCAGCATAATCTGTAACCTCATGGCCTGGCACATCCATCACTCTACCATTACCACCAAGCCAGAGGACCAACCCTGGTTCAATAAGGAGTGTAGAAGAGCATGCCTAGAGCAGCACCTGGCTTACCTACAAATGAGGTACCAACCTTGGGAAGCTGCAGCACAGGACTACAAGCATGCTAAACAACAGAAGCAACATGTTATAGACAGAGCTAAGTGATCCCACAACCAACAGATCAAATCAAAGCTTGCAGTCCTGCCACATCCAGTTGCGAATGGTGGTGGACCATTAAACAACTAACGGGAGGAGGAGGCTCCATGAACATCCCCATCCTCAATGATGGTGGAGCCCAGCATGAGAGTACAAAAGACAAGGCTGAAGCTTTTGCAACAATCTTCAGCCAGAAGTGCCGAGAGGATGATACATCTCGGCCTCCTCCTGAGGACCCCACCATCACATAAGCAAGTCTTCCGCTAATTCGATTCAATCCACGTGATATCAAGAAACGGCTGAGCGCAATGGATACAGCAAAGGCTATGGGCCTGACAATATCCTGGCTGTCGTGCTGAAGACTTGTGCTCCAGAACCACCTTCATACAATCTTCCCGGGAGTCAAGTCCCCCATTTGCGCAGGGACCGGACTCCTAGCGGCGGGAAGAGGATTATAGCCACTTAACTACCTGTTAACCTGCTTCCCGACTTCGGGGAACGTCGCCAGGGTAAGTGAGGCATGCTGTGGGTCTGTTGTTATGCTGTTGTTTGGATGACAGCTGCAGAAGTGATGTGAAGTATGCAAAATGACAATGGTTAGTGTCAGAGCTAAGGTAATGTTGTGAAAGTAATTTTTAATGTGGTTAGATCTTTCTGCAGGTGACAGGCTGTGAAGTGTTTGTGTGGCCTCATCTCACCGGGAGAAGTGACAGATGGCTTCTGCAATCTCACCTGCAGCTGCCATCTGTTTTATTCTAAGGAGAGACTAATTGGAGGGCCTGGGTACAAGGGCTCACCTGTGTACAGTGATTGTCAGTATTTGACAGCATCTCAATGCTGTCAAACATTGACAATTCATCTGTCAAACAAGTGTGGTGCATATGCCTTTAAGAAAACCGGCAGATGAAGCGCCATCAACTGATGTCATCTGACACCGGCTTTCCCTTAATTGGCGGGCAAGCCCGCAGGGCGGACTTAACAAGGCCAATCAGGACAAAATAGCGTCTGTTCATCAGACGTCGCTGGGGGTGGGACTAGAACCCAGAAGACAGCAGTCCCGCCCCCAACTCGTCTCAGTAAGTAAAATCCATCCCAAAGGGTGGACCAATATCAGGGGCAGTCCAATCATAAGTCATGATTGCCACAGGCTTTTTTCAGTTCTTAAAGGGGAGGTTCATTGATGCTGCAGAACCTCATTCTCAGCTTTGCTGGCTATGCAGCTGTCTCAGCAAACAGCAGCAGGTCAAGGAGAAGGAGCCAAAGGACTGAAGCAGCTGTAATCATGACAGATCCACACCCCAGGGAGAGAGCCCGCAGATTCTGCGATCAAGCATTGGAGGCGCGGTGTTCGCTGTGGAGAGACGGAGGGCGGTGCTGTACCTGACAAGTGGCAGGAGGCCCTCGCCGCAAGTCTTCCGCACCATGTGGAGGGAGGTAGTGCAGCACATCTTGGGCAGCACTGTGGTCCCCAGGACCCACACACAATCCAGGAAGAAATTTAATGATGTCACTCAGGTGGGCAGGGTGAGTGAATGTTTCTACAAATGCTATGTACCATCATCTGAACCACAGTCTTCACACACTGCCAAAAGCACCACACCCCAAGCACTCACCCACCAACAATCTCTACCTACCAACACTCACACCCACATCTCACACCATGCACACAATCACAGCTATTCAACTATGGCAGGCACATTACCCAAACACATTGCTCCACACTCACTCACACACTTTCCTTTCTCTTGCAGGCCAAGGTGGCTCGCAACAGGAGGGAGCAGGAGTGCACAGGCGGGGGACAAGCTGACACCCAACTGCTGTCTGCACTGGAAAGTGCAAAAGATTATTGGGCACCAAGTGGTAGGCACGTGGCCACCAGTGATGTTAACCTCCTTGGGGACAACAACGGTATAAGAACATAAGAACATAAGAAATAGGAGCAGGCGTAGGCCAATCAGCCCCTCGAGCCTGCTCCGCCATTCAATAAGATCATGGCTGATCTGATCCTAACCGCCAATCTACTATCACAGAACCATCTCCTGAATCTAACAGAATTAGACACACGAAATAGGAGCAGGATCAGGCTACATGACCCCTGGGCCCGCTCCGCTACCCACAGGGCTATGACTGATCCGAACCTAGACTCCTGCCCGCTCTCCGTAACCCTTAATTCCCTTTACTTCCAGGAAACTGTCTATTTCTGTTTTAAATTTATGTAATGATGTAGCTTCTACAGCTTTTTGGGGCAGCATATTCCATGGACCTACCACCCTCTGAGTGAAGTAGTTCCTCCTCATCTCAGTTTTGAAAGAGCAGCCCCTTATTCTAAGACTATGTCCCCTAGTTCTAGTTTCACCCATCATCGGGAACATCCTCCCCGCATCCACCCGATCCAACCCCTTCACAATCTTATGTGTTTCAATAAGATCACCTCTCATTCTTCTGAACTCCAATGAGTAGAGTCCCAATCTACTCAACCTCTCCTCATATGTCCATCCCCTCATCCCCGGGATTAACCGAGTGAACCTTCTTTGTACTGACTCGAGAGCGAGTATGTCCTTTCTTAAGTATGGACACCAAAGCTGTACGCAGTATTCCAGGTGCGGTCTCACCAATACCTTGTACAACTGAAGCAATACCTCCCTATTTTTATATTCTATCCCCCTAGCAATGAAAGCCAACATTCCATTGGCCTTCTTAATCACTTGCTGCACCTGCATACTAAACTTTTGAGTTTCGTGCACCAGGACCCCCAGATCCCTTTGTACTTCAGTACTTTCCAGTTTCTTGCCATTAAGATAATAACTTGCTCTACGATTTTTCCTGCCAAAGTGCATAACCTCACACTTTCCAGTATTGTATTCCATCTGCCAAATCTCTGCCCACTTACTTAGCCTGTCTATGTCCCCTTGCAGGTTTTTTATGTCCTCCTCACTCACTACTTTCCCTCCCATCTTAGTATCATCTGCAAACTTTGATATGTTACACTCGGTCCCCTCCTCCAAATCGTTAATATAGATTGTAAAGAGTTGGGGACCCAGCACTGACCCCTGTGGAACACCACTAGTTACTGATTGCCAGTCTGAGAATGAACCATTTATCCCAACTCTCTGCCTTCTGTTAGATAGCCAATCCTCTATCCATGCCAGAATATTACCCCAATCCCGTGATTTTTTATCTTAAGCAATAATCTTTTGTGTGGCACCTTGTCAAATGCCTTCTGGAAGTCTAAATACACTACGTCCACTGGTTCCCCTTTATCCACCCTATATGTTACTTCCTCAAAGAACTCCAGCAAATTTGTCAAACATGACTTCCCCTTCATAAAACCATGCTGACTTTGTCCTATAAAATTATGATTATCCAAATGTCCTGTTACTGTCTCCTTAATAATGGACTCCAAAATTTTACCTACCACAGATGTTAGGCTAACCGGTCTATAGTTTCCAGCCTTCTGTCTACTGCCCTTTTTAAATAAGGGTGTTACATTAGCAGTTTTCCAGTCTGCCGGGACCTTTGCCGAGTCCAGGGAGTTTTGGAAAATTATTACCAATGCATCCACAATCCCTACTGCCACTTCCCTCAAGACCCTAGGATGTAAGCCATCAGGTCCAGGTGATTTATCTGCCTTGAGTCCCATTATTTTACCGAGTACCTCTTCCTTAGTGATTTTGATTGTGTTTAGCTCCTCTCCCCCTTTAGCCCCCTGTTTGTCCAGTGTTGGGATATTCTTAGTGTCTTCTACTGTAAAGACTGATATAAAATATTCATTCAGTGTTTTTGCCATCTCCATATTTCCCACCATTAATTTCCCGGTCTCATCCTCTAAGGGACCAACATTTACTTTAGCCACCCTTTTTCTTTTTATATAACTATAAAAACTCTTACTATCTGTTTTTATATTTTTTGCTCATTTACTTTCATAATCTACCTTCCCTTTCTTAATCAATCTTTTTGTTATTTTTTGCTGTCTTTTAAAGTTTTCCCAATCCTCTATCCTCCCACTAGATTTGGTTACCTTATATGCCCTTGTTTTTAGTCGAATACTATCCTTAATTTCTTTACTTAGCCACGAATGGCTGTCTTTTCTTTTACACCCTTTTCTTCTCAGTGGAATATATTTTTTTTGGAAGTTGTAAAATAACTCCTTAAATGTACACCACTGATCATGTATCGTCTTACCCTTTAATCTATTTTCCCAATCCACTCTACTCAATACCGCTCTCATACCTTCATAGTCTCCTTTATTCAAGCTTAGCACGCTTGTTTGAGATCCAACCTTCTCACCCTCTAATTGAATATGGAATTCAACCATGTTATGGTCACTCATTCCAAGGGGATCCTTTACTAGGACATTTTTAATTAATCCTGTCTCATTACACAGGACCAGATCTAAGGTTGCTTGCCCCCTGGTCGGTTCAGTTACATACTGCTCAAGAAACCCATCCCTAATACACTCAATTAACTCATCCTCAAGGCAGCCCTGTCCAATTTGATTTGTCCAATTAATATGATAGTTAAAATCCCCCATAATTATAGATGTTCCCTTATTACAAGCCTCAACTATTTCCTGATTGATACTCCGTCCAACAGAGTTGCCACTGCTCGGAGGCCTATAGACTACACCCACTAGTGCTTTTTTCCCCTTATTATTCCTTATCTCCACCCAAACTGTTTCATTATCCTGATCTTTTGACCCAATATCATTTCTCTGTATTACGGTGATTCCTTCCTTTATTAACATAGCCACCCCACCTCCCCTTCCTTCCTGCCTGTCCTTCCTGATCGTTAAATAACCTGGTATGTTTAATTCCCATGTATTGTCACCCTGCAGCCATGTTTCTGTAATGGCCACAAGATCATACCCATATGTAGTTATTTGTGCCATTAACTCATCTATTTTGTTACGAATGCTACGTGCATTCAGATAGAGAACTTTCAAATATGTTTTGTGACACTTAGTTCCTGCTTTTGCCCTTTTTATTACTTTACCTTTTACTCCATACCTTCTGCCCCTTTCTGACACGCTCTGGTTTTTAATTTCCCCACTGCTACCCAAGTCTATGACCTTCTCTGTTGTCATTTTTATTATTTGCTCTCTAGGAACCTCACCCCCACTAGTTAGTTTAAAGCCCTCTCTACAGCCCTAGTTATATGATCCGCCAGGACTCTAGTCCCAGCACTGGCCAAGTGAAGCCCGTCCCAACGGAACAGCTCCCTCCTGCCCCAGTACTGGTGCCAGTGTCCCAGGAAGCAAAACCCATTTCTCCCACACCAGTCTTTGAGCCACGCATTTAACTCTCTAATTTTATTTGTCCTAGCCAAATTCGCTCGTGGCTCAGGTAATAATCCAGAGATTATTACCCTTGTGGTTCTGCTTTTTAGTTTGGCCCCTAGCTGCTCAAACTCCCTCAGCAGAACCTCCTTCCTTGTCCTATCTATGTCGTTGGTACCAACATGGACCACGACAACTGGATCCTCCCCCTCCCACTCCAAGTTTCTCTCCAGTCCAGAGGAGATGTCCTTAACCCTGGCACCGGGCAGGCAACACAGCCTTCGGGACTCTCGCTCTCGGCTGCAGAGAACTCTATCTATCCCCCTAACGATACTATCCCCTGCAACTACAACATTTCTTTTAACTCCCCCCACTTGAATGGCCCCCCGCTCCACGGTGCTTTGGCCAGGTTACTCATCCTCCCCGCAGTCCCTGTTCCCATCCTCACAGGGACTAAGAGCCTCGAACCTGTTGGACAAGTGCAGGGGCTGCGGCTCCTCCAACACTACCTCCTGAATCCCCGTACCTGCCTCACTTCTAGTCACACCATCCTGACCCTGGCCACGGACTACATCTGAATTAATTAATCTAATTGGTGTGACTACCTCCTGATACACAGAGTCCAGGTAACTCTCCCCCTCCCTGATGTGTCTCAGTGTTTGAAGCTCGGACTCCAGCTCTTCAACACGGAGCCGGAATTCCTCGAGCAGCCAACACTTACTGCAAATGTGATCACCGTGAGCATCAATGGTGTCCACCAGCTCCCACATATTGCAGCAGCAACACATCACCTGATCTCCCATTCTATGTAATTAATTAAATTTATTAATATTATTCTTACATACCCTCTGCCCCGATTCTAGATGATGAATATCACACCTTAGAAACTATAAACCAAAGAGATTTAAGCTTAAAAAGGGAGAAATACTCACCAACCAATCACTTACCCGCTTTCTGTTGACGTCACACTTGGATTACTTTTTACCTCTCTCCTTCCCTCCGAGTTCCCAGACTGGAGACTGGTAAACCTTACCTGGTCTCTGGGACTTTTATAGCCCCGCTCTGCCGCTGAGTTCCCGCCGACGCACTGAGGCCTTACCTGGTCTCTGGGACTTTTATAGCCCCGCTCTGCCGCTGAGTTCCCGCCGATGCACTGAGGCCTTACCTGGTTCCTGGGACTACTCCTTCTTCTCATAACCTACTTCCCTCCCACCCCACAAGCTTTTCACACTTTCCAGCTAATCATGCTGTATGCATGCATTTCTCCCTTCCTGCCCCCCTCCCCTCACCTTAACCTGACTCTTGTGCCTTTATGCTTTCAGAAAATGAGCAAGCACCTGAGCAGCCATCCCTGAGGGCACCATAGAGGGCGAGGTGGGAAAAGAGGAGACAGAAGAACACATCGTGTGACTGCATGTCTCACCCGCAGGCACCAGCTCAGATACTGGCACTACACATTCTTGAGAGGCTAGTATAATAGCGGGATCTGCACAGGGTGAGGCACCGGGGATGAGTGGCCTGCAGCAAGGCCAGGGGGAAGGGTAGCTCAGGATTCAGCTCTCCAGAGGGCGAGGTCTGCTGCACAGGACTGAGATGAGGACCTCAATGGGGAGCCATTTAGAAGAAGGGTGATGGGCATGCACATGGAGATGATAGGTGCAATGGCAAGGGTGCCCTGAGCCTCTCGGCATTGATAAGGAGCGTGGAGGAATCCGCCTCCAACATTGCACAAGGCTCTGCGCACACCATGGAGCCCATCATTTCCAGCCTGCAAAAGATGGTAAAGAAAGAAAGAAAGAAAAAGATGGCAAGGATCGTAGACTGCCAGAGAGACCGTGGTGACCCGGGCCTGATAATGCGTGTGATGAGTGATCTGGCAGCTTCCATTGCAGCACAGGTGGAAGCGACGCAATGCCTTAGTGCTGTAATTCAGTCTATGCTTGGTGGCATCCACTCTCAGACTGCTCTCATGCAGTCTCTGATTAATGCCATGCAAGCTCTGATTGTTGCCATCGTGGCTGGGTCTACCACTGTTGACCGGGGCTTTCACGGTGTAGCAGCAGACCAACAATCTGTGCTCCAACAGATTGCTAGGGATGCTAAGGTGCTGCCCCGGGGGAGCGGCAATGGATCAGTGGAGCAGGAACCTCCTGTCTTCTCTCAGGATGACAGCATTCCTGCTCCCACCACTGCCACTCCGCCATTGTCCTTGTCAGTGCCTGTCATCCAGCCAGCCCGGACTGCTGCCGCCCATGCTGAGGTGGTGCAGTCTACAGCCGGGCCTTCTAGATCCAGAGCTGGTTGAGAGCATCCTGCAAGGCCATCTGAAGTCTTCCACACGGACACTCATAAGAACATAGGGAATAGGAGCTGGAGTAGGCCATTTGGCCCTTTGAGTGAAGAAATTTCAACAAGATCATGGCTGATCTTCTACCTCAACTCCACCTTCCTGCACTATCCCCATATCCCTTAATTCCCTAAGTATCCAAAAGTGTATCGACATCTGTCTTGAATATATTCAATGACTGAGCGTCCACAGCTCTCTGGGATAGAGAATTCCAAAGATTCATAGCCCTTTGAGTGAAGAAATTTCTCCTCATCTCAGTCCTAAATGGCCGACCCCTTATTCTGAGACTGTGACCCCGTTTTCTAGATTCCCCAGCCAGGGGAAACATTTCCCCAGCATTAACCCTGTCAAGCCCCTTAAGAATTTTATATGTTTCAATTAGATCTCATTCTTCTAAATTCTAGGGAATATAGGCCTAGTCTGCTCAATCTCTCCTCATCCCAGGAACCAATCTGGTGAACCTTCATTGCACTCCCTCTATGGCAAGTATATCTTCCCTTAGGTAAGAATACCAGAACTGTACATAGTACTCCAAATGTGGCCTGACCAATGCCCTGTGTAATTGTAGTAAGACTTCTTTACTCTTATACTCTAATCCTTTTGTAACAAAAGCTAACGTATCATTTGCTTTCCTAATTGCTTGCTGTACCTGCATGTTAACTTTCTGTGATTCATGTACAATGACATCCAAGTCTCTCTGAATGCAAACAATTCCCAGAATCTCACCATTCAAAAAATATTCTGCTGTTTTGTTTTTCCTACCAAAGTGGATAACTTCACACTTCCCCACATTGTATTCCATTCGCCATGTTCTTGCCCACTCAGTCAACCTGTCTATATCTCTCTGCAGCCTCTTTGCATCCTCCTCCCAGCTTATTTTCCCACCTAACTTTGTATCATGAGCAAACGTGGATGCGCTACACTCAGTCCCTTCATCTAAGTCATTGATATAGATTGTAAATAACTGAGGCCCAAGCACTGATCTTGCAGTACCCCACTAGTTACAGCCTGCCAACCTGAAAAAGTCCCGTTTATTCCTATTCTCTGTTTTCTGTCCATTAACCAATCCTCAATCAATGTTAATATACTACCCCCAATCCCATGAATCCTAATTTTGTGTAATAACCTCTTGTGTGGCACCTTATCAAATGCTTTTTGAAAATCCAAATACACTACATCCACTGATACTCCCTTATCCATCCTACTAGTTACATCTTCGAAAAACTCTAACAGATTTGTCAAACATGATTTCCCTTTCATAAAACCATGTTGAGTCTGCGTAATCATATTATGATTTTCTAAGTGCTCTGTTACCACACCCCTAATAATAGATTCTAGCATTTTCCCTATCTGATGTCAGGCTAACTGGCCTATAGTTCCCCGTTTTTCCTCTTCTTCCTTTCTTAAATAGTGGGGTTATGTTTGCTACCTTCAAATCCTTGGGGACTGTTCTAGAATCTAGGGAATTCTGGAAGATTATACCAGTGAATCCACAATCTCTGCAGCTACCTCTTTTAAAACCCTAGGATGCAGATTGTCAGATCCAGGGGATTTGTCGCCACTTAGCCCCATTAATTTCTCCAGTGCTATGTCTTTACTTATACTGATTTCTTTAAGTTCCTCATTCTTGCTAGACCATTGGTTCCCCATTATTTCTGGAGTGTTTTTTGTGTCTTCTACCGTGAAGACAGATACAAAGTGACGTAATAAAACTCACTACGCACTTGGTTTGAGCATAAAGCAAGGCTTTAATCAACTTGTTTCAGAACATGGAGGTCTAGTTGTACTTCACTAGTTCCTTGTCTTACAAAATGTCCCTGGAAAGCTGGGCCCATGCCCGAGTATTTACACTCCTTGGATGGCGCCACCAGCTGGCCGTCCAGCGTTATTTCATGAGTAGTTTCTTGATGATGATGAGATTTATAACATAAAGTATTTGTTTAATGTCACTGCCATTTCCTTATTGCCTATTATAATTTCTCTTGTCTCTGCCTCTAATGGGCCCATGTTTACTTTCAGTAATCTCTTCCTATTTACATACCTATAGATGCGCTTATAATCTGTTTTTATGTCTTTTGCTAATTTACTCTCATATTCTTTTTTCTCTTTCCTTATCAATATCTTGGTCCTCCTTTGCTGAATTCTAAAATCCTCTTACTATTCTTTTTGGCAACATTATAAGCCTCTTCTTTTGATCTAATACTATCTTTAACTTCTCTTGTTAGCCACGATTGGACCACTTTTCCTGTGGGATTTTTGTGTATTAAAGGAATGTATATTTGTTGTAAATTATGTATTAATTCTTTTAATGTAGTTTCCCAATCTACCTTAGCCAACTCTCCCCTCATACCTACGTAGTTTGCTTTGTTTAGATTTGAGACCCTAGTTTTGGACTCAACTAAATCACTTTCAAACTCAATATAAAATTCTATCATATTATGGCACTCTTCCTGAAAGGCCCCTTTACTGCAAGGTTATTAATTAACCCTTTCTCATTGCACAAAATAGATCTAAAATCGCCTTTTCCCTAGTTGGCTCCTCAACTTACTGATCTAGAAAACTATCTTGTATACATTCCATGAACTCGTCCTCCACACTATTACTGCAAATTTGGTTTGCCCAGTCTATATGTAGATTAAATTCTCCCATGATTACTGTATTACCCTTGTTACATGCACCTTTAATTTCCTGATTTATACTCTGCCCTACATTACAACTACTGTTTGGGGGCCTATAAACAACTCCCACCAATGTTTTCTGCCCCTTGCTGCTTCTTAGCTCCACCCAAACTGGTTCTACTTCTTGATTTTCTGAGCTAAGATCCTTTCTCTCTACTGTCTTTATCACATTCTTTATTATCAGGGCTACACCACCTTCTTTTCCATTTTGCCTATCTCTTCTAAAAGTTAAGTATCCTGGAATATTTCGTTCCCAACCTTGGTCACTTTGCAACCACGTCCCCGTAATGGCTATTAGGTCAAACCTATTAATTTCTAACTGCACTATTAATTCATCTATTTTGTTGTGAATACTTCGCACATTCAGATATTGTGCCTTTAGCTTTGACTTTTTTCTTTTTTTCCCTGATGTCACCTTAGTCACTGATACCCTATTACCTTTGTTACTCTCTCTGTTCCTTCCTGAACCACTCTGCTTATTTTTATGCAAAACTCTGCTCTGCTCTAGAGCCTTGACATTTCTCTTGCTACTTTTAAATTCACTCTTCCTGAATCCTCCCCCCTCCAACCCCCACCCCTTCATTAGTTTAAAGCCTTGTCTACTGCCCTAGTTGTTCGATTCGCTAGGACACTGGTTCCAACCTGTTTTAAGTGGAACCCGTCCCAATGGAACAGCTCCCACTTTCCCTAGTACAGTTGCCAGTGGCCCATGCAGCCTTCCACAGCCCTACTGCAACCACTGGGCCAATGCATTGTAGGAGCACGAGAGTAGACAAAGGCACAGTAATGAGAGGCACTAAGTGATTGCACAAGAGTGAATAGTTAATATTTTTGTAGTAAATATGTGTTCACTGGTTTTTGATAAATTTATTAATTCTGTTTGGATTATTTTGTGGTGTGTCTCATATCAGAATTGCGCTGTGACATAGCCTGCGACAGGGATGGAATGATGGGGATGCTTAATTAATTTGAACCACAGTCTGATGAGGCGGTCACGGGCCAGCCACCCTTCCAGAATGCCGATTCAGTGGCTGCCTCCTCCCTCGCTCCTGTTCCTCCTCCTCATCCTCCTCATCTTCCTCTTTCTCCTTGTCTTCCTTCTCCTCCTCCTCTCCTTCTTCCTCCTCCTGAGGTGGTGCTGCAATCCCTGCTGGCAAGGGCTGGGCTCTCATGATGGCCAAGTTGTGGAGCATGCAGCACACCATGACGAAATGGGACACCCGCTCAGTCGAGTACTGGAGGGCTCCTCCTGAGTGGTCAAGGCAGCGGAACCATTGCTTCAGCATGTGGATGGTCCACTTGATGATGTTCCTGGTGGCAGTATGGCTCTCATTATATGCGTGCTGGGCAGGAGTGTTGAGGTTGTGATGGGGAGTCATGAGCCAGGTGGAGAGCAGATAGGCCTTGTCTCAGACAAGCCAGCCGCGAGCTTGATGTGGTGGCTGGAAGAGTGTTGGCACACGGGTCTGGTGCAGGATGAAGGCATCATGGCTGCTGCCAGGATAGCGGGCATTTACATTGAGGATTCGTTGTGTGTGATCACACACCAAATGCACATTAAGTGAGTGGAAGCCTTTGCAGTTATGGAAGACCTCAGGATTGTTATGCGGTGCCCGCAAAGCCACATGGGTGCAGTCAATGGCGTCCTGCACCATGGGTAATCCCGCTATCCTGGAAAAGCCACATGCACGTTCGTCCTGCTTCACTCTGGTGATGGGGAAGGAAATGCAGTCTCTTCTCCTACTGTAAAGAGTGCCTCTCTGACCTCCCAGATGCAGTGATAGATGGCGAAGTGCGAGATGTTAGCTATGTCTCCTGTTGCAGACTGGAAGAATCTACTGGTGAAGAAATTGATCACGATGGTGACCTGGACTGCCATGAGAGAGCGGTGGTCACCCTGATCTGAGGCTGGAGGTCTGGTTACAGAAGGTGGCAGATATCTGTTGTAAAGGAAATAGCCATATTCCAAGAGATACACCATCCTATGAACAAATTTCTGATATTATTAATACATGACATACTGGGTTTAAAAGTCTGGAAAGCCTCGGCAACACATGCTGTCAATACATGCTTCTGAGATAAGATCAGTTGTTAACACAAGTTGTAAACACCGCACAAGCTTTTGAAATGGGAATTGATTGTTAATACTAAAACAATGGCCCTATTGAAAAAGCAAAGGCTTGCTTCCGAAAAGTCTGCAGCTTGGAACCAACACAATAGCAATGCCCGTAAAGTGTTAAAAACTGACACTTTGAGCAGAAACATAGAATATGAAAAAACCATGTGCCTTTGTAAAAGTAACATCAAATGAAACAGGAAACACGATTAATATACAACCAATTGAATTAGCTAAGAAATGCATGGAACACCCTAGATGAAGTGTTTTTAATTTACATGGTATAAATACGATACCTACAGAAGACTTTGTAGATATGACTTCAATAGATACACCAAGCAATTACATTGTGTTTGTATTGAAAATGGAATAGTTAGTAGACACGACATCTGCTTTCAAACAGCAGAGGTGAATTAGAAATTGAATGAAATAAATCTGTTATAACCATTTTATGATAAGATTATGAAACACCTATACAGTAGACAGGATTCTGAGGGTTGGCAGCTGAAATGACAGTAAGAATAGAAAAGAATTCAACAAAGAATGACTAGAGATAATTAGCTTACATCAGCAGAAAACTTCAAAGGATAAACGACTAAAAAAAGGTATTAAAAATAGAACTTTTCAGATGGAAAGTCAGAAGTCGCTGGAAAGGGCAAGCGTTTCTCAACTTCAGAGGCAGTCCCTGTAAGTTTTTAATTCTTTGAGCCTCGGGGATTGAAAAGCTACTCTTATTTGATTTTGGTAGATATCCTGGATTAAGAATTAATAAGAAATGTAAAATTGTACGAAGTTAAGATTTGAGAATAAGGATCTCTGAGAATAAGAAATGTAAGCTATTTGTATTTTGAACTGTTAAAGTCGCAGTTGAATCACAAGCTGTTAACTGAATCTCGGTTCTTTAATAAATTTATATAGTTTTAGAATTGTCTCAATTAGTATTTCTGTATCAAACTCACAAACTCAATGGCCTAGAAATTCAGTATAGCCACTTTTGGGGCGCTACAGCCAGACGTTCGCTAAATTTAGCGCCCGGCACAACTTAGCACCACCTTTGCCGATATTCAGTTGCATCGCCCCAAGAGGTTGCTGCTGCGCTAAAGCAGGCGATGCCCGACTATCATAAGGCGCTAAGCCGGCGTGCCGAGGCGCTAATACTGAGGGCGGGCGCAGCGCAGGTGCGGCGAGTTTCTGAATGAAGGCAGACACGCTGGCGCCGGTCAGCTCTTAAAGGGGGAGGGTCGACTTGTTTGGCTGCCATGCCCTGCACACTGCAGGCCTGAAGCAAGGCCTGACCATTGCTGGTTCATCAGTTCTATGCCCTGGACCATGGGGAAGCCCGCTATTCTTCCAAATCCTATTGCACGCTCTTGCTGCTTGTCCAGGGTCATGGGGAAGGAGATGTACTGACGTCTCCTTCTGAAAAGGGCATTGTTCACCTGGTGGATGCAGCAATGTACCGCGAACTGGGAGATGTTGGCAATGTCCCCAGTAGCGGATTGGAAGGAGCCGGTGGCATAGAAGTTGAGAGCCACCGTCACCTTCACTGCCACCGACAGAGATGTCCTACTCCACAGCTGTGGCTGCAGATCTCTGCGAAGCAGGTGGCAGATCTCAGTGACCACCTCCCTTCTGAATCGCAGCCTCCGAACACACTGCTCCTCAGACATGTTCAGATATGAGAATTGCTGGCGGTATACCCTGGGTGGGTAAGGCCTCCTGTGCCGACGCCTGTTGGCCCTTCTCCGTCTGGCCATGACTGGCACTCTCTCATGGCGTCTCTGATCCCTTTGAATGCAATGCAGAAAGCCAACGTTTCCACCCATTGCAGCCCCCATTATATGTGGCGACTCAAGGCTATGACACTGAAAGTGAAATCCAAGTGCAAAGCTGTGGCCTGAAGCCAGAAGTACCTGTGCGGGCGCTTAGTCAAAGCAGAAAGCTCTCTGCCGTTGTCTCTCTCCAAATATCCGTCTCTCACACAGAAGGATTGGCACAAAATGGCTGCCACTTATAATGCAGGAGGAGTCCCCTTTAAATAGCGCCCCCCGCGCCCCGCAGCGACTGGGAACCGTTCCCCTCTACCAGTCACTGGGGGCGCCAGGCGCAAAGAAGGGCGGCGTCACTGAAGTTCCGGTTCGGGGCGCACCAAGGGCGTTACACCATGAAATGACGTCACGATCTGTGCGCGCAGCTGAGCAGGTGCTGCGGTTTAGCGCCGCCGCTAAATCTTGAGTGTAGTTCGTGAGAGGCGCAGATCGCGCCGCGCACGGCGCTAGCTGCTTAGCGCCCCACTTCTCCTCCTCCTAAGGTGCTAGTGGCTGGCGCTAACAACTGAATTTCTAGGCCAATCTCTTTATACCCTTTTGTGAGGAGTTGCAGAATTCTGGGGGGTTTTCCGGACCCTCATAATATCCGTAAGGTTACAGTCTAGTTAAACTTATTAAAAGTGCTATCTGGAGAACAGTAACATTTTCAGTCATTCGTTTCCTCTAGAGAGGGATAGCCTGGACCTTTAGACCCAATTAAGCATCTTATAGAATTCGGCTATCCCTAACTTTAGTTGAAGGTAAATGTCTGGGGAATACGCCTGATCTGGGCTAGCCCAAAAAGACTAGGACTAGTAATTATCCCTTCATAGTGACCTTTATCTTTGCCCCTCATAATTTTATACACCTCAATAAGGTCAACCCTCAGCTTCCTCTGTTCCAAGGAAAATAGATCCAGCCTGTTATAAATCTCATCATCATCAAGAAACTACTCATGAAATAACGCTGGACGGCCAGCTGGTGGTGCCATCCAAGGAGTATAAATACTCGGGCATGGGTCCAGCTTACCAGGGACATTTTGTAAGACAAGAAACTAGTGAAGTACAACTAGACCTCCACGTTCTGAAACAAGTTGATTAAAGCCTTGCTTTATGCTCAAACCAAGTACGTAGTGAGTTTTATTACGTCAATTTAATCAACTTGATATCAACTCCACGCTTTGGGTGATTTTGGGAACAGCCAGCTATGACTCAAACCGTAGAAGGGAACTCAGACAAGTAATCGATCCATCATGGAGAAACTACTCAGACCCGCCCATCTCGACCTGGACCCAAATTCACTTACAGCTGCTAAGGTATGGAAACACTGGTATCGTACTTTCAGCAACTTCCTCAGGGTGTGTGGTGAGAATGTTCCTGATAAATTAGAGATACTTGCTAATTATGTATCCCCTCATGTGTTTGATTATATCGAAGACTGTGTAGACTATGACGCTGCTATCCAAATATTACAGCAGCTATATGTCAAGTCCCCAAATGAAATTTTTGCTCGGCATCTACTGGCCACAACTCGACAACAACCTGGCAATCACTTGACGAATTCCTTCAGAAACTTCGCAGGCTCAGCAAGGATTGTAAACTTAAAGCTGTTACTGCTGAGCAGTACCAGGAGGAGTTAATTCGTGATTCCTTTATTAATGGGATTGCGTCTCCCTTCATACATCAGCATCTGTTGGAGAATAAAACCCTCAAGTTACAGGCTGCCTATGACCAGGCATGTTCTCTGGACTTAGCAAAGAGGAATGCAGATACCTATCTTTCACCACGTGCATAGGCTGCTGCTATCACTTTTAGTGACTCCTTCGATAGGCATCGGACGGAAGCCATCACGGATGACGACTCCAACCTGGCTGATGACAACCCTACCCTGGAAACCTACACTGATGATGACCCCGCCCTAGCGGCATCTTGTCAATCTGGAAGGAAAAGTTTCTTCTGTGGAGGTGCGTCCCATTATAGGAAATGTTGTCCTGCTCGTAACGCAACCTGCAATCATTGCAGCAAGAAATGTCACTTTTCTAAGGTATGCCAGTCAAGAGCCGCTGTTAGTAAGAAAGGCCACTTTTCTAAGGTATACCGGTCGAGAGCGCCTGTTAATTTTGCAGCTACGATCTATAAAGCTGCTCCTCTCCCAAGAGCCACTACTAAGGTTACAGCTGCAATCTATAAAACTGCTCCTCCCTCAAGAACCACTAATAAGGTTACAGCTGTCAAGGGTAAAACTGCCCCTCCTCCCATCACAGCTGTTTTTCCCCAAAGTCTGTCCCATGCAGCCACGAAGGTTTCGGTAAATGGACACATTTTGAGTGCACTAATCGACTCATGCAGCTCTGACAGCTTCATTAGTGAGCGGGTTGTCAGTAAGTTAAAACTGCATATTTACCCCTCGGACAGGGAAATTGCAATGTCTCTGACGACACTGACCACCAATTCTTCCGGCTTTTGTCTTGTCGACCTTATTCTCAATGGCCGCACTTATTTCTCCACCCGGCTCGGGGTGCTCAAGAACCTATGCAGTGATGTGCTACTGGGACAGGATTTCCAGAAACAACACAAAAGACTCACTTTCGAGTTTAGAGGGTCAAAGCTGGAGCTTACTATTTCCAAAGTACCATACAAGGCTATGGACCAAATGCTGGAAAATGGGATTAGATTGGACAGGGCTTGATGGATGGCACAGACATGATGGGCCGAAGGGCCTCTTTCTGTGCTGTATAATTCTATGACACTATGACTCTACCGTTTTGTGTGCTTTAGGCAGCTTCGCTCGACGAGCCCTCCTTGTTTGACAATCCTTCCCCCCGATGTAAGCCCATAGTCGCTAAATCACGACATTTCAGCCTAGATGATCGATCCTTTATCGAGGCAGAAATCTCTCGCCTTCTAGCTGACGGTATCATTGAGCCATGTTCATCTTCCTGGCGGGCTCAAGTCGTCATTGTCAAAAATCCTCTGAAGCAACACAAGAAACATCTTTCCATCGATTACTCGCAAACTATTAACCAGTATACTGACCTGGATGCCTACCCACTACCACGCATCGATGACATGGTCAATAACCTTGCTAACTACAAGGTATTTTCAACCTTTGATTTAAAGAGCGCATATCATCAAGTACCGTTAAAGGACTCTGACAAAAAGTATACGGCCTTTGAGGCCAATGGTCGGCTTTACCAGTTTTGTCGCCTTCCATTTGGGGTCACCAATGGGGTGGCCATCTTTCAACAGGCAATGGATAGCCTAGTCAAACAGGAAAACTTAACGGACACTTTTCCATATCTGGATAATATCACCATTGCTGGTCATGACCAGAAGGAGCATGATGCCAACCTCCAGAATTATTTTGATGTCCTCTGTTGTTGCAACTTAACCTTAAATGAGTCCAAATCTGTGAAATCAGTACCATCAGTCAACATCCTTGGCTACTGGGTGGGCAACGGTGTCATCAAACCGGATCCGGAGCAACTTCGTCCGCTTCAGGAGCTCCCTTCCCCTACGAACCTCAGCTCTCTTCATCGGGCACTCGGCATGTTCGCCTATTATGCGAAATGGATACCCCACTTCTCCGACAAGATCCAGCCCCTGCTTCACGCAAAGTCATTTCCATTGGAGGCAATGGCTATTTCAGCTTTCAACCTCCTCAAGCGACAACTGGAAAAAGCCACGCTTCGTTCCATTGATGAAAATCTTCCTTTCGTGGTCGAGTGCGATGCCTCGGATGTGGCGATCTCTGCTACCTTGAATCAAGGTGGTCGACCCGTTGCATTTCTGTCCAGAACTTTGCAGGGTAGCGAGCTCCATTATCCTCCTGTCAAGAAGGAGGCTACGGCCATCATCGAAGCTGTACGTAAATGGAGTCATTTTCTCGATCGTCGCCATTTCACACTTATAACCGACCAGCGCTCCGTGGCCTTTATGCTGGATAACCGGGAACGCACTAAGATCAAGAATAACAAAATACAAGTCTGGAGGATGGAATTGGCCGCCTTTGGATACACCATACATTATCGACCCGGCAAAGAGAATGTGGCCCCGGATACCCTCACGCGGGCATTCTGCTCTTCTATGTCAACTTCGACTCTGGCGGATCTTCATACGGACTTATGCCATTCTGACGTTACCCATTTGTTGCACTTTGTGTGATCTAAAAATCTCCCATTTTCGATGAAAGGTGTGAAAAGAACGTGCTCCTCCTGTAGAATTTGTGCGGAATGAAAACCGCAATTCTTCCGTCCATCGGATGGCTCACTCATACACGCTATGCAGCCTATGCAGCGACTCAGCATTGACTTTAAAGGGCCATTGCCTTCCTCAACGTGAAACATCTACTTACTGACTATGGTGGACGAATATTCACGCTTTCCCTTTGCTTTCCCCTGTCCCAATATGCTTACTTCCACAGTGATCAAATGCCTTGATCAAGTCTTTTCCCTTTGCGGTATGGCCAATTTTATCCACCCTGTTTGGGGTCCCTCCTTCATGTCAAGTGAACTCAAAAGTTATCTCTCCCAACGGGGAATTGCCACAAGTAAAACGACACCGTACCATCCCATCGGTAACGGACAGGTTGGGAGATACAACGCTATCATTTGGAACACTGCTCATCTTGCGCTGAGGTCACGCAACCTACCAGACCAGCTCCCTGACGTGTTGCATTCCATCAGGTCTCTCCTTTCTACATCTACCAATGTCACACCTCACAAGTGATTCTTCAGCTTCCAGCGTCGCTCCACCCATGGGACGTCTCTACCATCATGGTTGGCAGCTCCCGACCCCGTGCTGCTCCCAAGATTCGTCCGATCGTCTAAAAACGATCCTCTCGTTGACGAGGTAGAACTCATGGACGTCAATTCCACGTACGCGCACGTGCAGTACCCTGATGGCCCGGAGTCCACCGTTTTGCTCCGGGACCTGGCTCCCTGTCCAGTCGGTTCCACGGACCCAACTGATAGAGGGATCCACGGGGATGATGCCAATACTCTACGCTCCCCCGAAGATGACGCCCTACCTGGGACATCGAGAGATCTGCCAGCTGCCCCACCAGATCCACTCGGGGAGCGGAGCGCTCCCATGGGATGGCCACCCGAGGCCAGGGCGCCGGACAATCCCCGGCTATCAAACAGGATGAAGCCAGTTCTGCACCTGTGGGGACCCGCACCCGGGTCGATCAGAGCAACACGAGTCCTGTCGATCCACCGGTACGGATCAAGCGGCCCAGGGACCAAGACACGGTCCGGGGAGATGTGCCTTCTAGCCATAAACAAAAATCTAAAAGACTGCGGCTATTCGTGGTCCGCCTAATCCGTTAAGAGGAAGTCGTCGGACTTCCAAATCTTTTAAGCAGGAAGAATGTTATAAATCTCATCATCATCAAGAAACTGCTCATGAAATAATGCTGGACGGCCAGCTGGTGGCGCCGTCCAAGGAGTATAAATACTCGGGCGTGGGCCCAGCTTACCAGGGACATTTTGTAAGACAAGGAACTAGTGAAGTACAACTAGACCTCCATGTTCTGAAACAAGTTGATTAAAGCCTTGCTTTATGCTCAAACCAAGTGCGTAGTGAGTTTTATTACGTCACAGCCTATCCAGTCTTTCCTCATAGCTAAGATTCTCTACTCCCGGCCACAACCTTGCAAATCTCCTCTGTACCCTCTCTAGTGCAATCACATCTTTCCTGTAATGTGGTGAGCAGAACTGCACGCAGTACTCTAGCTGAGGCCCAACTAGTGTTTTATACAGTTGAAGCATAACCCCCCTGCTCTTGTATTCTATGCCAGCGCTAATAAAGGCAACCATTCCGTATGCCTTCTTAACCACCACAGACCCAATTCAGGTATGGACCGGGGTAAAACAAGGCTGTATCATCGCAACAACGCTCTTCTCGATTTTCCTCGCTGCAATGCTCCATCTCACCCTCAGCAAGCTCCCCGCTGGAGTGGAGCTAATTTACAGAACAAACGGGAAACTGTTCAACCTCCGTCACCTCCAGTCTAGATCCAAGGCCGTCCCATCCTCTGTTGTCGAATTACAATATGCAGAAGACGCTTGTATCTGCGCTCACTCGGAGGGCGAACTCCAAACCATTGTCAACACCTTCACCGAAGCGTACGAGAGCATGGGCCTTAGACTAAACATCCGTAAGACAAAGGTCCTCTACCAACCTGCCCCCGCCACACAGTACTGCCCCCCGATTATCAAAATCCATGACAAGGTCTTGGATAACGTGGACCACTGTCCACATCTCGGGAGCCTACTGTCAACAAGGGCAGACGTCGATGATCATGTCCAACACCGCCTTCAGTGTGCCAATGCAGCCTTCGGTCGCCTGAGGAAGAGAGTGTTTGAAGAGCAGGACCTCAGACCCGGCACTAAGCTCATGGTCTACAGAGCAGCAGTGATACCCGCCCTGCTGTATGCCTCAGAGACATGGACCATGTACAGCAGGCACCTCAAAGCACTGGAGAGGTACCAACAACGTTGCCTCCACAAGCTCCTGCAAATCCATTGTCAATGTTCTTGCTCAGGCCAACATCCCCAGCATCGAAGCTTTGACCACGCTCGATCAGCTCCGATGGACGTGTCACATCGTCCGCCTGCCCGATACGAGACTCCTAAAACAAGCGCTCTACTCGGAGCTCTGACACAGCAATAGAGTCCCAGGTGGGCAGAGGAAATGCTTCAAGGACACCCTCAAAGCCTCCTTGAAAAAGTGCAACATCCCCACTGACACCTGGGAATCCATGGTCCAAGACCGCATGAAGTGGAGGGGAAGCATCTGGGAAGGCGCTGAACACCTCCAGCCTCTTCGCTGGGAGCAAGCGGAAGCCAAGCGCAAGCAGTACAAGGAGCGCACGTCAATCCAAGCACCCCACCCACCCACCCCTTCGATCATCGCCTGCCCTACCTGTGACAGAGACTGTAGGTCCCGCATTGGACTCATCAGTCACCTGACAACTCATTTTAATGTGGAAGTAAGTCATCCTCGGTTCCAAGGGACTGCCTAAGAAGGAGAAGAGAAGGTCTACCTGGCCTGCTACGTTCAGGGATCTGTGGACATGCACTCGAAGGTCCCTTTTTTCCTCTACACTACTCAGTGACCTATCATTTAATTTGTATTCCCTTTCCTTGTTAGCCCTCCCCAAATGCATTATCTCACACTTCTCTGGATTGAATTCCATTTGCCACTGTTCTGCCCACCTGACCAATTTATTGATATCTTCCTGGAGTCTACAGCTTCCTTCTTCATTATTAACCACACAGCCGATTTTAGTATCATCTGCAAACTTCTTAATCATACCCACTATATTCAAGTGAAGACCGTTGACATATACCACAAAAAGCAAGGGACCTAGTACTGAGCCCTGCGGAACCCCACTGGAAACAGCCTTCCAGTCACAAAAACACCAATCAACCATTACCCTCTGCTTCCTGTCTCCGAGCCAGTTTTGAATCCAACTTGACACTTTGCCCTGGATCCCATGGGCTTTTAACTTCGTGACCAGTCTGCCATGTGGAACCTTATCAAAAGCCTTGCTAAAGTCCATATACACTACATCAAATGCACTACCCTCATCTACCCTCCTTGTTAGCTCCTCAAAAAATTCAATCAAGTTTGTCAGACACGACCTTCCCTTAACAAATCCGTGCTGACTATCCTTGATTAATCCATGTCTTTCGAAATGAAGATTTATCCTGTCCTTCAGAATTCTTTCTAATAATTTTCCCACCACTGAGGTTAGGCTGACTGGCCTTCAATTACTCAGTCTATCCTTTTCGCCCTTTTTAAACAAGGGTACCACATTAGCAGTCCTCCAGTCCTCCGGCACCATACCTGAAACCAGAGAGGATTGAAAAATGATGGTCAGGGCCTCTGCTATTTCCTCTTTTGCTTCGCTTAACAGCCTGGGATACATTTCATCTGGGCCTGGGGATTTACCCCCTTTTAAAGCTGCTAAACCCCTTAATACTTCCTCTCTCACTATGTTTATTTCATCTAATATTTCACACTCCTCCTCCCTATAGCAATGTTTGTTTCGCCCCGCTCCATTGTGAAAACAGATGCAAAGTATTCATTAAGAACCCTACCGATGTCTCCCGCCTCCACACACAGATTACCCTCATAATCGCTAATAGGCCCTACCCTTTCTTTAGTTATCCTTTTACTCTGACAGAATCAGGTTTAGAGGACACACAGTGCTAACAATATTGAGTTCAGAAAACACACAGGAGACCTATGCATGGAGGCAGAGGGCATGGCTGAGGTATGAAACGAGTACTCTGTCTTTACCAAGGAAGAAGATGCAGCAGAAGGCATAGTGAAAGAGGGGGTAGTTGAGTTACTAGATGGGATAAACAGTTGATATAGAGGCGGTACTAGAAAGGCTGGCTGTACTTGTAGATAAGTCACCAGGCCCGGATGGGATGCATCCTAAGATGCTGACGGAAGTAAAGGTGGAAATTGCAGAGGTACTGGCCATAATCTTCCAATCCTCCTTGGATACAGGGGTGGTGCCAGAGGACTGGAGAATTGCAAATGTTACACCCTTGTTCAAAAAAGGGAGTAAGGATGATACCACGGTAGTAGGCCAGATCACCAACAACGATGAGTCAGCCTACAGGGAGGAGGTCCAGCATCTCGTGAAATGGTGCGCCGATAACAACCTGGCCCTTAACATCAAGAAAACCAAAGAAATCATTGTGGACTTCAGGAAGTCTAAAGGCGGAAGTCACACCCCCATTCACATCAATGGGGCTGTGGTGGAAAGGGTGGACAGCTTTAAGTTCCTCGGAGTCCACATCACGGAAGACCTCTCCTGGTCCCTCAATACCTCCTCTCTGGTGAAGAAGGCCCAGCAGCGCCTATATTTCCTAAGGAGGCTGAAGGGATGTAACCTGTCACCCCTGATCCTCTCTAACTTTTACCGCTGCACAATAGAGAGCATCCTGACGAACTGTATCACAGTATGGTATGGCAGCTGTAGCTACTATGACCGGAAAGCCCTGCAGCGGGTAGTCAAAACTGCCCAACGCATTACCGGCACCCGGCTACCGACCATAGAGCACATATACCAGAAACGCTATTTACGGAGGTCACGGACCATCATCAAAGACCCTACCCACCCCAGCCACAGTCTGTTCGCCCTCCTGCCATCTGGGAGACGCTACAGATGCATTCGCACCAGTACGACCAGATTTAGGAACAGCTTCTTTCCCAGGGCTGTCATCCTACTGAACTCCACAAATAAACTCTAAAGCCTGCACATCTGCCAATGCACTTTATTATGGTTATGTTTATGTTAATGTATTACAAGCCAAATGTATGTTGAATGTTTAAATGTCTTAATCTAAATGTACACTCTCGGGAGCCACAAGCCTACATTTCGGTGTACTGCACTTGTGCACTAACAATGACAATAAAGTTGATTATGGATTATGGTTATGGTTATGGTCAGTCAGTTTAACCTCAGTAGTGGGGAAGCTTTTAGAAACGTTAACCCAGGACAAAATTAACAGTCACTTGGACAAGTGTGGATTAATTAAGGAAAGCCAGGATGGATATGTTAAAGGCAAATCGTGTTTAACTAACTTGATTGAGTTTTTTGATGAGGTATCAGAGAGGGTTGATGAGGATCCTTCGTCATCGACCTGAAATGTTAACTCTGTTTCTCTCTCCACAGATGCTGCCTGACCTGCTGAATATTTCCAGCATTTTCTGTTTTTATTTCAGATTTCCAGCATCCGCAGTATTTTGCTTTTGTATTGGTTCCACTGCTTTGACTGCTCGGGAGGAGCCCTCCAATACTCAGAGGAGCGGGTGTCCCATTTCGTGATGGTCAGCTGCATGCTCCACAACTTGGCCATCATGAGGGCCCAGCCCTTGCCGCCAGGGATTGTGGGATCACCTCAGGAGGAGGAAGAGGGAGAGGAGTAGGAGGAGGAGGAAGAGGAAGAGGAAGATGAGTAGGAGGAGGAGGAACAGGAGCGAGGGAGGAGGCTGCCACTCAATCGGCCTTCTGGAAGGGTGGCCCATGACCGCCTCAACAGACTGCGGTTCGAATGAATTAAACCCCAGATCCCCATTTCTCACCACATCCCCATCATTCCATCCCTGTCGCAGGCCATATCACAGTGCAAAGCTGAAATGAGAGACACCACAAAATAATCCAAACTGAATTAATAAATTTATCAATAATCAGTGAACACATATTTACAGCAACATTATTACCTATTCACCCTTGTGCAATCCCTTAGTGCGCCTCGTTACTGTGCCTTTGTCTACTTTAGTGCCCATACGAAGTGTTGGCCCAATGGCTGCAGCAGGGCTGGTGGAAGGCTGCTGAGTGTCCATGCGGGAGACTTCAGATGGCCTTGCAGGACGCACTCGACCAGCTCTGGCCCTGGAAGGTCCAGCTGTAGACTGCACCACCTCAGCATCGGCGGCAGCAGTCTGGGCTGGCTGGATGACAAGCAGTGACAAGGACAATGGCGGAGTGCCAGCGGTGGGAGCAGGAATGCTGTCATCCTGAGAAAGGACAGCAGCTTCCTGCTTCACTGACCCACTGTCACTTCCCCGGGGCAGCACTTCAGCATCCCCAGCAATCTGTTGGAGCACAGATTGCTGGCCTGCTGCGACACCATGAAAGCCCCGGTCGACGGTGGTAGACCCAGCCACGATGGCAGCAGTCAGAGCTTGCATGACATCAAGCTGAGACTGCATGAGAGCAGTCTGAGATTGGATACCACCAAGCATAGACTGCATTACAGCACTAAGACGTTGCGTCACGCCCGCCTGTGCTGCAATGGAGGCTGCCAGATTGCACATCACGCATGGCATCTGGTCTGGGTCGCCACAGTCTCTCTAGGAGTCTACCATCCTTTCCAAACTGGAAATGATGGACTCCATGGTGTGTGTAGACCCTTGTGCAATGTTAGACTCCTCCACACTCCTTACCATTGCCAAGAGGCTCTCGGGCACCCTTGCCATTGCACCTATCATCTCCGTGTGCATGCACATCACCCTTCTTCTAAAGGCCTCCCGATTGAGGTCCTCAACCGAGTCCTGTGCAGCAGAACTGCATGCGAACTCGCCCTCCAAGGAGCTGGCACCTGAGCAACCCTTTCCCTCTGGCCCTGCTCGTCTCCAGTGCATCACCCTGTGCAGATCCTGCTTCTATACTAGCCTCTAAAGAATGCGTAGTGCCAGTATGTGAGCTGGTGCCTGCGAGTGAGACATGCAGTGATGAGGTGTGTTCTTCCTCCTCCTCCTCCAGAATTTGTTCATCCCTGTTTGGCATAAAAATAAAACAAAAAAGGTGACTCAACCGTGGCTAACAAGGGAAATAAGGGATAGCATAAGATCCAAGGAGAGGACATATAAATTGGCCAGAAAAAGCAGCAAACCTGAGGATTGGGAACAGTTTAGAATTCAGCAAAGGAGGACAAAGGGATTAATTAAGAGGGGGGAAAAGAGTATGAGAGTAAGCTTGCAAGGAACATAAAAACTGACTGCAAAAGCTTCTTTCTCTTCTCTTCGGCAGTCCCTCGGAACCGAGGATGACTTGCTTCCACGTTAAAATGAGTTCTCAGGTGACTGATTAGTCCAATGCAGGACCTACAGTCTTTGTCACAGGTGGGGCAGACGATGGTTGAAGGGGTGGGCGGGTGGCCTGCTTGGGTTGATGTGCGCTCCTTGCGCTGCCTGCGCTTGACTTCTGTTTGCTTCCGGCGAAGAGACTCAAGGGGCTAGATTTTTGGGGAGCCGTCAGGCGGGGTTTCAGGCATGTGGGGGGGGAAATCCCGAATTTGGGGGTCCCGACACCATCCCGCCCAAAACCCCAACCCACGTAACTTTCAGGGGCGGCAGGTACCCGCCTCGCACTGGGACCCGCCAAAACCAGGCGGGAAGGGATTAGTGCCAATTAACTGCCTGTTAACAGACAGTTAACAGGCAGTTTTTAACCTAATCCCTATTTTGAGGAGTTTCGTGTGGGTTTCCCGACGGCTCCAAACCACGCCAGTTAGAGCAGGCGGGCCATCGGGTTGAAGGAGTTGGAGGGGTTGCGATGTCGGCGCTCAGGTGAGTGATGGGTGCATGAGTGCAAAGGTAAGTGTGTTTGGTGTGTCTAAAGTTTGTAAAGAACTTTTACTTACCTGTACTTACCTTAACAGGCTTTCTTCCTATAGCCATCGGGAGCGCATCACTCAGCCGGAACTGAAAGCTGAACGGCTGCGATCTGTCAAAAGTGACAGCCTTCAGCTTTGAGTGCCGGTGAGAGTTCTAACTGAGTCTGTGCAGAATGACTCATCTTAGAACTCAGAGGCCTAGAAATTCGGTGGAGCCCCAAACGGGGCGCCAAGCTCGCCTGGGCGCCGGAATTACCGCTGCGATCGGAGCCGTTGCGCCCGCCAGAAATTCAGCTTGAGCGCCCCAAGAGGGGCGCGGGGCGCTGCTCGAGGCGCGCTGCAGTACTGCAGGCCTTCCTCCACTTCTTAAGGGGGAGGGGCCTGCACCAGCGCGATGACCGATCACGAGTGCCGGCAAAAGAGCTAGGCTCCGAGGAGAAGTGCAGGGCTCTCAGGACACAGCCGGCACTGCCCAGGGGGGGATCAGGAGGCCGGGGACGGAGGTGCTGGCAGGCGGCCACCGAAAAAAATGGCCGGGCCGCACCTCCACCTTAATTTGTGCCACTACTGCCACAGGTAGGCCCGTGAACCGGGCGCGATTTGCGAACGGCGTTGCAGAGGCGGGCGCTACCAAATATCGCAATCGGGGATGTAGCGGGGCGCTGCGCACACCGATGAAGTCATCGGTGGCGGCGCAGCACTACAGGCTAACGCCGCCATTAGCACCCTGCTAAATATCACGGGAGGCGCGGCCAGTGGCGCTAAAGTCACTGAGTGCCCTCTTTAGGCGCTAACTGGTGGCGCAGCCCACCGAATTTCCAGGCCTGAGTGTCAGTGTTTCACAGCTTCAAACAGCTGTGAGACACTGATATTTCATCTGTCAAGAACTCTTGACAGATGAAATTTCAGCCTGTGACGTCACCTGTTGCCGGGTGACCCTTAATTGGCCTGCTAAGCCCGCTAGGCGGGCTCAACAAGGTCAATCAAGGGAAAATCGCGCGGATTGGCCGGACATCGAAGTAGGCGGGTCAAAAACCTGAAAGGGGAAGTCCCGCCTTCTTCCCGACAGGTTTGGCAAAATCTACTCCAAGGTGTTCGGCGCCTTCCCAGATGCTTCTCCTCCACTTTCTGTGGTCTTGGGCCAGGGATTCCCAGGTGTCGGTGGAGATGTTACACTTCTTCAAGGAGGCTTTGAGGGTGTCCTTGAAGCATTTCCTCTGCCGACCTGGGGCTCTCTTGCCATGCTTGAGCTCCGAGTAGAGCGCTTGTTTTGGGAGTCTCGTATCGGTCATGCGGACTGTGGTATCTTGAGGTGGCCATAGATGGAGACGGACACAAGTTAACTCCGTAACATGGTTTAATCAACACTTGCACATAAAAGCTTCTGCCATGAGGCAGCAAAAACAAAGAGTACAACCAGTACAGACCAGACTTAACTCAGGAGACCAATTGCCACAGCACCACCTGGTGGATCAGGTTACTCATAACCTCCCAGGTTACTACACTCCTCCCCCCTTAAGATTGCCATATGCAATTCTTAAACAATAACCCTTACTAGGTATTACGTTTTAATTAACCAGTATGCTCTAACCATGGTTAACCCCTGACTAATTTAACAGGTTTGTATAAGTCTTTCTGGTTGCTTGCGAATCCTTTGTGAACGTCTTAATTCCACTTGTGGTGGATTCTCAGATTCACTCGCACTTGAGATTGCAGTAGTCTCTGATGTTGGTTTTACTCTGTCCCGCTGTGGCCTGGCAGTACCAGTGTCCACTGACACCTTATAAGCCGTGCTGGGTCCTGGAACAGCCTCCTCTACTGCCCTTTGTTCCATCTGAGGCAGTTCCCCCTGCTGCCGGCTGAAAAGCTGATCCACATGCCGACAAACCCCTCGACCATCCCCTAGTAACACGGAGTATGACACAGGTCCTGTAATGTCCTGGATTAGTCCTGGTATCCAATTAGGTCCATAGCCGAAGTTCCGGGTGTACACAGAGACCCTATAGCGAAATGGCGAGCTTTAGTATGTTTGTCATGGTACGCTTTTTGGTTTGTTTGTTTTGTCTCAACCTTGCTTTTGAGATCTGGGTGTATCAGGTCTAACGTGCACAGTAACTTTCTCCCCATCATCAACTCAGCCGGAGAAAGCCCCGTGGTAGCTTGGGGTGTTATACGATAACTAAAGAAGGCTCTATTGAGCTTGGTCTCCAGGGTGTCACCTGAGCTCTTCCTCATGAGCTCCTTAAAAGTCTGCACGGCTCGCTCGGCTAACCCATTTGAGGCTGGGTGATATGGAGCCGAGGTGACATGTGTGATTCCATTCCTTACCATGAATTCTTTGCTCCCTTCACTAACAAAACACTGTGCATTGTCGGATGCAATCATTTCTGGAATACCATGCGTGCTGAAGCTGTTCCTGAGACAATCCAGTGTGGCATCAGTCGTTGCAGAGCTCACTGGATAAACGTTGATCCACTTTGAGTGAGCGTCAACCAGCACCAAAAACATTTTGCCCATAAAAGGTCCCGCATAGTCTATGTGAATTCTCCTCCAGGGTTTGCTGGGCCACTCCCAGGGATGGAGTGGTGCCCCGGCAGGTGCTTTCCTCTGTTCCTGACATATAGTGCATGACTTTACCTTTGACTCAATTTCAGCATCCAAGTTAGGCCACCACAGGTAGCTCCTAGCCAGTCCTTTCATTCTAGTCATTCCTGGGTGCGATTGATGCAACTGTTCCATCAAAGTAGAGCGCCCCCGCTCTGGGACTATGATGCGTGCTCCCCATAGCACACATCCATCTTGGACACTGAGCTCGTGCTGTCTCTGTCTGTATGGCGCAAACTCTGGTCCCTCATGGTGATCTGGCCAGCCTTTCAACACATACTCACGGACCCTTGACAGAACGGGGTCCTTGGCTGTCCAGCCCTGGATTTGCGCTGAAGTCATCAGCGGACTGATCTCCTGATCCAGCATCAGGATGTGCTCCTCAGGGGAAGTACTGCGAGGAGATTTTGAGAGGGGCAGGCGGCTGAGAGCATCAGCATTCCCGTTTTCCTTGCCGGCTCTGTACGTGATCACATATTCATAGGCTCTTTGTATTACTGCCCATCTCATTATTCTCTGTGATGCCATTTGAGGCACCGCTTTCATCTCATTCAGTAAGCTAATAAGAGGCTTGTGGCCAGTACTGATTACAAACTTCCTCCCATATATGTACTTATGGAATTTCTTTACTCCAAATATAATGGCTAACCCCTCTTTATCAAGCTGTGAATAGTTCTTTTCCGCAGCTGTGAGCGTGCGTGAAACAAACCCGATGGGCCTTTCCGCTCCACCTGGCATGCGGTGGGCCAACACTGCCCCCACTCCATAGGGTGATGCATCGCAGGACATTGTCAGCTCCTTCTTCTCGTCGTAATGCACTAACACCCTGCTGGACTGAAGTAGCCCCTTTGACTGTTGAAACACTTTCGCTTGCTCTGACCCCCAACGCCATGGCTCCTCCTTTCTCAGCAGTTTGTGCAGGGGTGCCAGCAGCATCGATAAGTTTGGAAGAAACCGGTTATAATAATTCAGGAGCCCTAGATAGGCTTTCAGTTCAGTCACTGAGGTGGGTGCAGGTGCATCCTGCACTGCCCGCACTTTCCCTGGTAATGCATGGAGGCCTGTGGCATCCACCCGATGTCCCAGGAATGTAACTTCCTTCTCCATGAAACTACACTTACTTCGTTTCAGGCATAGCCCCGCCTCTTCCAGCCGCTGTAGCACATTGTCCAGTGTTTTTACGTGATCCTGATCGTCACTTCCTGTTAGCAGAATATCATCTAAGTACACGGCCACCTTTGGAATGCCCTGCAGAATGCCCTCCATAGTCCGTTGGAATATTGCTGGGCTAGAACTGACATCAAATGGTAACCTGGCATACGTGAACAGCCCCTTGTGTGTGTTCGCCGTGACAAACTTTTTTGATTCTTCATCTAGCAATATCTGCTGATACGCATGACTCATGTCCAGTTTGCTGAATCTTTCTCCCCCAGTGAGCGATGGTTAACATGTCCTCCATTCTCGGAATAGAAACATAGAAGATAGGAGCAGGAGTAGGCCATTCGGCCCTTCGAGCCTGCTCTGCCACTCAACGAGATCATGGCTGATCATCCAAACCCTAGCACCCGGTCCCTACACCGACAGCCATCCCACACAAGCCCTATCCCCATAACCCCACGTATTTAATCCCCCCTAACACTAAGGGTCAATTTTTATCATGGCCAATCAACCTAACCCGCACATCTTTGGGGTACTGTTCCAGTGATGATACTCTGTTCACTGTTAACTTATAGTCACCACACACCCTTACGTTACCGTCGGGCTTCAATACCGGGACTATTGGTGCTGCCCAGTCTGAAAATTTCACTGGTTCTATTACTTTGTCCTTTAGCAGGCAATCTAGTTCCGCCTTAACCTTGGTTTTCATTGCAAAAGGTACCGACCTTGGTTTAAAGAAATGAGGCGTGGCATCACTGGCTACATGAATCTTGGCTGTGGCTCCCCTTAAGGTGCCCAGTTCGTCCTTGAACACTAACTCATGCTTCATCAGCACTTCTTGCAGTGCCTCTGTACTGTCCTCCATTTTATTCATTGCCTGCCAGTCCACACTCAACCTCCCTGATCAACCCTCACCCTAACAGGTTTGGCCCTGACCCTGCTACCACTACCACCGTAAGCTCTTTGGTGACTCCTTTGTGTTCCACTTCTACTTCGGCCGCCCCCAAAATGTCCACCTTCTGTCCTGTGTAGGTTTTGAGACTAATGGGGCATGTACCTAGCTCTGGTACTTTTGCTTCGCCCCATAGCTTGGCATACTCAGTCTGCGACATTATGGTTACACTACGTCCGGTGCCAATCTCAAACTTTACTTGACCTCCGTTCACGATCAAATACTGAGTGAGAGGGGGTACGTTGGGCCTTGAAGTGTCTATACTGTATATAGTGAAAACCTCCTCACTAGACTCACTAGACTCTTCCTCCTCTTGTATGTAATTTGCCCACTTTGTGTACTTCTCCCTCCCCCCTTTAGCATGCTTTGCCCCTTTAGCACTGCTTCTCTCACTCACTGCCCTTTTACAGACTTTCTTTAAGTGCCCTATTTTTCCACAATTGTGGCACTTTGCCTTTGCAAACCTGTAGTCCTTTGCATAATGGCTCGTCCCGCCACATCGGTAGCAATCCCCAACCCCGACTGGTGGACTTTTTGCACCAGCTTCCATCTTGAAAACAGCTCCTCCCACTGGTTTACTCCATTTCTCCTTGCTCACACTGTTTGAGTCCTTAATGTCCTTGTTAGCCGTCTCCATGGCGTGTGCTTTTTTAAGTGCCGTCTCAAACGTTAATCCTTCTTCTGACAGCAACCTTTGCTGTATACTGTCGTCGTTAACTCCGCATACTAGTCTGTCCCTTAACATGACTGTGAGCGTATTTCCAAAATTACAGTCCTGTGCGAGCTTCCGAAGCTCCTCCACATACTCAGTAACGCTTTCTTCCGGCCTCCTAATCCTCGAATTGAATTTCCATCTCTGTACTATTTCACTAGGTTTCAGATTGAAATGATTCTTTAGTAGACTCACCAACTCGTCAAAAGATTTTTCTCCTGGCCGCTCCAGGCTCAGCAGATTCCTCATCCGTGTATAGGTTTGCGCTCCCACACAACTCAGTAAAATGGCCCTTTTCTTTTCAGCACTGTCCACCTCGTTTGCCATAAAGAAATGGCTCAGCATTTCACAATACTCCTCCCAAGACTGCGACTTGCTGTCAAAAGGTGCCACGGAGCCTACCGTTCCTGCCATCCTTGGAGTCCGGTCACTTCAGCCAAAAAATCAAACTCCGTTTCGACTCCCGCGGCCTAGCCTCGTGCTTTTCCGACTAGTTTGCTAACCAACCCGAGCACCTCTTCCGAATACTCCATAACTATGACTGATCCACCAAAACTTTTCCGTCCTTTATTCTCGTCGCCATATGTGGTATCTTGAGGTGGCCATAGATGGAGACGGACACAGGTTAACTCCGTAACATGGTTTAATCAACACTTGCACATAAAAGCTTCTGCCATGAGGCAGCAAAAACAAAGAGTACAACTAGTGCAGACCAGACTTAACTCAGGAGACCAATTGCCACAGCACCACCTGGTGGATCAGGTTACTCATAACCTCCCAGGTTACTACACGGACAATGTGATCCGTGAAGAGAAAAAGATTGGTGAAGTCAAGCGTTGGTCCCTTGCAGTCAGAATCAGGGGAATTTATAATGGGGAACAAAGAAATGGCTGACCAATTAAATACATACTTTGGTTCTGTCTTCACAAATGAGGACACAAATAACCTCCCAGAGATGTCGGGGAACATAGGTTCTAATGAGATGGAGGAACTGAATGAAATCAGTATTTGTACGGAAATGGTGTTAGGGAAATTGATGGGATTGAAGGCCGATAAATCCCTAGGGCCTGATAATCTACATCCTAGGGTACTTAAGGAAGTGGCCCTAGAAATAGTAGATGCATTGCTGGTCATCTTCCAAAATTCTATAGACTCTGGAACAGTTCCCATGGATTGGAGGGTAGCTAAGGTAACCCTACTATTCAAAAAAGGTGGTAGAGAGAAAACAGGGAATTATAGACCGGTAAGCCTGACATCAGTAGTGGGGAAAATGCTAGAAAGAGGTAATACCAGAACACTTGGAAAACAGTGACAGGATCTGACAAAGTCAACATGGATTTACAAAAGGTAAATCATGCTTGACTAATCTACTGGAATTTTTTGAGGATGTAACTGGTAGAATAGATAAGGGAGTACCAGTGCATGTGGTGTATTTGGACTTTCAGAAGGCTTTCGATAAGGTCCCGCATAAGAGATTAGCGTGTAAAGTTAAGGCACATGGGATTGGGGGTAAGGTACTGACTTGGATAGAGAACTGGTTGGCAGACAGGAAGCAAAGAGTTGGAATAAACGGGTCTTTTTCTGAGTGGCAGGCAGTGACTAGTGGGGTACCGCAGAGATCGGTGCTAGGACTCGTTATTCACAATATATATTAATGATCTAGATGAGCGAACTAGATGTAATATCTCCAAGTTTGCAGCTGACACAAAGCTGGGTGGGCGTGTGTGCTGTGAGGAGGATGTCGAGAAACTCCAATATGATTTGAACAGGTTGGGTGATTGGGCAGATGCATGGCAGATGCAGTACAATGTGGATAAATGCGAGGTTATCCACTTTGGTGGCAAAAACAGGAAGGCAGATTATTATCTGAACGGCAATAGATTTGGAAAAGGGGGAGTGCAACGACACCTGGGTGTCCTTGTGCACCAGTCACTGAAGGTAATCATGCAGGTGCAGCAGGCGGTTAAGAAGGCATATGGTATGTTGGCCTTCATAGTGAGAGGATTCGAGTACAGGAACAAGGATGTCTTGCTGCAGTTGTACAGGGCCTTGGTGAGACCACACCTTGAGTATTGTGTGCAGTTTTGGTCACCTTATCTGAGGAAGGATGTTTTTGCCATGGAGGGAATGCAGCGAAGATTCACCAGACTGATACCTGGGATGGCAGGAATGACGTATGAAGAGAGATTAGGTCGATTGGGCTTGTATTCGCTAGAGTTTAGAAGAATGAGAGGGGATCTCATTGAAACTTATAAAATTGTAACAGGACTAGAGAGACTAGAGGCAGGAAGGATGTTCCCGATGGTGGGGGAGTCCAGAACCAGGGGTCACAGTCTAAGGATAAGGGGTAAGCCATTTAGGACTGAGATGAGGAGGAATTTCTACACCCAGAGAGTGGTGAACCTGTGGAATTCTCTACCACAGAAGGCCGTTGAGGCCAATTCATTAAATATATTCAAGAATGAGTTAGATATATTTCTTAAGGCTAAGGGGATCAAGGGATATGGGGAGAAAGCAGGGACAGGGTGCTGAATTTGGATGATCAGCAATGATCTCATTGAATGGTGGAACAGGCTCGAAGGGCCGAATGGCCTACTCCTGCTCCTATCTTTTATGACTAGTAAGGGCATCAAGGGATATGGCGATAAGGCAGGTGAATGGAATTGAGGCAGAAAATCAGCCATGATCTCATTGAATGTCAGAGCAGGCTTGAAGGGCCGAATGGCCTACTCCTGCTCCTATTTCTTATGTTCTTATGTTCTTATGTTCTTCTCCCGCGTCAATCTCAATGGTGCCCTCAGGGACAGGCTGCTCAGGTGCTTGCTCATTTATCTGAAAGCATAAAGGCACAAGATTCAGGTTAAGGTGAGGGGACGGGGCAGGACGGGAGAAATGCATGCATGCAGCAAGATTAGGTGGAAAGTGCAAAAGGCTTGTCGGGTGAGGGGGAAGTGGGATGCGATAAGGAGTAGGGATGAACCTACCGTTGTTGTCCCCAGGGGGTCAACATCGCCGGTGGCCATGGCGCCCGCCACCTGGTGCCCAATAATCTGCAATATTCGAGACTCCAGCTCAGACATTGGTTGGGTGTTGGTTTGTCCCCCGCCTGTGCACTCCTTCTCCCTCCTGTTGTGAGCCACCTTGGCCTGCAAGAGAAAATAAAGTGTGGGAGTGAGTGTGGAGCAATGTGTTTGCGTGATGTGCCTGCCATAGTTGAATAGCTGTCATTGTGTGCAAGGTGTGTGATGTGGGTGTGAGTGTTGGCAGGTGGAGATTGTTGGTGGGTGAGTGCTGGGGGTGTGATGCTTTGGGCAGTGTGTGCTGACTGTGGTTCAGATGGTGGTATGCAGCATTTGTTGAAGCATTGACTCACCATGACCACCCGAGTGAGGTCATAAATTTCTTCCTGCACTGTGTGTAGGTCCTGGGAACCACAGTGCTGCCCGAGACATGCTGGGCTACCTCTCTCCGCATGGTGCGAAGACTTGTGGCGATGGCCTCCTGCCACTTGCCGGGTAGAGCACCGCCCTCCATCTTTCCACTGCGAACACCAAGGCCTCCAATGCATAGTCGCAGAATCTGTGATCTCTCTCCCTGGGACGTGGATCTGCCATCATTGCAGCTGCTTGAGTCATCCGGTTCCTTCACCTTGACCTGCTGCTGGTCGCTGAGACGGCTGCACAGCCAGCAATGATGAGAATGAGGTTCTGCAGCATCACTGAACCTCCCCTTTAAGAACTGGAAAGAGCCTGAGGCAATGATGACCTGTTATTAGACTGCACCTGATATTGATCAGCGCTTGAAGTTTAACGCCGCTGAGCTAGGCCATTAGCACTTGATTTAGCGCTCCAATCCTTTCTTTGTTCAATGAGGCTGAATTTTGCGTGCAGTCTGAAGCATTAGCACCTGGCACTAATTCTCAAACTTTTCAAAAGTTAACACCCATTCCTGGGCGATATTGGCCCAGAAATTTGGGTCGGGGGGCTTCCCACGGGTGCAAGCCCCCGATCTGCACTTACCTTGCGCGCCAGCCGTTGAGCTGTGGGATGGAATTCCGATCCTGGGCCTGCTCCAGCTGCTGGCGCGCAGTGCTTGCGAATCCCAGGGGCGCAGTTAGTTCGATGCGTCCCCTGGGATCACGTGGGCCATGGGGAGCCAATCGGAGCAGGGAATGCTCCATTCATAAGACTGACAGGAAGACCTTTCAAAACTTAGAAATACTACGGGCCCCATAACATCACTAAATCTTCAAATAAATTTTTTTTAAATCACATTTTTTAAATAAACTATAAACTATAAATTACATAAATTTTTGAAAAAAATAATTTTATTTTCTAACGGGGCTAAAAATAAACTTACCTTTCTTTAAAGTATTTAAAAATAATAAACCTGTGGAAAAAATGTTTTAATTTTAATTAATTCACCACTTACCTTGTAAAAAGCAGGCCTTACGCCTGCTTTTTATATGTCTAACTCCTGAAGACTTACCCTCCCGGGAAAACCTATAACAAAAAACGAAGTTCGATGCGCACGCGCAGCCTCTCCCATGCACGCATTCGGCCTCTGAACCCCTGCTTTCAGGGCAACGGAAGTGCCGGTTTCCCGCGCATGCACAGTGCATGCAGGAAACCAGCACTTCCATTGGGGTTACGGGTGAGTACCACGTGCGTACTCACCCGTGGAGACCCGAATTTCTGGGCCAATGAATTTCTCCCCCTATCAATTTCAGAGGATGCACAGTACCGGCAATACCAAGTTCAGAGAACACACAGCGTTAACACAATTTAGTTCAGAGAACGCATAGCACTAACACTATCGAGTTCAGTGAACACACAGCACTAACACCTACCAAGTTCAGGGAATGCACAGCGCTGACATTACCAAGTCCAATGCTAACACAATCGAAGTCAGAAAACACCCAATGATAACAATATTGAGATAAGAGAATGCGCAGCGCTGACACTACCGAGTTCAGAGAATGCCCTGCGGTAACAATACTGAGTTAAGAGAAATCACAACGCTAACACTCCCGAGTTCAGAGAATGCACAGCACTAACATTCTCAATTTCAGAAAATGCATAGCACTAACAATATTGAGTTCATAAAACACACAGCGCTAACACTCCCGAGTTCAGAAAAGGCACTGCGCTTACACTATCGAGTTCAGATACCACACAGCACTGACGCAACCAAGTTCAGAGAATGCACCATGCTAACACTATCGAGTTCAAAGAATATCTAACTCTATCGAGTTCAGAGAATGCACAGCACTAACACTTATGAGTTTAGAGAATGCACCGTGCTAACACGATCGAGTTCAGAGAACGCACAGGGCTGACACCATTGAGCTCAGAGAGTGCACAGAGCTGTAAAGCCTGTGGGTTGTTTAGTTAATTAATACACAGACTCCAAGAGTAACTTAAAACAGGACTTTACTATTCGAAGGTCAGGGCGAATCTGCCAAATAAATCCTGACACAGCACTTATATACCGGTGTGGTCACCGTCGGTATTACAGTATACAGAAGCCAACAAAGTAGTGCCACACCTAAAATAGTTCTCTTAAAGGTGAACGGTTACATACAATGGTTTTCTTAAAGGTAGACGGATACATACACTACAATCCTCCCTTTTTAGCTTACAACATACTTAGTCCCCCATTAAACATAACATATATTCAACTTCATGTAAAACAATTCACAGGTATAATCTATGCGGGAAACAGTTTACAGATTCAGTCTCTGCGGGAACAGTTCACAGATTCAGTCTCTGGTCTTGACTCGGTCCGAACAACATCTCTGTGGTGCAGCCGGTTCACATTGCTAGCGTGACTCATCCAATAGTCTTTCCCTTGACTTAACAGCTTGAACTTCCGTCCTGCTGAACCAGCAGTGCTGACTTTTACAAACAGCTGGACTGCCTTGGTAATTTTTCCTACTTGCCAACTGATTTGGCTCCCTTCGTAGGGCCCACGTACATGATCTGGTAGAAGTGATAATGATTTAGATGGTTATCACTTTCTGCTTCGTCTTTTTCTTTTCTGCTTCTTGGAGACTCTCGGGGCTCCCTTATCAGCTGCCAGCTGTAGCGCCACCATCTCCCTATGTTCCTTAGACTTTAAGTGCTTCATCCTGATTTCTGCACTTTGGGAGTTTTCATCACAAGCTGGGCAGACCAAGTCCTCGTAATATTCCGTGTCACTCAACAGGTCATGGTAATATTCGGTGTCATCCTGAACTAGTCTAGCGAGAGGGCCTGCTACTTCTTCCTTACCCAACTGGACGTTAGCCGACTGTTGTTCCCTCCCTAGACATCTTTCCTGAAGAGACTTCTTCATGCGTTCATATTCATCCCGCTCTTCCTGGGTTTCCTGCCAATCCTTCACTCATGACCTCATTTGTGATTCCAATACTTCCCCTTCCATCGGGGATTGATTGATCGGGCTATTCAATCCTTCTACTGGAGCAGCTGTTTCAACATTCTGTAGTTCACATTGACGTGATTCAGCGTACTTTCGGCAGCCCCGTAAAATCTGTGTTGCAACCTCAACTATTCCCCAAACTTTTGAGAGCTCCGAACCCCTTCCCTTTGAAGATTGAAGCTCGTGTTCAAATGGTTCCCATTGCAGAGTCTTGTCTCTCAGCATATGAAGGAGTTGGCTGACCGTTAACTCTTCCACGGGGAGGATCAGAGTCTTCTCCATTTCATCCACCTTTTTCTCCAATGCTTTCACCTTTTTTTCCTCTTGTACTTTGGCTTTAAGCGCTCGGAGAAGTTGCGCCTTGATGCTCTCTAGCTCATGTTCAGGGGCCATGCTTACAGTCTCTGTGTTTCTTACAGTTGCCTTTTCTTTCACTGAAAGAATTCCCAGTTAAATCTGTTCTTCAAGTTGTTGAACCTCGGTCATTGCCGCCTCATATTTGTCTTGGGTTTCCTTCAATATTTTTATGAGTTCTTGGACATCTTGACTTTCATGTTCTGCCATGTCTTTCACCTCTAATTTCTCATCTATGGATGGAACTTCTACCGATGAGTCTGTCTTGGCCTTGAGCTCATCAAGAATTTCCTGCAGCCTTTGGACTTCTTGCTCATGTTCAACCTTTAGTTGCTCATATGCTTCCACTGAAACTAGCTTTTCGGAGGTTGCCGAGTTAACCCCCTCCAGGATTGTAGCCTGGGCCTGTTCATACTGTTCCTTCAACTTCTCAAACTCTGCTTGTAAGGAGTCGTAGAGAAGAACTGGAATAAAATCCTGGCTTCCTGAAGGTTCCTCTTCATTTGCTTCTTTCTGCAAATATTCTAACTCCTGAACATCATAAGGGAGATGTGATCGGTGATTGGTCACGATGGCTCTATGGTCGCTCTCTGCTTGAGCTAGCTGCTTCTGTTGTCTTTCCAGATTCTCCCATTCGGTGTCATAGAACTTTTTCATTGTTTTCATCTCTTGTACGAGACGGTAACTCAATTGTTCTAATTGTTGTCGTAATTTGAAATAAAGTTGAGTCCGAGCTCGGTGTTCTTCCGTCATGGATATGTCCTTAAACTGAACAGACTCAGAATTCTCTGTCAAACTATGTTGTTGTTGTTCGGTGGAGATCTGTTCTGAAACTTTGTTCTTCTCTGGAGCATAAGCCTTTCTGCATGCCTTCGTTTTTCCAACCTTAGTCGGCAAGTCCATTTTAGCCTTGTCTTTCACATTTGGGTTGGTCTTATCATCATCCGATTCAGAATCTGAGCTGATTGTCTGCACCAAGTCCTCACTCGTTATGGCTTTTAGATAGTGCCATTCCATGTCTATTTTCTTGATCCACTCCCGTCCTAGAAGTGGTGGTCCTCCCTCAGGTAGTACGTATAAGTTCATTCTTGGGTGTTCTTTACCCCTATCTCTCACCTTGACTCTTATCTTTCCCATGGGGTGTACTTTATGCCCCGTGTATGTCTGCAATATGAACTTGGTATCTCTTAAGGGTATATGTGAGAATAGCTGGTGGTAATCCCTTCGATTTATGACTGATAGAGCTGATCCAGTGTCCAACTCCATTTTCACTTGGACTCCAGCTATTTTTAGCATGACCCAGATAGTTTGTAGGTCAGCTTCCTTACTCACATTGTGAATTCTCAGACTACCCAGCTCCTGGCCGTTTGGGTCTGAGTCCGAATTCTGTTCGTCTGAACTCTTCTCAGCCACCTTGTGTACCTTGTTGTACTTTTCCTGTGATGGCTTCCTTTGGTTGTTGGTCTTCTTCCCTGACCGGCATACCTTAGCTATGTGACCCAGTTTGCCACATTTCCTACATTCCTGGTTCTTAAACCAGCATTGGTTCTGGTCGTGTGTTGTCTTCCCACAACGATAGCATTTTGTTGTTGTCGAGGTAATTTGATCCACACTGAGTGCCGCTGTCTTTAGCTGCATTTCTGCAGTTCCCTTCGCTGCGGCTTCGTGCGATGCTGCAATAAGGACAGCCCTGTCAAGTGTAAGGTCGTTCTCTTCGAGTAGTCGCTTTTGCGTTCCTTCCTTTGCCAATCCGCACACGAACTTGTCTCGCAATGCCTCTGTCAGATTCCCTCCAAACTGGCAGTATTTCGCTAGTCTATGCAGTTCGACCAAGTATTCTGCATTGCTTTTGTCTTTCCGTTGCGTCCTCGCATAGAATTTGAATCGTTCTGCCAACATCAATGGCGTGGGGTTCAAGTGATCCTTCAGAACAGCCACAATATCATCGAAAGTCTGATCCGCCGGTTTAGCCAGTGATAGTAGATGCTTCAAGAGCCCGTATGTCTTCGCGCCCATCGAGTTTAGCAAGGTTATAGCTTTGTCATCTTCTTCTATTTTATTGGCCTCACAATAGATCTCAATGCGTTCCACATACATGGCCCAGTCTTCTACCTCGGAATTAAAATCATTGATGTTACCACGCTTAGGCATCTTCCTCTCTTCCTGATAAACAGCATGAATTATTTCTTTAAAAAAATTTTTTTTTTCCAAGATGGCGGATCCCGCGAAAATGGCGGTTCCCCACGCTTATCTTCTCTCCCCGCCCACGTCAATGGCGGTTTCCCGCTTCTGTCTTCTTCCCCGCCTAATGGCGGCTTTCCGCGTTTCTTCCCTGGTGGGAGGGGTACACTTTCCCCACGGGCGACGGCCGCTGGCTTTCAGGTTCACAGCCTGCGCGTCGGCTTCAGTGCTTTCCCTTTTCTCGGCAGGGCAACCGGCGCTTGGTACACCCCGTTGACGGAGAACAGTTTCAGCCGCTGGACTGGCTCTCGCTCAGTCTCCCTTGGTCGGCTCTGCCTCTCCCGCTCGCTCGGCTCCCAATCGCGCCTCCCAGCCCTCTCGCAGTCTGGTGCTTCCCTCCCCAGCTGCGGCTGAGTTTACTCTTCCCGCGCCTACGTTCCCGGTCGCAGCGCTTCGTAGCTTCGGTCGCAGCCCGGCCTTTTTCGCCGGTCGCGGTCTAGCTGTCTCACGACGCCGTTGCGTCCCCAGCCTGTCTGTACCGTGGCTTCCTTGCTCCACGCTGCCCCAGTCTCAGCGCCTCTGGACCCGACTTCTGTCCGGCTCCTTTCCCCCTCGACCGTGGTCGAGTGCACCGCCCTTATCCTCCGGTTATTCTTTTTACTTTCCCTTACTCACAGTCATCGTGGCCGCCTTGCTTCTCGTGCTGATCGGCTCACTCCTCACCGTGGCAGAAGGGACAGTCAGTGCCTGTTGCTGATGGAAGTCTTTGTCTCTAAATTCTTCCTCCTTTCTAGTTCTGCAGCCTCGAGTTTTCTCCCAGCAGAACGACGAGGGCGGTTGCCTCTTCTCGACGCTCGTTAACTGCTTCGGAAGTATTGTTGCCGCAGGGTACGATCGGACTCGTCGCCACTGTAAAGTCTGTGGGTTGTTTAGTTAATTAATACACAGACTCCAAGAGTAACTTAAAACAGGACTTTACTATTCGAAGGTCAGGGCGAATCTGCCAAATAAATCCTGACACAGCACTTATATACCGGTGTGGTCACCGTCGGTATTACAGTATACAGAAGCCAACAAAGTAGTGCCACACCTAAAATAGTTCTCTTAAAGGTGAACGGTTACATACAATGGTTTTCTTAAAGGTAGATGGATACATACACTACAAGAGCAAATACAATTGAGTTCAGAGAACATACAGCACTGACACTATAGGCTCGATTTTGCCACTGGGGCGGGCTAGGGGTGTGTCAGCTGTTTTTCGAGTCCTGAACCCAATTCCAGTGTGATGTGGGGAAAAAGTGCGATTTTCCCCTAATTGGGCAATTGATTTCCAGCGTGTGGGAACCCCTGGCCCAATTAGTCTTTCCATCCTGAAAGTCGCCTCCGATGATGTCATCAATGCTGCCGGATTTAAGGCCTGCAAGCAGCCTTGCTTCTTCTGGAGACCTTAAACTTTATGCCCATTGTTGTGATCACTTCATTCAGCAACTATGTCCAGCAGTAGGCCATAGTGTGCTCCAAGGTTCGATGACGCCGCCCTGCAAGCTCTGGTGGAGGGAGCAAGAGCAAATAAGGAGGTACTCTTCCCTTCCTCAGGGAGGAAGAAGCCTCCCCAGCAGACTAAAGCTGTGTGGATGCAAGTGGCCCAGGAGGTCAACTCTAAGTCTATGTGCCACAGAACCTGGCTGCAGTGCAGGAAAAGGTTTCATGACTTTCTCCGCACAGGAAAAGTGAGTATGACTTTCCCATCACCCTCAATCTGATCCCCATCGCCTCTCCTCACCAGCACTCTTTGCCAACCTCTTCCTCCACATCCCACTTGACACTTACATCCCTGCACCCTTACCCATTCCATCTCTCTCTATGGTCACATTCACTTAACTATTCGACCATGCAGCCCTCACACTCTCTATCACTGTGATACAATGACAATTTACAACACACAGGGAGGGCCCTTTATCTCCTTCTAAGCATCTATGCTATGGAATCTCTACACTCACTCCCTCATTCTCACTCAAGCTCCACTTGTGACCCTCATTGCAGGAAAAGAGAGCCCACAATAAGAGGGAAAGAGGAAGGACAGGAGGAGGGCCACTCTCAGTAGCCCAGATCACCACCTCGGAGGAGGCGGCCCTGGAAATCGCTGGGATCATGGAGGATTCCCAAGTGGGGGACGGACAGACAGGCGCATCACAGCAAGCTGGTGACAGAATAGTTTGGCATCTCTCTCATTGACATTGCATGAGTCACTGATAATTATTCCGATGCTCTAACAGATTGACTTATGATCATCTGCAATATTCAATGTGCATGTAAACTTTACCTCACATGTCTAACTCTTTCCTTTACTCCCCCACAGGACCATCAACAGCCCCCGTCCCCATTATCCAGGAGGAAGAGCCTGAGCCTCCAGACTCCTCAAAGGAAGCTGCAACCTCTGAGGGCGCAGTGTCAGCAGAATTCAGCGCACCCAGCATCAGCGCAGACACTCACACTTCGGTGGGACCCTCACGAGATAGAGTAGTGTTGTCACCTGGTGTATCACAGCTCACAAGTGAGCATCAGCAGATGGTGGCGACAGGGACAGCAGTGGAGAGTCCTCGTCAGAGGTTGCATGACTCTGCCAGCTCAGCTCAGCTGCATGTCGACCCTGTGCCTCCGGGTCCATCCAGAAGGGGAGTGGTGCTGGAACTCCAGGAACAGGTGCAGGAGTCTCTGGCAGGTTTTGTCTCCAGGGTCGCTGCGAGTGTGGAGCGAATGGAGGAGCCCATCGCTAACATCAGCAGAGCCTTTGTGGAGGCGTTGGTGCATGAACACATCACCATGGAAAGGATGGCAACCTCCATGGAAAGGATGGCTACCTCAGTGGTAAGGCTGGCTACCGTAGAGGACAGGATGGCTACGGTAGAGGAGAGGATGGCTAGGTCCATGGAGGAGCTTAGTCGCCAGGGTATGGAAAACATGGTAATTGTTCAGAATAGACTGACCTCCCTTGAGGAGTGATGGTCAGCTATTGAACAAACAAACCAGACCTCCATGCAAGTCCTCGGGAGTAGGACTTCCAGTACAGAAACGGGTCCTCATGGCTCCCCTGAAGTGCAGCAAGGTGCTGTCAAGTGGGGCTGACCCATGAGAGGGATGTTGGTGGCAGACAACAAGTAAGTGGGGGCTCGGTTATGGATCTGGTGGACATGTGGCTGGAGTTGTAGCTCTCCTCAGCTTCGGTGGATTGGCTCCGCAACGGCGTCATTAGCCATATCTTCAGGTGATCGCCCTTGTCTCCAAGTAGCCATCCGCAAAGTTGGTCTGGCGGACAGAAAAGCGGAGGCACACTAGACTGGCGCAGGATGAAGGAGTCATGGCAACTGCCAGGGTGCTTGGCACAAACATGCAAAATTTCCTTCTTGTGGTCACACACCAGCTGTACGTTGAGGGAGTGGAAGCTCTTGCGGTTACCTGGATTGTGATGGGGTGCCTTCAGGGCCACATGTGTGCAGTCAATGATGCCCTGCACCCTTGGAAAGCCTGCCAGATTGTCAAACCCAACCGCATGCGCAGTTACACTGGCTTGATCCTTGGAGAAATTGATGTAATTGTGCGCGATGGCAAAGAGGGCATCGGTTACCTGCGTGATGCAAGTGTGTGCGGCCGCCTGGGTGACGCTGCTGATGTCTGCTGCTGATCCCTGGAATGAGCCTGAAGCAAAAAAGTTGAGTGTGGTGGTGACTTTGACGGCCACTGGTAAGGGGTGTCCACCTGCTCCTCTGGGCTCCAGGTCTTGCTGCAGCATTGAGCAGATGTCACCCACTACCTGTCGCGAAAGTCGGAGCCTCCTTTGGCACTGCTGCTTAGTCATGTTGAGGTAGCTCATCCTCTGTCTGTAGACCCTGTTTTAGGGGTATCTCCTGCGCCGACGTGCTTCCATGTGCTGGTGCCTTCTGGCCTGTGCAGCTTCAGGTGGGTGAGCAGCAGCTTGGAGCTCCTGCTGTTGCTCCTGCAGCTGGTGCTGCTGTTGGTCATGGTTCTGCTGCTGCCGCGGCTGGTCTTCATCCGAATCTGATGTCTAGGAGGAAAGGAAATAAATAGTTCCCATTCTTCTGGTATATACCTCATTGAGGAAGCGCTCATTCAAGATGAGGAGAGGGGTTTCCCAGGAAGTCACACTGGAGATGGGTGTCAGGCTCCAAACTTCCACAACAATGAGTATGCCTGCTAAAAGTTCCTCCAGACCTGAGACAACAAAGTTCTGCCACCTGCAAATGATGATTGGTGAAAACTCCTTTTTAATGGTGGAGCTACAGCTGTTAGTATGCAGTCCACTTGTGATGCCGCCGGGATTCACTGGCGTGTTCCAGAGGAGACGTGCAGCACGTGGGAAAAGTGTTAAAATCAGAAAGGCCTCTCAAAATGGGATTATAGAGGCAATTAAGTGGTTGTTAAGGGCCTTAAGGGCCTATCCCACCTCTTGGAAACGGGGTCAGAAAACTTGCATGTGGGAAAATTGCTTGGAGATCAGGCCCGCATGCCATATTTTGCAATTTTACCACCTCACACGCCTCCAATCCCGCCTCCTTGGGCCTGGCAAAATCGAGCCCTTAGAGTTTGTAGCAGGGGCTGAAGACAATGAACCAGATATTCCGATCGCAGGCCTCCCGCGGGCGGAGGATGCAATCTGGAAAAATCTGCGCCCTTACCTGAGGGCTCCGGGGAGGCACACAGTTCCGATGCTGGGCCTCTCCAACTGACGGTGCGCAGGGCCCACGTATCCCAGAGGCGCAGGTAGTTTGCAGGAAGACCTGTCAAATGTATTAATGGAGATCACCCCCAAAACATAGTAAAACTTATATATTTTTTAAAAATCACATTTTTAAAATGACTTTTAAGTACAAATAAATTAACTATTTTAAAAACTTTAAATTTTTGGAAAAAATAATTAAAGTTTTTTACGGGTCTAAAAATAAACTTATCTTTTCTTAAAGTATTTTTAATTGATAAATCAGTGGAAATTTTTTTTTTTACTTTTTTCAACTCTTATCCTGGTAAAAGCAGGCCTTACACCTGCTTTTACCAGGCATAAGAATTGTAAGGGTTTTCTGCGGGCGGAGGGTCTCCAAAAAGCGGAACTGTCCACCCGCAGAGACCCTTCTCCAGCGCAGCCAGAGGATCTGTCAAGAGCTTTCTTGAGAGATCAGAAATGCCGGTTTTCAGCGCGTGCGCAGTGCACAGCGCGTACCCACCCGTAGGGATCGGAATATCCGGCACAATGTCTTTGATGTTGCTAGGGGTAAAAATTGGGTAGTGCCCAATTTTAGCACCCCGAGAAAGTTAGGGCCCCCGCGGCCGATTTTCTGAGGTAGCGCCCTGAGAGGGAGGAGAGGCGCTACTGGAAGCGTCCTGTGTCCCTATTGGGGTGCTGCGAGTCAATATCGCGGCACTACATGCTGCAGCGCCATGCGCTGCGGCACATCATGCCGTGGTACTGCAGGCCATCCTTCCCTTATTAAAGGGGAGGGGCCTGGCGCAGTGCATCCTGGCGCCTAGCTGGGCCACCAGGGATCGGGAATGCCGGCAAATGAGCCTGGCACTCAAGAGGAGTACCGTGCTCAGGGAGAGCAGCCGGCACCCCATGGGGGTGGGGGGCTTCATGGCAGCCAGTAACAGCAATGGGGGCAGGTGCTGGCAGGCGGCCAGCAGCAAAAATGGCCGCCCGCCACCTCCCCTTTAACTAGCGCTGCCCCAGCCACAGGTAGGCCCCCCTGACCCCGGCGGACATAGCATCCGGTGGTAAATCGGGGGGCGCCACCCAAGATTACAGCTGGGGCGCGAGCGGGGCGCTACGCACGGCGATGATGTCATCACCAACGGCGCAGCAGCACGCGGCTCTAACAGTTAGCGCCACCGCTAACCTCCCGTTGAATTTTGCGGGAGGCGTTAGCGGCGCCGCGCCAAGGAGGCAGGTTGATTTGCGCACCGTTATAACGGGAGGTGCTAATCAACCAAATTTAGCCCCCCTAATGTTTAATTGGAGGAATCTGCAGGTCATCCAAGACCTGATGTTGGACAAGCAGTCTGACAACACAGAGGCAGTGGAGTGGTCGAGAGAGGTGGTGGTGGTGAGGTAGAGCTGGGTGTCATCAGTATACACATAGAACCTGAAGTCATGACTTCCGATGATGTTGCCAAAGGGCAGCATGTAGATGAGAAATAGGATGGGCACAAGGATAGATTCATAGTGGGCTCCAGTGGTAAAGGTGCAGGAAGAGAAGCCATTGCAGGACATTCTGTGGCTACGACTGGATAGGTAATAGTGGAACAAAGCAAGTATATTCCCACTCAGCTTGACAACGTTGGAGAGGCGTTAGTGAAGGATGGTGTAACTAACCGTGTTTAAAAACTATGGAAATAAAGATGAGAAGGGATAGTGCACCATAGCCACAGTCACAGAGGATGTCTCTTTTGACTCTGAACTGGGCCGAAACTTGCTCGGAGAGGTTCAAACTTGGAGTTGCAGCAACAATGGCAGACAGGTATGGGCCAACGGACAGCAGCATTGCCTTCTACTCCACAGTTGCAGATAACGTACAGTGGCCTAGAAATTCCCTACCATACCACTGTGTGTTTGCGCCGTATTTCTGAAAAAAATGCTGCCCGCCTCATTTCTACCCGCTTACAGTGTGGGACGCAGCTGCCGTCATTTTGGTGCCGTTGCCAGCTCTGGCCTCTCAAATTCAAATGAGCAGATTGTGACATCAATCGGTGTGCAACGCCTGATTTGACACACGGCAGCTATTTTTGACTTTGCTGCATGCCATAACGCCCTCTCCAAACCCTGTATGGAAGAACATGCGAGCAGCAGTACTGTAGAGTCAATGTTAGGGCTCCTTAAAGGGACACACACATCTTTCAGGTAAGTTTGGATTTCCGCTCTTGGTGTGTTCTCTATATATTATTGAAGTAGTAGGTCAGTACAATACATTTAAACATTTGTTAAAGTGTGCAGCGAGCGCAGGGAGTGCTGCTGGACGCTTGCAAGGCTTTGGATGGTAAAAAAAGGCACGAGAAAAGAGATAATGCTGGAAATAGTCAGCAGGTAAGGCAGCATCTGTGGAGAGAGAAACAGAGATAACTGCTCCTGCTTCCCCCTCCCTCCATCCCTCCTCCACCCCGCCATGCTCCTGCTTCCCTCCCGGACTCCTGCTTCCCTTCCCAGACTCCTACTTCCATTACATAGGATTACATAGGATTATGGCACAGAAACAGTCCACGCCGCATTTATGCTCCACTCAAGCCCCCTCCCGTCTTTCCTCATCTAAATCTATCAGTGTAACCCTCTATTCCCTTCTCCCTCATATGCTTGTCCAGCCTCCCCTTAAATGAATCTATACTATTCGCTTCAACCACTGCCTGTGGTAGCGAGTCCCACATTCACACCACTCTTTGGACAAAGATTCTTCTGAATTCCCTATTGAATTTCTTGGTAACTATCTTATATTGATGGCCTCTAGTTATGCTCTTCCCCACATGTGGAAACATTCTCTCTGTATCTACTCCATCAAAACCTTTCATAAGTTTAAAGACCTCTAGTAGGTCACCCCTCAGCCTTCTTTTTTCAAGAGAAAAGAGACACAGTGGGCTCGATTTTGCCATTGAGGGCTGGCTGAGGTGTGTCAGGTGGTTTTCGTGTCAGGACCCTCTGGTGGAGGGAGCAAGATCAAATAAGGAGGTGCTCTTCCCTTCCTTAGGGAGGAAAAAGCCTCCCCAGCAGACTAAAGCTGTGTGGCTGCAAGTGGCCCAGGAGGTCAACTCAATCTCTATGTGGCGCAGAACCTGGCTGCAGTGCAGGAAGGGGTTTCATGACCTTCTCCACACAGGAAAAGTGAGTATGACTTTCCCATCACCCTCAATCTGATCCCCATCGCCTCTCCTCACCAGCATTCTGCTTTGCCAACCTCTTCCTCCACATCCCACTTGACACTTACATCCCTGCACCCTTACCGATTCCCTCTCTCTCTATGGTCACATTCACTTAACTATTCGACCATGCAGCCCTCACACTCCCTATCACTGTGATGCAATGACAACATATTACAACACACAGGGAGGGCCCTTTGTCTCCTTCTTAGCATCTATGCTATGAATTCTTTACACTCATTCCTTCATTCTCACTCAAGCTCCACTTCTGTCCATCAATGCAGGAAAAGAGAGCCCACAATAAGAGGGAAAGAGCGGGGACAGGAGAAGGGCCACCCTCAGTAGCCCAGATCACCACCTCAGAGGAAGCAGCCCTGGAAATTGCTGGGATCGAGGAGGATTCCCAAGTGGGGGACAGACAGACGGGCACATCACAGCAAGCTGGTGACAGAATAGTTTGGCATCTCTCTCATTGACATTGCATGAGTGACTGATAATGATTCTGATGCTCTAACAGATTGACTTATGATCATCTGCACAGTTCAATGTGCATGCAACCTTTACCTCACATCTCTAACTCTTTCCTCTACTCCCCCACAGTATCATCGACAGCCTCCATCCCCACTGTCCAGGAGGAACAGCCAAAGCCCCAAGACTTCTCAGAGGAAGCTGCAACCTCTGAGAGCGCAGCGTCAGCAGAATTCAGCGCACCCAGCACCCGCGCAGACACTCACACCTCGGCGGGAACTTCGCGAGATAGAGTAGTGTTGTCACCTGGTGTATCACAGCTCACAAGTGAGCATCAGCAGATGGTGGAGACAGGGACAGCAGTAGGGAGTGCTCGTCGGAGGGCGCAGGGCTCTGCCAGCTCGGCTCAGCTACATGTTGATCCTGTGCCTCTGGGTCCATCCAGAAGTAGAGCAGTGCTGGAACTCCAGGAACAGGTGCAGGAGTCTCTGGCAGGTTTTGTCTCCAGGGTTGCTGTGAGTGTGGAGGACAAAGGGCTTAATTAAGAAAGGGAAAATAGAATATGAGAGTAAGCTTGCTGGGAACATAAAAACTGACTGTAAAAGCTTTTATAGATATGTGAAGAGAAAAAGATTGGTGAAGTCAAGCGTAGGTCCCTTGCAGTCAGAATCAGAGGAATTTATAATGGGGGACAAAGAAATGGCAGACCAATTAAATACATATTTTGGTTCTGTCTTCACAAAGGAGGACACAAATAACCTCCCAGAGATGTCGGGGAACATAGGGTCTAATGAGAGGGAGGAACTGAAAGAAATCAGTATTTGTAGGGAAATGGTGTTAGGGAAATTGATGGGATTGAAGGCCGATAAATCCCCAGGGCCTGATAATCTACATCCTAGGGTACTTAAGGAAGTGGCCCTAGAAATAGTAGATGCATTGCTGATCATCTTCCAACATTCAATGGAATCTGGAACAGTGCCCATGGATTGGAGGTTAGCTAATGTTACCCCACTATTCAAAAAAGGTGGTAGAGAGAAAACGGGGAATTACAGACCAGTAAGCCTGACATCGGTAATGGGGAAAATGCTAGAGTCCATTATAAAAGATGTAATAGCAGAGCACTTGGAAAACAGTGACAGGATCGGACAAAGTCAACATGGACTTACAAAAGGTAAATCGTGCTTGACTAATCTACCGGAATTTTTTGAGGATGTAACTAGTAAAATAGATTAGGGAGAACCAGTAGATGTGGTGTATTTGGACTTTCAGAAGGCTTTCGATAAGGTCCCACATAAGAGATTAGCATGTAAAGTTAAGGCACATGGGATTGGGGGCAAGGTATTGACTTGGATAGAGAACTGGTTGGCAGATAGAAAGCAAAGAGTTGGAATAAACGAGTCTTTTTCCGAGTGGCAGGCAGTGACTAGTGGGGTACCACAGGGATCGGTCCTTGGACCCCAGCTATTCACAATATATATTAATGATCTAGACAAGGGAAATGGATGTAATATCTCCAAATTTGCAGGCGACACAAAGCTGGGTCGGTGTGTGTGCTGTGATGAGGATGCCGAGAAACTACAGGATGATTTGAACAGGTTGGGTGATTGGGCAGAAGCATGGCAGATGCAATATAATGTGGATAAATGTGAGGTTATCCACTTTGGTGTCAAAAACAGGAAGGCAGATTATTATCTGAATGGCAATAGATTGGGAGAAGGGGAAGTGCAATGAGACCTGGGTGTCCTTGTGCACCAGTCGCTGAAAGTAAGCATGCAGGTGCAGCAGGCGGTTAAGAAGGCAAATGGTATGTTGGCCTTCATAGCGAGAGGGTTTGAGTACAGGAGCAAGGATGTCTTGCTGCAGTTGTACAGGGCCTTGGTGAGACCACATCTTGAGTATTGTGTGCAGTTTTGGTCGCCTTATCTGAGGAAGGATATTCTTGCCATGGAAGGAGTTCAGCGAAGATTCACCAGGCTGATACCTGGGTGATGGGCCTTCAATAACCACAAAACTAGAAGTTATAGACTTAAACAAGTTGGCTTTTAATCACTAAGATCAGAGCTAACATCTCAACACGCCGACTGGTTCACAGGAATGAGTCATGCAGATCCTGGGATCTTTATGTAAGAGAAGTCAGGGGCGGAGCCAAGAGCCAAGACCTGGAACCTCCCAGGTTAGTCGGGAAAGAGGAAGTGAAACTATACACAGTGGGGGAGGGTAATATACATGAGTGCATAATGAATACAGGATCAAGACAAACAGATTTCATTACATTCACCCCTTCTATAGATTTAGTCCATCGGGGTGATGTTTCTTAAAAGTTGGTATAAGTGAGTCTGTCAGGAGGTTTTGCAGTTCTCAGTGATCAGCGCAAAGCCGGTTGGGGTGCCTCTAGGGGAGTGGATTCTGGTTCCTCCGCTGTTCGGGCCTCCGCAGTGTCGTCCAGGTTATCTGCAGTGTCCTCCAGGTTAAAGTTGGGTATTGATACCTCTGGGCGTCCTGTCTCTTTGTAGTGTAGGTCTTCATCGGGTAGTCTCCCATCGTTCTCTCCGCTCCCTGAGGGAGCGAGGTCTTTTATGGAAACAGTGTCCTCTCGCCCGTCAGAGTATTCGATATAGGCGTACTGAGGGTTTGCATGGAGGAGCTGTACCTTTTCCACAAGGGGGTCCATTTTATGGCCTCTCACGTGCTTCCGCAATAGTACTGTCCCCGGAGACGTCAGCCACGCGGGTAGAGATATGCCCGAGGTGGATTTCCAGGGGAAAACGAACATCTTTTCGTGAGGGGTAGCGTTAGTGGCAGTACATAACAGAGACCTTATGGAGTGGAGCACGTCTGGGTGGACTTCCTGCCAGCGGGAGGTCGGAAGGCCTTTTGACTTTAAGGCTAATGTGACAGCCTTCCAAACAATAGCATTCTCCCTTTCCACTTGCCCATTACCCCGGGGGTTGTAGCTAGTGGTTCTGTTAGTGGCTATCCCCTTCGAGAGCAAGAACTGGCGCAGCTCGTCACTCATGAATGACGTCCCCCTATCGCTGTGTATGTAGTTCGGCATGCCAAACATGCAGAATAGATTACAGAGACACTTGATGACCGTGGCACTGGTCATGTCTGTAATGATATCAGCAAATAGTGATGGTATTTGCCTGTTTGATTATTATGCCTTACCAGCATATTTGCCTGTTTGATTATTTATGCCTTACCAGCAGAGGGCATGTGAGAGAGACAGTTTAGTTTTAGTTTTGTTTTAGATGGATCTCTAAGATGGTGTTTCCTGTAAAACTGTTAACATGCTTGAAGACACTTTAGATTAAAAGACAGTGGCCGAGAAATTGAGTGCCCTTAGCGCCGATTTTGCGGCGCTAGAGGGCCTAGCGCTGCATTTGGCGCCGGCGCCGAAATTGCCTGGGGCCCTTACGCCGCGGTAGACCGGTAGCGCTGCGCCGGCACCGATGACGTCATCGGTGTGCGCAGCGTCCCGGTTGCCATGCCGACGGGCCCCAGCGCCGAAATTCAGTTGCGGCCGCCTCGCCCGTGACAGCCGCAACTAAGACTCTGGCAACAGAGTCTTACGAGTCTTTGCGCCGGCGCATTAAAGGCCCCGTGGCGGCCGGCCGCTTTCCCGCCGGCCGCAGCTCCCTCCCCGGACTTCCCCCCCCCCCCCCCCGGAACAGAAGCAAGCCCGGCACTTGTCCGAGGTGCCGGGCTCATTTTTTAAAAGATTTTCGCGGGCCGCGATCGGGTGCAGGCAGCTCCTCCTTAAGGGAAGGAGGAGGCCTGCACTTCCCGAGCCTGCCGCACCGCATCAGGTGCCGCAGCGCCGGAATTGCGGCGCGAAACGGCAGTTAGCGCCGATTTACCGCCGCAAAGACCCTTCAGTAGCGCCGGCAGCCGTTTGGGCGCGGCCCTGCTGAATTTTTGGCGCGCGCAGGGAGACTTAGTGCCGGCACTAACTTCCGGCGCTAAAGCCCTGGCTAAGCCAAAACTCAATTTCTAGGCCATTCTCTTTCATGAATGTGTCGTCATTGAACCCACATACAAATCGATACATGGTGTCAGAAGTGATTGAACGAGATGAAGAGGAAAAATCTGAAGTTAGCAACTCGACGAGATAGTGGCAAGCAAGCTATCCAGCGAAATCAGCTCTCCACATATTAGCAAGCCAAAAGCGAACATCGTTACTTACCTTTGGAGAATAGCTAACGAAGTGAAAAATGGTAGGATAACACCCACCGGCGAAGCTTCAGTTGACAGGTAATGTGGCTGAAAGTTGGAGGAGGTTCAAACAACGTTTGGAGTTGTATTTAGTGGCAATCGGAGCTGACGAGAAAAGTGATAAAATGAAAGCGTCAGTGTTCTTACATGTCGTGGGTGATGAAGCGCTGGAGGTGTATAATAACATCACATTCGCTGCTGATGGAGACAAAATGAAGCTGGATAAAATAATGGAACAGTTTGAGGCCTACTACATACCTAAATGTAACGTGACGTTTGAGAGGCACAGATTTTTCACATGTGTACAGAAAACGGGAGAGACTATTGATCAGTATGTGACTGAACTGAGAAACAGAAGCAAAACATGTGAATTTGGGGGACTGACAGACTCGCTGATAAAAGACAGACTGGTGTGTGGTATTCCAGATAATGGTCTAAGGGAAATACTGCTAAGAGAGCAAAATCTAGACCTGGGAAAAGCCATAGCACTGTGTAGGGCTACAGAGACTGTGAAGTTGCAGGCAAAGGAGCTGTTCAGTGACAGTAGCTGCAACGTGGATGCAGTGAGAAAGAACGGACACAAACCGTTTAACAAAAAGAGCACCAATGTGAAAAAAGAGGCGTGGCCAGCGAACAAAAATGAAAGGGGCAATCGAAAGTCATGTAGTCGATGCGGTACACAGCATACACCAAAAAAGTGTCCAGCATATGGTAAAACATGTAATAGTTGCAACAAAAACAACCATTATGCCCGTTGCTGTAAGAACCAAGCGCAACAAAGCAAGGTCCATGCAGTAGATGAAAGCGAGATAGAGGAGTTCCATGTGGATGTTGTGTCTGAAAACAAAAAAGTAAAAAGAGACTGGATGTTGACACTAAAAGTGAATGACATACACATTCCATTTAAATTGGATACTGGAGCACAAGTTAATGTGATATCAGAGACTGATTTTAAGAAAATTAGACCCAAACCAAAGATACATGGAATAAAAGTGAAAGTGACAGGATACTCAGGTACTAATATACCAGTGAAAGGAAGATGCATTGTCAAATTGACACACAAGGACAGAGAGCACACGCTAGCATTAATCGTGGTGCCAAAGGATGTGCAAGCCATACTAGGTTTAAAAGCCTGTGAGAGACTGAACCTGGTAAAGAGAGTCCTCATTGTGGAAAGCGAAGGAGAGACAGTCTATGATGAACTCATGAAAGAGTACAATGACCTATTTCAGGGTCTAGGCTGCCTTCCAGGAGAACACACGATCAGAGTAGATAAAAGTATGCCAACGGTCATAGATCCATGCAGAAAAGTTCTGTTTGCTCTTCAAAAGCAACTGAAGGCAGAGTTGGACAGGATGGAAAGCCTGAACATGATTCAAAAGATAGATGAGCCAACTGAGTGGATGAGTTCCCTCGTCGTTGTGGACAAAAAGAATGGAAAGCTCAGAATTTGCCTGGATCCAAGAGATCTAAACAGAGCAATAAAGAGAGAGCACTTCAAGCTTCCTACACGTGAGGAAATCATGTCACAGTTTGCAAATGCAAAGTATTTCAGCAAGTTAGATGCATCATCAGGATTTTGGCAGATGAAACTGGACGAGGCAAGTTCAAGACTGTACACGTTCAACAGTCCATTTGGCAGATACAGATTCCTAAGGTTACCATTTGGCATTGCCTCAGCTCCTGAAGTGTATCACAAAACTATCCATATGATCTATGAGCACCTGGAGGGAGTTGATACATCAATGGATGACATCATAGTATGGGGAACCACGAGAACTGAGCATGACGAGAGACTGAAAAAAGTGCTGGAAGCAACAAGGAAAACAAACCTGAAGCTGAATAGAGAGAAATGCCAGCTCGGGGTGACAGAACTGACATTCGTGGGAGATATCCTTAGCAGTGAGGGCATCAGACCAGATCCCAGAAAGGTGTCCGCCATTGAGAGTATGCCAAAGCCACAATGCAAAAAGGACGTGCAGAGGTTTAATGGAATGATCAACTACATGGGTAAATTCATATCCAACCTCTCAGAAAAGATGGCGCCACTGAGACGACTAACTGAAAAGAACATAGAATGGGAATGGAATCATGAGCATGAGAAGTCATGGAGCGATCTAAAGAAACTGCTCACAGAGGAACCAGTTCTGAGGTTTTATGACCCAGCGAGACCCATCAAGATATCATCAGATGCATCACAGAGTGGGCTCGGTGCCATTCTTCTGCAAAAATAAGACTACTGGCAACCTATTGCATATGCATCACGCTCAATGACAGACGCGGAGACGCGATATGCTCAAATAGAAAAGGAGCTGCTCAGCATCACATACGCCTGTGAAAGATTTCACCAGTTCGTGTCAGGACAAGCAATCAGTGTAGAGACTGACCATAAGCCCTTGATTGCATTGTTCCAAAAGCCACTAAATGGCTGTCCGCTAAGAATACAAAGAATGATGATCAGGCTGCAACACTATACACTGAATGTTGCGTACACCCCGGGTAAGCTGATGTATATAGCAGACACGTTGTCCAGAGCTGTAGACCCAAGAGAGCCCGCAAACACCAAAATGGATGAAAAAGTGAACGCCTACGTGGACATGATCACAAGTGCACTGCCCATAGCAGATGCAAAAATGGAGCTCATAAAGACTGAGACAAACAAAGATGAAACACTGAGACGACTGAGGAAAAGCATCTTGGATGGATGGCCCAACATGAAGCAAGACTGCTCACCTGACATGGCAGAGTACTGGAACTGCAGGGCGGAACTATCAGTGGTCGAAGATATCATCTACAAAGGAAGTAAAATAGTTATCCCAAAGAGTCTGAGAAAACAGATGCTGAAAAGGATCCATGGAGGACATCTGGGAATCGAAAAGTGTAAGAAAAGAGCACGAGAGGTGATGTACTGGCCATGAATCAACCAAGATGTGACAAATGAGGTGTCAAACTGCACAATATGCCTGAAATATTGAGCAAGCAATCCGGTAGAACCACTAAAGCCACACCCAGCGCCAGACAGACCTTACCAGAAGGTAGGCGCTGACCTATTCGTATGTCAAGGGAAGGACTATCTTGTAGTCACAGACTATTACTCCCTGTATCCAGAGGTTTGTAGACTGTACACCACCACTGCAGATGCTGTGATAACATGTATGAAAGCCATATTCTCCAGACATGGTGTGGCAAGCGAGGTCTTCACAGACAACGGACCCCAGTTTTACAATGCAAGTTTCCGACACTTTGCCAAAGAGTGGGACTTTGTCCACACAACGCCAAGTCCTCACTTTCCACAGTCCAATGGACTAGTGGAAAAATCGGTCCAGACAGTGAAAAGACTGATGTACAAGGCAAAAGACAGTGGAACTCACTTCTACCAGAGCATGCTTGTATACCGCACAATGCCGCTCGAGTGTGGTATGTCACCAGCCCAACTCCTTGTGGGACGTCTGCTAAGGTCAAACCTACCCATCCCGGAGAACCTCCTGAAAACAAAAGAGGGGGAGAAAGTGAGGAAGTTCAAAGAACAACAGAAAGAAAAGCAAAAGTACTACTATGACAGAGGAACACAAAACCTACCTGAACTCCACACTGGTGACCAAGTAAGGTTCAAAGACAAAACAAACATATGGACTCAGAAGGGAACTGTCCTGAGTGAAGTTCAACCAAGATCATACACCATTCAGACAGATGAGGGTGCTGTTCTGCGAAGAAATCATCGGGATCTTCTCATGAGACCAGCCACAGCAAGTCAAAAGACTGATACTGTTGAACAACCTGATCACACAGCAGTTCAAAAGACTGATACTGTTGAACAACCTGATCACACAGCTGAGAAACCATCATCTGAGGCAACAACTCAGATTCAAGGACAATCAATCAGAAAATCCTCAAGACACGTGAAGCCTTCTGAGAGACTCATTGAGCAAGTTTAAGGACTCTTGTTATAGAAGGAAGTAATGTTATCTTATTCTCTCTTCAAGTTCTAGTGTATTTACATAGTTCATGTGAACACACAAAACAAGGTTAAAAAACCTTGATAATGATAATGATAATGTAAGTTCATTAAGTGTTACAGTTAAAATGCAGAGTAATACAAAGAAAACATATTGTTAGATAAAAGTAAAATACTTTTGTTTTAAGAAAGGGAGATGTAATGATATCAGCAAATAGTGATGGTATTTGCCTGTTTGATTATTATGCCTTACCAGCATATTTGCCTGTTTGATTATTTATGCCTTACCAGCAGAGGGCATGTGAGAGAGACAGTTTAGTTTTAGTTTCGTTTTAGATGGATCTCTAAGATGGTGTCTCCTGTAAAACTGTTAACATGCTTGAAGACACTTTAGATTAAAAGACATTCTCTTTCATGAATGTGTCGTCATTGAACCCACATACAAATCAATACAATGTCTGGACAGGGAATGGCGAAGGGGAAGCGGGAATATTCATCAATGATATTGAGGAAGTATACGTTACGGCCGGCAGAGGGAAGGGGTCCCTTGAAGTCCAGACTTAGGCGCTCGAATGGCCGTGTGGCTTTGATAAGGTGTGCACGGTCAGGCCTGTAGAAACGAGGCTTGCATTCCGCACAGATGCGGCAGGCTCTGGTCATTGCCCTGACCTCCTCGATGGAGTGGGGCAGATTGCGGGACTTTATAAAATGGTATAGTCGGGTGACCCCTGGGTGACAGAGGTCGTTGTGGAGACCCTGTAATTTGACCGTATGAATGCTGGCACACATTCCCCGCGATAGGGCGTCTGGGGGTTCATTAAGGGCTCCCGGCCTGTACATAATATCATAGTCGAATGTGGATAGTTCGATCCTCCACCTGAGTATTTTGTCATTCTTGATTTTCCCCCTTTGTTTGTTATTAAACATGAAAGCCACCGACCGCTGGTCGGTGAGCAGGGTGAAACGTTTGCCGGCTAGGTAGTGTCTCCAGTGCCGCACTGCCTCCACTATAGCCTGTGCCTCCTTCTCGACAGAAGAGTGCCTGATTTCAGGTCCCTGAAGGGTTCGGGAGAAGAAGGCCACAGGTCTCCCAGCCTGATTGAGGGTCGCAGCTAAGGCAAAGTCTGACGCATCGCTTTCGACTTGAAAAGGAATGCATTCGTCCACTGCACACACTGCAGCCCTTTCAATGTCCTGTTTAACACTGGTGAAAGCCTCCCGAGCTTCAGCTGATAGTGGGAAGGACGTCGATTTAATGAGGGGTCGGGCCTTATCAGAGTAATTGGGCACCCATTGGGCATAATACGAAAAAAATCCCAGGCACCTTTTTAAAGCTTTGGGATTGTGTGGCAGGGGCAGTTCCTTTAGGGGGCGTAATCGGTCAGGGTCTGGTCCAATTACCCCATCTTCCACCACACAGCCGAGGATATAGAGACGGGTTGTGTTGAAGACACATTTGTCTTCATTGTAGGTTAGATTCAGCTTTAGGGCAGTTTTTAAAAATCTCGCAAGATTTAGTTCGTGGTCGTGCTGGTTGTGCCCGCAGATAGTGACATTGTCCAGATAGGGGTAGGTAGCTTGTAGTTTATTCTCGTCAACCATGTGGTCCATCTCACGTTGGAAGACCGAGACCCCATTTGTTACCCCGAAGGGCACTCTGAGAAAATGGTAGAGGCGCCCGTTCGCCTCGAAGGCGGTGTATGGGCGGTCCTCCGTTCTAATGGGGAGCTGGTGATACGCGGATTTGAGGTCGATAGTCGAGAAGACTCGGTATTGCGCAATCTGGTTGACCATTTCTGATATGCGGGGTAAAGGGTAGGCGTCCAGCTGGGTATAAATATTAACATTCTGGCTGTAGTCAATTACCATCCGTTTCTTTTCGCTATTTTTAACTATGACTACTTGGGCACGCCACGGGCTGGTACCGCATTCAATAATGCCTTCCCACAGGAGTCTGTCCACTTCCGCCTTGATAAAGTGTCTGTCTTCCAGACTGTACCGTCTACTTTTGGTCGCTATGGGCCTACAGTTCGGAGCGAGATTAGCGAATAAAGAGGGCGGGCTGATTTTTAAGGTTGATAGGCCACAGACTGTGAGTGGCGGCTGGGACCCGCCATATGCTAGCGTGACACTTTCGTGGTGGCACTGGAAGTCCAGGCCCAAGATTACATTAACACAGAGTTCTGGCATCACGAAGAGTTTAAAATCCTTGTAGTCCGTGCCTTTTACAGTCAGTGTTACCACACAGTAGCCCAAAATGTCCGAAGTGTGGGGCTTAGCAGCCATAGCAATTCTGCTCCGTGTAGGGGTTACCATTAATGAGTGCCGCCGTACCAGGCTAGGGTGGATAAAACTCTCGGTACTCCCACAGTCAATTAAACATTTCGTTAAATTCCCGTTTACCTGTATGTCCATCATGGATTTTGTCAACGGGTGTGGCCTGGATTGATCCACCATGATCGAAGCCACTGTTGGGCCCTGGGCGGCCGTTGAGTCGGGAAAAGATGGTGGATCTCAAGATGGCGGCCCGCACAGCACGCACGAGGCGGTGACGGAGTTGGAAATCGGATTCCCCCTGCAGACTTTGCTAAAATGTCCCTTCACTGGGCATCGTTGTCTGGGGTGCTTGGCCTGGCCGCAGAAGTAGCATTTCGGGTCTCGAGACATTGCCGCTGTAGTAGGACTCCTGGGTGAACTTCTGTGTGGGGACTCCGGCGGCGTAGAGCTAGTCTGAGACCTGGATGGGGAAGATGGCTGATTCCAAGATGGCGGCCCCCTCGGCGTGCACGAGGCGGTGAGGGCCGCATGGCCGGAAGAATAAGAGTCAGAGTTTCTCTGGGCCACATCCAGCGATCGCGCAGTGGCCACTGCCTTTTTTAAGTCCAGGACCTCCTTCTCCAGCAGTCTCTGCCGGATATAATTCGATTTGAGGCCCGTGATGAAGGAATCGCGGACCAATTCTTCAGAGTACGCGTTGGCCGTCACGGCCTTGCAGTTACAGTCCCGGACCAGGTCCTTTAGGCCCTGTAAGAAATCGTCCATTGATTCCTCTGGTCGCTGCCTGCATGTAGCCAGCAGATGTCTGGCGTACACTTCGTTTACCAGCCTCTGGTATTGGGCCTTCAGGATAGTGATGGCCTCCGTGTAAGAGGTGGCGTCCTGGATGAACAAATAAATCCGATGACTTACGCGAGTAGTCAGTAGACTCAGTTTATCTACCTCGCTAGCGGATGAGGCCCCCGCGAAGAGTTCGAAGCATTTGAGCCAGTGTCCAAATTGATTTGATGCTTCAGCAGAATGTAGATCCAAGTCCAGACGCTCTGGTTTTAGGAGTCGATCCATCCTAGTATTCTTTAGTGATTAAAATTGATGGGCCTTCAATAACCACAAAACTAGAAGTTATAGACTTAAACAAGTTGGCTTTTAATCACTAAGATCAGAGCTAACATCTCAACACACCGACTGGTTCACAGGAATGAGTCATACAGATCCTGGGATCTTTATGTAAGAGAAGTCAGGGGCGGAGCCAAGAGCCAAGACCTGGAACCTCCCAGGTTAGTCGGGAAAGAGGAAGTGAAACTATACACAGTGGGGGAGGGTAATGTACATGAGTGCAAAATGAATACAGGATCAAGACAAACAGATTTCATTACACTGGGATGGCAGGAATGACGTATGAGGAGAGATTGGGTCGATTGGGCTTGTACTCGCTGGAGTTTAGAAGAATGAGAGGGGATCTCATTGAAGCTTATAAAATTCTGGCAGGACTGAACAGACTAGATGCAGGGAGGATGTTCCCGATGGTCAGGGAATCCAGAACCAGGGGTCACAGTCTAAGGATAAGGGGTAGGCCTTTTAGGACAAAAATGAGGAGGAATTTCTTCACCCAGAGAGTGGTGAACCTGTGGAATTCTCTACCACAGAAAGCAGTAGAGGCCAATTCATTAAATATATTCAAGAAGGAGTTGGATATATTTCTTAAGGCTAAATGGATCAAGGGGTATGGGGAGAAAGCAGGGACCGGGTACTGAACTTGAATGATCAGCCATGATCGCATTGAATGGCGGAGCAGGCTCGAGGGGCTGAATGGCCTACTCCTGCTCCTATCTTCTATGTCTATGAATGGAGGAGTCCATCGCGAACATGAGCAGAGCCATTGTGGAGGCATTGGCACATGAACCCATCATCATGGAAAGGGTGGCAACCTCCGTGGAACGGATGGCTACGGTAAAGGAGAGGATGGCTATGGCCATGGAGGAGCTAAGCCGCCAGAATGTTAAAAACGTAGTCATTGTTCAGAATAGAATGACATCTCTTAAGGAGCGATGGTCAGCTATTGAGCATACAAGCCAGACATTCATGCAAGTCCTCGGGAGTAGGACTTCCAGTGCAGAAATGGGTCCTCATGGCCCCCTGAAGTGCAGCAAGCTGCTGTCAAGTCACTTGCTAGCTCTGATGTGGGGCTGACCCATGAGAGGGATGTTGGTGGCAGAAAACAAGGAAGTGGGGTCTCCTCTCCAAGCTCTCACACGACCATGCCACTGCAAAGCCCTCAGTCACAGCTCCACCAGAGTCCTCACACAGCTGAGATGGGCGTCTCAGCCCCTGCACAGCCGCAGGAGCAGCAGACTGTTGCCGAGCCCTCACAGGCTCACAACCCCAGAGGACGCCTGCCAAAGCTGTCAAGACAGGAGCAGCAAGAAAGTGAGCAAGGTGCCTCCACATCTACTGAAGCCACAGGGGAAGCACCATGTAGGAGCACACGTAAGAGGAAGATAAAGCACAAGTAGTCACAAGGGTAGTCAATTGGGTGTTCTGTTGTATTGTTTTTTGACAAGCCATCCTTGTAATGTTATGATAAACAGATTTGATGGCAAACTGTTGAAGTTGTGGCCTGTGCCATCTCGCAAATGGGACTTCCACATTGAGGGCTTAGGGCAACTTGCAGTTGTCAGTATGGTGGTCAGAGTGCTAGGAATCCACAGGTTCTTGTCCATTTTCGATGCTCTGGTAAGAAGTTGCGAGGCAAAAGTGTTTGATTGTGCAGGCTAAGCAAATCTGGCCAACATGAATGTGTCCCTTGCATCCCGGGCAGCAATGTGGTCACGCGCTGGTGCCTTATGGCCTGTGCAGCTTCAGGTGGGTGAGCAGCAGCTTGGCGCTCCTGTTGTTGCTGCTGCTGTTGGTGTTGCTGTTGTTCATGGTTCTGCTGCTGCCACGGCTGGTCTTTGTCCGAATCTGATGTCGAGGAGGAAAGAAAATAAATGGTTCCCATGCTTCTGGTATATGCCTCAGTTGAGGAAACGCTCAGTCAAGGTGGGGAGAGGGGCTTCCCAGGAGATCACACTGGAGATGGGTGTCAGGCTTCAAACTTCCACAATGAGTATGCCTGCTAAAAGTTCCCCCAGACCTGAGACAACAAAGTTCTGCCACCTGCAAATGATGATTGGTGGAAACTCCTTTTTAATGGTGGAGCTGCAGCTGTTAGTAATCAGTCCACTTGTGAGGCAGCCAGGATTCACTGGCGTGTTTCAGAGGAGGCGTGCAGGACGGGGGAAATGTGTTAAAATCAGAAAGGCCTCTCAAAATGGGATTATAGAGGCAATTAAATGGGTGCTAAGGGCCTTAAGGGCCTATCCTGCCTCTTGGAGGCGGGATGGAAACAGGGTCTGAAACCCCGATTCTGGGAAAATTGCTCGGAGGCAGGTTGGAGGCGGGATCAGAGCCACCCGCCAGTTTTTGCGATTTTAACACCTCACACGCCTCCAACCCAGCCTCCTCGGGCCCGGCAAATCGAGCCCAGCCTGTTCGTCATTTCCTGATAGGTATGCCCTCGTATTTCTGGTATCATCCTTGTAAATCTTCTCTGCACCCTCTCCAGTGCCTCTATATCCTTTATATAATATGGCGACCAGAACTGCACGCCGTACTCCAAGTGTGATCTAACCAAGGTTCGATACAGGTTTAGCATAACTTTCCTACATTTCAGTTCTAACCCTCTAGAAATAAACTCTCATGCCTCGTTTGCTTTTTTTATGGCCTTGCTAACCTGTGGTGCAATTTTTAGTGATTTGTATATTTATACTCCGAGATCCCTTTGTTCCTCTACCCCACCTAGACTCACACCCTCCTACCAAAATGTAATACCTCATGGCTGTCTGCATTGGTGGCAATTTTGGTGCTCTGCCTTCAGGCCCCGAGCCATGCTTCTAGTGAACGGAAGAAAGGAGACCCCAGCGCGGTGTGCATGCACAGTTGGTGACTTGCAATACTTCAATCTTGCCGCTCATGCATGTCAGAAAAAGTGCAAGTTCTCATTCCCTGTCAATATACACAGTGCCTATTTATATTACTAAAAGTTTTGTGCCTGTATGATAATATGATTGAAGAATCAAGTTGCATTGCTGATGGTTTCATGCTAACCACGGGGCACAGATGAATCAGTTCCAAAGAACAACTTCCCAAGAAGCACATAATGGAGGTAATTTACTCACCTGCCTGTGTTATCTGTGAATAACACCACAGGACATCCACTGTGCCTATTTACTGAAGTTGCATACGTATAGGGAACGGTAGCATAGTGGCAATGTTGCTGGATTAGTAATCCTATTTGTTAGGCCTTGGCCTAATAATCCAAGAGACAAAAGTTCAAATCCCACCACCAGCAGCTGGGGAATTAAAAAAAATTCAGTTAATTAAATAAAATCTGGAATAAAACAAAACTAATATCAGTAATGATAACCATGAAATTACCAGTTTATCATAAAAACCCATCTGGTTCATTAATGCCTTTTATGGAAGGAAATCTGCCTGGCATGGCCTATATATGGTGTGGAGATGCCAGAGTTGGACTGGGGTGGACAAATGTAAGAAGTCACACAACACCAGGTTATAGTCCAACAGCTTTATTTGAAATCACAAGCTTTCGGAGCGCTGCTCCTTCGTCAGGTGAAGTGGAGAAATGCATAAAGACACAGCTTATATAGTCAGAGAATAATGTCAGATGTTTACAGGTAATCTTGCCAACTGCCATTTATCACACCTCAGCAGAGAGATAATCACAGCAATCAAAGGTGTGAATGGTGTCCAAACAGGTCAGTCAGGAAAACATTACATCAAAGAACAATGAGGTGGGGTCACAAGGGGTCAAATATTGCAGATGCTGGGATCTGTATGAAAAACAAAAAAACAGACAAAAAACATTTTTTTTTTGCTGGCAATCACAGCAGGTCCGGCCGCATCTGTGTAGAGAGAACAAGCCAATGTCAACTCGAGTCTGGATGACCCTGCGTCAGGTGGGGTTACATGTAGCGTGACATGAACTCAAGATCTCGGTTGAGGCCGTCCTCATGGGTGCGGAACTTGGCTATCAGTTTCTGCTCGACGATTTTGCGTTGTCGTGTGTCTCGAAGGCCGCCTTGGAGAATGCTTACCCGAAGATCGGAGGCTGAATGTCCTTGACTGCTGAAGTGTTCCCCGACTGGGAGGGAACACTCCTGCCTGGTGATTGTTGCGCGGTGTCCGTTCATCCATTGTCGCAGTGTCTGCATGGTCTCGCTGATGTACCAGGCAGGAGTGTTCCCTCCCAGTCGGGGAACACTTCAGCAGTCAAGGACATTCAGCCTCCGATCTTCGGGTAAGCATTCTCCATGGCGGCCTTCGAGACACACGACAACGCAAAATCGTCGAGCAGAAACTGATAGCCAAGTTCCGCACCCATGAGGACGGCCTCAACCGAGATCTTGGGTTCATGTCACGCTACATGTAACCCCACCTGACGCAGGGTCATCCAGATTCGAGTCGACATTGGCTTGTTCTCTCTACACAGATGTGGCCGGACCTGCTGTGATTTCCAGCAACAACAAAAAATGGTTTTTGTCTGTTTTTTTGTTTTTCATACAGACCCCAGCATCTGCAATATTTGACCCCTTGTGACCCCACCTCATTGTTCTTTGATGTAATGTTTTCCTGACTGACCTGTTTGGACACCTTTCACACCTTTGATTGCTGTGATTATCTCTCTGCCCAGGGGTGATAAATGGCAGTTGGCAAGATTACCTGTAAACATCTGACATTATTCTCTGACTATATAAGCTGTGTCTTTATGCATTTCTCCACTTCACCTGATGAAGGAGCAGCGCTCCGAAAGCTTGTGATTTCAAATAAAGCTGTTGGACTATAACCTGGTGTTGTGTGACTTCTTACATTTGGCCTATATATAACCTACAGCAATGTGGTTCACCACCACCTTCTCAAGGGCAATTAGGGATGGGCAATAAATGCTGACCTTGCTGGCAACGCCCACATCCCGTGAATGAATTTTTAAAAAGTTTTGCTCCTGGCCTTTCACTCACTTCATAGTACACTTATCTCCATATTCGCCTGTTTCTCAGTTCTCAACTCCTGCTTTTGTAATTTCAACATAATAAGGTTTAAGATAAAGATTGAGAAAGACATAAGTATGACAAAGACCAAAGTAATAAATTGGAAAAAAGCCAATTTTAAGTGGTTGAGAATGGAACTAGGGAAAATAAACTGGAAAAATTTACTGACAAACAAATAAATACAACAACAGTGGGAAACATTTAAAATGGTGATCAATAGAGTCCCAAAGAAATATATTCCACTAAAAAGCAAGAACAAACTAGCTAGTAATGACACACCATGGATGAAAAAAGAAATAACAGCAAAATTGAAACTAAAGTAAAAGGCATACACTAAGCACTTAGACAACAAAAGAGAAGATGACGAAAGGTAATACAAAAGGTTAGGAAAGAAGTTTAAAAAAATTAGGAATGCAAAGAGAAACTATGAAATTAAATTATCAAGAAATATAAACAGACCCATAAATAACAAATGAAAAATCAGGATAGGGCTTGGTCCGCTAAGGGATGCACACAATAAACTCACAGCTCAGGTAATAACAAAATGGCAGAAATATTAAATAATTACTTTGCCTCATGGTGAACATGACATTAGAAGAAGAGATCAAAAAAGATATAAAAACATTTAAGATAGAAAGGGGGGGGGGGGAGAGATATGCTTTTTCTTTTAGTTTTATGCTGTCCCTTACCTCTTTAGTCGTCCATGGCTATTTTTTTTGCCAAGTATAGCTCTTTCTCCTCAGGGGTATAAACTGGTTCTGTCTCACTTTAAATTCTTTTTTAAACATTTCCCATTGATCATCTGTCATTTTACCCATTAACAGATTTGCCCAATTTATTGTGGACAGTCTCTGCCTCATCCCGTTGAAGTCGGCATTACCTAAATCTAGAATCTAGAATCCTGAGAGTGGCTGCAGCTGGTGGAAAGCTGATGAGTTTCCATGGGGGAGTCTACGGATGGCCTTACAGGATGACCTCAGCCATCTGTGGACCTAGAAGGCTCAGCTGTAGATGGCATCACCTCCGCATTGGCAGCAGCCGTCTGGGCTGGCTGGCTGATAGACAGTGACAAGGGCAAAGGTGGAGTGGCAGTGGTGGGAGTAGGAATGCTGTCTTCCTGAGAGAGGACAGTAAGTTCCTGTTCCACAGACCCACTGCCACTCCCCCGGGACAGTGCCTCAGCATTCCTGAGAATCTGTTGGAGGACAGATTGCTGGCCTGCAAGCTCCTTTCGAGACTCGTAAACCCAGCCACAAAGGCAGCAGTCTGAGCTTCCTCTGCAGCAGTGAGATGTTGGGTCACTTCTGCCTGTGCTGCAATGGAAGCCATGGCATCGCCCATCACACGCAGCATCATGGCTGGGTCCACAAGTTCTCTCCTGGAGTTGTTCATCATTTCCAGCCTGGAAATCATGGGCTCAAAGCTCTGTGCAAAGTCCCATCCAATGTTGAAGCCAGACTCCTCCATGCTGCTTGCTCCTTAGCACTGACATGAGGCTCTTTGCCAGGTTTACCTTTGCACCTAAGATTTCCATATGCATACCTATCACCCTTCTTCTAAAGGCCGCCCTATCGAGGTCATCATCTGAGTCGTGTGCAGCAGAACTTGTCGGCGAACTCGCAGTCCTGGGAGCTGGCACCTGAGCTTCGCTTTCCCCCTAGCCTTGCTGCAGCCCACTTGAGCACATAAAGTTAGGCTGACACTCCAGTGCAGTGCTGAGGGAGTGCTGCACTGTCGGAGGTGCCGTCTTTTGAATGAGACATTAAACCGAAGCCCCGTCTGCTCTCTCAAGTGAACGTAAAAGATCCCATGACACTATTTCGAAGAAGATCAGGGGAGTTATCCCCAGTGTCCTGGCCAATATTTATCGCTCAGCCAACATAACAAAAAAAAACAGATTATCTGGTCATTATCGCATTGCTGTTTGTGGGACCTTGCTGTGCGCAAATTGGCTGCCGCGTTTCCCACATTACAACAGTGACTCCACTTCAAAAGTACTTAATTGGTGTAAGCATCAGCGTAGGCCCCAAGGATTTTTTTGTCTCGGACATTTTGTATGATTGTTACTGCTGATTGACCAACAGCCTGTTCAGAGAAGATGGGAGGGGCCCAGGTGTTCGTGATGGACAGGAGATTCCAGCCAGGCCTACAAACTGATTATGGGAGAATGTCTGAGCAGACAGAGTTCTCTGGGAAACAATGGGCCCGAGTAGGTGACTCATACGGTAACGGACAGAAGATGGAGGGCCATTGTAAATTAATGGGAAACCACTTAATCTGGGATCGGGTAAGAAGTGCAGCCCATCATTTGCCATTAACACTAGCACCTAGATGGGATAGCCCCGAAAGGTGGGAAACCAGACAAAGAAAGGTGATTAAAAAGACATCACTGCAATACACAGACCTTAATGAACTTTTAGGGTATAAGAGAAGGCAGCTTTGGCCATTCTTGCTCTCTCTCGCTTGCTCTCCCCTTCGCGTGCCCTCATCTCTGAACCAAGAACCGAGCACTCCGTCCGAGATGGAGAGAAGAAACCACCACGAGCGACAAGAGCCTCGCCTTGCTCTTCGACCGTAGGAATGAACCTCGAAACTGAGACTTGGATACTGCATCGGCAATATGGAACCAGGAGACATGCTCTACACAGGGAAGCAGCGAGCAAGAAAACGGACAATCGGGGTGAGCATTGTGTGGTAAACTACTGTTATTGTTGTTCACCGTTGTTGTTGTTGTTGCACACTGTTGTATCTATGCATGCCTCAGCTGGCTCCGCCCCTGGCTCCACCCACATGCCCAGGTATAAAGGTGACTGCTCTGCAGCCCCCTGCCTTCTTGGAAACCAGTCAACCACGAGAGGCATGCTCTGTTCTTTGTTAATAAAAGCCTTTTGGTTACTCTCCTAACTCTCCGTCTTTTATGAGTAATTGATAGCGCATCAATTTTATTAACAAAGACAAAATGTCAGCACCAAATGCTGAGCAGCAGGCGCTGCAGCAAAGGACGGCACCAAACGCCGAGCAGCAGGCGCTGCTGCATGCCCTCAGACCAACATGCCTGGACCTAGACCCTCAAGAGGCGGGTTCGTCTACCAAGTTCGCACAATGGCTGCGTTGCTTCGAAGCTTACCTGGAAGCCTCAGCCATGACACTAGATGGAAACAAACTAAAAATCCTGGCCTCCAAGGTGGGCCACCAAGTCTACACGCTCATCCAGGACACGACTACCTACGCGGCGGCTATCGATCTGCTAAAAGGACAATACACACGCCCGGTAAATACGGTTTATGCCAGACACCTCCCGAGATCCCGCAAACAGCAGTCCGGGGAATCGGTGGAGGCATTCCTACGGGCACTACAGACACTCGGCCGAGCCTGCGATTGTAAAGAGGTATCGGCCGCGACACACACAGAGGGACTTATCCGAGATGCTTTCGTTGCGGGCCTCAAGTCCGACTACTCCAGGCAGAGACTGCTGGAGAAGGGCGAAATCGACCTGAAGAAGGCAGTGTCCCTCGTGCTCTCGCTAGACGCGGCCCACCGGAATATGGACGCATTCTCCCCTAACCGCTCCGCACCGTGGACGCCGCAACCTTGGGTCATGGGACCGCCACCCCCGGCACCAACTGCTGCAGCGATGTCCAAGGGCCCGAAATGTTACTTTTGTGGCCAGGCAAAACACCCCAGAGCACGCTGCCCGGCGAAAAACGCTACCTGCTCTGGCTGCGGGAAGAAAGGACACTACGTCAGCGCCTGCAAAGGTAAAACCGCTAACGCCAGCAGCGCCGCGTGTGAACCGTGGGGGCAGCCATCTTGTCCGCCATCTTGGACACCTCCAGCCGCGTGGGGATCGGGATCATGGGCGCAGCCATTTTGTCCGCCATCTTGGACGCCTCCAACTCCAATCGCGGGTGACCCGGACTCAACCACCGCCTCGTCTGACGACCACAGCGACTCGCTCGACCATACGCTGGCCTCCGTGACGCTGGACCAATCTTTCCCTCACCAACTGTCCAGGTCCATGATGGACATTACGGTAAACGGCCGCGCCACTACCTGCCTTTTCGACAGCGGGAGCACGGAGAGCTTTATCCACCCTGACACGGTGCGCAGTTACTCTCTCCCGGTCCTGCCAATGCGCCATCGGATCTCTATGGCTTCCAAATCCCATTCAGCAGATGTCGGTGGCTACTGTGTAGTGACCCTTTCAGTAAGGGGCACAGAATACAAAAATTTTAAACTCCTTGTCCTGCCCCATCTCTGCGCTGCCGTTCTACTGGGGTTGGATTTTCAGTGCCACCTTAAAAGTGTCACATTAGCGTACGGCGGACCCCTCCCCCCACTCACAGTCTGCAGCCAGCAGCTTTTAAATCGCCCGCCACACACCATTTGTAGCCTCTCCACGCTTAAAGTCTCCCCCCCACCCTTGTTCGCTAACCTCACCCGCGACTGTAAGCCCATCGCTACCAAAAGCAGGTGGTACAGTGCCGGGGATAGGAGCTTCATTAAATCCGAAGTAGCAAGACTCCTGAAGGAAGGGATTATTGAGGGTAGCACTAGCCCATGGCGAGCACAAGTGGTGGTAGTGAAGATTGGCGAAAAACAGCGCCTAGTTATTGACTACAGCCAGACAATCAATCGCTACACCCAGTTAGATGCATACCCACTCCCCTGCATATCTGACATTGTCAATCAGATAGCACAATACCGGGTGTTCTCGACGATTGATCTGAAGTCGGCATACCACCAGCTCCCCATCAGGGCTGAGGACCACCAGTACACAGCTTTTGAAGCTGACGGTCGTCTCTACCACTTCCTCTGAGTCTCCTTCGGCATCACCAACGGGGTTTCGGTCTTCCAAAGGGAGATGGACCGAATGGTTGACCAGAACGCGCTGCAGGCCACCTTCCCCTACCTAGACAACGTCACCATCTGCGGCCACGACCAGCAGGACCATGACGTTAACCTAGAGAAATTCCTCCGTACGGCCCAGCGGCTGAATCTAACATACAACAAGGACAAATGTATGTTTCGCACCACGCGCCTCGCCATTCTTGGCTGCGTAGTGGAGAATGGAGTCATCGGCCCCGACCCAGACAGAATGCGCCCCCTTATGGAGCTCCCCCTCCCCCACTGCCAAAAAGCACTGAAGAGATGCCTAGGGTTTTTCTCTTACTATGCTCAGTGGGTGCCCAACTATGCGGACAAAGCCAGACCCCTCATCAAGTCCACCTCCTTCCCCCTGACAGCAGAAGCATGTGCAGCCTTCACTCTCATAAAAAGAGATATTGCGAAGGTCACAATGCACGCAGTGGATGAGTCCATCCCTTTCCAAGTGGAGAGCGACGCATCTGACTTCGCCCTAGCTGCAACCCTTAACCAGGCGGGGAGACCCGTGGCCTTTTTCTCAAGGACCCTCCAGGGCCCCGAGATTCGACACTCCTCTGTCGAAAAGGAGGCCCAGGCCATTGTGGAAGCGGTGCGACATTGGAGGCATTACCTGGCCGGAAAACAATTTACCCTGCTCACTGACCAGCGTTCAGTAGCTTTCATGTTTAACAATAAGCAGAGGGGCAAAATCAAGAGCGACAAGATCTTGAGGTGGAGAATTGAACTCTCCACCTACAATTACGATATCTTGTACCGGCCCGGGAAACTCAATGAGCCCCCAGATGCCCTATCACGTGGTACATGCGCTAATGCGCAGGTTGATAGACTGCAGACCTTCCACAATGACCTCTGCCACCCGGGGGTCACCAGGTTCTTCCATTTCATCAAATCCCGCAACCTGCCCTACGCCATCGAGGAGGTCAGGACCATGACCAGGAACTGCCAAATCTGTGCCGAGTGCAAACCGCATTTTTATAGGCCAGACAGAGCAAGCCTGATCAAGGCCACTCGCCCCTTCGAGCGCCTGAGCATCGATTTTAAAGGGCCCCTCCCCTCCTCCGACCGCAATGTGTACTTCCTCAACATAATTGACAAGTACTCCCGTTTCCCGTTTGCCATCCCTTGCCCAGACATGACCAGTACCACGGTCATTAAATGTCTGAATGACCTTTTCGCCTTGTTCGGCTTCCCTAGCTATATCCATAGCGACCGGGGCTCATCCTTTATGAGCGACGAACTCCGTCAGTACCTGCTCACGAGAGGTATTGCTACAAGCAGAACCACCAGCTACAACCCCCGGGGGAACGGCCAGGTGGAAAGAGAGAACGCGACGGTTTGGAAGGCCATCCTCTTAAACTTAAAATCTAAGGGCCTTCCGACCTCTCGCTGGCAGGAGGTCCTCCCTGCGGCGCTCCACTCCATTCGGTCACTGCTTTGTACGGCCACCAATGCCACCCCCCATGAAAAAAAATTCACTTTCCCCAGGAAGTCCACATCGGGGACCTCGCAACCGACATGGCTGACGTCTCCAGGACCCGTCCTACTGCGGAAGCACGTGAGGTCCCATAAAACGGACCCCCTGGTCGAGAGGGTGAGCCTCCTCCACGCCAACCCCCAGTATGCTTACGTGGCGTACCCGGACGGGCGGGAGGACACAGTCTCCATACGAGACCTCGCACCTTCGGGTGCCCCTGAAACACTACCATTGCCATCCACCACTACCCATAACCCAACCCCTGTAGATGGCATGCCGCAGCCCCAGGACCCGTCATTGACCACCCAACCACTCAATGAGACGCCAGATTCAACGTTGGATGCTGCACCATCACCGCCGCCACCACGACGATCAGGATGGCATACAAGGCCACCTGATGGACTCACTTACACGAACCTTTAGTACACTTCACCCCGCCGGACTCAATTTTAAACAAGGGGTGAATGTGGTAAACCACTGTTATTGTTGTTCACCGTTGTTGTTGTTGTTGCACACTGTTGTATCTATGCATGCCTCAGCTGGCTCCGCCCCTGGCTCCATCCACATGCCCAGGTATAAAGGTGACTGCTCTGCAGCCCCCTGCCTTCTTGGAAACCAGTCAACCACGAGAGGCATGCTCTGTTCTTTGTTAATAAAAGCCTTTTGGTTACTCTCCTAACTCTCCATCTTTTATGAGTAATTGATAGCGCATCACATTGTCCAAGCCCACCCATCCTTAAGACCACCGGTACTGTGTGAGGGGGTGTTGTGTGTCCCAACCAATCCAGAGGGGTTTAGTCGGGAGGTTCTTTGTGTATTATATAATGTATGTTCTGGGGTTTGTGGGACAAGTCCATGTTATACATAGCAACACAGTGTGATTTTAGGCGTGACAGGGGCGTGTTCGACGGGCCAAGTTGTATTGTTGTACTGTAGCAAAATACTGCAGATGCTGGAAATCCGAAATAACAACAGAAAATGCTGGAAAAACTCAGCAGGCCAGGCAACATCCATGGAGAGAAATGAGAGTTGATGTTTCGGGTCGAAACCCTTTTTCAAAACTGGAAAGGAAATAAAATAGATTGAAGGCAGGGCTGCGATAGAACAAAAGAAGTAAAAGAGACATTAAGAGGTATTCAAAACCAGACGAGATGGTAATAGAACAGTGGAGACATAAGACGGCTGAGATTAGGTGTGAAGTGTACTGGCAGGATGAGAAACAGCTGCCATGTGGGAGAGAGGGAAAAAAAGGAAAGGGGGGGTGAAGGGAAGACCCAAAACAAAGGGGTGGAAAAAAATATAAGTAAAAATGTAATAGGGGCCGAGGTTATGATCTGAAATTGTTGAACTCGATATTGAGTCCGGAAGGCTGCAAAGTATTGTTGTACTGTTTGTTTTACGCCACCAGGCATTTTACGTACTGGAGGCGGGTGTGTGTGTTATCCTTATTAAATACCGTACGGTTGAGTCCGAAAAGCTTGTCTGTGTTCCAGTCCTGTTCACCGTAATTCCTGTTGTCTAGAACTAAGTAGGAGGGGTGATTCGAACCACCAAGGCAAACCACCTATGGAATTGGTGACCGTTGGCAGGACGATAGGTTGTGTGAACAGGATCATGGAAAGTTTAGAGGGCAAGAGATCTGCAATGGGTGACAGAATTTCCTTCCATGTGTTTGGTAAAGTTAACGTGTCTCAGCAGTGGGTGCTGGAGATGTTGCGTTCTGACAGTCCTCAGGATAGGGCTGCTGAGTGGACAGGTAGCAAGGAGCATAAAAAGTCTAAGGAAAAGGCGATTTGGCTCCTGTGCCTGCAGAAACAGGTCCAACTGCTCAGGGAGCAGGTTGGAAAGCTGCAGGCCGAGCTCAGGGAATCAGAAGAAAAGTCAGACGCAAGGTGGATAGTGGGTAATAGATTAATGGAGGAGCTGCGCGAGGAAAGACAGGAGAAACACGCACAGGAGGAAACCTCCTGTAACACCGAGGAGTACCTACAGTGCCAGGTCACCGAGGCCAAGCTCAAGGAGCAGGCAGTAAGGGAGGAGAATGCCCGCTTAATGGGTAAAGTTAATGGGCTAGAGGGGCAACTTAGAGACATAAATGCAGCCTACAGGGTAGCCAGGAGCAGCGGCTATGAGGATTTAAACCATGGGCCCTGCGAGGAAAGGATAAAAAGTCTGACCCAAGCCCTGTCCAAAGCCAGAGGGATGGTTTGCTTAACAACCCCGGGGGAAGCTCGTGTGGACTGGGAAGAGGAAAGACAGGGGTCTGAGGATTGGGTCTGGGATAGGGAAGCCCGACCGGCGCCGGAAGTGCCACCGGGACCGATGTGTCCTCTGCGGCAGCAAAAGTACAGTCCGCCCGCACAAAATGGTGCTCAGGGCCCACTGCAGAGCGATTACGTGGTCCCGTTTACCACCCCACAACTGCAGGCTATGATAGCAAGCATGCACAAATTAAGAAAAAAAGGGGACCCCTCCGTTCACTTCATGGAAGTGGAGCCAATTGGGGGGATCAATGGGTGTAGTGAGGGTGAAACTCACAGGCTGTTATTATTTTCCCTGGATGGAAAATTGTACCAGGCCCTGTCTGCAGCCACCAAGCTGGGGCAGGTAACCACAGCAGGTTTAAAGGAGGAAATCCTGAGAGCCATGGGACATACCCAGGGTAGTCCGTTCTCCTGAGTGGAGAGAACGCTGCAGCTGGCTGGTGAAGCACCACAGGCATTCGCAGACAGGCTATGGTCTGTATACAAAAAGGCCACGGGTGGGATACTAGACAGGTTACAAGGGGCCCCAGGAATCACTGGCTCAGGACCCTCGTGGCAAACAGTTTGCCACGAATAAGGGCAAAAGCAGAAGCCTGGTTTGATTCCGAGGACCTCTCGAATACAGAGGCCAACGTGCTCTGTAAGATGAACCTGGCCTTTAAAACCGATTCAGAGGAGGAGGTCAAACCCAATAAAGGCAAGGTACATGAGGTAAAGGCCAGTGAGGGTAGCAAGAAGGAATGGTGTCAGGAAGGGGTTAGTGCAGAAAAGACAAGGACATGTTTCGGGTGTGGGAAGACAGGACACTGGAGGCGAGAGTGCCCAATCCAGAAAAAGGGGCAAGGCCGAGGGGATACTTGGTGCAAAAGGCACAGACTGTCGAGGCGAAGGGGGTGACTGGGGAACCATTTGACATTCTGGTGGCTGCCCTTCGGATGGTTTTTGCGCAGGAGAAAGGGAGGGCAGGCCTTGTGTGAAGATGGGGTGGAGACGGTGCACAGGAAGTACTTGGTGGACATCGGGGCCTCGAGCACAGTGATTCATTCAAGGGACCCGACCAACTCACCCTGGTCTAGTAGGATCACATTCAGTCTCGTGAGGTTCACAGGGAACGAGCAGGTGGGGGCTGTAGTGTATGTAGTTTGCAGAAGGAACTATATTCTGCAGCCCCTGTATACTGCAGTACCAGTAGTGACCACCCCTGTATATAAGCCTGTGTAGTAACATTTGCATAGTAGTTCCAGGTTGCCTCCATTCAGTAAAGACCTGTTATAACCAACTCCTGCAGTCCGTGTCTCAATTATACACGGACATAATACTGGCGACGAGCAGATACGAACTTACCTACAGTCTGCACCACCTCATGGGGATCCATCCCTGAAGTGAAGTTATCAGAGGTCGAGGCCAGAAGGAAGAAAGAAACAGAAGAAACAGGCGTCGACCGTGGACATCCGCCTCTGAGTCAGCGGAGTTGAAGATTTGCAGGAGAGGCTGTCAAGAGCGGGGCTTGGTTATCCTGTCGATGGTGCTTCAGCTAATCGGGCTGGTGGCAGGTAGTACACTGATCCTTCCTGGGCTGCGGCGGTCTAGAGCTCGAGCGGGTGGCTTTGCAACGGGGCCGAGCAGCGTTGTCGGGAAGAGGAGAGAGAGAGAGGGTGGAGCACACAGGGCGCGGCCGGTGCTCCAAAGCCGGGCAGCGTACAGACCCGAGAAGAGGAGGCAAGAGTCCCGCAGGGTTGTTCCGACAATGGGGAAATAATAAAAATTAAACGCGCAGAAAGCCGCAAGGAGCTGCAGCTTGCCACAGGAACTGCGGAGAGCGGCGTTAGCAACAGCGCAGGGGGAAGTGCGCGAAGACCATAGGGCATCGCCATCAAGGCATAAAACGCCAGCAACAGCGCTAGCAACAGCGGAGAAGAAGGAAAGCGCGGGAGGCGCCATCTTAATCCAGCGGGGAAGAAGACAAAGCGCGGGAGGTGCCATTTTAGATTTCCAAGATGCCGAAGATTGGCAATATCACTGCCTTCGATAATGCAATAGAAGACTGGACCACGTATGTGGAAAGAGTCGAGGTATATTGCGAGGCAAACGAAGTAGCCGATGAGAAAAAGGCATCGGTACTGCTAAACTTAATGGGCGCAAGAACGTACGGCCTATTGCGGGACCTGATTACTCCAGCCAAACCGAAGGCGGAGAGTTTTAACGAAATTGTTGCTATCCTACAGGAACACCTAAATCCTACACCGCTGCTGATAGCAGAAAGATTTAAATTCCACAGGAGAAATCAGCATAAAGATGAGAGCAATGCTGATTACCTTACGGAACTACGCAAGCTATCAAAGCACTGCCTGTTCGGAGCAGGACTGGCAGATACCTTACGGGACAAATTTGTCTGTGGACTCCTGAGTGAAGGAACCCAGAAGAGGTTACTCTCAGAGAAAGAGCTGACGCTAGATAAGGCTTTCAGCGTGGCAGTATCGTACGAAGCAGCAGCAAGGGGAGCTGCGGAAATACAGCAAAAGCCACAGGAATACGGCACCCACGAAATGACACGGGGATTTGCAAAATGTTATCACTGCGGCAGTACAACCCATGACCAGAAGGACTGCTGGTCCAAGGACAAAATATGCAGGCAATGCGGAAAGATGGGACACATTGCACGAGTTTGCAGGTCTGGGAAGAAGACCGACGACAACAAAAAGGCTACTAAGGAACCGTACAGGAAAGTACAAAAGATGATGGACAGTAGTTCCAAAGACCAGATGAGCGATAGTGAATCCGGGAACAAGAGACTAAGCTGTCTCAAACTTCACAACGTAATCGCAAAAGAGGATCACCGAACCATTTGGGTCACCCTCACGATAGCAGAGTCCCAAGTCAAAATGGAATTGGATACAGGATCAGCTCTAACCATCATGAATCGACGAGACTACGAGCGGCTATTCTCACACATACCCTTGAAAGAGACATCCATTCTCTTGAAGACGTATGCGGGGCAAAAAGTATACCCCAGAGGAAAAATAAGGGTGCCTGTCGAATACAACGGCAAGGAAAGACAGAAATTGTATCTGTACATACTGCAAGATGGTGGAGCACCGTTATTGGGACGTGAATGGATCAGAAAGATAAGTGTAGACTGGCACTCCATTCAGGCACTGACGGTGGCTGGTGAAAAGGATGACGACGTCACTCGTTGACGATTGTCAACAATCTTAGCTAACGCCAAAGAGGTGTTTCAACAAGAACTGGGAACTCTTAAAGGCGTAACCGCCTCGATAAAAATAGAAGAGAATGCAATTCCCAAGTTTTTCAAAGCAAGACCGGTACCATATGCAATTCGCCCAGCCGTCGAGGCAGAGCTGGAGAATCTGGAGAATGCAGGCATGTTATCTAAGGTAGACTGTCATGAAGAAAACATTAAACAATAAGTCTGAGGAGCCAAGGAAGGTTCGCATCTGTGGAGACTTCAAGGTGATGGTGAACCCAGTCCTTCACACAGTACAATATCCTCTTCCAAGGATAGAAGATATCTTCGCCTCACTAACTGGAGGGAAGCGTTTTACAAAAATTGACCTAGCGCAAGCATATTTGCAGATGGAGGTTGAAGAATCCTCTAGGAAGTATCTCACGATAAACACTCACAAAGGTCTTTATCAGTATAATTGACTGGTATTCGGAGTATCATCAGCTCCGGCGATATGGCAAAGAGCGATGGAACAAGTCCTGCAAGGAATTCCGGGGACTCAGTGTTACTTGGACGACATCCTAGTGACAGGTGAAGATGACAGTGAACACCTTGCCAACCTAGAGCAGGTGTTCACGAGACTACGTGAACATGGACTACGGGCCAATCACCCCAAGTGCGAGTTTTTTAAGAAGCAGATATCGTATTGTGGCCACGTGATTGATGAAGAGGGGTTACATAAGTCCCCTGACAAAATTGAAGCGGTAGTTAAGGCTCCAGCGCCTGAAAATGTGTCGCAACTGAGGTCATTCCTCGGATTGGTGAATTACTACCATAAGTTTTTGCCGAATTTGTCCACAATTCTGCACCCACTGAATGCCCTACTACAAACGGGAGTAGCATGGAAATGGAGCGATGAATGTAAGCAGGCCTTTCAGAAGAGTAAGGACCTAATCACTTCAAGAGAAGTATTGGCTCACTACAACCCATCACTACCGATAAGACTGGCGTGTGATGCGTCTCCCTACGGCATTGGGGCGGTACTGTCACATAAATTCCTTGATGGTTCAGAGAGGCCGATAGCTTTTGCGTCACACTCGTTAACTTCAGCCAAGTGTAACTACGCCCAGATTGACAGAGAGGCCCTCAGCCTGGTGTGGGGGGTGAAGAAGTTCAATCACTACCTGCACGGTCGGAAATTTACTCTACTAACTGATCATCAACACCTTGTCTCCATTTTCAACCCTCAGAAGGGCGTACTGATAATGACAGCACAACGGCTACAGAGGTGGTCCCTTTTCCTAGGGGCACACCAATATGACATCGAGTACAAAGGAACTAAACAGCATGGGAATGCTGATGGATTGTCGCGCCTACCGTTGCCGACGGTGGAAGAAGAACTTGCAGTGGATCCAGTGGAGATATTCCACTCGACCATAGTCAAATGTCTCCCTGTGACGAATGCAAACATAGAAAAGGAAACACGAAATGACCCGACACTCTCCTGGGTCTATGATTTAACGGTGAAGGGATGGCCAGCACATGGCGAACCACTGCTGCCAGCATTCTCGCCGAGAAGAGAACAGCTGTCAGTGTGCAGAGGAACCTTGATGTGTGGATCCAGAGTAGTAATTCCACCCAAATTGAAGGATAGAGTGCTCAATGAGCTTCATGAGTGTCATCTGGGAGGGGTAAAAATGAAGAACTTACCCAGAGCGTTTGTGTGGTGGCCGGGAATCGATAGAGAAATCGAAGAGATGACCAAGAGCTGTACAGGATGCCAGAAGGTCCAAAACGCCCCACCACAAGCCCCTCTACATCCATGGGAGTGGCCCTCATATCTATGGCAAAGGGTGCACATTGATTTTGCTGGTCCATTTATGGACTCGATGTTTTTAATTACGGTGGATGCACATTCAAAGTGGCCAGAGGTAATAAAAATGTCCTCAACCACCACAGAAAAAACTATCACAGTCTTACGAACCATATTCGCAAGGAATGGGCTGCCTGAACAGATTTGCTCCGGCAATGGACCACAGTTTGTGTCTGAAGAGTTCCGGAGGTTCTTAAAGAACAATGGTGTTAAGCATTACACATCCGCCCCATATCATCCAGCCACTAATGCATTGGCCGAGAGGTTCGTTCAAACATTCAATAAGGCTATCAAGGCAATGTGTAATGAAGATATACCCCTACAGCACAAGGTGGATAACTTCTTGTTTGCCTACCGGAATGCGACACATGCGGTTACCACCAAACTCCAGCCATGATGTTCTTCAATCGAAGACTACGATGCCGCTTGGATTTGGTTAAGCCAAACATCAGAAGAGATGTGGAGAGCAGGCAGTTTCAGAATATGAATGAAAGGCCGACCAGGAGTTTTAAGATAGGTCAACCAGTTTTGGCCCGGGACTACCGCACAGAGAAATGGCAGCCAGGAACGATCTGTACACGGCAAGGACCTCTAATGTATACCGTGGACGTTGGAGAGAGTATTGTAAGATGCCATGCTGACCAGATTCTAGAGTCACTGGGAAACGTCAACTCCACACCACGATCTGATACACCTGGCGATGAAACCGAAGTACCAATTGCATCTACCTCAGAATCGGTGATATTGGAAGCAGACGAACCAAACAATGACATTGATCCCGACTCAACATTGCCAGAAGAACCTGATACCCCAAAGAGGCATTATCCAGACAGAATCAGGAAGCCTCCTCAAAGACTGAACTTATAATTGCTTAACTTCAACTAATGTATCTAGCAACTGTAATTGTAAAAATGTTATTTCATTGTTAATCGAACGTTATGTACTGTTTAGCTAAAAGGGGAGGAATTGTAGTGTATGTACTTTGCAGAAGGACCTATATTCTGCAGCCCCTGTATACTGCAGTACCAGTAGTGACCACCCCTGTATATAAGCCTGAGTAGTAACATTTGCATAGTAGTTCCACGTTGCCTCCATTCAGTAAAGACCTGTTATAACCAACTCCTGCAGTCCGTGTCTCAATTATACACGGACATAATAGGGGCAATGTCCAAACCTTTGGCCATAGATTTAGGATCCCTCCACACCAAGTGGAAATGCGTCCTAATAAAGTGGGAACAGCCAGGGTCAGGAGTTCTAGGGGCCGACTTTATGTTAGCCCATCATATAATAGTGGATTTGAGGAATCACTGCCTTTGGGGAGAGGTGAGTTCCGATAAGGAGGGAGAAGTTATAGTAATCCCTAAGGACGGGGAAGGAAGGGGTAGCGTGTGCATGATGAAGCCTAAGGGGAGTTACGACCTGGAGCAATTGGTCAGTAATACCCCAGCCAAGTATCAGCCGAACGTGGGAGACAATCTCGCATCGTTCGCCACACACAAGCACGACTGTGGCCGGGTGATGGGGGTAGAAGTCCGAGTACACGGGGACCCCATGTCATGGCCACAAAAGCAGCATAATTTCCCCAGAGAGGCAGAAGCCGACTTGGAAACGGCACTGGGATCACTGGTAGCACAGAAGGTGTTGAGGCCGATAGCCACCCACGTGAACTCACCACTCTGGCCGGTTAGGAAACCCGACCAGTCATGGAGGGCCACCGTGGACTATCGGGTGCTCAATAAAAACATCCCAGCCTGCGCGTCCACAGTCACGGCTGTTGCCAATCTGATCGGGAGCAATCCAGCGACCGCAACCACTTTTATGGTGCTGGATATCTCCAATGGGCTTTGGTCGATTCCTCTAAAAAGGGAAGACCAATACAAGTGTGCCTTTACTTTTAAAGGGCAACAGTACACCTGGACATGCCTTCCCCAGGGTTTTCATAACAGCCCTTCCATATTCCACCAGTGTATGGAGGATGCCTTAAAGTGTTTTAGCCAGCCTCAGCAGCTAGTACAGTATGTGGACGACTTGCTTTTGTTCTCCGCTGAGGGGGAGGAGCATGGGCCACTACTGGCGGAGCTGCTCGAGCTGCTGAGGGAGGTCGGGTTTAAAGTAAACCCGAAGAAAGCCCAGATCGGCCGCGAGGAAGTCAAATTCCTCGGGCTGACGGTAAGGGCAGGGGAAAGGACCATAGATGAGGTGAAAAGAAAGGCAGTACAGGAGTTACCAGTCCCCAAGGACATAACAGGGGTAAGATCCTTCCGGGGACTCACAGGGTAATGCAGGGATTTTATTGAGGGTTACGCAGCAACGGCAGCCCCTCTGCTTTGGCTCCTCCGCAAGGGAATCGGGTGGGAGTGGGACCAGAACTGCCAGGAAGCGTTCACACGCCTCAAGGAGGATTTGCAGACAGCTCCTGCACTGGGGGCCATCAACGGTAGGGAGGAATTTTTTTTAGAGGTAGCAGCCAACGGGGATAGCTTGAGCGCGGTGTTGCTCCAGGAGCGACACAGCAAGCTACGGCCCGTGGTCTACTCATTTAGGGTTCTCAGCGAGGTAGAACGGGGATATTCCAACTGCGAGAGGCATCTCCTGGCCACGCATTGGGCCGTAAAGCGCTCACAGCTCTTTATTGGATCATCCCTGATAGTTCTACTCACCCACCATACCCCCACTCAGATGTTGTTGGACGGGAGAATAAAGGACGGGACAGTGAGCAGTGCTCGCATTGCTCGCATTGCTCGCTGGACTTTATTGCTCTTGCAGATGAATCTGAGAGTGCAGGGGTTGACCGAGCCCAAGTTGGCAGCGAATTTGATTTACCCAGGTACGGCCCACACGTGTACGGTAGAAGGGGTGTGGGACGTGGATGTCGGGTTCCGGGTCGGGTTACACCCGACGGGCCGGGACATTTACGTGAACGGGTCCAGCTTGGTAGCAAAGGGGGAGCGCTTCACCGGGTGCGGGATTTATGACCCCACGGCTAAGATAGCTAAGGCCCTTAAACTCCCCAGCACCCTGAGCGCTCAGCACGCCGAACTGGTGGCGGTGGTGTATGTGGTCACCCACCCCAACGAGTTCCCCACCCCCTGCACCATCTGCTCAGATTCCATGTTTACATGTAATTCGTGCACCGAGTACCTGGCCATCTGGGCTCAGCGCGGTTTTAAATCTGCGGATGGGAAGCCCCTAGCAACAGCACCGCTGCTAGGGAGGATTTTGGAGGTCACGGGCACCCGGGGAGACCATTTATACATAAGGTCAAGGCCCACTCTAAGACAGAGCCCAGAGGGGAAGGTAACCAAAGGGCCGACGAGTTGGCCAAGCAGGGGACCAGGGAAGGAGAGTTCTGGGATCCCTATGAAGTAGGCCCGGTAGCAGCAATCCGGGACAAGGGAGGAACATCGGGGGTGACTTTGGCCCCGGACTTAAAACAAGTCCAAGCCCAGGATCCTGTCCTTAAGGCTATCCTGGGGAAGAAGGAAAAGGGCGAACAGGTAGCGGGTCCGTTCGGAGCAGCGGACATTACCATTAAAAAGGGGATGCTATTTAAAAGGGATCGGTGGATAGTTCCCAAGTGGTACCAGAGGGAATTCCTCCAGTTGGCCCACAGGGGCCCAGGAGCGGGATACCCAGGGCCGGAAACTACCTGGCAGAGGGTAGAACAGGCAGGGTGCTGGCCGCAAGTCAGGGAGGATGTCCGCGACTTTTGCGCGGAGAGCCTGGTGTGCGCAGCAAACAACCCCGATCCTCAGCGTAGGAAAGTCCCCATAGGACACACAAGGAGGGTAGAAGGACCATGGCAGTCCCTCCAGGTCGATTACATCGGACCACTACCCACCACACAGGCAGGTAAAAAATACTGCCTAGTCCTGGTGGACGTGTTCTCCAAGTGGGTGGAAGCCTTCCCTTGCCGAGCAGCCACAGCTTTGGCGACGGCAAGGATTCTGGTAAAGGAAGTGTTCTCCCGGTGGGGACTGCCACAGGTCATGGAGTCCGACCAAGGGAGTCATTTCATGGGGCAAGTAATGCAGGCCACCTTGAAGCTTTTAGGGATTGAGGGGAAGTGGCATATGGTTCACAACCCACAGTCATCGGGGGTTGTGGAGCGCCTTAACTGGACGATTAAAGAAAGGCTAAGGAAAGAGATAGGGTTGTCCCCGAAAAAGTGGGATGAGGTCCTGCCGTTAGTTTTAATGGGTGTCCAGGCCAGCCTCTCCAGAAGCACAGGGTGTTCTCCGCATGAGCTCATGACCGGGAGGGTCATGCACACCCCCACCCACGTTTTGGCACCAGTCCTAATGGAAGCCCAAGTCCAGGAGGTGAACCAGGACAAGTTTGTACAGAATCTGTATGATAAATTAAAACAGATTCACTGGCAGGCAGCCAGTAACATGGGGAACCAGCACCGGAAAAATCGGTTGCTGCTCGAGCCCCAGAAAACCCACGAGTGGAAGGTTGAAGACCAGGTAATGGTACGGAACTATGCCCGGGTAGGGGCATTTGAGCCACTATACATGGGGCCATATAGCATAGTGGACAAGGCAAGCCCCATGGTGTACACAGTTAAACTCCCAAAATGCACAAAGTGGTTCCATATTAACCAGTGCAAGCGGTTTAACCCAGGGGAGAGAACAACAAAAGTAAAATGACACCAAGGCCCAATAATGAGCATGGTGGACACGGGTCTTCCTCCCATGATTTGGGACGACGATGACCCAGTGGTCGGGACAGCAAGGAGGAGCAGTAGGGTCCCACGGCCGAGGACGCTGTGGACACCTCCTTACACGCTGACCGTGAGCCGCAAAAGGCCCCAGCGAGAAGAGCCTTAGCAGGGGCACCCGGCAACACGGGTAGTGATGTACATGGTCTTAATGTACATAGTTCTTGTATATAACGAAGCCAGACCTGTGGAGGTAAACCCTCTCACAGAAAGGGATTGTTGCTTTTTGTTTCGTAGGAAGCCGAGGACGGAATGGAGACAGCCCTGAGACTGAACGTGATCGTGGTGTTGGCCGGAACGGGGCACAGCAGGAGAGGGGACACCGAGTGGTCCCTCCTCTATGGCTGTACTGGGGGGGATGGACCCACTGTGACTAATGGAGAGTAGGAGGGGGAACACAGATGGGATGGCAGCCTACTCCCACGAGGGAAGATGGCCAGGGTGGCTGGGGTCCAATTCGCCGAAATACTCCAGCCACGCCGGGTTCACGTACGGGGAGGCTTCCCTACCATGTCCCCAACTGAAGATCACAGCCACATGGGTTAGAGTGACCGAGGGAAAGTGCATGTGCTTAAGATGCAAGGGAGACATTCCCCTGGGACGGTGGTGGTGGCTTAGGAAGTTGAGTCAGGACAAGGGGAACAGGTCAGCGGACTGGAAAAGACTGGGGAATGACACGTACCAACAGATCACGGGAACGATGGGGGGAGTGGAAGTGTGCTGGAACAAGTGGTGGAAGGAGGAACAGGGGATTTATGTGTGTGTGTGGGGGTCAGAACGGATCTGCCCAGCGTGTGAGTCGATTGCTTTCATACGGCAATGGCAGGATTCCGGGGCCGGTATGGGATGGGATCAGAGTTTGGATACTTGTGTAGTCCCAGACCCTCCCAACACAATAAATTCCATGGAACTGGTAGTGCACGATAGGAAGCCCCTGCCCACAACCCCACCGGTACAGGAAGCAGAAGTTAGGTGTCCTGCCACCACACCAGGCCCAGGGAATGGTTTAGTTCTAGTCCCGACCGGGAAGGTTTTATTCCAGGATGTACATTACGTGGCCGCATTGGTCATCTTAAATTTAACCCGGGTGCAGCTGCCCGAGTGGTGTCCAAAGGAGACTGAGCAGTTTTACGAAGCCCTTATTAAAGAAATGTTCCGCCAATTTTTCAACCTTAGCTACGGGGATGTGAGTCGGGAGAAACTGTATGACATGGATGTGTATGATAGAGGCAATCCGGGTAGACAAAGGCCACGGCTTTTAGCACGGGCACGTCCCTCGTCAATAATATGGATGATATCCAGCTGCAGATGCAGATTAATAGTTTAAAGGACCAGCTGCGAAAGATACTGGGGGTTGAGAGCGAGGTGGAAGGTTCGGAGCTAAAAGAAGACCAGGCGATGACCATTCATTTAAAAGAGGTAATCACTGAGCTGGAGACACACGCCAAGACAATCAACAATTTGATACGGGAGGACAGGAATGCCTCAGCACAGGCAGCCAGAGGTGATGAGTGTGTGTTGTATGGTGTGTGGTTGCTAAACGAGTGACGCAGTAATCTGGAGGACTTACAACAAGGTCGCGTCCCGTCGTGGGTTAGCAACCGGCAGCTCACAGCGCTCAGCCCGTATCATAATTCGATGAGCCCATGTCAGCTCTGATTAGCTTCCGAAGCCTACCTAGTCCCAGTTGATTGCGGACGGTCCAACCAGATGGTTATGGGGATTGTACTGCGGATGCCGGTAATGGGCGGGTCACCGCAGCCAGTGCCGGTATACCGGGTCGATAACATTGGCATCTTGAGGGACGGGGTGCATGTGCGGTATCATGGGGCCCCACCGTTTGTTATAAAATGGGAGCACGCCATGACTGGCACTGACCTCAAGGGGTGCCAAAGCAGGGATGCACACGTGATATTGTGTCCCAAGCACCTGAACGCGTTTGATCAACCAGTGTGTGGGTTTGAATTGGAAAGTGCAGAGCCCATTAATTGCACCATGGAGGTGATGGCCCAGAGCCACGTTCCACCTCAGGTAGCATGCGCGGGCAATGGGACGTACAGTGTCACGACGAGCATGGACCAGTATCGGGTACACAACAACATTTGGTGCCTGGTCAGCGATTCAACTTTCTGCTTCAAACCCCACACAGAAGTTCAGGTGGCACAAGAGCGCATCCTTCCCATTTCAGAGCCATCCACAGTACACCTCGTGGTAAACAACACGGTACAGAATCTGCAGCAGTACATTACACGGTTCGGGTACGAGATACAGCCTCTGCCCGAACACCTCATAAAATTAATAAAAGCCGTTGAGCTGTCACAAAAACATTTTTACATGCTCCAACAGCGAAACTGGGACACAGGGGAGGAAATTAAAGGGATGATTTCCCCGCACTGGTGGGACACTGGGTTAAATGTCGAGATCCCTCCGTGGATCTGGATATGTTTGCACGCTCTTTTAATTATAAAGAGTTTGGGGGTATTGTACTTGTTACGGCTCTCCTGTAAAAAGTGAAGCAAGGCACTCCAAAGTCATTGGCAGGCCCTGATTAAAGGGTAACCAGGAGTTTTGTTCTCTGTAAAAAATTGTATAAGTATGTATTTGTGATTAAAGAACAGAACCTGGGGATTTTAAAGGTAATGAACGGCTTGGTTGGGGCTCACAATGCTTCTACACAGTGGAAGACAAGGATGCTTGATATTCCAGTGGGGACATTGAAATATCAAAGGGGGGTCTGTAAGCATCAACGCAGGCCCCAAGGATTTTTTTTTGTATCGGACATTTTGTATGATTATCCCCAACTCGAAACATTGACTCTGTTTCTCTCTCCTCAATGCTGCCTGACCTGCTGAGTGTTTCCAGCATTTTCTGTTGTTATTGCAGATTTCCAGCATCAGCAGTATTTTGCTACTGTATTAGTATTTGTCAATCACAAGGGCTTCCACTTCCTTAACATGCAGCTGGTGTGCAACCATAGGAAGAGCATTATGCAGCTGCCATAACTTTTACATCCTGCGCCAGTCCACTGTTCCTCAGCTCTTTGCACCATCAAACGAGCTTTCCGGCTGGCTCCTTGGAGACAAGGACTATCCCCTGAAGACATGGTTAATGACACCTTTGAGGAGACCATCAAATGAGTTGGAGGAGCATTATAATCAAAGCCACATTTCCACCAGAAGTCTCATAGAGCAAACAATAGGGTTGCTCAAAATGCACTTCAGATGCCTGGACAGATCTGGTGGAGCCCTTCAGTACACACCAGCCAGGGTCTTGAGAATCGTAGGTGTCTGCTGTGCCCTGCACATTGCAGTGCAGCGAGGATTAGCGCCGCATGAGGAACAAGTCGCAGAGTGCACAACCTCTTCAGACGAGGAGGAGAAGGAGGAGCAGAATGAGGTTCAGCATGAGGAAGACCTGGAGGAGGCAGCTGACCCAATGCAACCAGCACGCGAGCACATTGCTGTCCGTAATGCCAGGGACGGCCTAATCAATGCCAGATTCACCTAACTTTATGCAGCACAGACATGTGGCTGTCACATGCGGATTAAGGTTGACATGACCCCACTTCAACACCATAGAGCATCTCTACAATGAACTGTGCATTCCTTGCACTGTCACCACCATTGCTGGACATAAAAGGCACCCTTACCCTTCACTCTGCCACTTCCAATTGTGAGCACACATATGGCATCGAATGCAAACAATCATTAAAAAGTAATTTATTACAACAAAGTAAAAGAATAGAAACTTAACATTCATTTATAGCAAATCACCCAAGTGACTACCCAAGTGGAGCCATGAGGACCCATGTCTGTCCTGACATCCCTCATAACCAGGACATCCATGAACTTTTAGTTTCTCTCCTCAATAGATGACCATCTTTTTAGAAGTGTTACCATGTTCTCCTGAGTCTGGCAATTTATGTCCTCCATGGAGGTGGCCATCCTTTCCATGGCGGAACCTACAGTTGCCAGTGCGTGCGCCATGGCATTGCTCATATTTGAGATGGGCCCCTCCATTCTCTGCACACTCGCAGTCACCGTGGTTGCTAACCCTGTCAGAGCCTCCTGCACTTGTTCCTGAAGCTCCAGGGTCACCCTCTTCCTGGATGGCCCCCGAGGCTCAGCGTCTGCATGCAGTATAGCAGAGCTAGGAGACTCCTGCGGCTTCTGACGAAGAGTCTCCACTGCTGTCCCTGTCTCCACCATCTGATCTTGCTCACATGTGACTTGTGATACACCAGGTGACAACACTACTCTATCTCGCAAAGGGCCCACTGAGATGTGCGTCTCTCCGCTGGTGCTGGGTGCGCTCGTTTCTGCTGATGCTGCTCCCTCAGAGGCTGGAGGATCCTCTGAGGAGTGCTCCTGCTCTTCCTCAAGGACAGTGTGTGGGGGGGGGGTTGGATCTTGATGGTGCTGTGGGAGAGTAAAGACATGAGTTAGACATGTGATATGTAGATTGCAGACACATCCCATTATGCACATGATGAGCATTCATCTTTTGACATCAGACCCCATATGAGTCACTCATGAATGCCAAATAAGATAGTAAGATGTATGGCAAATAATTCTGTCACCAGGTTATTCTAATGAGCCCCTCTCTCCATCCCCCACTTCAGGCTGCTCAATGACTCCGGTAATGTCCAGAGCTGCCTCCTCAGCGTTGGTGAGCTCAGCCAATGATGGTGGTCCTCCTCCTGTTCGCTCCCTCCCCCTCTTATTGTGGGCTCTCTTTTCCTGCAATGAGGGAAAGAAGAGAAGTTTTAGTGAGAGCAATGGAATGAGTTTAAAGAATGGATAGGATAGATGTTTAGAGGGAGACTATGATGGAGTGGGGTGCCAATACCAAGTTGCCTCCTTTTGAGTTGTTAGTTGTTGTCATTGCATAACTGTTATGTATTGTGTGTTCACCTCCCACCTGTGGTGGCGCTGTCACAGGAGATAAATGGTTGGGTGTTCTCTCGGGAAAGTTTAGCTCTCTTTGTTCAGAACTTTCCAGAACTTCCTTTCCTTCCAATAAAGCACTTCATGTTTGAATCTCTGAGTTCTGAGTCCTACATTGTGTCTAGGTAGAAAGGTACCGACACAACAATAACAATGATGGTGAGTGTGAGGGGTGCATAGTAAGCTGGGGATGTGATTCTGTACATAGGGAGCGAGGGATGGGTGATGGTGCAAGAGATGTTGGGGTGAGTAAGGATGTGCAGGAGCAGGGTTGGCAATGCAGACTGATGGGGATGTGATGACAAGCACAGTAGAATGAAAGTAAGTGTGCTTTTATACTCACTTTTCTGAACGCAGATCATTAAACCTCTTCCTACATTGCACCCAGGCTGCCTTTGTCTGATGAGGAGGTCTCCTCCTTCCATCCACAGGGAATAGAATCTCCCGGCGTCCTCTGACTCCCTCCACAAGAACATGGAGGGAGTCATCGTTGAATCGTGGTGCAGCCCTTTGTCTCTCTGCAGTCATTTTTCTCACAAGCAGCACTCAGGAGCATGAAATCACAAGTGAGAGCAAATAAGGACATGGCCCTTTTAAATATACCAGCAACAAACGCACCTTGTAATTGGGCCACGTACGTCAAGCTTAACAAGCCCAATTAACGTAAAATTGTTTTCACAGAGCGGCTGGAGCTGGGAGTGGGACCGGGACCCGCCAACTACCTATCCGACTGTGATCCCACCTCCGCTGGCAAAATCCAGCCCTATCTCACCTTGGTCCTCAGAATCCCACCACGATCAGCCCCAATACCAGCAGCACCAGGCACACCAGCAGCAGCAACAACAACAACAACCTTCTTCACAATCATCTGATGTTGCACAGGACACAGGACATCAGCACTCGACTACATTGCTGCCCGGGATGGCCTCACCATGGCCAGATTTACTTCACTTGACACTGTACACCCTGGCTGCCACATGATGCACCAGATTGGCACCACCCCACACCAACACCATAAAGCATCACCATTGCCGGGGGTACCATTATGTCTCACCATTCACTGCAACTCACTAAGCCACTTCCAAAGGTGCACACAAATCTGTCCAAGAACGCAAAGTGTTCAAAATAAAGGTTTCAATGTTTGACACCACATTAACAGAAACTTTACATGAACATTGCATAAAACACCCAAGTGTCTACCCTTGTGTGTTCTTAGTTGGTATGATTGGACTAGGATGAGGGTGAGTCTGAGGGGTGGCTAGTGAGATGGGGAAGTGCTAATGTAGATAAAGAGGGATGGGTGGAGGTGCAAGGTAAGTTGGTGTAAGGATGTGCAGGAGTAGGGTAGGGAAGGCAGAGTGATGGGGATGTGATGGGTGTCACAGCAGGATGAGGTTGAGTGTGGCTTTGCAGTAACATTTTGTGATCTACTGAGATCATTGAAAGGTTTGCGCCACTACAGCCTAGTCCTTCTGATGACATCCCTGCTTGTGTCCTCCTGTGCAATGTGCAACCAGGCTGCATTGGTATCCTGGGGAGGTCTCTTTCACCCACTGGAAGGGAAGAGAATCTCCCTGCATGCTGTGACTCCCTCCATAAGCATATGGAGGGAGTAATGGGAGAGCATGGGTGCAGCCGTGCACCTCTATGCAGTGCTTGTCAGTGTTTGCAGTACCTCAATGAATTAGAACACTGACAGCACAAATGTCACATCAACTTGCACATGACCCCTTTAAGGAAACCAGCTGATGACACGTTATCAAATTATGTCATCAAACTCGCTTCCTTCAATTGGCCGGCAAATGCGCTAGGGCAGGCTTAACAAGTCCAATCAGGGGAAAATCATTTTGGACAGCGGGCTGGAGCCAGCAGCGAGGCCGGGACCTACCACTGATGTCGCCTGACACGGACCTGCCGAGGTTGGTAAAATCCAGCCCTGAGTGTGTAGTTAGGCCGATCATCTATGCTGGATATCAATAACGTCTGTTCCGTATACTCCGCCATCAAATGTCTTGTGCGTACTCGAAGTGTGTCATTGTGAACCATAGAAGGAGGTTGACTAGCAGTTAAATGTTAACAAATTTCTCTAGATTATAATCGGAAAAGCTGTAATATTGAGGGAGGCAAAGAAAGTTCTACAATTTTGAGGGCCTGGTGAAGAAATTTTGCAGAAGGAGACAATGTAATGAGTCCTCATTTCCACACAATGAGGACATAAAGAGGACTTTTAGACCTTGTTGCATTGCCCACATATTAAAATTGATCATTCCATTGAAACATTACAACTATAAAAGAATAATTATTCCAAGTCAGTCTGTGGCATTTTCAAAATTGTAGCAGTATCCAACAAAGTAAGAACACTCAATTTTCAGACAGCAGATTCACATTTCTGAAGAATTAACTAATTCTGGGAAATATTGTAAAATTATATATTTCCACCCAATGAACCATTTATGTAAAGTAAAAGTGTTTGGAAAATCAACATTATCTATTTTATGAATTCATATATTCCTCTCTTACACACTTACCATGGAAAACAAATACTCGATTAAAATGAATATCACAACGGTAAATCCACATGGCAACTCAATATTTTTCTGAAGTCATCGGAATACCAATCACTCTTCCAGTATTGGTGACCAACCCTTCAGTTTCTTAGTTTACTTCACATTTTTCATTATTAATTGATAAACAGGGATCAGAAGATCAGTGTTTCCTTTTGCCATATTTTATGTGCAATGTTGTACAATTTGAAAAATATGCTGACTAGAAAATGTCATCCACATGGAACCTTATTGCTCAGGCCAAAGAGTTAACATTTTAAATCAACCTTGGGTACTGTAGGTGTGCAAGGGGTGTAGGGGGTGGCGTGTGGTGGTGTTGTTTGGCGCGTACATACGCCCAGTCAGTTATGCCCCTGACTGTTTTGTGAGTGGTTCGAATCGCTCCCATGCCCCTGGGTTCTAGACACCAGACTTAGGTACAAGGCGGTGGTACAGAGAAGACTCGAGTAGACAGGTGGTTGGATGTAAACAAAAACCAAGATTTTATTGAAGAGGAAAAACCTGATACAATCTCATGGAAAAATTACTAGTGTACACTTCTACAGGCGAAAAAATACAAAAGAAGAATAATAACTATACTTATGCAGGGAATGGAGCACAGCACATCGAGGGAAAACAACTATCTTAACAATCCATTTATCCTTATCCCACCCCTATACCTAACTAGATTAAGCAATGAGGGGTCTGAACTTCATGCTCACCAATCAAAAGGTTTGTTAGACTCAAAACAACGGTTGGGTTCAGGGTTTACTCTTGGTGCTCTCTGGAGCCTGCTGTCATCACGTGGTCTCCAGGCACTGCAAGGGCGTTGTCCAGGTTCGAGTACCCCAAAGTTAAAGTCTCTGTTTGGGTACTTTACCTTGCAGGGATGATTCTTCGTCGACAGCCGCCAGATTGAGTTGGTGTGCAGATATTCAAAGGTCGGCTGAGGCTGAAGGCCTGGTAATTCGAAGCCTCCCCTCAGTTCATCAGCTCAATTCGTCTCCTTCAGCCGGTCTTCCTCAGGTGGCCTTCCCTCCGGTGGTCTTCCCTCCTCCGCTCGTCGTGTCCCGCCTCGCCTGGCCTGAATTGTCCGTGTCCGCCCGACCCGGTGCTGGGGCTAGTTCCAGATGGAGTGGGAAAAGGGCACGAGCAAAGGCCAGGGGGTAAGCGCAGGATGGGGAAAGAGTGGCAGCCATGAGGGCAAGGGGCCGAAGAGCAGCAGCACTAGGACAGCACAGTGCACCGAAGACAACGATTGCTACCCAGGGGCCTTCAATTATACCTTTGTCGAAAACCCTTATCTGCGCGCCAAATCAGGTTAGTTCTTTGTTTTAATCTTGGCAGGCTATTTTAAATAATGGTAGCAATCCATACTAACTGGTTTTAGATGGCCGGTAATCGCATCTACCAGCCCGATAATTGACTTGTATTGTCCTGAAAGTTCCTTGATGGGCCTGTCCGGCCTCGATGGCTCTGTTAATCTGTTTCCAATAATATATGTAGACTGCTTGATGGCCTTAACTATAGGCCTAAACTGAATTTAGATTTGTCTCCAATTCGGTCCAATGCATAATTCAGGGTCCTGTCTGGTTCCAAAATACAAAGTCTCTCTTCACAGAAGCCTGCAGCTTGGTTTCGATTTCTCCACAAGCTGTCTGCGTTGCAGGGTCCATTTTAAAATCTCAAAGGCTTTCTGCCACGAGGCACGGACGCCATCTTGGGTACCCTTTTTGATTTAAAATGTCCACACAGGGTCCCGTTTATTAATAATAGCCTTCAGGGAAATGCAGAAATTTTGCAAATCTTAAAGTCCCCCCGTGATACTAAAAAACTTGCTTGAAGTATCATATATTTAAGGTGAGCAAATTTTTTTTCTGACCCTCCATAGTCAACCTTCCCCTGTAATTACCTGTCTAATATACCCACGACACATGCACTTCCCATTCCGCTAAAATGTAGTGTACATCAGCATTCAGAGAGTAAAATTACAGACTTTACACACACAGCCAAGCATGGAGGGGGTCCAACACCCCTGCACCACTTGGTACACATATCTGTATTAAACCACGTCGCAAAAAAAACAAAAAACAACAAAAGAAAACCCTTTATTAAAAATAACAAACACAAAAGAAACAACAATCCTTTAATCAAAATACAGGGAAAAAAGACTTAAACCGGCGTATCTCCCTCCACCTTTACATAATGTTCCTTCCAAATCCTCTGATTTCGGAATTCTGACCACCGACCTTTCCCCTTACACTGAATACAAACTAAATACAACACTATCCTTAACTGGCAAACCACGAGAATGTGGGAAGCCAGTCTGATCCATGAAGGGACCTCTATATTATTGAAAATGTTGCACCAGGGTGGAGTCACAATATCCATTATCTTAGTCCCTATCTCGACTGCTTTCTGTTCGAGTGTATAAAAATGTTTCTGCGAAACTATAACGGCTTTGAGTATTTTGGTCAGATGCTCAGGGAGAGGGGGAATTTCATAGCCAAAGTGCGCTACGTACTTTTGCAAATCCGTAAAATTCTCCTTCACAGTGAGGTGAACAGTGGAGGGTTCAGGAATGGGGACAATTTGCTCCTGGGTCACTTGAACTTCTGCCTCGGGTTTAAAACAGAAACTGCTGTCACTAACCGGACACCAACTATGCTGTCCATGCTGGTAGTGGGACGCACCGGTGGTGACACAATATGTCCCACCTCCTATATATGCTACCTGTGGGGGAACATGGCCTTGTGCCATTGCCTCCATGGTACAATTTATAGGCTTCACGTCAGCAGCTCTGAACCCACACTGCGGTTTTGAATAGGCATTCAAGTGCTGGGGACACAGGATTATGTGTGCTCCCCGGCTCTGGCACCCTGAGAGGTCAGTACCTGTCACAGCGTGCTCCCACTTTATGACGTAAGGTGGGACCGCTGTGAAACGAATGTGTGCACCCCTTGAATGACTCCAATGTTCTCAACCCTGTATACCGGTGCGGGTCGGGCTGTCCTACCCATGGCCGGCATCCTAACTACTACTCCCATGATTGTGTGGTTGGACCGCCCACAATCCATGGGGACTGGATAGACTTCGGAGGCTAGCCGGAGTTGGCACGGGCTCAATGCATTCTCAAAAGGGTGGAGGGCCACGAGGTGCTTGTTGCTAATCCAGGAGGGGACCAAACCCTGTATTAATTACTCCAGATTACTGCGGCCCTCGCCCAGTAACCACGCCCCGTATAACACGCACACCTCATTCTGTGCAGCCTGGGCAGAAGCATTTCTGTCCTCCCTTATGAGAGCATTTACCGTCTTTGCGTGCTTTTTCAACTCGGCTATGATCTCTTTTAAATGGACCGTCATGGTCTGGTCCTACTGCAACTCCGAGCCCACTACCTTGTTCTCATCCAGTAATATCCTGTTTAACTGTGTTTTTAAACCGTTTATCTGGGTCTGCAGCTCTATGTCATCCAAGCTGTTGATGACAGAGGACCCAGTATTAAACGCAGTAAAAACATCATTCCATACTCCCCTTCTTTGTCTCCCTGTGTTACCCAAAAATTCTCGGTGTGTGGTGTAGAGTTCGGTCTTGTTCACGTGGGCAAAATCGAACTCATAAAATTTCTTGAACATGTCCTTTAATAGGGCCTGGTATAACTGCTCTGTTTCTTTGGGGCACCACTCCGGTAAATGTACCTCCGTGAGTATACTCCCTGGTACAGCATCTGATCGGTGGGGACTAATACCAACCCATTCCCTGGTCCCCTGGTGGTGGTGGGGCAACCTTCCCTGGGTAACCTCGCCACCTGCACCATGGGCGGGGCACAAGTTCAGTGGCATTGACTGGGATCTGGGTGTATGGGACCGCACACACCTTCAGGCTGGTATCCCATTTCATCCCCTCCCCGGTGTCGTGCCACTGCCGGTGGAAAACAACGGGTATGCCTGCGGGGCAGACCGTCTCTGACCCCCACATACAGATGTAAATCCCTTGATCCGGTTCCCACCACTTGTCCCAACACACGCTTAGTCCTCCATGAGTCCCGGTAATCGTCTGATGGGTGTTGTTTCCCAACCGTTCCCAGTCGACTTCAGGGTTCCTCATGTCCTTGCTCAACTTCCTGAGCCACCACCATCTATCCAGTGGAATGTGTCCTTTACACATCAAACATATTTGCTTTCCAACGGTGACGCTGACCCTCGTGGTAACGACTCGTACCCTGGGGCACAGGAGGGAGGCTTCCCCGTACGTGAATCCGATTTGGCTGGAGTACTGAGACGAATTGGACCCCAGCCATCATGGCCATCTTCCCTCGTGGACGTAAACGGCGGTCTCCTCCGCATCCCGTTCACCGTTCCCATCGATCGCTCGGGGCGCCTTGTCTCCCGAACACCCATAGATGTGGGAGTCTGGGATGTCACCCTTCCTCTCCACACTCATCCCGATCAGGGAGAATAGGATCACGATCCATTCCATCCCAAAAATCTTTCTGCAAAAGACGTAAAAGAACATGCAGCCAGGTCCCCAAGAGATTCTCTGGCTTGGTGAAGCATGGTCGGGTCCCGTGACCTCGACCCAAAGATACAATCTTAACAGACTACTTACATAAAACAACCCATCACCTTATTTAACTTAAATTAAAAACACCCAAACTTAAGCTAAACAATTACACTTTACTTAAAACTTAAACTTCAACTATATATACTATACATATACATCCGCCACCCGTCTCTGGGCGGCCAGGCTAATCCCTGGTTGGACTGCGGCTCGCCGCTACCCCCGGCGTGACCGCACCGTCCTTCACTGTTGGTTCCTCGCAGCCCATGGCTGCTGGCTGAGGGCCTGTGTCCTTGGACCTCTCCCTGACTCAAGGGGTGGCCCTTGGTAACTGGAGGGCTGGTGACCATGGCTTTCTTGGCTGGGGCGTCTGTGGGGACATTCTAGGGGCTTTGACGGGTGGGGCTGTCTTGGCCGCTGGGCCTATTACCCGACCCGCTGCTCCCCCAAGCTTTGCCCCTCCTGAACCTGGGTTGGGGGCAGGTAACTTTTCGCAGCCTGCTGCTGCGAGCTGAGAGTCTCTGCCCCCAGGTCCCATGGCTGGGTCTGAGGCAGGGTTTTCGACCTCAGGTCCCTCCCTCTCTACACCTGGGTTAGGGGCGGGGTTTTCGCCCTCAGGTCCCTCCCCCTCGTCTGGATCCCAGAAGAGTGGGGGCGTGTCCCAACCGATGGGCGGGATGGTCCCTCCCTTCAAACAAGCCACAGCGCCTGCCTGTGCAGCCTGTGAACTCGCTCCTGCTGCAGGCTGAGGATCTTTATCCTCAGACCTTTTTCCAACTGGCTGTTTTCCCCTTTCAGGGGCAAACAGCTTACACTGGTTGATATAACCAGTGGCCTGTTTTAAAACCTGTGCTGAAGGCTCGCTCGCTGCCCCGAACGGACCTTCTAGGGGCTCCCCTTTCTCTTTCCTCACCGGGACGATCTTACAGACGGGATCTTGGGCCCGGACCCGCTTTAGGTCCGGGGCCAAAACTACCCCCCGTGTGCCTCCCTTGTCCCGGACTGCGGCTTCCGGACCTGCCCGATAGGAGTCCCGGGACTCTCTTTCCCCAGCCTTATCTATGGCCCTTTCTCCAGCGCGCACGGTCAAACCAAGGAATTTCACCTCCTGCTGGCCGATCTGCGCCTTCTTGGGATTTACCTTGCAACCCTTCTGTCCTAATAGCTCCAGCAGTTCGGCCAATAGTGGGCCATGCTCCTCTTTCGAATCAGTGAACAGGAGCAGGTCATCCACATATTGAATCAACTGTCTGTGCTGGCTAAAATCCTTCAAACTGTTGGCCATGCACGGATGGCAAATGCTGGGGCTGTTGTGGAAGCCCTGTGGCAAACAATTCCACGTGTACTGTTGCCCTTTAAACATAAAGGCAAACTTGTACTGATCCTCCCTCCTTACAGGGATGGACCAAAACCCATTTGAAATATCCAGCACCGTGAAAGTGGTCGCGGAAGCTGGAATACTCCCGATGAGGTCGGCAACTGCTGCTACTGTGGATGCGCAGGCTGGGATGTTGCTATTGAGCACCCGATAGTCCACTGTGGCCCTCCAGGAATTGTCCGGCTTTCTGACCAGCCATAACGGAGAATTCACGTGGGTAGCTATTGGTCTCAGAACTCCCTGCTGCACTAATGAGGACATCGCTGCTTCCATGTCCGGCTCTGCTTCCCTGGGGAAGTTATACTGTTTCTGTGGTCGGGCCATGGGATCCCCGTCTATGCTGACCTCAAACCCGGTGACCCTCCCGCAGTCGTGTTTGTGAGTGGAAAATGTGGCCAGGTGGGTCTGCACAAATGCCTGGAACTCTGGTGGGGCGTTGCTGACCATGAGCCTGAGGTTATAATCCTCTTTGGGCTTCATGATGCAGAGGGTCCCCTTCCCTTCCTTACCCGGGATAACTACGATCTCACCGCTTTACTTTTCCTGCCCCCCAAAGGCAGTGATTCCTCAAATCCACCAGGAACCCATGGCCCACAATAAAGTCGGCTCCCAGGACCCCTCTTCCATCCTCCATGTCCCATTTCATCAGGACACATGTCCACTTGGAGCAGAGCGGTCCTATCCGAATGGTGAGCGGGATGGAAACTGAGCCGGCCTGTTCCCTACCCGTGAACCCCAATAGACTGTATGGGACCCCGCTGGAGAGAGGTGAGGTGATGGGGTAAGCTGAGTAGATCATGGTGCGCGATGCCCCCGTGTCCAACAGATAGGTCCCTGTCACCTCTTCCACCTCCATCTCCAAAAGGGGTCTCCTCCACTCATCATATCGGAGTGAACACAGATAAACAGGCTGCGCTGGCTCTAGTCATGGCTGTGGGTTGGATGACGCTGATGGGGTGAGAGCACCGGTGGCGGCTGCTACTCTCCCCTGGCCAGTCAGTAAGGACCTCATGGTGTCCAAAAGTGACTCGACCTCTGCAGAAGGGGTCCCTACCCCTGCCTTTTGGGTTGGGGCTGTGGGATGCTTTCCCTTGTTATCCTTCCAAGGGTTTTTGCACTCCTTCCGCCAGTGACCATCCTTCCCACACCTGTAACAATTTGTCTTTGTGTTGGGGGGGTTACTCCCTTCCTGGTGCCACTCCTTTCCAGTCTGCACTCCTGGTTTTATCTCATGCACCTTCCCCTTGGGTGGGTGTTCATCGGTTGCCCTGCCATTTTTGTAGACTAGGGTTAGCTGCCTAATTACCGTGAGCTCTGTGGTCTGAGGATCTTTGGGGTCCAACCAGGCTTCTGCCTTGGCCCGGACCTGTGGCAAGCTGTTCGCCACCATGCAACGGAGCCAATGCGTCAGGGAATCCCTGTTCAGGAACATCCGGCCTGGCGCCCCCGGGCAAGTTTTCCGGTATCGGCCATAGCCGGTCCCCCAAAGCCTGCGGGGTTTCCCTAGAAAGCTGGATCGTCTTCTCCACACGGGAGAAGGGACTTCCTTCATCCATCCCCGTGGCCTCCAAACCGCATCTCTAAGCTCCTCGTACCCGCTCTGCCCCCTTTTACACTCATCAGAGGGGGATTGGAGGAGACTACTCTCCAGGTAGAATAGCAGTATTTTGGCCTTCTCAGCATCATCGCAGTCGTTGATGCTGGCGGTCTGCTCTATTTCCCTGAAGTGGATCGAGGGGTCTCCCTTTGCGGAAAGCTTCAGGATATGGTTGACCATAACCCTGAGCTGTTGGATGTCGAAGGATAATACGAACTGGTTTTGGAGGGGTCCCTCATTGCCACACATCGGTCCCGGCTCCGGCCTCTCGGGCGGGGGTGGCTCTACCTCTGCCTCCACCTCTGGCTCCACTTCGGGTTCCACCCCCGGTTTCACCCCCCCTTGCTGCCAAACCTCACTGAAACTTGGCGCTACGGGTGGTGGCCGTGAAGTCTCCTCTCTCTCAACCGGGTCGTCCCTGGGCACCGCCGGTGACGTTGGAACTGTCCTCCCCTCGTTCCCCATAAAATCTGCCTGGCCTGCCTTTGGGCTTATGAGGCTTACCATGCCTTTTGCCTTCCGGCAGGCCCAGCTCAGATTTTCTATCCTCTCTTCACAGGGGCCGTGGTCTGCCTCCTCAAACCCCTGTTCACTCGCTAGCTTGTAAGCGGCTTTTACCTCCTGTACTTTCTCTCCCTGTTCCCTGATCTGCCTTGCCAAGTGGGCATTTTTCTCCCACAACCTGAACTCATTTCTCTTGGCCTCAGTGACTTGGCACCGTAGGTATTCCAACTGGCCCTTGTGTTCTCCTACTAAATGTACTCTCTCTTGGTTCAAAGCCTGCAAATCTACTAATAACTTCTCCCCTGCGAGAGCCTTATCCTGGATTTCCAGGCTGACTCCCTTAACTCGACTGCCTGTGCTGCAACGAGCCTGTCCAAGAGCAGGACCTGCTTTTTAAAGCACATCAGCCAAACTGCCTTCTCTAAGGACTTCTTGTGTTCCTTTCCCTCTGTCCACTTAGCTGCTGCATCTATCGGATGCCCAGCCCTTAACAGAGTGGTGATCCACTTCTTAGTGATATTCACCTTGCTAAACACATAATCAGAAATCCTTTCCTCCATCATGGTTCGCTCATCCGAACCACTGTCTACTGTATCGCAGCCTTGTTGCCGGTGTCCTGCCACGGTCGCCATTTCTGTAGGGGGTGGTGTTGTTTGGCGCGTACGTACGCCCAGTCAGTTATGCCCCTGACTGTTTTGTGAGCGGTTCGAATCGCTCCCACGCCCCTGCGTTCTAGACACCGGACTTAGGTACAAGGCGGCGGTACAGAGAAGACTTGAATAGACAGGTGGTTAGATGTAAACAAAAGCCAAGATTTTATTGAAGAGGAAAAACTTCATACAATCTCATGGAAAAATTACTAGTGTACACTTCTACAGGTGAAAAAATACAAAAGAAGAATAATAACTATACTTATGCAGGGAATGGAGAACACACGGCATATTGAGGGAAAACAACAACCTTAACAATCCCCTTATCCTTATCCCACCCCCTATACCTAACTAGATTAAGCTATGAGGGGTCAGAACTTCATGCTCACCAATCAAAATGTTTGTTAGACTCAAAACAGTGGTTGGGTTCGGGGTTCGCTCTTGGTGCTCTCTGGAGCCTGCCATCGTCACGTGGTCTCCAGGCGCTGCAAGGGCATTGTCCAGGTTCGAGTACCCCAAAGTTAAAGTCTCTGTTTGGGTACTTTACCTTGCAGGGATGATTCTTCGTCGACAGCCGCCAGATTGAGTTGGTGTGCAGATATTCGAAGGTCGGCTGAGGCTGAAGGCCCGATAATTCGAAGCCTCCCCTCAGTTCATCTCCTCAGTTGGTCTCCTTCAGCCGGTCTTCCTCAGGTGGCCTTCCCTCTGGTGGTCTTCCCTCCTCCCCTCGTCATGTCCCGCCTTGCCTGGCCTGAATTGTCCGTGTCCACCATACCCAGTGCCGGGGCTAGTTCCAGATGGATTGGGAAAAGGGCACGGGCAAAGGCCAGGGGGTAAGCGTGGGACGGGGAAAGAGCGGCAGCCACAAGGGCGAGGGGCCGAAGAGCAGCAGCACCAGGACAGCACAGCGCACTGAAGACACCGATTGCTACCTGGGGGCCTTCAATTATACCTTCGTCGAAAACCCTTATCTGCGCGCCAAATCAGGCTAATTCTTTGTTTTAATCTTGCCGGGCTATTGTAAATAATGGTAGCAATCCATACTAACTGGTTTTAGATGGCCGGTAATCGCATCTACCGGCCCGATAATTGACTTGTATTGTCCTGAAAGTTCCTTGATGGACCTGTCCGGCCTCGATGGCTCTGTTAATCTGTTTCTGATAATATATGTAGACTGCTTGATGGCCTTAACTATAGGCCTAAACTGAATTTAGATTTGTCTCCAATTCAGTCTAATGCATAATTCAGGGTCCTGTCTGGTTCCAAAATACAAAGTCTCTGTTCACAGAAGCCTGCAGCTTGGTTTCGATTTCTCCACAAGCTGTCTGCGTTGCAGAGTCCATTTTAAAATCTCACAGGCTTTCTGCCACGAGGCACGGACGCCATCTTGGGTACCCTTTTTGATTTAAGATGTCCACACAGGGTCCCGTTTATTAATAACAGACTTTGGGGAAATGCAGAAATGTTGCAAATCTTACAGGAGTACATGTGAGCCGGACACAGCCCATGCAATATCCATTCCGTCTAGCAGATGTCCCACAGCTGTTTTGTTCATTTCTTAATAGTGACGGTGGGGAGAGAAGGAGGCCACAACGTGATGAGGTAGGGTTCTTTTCACTGCTAGAAATTAGAATTATATGAACCTTCAGGTTGCAAACGATCCTTCCACACCCACGCAATTGCCTAGGGTGCTGTATTCAAACGGGCATGCTTCTACAGGTATTTTGTTGCAGACATCCACCCATGTCCCCACACCATCCTTTCTGGATAGAGGCCCCCGAGGCGACACGAGCCCTGATTAGAATTGCAAGGTTTAACATCATCAGGGCATACTACCAACGCATGCACAAACTCTAGTGTTTTGTGCTGAGAAACGATTCTGCATTAATCAATAATTAAAATGCGTATCATTTTTGCACATAGTTTTAAACCAAGCAAATAGACTTGTGAAGTACACACTTGAACTGTTCAACCCGGGAACAGTTTTTTGTTACTTTTCCCTCATAGGGTAAGCTGAGAATTCACTGATCCAGAGTACAAGTCTAATCCCTGTTGAACAATTGTATTGTTTACTTCTGTTATAAATCTATAGCTAGAGAAGTCTAAAGATATATATGTGATGGCTTTGTTGTCAATCAGAAATAAATGCAAAGTGCGAATTATTATTATCTTTATAAACAAGATAATCCTATACGGTGGCGTTGCTCCCTCTAAGGTCTGAACTAACAAAACAAGTTGACACAAAATAGGATGCAATGCTGTTGACAGAGGTAATTTTATTAAATCAATTTATTTTCAACAAAGCAAATTCCGTGTCATAATTACAGCGGTAGTTCCTACAAATTGATTTTAATCATCGATAAATATAATTTAATTTATAGGATGGAGAAACATTAAAACAGTGAATAACGTTTTTGACACATCAAAAGTTGACTCCCGCAAACCTTAACCATTCCATACAAATTGACTGCCTCATCCCAAATTACCCACAAAGTACTGATCTCTCGGGATAAATCATGGCATAAATATTTAAAAGTATAAAGTCATCAAAATCAACTTGCAAAGCATATCCACTGTGCCCGAAGATGCATTTTGTACCAAAGAAAACAGCCGTGGAATATTTATTCAAAATTAATACTAAAGATTGTCTTTGCTGTTGCTAACAAAGCATCATAAAAGTGTTCTTACGTTGCTAATACAGCTCAGTCGCCTACAAATGTAGGACGAAATAACAGTTTGCTTCGAAATATTACGCTTTAAAAAAAATAATTAACCATTTTGATACTGTTATTGCAAGTTTAAATCTGTTTCCGGAAGAAATTAAGGTAATATTACTGTAGATCTTTAACTCGCTGAGTACTGCAATATTATTTCTGTATAATTTTAGGGAGTATCACTCCATCTTAGATATATTTGAGTAATTTCCGACTGAAGCAATATCCAGTGCTACTCTATATAGCTCTTTTGCTATATCATTGGAAATATATGCCTTCTCCATGTATCGATTTTCTTTGCAGCATCATTCGGTTAAGCGGTAAACCTATATTGGATTCGAGCGTTCCTCGGTTATTTCGGAATAAACATGTTATCAAGTTTGGTAAAATTATCGAATACAATAGAATCATTTAATAAACATCGAATTAATATAATTTATGTACATGGAAATCCGAAAGTAGGACTCAACTATACATTCTAATATAATCTGCACACGTTTACCTAACTAATAATAATATTACAGGAAGTGTTTCTTATCACGAGACTGTTCTCATTAAGATTAAAACATTTCTACTGTAACAATTTTAAAGATATGTGCATGCACGAACAACCTACGTTCAATTAAATGACACATTTTATTCATTATGAAAATAATCGTCAGTAATTAGTGGCATTTTAAGTTATGTATTTCACTCCAAAATATGAATAGGGGGAAAAGTTTCAATCAGCTGGGAATCCTTTGCCTGAGACGTTTAATTGGCTAGTTAATGTAACGGTATGGTCAGAAATTCATCATTCATTTGTCCTTTTGTAGTCGCGGCCAGGTGTATTTTGCCATGTATTCTGAATTGAAGATAAATCTGAATAATACTGAAACTATTATGAAGACTTTCTGATCGACCTAATGAAAGATTTGTACTGAAAATATTGTCTTTCAATTCTAAATAAGGCAAATGCAATATTAAATAATGTTATATGTATGTTATCGCATTTTGTAGGACTAAATCAGTTATGTAATCAGCTGGCAGCATTTGGTGAGCCGTATAATCCATTTTTAAATACACTCTTAAAATATTTGAAAATAACGACAACAGTAACAACTAAAATTTTCCAATTAACAAGAGTAACCTATCAAACATCAAAAGATCCTTACCCGGTGTTAAAACCGTTAAGATATGTTTCTGCTACTTATTGTACGTTGTGATCTGGTTGTGTGTGGCATTTGCCTCCCAAAATAAAAAATATTTTATTGAAAATTCCTTACATATTTTGGCTTGCTAAGGTGAAAATTTAAAGTATGAACTAGGATGCACCGTATTTTACAATCTCTCCTCTAAACTGTATACGTAGAAAATACATTTATTTATTAAGTCTTAAAGGACAAATTTAGATTGTCTATTAACGACTACAAATCTTAACCAGAATGAGAAACTATCTCATAAAATCACTAATGATGCTTTTCCATGCAGAGTTATCAGCTATCTTATCAATATATAAACATTGTTCAACTATGCGCGCATCAAACTGCAAAAAGCGATCAGATAATAACCGCAGATGCAGCGAACCAATGTCGCTACGTTACAGCAAACAAGCTATAGTTTATTGTAAGTTGTACCATAGACGTTTTCTTATTGTGTTGACGCTATAGAACGAACATTAAAATAACTTATAATTAAATTGTGTAATTCTATCAGATTGAGGCCACCAACTGCTTCCGAAAACTAGAGAGAGTATAATTCGCTATAGGGTTCTGGTAGAAATGATGATCTGAATGAGCATCATCCACCTTCACTGTGGCGAATGTCTCAACGAAATCTGTGAACACAAATTATAAACATTCTACCCTGAGGGATTGATTATTTATGTAATGAACTGTGCTTTTCAAACATGTTTTATACAGATTGGCCACATGTACGTAATAACGCCGTAATTGTGCTGTTTCCTATTATTGAACATTTTATTGTATTCTACACACTGCAAAACCATCCAGAGTATCCTGGCGTTCCAGGCGATAGAGTGTAAGAACATGAGACCTTGGGGGGGGTGGGGGGGGACATAAGAAACAAATCAAAACCGACATATATATCATTGTAAAAACCAGGATTATACTCTGACATGACGCATTCAAATACAGATTAGTGAGCCTCCGCCACACGCACGCACCTGAAAAGCATACATTTCTGTTGTAACAATCGATATTAAAAGTTAGCAGCAGACACGTGAAACACGAAGAATCGATATTTCAGCCTACAATATAAACTTAGTTTAAGTGATTTGAAAATATTTAAATAATTAAAACGCAATTGTATTGCTGTAATGGCTACATGATTGTTTTAACACTGGAAAGTGCTTAGATATAACAATGATGATCTATCAAACTTGAGTTTGTTACTTTCGCACAGCAAACGGTAACCATGATGGGTAGTATGAATAACTGCGAACACAAAGGTGCTTATCGATAAGGTTTTATATACTTGTAAACCATCGAAGTAAATATTACTGTAATTCACAATCAGTGGTTGGAGATCGGCAGCCGATTATTTGTAGATGCCACTTCCACTTCGCACTGTTTTTAAATAGGATGGCGTCGTGAAACAAAGGCAAGTTTGTTTCACGAAATTTGTGTGTATTCACTGCGCGCAGAACCCGTGTTTATTCTCTAAATTAAAAACCGCTCACTCTGTAACTTCACTTTTTATGCTTTCAGAACTACCAGGACTCAAAGAACAGGCTTATTGCAGCAGAATGTTGTCAATGTTATAAAGATGCCCACTAAATAAAGCAATACATCCAGTGAGACCGGGCTGCGTTCATGTATAAAATAAGATATGCCGTTTGAATATTTTTTTTGTATTTCTTTACTTTATGAATACAGTCTAAATATGTCAGTTGCCAATGAAACTGTTTTTCCGAGTTGAAATTATTTCTTTGCGAATTGACGCTGCAGCAACTAAACAGGTCAGGATGCTGAAAACCAGAGACACGTTCTTCGTCTCTTCGGAAATGGACTCAAAAACGCAGGCTAATAGTCATGTATTAAAATCTAAAAACATTCCCCTCAATATTTAAGAATTACACTGGGCATATACCCATAAATAACATGGACCTATTGGAATTACAAACGCGTGTGTGTTTACTTCACAGTTTGTAAGATTGAATGCGTGAATGAATCATCTATTGTACAGTATACTGATTCTAACACCACCGCGTAATATTGAAATGTTGCAAGGAGTGAAAGAAACAGATTTGTTCAGGCGCTCCCGATCTGCACAATAATTCATATGGATATTTAGAATTGTTAATTCAAGTATATCCTATACTTTAATACATTCTTACTGTGTGATTATTCAAACAATCCACACGCACAACGTTAAATCTTTATTCCGTTTCATCTGCTCCTTTGAATCTACTGGCAATGGCAGATGGCTGCCAAGAAAACGATGTTTTTAACAAACAAGCACAGCAAGACTGCATTTTTAAAATATATTTTTCTTGCTAATTTTTAATGAGTTCACGCTGAATTTTGAACAATTCAGAAATATACGTATTGAACTCCGAGCGCATTATTTTGACTGCAATATAGAAGACATGAGAAAACAAACTCTAGAGGGCTTTTATCCAAAGTGGGACGCCACACCATTTCTTTTGATGGCTGATTGGGCGAATGAACAGAAAATGTACTTACGCCGTACATTCCGCAAAAAAGCCTGCGGTGCCGCGATCTGGGTCAGAGGCTGACGACTTTATCACGTGTGTAGGCGCAGTCTCCCAACAAACACACGCATAAACCCATAAAGAACACTCGTAAAAATACACTTTGTGTAAATCTTTTTAATGCTTGTTTATATCGGTAGTAGTGTGATTGTGATAGTAACAGTTTTATTATGTGTATGTATACATCCCAACAGCGAATGTATTGCAAGTAATGGCTCGCTCTCAAGGAACGATGCTCATGCCGACAGCGCGCCCACACGGGGCTGTGGAGTTTCTGGGTGCGCGCCTCTCAAGAGCTTTGAGTGCAACCACCCACATTGTGCAAGTTCAATTACCGGCACACTGCGCGCGCGCCCACCCATGAACGCGCTCCAATCCTTCGTCAGTTGGTCGCATCGTCGAGGCAGTGGTTTCCTTCCGCGAACCCGCAATGACGGCTCGTTCACGCACAGGAATCTGCCAATTGGGCCCGTTGTTCGAGAACTGGTTCGCGGCGCCTGTCAACCCTGTTATTGGGCTTTGGCAGTGTGACCCCTGCTAGTAAGGAACGTGGCAGGGGTGATGAACCCTGGTAGGTGGGCAGACGGCTTGGGCAATGGTTCCTGCTTGGGTGTGAAATCTTGTCAGCGGATGGCAATGATCCGTATATGCGAAAGTTGTCACTTGGGTGCGCAGCTGTCACCTCCGGCTGTGGCTTGTCACGGCCAATCCTGTCAGCTGGAGCAATGGCGCTCACGCATGAACCCTGCCACTGAGGGACACACATCCTGGGAACCGAGTGCTGGGTTCTGGCGGGATCGATCTCGCTCGCGCGAGTCTCGTCAGTTGGCGCGCGGCTGGCGCCTGCGCATGACGAGTGAAGCCCGGCTGTGAGCGCGCGCCGGTGTGCGCGTTCTCAGCAAGTACTCGAGACGTTTTCTAAACCTGAAAAAAACCATCCCTATACTCAGCTGCTTACTCTAATTCTGTTCCTTATTTTTAAGGCCTTTTCCCCTCTCTGTGGCACTCTGTTCCTGTCAAGATGGGCGAAGTAAGTATAAAAGTACACTTGCTGTATATTCACTGTTTTCCCGAGGAGCCTCACGGACACGCTGCAGCGACTGTGCTGTTGTGAAACTCAATCCGGCTCCAACGTCGGAGACCGAGTTTTGTCCTTCCCCATCAGAGTTCATAAATATTTCCCTCACGTGAAGATGAAAGCAGCCCCTGGGGATACGGAGGCTCGTGCTGGGGAAAGCGTGATTATTTCGGGCCAAACTCGTATTCCTTGCCCACTCGCAGCGGCGGAGATTTGAGCAGGAAGCGGGTCAGAGAGTTAGTTGCGCGCTCTTCACCCTCGGTGACTAAAGTGAAAGGGCGCGGCCGAGGTGTTGTCCATCGAGGTATTTATTATCTGCAGGTCAAACTGTTTCCAGTTTAATAGAGGAGGATCTTGCTGTGATCTGTCTGGTTACTTTAACTCTCACAGTTGTACTCACCCTGGTGACCAGAGTGACTTTGTCCCCTTGTACAATCGGCGGGTTTCTGCTAATGAACTTTCCCCACCCACTGTTACCTTGTGTGCTGAGAAACTACCTGTGATCACACCGGTTTACCTTACTACTTCTGGGATAGCATCCATCTCAGCACATTATAAAATGAAGGATTATAGGATATACCTGTTAGATTTAAATTTGAAACAATAATGGTCTGATTTTTAATTTAACGATATATTGGAAGAGAACAAATACACGAAGGGCGAGGAAGAAGAGATCCGAAAGGCGAACCGTTTCGTGGTGTTGATAAGACTACTGCTACTGTTGCTACAACAGCAGTAGAATAAATTGTTTAATCGAATTCTTAATTTGTGTTGGGTAAACTGTAAAACCTTCAGGGAAGTAAGAATGAATCTTACATTAAAATATTGAGGAAATGAACTGTTTTGACAGTTAACAAAATTATTGCACAGGAACTCGTGAATAAAAATAAATGTTGCTTTGGAAGGAGTATCCTTCCATCCACCGTGCATCCTCCGTGACGAGCCATTCATACTGAATTGTTCTCTTTTGTTCAAGAACCTTGGCCAACACAGTGCATAATTCCATCACAAGCTATGCATCAAGATTTTATTCTGTTTCTCCCAAGTCAGGCAAAAAATGATAGGGGGTGTTACCCTTCCAAAAATGCAGTTGACTCTCAATCATGATTCAGTATTACCTCAAATGGCCTGCCCTATGACAGTGTATGTAATTGCCTATTGAATTATAGATTCATGGTGCTTTTTAAAAATGCAAAATAGGCCTCTTTTGTCAAATGCCTGATATTTTCACCTGGATAAATGAAAGATACAGTTGAAAAAAGCAACACTTACTGGATTGTAAATTGATCTATGTTTAATATTTCTTCTTTGTGTTTGAGGTTTCCTTATTATTTCTGTGACAAGTATACTTATTGTTAACTGTTATTAAAAATATCAAGTCAAAGCTTTTACCTGCTCCCCTATGGCTCATTGAGTAAATGTATTGCTCAATGTTGCACAGACCAGGAAGGTTCAGATTCAATCCTTTGTCATTATTGAGTTACCAGATCTGGGTCATACCCTGGGGAAACATGTAACGGAGCCATTTAAGATGTTTCTGATGGGTAACACCAACCCATGTAGTATAAAAACCCTGCATCCAGAACTAGTGCTCCAGAACTAGCCACACTTCTAGCCAAGCTGTTCCAGTACAACTACAACACTGGCATCTACCCGACAAAGTGTAAAATTGTTCAGGTATGTCCTGTCCACAAAAAGCTGGACAAATCCAATCCGGCCAATTACCATCCCATCAGCCTACTTTCAATCATTAGTAAAGCGATGGAAGGTGTCGGCGACAGTGCTATTAAACAGCACATACTCATCAAAAGCCTACTCACGAGTGCTAAGTTTGGGTTCCGCTAGGACCATTCTGCACCAGAACTCATTATAGCGTCAGTCCAAACATGGACAAAAGAGCTGAATTCCAGAGGTTGGGCAACCACAACCATCTTCCTTTGTGCTAGGTATGGCGCCAGCCAGTGGAGAGTTTTCCCCCTGATTCCCATTGACTTCATTTTTACTAGGGCTCCTTGATGCCACACTCGGTCAAATGCTGTCTTGTTCTCAAGGGCAGTCACTCTCACCTCACCTCTGGAATTCAGCTCTTTTGTCCATGTTTGGACCAACGCCCCAGGACATTGCTGCAGGAGTGCCTCAGGGCAGTGTCCTAGGCCCAACCATCTTCAACCTGCGTCATCAATGACCTTCCCTCCATCATAAGGTCAGAAGTGGGGATGTTCGCTGATGATTGCAGTGTTCAGTTCCATTTGCAACTCCTCAGATAATGAAGCAGTTCATGCCCGCATGCAGCAAGACTTGGAACACATTCAGGCTTGGGCAAGTAATATTCGCGCCATACAAGTGCCAGGCAATGACCATCTCCAACAAGAGAGAGTCTAGCCACTGTCCCTTGACATTCAACGAGATTACCATTGCCAAAACCCCCACCATCAACATCCTGGGGGGTCACCATTGACCAGAAACTTAACTGGACCAGCCACATAAATACTGTGGCTACAAGAGCAGGTCAGAGGCTGGATATTCTGCAGCGAGTGACTCGCCTCCTGACTCCCCAAAGTCTTTTCACCATCTACAAGACACAAGTCAAGAGTGTGATGGTACACTCTCCACTTGCCTGGATGAGTGCAGCTCCAACAACACTCAAGAAGCTTGACACCATCCAGGACGAAGCAGTTTGCTTGATTGGCACCTCATCTACCACCTTAAACATTCACCCTCTCCACCACTGGTACACCATGTCTGCAGTGTGTACCATCTACAAGATGCACTGCAGCAGCTCGCCAAGACTTCTTCAGCATTCAGCAGCACCTTCCAAACCATCTAGAAGGACAAGGGTAGCAGGCGCATGGGAACACCACCACCTGCAAGTTCCCCTCCAAGTGAAACACCGTCCTGACTTGGAAATATATCGCCATTCCTTCATCACTGGGTCAAAATCCTGGAACTCCCTAACAGCACTGTGGGAGTACCTTCACCTCTCAGACTGCAGCGGTTCATGAAGTCAGCTCACCACCACCTTCTCAAGGGCAATTAGGGATGGACAATAAATGCTAGCCTTGCCAGTGACTCCCACATCCCATGAATTAATAAAAAAAGACATTTAAAATCATTATTTTACAGAAGGAAGCCATTTGGTCCATTACACAGGCTCTCTGAAAGGCTTGAATGGGAATTAGATAAGCATTTGAAAAGGAAGAACATAAAAGGAAATAGTGGAAGGACCTGGGGGATTGGATTGGAGTAGATTGGAGAGGCTTAGAATACAAAAGAAGGTGGTTATACTAAACCTTTATAAAACACTAGTTGAGCCTCTGTTGGAGTTTTTTGGCCAAGTCTGGATACCATATTTTAGTAAGTATATCAAGGCCTTAGCGAGGATGCAGAAGAGATTTACTAGAATGTTACTAGGGATGATGGACTTCAGTTATATGGAGAAGCTGGGGTTGTTCTCCTTTGAACAGAAAAGGTTAAGAGGAGATTTGATAGAGGCGCTCAAATTCATGAATGGTTTTGATAGAGTAAGGAGAAATTGCAGTGGTAGAAGGGTCGATAACCAGAAGACACAGATTTCAGGTGATTGGCAAAAGAACCAGAGGAGACAGGAAACATTTTTAACACTGCGAGTTGTTGTGATCTGGAATGCACTGCCTGAAAGGGTGGTGGAAGCAGATTCAATGTCCACCATCCCAGACTCCTCCATCACAATCCCTGGGTATGTCCTGACCTACTGGCAGGACAGACCCACCAGAGGTGGCGGCACAGTGGTATACGGTCTGGATGGAGTGGCCTGGGAAGCAACTTTTTCTCTAAGTTGCGTGGCCGCGCAGCTCTCTGCCAGTCCAGGACCGGCTTTTTCAATGTTTAGTTTCATGCATATGTAAAACTGAATGGGCCGTTGCTGCTCCCAAAAAAAAATTAGGGGGAACATTGCCTGGGAGTCCTCAACATTGACTCCGGAAGTCTCATGGCATCAGGTTAAACATGGGCAAGGAAACCTCCTGCTACCACCCTCCCTCAGCTGATGAATCAGTACTCCTCCATGTTGAACACCACTTGGAAGAAGCACTGAAGGTAGCAAGGGCACAGAATGTACTCTGGGTGGGGGACTTCAATGTCCAATACCAAGAGTGGCTTGGTAGCACCACTACTGACCGAGCTGGCTGAGTCCTGAAGGACATAGCTGCCAGACTGGGCCTGCGGCAGGTGGTGGTAGAAACAATACAAGCGAAAAACCTACTTCACCTCATTCTCACCAATCTACCTGTTGCAGGTGCATCTGTCCATGACAGTATTGGTAGGAGTGACCACCGCACGGTCCTTGTGGAGATGAATTCCTGTCTTCACACTGAGGACACTCTCCATCGTGTTGTGTGGCACTACCACCGTGCTAAATGGGATAGATTCAGAACAGATTTAGCAGCTCAAAACTGGGCATCCATGAGGCGCTGTGGGGCATCATGAGCAGCAGAATTGTATTCCAGCATAATCTGTAACCTCATGGGCCAGCATATTCCCATCTCTACCATTATCATCAAGCCCGGGTACCAACCCTGTTTCAACGAGAAGTGTAGAAGAACATGCCAGGAGTAGCACCAGGCATACCTAAAAATTAGTTGTCAACCTGCTGAAGCTACAAAACAGGACTACATACATGCTAAATAGCGGAAGCCACATGCTATAGATGGAACTAAGCAATCCCACAACCAACGGATCAGATCAAAACTCTGCAGCCGTACCACATCCAGTCGTGAATGGTGGTGGACAATTAAACAACGAATGGGAGGAGGAGGCTCCATGAACCTTTCCATCCTCAATGTAGGCAGAGCCTATGAGTGCTAAAGACAAGGCTGAAGCGTTCACAACCATCTTCAGCCAGAAGTGCCGAGTGGATGATCCATCTCAGCTTCCTCCTGAGGTCCTCATCATCACAGAAACCAGTCTTCAGCCCATTTGATTCACTCCACCTGACATCAAGAAACAGCTGATCGCACTGCATATAGCAAAGACTATGGGCCCGACAACATCCTGGCTGCTGTGCTGAAGATTTATGCTCTAGAACTAGTTTCACCTCTAGCCAAGCTGTTCCAGTACAGTGACAACACTTATATCTACCCGATAAAGTGGAAAATTGCCCAGGTATTTCCTATCCACAAAAAGCAGGGCAAATCCAATCCAGCCAATTACCACCCCATCAGTCTACTCTCAATCATCAGCAAAGTGATGGAAGGTGTCGTCGACAGTGCTATCAAGTGGCACTTACCAATAACCTGCTCACTAATGCTCAGTTTGGTTTCTGCCAGATCCACTCTGCTTCAGACCTCATTACAGTCTTGGTTCAAACATGGAAAAAAGCTGAATTCTAGAGGTGAAGTGAGAGTGACTGCCCTTGAGATCAAGGCAGCATTTGATCAACTGTAGCATCAAGGAGCCCTAATAAAAATGAAGTCAATTGGAATCGGGGGAAACCCTCCACTAGCTGGAATCATACCTAGCACAAAGGAAGATGGTTGTGGTTGTTGGAGGCCAATCATCTCAACCTCAGATCATCACTGCAGAACTTCCTCAGGGCCGTGTCCTAGGCCCAACCATCTTCAGCTGCTTCATCAATGACCTTCCCTCCATCATAAGGTCAGAAATAGGGACATTTGCTGATGATTGCACAGTATTCAGTTCCATTTGCAACTCCCCAGATAATGAAGCAGTCCATGCCCGCATGCAGCAAGACCTGGACAACATTCAGGCTTGGGCTGCTAAGTGGCAAGTGACATTTGCGCCACACAAGTGCTAGACAATGACTATCTCCAATGAGAGAGAATATAACCACCGCCCCTTGATATTCAACAGCATTACCATTGCTGAATCCCCACCATCAACATTTTGGGGGTGACCATCGACCAGAAATTTAATTGGACCAGCCACATAAATACTGTGGCTACAAGAGCAGGTCAGAGGCTGGGTATTCTGTGGCGAGTGTCTCACCTGTCTCCCCAAAGCCTTTCCACCATCTAAAAGGCACAAGTCAGGAGTGTGATGGAATACTCTCCACTTGTTTGGATGAGTGCAGCTCCAACAACACTCAAGAAGCTTGACACCATCCAGGACAAAGCAGCCTGCTTGATTGGCACCCCATCCACAACGTTAAATGTTGACTCCCTCCACCATTGGCTCACCGGGGCTGCAGTTTGTACCATCTACAAGATGCACTGCAGCAACTCACCAAGGCTTCTTCGACAGCACCTCCCAAACACGCGACCTCTACTGCCAAGATGCACAAGGGCAGTAGGTGCATGGCAACACCATCACCTTCAAGTTCCCCTCCAGATCACACATCATCCTGACTTGGAAATATATCACAGTTCATTCATTGTCGCTGGGTCAAAATCCTAGAACTCCCCCCCTAAGGGTCTGTCAACGAGCTGTTAAATACTTTAATGAGGTCGCCCACCTTTCCTGAGTGGGTCTGTGGTGTGCTGGGAAACATGTCTGAGTTAAAGGCGGAAGTCAGTGGGATGAATGCGAGCTCCTGACGTGCTGTCAATTTCAGCACTTTTAACTGGCGACCCGCTCGTGAGCCCGCACTCTGTTCAATGTAAAAATTTTGGTCAATGTGTAAGTATGAAGTAGTTGCCCCTATAAAGTGGGTGCTGAGGAGAGTGAGACTTTATCACTGAGGCCATTATTTGGTTAGGAGTAGGCAACAAACATTTCTAAAGTTATTTTCTGACTGATAATGCTTTTTTAAATTCATTCACAGGATATGGGCGTTTTGCCCATCCCTAATTGCCCTTTGATATATCTGAGTGGCTTGCTGGGCCATTCCAGAGGGCAGTTAAGAGTAAACAATATAGCTGTGAGTATCGAGGCACATATAGGCCAGACCAGGTAAGGACAGCAGATTTCCTTCCCTAAAGGACATGTGTAAACCAGATGGGTTCCAGATTTATTTAATTAACTGAATTTAAATTTCCCAGCTGCTGTGGTTGGATTTGAACTCATGTCTCCAGATCATTAGTTCAAGGCTTTAGGGGCGCTAACTTCGCCGGGGAGCTGCTTTTAGCGCCCCGAAAAAGTTAGCGCTACTGCACCCGAAATTCGATGGTAGCGCCCCAAGCAGGAGGCGGGGTGCTACTGGAAGCGCTCCCCTTCCCTCTTGGGGTGCTCCAGCCGAATATTGCAGCACAATGTTGAATTTCGTGGGAGGCATTGGTGGCGCCGTGCCCGGGTCGAGTTGCTTAGGGCACTAACGGGAGGTGCAAAGCAATTGAATTTTTCCCCCTTAAAAATCTATCTGTCTCAGCCTTGAATATACTCAACAACTGAGCATCCACAGCCCTCTGGGGTAGAGAATTCCAAAGATTCTCTGAGTGAAGAAATTTCTCCTCATATTAGTCCCAAATGGTTAACCTCTTAACCTGAGACTATGCCTCCTAGTTCTAAACTCTCCAGCCAGGGGAAACAGCCTCTCAGCATCTACCCCATTAAGCCCTCTCAGAATCTTATATGATAGCCGTGCTTGAAGCTCCATGGAGGCGGCCACTCTCTATTGCAGACATTTTTGCAATTACCTGCACCACCAATCCACTCGTGATCGCGTTGGCTCCTCCATCCTCTCTATCATTGTGGAGGGTGTGCGTGGCACTTCTGTCAGTACCTGGCTAAGTTGCTGATGCACATCTAGCATTCTCCTTCTCAACAATAGCCCCAGTGGTTCAGCATAAGTGTCCAGCTGAGCCGCACTTGGAGAGGATTGTGCTGTCCCCATTGATGCGGACTCTCCACAACAGTCCCTGTCACCGGCGTCTGCTCGTGCTCACTTGTGGATTACTGGGTAAATATCCAACTAACTCTAACTGGATCCACCAAAGTGTGAGTATTTGCATTAGTGCATGGCTGTATGTCCTGAAGGGATAATTACTAGTCCTAGCCCCTTTAGGGTTACCCCGGATCAGGCGTATTCCTCAGACGTTCACTTTCAACTAAAGTTTGAGGTAGCCAAAACCTAAAGATGCTTAATTGGGTCTAAAGGTCTGGACTATCTCTCCCTAAAGGAAAGGAACAACCTGAAAATGTTACCGTCCTCCAGATAGCACTTTTAATAAGTTTAGCTAAACCGTAACGTTCCAGATATTATGAGGGTCTGGAAAACTTCCCCAGAATTCTGCAATTCCTCACCAAAGAGTGTACAGAAATTGAGTTTGCGAGTTTGATACAGAAGTCTTATGTGAGACAATTCTAAAAATATATAGATTTATTACAGAACCGACATGTAATTTACAGTTGGTGAGCCAATCACAACATTAACAGTTCCAAAAAGAGAAAGCTTACAATCTTATTATCAGAGAACCTTACTCTCAAATCTTAACTTCACTACAGTTTTACAGTTCTTAAAGTTCTATTCAGGATATCCACCAAAATCAAATACCTTTGATCCCCAAGGTACAAAGACTTGGAGACTTACAGAGCTGCCTCTGAAGCCTAGAATCGCTTTGCCCCTTTAAAGTGAGTCTGTTATCCCATTTGAGAGTTCAATATTTATACCCTTTTCCAGTGGTATTTACTTTGAGGTTTTCTGCTGATGTAAGCTAATTATCTGCTGAGCCCTGCAATTCTTACAGTCACCTCAGCTAGTAGCATTACAGAATTATGTCTCTTCTCTAGGTGTTCTAAGTTTACCATAAAAAATGCTGTTACAGCAGGTGTGTTTTTTACTTGATGTTATTTTTACAAAGGCAGATGTTTCTTACTTTCATGTGCTTTATGAAGTGTAAATTAGAACACCTTATCCAAGGTGAACCATTGTTTCATTCCGAAAGGTTCAGCCTGCTGGAGCCTTTAACCTTCTGTTTCAATAAGGTTATTGATTCAGTGTCAACAACTATCTTATCTCTATAGCCAGAATGCTTTCACAGCTTTTTCATCGTTAGGTTTCTAGATTTCCAAACCCAGTTTGTCATGTTTTAATAAGGCCAGAATTCTTTCATAGAATGGTGTTGTAGGATTTGCAAAATTGGACTTTATATTAATAAGGGTCAAATGGCAGAAGAGGCCATGATTTTAAAGACTGTTTTAAAAGAAGCCCAGAAAAGGGGGCATACAAAATGGCCGCCATACCATGTGACCAGCTTATTGGGACACTTTAAAATGGTTCCTGCGCAACCTCAGACATCTTTGTGGATTCAACCTACAGCAAGTTCTGGAAGCCGTTTCTGAGAGAACGAAACCAGACCCACACGTATGCATATGGATTAGATGCAGATCTAGTCAAGATCAGCCTGGAGACAGAGGCCATCAAAATGTTGACCCAGACAAAAGGAGACAATTTCATATTCATGAGAACAGCACCCAGGACTAGATAACAAGATCAGCAGGACATTAAAAACAATGAAGGTAATTCCAGACCAGAGATGGGCCTTTACCAGCCATTTAAGACATTTTAAAATATAATAACTACCCCGCTGTGCTCCCAGCCCGCCAAAAATAAAACAAAGACTAACCTGATTTTGGGCGGGAAGTGAAGCCTCTGAAGAAAAGGTATAACTGGAGTTACAGTTGGAGGGGGGTGACAGGCTGTCGAGCTGGAACACAGTTGCAAGCTTGGAGACAGTTGCAGCTTGTGTCGAGTTTGAATCCGGACAGCCAGAAGAAGAAAGAGGCACTCGCAGGAGGAAGAAGAAAGCCAACATCGAGAAGGCCGTCTCGAAGCCGGCGTCCCGCCCCGGGGAAAAACATCGGGAAATCATCGACCATCCCCGGGCCGTTGCCGGAACGAGAGGCCATCGACCCAACTTGGGAGAAGAGACAAAAAAATAAAAACCCAAGAGGAGAAACCTTCCAGCCACCCCGGCTTGGGAGAAGAGAGAAAAGAAAACTGAAGAAGCGATGGGAGCCAGCCCAAGGCTCCTCTAACCAGGGTCGAGCTGACAATCCTTGAACCCACCGACATCCAGGCCCACCGGTGTCCAGCCACCCCCGACCCCCACCTCAGGAGAGAGGTGTGGCGCAGCTCGCAGGGGCTCCACGATTCACGTGAAGACGAAATGCCTGAAAGGACCAAACACAGACTCGATTTCAAAACCTTGCACTTCCTAGTGGGATTGGTGAGCATTTTTCTGGCCCTTCACAATCAGATCTAGATAGGTTTAATAAGGGGGTGGATTTAAGGGTACAATTAACATGAGTTGTTGTCCCTCGATGTTCCGTGTGTTTCCTTATTTCATGATGATCTTTGTAGAGTATAAGATGCCTGTATTTGCTTTAGTTAGTACTGTGTCGTTATGATTTGTTTGTGTGTTTTTCCCTCCCATGTACTCCCTTATCTGCTTGCATTTGATTTGATATTTTTCCTTATGCAATAAAATTTCATTTTGTTTCATCAAACTTGGTCTACAAGAGCTTTCTGTACATTGTAGTTCCTGCGCCTAGGTCCAGAGTACAGAATCTAAGGGGCGAGTGGGTTGAACCACTCAAGGTTTTACTGTGCAAGAGAGAGAGGCCTCTAGAGAGAGAAACCTCAAGGAAACCTCTCGAGGAAAACCCCTTACAGAAAATGGCGACCGCGGCAGGACTCTGGCAGCAGGATTGCAATGTAGTAGATCCAAGTTTGAATGGTCAAAGTGCAATGGATGAGAGGATGGCGGATTATGTCTTTGGCAAGGTAAATCTCACTAAACAGTGGATTTCCGATCGCTTGCTGGATGGGCGTCCGGTGGACGCAGCCACCAGGTGGACAGAGAGCAAAGAGCATAAGAAGTCAGTGGAAAAGGCAGTGTGGCTGATGTGTTACAAGAAGCAGGTCCAGATCTTGGACCGGGTCATCACAGCACAGTCAGCCAAGATCACAACCCAGGCAGCAGAGATAGAGGAAAAGGCCATGGATGGGGAAAAACTCATCACAGCACTTCACGTGCTGAATCAGGAATGCCAAGTGGTAGCTAGTCAACATCAGGCTAGGATAGAGTACCTGGAGTGCCAGGTTACTGAGGCAAAGATTAATGAAACGAGGATACGGGAGAAAAGCGCCCGCCTCGCACAACAGCTAAGAGCGCAGGAGGAGAGAGTAGTGGAGGTTAAGGCAGCTTACAAGCTAGCCCTCGAGCATGGGTTTGAGAGCACGGACCACGGCCCCTGCCAAATGACCATAGAGGACCTAAGAACGGCCCTGGTTAAGGCAAGAGGCATGGTGTGTCTCATCAGCCTGAAAGCCAGTCACACGGACTTTTTGAAGGAATCAAAACAGCCAATTCCAGCTGAGGTAATTGTGGTACCAGCCACCGAGCCCTCAGCACCGCCGAGCTATAGTGAGACTTGGCCGGAAGAGGCGGGGGTAGTGAAAGAGGAGGTAGCCGAGGTGGAGAGTGAGGAGGAGCCACTGGTCGCAAAGCCGGGACCGGCACCGATGTGTCCCGCTTGGCACCAGAGGTTCAGTCCCAATGCTGTCGATGGCAGTGTCGGACCCCACCAGAACCAGCTCGTGGTGCCCTACGCTGGCCCGCAATTAAGGTCCATGGTGAGCCACCCCACATGACTCACAGTGAAGGGAGATCCCTCGATTCATTTCAGAGAGATAGAGGAAACAGCAGCAATCAATGACTGTGATGATCAGGAACAGGTGAAACTGTTGCTTTTTTCCCTGGATTCCACAATCGTTCAGTACCTCTCAGAGGATGGTAAGAGGGGACGGAAAGGGTATGCGGATCTCAGGGAGGAAGTTTTAGAAGTAATGGGAGTGGACGACGGTAGTCCGTTCGACCGTGTAGAAGGGACCGTGCAGCTATCTGGAGAACCCCCACGGATTTTCACAGAAAGGCTGTGGCCAGTATATCGACGCAGCTGTCCGGGTATGCCTGAACGGGCTTTAATGAGCAACGAACAGCGGGTTCATTGGCTCCATTGCTTGGTTACCAACAGCTTGCCAGAGATACGGGCCCTAGCCAGGTTATGGTTTGATCCCCAAGGTCCCGGTGTCACGGAGGAGACGGTACTCCGTCAGCTTAATGTAGCATACAGGAATTGCAGAGGTCAGGAAACACCTCCCCAGAAAGGAAAGGTGCATGAGGCAAAACCCGCAGCCCCAAGCAAGAAGGAGTGGCGTCAGGAGGGGAATCGCCCTGTCCAAGCCAAGCTCAATTGCTACTGGTGTGGGAAGGATGGACATTGGCGCAAGGACTGTAGAAATCTGTGGAAGGATAGTAAAGGGAAATTTCCCGCAGCCCAAGCCCAAGCCCAGACTACCGCCCCAGCACCAGCCCAAACCCAAGCCATAGCTCCTGCCCCAGCACAAGGAGTCAGTGTAGCTATGGATCCCGCTGCGATAGAATCAATTATAGAGACAATGCGGTCTCTTATGATCGCGCAGGGGAAGATAACTGTCACCACTGGCCTTGTCGTTCCCGAAACCCCGACCGCTGTGCTCAAATGACTAGAGCCAGCGCAGCCTGTCGACCTGTGTCCCCCAGAAAGACACGCACAGGAAGAGACCTCCTGTAAAATGGAGGAATACCTGCGGTGCCAGGTTGGGGAGGCTAAGTTAGTTGAGCAGGCTTTAAGGGAGGAGAACGCTAGGTTAACAGCGAGGGCTGGCAGTTTAGAGGGTCAGCTAAGGGCTTTTAAATGGTTTCACATCAATCAGTGCAAACTGTTTAAGCCGGGTGCAAGAGTACCAGCAACCGAAGCCAGGTCTGAGGATAAAGATCCTCAGCCTGAGGCGTGCGATGAGTCACAGACCACACAAGCTGGCGTTGTAGCCTGCTTGGAAGGAGAAGCTGTCCCGCTCACCTGGGGGGAGGCTTCCCCTATGGCCTGGGACTCGGACGAGGAGGGGCCCGAACAACAAGGTCCCGCCCTCGACACGATTCTGGAGGAGGTGGAGTCGGAGGACGGAGATCCCGCCCTCGACTCGAGCGTGGGAGAGGTAGAAATTGGGGGCAGAGATTCTCCACCTGTAGGGACAGGTGAGGAGGAGCCGTCTGCCACAGGCCCAATTCCCGAAGGGGCGGAGCCTGAGGGAAGGGAGCCGAAGCCCACAGTCGTGGAAGAGCCACGGGCTGTGAGAGCTGAAGTCCCACCCGAAGGTCCACTCACCAAGGGAGCCTGCCCGAATCCCAAAGGAGCGGAGCCTGAGGGAAGGGAGCCGAAGCCTACAGTCGTGGAAGAGCCACAGGCTGTGAGAGCTAAGGTCCCACCTGAAGGTCCACTCGCTAAGGGAGCCACGCCCAAACTACCTTTTCGCAGGTCGACTCGTACGCCTCAGCCAGTAAAACCTTGGCCCGAGTCCCCCGCTCCCAGTAGACGCCGACTTCAGAAATCCATGAAAAAACACAGTCCCCGATTAGCAGCAAAAGGCTGCGGGGAACCAGAGCCACAGGTCACTGCAGCCCCGCCACAGGGAGCGGCAAGCTGCAGTCCGATCAGGGATTAGGCAAACCGCCTGGAGATGGGCGGCGCTGTACATAAGTTAAGTTTAGGTTTAAGTTTAAGGTGTGTAAATATTAAAGGGGTTTAGAGTTTAAGTAGTTTTAAATCTGCCCTGTATGTGTTTGTTTTTTGGGATCGAGGTCGAAAGACCCGATCATGCCGTCACCTAAGCCAGAATCTCTCGGGAGCCTGGCTTTATTGTTTGATTTATTGCAGGAACCAGAAGAAAGATGAGAGGGATCCTCGTCGCGTTCGTGATAATCGGATGGAGCTGGGCCTATCGGGGCCGCACTAAGGACTCCACCATCTACGAGTGCTCTGGAAATAGAGGCCCCATCGCGACCGACGGAACCGGCTCACGGGACGCTGAAGAGACTGCTGCCTACTTCCATGAAGGGAGATGGCCAGGCTGGTTGGGGTCGAACTCTACTGAATACTCCAGCCAGACGGGGTTTGCGTACAGAGAAACGTCTCTGATGTGCCCCAGGGTGCGGATCATTGCACCCAGGATAAGCGTCACCGTGGGCAAGAAGATTTGCTTGAACTGTTTGGGACATGTACCTTTGGACCGCTGGTAGTGGCTGCGCAAGTTGAGCAGCACCATGAAGAACTCGACGGTGGAATGGGAGAGATTGGGTAATAACACCCATCGGACAATAACGGGAACTCACGGGGGGTTGAGTGTCTGTTGGGACAAATGGTGGGAACCAGATGAGGGGATCTACATCTGTATGTGGGGTTCAGAACTCGCTTGCCCCACAGGTGTCTCCATCTTTTTCCAAAGACAGTGGCAGGATGCTGGACAATGAATGAGGTGGGACGTCAGCACATGGGCGTGCGGAGTCCCATACTCTCAGATCCCAGTAAACGCCACCGAGCTTATCACCCGACCCCGCAAGCCCCTGCCCACAATTGCGGTAGCCAAAGCCCTCAAGGAAGGGTGCCCCACCACGACAAAGGGACCCGGGAATGGATTGGTATTGGTACCCACAGGTCAGGTACTGTACCAAGGGGTCCACTGCGCGGTGGCTTCGGTGATTTTAAACCTTACCGAGGTACGATTGCCCGCGTGGTGCCCCAAGGAAATGGAGCAATTATACCAGGTCCTGTTAACAAACATGTTTAAACAGTTTTACGAATTCGACTTTGCCGATGTCGACAGAGCCGAATTGTACACCACACCACATGAGGTCTTGGACAGAGTAGGAGGGCAAAGAAGGGGTGCAGTAAATGATATTTTCACAGCTTTTAACACAGGAACTTCCGTCATCAACACACTGGATGATGTGGAGCTGCAAACCCAGATCAATGGTTTGAAAACACAGTTAAGAAAGATACTGACTGATGAGAATAAGGTAGTGGGTTCTGAGTTACATGAGGACCAGGCCATGACACTACACTTAAAAGAGATTATAGCTGAGCTGGAGAAACACGCCAAAACGGTAAATGCTCTCATCGGGGAGGATCGGAATGCATCTGATCAGGCGGCGCAGAACGAAGCTTGTGTGCTATACGGGGCGTGGTTACTGGGCGAGGGTCACAGTAATCTGGAGGATTTAAAGCAAGGTTTAGTCCCCTCCTGGATCAGCAACAAGCACCTCGCAGCCCTCCACCCTTTTGAGAATACATTGAGTCCGTGCCAGCTCAGACTAGCTTCAGAGGCCTACCCAGTCCCAGTGGACTGTGGACGGTCTAATCACACCATTATGGGTATAGTGGTAAGAATGCCGGTGATGGGAAAGACAGCAAAACCCGCCCCGGTATACAGGGTGGAGAACATTGGAGTCATTCAGGGGGGTGCACACATTCGCTACACGGGGGTCCCACCTTATGTCATTCGATGGGAGTATGCAATGACGGGTACCGACCTCTCAGGGTGCCAGAGCCGGGGAGCACACATCATCCTGTGTCCCCAGCACTTGAATGCCCATTCAAAACCACAGTGCGGGTTCAGAACTGCTGGCGCGAAGCCTATAAATTGCACCATGGAAGCAATGGCACAAGGCCATGTGCCCCCGCAGGTGGCATATATAGGAGGTGGGACATACTGTGTCACCACTGCAGCGCCCCACTACCAGCATGGACAGCACGGTGGGTGTCCAGTTAGTGACAGCAGCTTCTGTTTCAAGCCCAGGGCAGAAGTTCAAATGGCCCAAGAGCGAATTGTCCCCATTCTTGAACCTTTCACTGTTCACATCACTGTGAAAGAGAATTTCACCGATTAGCAGCGATTCGTTGCACATTTTGGATATATCATTCCCCCTCTCCCTGAACACCTCACCAAGATATTAAAAGCCGTTGTTGTTTCACAGAAACACTTCTACACACTGGAGCAGAAAACTTTAGAGCTAGGGGCAGACATATTGGACATAGTGACCCCACCGTGGTGGGACCTGTTCACTAATATAGAAGTCCCTTCCTGGATTAGGATAGCCTCCCACATTCTTGTAGTGTTATTGTAGTTTATTTACTGTTTGTACACTGTAAAAAGGTCAAACATTCACAGAAGTAGGAGAATAGAGGGGAATGGAGGGAGCATTAAGTGTGGGTAGAAGAAGAGACACCTGTTTAGATTTTGCTGCTTTGTATAAAGTTAAAATTTTCCCTCCCTCTATTATTTTTGATATGTACTCATGTACTCTTGAATTTTTCGTGTGCGTACTTTATTAGATGTGATATTATTAGAAGGTAATGTGTATGCACTAGGTGCTGTAGGGGTATAAGGACCCCCTCCATGCCTGGAAGTAAATTGTTAGATTTTAACTCCAAGGTATTGCCATCTATAGATGCTTAATGTACACTAGAATTTTCTGAAATGGGAAGTGCATGTTTCGTGGGGTCATGGATAGGTAAATACTGGGGATGGTTAGATTGTGGAAAGTCAGAAAATTTTGCTCACCCAGAATTATGATACTTCAAGCAAGTTACAGTATCATCAGGGGGGAGTGTAGGATTCGCAAAATTGGACTTTATATTAATAAGGGTCAAATGGCAGAAGAGGCCATGATTTTAAAGACTGTTTTAATAGAAGCCCAGAAAAAGGGGCATACAAAATGGTCACCATACCATGTGACCAGCTTATTGGGACACTTTAAAATGGTTCCTGCGCAACCTCGGACAGCTTTGTGGATTCAACCTACAGCAACTTCTGGAAGCCGTTTCTGAGAGAACGAAACCAGACCCACACATATGCATATGGATTAGATGCAGATCTAGTCAAGATCGGCCTGGAGACAGAGGCCATCAAAATGTTGACCCAGACAAAAGGAGACAATTTCATATTCATGAGAACAGCACCCAGGACTAGATAACAAGATCAGCAGGACATTAAAAACAATGAAGGTAATTCCAGACCAGAGATGGGCCTTTACCAGCCGTTTAAGCCGCCCCCGACCCCCACCTCAGGAGAGAGGTGTGGTGCAGCTCGCAAGGGCTCCACAATCCATGTGGAGACGAAACGCCTGAAAGGACCAAACACAGACTCGATTTCAAAACCTTGCACTTCCTAGTGGGATTGGTGAGCATGTTTCTGGCCCTTCATAATCAGATCTAGATAGGTTTAATAAGGGGGTGGATTTAAGGGTACAATTAACATGAGTTGTTGTCCCTCGATGTTCCGTGTGTTTCCTTATTTCATGATGATCTTTGTAGAGTATAAGATGCCTGTATTTGCTTTAGTTAGTACTGTGTCGTTATGATTTGTTTGTGTGTTTTTCCCTCCCATGTACTCCCTTATCTGCTTGCATTTGATTTGATATTTTTCCTTATGCAATAAAATTTCATTTTGTTTCATCAAACTTGGTCTACAAGAGCTTTCTCTACATTGTAGTTCCTGCACCTAAATCCAGAGTATAGAATCTAAGGGGCGAGTGGGTCGAACCACTCAAGGTTTTACTGTGCAAGAGAGAGAGGCCTCTAGAGAGAGAAACCTCAAGGAAACCTCTCGAGGAAAACCCCTTACAGTGTAATTTTCTGAATAGGTTATATGGCTTAATCCTTCACAGTCCTGTGTCAGTGAAACCTGGAAGGAATGAGGTCCTCTGAGAAATTGTCCTCATGCATGTCCAGTGACACTTGTTGTATGCTTGAAGGCCCTGGAAGACAAAAGAAAGGGATATAAATTAGTCACAGCAAAGTAACAATCTTGACATTCACCTTACTCCGTCTTCTCATAGTTCCGTTATTGATGAAATAAGGTCAGCATGTATGTCAGAGATATTTGTAATTCTTTCTCCAGCTGTCTGTGAGTTCCCTGACTTTCCATCTCCAATTGAGAGGGATGCAAATGTGTTACTTTTCTCCCTGGCATCCTCCTGTGCATCTGTGAGCTAGATTATTTGTGACTTCCCACCTCCAGTCATAATTTTAAAGACCTCTATTAGGTCACCCCTCAGCCTTCTCTTTTCAAGAGAAAAGAGACCCAGCCTGTTCATCCTTTCCTGATAGGTATAGCCTTTCATTTCTGGTATCATCCTTGTTTGCACCCTCTCCAGTGCCTCTATATCCTTTTTATAATATGGTGACTGGAATTGTACGCAGTACTCTGGAACTGTAGTCTAACCAAGGTTCGATACAAGTTTAGCATAACTTCTCTACTTTTCAATTCAATCCCTCTGGAAGGGATTCAATTGTAGGTGCATCATCAAATATAGTCACTTTTCCTGACTAGATTAGGTCATTAAATCGCATCCTGCACGGCATCCAAGACTGGGGCACAATGCTTCTGCTGCTCACCAATGCTTCCGCGGCCCAGGAGTGGAGCTGAATTAAAGCAGCGGTGGTGGTGAGAGAATAAAGAGCGGCCCAAGAGTGGCCCTGAATTAAACCAGCGGTGGTGGTGAGAGAATAAAGAGTGGCCTGGGAGCAGACATGAACTAAAGCTGCAGCAGCTGTGAGCGGATAAAGAGCAGCCCGAGAGCAGACCTGAATTAAAGCAGCGGAAGCGCGAGGCTCCGATTCAAAAACAACATCAAAGAGTAACATCACAGGAGAGCAGGTAGGTGATTGGTAGGTGAATATTACAGCCCATTTTGCTCTCCAAATTAGGAAAGGGGGTTAAATTAAGAGCTGAGAAACAGTAATTTGCCAGTACTTATTAAATTAATAGCGTAAACTAAAAGTAATCAAACAATAAACCTAAAATATCGATTGAATAAAATCTTTAATTAATTAATTAATAAATAAAACAAGGTTAGAGATGGCAGGGCAGGTGGTGTGTTGTAACTGCAGCATGTGGGAGTCTGTGGAGAGCATCACGTTCCCGAGCAACCACATCTGCAGTAAGTGTCTGCAACTCGAGGAACTTTGGCTCAGAATTGTTGAGTTGGAGTACGAGCTGCAGACATTGTGATGCATCAGGGAGGGGGAGAGTTACCTGGACACTTTGTTCCAGGAGGCAGTCACACCCTTTAGGTTAAGTAGTACTTTAGAGTTTGTCAGTGGTCAGGGACAGGAGAGTGTGACTGTGAGTCAGGAAGGTATGGGGAACCAGGATATAGTGATGGAGGAGCCTCAGCCCTGGACCTTGTCCAACAGGTACAAGGTACTTTCTACCTGTATGGATGAGGAAAAGGACTGCAGGGAGGATGGGCAAACTGACTATGGCACTGTGGTACAGGGGGCCATCCAAGTGGGGGGAGAAGAAAGGAATGTTGTAGTAGTAGGGGACAGTATAGTCAGGGGGATAGATACTGTTCTCTGCAGCCGCGAAAGAGAATCCTGAAGGCTGTGTTGCTTACCCGGAGCTTAACGTAATTAATATAAGTAGAGAAAAAGTACTAGAGAAACTAGTGGGACTAAAAGCCGACAAACCCCCAGGACCTGATGGCCTACATCCTAGAGTTCCAAAAGAGGTAGCTGAAGAGATAGTGGATGCATTGGTTTTGATCTTCCAAAATTCCCTAGATTCTGGAATGGTCCCAGCGGATTGGAAGGTTGCAAATGTAACACCGCTATTCAAGAAAGGAGGGAGAGAAAAAACAGGGAACTACAGGCCAGTTAGCCTGACATCAGTCGTCGGGAAAATGCTGGAATCCATTTTTAAGGAAGTGGTATCAAGTCACTTAGAAAATCATAACATGATTAGGCAGAGTCAGCATGGTTTTATGAAAGGGAAATCGTGTTTGACAAATTTATTAGAGTTTTTTTGAGGATGTAACCAGCAGGGTAGATAAAGGGGAACCAGTAGATGTAGTATATTTGGATTTGGATTTCCAAAAGGCATTCGATAAAGTGCCACGTAAAAGGTTATTACACAAGATTAGGGCCCATGGGGTTGGGGGTAATATAGTAGCATGGATAGAGGATTGGTTAACGGACAGAAAACAGAGAGTAGGGATAAACAAATCTTTTTCAGGTTGACAGGCTGTAACTGGTGGTGTGCCGCAAGGATCAGTGTTGGGGCCTCAACTATTTACAATCTATATTAATGACCCAGATGAAGGGGCCGAGTGTAATGTATCCAAGTTTTCTGATGATACAAAGCTAGATGTGAGGAGAACACAAAGAGTCTGCAAAGGGATATAGATAGACTAAGTGAGTGGGCAGTAAGGTGGCAGATGGAATATAATGTATGGAAATGTGAAGTTATTCACTTTGGTAGGAAGAATAGAAAAACAATATTTTTTAAATGGTGAGAAACATTCAAATGTTGGTGTTCAGAGAGATTTGTGTGTCCTCGTGCAAGAAACACAGAAAGCTAGCATGCAGGTACAGCAAGCAATAAGGAAGGTAAATGGCATGTTGGCATTTATTGCAAGGGGGTTGGAATATAAGAGTGAGGAAGTCTTGCTACAATTGTATAGTGCCTTGGTGAGACCACACCTGGAGTACTGTGCACAGTTTTGGTCTCCTTATTTAAGGAAGGATATACTTGCCTTGGAGGCAGTGCAACGAAGGTTCACTAGATTGATTCCTGGGATGAGCGGGCTGTCCTATGATGAGAGATTGTGTAGAATGGGACGATACTCTCTGGAGTTTAGAAGAATGAGCGGTGATCTCATTGAAACATATAATATTCTGAAGGGGATTGACAGGGTAGATGCTGAGAGGTTGTTTCCCCTGGCTGGAGTGTCTAGAACTAGGGGGCATAGTCTCAGGATAAGGGGTAGGCCATTTAAGACTGAGATGAGGAGAAATTTCTTCACTCAGAGGGTTGTGAATCTTTGGAATTCTCTGTCCCAGAAGGCTGTGAATGCTGAGTGTTTGAGTATATTCAAGGCTGAGATAGATAGATTTTTGGACTTTAGGGGAATCAAGGGATATGGAGATCGGGCGGGAAAGTGGAGTTGAGGTTGATGATCAGCCATGATCTTATCGAATGGTGGAGCAGGCTACTCCTGCTCTTACTTCTTATATTCTTATGTTATGTTCTCTTCAGCTACCTCCAACCACACCTTCTTGGTGAGAGCCGCAGGTTTCTTCCTCTCACTGCTGGGGAAAAGTATATCCCTTCTGTTCCTGACTGCACCCAGCAGTAATTCCAGGATGAGTCATTAAATCTGGGTGCTGCCCTTGCTCTCCGTGCATCCATCCTGAACACCTCCCGGCTCCTCCAAATTCCATTTCTACACTGTCCCTTTAAATAGAGTTGAGATCTTGACATCCGGGAGTGCATCACGCCCACTGCGCAGCTTGGAGACGCGAAACCTGGATGTCAAAATTTATTGCCTCAGTCAAGCTCAATTTGGAGAAGCTGACGCACTGACTTGACTTCGGGGTTTTGCCCACGCAATTCTACCTATAATCCCCCCCCCCCCAGCTCGGATACCGCCTTCACGTTAATATTGGGACCAGTATGTTAGTGATTGAGATGGTGGATATTGAGCCTGTTGGCAGGAGTGCCAAGCAAGTGAACTGCTCTATCCTGGATGATGTTGATGTTTTTGAGTGTTGTAGTTGCACTCATCTGGGTGAGTGATGAGTATCCTGTAGTGTATGTGCCTTTAAGAGCCCCATGTGTGCTGTAATGCCAGTAATGGCCACTCGGGCTATATCAGCCTGTATATTGTGTTATATCCGTTAGTACCCCCCCAGACTTTGCTTAGTAAACACCTATGAACCAACTCCTGTCTTCAGTGACTCTATCAACACACAGACACTACAGTGGCGACGAAGTGGAAATGGACTTACCTGCAATTCGGCAGCACCTCAAGGACCTCAGAAGACTCAAGAAAGTGAAAGAAGCTGTGGTTTCACCAGCTAGCCAAGCTGGTGGCAGGTACTGCGCTAATCCTTCCTGGGCGTCAGGCTGGGGCTCCAGCGGCTGGCTCTACAGCTGGGACAAGCAGCGAAATCAGAGGCAAGCAATAACAGACGGGGAGGGAGCACTCGGGAGACGGCCGGCGCTGCAAGCAGGTCGGCGTTCAGACCTAGAGAGAAAGTCCAGTGGGAACGAGTCTCCAAATGTAAATAAATAAACAAATAAAAAAAGAACGAAAACCGCGGTAAACAGCGTTGTCATCGGCAGCAGCGGCGGAAAAGCGCGGGAAGCGCCATATCTTTTCTAAGATGCCTAAGTCTGGCAATATTGATGCTTTTGATAGTGAAATAGAGGATTGGACCACATATGTGGAAAGAGTAGAGGTATATTGCACTGCAAATGGAATAGAAGATGAAAAAAAAGCTTCAGTACTGTTGAATCTAATGGGCGCAAAGGCATACGGGCTGTTACAAAATTTAATCACTCCAGCCAAACCAAAGGACAAGGATTTTAAAGAAATTGTTGATACCCTGCAGGAGCACTTAAACCCAACACCGCTGCTGATAGCGGAACGATTCAAATTCTTCAAGAGAAATCAACACAAGAATGAAAGTAAGGCTGATTACCTCACCGAATTAAGAAAGCTATCAAAATACTGCCAATTCGGGGCAGGACTAGCAGATTATCTTCGAGACAAATTTGTCTGCGGTCTCTTAAGTGAAGGAACACAAAAATGGCTGCTTTCTGAAAAAGATTTAACACTGGACAAGGCTTTCAGTATGGCTGTATCATACGAAGCAGCAGCAAGAGGAGCTGCAGAGATACAACAAAAGACACAGGACTTCGGCACCCATGAAATGACACAGGGTTTCGAAAGATGTTATCGCTGCGGCAGATCCACCCATAACCAGAGGGACTGCTGGTTCAAGGACAAAGCATGCAGGCAATGCGGAAAGATTGGACACATTGCACGGGTATGCCGATCTGGACAAAATAAATCCACAGACAGGAAAAAAAAAATCAATAAAGAAAAGTACAGAAAGGTACAAATGATGACGGACAGTAGCTCCGAAGACCAGAAGAGCGATAGCGACTCCGAAAACAAGAGACTAAGCTGTCTCAAATTACATAATGTACTTGCCAAAGATGATTACCAGACCATTTGGGTTACCCTCACGATAGCAGGGTCTCCAGTTAAAATGGAGCTAGATACAGGATCAGCTCTGACCGTAATAAATCGACGGGATTACGAGAGGCTATTTCCGCATATACCTTTAAAAGACACATCCATTATCTTAAAAACATATACGGGGCAGAAGGTATACCCCAAAGGAAAAATAAGGGTGCCTGTTGTATACAACGGCAAGAAAATACAAAAGTTGTATTTATACATTCGACAAGATGGTGGCCCACTGCTGTTAGGACGTGAATGGATCAGGAAAATACGTTTAGACTGGCACTCCATTCAGGCACTGACGGTGACCAGTAAGGAAAAAAACGATGATGACATCATACCAGAACGATTAAAAGACATCTTGGCCAACGCCAAAGAAGTGTTTCAAGAGAAACTAGGAACCTTGAAGGGCACCACCGCCTCAATAAAAGTGGAAGATGCGGCAATTCCCAAGTTTTTTAAAGCAAGACCAGTGCCATACGCAATTCGTCCAGCAGTCGAGGCAGAGCTGGAGAATTTGGAAAATGCAGGCGTATTATCCAAAATAGATTGGAGCGAGTGGGCAACACCCATCGTTCCAGTCATGAAGAAAGCATTGAATAATAATAAATCTGAAGAACAGAGAAAAATTCGCATCTGTGGAGACTTCAAGGTGACGGTAAACCCGATCCTTCACACGGTACAGTATCCTCTTCCGAGGATAGAAGATATTTTCGCCTCACTATCCAAAGGGAAACGTTTCACCAAAATTGACTTGGCACAGGCATATCTACAGATGGAGGTTGAAGAGGCCTCTAAAAAAATATCTCACGATAAATACACACAAAGGTCTGTACCAGTACAATCGACTAGTTTTCGGAGTAGCATCCGCTCCAGCTATCTGGCAAAGAGCTATGGAGCAAGTCGGCCAAGGGATTCCGGTTACTCAATTCTACCTGGACGACATCCTTGTAACAGGAGAAAATGACAACGAGCACCTTGCCAATTTGGAGCAGGTGCTCACTAGGCTGAGAGAACTAAGAGCAAATCGCCCCAAGTGCGAATTTTTCCGAAATCAAATATCATATTGTGGCCACATAATAAATAAGGAAGGGTTGCATAAGTCACCTGAAAAAATTGAAGCGGTCATAAAAGCCCCAGCACCTGAAAATGTTTCACAATTAAGGTCGCTCCTGGGATTAATAAATTACTATCATAAATTTTTACCGAACTTATCAACTCTTCTACACCCTCTTAATGAATTACTACAAACAGGAGTAATTTGGAAATGGAACGAAGACTGTAAACGTGCCTTCCATAAATGCAAAGACTGAATCACGTCCGAAGAAGTTTTGGCGCATTACAACCCATCACTGCCAATCAGACTGGCGTGCGATGCATCCCCTTACGGCATAGGAGCAGTATTATCGCATAAATTCCCTGATGGCTCGGAATGGCCGATAGCTTTTGCGTCACGCTCATTGAACTCAGCTGAGCGTAACTATGCCCAACTCGACAGGGAAGCACTCAGCCTGGTATGGGGAGTGAAGAAATTCAACCATTACCTACACGGACAAAAATTTACCTTGTTGACTGACCATCAACACCTCATCTCCATATTCAACCCTAAAAAGGGTGTTCCCATTATGACAGCGCAAAGGCTACAGTGGTGGTCCCTTTTACTAGGGGCACACCAATACAACATAGAATACAAAGGATCAAAACAGCATGGTAATGCTGACGGTTTATCGCGCCTACCGTTGCCAACGGTAGAAGAGGCACCTACAGTAGACCCAGTGGAGATGTTCCACTCTACCATAGTGGAATGTCTACCAGTAACAAATTCTGCCATTGAAAGGGAGACAAGAAATGACCCAACTCTCTCACGGGTCTACGATTTAACAGTGAAGGGATGGCCAGCACATGGCGAACCACTGTTGCCAGCATTCTCGCAAAGAAGAGAACAGCTGTCAGTGTGCCGAGAAACCTTGATGTGTGGATCCAGAGTGGTGATTCCACCCAAACTCCAGGATAAAGTGCTAAAGGAGCTTCACGAGGGGCATCTGGGTGGAGTGAAAATGAAGAACCTAGCCAGGGCATTTGTATGGTGGCCAGGTATCGATGGAGACATCGAAGAAATGACCAAGAGCTGCCTAGGATGCCAGAAGGTCCAAAACGCTCCACCACAAGCCCCTCTACATCCATGGGAGTGGCTCTCATCTCCCTGGCAAAGGGTACACATCGACTTTGCTGGTCCATTTATGGACTCAATGTTCTTAATCGCGGTTGATGCACACTCCAAGTGGCCGGAGGTAATAAAGATGTCCTCCACCACCACGGAAAAAACCATCACAGTATTAAGGACCATATTTGCCAGGAATGGGCTGCCGGAACAGATCTGTTCTGATAATGGACCGCAATTTGTGTCCGAAGAATTCAGGAAGTTCTTAAAAAACAATGGGGTTAAGCACTACACGTCCGCCCAATACCATCCCGCCACCAATGGATTGGCTGAAAGGTTTGTCCAGACCTTCAAGAAGGCCATAAAGGCCATGGGTAATGAAGACATAAAACTTCAGCACAAGGTGGATAACTTCTTGTTCGCATACAGGAATGCAACACATATGGTTACCAACCAAACTCCCGCCATGATGTTCTTCAATAGAAACCTAAGATGCCGGCTGGATTTGGTCAAGCCCAACATCAGAAGGGACGTGGAGAACCGGCAGTTTCAAGGCATGAATGAAAGGCCAACTAGAACCTTCCAGATAGGTCAACAAGTTTTGGCCCGGGACTACCGTACCGAGAAATGGCAGCCTGGAACTATCTGCACACGACTAGGACCACTGATGTATACCGTGGACATCGGAGAAAGCATAATAAGGCGCCATGCTGACCAAATCATAGAGTCATCCGAAAAGGGACAACCTACACCACAACTCTATACGCCTGACGATGAAGTAGAGATACCCATATCTACCTCCGATCCGGTGATACTGGAACCCGATGAACCCGACACTGGCATTCAAGCCGAATCAGCCTTGCCAAAAGAACCTACTACACCACCAGAAACTACTACACCACCGAGGCGTTATCCAGACCGAGTCAGGAAGCCTCCTGAGAGACTGACTTATAATTAATTAACTACAGCATGTGTATATTATTTTTCTTATAACATGTAATTAATAATTACTTAAAATATGATGTACTGGTTAGCTAAAAGGGGAGGAATTGTAGTGTATATGCCTTTAAGAGCCCCATGTGTGCTGTAATGCCGGTAATGGCCACTCGGGCTATATAAGCCTGTATATTGTGTTATATCCGTTAGTACCCCCCCCCAGACTTTGCTTAGTAAACACCTATGAACCAACTCCTGTCTTCAGTGTCTCTATCAACACACGGACACTACATATTCCATCACAGTTCCTGGCTTGAGCCTTATAGATAGTGGATAATCTTTCAGGGTTGAGGAGCTAAGCCACTTGTTGCAGAGTGTCCAGCTTCTGCCCTGCTCCTGTAGACACAGTCATGAATCCAGTTAAGCTTCTGGTCAATGGTGACCACCTAGATGAGGGAAAGATAATGGTGACATGTTGAAGATCAGGGGGAGGTGCCTGGGCTTTCTCTTGTTTGAGATCGTAATTACCTGGCACATATATGGTATGAATGTTACCTGTCACTTGACCGCCCAACCCTGGATATTATCCAGGTCCTGCTGTAGGCTGGCAAGGCTGCTTCATTATCAGAGAAGTTGTGAATGGAGTTGAATGCTGTGGAATCATCAGTGACCAGCCTTACTCCTGACCGCATTAAGAAGGGAAGGTTATGTATGAAGCAACTGAAAATGATTGGGCTGGAGCTGCTTCCCTGAGAAACCCCTGCAGTGATGTCCTGGGCTGCAATGAATGACCTCTTGACAACCATAATAATCTTCCTTTGTGTTAGGTATAACTCCAAACATTAGAGGGAATTCCCTTTGACCCACCCCCATTGACCTCAGTTTGGCTATAACTCCTTGGTGCCATACTTGGTCAAATGAAGTCTTGAGATCATGGGCAGCTACTCATCTCTGGTCTGGCATTCAGTTTTTGCACTCATACCTAGATCAAAGCTGTGATGTTGAAAAAGAAAAACTCACATTTATATACAACACCTTATCACAGCTCAGAAATGTTTCAAAATACTTCTAATACAATGAATTACTTCAAAGTGCAGCGACAATGCAAGGAAACAGAAACCAAATGTTTATTAAAAAACTAGTGAGTGACTAAGAAAAGTTCCAATTTGTTAAATAAAACTTGTCTGTATGAATTGTACCTGCCAATGTTTTTTTCTGCATGAGTGAGTATATCTGTGTATATTTTCTGTTATTTACAGGTATTGACTTCTTTACTCTGTTGGAGTTCAATAACTGATAATTTTTTTAAATATTCAATGAAAGGACTCAAAGAAATAAACACAGTAAGTTGGACAACTGTTCTAATATAATAAAAATACTGGACCTAACTTTATGTAACTGATTTTGCAATGTGTGTTTATCAAGAAATCTATTTGAAATTGTCTGTTTTGCAGTTTTGGGAGCTATTTAAAGATGATGGGGTGAAATTGGTCTTCCGCAGTAGTGTAAAATGGAAACACTGAATCAACCGACTGTTTTATAAACTGCCCAATTTTCTTTTTCATTGGCGTGGCCGCGGAAGACCAATTTCACCCCCAATTTGGCCTTGTTTTGAATAATTCTTATTCTGGGCTATCAGTACTAAATGTTATTTGAACTAACAATTGTTTATTTTAACAAAGGTATTAACTCCTTAAAATGAACAGGATTGCAGACAAAGAATTTTTAATGAACTCATTAAGAATTAATGTGCTAATATCACACAATATAATTATATTTGTGTAAATGTTAAATTGTCCACAACAGATGAATTAATCAGAATGTACACAAGGCCCCATTGTTGGCTGACCTTGCTGATTTAGACACTATTAACATCAATATATGAGGTAATTTTGCAAGTCTGCCCTGGCATTGGTGAGCCATGGAAATTTGGATGTTCACTGCCCATAATAATTTTTATTTTTTGTCACCTTCCCCATAGCATTCCCAGAAAGTGGCAAGCCCCACCTCCTATTGCCATTTACATGCGGCAGATGGGGAAGGGGTAGCCAACAGCAGTCCTGGTGGGGTAAGAGGAGTTAAATCCTGGTTGGGGCGGAGAGGTGCAGTAGGTCTCATGACCCAATTTTTCCCTTTTTTCCACTGCAGTCCTGCTTGATTTCAGATGGGATAATGAAGGAGAATTCCCCACCCCACTTCCCCATGTCTGCCCTCACTGAAATGAGTCAAGCTGTGGAATTGCCTTGGTGTATTATAGCTGTTATTAAGTACTAAAACATAGCTTTGTAGTTTACATAATACATAATCTCTGAATAAACAAAGCAAAGCCAAAATGTCCGTCAGTGAATTGGAACAGGATAGTTTCAAATATCTCCAAAGGTAGTATAGTCTGTTGTAGTCTGTTAAATTTAACATAACAAAATGTAATAAGTTAAAACAAACTTCATCTGGTATAAATTTAAACAGTTTCCTTCCCATTGCAGTTTTAATTTTGCCAAAACTGATCATATAGTAGTCTCTTAAGTTAGAAAATATTTTATTATGTGATTTTTAAAGAAATTAACTATGTACTATTTAAAAGGTATTGGGAATAATAACCACAATTCAAATTACTGGAATAAGAACAAAGATGACTACATATTTTGCCCAATTAAATCACTAAAAAAGGACCCAACCTTGGGATACACTTTTAACTTCTCAGTTAAGCATCTGTTAGATAGTCTAGACTGTTGAATCAAATGTAAATCCCATGCAGGCTCATTAGTGAAGGATTTTTGAATTCCACTGAGCACCAAAGACACATGTTGCATTTTAACTTTTAGCACTTCTAGCAAAGCTGGCTATTAACTGAACACAGAGATAATGGCCTAGAAATTCAGCATAGCCACGTTTGGGGTGCTACAGCCAGGCGGTCGCTAAATTTTGCGCCCGGCGCAACTTAGCGCCACCTTCGCCGTTATTCAGTTGCATCGCCCCAAGAGGTTGCTGCTGCGCTAAAGCAGGCGATGCACGACTATCATAAGGCGCTAAGCCGGCGAGCTGGGGCGCTACCACCGAGGGCGGGCGCAGCGCAGGTGCAGCAAGTTGCTGATTGAAGGCAGACACGCTGGCGCCGGTCAGCTTTTAAAGGGGGAGGGTGGATTTGTTTGGCTGCCACGCCCTGCACACTGCAGCCCTGAAGCAAGGCCTGACCATTGCTGCTTGACCAGTTCAACGCCCAGGACAATGGAGAAGGCCAGGGAGAGAGCGCAGCGCTTCAGCGAGGGTGACCTGAAGGTATTGGTTGGCGCAGTGGAGCGCAGGCGCCTTGTCCTCTTCCCTGAAGGTGGCAGGAGGCCGCTGCCCAACGAGTATCGAAAAGCCTGGAGGGAGGTGGCAAACAGGATGACCTCCAACAGCATGGTTGGCAGGACTCCTGTCCAATGCAGAAAAAAGTTCAACGACCTCACTCGGGTTGAAAGGGTGAGTACCCTTTCCAGTATCCTCCCCATCCCTACATGTGCACCTCACTTTATGGCCAAAGGGACCTGAAAGCCCTAATGCCCAGCCCTCATCCAGCAGCTATGGGATTGTCATGAAAATCACTTGCACATTCAGGACTTTACACACTGTCAGGGCTATTCCACCATGGGAGGCAGTGCAAGCAAGATGAGGGCTTCACACTGTCAGGGCTATTCCACCATGGGAGGCAGTGCAGGCAAGATGAGGGCTTCACACTGTCAGGGCTATTCCACCATGGAAGGCAGTGCAGGCAAGATCAGGGCTTCACACTGTCAGGGCTATTCCACCATGGGAGGCAGTGCAGGCAAGATGAGGGCTTCACACTGTCAGGGCTATTCTACCATGGGAGGCAGTGCAGGCAAGATGAGGGCTTCACACTGTCAGGGCTATTCCACCATGGGAGGCAGTGCAGGCAAGATCAGGGCTTCACACTGTCAGGGCTATTCCACCATGGGAAGCAGTACAGGCAAGATCAGGGCTTCACACTGTCAGGGCTATTCCACAATGGGAGGCAGTGCAGGCAAGATGAGGGCTTCACACTGTCAGGGCTATTCCACCATGGGAGGCAGTGCAGGCAAGATCAGGGCTTCACACTGTCAGGGCTATTCCACCATGGGAGGCAGTGCAGGCAAGATGAGGGCTTCACACTGTCAGGGCTATTCCACCATGGGAGGCAGTGCAGGCAAGATGAGGGCTTCACACTGTCAGGGCTATTCTACCATGGGAGGCAGTGCAGGCAAGATTAGGGCTTCACACTGTCAGGGCTATTCCACCATGGGAGGCAGTGCAGGCAAGATCAGGGCTTCACACTGTACTTAGAGGCCGTCCTTTCTCTTGCAGGGCAAGCTGGCCCACAACCGAAGGCAGCAGCGACAGACCGGGGGGAGGCCGTCCTGACCTCAAACAGCTCAGTGACCTGGAGCAGCGTGTGGAGCGCATTATGTCAGGCCGGCTGATTGGCCCCGTCGCCAGTGGAGATGCCGACCCTGTTCTGGGCCCCAATGGTAAGGGCATCACTTTTTTGACCTCTCTCTTTCCACTTGCGCCTCACACCAGCATCCTTTGCCACTATCGAACCAATGCAGTGCATAGCAGCACTCATGCCTCCCTCACTGCCGCCCTGTCCTCACTCTAAAGCAACTCTTGTGCCTCCCTGCTTTCAGATGGTGAATCGCCAGGTGAGGAGGCGGGCCCTCAAGCTGGCACTGTGTCTGAATCGGAAATCGAGGAGGAGGAAGAGGAAGCCGGCCCATCAGTGACACCCTCAGCCGAGGCAGCCCATGGCCATGATGGGGACACGTCTTCCCTGGAGTGGAGCAGGGGGGAAGGGTCTGAGGAGAGTGAAGCTCCAGGACCCAGCGGGCTGCAACAACGCGGGAGGGGTGGGGAAGCTCGGCGGCCTTCTCCCCGGAGGGTGAGTGCGGCCTCCAGTCCTGCTACGGTGATTGCAGAGGAGGTGCGGCTCCTTGCTGAAATGGGCGCCCAGGCTGAGCGCAGGCACACTGAGCTCAGGGCTGCAGTGGCAAGGATGCCTGACTCCATAGAGTCACTGGCAAGGAGTGTACAGGAATTCAGGGCAGCACAGGCCAGGAGTCTGCAAGAATTCAGTGCAGCACAGGCCAGGAGTCTGCAGGACTTTGCGGCAGCACAGGCTAAGAGTCAGCAGGACTTCGCTGCATCACAGGTGGCTTCCAGCCAAGTGCTCAGTCATGCCGTGCATTCACTGGCTGGTGTGATGCAGACACAGACCAGGGCCACACGGGCACTAACTGCTGCCACCCTCGCTGGATCGGCCAGGCATCGCCGGGGCACTTGCCGCGCCGCAGCAGCCCAGCAGTCTGTGCTTCAGCAGATTGCTGCGCATGCTGCAGTGCTGGCCCGTGTGAGTGCCAGTGTATCAGCCGACCAGGGAGTGCCTGTGCTCTGTCAGGTTGCCAGCATTCCTGCAGCCAACACTGTCACTCCTCCACTGCAGCTGCCACCACCCGTAGGACAGACTGCTGCCACCCAAGCAGAGTTGGAGCAATCAGCAGCCGGCCCCTCCAGGCCCAGAGCTGGTCCAGGCCGACCCCCAAGGGCATCTGCCATCTCACCATCTGACCCTCAGCAGCCTTCCCCCAGCCTTGCTGCAGCCACTGGGGTCCCATTGAGGAGGAGCTGCAGGGCGGGAAGGGGCCACTCGCGGAAGCGAGACGGATCACCCTTGCAGGGGAAAAAGTAGAAGGTGTGGCCAAATGATTTTTTTATATGTGAGGCCGAGAGGGTTTTTTTTATATATGAAGGCCGAGACTGTTGTGTTCTTTTATATATGAAGGCCGAGACTGTTGTGTTCTTTTATATATGAAGGCCGAGACTGTTGTGTTCTTTTATATATGAAGGCCGAGACTGTTGTGTTCTTTTATATATGATGGCCAAGACTGTTGTGTTTGTTTTTTATAAAGGCCCAGGATCATGGTCATTTTTGTTTAACTGCTTTTTGCATTTTCTGAAGGTTGTGAGAGCCAATTATGTCTCTGACTGTTTTTTGGGGGGTTTCTCTGAATTAGTTTGTCATGTGGGAAGGGCACAGAGTTTGCACAGTAAAAAATTTTCTTTAATCGCATTGTCCATGTTTGCTTTTGGAAGTATTTGTTGCCTTGACCGGCTGAGGGCTTGCGGAGCAGTTACATTCATTTTCTTTCATTGGCACAAGCCATTCCCTGAGAGGGGGCCTAGAACCGAGTTGCAATAAGCCACCGACGGACGGCCCTTGCACTTTGTGCGTCCCTCCCATGCTGGTGCTCCTCCTCCTCCTCTGGTGGTCCTCCAATGTCTGCTAGCAGTGGCTGAGTCCTGCGGATAGCCAGGTTGTGCAGCATGCAGCACACTACAACGAAATGGGAGACTCGCTCAGGCGAGTACTGTAGGGCTCCCCTGGAATGATCCAGACATCGGAACCGTTGCTTGAGCACGCCGATTGTGTGCTCAATGATATTCCTGGTTGCTTGATGGCTGTCATTGTATCGCTCTTCAGCAGGGGTGCTTGGCGCATGGAGCGGGGTCATCAGCCAGGTGCACAAAGGATAGCCTTTGTCCCCGAGAAGCCATCCTCGTGGGTGAGGCTGGGCTTCGAAAATGTCTGCCACAGAAGTCTGGCCCAGGATGAAGGCATCGTGGCTGCTGCCTGGAAAGCGGGCATTGACAGCTAGTATGAGCTGCCTGTGGTCACACGCCAACTGCACATTGAGCGAATGGTAGCCCTTCCGGTTGCGGTAATCCTCGGCATGCTCTAGAGGTGCCCGCAAAGCCACATGCGTGCAGTCAATGGCACCCTGCACCATGGGGAAGCCCGCTAATGCTGCAAATCCCATTGCACACTCTTGCTGCTTGTCCAGGGTCATGGGGAAGGAGATGAACTGACGTCTCCTTCTGAAAAGGGCATTGGTCACCTGACAGATGCAGCAATATACTGCGAACTGGGAGATGTTGGCAATGTCCACAGTAGCGGATTGGAAGGAGCCGGTGGCATAGAAGTTGAGAGCCACTGTCACCTTCACTGCCACCGACTGAGACGTCCTGCACCTCAGCTGTGGCTGCAGATCTCTGCGAAGCAGGTGGCAGATCTCATTGACCACCTCCCTTCTGAATCGCAGCCTCCGAACACACTGCTCAGACATGTTCAGACATGAGAACTGCTGGCGGTATACCCTGGGTGGGTAAGGCCTCCTGTGCTGACGCCTGTTGGCCCTTATCCATCTGGCCATGACTGGCACTCTGTCATGGCGTCTCTGAGCCCTTTGAATGCAATGCAGTAAGCCAACGTTTCCACCCATTGCAGCCCCCATTATATGTTTCGAATCAAGGCTATGGCACTGAAAGTTAAATCCAAGTGCAAAGCTCTGGCCTGAAGCCACAAGTACCTGTGCAGCATTGAGTCAAACCAGAAAGCCCTCTCCCTTTGTCTCTCTCCAAATATCCGTCTCTCACAAAGAAGGAGTGGAACAAAATGGCTGCCACTTATACTGCAGGAGGAGTCCCCTTTAATTATCGCCCCCCGTGCCCCGCAGCGACTGGGAACCGTTCCCCTCAACCAGTCGCTGGGGGCGCCAGGTGCACATAAGGGCGGCGCTACTGAAGTTCCGGTTCGGGGCGCACCAAGGGCATTGCACCATGAAATGATGTCAGGATCTGCGCGCGCAGCTGAGCGGGCGCTGTGGTTTTGCGCCACCGCTAAATCTTAAGTGAAGTTCGCAAGAGGTGCAGATCGCGCCGCGCCCGGGCGCTAGCCGCTTAGCGCCCCACTTCTCCTGCTCCTAAGGCGCTAGTGGCTGGCGCTAACAACTGAATTTCTAGGCCAATATGTTTTATATATATGTAGAACCAAATGGGGAGGCCAAGAAAGTAAAACCCTGTTCCACCAATTTGTTAGCCCTCTGTCAGGCAGTTGGCACTTTTAGACATCAAAGATGTTTTGAGAGGTTAGCACATTCCAGCCTATTTTAATAATTGAGATGAATTATATGCGTAGTTTCCTAATGGTACGGTTCCTGATACTGTCTCAGTACCTGAGAAAAATAGAAAGGGAACTTAGCAAAATCATTGAGCAAATCTTTAGTTAGTGGTTTATATAATTTAAAGCAATATACTTATTACTACATTTTGTACATGTGAGACAAACAAAGCCTATGAAATGGAGAGCAGTTAACCTCTTACCTGGGGCTAAGAGCATTTAGTGCATTTCTAACAAACTTAAATATCCTGTTGAAAACAAAGAGGTTTATTGTAAGTGTTAGTCTGCAAATTTTAAGCTTTCCTACCTTGTGGTTGAGAATTTGTATTAGAGCAATAAATATTTAGAAGAAAGATTAAACTTTAAAGCTCAGTAATTTTAAGGAAATCACCCATTTTCATAACTTTCCTTTCATTGCATCTTCATAGGGTGCACATTGGGAAGTCAGATGTAAATATCTAACCAATTGGTTTACAATTGCTGTTGACAATTTTAGAGGACGAATACTTAATGCGTTTGTCTGACATTCCTCTGCTTGCTACTTTAACACAGATATTAATCAATTTATTGTAAACTAGCTGGAGTGCCCAGCGGTGCCGAGGCTTTTTTGAGGGGATGTTGTTGTTGGAAGAGAGAGAGAGAGAGCGACTGGGGGGGAAGAGAGAGAGAGAGCGACTGGGGGGAAGAGAGAGAGTGAGCGACTGGGGGGGAAGAGAGAGAGAGAGCGACTGGGGGGGAAGAGAGAGAGAGTGCGACGGGGGGGAAGAGAGAGAGAGTGACTGGGGGGAAGAGAGAGAGAGCGATTGGGGGGGGAATAGAGCGAGAGAGCGACTGGGGGGGAAGAGAGAGAGAGCGACGGGGGAAGAGAGAGAGCGAGCGACTGGGGGGGAAGAGAGAGAGCGAGCGACTGGGGGGAAGAGAGAGAGTGAGCGACTGGGGGGGAAGAGAGAGAGCGAGCGACTGGGGGGGGAAGAGAGAGAGCGACTGGGGGGAAGAGAGAGAGCGACTGGGGGGGAAGAGAGAGAGCAACTGGGGGGGAAGAGAGAGAGCGACTGGGGGGAAGAGAGAGAGCGACTGGTGGGGAAGAGAGAGAGCGACTGGGGGGGAAGAGAGAGAGCGACTGGCGGGGAAGAGAGAGCGACTGGCGGGGAAGAGAGAGCGACTGGGGGGAAGAGAGAGAGCGACTGGGGGGGACGAGAGAGAGCGACTGGGGGGGAAGAGAGAGAGCGACTGGGGGGGAAGAGAGATAGCAACTGGGGGGGAAGAGAGAGAGCGACTGGGGGGGAAGAGAGAGAGCGACTGGGGGAAGAGAGAGAGCGACTGGGGGGGAAGAGAGAGAGCGACTGGGGGGGAAGAGAGAGAGCGACTGGGGGGGGAAGAGAGAGAGCGACGGCGGGGAAGAGAGGGAGCGATGGCGGGGAAGAGAGAGAGAGATGGGGGGGGGGAAGAGAGAGAGAGACGGGGGGGGGAAGGTGGTCCGATGGACCCCTGCGAAGGAAGGAAGAAGGTAAGCTCTCCCTCCCTGTCCCACCCCCTCACTCTTTCCCTCCCTCACCCTCTCCCTCCCCGTCTCTCCCTGCTTTACTCTCTCTCCCTCCCCCTCTCCTCTCCCTCCCTCCCTCTCTCCTCACCCTCTCCCTCTCCTCACCCTCTCCCTCCATCACCCTCTCTCTCTCCCTCCCCTTGTCTCTCCCTGCTTTACTCTCTCTCCCTCCCTCCCCCCCCTTGTCCTCTCCCTCCCTCCCCCTCTCCCCTCCCCCCACCCTCTCTCTCTCCCCTCTCCCTCCTTGCCCCCCTCCTCTCTCCCTCCCTGCCCCTCTCCTCACTCTCCCTCTCCCTCCCCCTCTCCCTGTCCTCTCCCTCTCCTCCTTCCCTATTTCTCTGTCTCTCTGACGTCTGTCTGTTGACTGTTCCCCTCTGCTACTCCAGGCCCCGCCGTCCGCCCGCTCTCCGGGGCAAAGTAAGAGCAGTGCTCCGGCCCCACACCCACACCGCCAGGGATCAATGCCCGGGGAACCCGCCCGCCACCCAACGTGAACAACAAACACCCTCCTCACCTGTCACGGAGTTGAAGTCTCCGAAAGCGGCCACGGTGCCCCGGGCCTCTTCCCCCGCGCATTCAGGAGGCGCGGGGAAGAGAGAGAGAGAGAGAGAGACTGGGGGGGAGAGTGAGACGCCGCCGCGCATCTGCTCTGTGGAGCTCCGTGCCGCCACCCGCCGCACCAGCCTTTACAAAGATGGCGGCGGTAGCGACGCTCAGCTGAGGCCCGCCCCTCCAGCCTTCACAAAGATGGCGGCGATCGGGGGCCACTTGTTGACTGGGGCCGGGAGGTGCCTAGCTCGGGCGTGGGTGCGGAGGAGAGGCCCAGGCTTCGAGGCCTACAAAAACAGTGAAAGGTAGGAAAATTATAGAGGTTAGAGAAAAGATGTACAAATTAATTCACTTTTTTAAAAAACAATTTGTGTTTTAAAAGCAACTTTTTTTTTGGTGGAAATGTAGATTTGAAAAGAAACACGCAGAAAGTGGGAAAAAGAAATGAAAAGTTTGGAATCAAGATGGCGGCGACTCACCTCGGCTCAGAACAATAAGGCCCGCCCCACACACGCACCGATTGGTCGACCGTCAGGTCACCGAAGCGTAGGATTGGTCAATCGTCCCATCGCTCGACTCTAGGAGGGCCCGCCCGCACGCGCCAGGAACCCGCCCCCGCCACATCGTGATTGGTCGACCGTCGGGTCGCTCGACCGTACGATTGGTCGACCTTGACGTCACTCAATGCTAATGAGCAGATAATGAGCGGAATTTTGAACTTTTTGGGTTACCGCGGGCACAATTTTTGTCTCACCGAAACGTAAATACGCTTACAACCATTCTGGAATCATAAGCTTTCTTTTGATGTAACACACGTGTAGGTACGCTCTATAACTTTTGATTGTATAGCCGGACAGAGAGACAGAAAGACAGACAGAGAGATATACCGTTTTATATATATAGATAGGTTGACACCTATGCTACAGTAATAGAAGAGGGATGTCATACAAATGTGTTGAACATTTGGCCATTAACCTGGCCAACAGCAATTTCTAAGTTTATTTCTTTTGATATATATGGCTAAGCTTTCTAGTCATGGTGCAAAGGAGCCAGGACTGGATTGCAGTAAGTGATGCACTCATTGATGCTGCAAAGTCCAATGTCACACTATTTTGTGAGGTTGTACAATTTACATAAATTCTGCAAACTCCTATCCTTGTGCCTGTATGTACTTCAAGGGGAGAGAGGTAGAATTACATGAGATTGCAGCCCTTAAAGGGATGTGGCCAATTTAAGATAAGTAGCCGTATATAAACCCCAATTTTAACTCAGGCTGCAAAATGGGTAAGCAGGAAGCCTCCATGACATTGCCAGTGTGAGGCCCAGGTGATTTTAACTCCTGGGCCTCATTTCAGTGGGCTTACCGAGGTCTATTTAAAATGGGAATACACCTCTTAAAGTGAGGTTGCATTCTCTGACTGTGTACACCATTCTGCTGTGACTAATGAGTTGAAGGGCTGCCCCTAGGTTTTTTAATACCTCTCTGGAGGTCCTCGTGGAGGAAGTCAGGGCAATGAGGGATGTACTGTTCCCCAGCACCCGTAGGAGCATCCCCAGGGCCAATATTCAGCAGGCTTGGACAGAGGTGGCTGACAGGGTCAGTGGTACCAGCATCACCCCCAGAATGCAATTTCAATGTAGGAAGAGGTTCAATGACCTCACAAGAGCAGCAAGGGTATGCATAGCTCTTCATCTCTCCATCTCTCTCTACAACACCTGACAACACTCCTTTTACCTGCTCGCCCACCATTCTCGATAATTCTCTCCCCTCTATTACATCCTTTAGCACCATCACAAGGGCACAATGCAACATCTTTCTCATTCCAAAAACACTCACCTTTTCCTTTGCTCACTTCAGACCGCACACTAACAGCATTTTCTTCTCACATCCTAGCACTTTCACAACCACCAACTCCTCTCAGCACTCCTTCCGCTTCCAACCTGTGTGGTGTCATGTTGCATAGCATTAGCACTCTGCAATCTACCTTGGAGAATGTGGCCACCTCCAGGGATACTACAGCCCGGCCCTCACAAAGAGAGTCAGTGTCACCAGCAATGTTCCCTGTAAGCTGCACTTTGTTCTGCACGCCCTATTTTAATGTGCAGTCCCTTTAAATTTCTGCGCATGCACGGTATTTACAATGTAAAAGCTGGTGAGAGGCCTGCGCGGGACCTTTCAGATTACTGCGCAGCGTACCTTAGTGGGAATACTGGTCACCAGCCTTTGAAGCTTTGGTGGAAACTCAAACAGCTGCCATGCAGACTCTGGGCTGAAACCTGTGATTCGCCTTAGAGAGGGAAACATCTACCTTGCAGAGGCTGACGTCCACCTTGGAGAGATTGCTGGAGTAAATTGATAGGGGTTTTTAAGATGCCATTCATCTCCTGCTGTCTGCTCTCCCACAGATCAGTGGAAGTGATGAGCCCCAGCCCCATAGGAGTGACAGTGACAGTGACGCAATGGGAGCAGCGCCAGGGACCCGGGTTCAAATCCGGCCTCGGGTGACTGTCTGTGTGGAGTTTGCACATTCTCCCCGTGTTTGCGTGGGTTTCCTCCGGGTGCTCCGGTTTCCTCCCACAGTCCAAAGATGTGCAGGTTAGGTTGATTGGCCATGATAAAAATTGGCCCTTAGTGTTAGGGGGGATTAAATACGTGGGGTTACGGGGTTACGGGGAGAGGGCTTGGGTGGAATGGCTGTCGGTGTAGGGACCAGGTGCTAGGGTTTGGATGATCAGCCGTGATCTCGTTGAATGGCGGAGCAGGCTCGAAGGGCCGAATGGCCTACTCCTGCTCCTATCTTCTATGTTTCTATGTTTCTTCCCTCAGGGTGTCAGAAAGTCTGTTCCTTCACCACCCCTCAAACAATACCCACCATAGTGCTAGGAAGACAGCTGGACCAGATTGTCCCGGCAGCAGCTGAGGTGAAGCAGTCTGAAGCTGGCCCCTCACAGGCTCGAGCACACAGAAGTCACCAGCTACAAGCATCTCAAAAGTCATCACATGAGCAACAGCAGTCTTCCACTAGCTTTACTGAGGCCACTATGGGAGCACCTCATCCGATGAGGACTGCTCCTCTAAATACAGGCCTCTCTGTATAGCTAGGTTGTGCAGTATGCAGCATACCATTATGAAGCATGAGACTTTTTCTGGGACATATTGTAGGGAGCCCCCTATGTCTTGAAACACCTGAATCTCTGCTTCAGCAGTCCTATGGTGTGCTTAATAATCATCCTAATGGCCCCCTGGCTTTAATTATACATGTGTTGCTCAGATGCAGTGAGGTTGCAGAGGGGTGCAGAGCCACATGTGTAGGGGCTGGACCATGTCCATCAGCAGCCATTGTGCCACATTCCTAGTCAATAGGACGCTGATTTACATGTCTTCATGAGGCCCCTGCCTGCCTTTTGCGTATGCTTCAGATGACTGAAAAAATGTGCGGTTAATATGGCAGTGGGTGGGTACTCCACAATAATTTTAACAACCCATTTTCCCCATTCCCTTCAAGCAGGCAGGGTTAAAATCCGCCCTGTAGTTGCAAATATTGTTTGAACCTTTATCAAGGTCACATACAAATAGTTAAGTTTCTTTATTTCACAGCAAGTGTACATTCAGAGCAAATGTTATGATCAAATTCACTTATTTCAATCAGTGCTATTTGTGTTTGCATAATAATACAAAATAATAAATTCACCACACTTCCCAAACATCAGTGGGTTGTCTTGCTTGAATTAAACTAAATGGGATAGAAATTGGTATGCATTGGGCCTGTTTTTTGGGTGCAAAACATACTAATTTAGCAGTGAGATAGCATGTGCCCAATCTGCGCAGGTGCTGGTCCCACTGCTAAATTCGTAGGGCTTATCTTTTAGGCATCCTATGCACCTTGAATATGCTAATTTGGGACCTAATGCTGGCTAAAGGACCTCTTGGTGAAGTTAGTCAGCGATGATCAGGGCAGGTGTCGGACCTGCCTCTCTCAGGATTCTTCAACAGCAGCCGCCAACGAAAGGTAAGCTTCAAAAAAATATATTTTTTAATGTTTCCTGTGAAGTGCTCTTCTGACTCCATAGGCATCTCAATCACTCCCCCACCCACCATCACCCGCCCCCCCCCCGCCCGCGCCACCAACCCTCCCCCATCCCTCTGCACTGAAGCACACTCCAACTTTCCTTCTTGGGACTTACCTGAGGGTCGCTGCCAAAATTGAAGTTTTCTCTCAGGCAAACCGCTGTGGAACTGCGACCAGCACTGGCAGCTCACCTCAAGTATGTTGATGAGACCTGAGGACCAAATTTCATAGACCTTGGGCCTCTAAGTCTTGCGCAGCGCCGAGTCTGGACTCAACAAATTTCTACCTCAATAACTTCTAACTGCACTCCTTCTGTCTAAACTTCTGAGCCTGGTGAAAGCTTGTCCTTGCTGCATCTGTTGAAAAACCTGACTGCTAGTGAGTGTTTCTGTCTCTGTTTTTGTCTTCCTGCATTCACAACTCAAGGGCAGGGCCTATGCTAGACGACAACCTCTGCTGAGCACCTGGGACCAGGGACTGCCCAACACAATGGGTGTAAGATACTTATCGATTACTAAGACAGGCTAACAAATTGCTAATTGTTTTCATTATTTGGGGAAACAACTTCAATGCCTAGACCATTAGTATTTTAACTACCTATTGTCTCAATTATTTTTTTTAATGTCTTTATATGAATATACTTTGCTTTAAACCCCAATGTTTGAATAGTAACTCTTTTTCAAATCCTCTCTGAAGAAATGTCAAAAAAAGGCTCAAAATGCAATGGGGTAGAATTTCCATGGGAGCTCTCCAATCTACTGCTGTAATTTTAGCATTAGGTCAATGGAAACCCCAGAGAAACAAAGTAACTGCCTGTTTACATAATTTCTCTAGGGTTCCCACTGATCTTCCACCAAAATTATAGTGGACGATTGGGAGAACTCCCACAGAAATTAATGTTGGACATCTTGTTTTGCATTCCAGTGCACTGTCCCCAGAGCACAACAGTGCAGTATAGCTGGCAGGGCAAGTGACCAGCGTAAATCCTGTGTACATTACATGTAGAACCTGAGAACAGATAAATAAATAGATGACACACCTTATGGAATCTGGTAAGGTCAAAAATACTATTTTCCAGGTAGATAGTCCAAGATTACCTGCCACGAAGTGTTGCCTGTCAACCTGTTCCACATTTACTGCTGACACTTGCTACCCCTCACTCAGCCTTACAGCTCTTTCATTGCATTCCAGGCTTACTCATGCTTTAGCAGGGTGTATATTCAAACTGCAACTTGCAGTTGATAGACTTTGCACACTTAATACCTTCCAATTATTTCATATTTAATATCACAGTAACCTAGCTGTGTGAAACATGGTCATTCAGCAACACACAAATTGGCCTGCAGGTTGGGCACATATGTGTTACTTTGTATATGCTCCTTCAATTTATAACATCTCAAGATTAGTCCTCTGCTTTGATGAAAATATGGGACGGAGAGAGGGGGCTATCATGAGGGAACCGAGTGGTGTCACCAAATTTCTAGACCAGTATCTTCCAATGCAAGCTCTATACGAACATGTGTCTTGGAACCTGATTCTAACATTTGTTCTTTTTCTGCTATTGTAGACCCAGAAAGAGCAGCCTGCTACCACACCCAATGGTTCAGAACAAGAATAAGACAGCATCTTACAACATCCTGTATCTTTCTCACTAAAGTTTCCAAGCATCAGCACAGTTATGCACATTTAATGATCTTGAAGAGATAGCACAGGTGAGGAAGAGCAAGTGCTGGAGGCAGAGGAATAGCAAAAATCTGCTTGCTGGAAGGCTACCTGTCTAACAATGACTCTTGGTACTTTGGGAAATGCAGCAGAGCAATAAAATTCAGTACAAAAAGAAAATACTGCAGATGCTGGAAATCTGAAATAAAAACAAAATGCTGGAAATACTCAGCAGGTCAGGCAGCATCTGTGAAGAGAGAAACAGAGTTAACGGCCCAGAAATTCGGGTCGGAGGCTTCCCGCGGGTGCAAGCCCCCGACCTGCACTTACATAGCGCGTCTGCCATTGTGTTGTGGGCTTGTGTGGGATTCCGATCCTGGGCCTCCACCAGCTGCCGGCGCGCAGTGCTTGCGTATCCCAGGGGCGCAGTTAGTTCGAAGCGACCCTGGGATCATGTGGGCCATGGAGAGCCAATCGTAGCAGGGAATCTTTATTCATAGATTTGACAGGAAGATCTGTCAAATCTATGAATAGAGATCGGTCCCAAAACCTAACTAAAACTTCAAATACATTTTTTTTAAATCACATTTTTAAAATAACTATAAATTACATAAAATAACTATTTTAAACAATAATTTACATTTTTGAAAAAAATAATTACAGTTTTTAACGGGGCTAAAAATAAACTTACCTTTCTTTAAAGTATTTAAAAATAATAAACCTGTGGAAAAAATGTTTTAATTTGACTTAATTCACCACTTACCTTGTTAAAAGCAGGCCTTGCGACTGCTTTTTAAACGCGCAGCTGCTAGAGTCTTACCCTCCCGGAGAAACTTGTAAATAAAACGGAAGTTCCAGGCATACACGCTGCCTCTCCGGCGCACGCGTTTGACCTGTGAACCCCTTCCTTCAAGGGAACGGAAGTTCCGGTTTCCAGCGCATGCGCAGTGCATGCACGAAACCGGTAACTTTCGTTGGCCCTACGCGTGATTACACAGTGCATACTCACCCGTGGGGACCCGAATTTCTGGCCCAACGTTTCAGATCGATGACCTTTCATCAGAACTGGAAAAAAGCAGGAAATGGAACAGATTTTTAAGCAAGTGTAGGAGCTGGGAAAGGGGGGAGGGGATGAAAGAACAAAAGAGAAGGTCTGTGATAGGATAGAAGGCAGGAGAGGTTAAGAGACATTAAGAGACATTAACGGATATTCAAGGCAAAAGAAGATGGTAATGGGACAGGTTAAGAAACAAAAAATGGCTCTCGATGAAGCGTAAATTGCGCTGGCAGAATGAAAGACAGCTGCCATGTGGGAGAGAAGAAAAGAAAACATAAACAAAAAAAACCACAAAAAAAAGTGTGGAAAAAATATATATGATAGGGGCTGAGGTTATGATCTGAAATTGTTGAACTCTATGTTGAGTCCAGAAGGCTGTAAAGTGCCTAATCGAAAGATGAGGTGCTGTTCCTCAAGCTTACGTTGAGCTTCAGTGGAACAATGTAAGAGGCCCAGGACGGTGAGGTCTGAGTGGGAGTGGAGCAGAGAATTAAAGTGACAGGTGACCGGAAGCTCAGGGTCCCCCTTACAGACTGAATGGAGGTGTTCCGCAAAGCAGTCACCCAATCTGCGTTTGGTCTCCCCAATGTAGAGGAGACCGCATCATGAGCAGCAAATACATTATACTAAATTGCAAGAAGTACAAGTAAATCGCTGTTTCACCTGGAAGGGGTGTTTGGGGCCCTGGACAGTGGGAAGGGAGGAGATATAAGGGCATGTGTTGCATCTCCTGCACTTGCACGGGAAGGTGCCGGACGAAGGGGAAGGGGTGTTGGGGGTGATAGAGGAGTGGACCAGGTGTCGTGGAGGGAGCGGTCCCTTGGAATGCTGAAAGGGGAAGTGAGGGGAAGACGTGTTTGGTGGTGGGATCACGCTGGAGGCGACGGAAATGGCAGAGGATGATCCGATGAATGTGGAGGCTGGTGGGGTGAAAGGTGAGGACAAGGGGAACCCTTTCGTGGTTCCGGGAGGGAAGGGCAGTGGTGAGGGCAGAAGTGCGGGAGATAGAACAGACATGGTCAAGGTCCGTGTCAACCACAGTAGAGGGGAATCCTCGGTTGAGGAAAGAGGAATACATGTCGGAAGCACTGGTATGGAAGGTGGCATCATCAGAGCAGATGTGGCGGAGACGGAGAAACTGGGAGAATGGAATAGTCCTTACAGGAAGCGTCCTTTCCACCCTTCCCTCACCTTCACATGGTCCATCTCCGACTCTTCCCTTCCCTTCCTCGACTTCTCCAGCTCCATCCCTGGGGATAGGTTATTGACAAACATTCGCTATGAGCCCACTGACTCCCACAGCTACCTGGACTACACTTCCTCCCACCCCACTTCCTGTAAGGACTCTATTCCATTCTCCCAGTTTCTCTGTCTCCACCGCATCTGCTCTGATGGTGCCACCTTCCATACCAGCTTGCCTCAGACATTGGTAAATATGTGTGCTGAGGCCAGCAGATGTGGTTGCTGGCATAAGCACATACATAAGAACATAAGATGTAGGAGCAGGAGTAGGTCATTTGGCCCCTCGAGCCTGCTCCGTCATTCAATAAGAGCGTGGCTGATCTGATCTTGGCCTCAACTCCACTTCCCTGCCCGCTCCCCATAACCCTTGACTCCCTTATTGTTCAAAAATCTGTCTATCTCCACCTTAAATATATTCACTGACCCAGCCTCCACAGCTCTCTGGGGAAGAGAATTCCAAAGATTCACGACCCTCTGAAAGAAGAAATTCCTCCTCATTTCCGATTTAAAAGGGTTTCCCCTTATTCTGAAATTATGCCCCCTAGTTCTAGATTCCCCCACGAGGGGAAACATCCTATCTGCATCTACCCTGTCAAGCCCCTTCAGAATCTCATATGGTTCAATAAGATCCCCTCTCATTCTAAACTCCAATGAGTATAGGCCCAACCTGCTCAACCTTTCTTCATAAGACAACCCCTTCATCTCCAGAATCAACCTCATGAACCTTCTCTGAACTGCCTCCAATGCAAGTATATCCTTCCTTAAATAAGGAGCCCAAAACTGTACACAGTACTCCAGGTGTGGTCTCACCAACGCCCTGTACAGTTGTAACAGGACTTCCCTACTTTTATACTCCATTCCCTTTGCAATAAAGGCCAACATTCCATTTGCCTTCCTAATTACTTGCTGTACCTGCATGCTAACCTTTTGTGATTCATGTACAAGGACCCCCAGATCCCTCTCTACCTCAGCATTTTGTAATCTCTCCCCATTTAAATAATAATTCATTTTTTTATTTTTCCTACCAAAGTGGATAACCTCACATTTTCCCACATTAAACTCCATCTGCCAGATTTTTGCCCACTCAGTTAACCTATCTGTATCCCTTTGGAGATTCTTTGCATCCTCCACACAATTTGCTTTCCCACCTATCTTTGTATCGTCAGCAAATTTGGCTACATTACATTCAGTCCCTTCATCCAAGTCATTAATATAGATTGTAAATAGTTGAGGCCCCCAGCACTGATCCCTGCGGCACCCCACTAGTTACAGTTTGCTAACCTGAAAATGACCCGTTTATCCCAATTCTCTGTTTTCTGTTAGTTAGCCAATTCTCTATCCATGCTAATATATTACCCCCAACCCTGTGAGCTCTCATCTTGTGTAGTAACCTTTTTTGTGGCACCTTATCAAATGCCTTCTGGAAATCCAAATACACGACGTCCACTGGTTCCCCTTTATCCACCCTGCTCGTTACATCCTCAAAGATCTCCAGCAAATTTGTCAAACATGATTTCTCTTTCATAAAACCATGCTGACTCTGCTTGACTATATTATGATTTTCTAAATGTCCTGCTATCACTTCCTTAATGATGGAATCCAGCATTTTCCCAATGACAGATGTTAGGCTAACTGGTCGATAGTTGCCTGCTTTCTGTCTCCCTCCTTTCTTAAATAGGGGCATTACATTTGTGGTTTTCCAGTGTGCTGGGACCTCTCCAGAATCCAGGGAATTTTGGTATCTATCTCTGCAGCCACCTCTTTTAAGACTCTAGGATGCAGGCCATCGGGTCCAGGGGACTTGTTCACCTTTAGTCCCATTAGTTTGCCTAGTACTTTTTCTCTAGTGATAGTGATTGTTTTAAGTTCCTCCCCCCACCCCAATAGCCCCTTGATTATCCATTATTGGGGTGCTTTTAGTGTCTTCCACCATGGAGACTGATGCAAAATATTTGTTCAAAGTCTCCGCCATTTCCGTTTCCCATTATTAATTCCCCAGACTCATCCTCTAGGGGACCAACGTTTACTTTAGCTACTCTATTCCTTTTTATATACCTGTAGAAGCTCTTACTGTCTGTTTTTTATATTTCTTGCTAGCTTACTCTCATAAGCTATCTTCTCTCCCTTTATCATTTTTTTTAGTCGTCCTTTGCTGGTTTTTAATAATTTCCCAATCCTCTGGCCTTTCACTATTCTTCGCAACATTGTATTCTTTTGTTTTCAATTTGATACCATCCTTTACTTCCTTAGTTAGCCACGGATGGTTTATCTTTCTCTTAGAGTCTTTCTTTCTCACTGGAATATACCTTTGCTGAGAGTTATGAAATATCTCCTTAAATGTTTGCCACTGCTTTTCTAGTCTTACCCTTTAATATATTTTCCCAGTCCACTTTAACCAAGTCTGCCTTCATACCTTTGTAATTACCTTTGTTTAAGTTCAGGACACTAGTTTGAGACCAAGCTTTCTCACCCTCAAACTGAATTTGAAATTCTACCATGCTATGATCACTCTTCCCAAGAGGATCCTTCACTTCGAGATCATTAATTAATCCAGCCTCATTACACATTACCAGATCTAAAATAGTCGTCTTCCTGGTTGGTTCCACAAAATATTGTTCCAAGAAACCATCCCGTATACACTCTAAGAACTCTTCCTCAAGTCTACCTTTGCTTTGTCCAATCAATATGAAGATTAAAATCTCCCATGATTATAGCCGTACCTTTCTTACAAGCCTCTATTATCACAGAATCACAGAATCCCCACAGTGCAGATAGAGGCCATTTCGGCCCATCGAGCCTGCACCGACACATATCCCACCCTATCCCCGTAACCCCACGTATTTAATCCCCTAACACTAAGGGTCAATTTATCATAGCCAAATCAACCTAACCCGCACATCTTTGGACTGTGGGAGGAAACCGGAGCACCCGGAGAAAACCCACGCAGACACAGGGAGAATGTGCAAACTCCACACAGACACTTGATCATTATTTCTTGATTTATTCCCTGTCTTACAGTGTGGCTACTGTTTGGGGGCCTGTAGACCACTCCCACCAGTGACTTTTTACCCTTATTATTTCTTATTTCCACCCAAACTGATTCTATGTCTTGATCTATTAGGCCAATATCATTTCTCATTACTGCACTGATCTCATCCCTTATTAACAGAGCTACAACTCTTCCTTTTCCTTTCTGCCTATCCTTACAAAATGCCAAATACCCCTGAATATTCAGTTCCCAGCCTTGATCACCTTGCAACCATGTTTCTGTATGGCTACCAGATCACACCCATTTATTTCTATTTGTGCTGTAAACTCATCTATCTTGTTACGAATGCTGCATGCATTCTGATATAGAGCTTTTAATTTTGTCTTTTCACCATTTTTCCTTACTCTGACCCCATAGCAAGTTCAGACAGTTCTTCTGCTGTCCTGGCCAACGTTCCACCCTCAAACAACACTATCAGGACAAAGCGGTCCGCTTGATCGACAGCCCAACCACCACCTTAAACATCCACTTCCTCCACCATGGCTGCAGGGTGCACTATCTATAGAATGCACTACAGCACCTCACCAAGGCTTCTTCGACATCCCCTCCCAAAATCTGCGACCTCTACCAACTAGAAGGACAAGGGCAGTAGATGCATAGGAACACCATCACCCACACATTCCCTTTCAAGTCACACACCATCCTGACTTGGACATGTATCGCCGTCCCTTCGTCGCTGGGTCAAAATCCTGGCACTCCCAACCTAACAGCACTGTGGGAGTATCTTCATCTTATGGACTGCAGCGGTTCAAGAAGGTGGCTCACCACCAACTTCTCAAGGGCAACTAGGGATAGGCAATAAATGCTGACCTTGCTAGCGGTGCCCATATCCCAAGAGGGAATTAAAAAAAATTAGGAACACCTGGCCGGAATCTTTCCCTTGGAGTTGGGTTGCGTGCGTGCGGGCTGCATAGCGGGTCGGGTACCCGATATTGTGAGCAGCGCGTTCTTCAGTGCGACTTTTACTTAATGGCCCCAATTAAAGCAGTCATGCGCATTTCCCGGCCCAATTAAATGGAGCGGGTCTGATGACGTCAGCGATGACTCATTTCCAGCACAGATATTTAAAGCAGCTTTGCACACATCACATTTGAGGGTTACTGTAGGAGTGTTTAAGGTGATTTCCAGAGGTTTGAGTAGCATTATAATGCTGACAAGAACATAAGAAATAGGAGCAGGAGTAAGCCATTCGGCCCTTCGAGCCTTCTCCGCCATTCAATGAGATCATGGCTGATCTTCTGCCTCAGCTCCATTCACCGGCCCTATCGCCATGTCCCTTGATGCCCTTACTAGTCAGAAACCTATCGACTTTTGTTTTGAATATACCCAGTGACTGAGCCTCCACAGCCTTCTGGGGTAGAAAATTCCAAAGATTCACCACCCTCTGTGTGAGGAAATTTCTTCTCATCTCAGTCCTGAATGGCCTACCCTTTATCCTGAAGCTGTGGCCCCTGGTTCTAGACTCCCCAGCCAAGGGAAACATTCTCCCAGCATCCACCTATCAAGCTCTGTAATAATTTTGTATGCTTCAATGAGATCCCCTCTCATTCTTCTGAATTAAAGAGAATACAGGCCTAGTTTACTCAATCTCTTCTCATACAACAGTCCCGCCATCCCAGGAATCAATCTCGTGTACCTTTGTTGCACTCCCGCTATGGCAAGTATATCCTTCCTTAGGTAAGGAGACCAAAATTGGTGTGGTCTCACCAAGGCCCTATATAATTGGAGTAAGACTTCTATACTTCTGTCCTCAAATCCTCTTGTAATGAAGGCCAGCATACCATTTGCCTTCCTAATGGCTTGCTGCACCTGCACATTCATTTTCAGTGACTCGTGTACAGGGACACCCAGGTCCCTTTGAGCACTTGCATTCCCCAATCTTTCACCATTTAGAAAATACTCTGCCTTTCTGTTTTTTCTACCAAAGTGGATAACTTCACATTTATCCACATTATATTCTATCTGCCATGTTCTCGCCCACTCACTGAGCCTGTTGAGATCCCTTTGAAGCCTCTTCACATCCTCTTCACAACTAACACTGCCACCTAGCTTTGTATCATCAGCAAATTTGGAAATGTTACATTTAGTCCCCTCATCCAAATCATTGATATAGATTGTGAATAGCTGGGGCCCAAGCACTGACCCTTGTGGTACCCCACTAGTCACATCCTGCCATCTTGTGTGGGACCTTATCGAAGGCCTTCTGAAAATCCAAATACACCACATCTACCGGTTCCCCTTTGTCTACTTCACTAGTTACATCCTCAAAGAACTCCAATAGGTTTGTCAAAACAGGATTTCCCTTTCATAAATCCATGTTGACTCTGCCCAATCTTACTACTAGTTTCTAAGTGCCCAGTTATTGCATCCTTTATAATAGATTCCAGCATTTTCCCAACTACTGATGTGAGGCTAACAGGTCTGTAGTTTCCCGTTTTCTCTCTCCCTCCTTTCTTAAATAGCGGGGTTACATTTACTATCCTCCAATCTGCAGGAACCGCTCCAGAATCTATAGAATTTTGGAAGATGACAACCAATGCGTCCACTATCCCAATGGCCACCTCTTTCAAAACCCTAGGATGTAGGTAATCCGGTCCTTGGGATTTATCGACTTTTAGTCCCATTAATTTTGCTAGTACTGTTTTTTTACTAATAATAATTTCTTTAAGTTCCTCATTCTCGCCACACCCTTGGTTTTCTCGTATTTCCTGGAGGTTTATTGTGCCTTCCTCCGTAAAGACAGAAACAAAGTATTTATTTAATTTCTCAGCCATTTCCTAATTCCCCATTATAAATTCTCTCGTCTCTGACTTTAAAGGACCTACATTTACCTTTGCCAGTCTTTTCCTTTTCACATACCTATGGAAGCTTTTACAATCCTTTTTTATATTTTTCGCTAGTTTGTGCTCATATTCCAGTTTCCCTTTATCAATTTCTTGGACCCCCTTTGCTGATTTCTAAAAAGATCCTAATCCTCAGGCTGACCGCTTTTTCTGGCAACTTTATAAGCTTCCTCCTTTGACTTAATACTAGCTTTAATTTCTTTTGTTAGCCATGGTTGGATCACCTTTCCTTTTGTGTTTTTATGCCCTAGAGGAATATATGTTCATTGCAAATTATGCATTATTTCCTTGAATATTAGACATTGTATGTCCACCTTCATACCTTTTAGTGTAGTCTCCCAATCTACCATGGTCAACTTGTTCCTCATAACCTTGTAGTTTCCTCTGTTTAGATTGAAGACTTTCGTTTCAGATTGGACTACATCACTTCCAAACTTAATGTAAAATTCAATCATATTATGGTCACTTGTCCCTAAAGGCCCCTTTACCACAAGATTATTGATTAGCCCTTTCTCATTACACAGTACCAGATCCAGAATAGTCTGTTCCCTAGTGGTTCCTCCACATACTGATCCAGGAACCATCTCGCATGCATTCCAAGAATTCGTCCTCCACACAATTAGTGGTAATTTGATTTGCACAGTCAATATGTAGATTAAAGTCCCCCATGATTACTGTATTGTCCTTGTTACATGCACTTCTAATTTGTTGATTGATACTGTGCCCTACATTACCACTACTGTTTGATGGCCTATATACAACTCCGACCAATGTTTTCCGCCCTTTGCTGTTTCTTAGCTCCACCCAAACTGATTCCAGTTCTACATCACGATCTGCCAAGCCAAGATCTTTTATCTCTACCGTACCGATCTCATCCCTTATTAACAGCACTATGCCACCTCCTTTTCCTTTTTGTCTGTCCTTCCTAAATGTTGAGTACCCTGGAACATTCAGTTCCCAGCTTTGGTTACCCTGCAACCATGTCTCTGTAATGGCAATTACATCATACCCATTTACTTCTATTTGTGCCATTAATTCATCCACCTTGTTGTGAATGCTATGTGCATTTAGATAAAGTGCCTTCAACTTTGCCTGTTTAATATTTTTCTGCACTTTGACCCTCTTTATTGTTGGCCTTTGTTTCTGCTCCCTACTAGTTTTGCTGACTACTTTTCTAACTTGCACTTCCAGCTTTGTTTCTCTCCATTCTGGGCCCACACTTAGGTTCCCAGCCCCCTGACAAACTAGTTTAAATCCTTCCCAACAGCACCAGCAAACCCCCCTGCGAGGATATTGGTCCCGGTTCTGCCGAGTGTAATCTGTCCAGCTTGTACAGGTCCCACCTTCCTCAGAATCGGTCCCAATGCCTCAGGAATTTAAATCCCTCCCTCCTACACCATCTCTCCAGCCATGCATTCATCTGGCCTATTCTCCTATTTCTGCTCTCACCAGCACGTGGCACTGGGAATAATCCTGAGATTGCTACCTTTGAGATCCTGCTTTTTAATTTATTTCCTAGCTCCCTATATTCTGCTTGCAGAACATCGTCCCTCTTTCTACCTATGTCGTTGGTACTGATATGGACTATGACCTCTGGCTGTTTACCCTCCCCCTTCAGAATGTCCTGCAGCCGCTCTGTGACATCCTTGACCCTGGCACCAGGGAGGCAACATACCATCCTGGAGCCACGTCTGCGGCCACATAAAAGCGTGGGTCATGGCTATACAAAGGCAGAGGGCTGCACCAAGATTTATCGATACCTCCCTCGAGTGCAGGCAGTAAAAGCACGCAGGGAGGTCCTCTTCCCTGGCGATATGCGCAAAAGACCACCCAAAGACACAAAAAAGGCATGGTTGGAGATCGCAGAGGAGGTCAGCAGCAGGGATGAGGTCAGGAGGTTGTGGATCCAGTGCTGAGAAATATTCAATGATCTCATGAGGTCAGGAAAGGTGAGTTCAATGCCACACTTGCCTACATCCTGATTTGCCTGTCACCACAACCCCATCACTCTGCCTTCCCAAGGCTACTCCAGCACATCATTCCTCGCACCAACATACCTTGCAGGTCCACCCATCCCTCTCTGTCTATGTACATACTTTCATCCCCATCTGACTTACCAGCTCTGACACTTACCCTCATGCTAATGCAATCACAGCAAGGAACTCCACAGAAGGAGGCCATTTGGCAATGTCACGCCATTCCCTCATAGTCACACTCTACAGATGTAGCCCATCCATTCCTTACACTAATTCCATCAATCTCACTCAAAGTTCTCTTCTTTCCCTCCTTGCAGAAGAAAGCCCACGACAATAGGGAGAGGCAGAGAACCGGAGGTGGCCCTCCAGTCTTCACTCAGTTGACACCAGCAGAGGAGGAGGCCCTGGAGATCTCTGGAGTTGCAGAGCTGCTGGCAGTGAGAGACAGAGCGAGGGGGACATCCCAGCAACCTGGTGACAGAATTACATCTCATACAGTCACATGGCATACAGCAGTCACTCATTTGGTGACTGACATCAGCAGCCAGTGAATTTTCATCATGTGCATAATGGTAACGTTACCTATTAATATAGCACTTCTAATTCATCTCTTTACTCTCCCACAGGTCCATCAAGTGCCCACCCCGCGCCCCCCCCCCCACTCCGCCATCCAGCCGGGGGAGGAAGACAACTCCTCAGAGGAAGCCCCAGCCTCTGTGGGTGCAGCATCACCAGAACTAAGCGCAGCCAGCACCAGCGCAGATACGCACACCTCGGTGGGTCCTGTGCAACATAGAGTAGTGTCACCTAGTGTCTCTCACATCACAAGTGAGCAAGGGCAGATGGTGTTGAGTGGGACATCAGTGGACACTCCTTTGCGGAGGGTGCAGGAAGCAGATGCTGAGCCTCGGGGGCCATCGAAAAAGAGGGTGGTCTTGGAGGGGCCGCAACAATTGCATGAGGCTAAGGCAGCTTTTGTGTGAGGATGTGCTGTTCCATGGAAAGGATGGCCACCCGCATGGAGCAGTAAATGTGCCAGTCACACAAGCATATGCTTGCTGAGGACAACAGATGGCAGACGCTTATAGACCTCATCTCGAGGAGGGATATAAATGTAGACTTGGGCGTTCATTGCCCCACTGCTTTGCAGCAAGGTGCTCTCCAGCTCCTTGCTATCAGGGAAGTGCGGGTGGCTCATGAGAGGGATGATGGTGAGAGGTGACATGGAAGTGGGGCTCTTCTCAAAGCACTCCCACTTCTCCTCCCTTGCCTCCCGCTCAGTCAGAGCTCCACATGCGTCCTCAAATGCCGATCGCCAAATCTGCCCTTGCACAGTTGCAGGAGGAGCAGTCTTTGGCTCCAAAATTCAGAGGACGACCCCAAATGTATCGAAGCAGTCGCAGCAGGGAAGTTTGCAGCCTACCTCTACCCCTGCTGAAGCCACAGGGGTTGCACCTTGTAGAAGCACTCGGAAAAGAAAAGAAGACACAATTCTAGATGCACATGGGTGTATGAACAAATGTTAGTTATAAGTTTCAGTTATTTTTAGGACACAGATAAATGTATTTCTTTGCATCACTTTCCAGTCTTGTCCATTTTTACCTGCTACCTGGGAAGTGGCTTTGTCATTTGGAATGAATGGTAAGATGTTACTTAACCTCGAGCAATGGGGGTTTGGGTGACAAGAATGGCTTGGTCAGTGTAGGGCTGCTTTATGGTGTTGTTGGGTGGGGGGACTTAGTACAGCATGTGGTAGCTATATGGTGCACTGGAACAAGTTAAGTAAATCTGGCCATTATGAGGCCATCCCGGGCCTCCCAGGCAGCAATGTGCGCCGCTGCTGGTGCTATCTTCACATCAGGTTCGTCCTCCTCTGAAGAGGTTCTGCGCTTTGCTCCTCCTGAAGCTCCAATCCTCGCTGCTGTGCTATATCGTGAAGCACGCAGCAAATGCCGATGATTCTGGAGACCCTGGCTGGTGCATACTGAAGGGCTCCTCCAGATCAGTTAAGGCATCTGAAGTGCATCTTCAGCATACCTATGCTTGCTCTATGACACATCTGGTGGACACGTGGCTCTCATTATAACACTCCTGGGCCTCAGTACTTGGCATCCTCAAGGGTGTCAAGAGCCACGTCTTCAGTGGATAGCCCTCATCTCCAAGCAGCCAGCCAATAAGGTAGTTTGGAGGAAGAGCTGAGGGAGGGTGGACTGACGCAGCACGAAAGAGTCATGACAGCTGCCAGGGAATCTGGCGCACACATGCATGATGATCTATTTATGGTTGCAGACGAGCAGCACATTGAGAGAGTGGAAACCTTGATGGCCGCATGTGTGCAGTCGATGACACCCTGCACCTATTGGAAGCCAGCCAGAGCTGCAAAGCCCAGCGTCCGCTCAGTAACACTGGCTTCATCAGTGGCAAAGTTGACATAAGTGGCTGACTTGTCAAACATGGCATCAGTCACCTGGGTGATGCATCTGTGGGTGGCCAGCTGCAAGATCCTGCAAATGTCTGCTGCAGATCCCTGGAAAGAGCCTGAGGTGAAGAAGTTGAGGGTGGTGGTGACTTTGACAGCCACTGGTAAGGCATGTCCACCAGGTCCTCTGGGCAGCAGGTCTTGTTCCAACAAGCTACAAATGTCTGCCTGACCTGGTACGATAGCCTGAGCCTCCTGAAGCATTGCAGTTCAGCCATGTCCAGGAAGCTCATCCTCTGCCTATATTCCTGGTGTTGGGAGTATCACTTCCGGCGCGATGCAGCCCTGTGCTGACCCCCTCTCCTGTGGAGCATCAGGTCGTTGAGGAGAAGGCTGCTGTTGTGGTTGCTGCTGGTGTGGCTGATGTTGTTGGTGGTGTGGCTCATCTTGGTCTGATTCTGAGGTCCTAGGTGAGACAACATAAGGGGCACCCATGCTGATGCAATAGATAGCAGGTAAAGTGGAGATCAGAGGGCCAATTCCTCAATGTTGTGATAATGACTAGCAATGCGGTGAGAGTGGCTTCCAAGGTTGCAGAAATGACCTGTAAACTGCTAACTGCTAAATCTCTGCACAAAATAGAGTCAGCAAGAGCCTTTCCATTAGCCAAGTAATCAGTTTTATTGTCGGAGTATTCTTGTGTTTTTCCCAGCTCTCAATTAATGTACTCACACAATGGCCACTGATCTTCCTCCTCCCCTTCACAGGCGAGGTTCCGGAGGTGCATGAATCCCGTGCTCCAAAAGTTAAAGCCAAAAGCTGCTGTTAAAAACCCTCTTAAGGGTCTCTCAACAAGCATTTAAGTACTTGAATGAGGTTTCCCGCCTCTCCCGAGCAGGTCCGTAGCGCACCTCAAAACGCGCCCGAGTTAAATGCGGAAGTTGCCGGGTTCCCAACGCATTGGCAATTTCCACAAATTTAACTGCCGATCCGCCCCCAAACCCGTACGCTCGGCAATAGGAAAATTCTGGCCTTAGATTATCTAGCCATTCATTTCATTTGCTATTTGTTGGATCTTGAATGCAAATTGGCTTCTGCGTTCACGTACAAAACGAAGAAATTCACTGATTGTCAAATGTTTTGGGACAACCTGAGGATTCAACTATGAAACACTGAGGCCAATTTTCAGATATAGTGCACATTGGGTGTACAGTAGGTAGAGCAATGCCTGCCCAATGACATAAATCATGGTTGGGTCTCATTTATTGGGCAAGCTGCCAATGCTCAATGAGACGGGAAATCCGACAGCTCCTTGAAAACAATGTGGAAGTTGTCGCTTAAAGAGGGGAAGAAAAAATCCTAGTGTGAGGAGGGGTGGGAGGTTGGAATCGGAAGTGGGCTGAAAGATTTTTGTGGTACCAAGAGGAGCGTGAATGCACCTTCTGACCCAACAGAAATCAGTGCCACAGACTGTGTCTCTTTAGTTTTTTCATGGAGAGGCCTGCGATGGTCCTTTTAAGACGTGCTGGTTAGGCTGCTCAGCATTCAGTCCCACATGGGCAGAGTGCGCAGAGCAAGCGCTCTGTCTAGGTGGAACATGAAAATTGCATTGGGGTTCTACAACCGACGTGGGACCCCAATTTAAATATTTTTATAAGCCTCCCTGCTGTTCAGGCAGGAGCGCTGGCTGACGATTTTGAGGCCCGCACAAAAATTGAGCCAGGGGGCCTCAGGCTTAGGCAGTAGGTTATTTTTTAAAATTTCATCTGCCTATTGCCCCATGTGAATAAGACGGTACACAGACAAAAATCATCCTGTCTTTGGGATGGGTCAAACCAAACCTGCATTATTAATTTTGCTGTGTCTTGGCAACTGCTACAGGATTCTGTTCTTGCACTTAGGATCCTCGAGCTCCTGTGAAAATTGGTATTCTTTTGAGCATTGTAGATACGTCTCTGGTGGCCACCTAAAACAGATGTTAGCACATTCTTTATTCTTATGGCAAAATGAGAGGAGACCACATCAATTGCTTTGATTAGGAAAACCAACAGCAGGAATCATCAACTAAACCCTTCAATGGAATTTTATACTCTGAGAGGTCCTAAGTAGGTATCCTTATTACAGAGGAAGTCACAACAATAGAGGAAGTTTACATTGATCAGGAAATAGTGGATTTTAGTTACATTTAAAGGGTAAATTTTTTTACATGCTTAAACGGGGTTTCCACGGAAGTTACGGAGCTAGTAAGAGAAGCTCCGAGGAAAGTTACCATCAGGGTTTCCACCCTATCTTGCAACCCAGAACCTTCAAACAAATTTATCAGAAGAGAAATTCAAAATGGTAGCATGTCCTCAGATTAATCAAGCATTTGTCTGTGAGACTGACTAGCCAGGGGAGATCTCAGTGTTAAACTATTTTCATATAGTCATTTGATCTAATCATCAATAGTCTTCCAAGTACACAATTGCCAGTACAGAATACTTCTCTGTGGCCTTTCATCAGCCTTCAGTGTATTCACAAAATATCTGCTCATTATTCCAGCCCACTTAGGTTACAGATCTTGTAAGTGCATTCTTATTTACACAGTTGGCTCATTAGAGTTCCCTGTCAAGAGAAAGTTCAGGCAGCAGTCCAGCAAACCATCATCACATTTGAAGAGTTTGTTTTCCTAGTGAATTATGAGAAATCCCAGTTGAAGTCTTAGCAGCACATAACATTTTTTAGCAATGCTACAAAAATCTTTTTTTGCCATCCGACATCTACAGAAGGCTACCTGAATCATAGCGGAGCAGTATCTTTGTCCAATGATGGCAGCCCATTGTGGTTTCTAAAGTAAAACTGACCATGATATCCCAGCTCTCAGTGGCTTCTCAGCAAGTCTCCAATGTTTCAGCAGATGAAGATTGGGCTTTCCCAAAATCTGACAGGATGATCAAAGAACAAAATGTTCCACAGAAAGATCCATAACAACTACTCAGTCCCTCACTGATGATGATAGTGGATAGTTTTGTGTTCAGCATCCTCAGTCCCTCTGTCTTTACAAAGTACTGCCCCATCTGCAACTTTTATTTCCTCTCCAAAGTCCTCAAATGTGTTGATGTCTCCTAAATCTGTTCCCATCTTTCCCACAACTCTCTGCTTGAATCTCTCTAATCAGGTTTCCATCCCTGCCAAGACACCAAAATGCCCCTAATCAAAGTCACAAATGATATACTCTGAGTGTTACCATAATGCATTATTCCTCCTTGACCTCTCTATAGCCTTTGATATGCTCTAACCACACCATCTTTCTTCAATTACTCTCCTCCATTGTCCAGCTTAGTGGGACTTGGCATCCATTTATTTCTGATTATGTCTCTGTGAAGCACCTTGGAACATTTTTTATAAAGGTGCTATACAAATGCAACTTCTTGTTGTCATTGACTATCCTCACTTGGTTCTACCCTCACCTATCTGATTGTAGACAAAGCAAATTTAGCAATATGTTCTCTTCCTGCCCCCGCACCGTGATCTCCGGAATCACCCGACGGGCAATCCTTGGCCCTTTCCTCTTCCTCATTTAATTGCAGCTCAAAACTGGGCATCCATGAGGTGCAGTGGGCCATCAGCAGCAGCAGAGTTGTATTCCACCACAATCTGTAACCTCATGGCCCGGCATATCCCTCAGTCTACCATTACCATCAAGCCAGGGGACCAATCCTGGTTCAATGAGGAGTTTAGAAGATCATGTCAGGAGCACCAGCAGGTGTACCTAAAAATGAAGTGTCGACCTGGCGAAGTTACAACACAGGACTACATACATGCTAAACAGCGGAAATAGCGTGCTGTAGACAGAGCTAAGTGATCCCACAATCAACGGATCAGATCAATGCGCTGCAGTCCTGCCACATCCAGTTGTGAATGGTGGTGGACAATTAAACAACTAACTGGAGGAGGAGGCTCCATGAACATCCTCATCCTCAATGATGGCAGAGCCCAGCACATGAGTGCAAAAGACAAGTCTGAAGCATTTGCAACCATTTTCAGCCAGAAGTGCCAAGTGGATGATCCATCTCAGCCTCCTCCTGAGGTCCCCACCATCACAGAAGCCAGTCTTCAGCCAATTCGATTCACTCCACGTGATATCAAGAAACAGCTGAGCGCACTGCATACAGCAAAGGCTATGGGCATTGACAATATCCTGGCTGTCGTGGTGAAGACTTGTGCTCCAGAACTAGCTGTACCTCTAGCCAAGATGTTGCAGTACAGCAAAAACACTGGCATTTACCCAACAATGTGGAAAATTACCCAGGTGTATCCTGTCCACAAAAAGCAGGACAAATCCAATTCAGCCAATTACCGCCCCATCAGCCTACTCTCAATCACCAGCAAAGTGAAGGAAGGTGTCGGTGACAGTGCTATCAAGAGGCACTTACCAATAACCAGCTCACCGATGCTCAGTTTGGGTTCCGCCAGGATCACTCAGCCTTGGTCCAAACATGGATAAAAGAGCTGAATTCCAGAGGTGTGGTGAGAGTGACTGCCCTTGACATCAAGACAGCATTTTACCGAGTGTGGCATTAAAGAGCCCTAGTAAAATTGAAGTCAATGGGAATCGGGGGGAAAACTCTCCACTAGCTGGAGTCATACCTAACACAAAGGAAGATGGTTTTGGTCATTGGAGACCATTCATTTCACTGCCTGGATATCCCTTCAGGAGTTCCTCAGGGCAGCGTCTTAGACCCAACTATCTTCGCCTGTTTCATCAGTGACCTTTCCTCCATCATAAGGTCAGAGGTGGGGCTCTTCGCTGATGTTTATATATACTGTCACACTGCCTACTTTTCTCCTGATACGGTTTCTTCTAAACAATTTAAATACTTCCAGATATGTATCCCATTGTGGAATCATTCCATCATGTCTCTGTGACACTAAAGATATTGGGGGTGAAATTCGATTAAGCCCAAAAAATGGGCGTGGGCACCACGATGCGAAATATGCCCGTGCCCATTTAGAAAGCTTAGGCAGTAAGTCAATTTGGTGCTGCCTGGTACTTTACATGATTGTAGTGCATAGCCTAGCGACTAAAGCGCTTCTGACAGGCTGTGCACTCAGCAGAGGGCCCAAGTTTGTGTCGCTGGAGTGAGGCTGCCTTTACTTAAAGTTAGCCTGTTCCTTTTCAATGCAGTCTCTAGCCCTTAAAGCTGAACTGCCTTCTGAAAAAAATCCTTCAAAAATGGGCAATCTGCAGCTTTGAAAGCTGAACTGCCTTCTTCAAAAACATTAAAAATCCTTCATAACTAGGCAGTCTGCAGCTTTTAGAGCTGAACTGCCTTCTGCACATTAAAAATGCTAAAAGTGTTTCAGCACTAACACAAATGGTTCAACGGGCCAGAGAAAGGGCATCCAGGGCCTTGGATGCAGCACTCTAGCTTTGTGCAGGGGACCAACACTGGAAGAAAGATCCTCTACCCACAGGGGACAAGGAGGCCCTCCAGAAAGAAGGATGTGTGACCAGATTGCCAAGGCCGTTACTGCCAGCAGTATTGCCTGAGGACCTGGTTCCAGTGACCAAAGAAGTTTCATGACCTCAGATGAGTGGTCAAGGTCAGTGAATGCATCTTCAAAAGCCACCTCCTATCAACTGAATCACTAGCCTCACACACTTCTCAATTAATGACACCACCCCCCGCAATCAATCACCTAACAACAATCTCTACCAAACACGAAGCACACCTCACATTCCTAGCTTCACCACACCCCCTTGGAGGAGATGGTGCTGGCCATCCTTGGCAGGGGCATGGCTGAGCTCTTGGCCAGCAGCAGGGCTTAAAGAATACAAGATGCTGGTATCCTCATATGTTATCCTCCTTCTCACATCCCACAATATCTTCTGATGTATAAGCTACACATGATATAAGCATGCACCTCTTACTTTCCCACCCTTCTGTAGTGTATGTACCTTGAAGAAGGAACTATATTCTGCAGCCCCTGTATACTGCAGTACCAGTAGTGACCACCCCTGTATATAAGCCTGTGTAGTGACTTTGTATAGTAGTTCCAGTTTTGTCTCCATTCAGTAAACACCTGTTATAACCAACTTCAGCAGTCCGTGTCTCAATTACACACGGACGTTACATTGGCGACGAACAGATCCGAACTTACCTACAGTTCTGCACCACCTCACGTGGATCCATCCCTGAAGCGAAGTTGTTAGAGGTCGAGGCCAGAAGAAAGAAATCCAAAAAGAAAAAAAAACAGAAGAAACGGGCGTCGACCGTGGGCAACCGCCCTCTGATTCATCGAATTCAAAGATTTGCAGGAGAGGCTGTCGAGAGCTGGGCTTGGTTCTCCAGTCTATGGTGTTCCAGCAAATCGGGCTGGTGGCAGGTAGTACACTGATCCTTCCTGGGCTGTGGCGGGCTAGAGCTCGATCGGGTGGCTTTTCAACGGGGCCGAGCAGCGTTGTCGGGAAGAGGAGAGAGAGAGAGGGTGGAGCACACAGGGCGCGGCCGGTGCTACGAAGCCGGGCAGCGTACAGGCCCGAGAAGAGGGAGGAAAGTGTCCCATAGGGTCTGCTCTGACGACGGGAACAGTAATTAAAATAAAAGAAATTAGAAGCGCAGAAAGCCGCGAGGAGCTGCAGTTTGCCACCGGGACCGCGGAGAGCGGCGTTGGCAGCAGCACGGGGGGAAGTGCGCGAAGACCATAGGGCGTCGCCATCAAGGCATAAAAACGCCAGCAGCAGCGCTGGCAGCAGCGGAAAAGACAAAAAGCGCGGGAGGCGCCATCTTAATCCAGCGGGGAAGAAGGCAAAGCACGGGAGGTGCCATTTTGTTCAATCGGGGAAGAAGGCAAAGCGCGGGAGGCGCCATCTTAGATCTCCAAGATGCCGAAGACTGGCAATATCACTGCCTTTGATAATGCAATAGAAGACTGGACCACGTATGTGGAAAGAGTCGAAGTATATTGCAAGGCAAATGAAGTAGCCGATGAGAAAAAGGCATCGGTACTACTAAACTTAATGGGCACAAGAACGTATGGCCTATTGCGGAACCTGATCACTCCAGTCAAACCGATGGAGAAGAGTTTTAACGAAGTTGTTGATATCCTACAGGAACACCTAAATCCTACACCGCTGCTGATAGCAGAAAGATTTAAATTCCACAAGAGAAATCAGCATAAAGATGAGAGCAATGCTGATTACCTTATGGAACTACGCAAGCTATCAAAGCACTGCCAGTTCGGAGCAGGACTGGCAGATACCCTACGGGACAAATTTGTCTGTGGACTCCTGAGTGAAGGAACCCAGAAGAGGTTACTCTCAGAGAAAGAGCTGACGCTAGATAAGGCTTTCAGCGTGGCAGTATCGTACGAAGCAGCAGCAAGGGGAGCTGCGGAAATACAGCAAAAGCCACAGGAATACGGCACCCATGAAATGACACGGGGATTTGAAAAATGTTATCGCTGCGGCAGAACAACCCATGACCAGAAGGACTGCTGGGCCAAGGACAAAACATGCAGGCAATGCAGAAAGATGGGACACATTGCACGAGTTTGCAGGTCCGGGAAGAAGACTAACGACAACATAAAGACGACTAAGGAAAAGTACAGGAAAGTACAAAAGATGACGGACAGTAGTTCCGAAGACCAGAAGAGCGATAGTGAATCCAGGAACAAGAGACTAAGCTGTCTCAAACTACACAACGTAATCACAAAAGAGGGTCACCGAACCATTTGGGTCACCCTCACGATAGCAGGGTCCCAAGCCAAAATGGAATTGGATACAGGATCAGCCCTGACCGTCATGAATCGGCGAGACTACGAGCGGCTATTCTCACACATACCCTTGAAAGACACATCCATTGTCTTGAAGACATATACGGGGCAGAAAGTATACCCCAGAGGGAAAATAAGGGTGCCTGTCGAATACAACGGCAAGGAAATACAGAAATTGTATCTGTACATACTGCAAGATGGTGGACCACCGTTATTGGGACGTGAATGGATCAGAAAGATAAGTTTAGACTGGCACTCCATTCAGGCACTGACTGTGGCTGGTAAAAAGGATGACGGCGTCACACCTGGACGATTGTCAAAAATCTTGGCTAACGCTAAAGAGGTATTTCAACAAGAACTGAGAACTCTTAAAGGCGTAACCGCCTCGATATAAATAGAAGAGAATGCAATTCCCAAGTTTTTCAAAGCAAGACCGGTACCGTATGCAATTCGCCCAGCCATCGAGGCAGAGCTGGAGAATCTGGAGAATGCAGGCATGTTAACAAAGGTGGACTGGAGTGAGTGGGCGACACCCATCGTTCCTGTCATGAAGAAAACGTTAAACAATAAGTCTGAGGAGCCAAGGAAGTTTCGCATCTGTTGGGACTTCAAGGTGACTGTGAACCCAGTCCTTCACACAGTACAGTATCCTCTTCTGAGGATAGAAGATATTTTCGCCTCACTATCTGGAGGGAAACGTTTTACAAAAATTGACCTAGCGCAAGCATATTTGCAGATGGAGGTTGAAGAATCCTCTAGGAAATATCTCACGATAAACACTCACAAAGTTCTTTACCAGTATAATCGACTGGTATTCGGAGTTGCATCAGCTCCGGCTATATGGCAAAGAGCGATGGAACAAGTCCTGTAAGGGATTCCGGGGACTCAGTGTTACTTGGACAACATCCTAGTGACAGGTGAAAATGACAGTGAACACCTTGTCAACCTAGAGCAGGTGCTCACTAGACTAAGAGAACATGGGCTACGAGCCAATCGCCCCAAGTGCGAGTTTTTTAAGAAACAAATATCGTATTGTGGCCACGTGATTGATGAAGAGGGGTTACATAAGTCCCCTGACAAAATTGAAGCGGTAGTTAAGGCTCCAGCGCCTGAAAATGTGTCGCAACTGAGGTCATTCCTCGGATTGGTGAATTACTACCATAAGTTTTTGCCAAATTTGTCCACAATTCTGCACCCACTGAACACCCTGCTACAAACTGGAGTAGCATGGAAATGGAGCGATGAATGTAAGCGGGCCTTTCAGAAATATAAAGGCCTGATCACTTCAAGAGAAGTATTGGCTCACTACAACCTATCACTACCGATAAGACTGGCGTGTGATGCGCCTCCCTACGGCGTTGGAGCGGTACTGTCACATAAATCCCTTGATGGTTCAGAGAGGCCGATAGCTTTTGCGTCACGCTCGTTAACTGCAGCCGAGCGTAACTATGCCCAGATTGACAGAGAGGCCCTTAGCCTGGTGTGGGGGGTGAAGAAGTTCAATCACTACCTGCACGGACAGAAATTTACTCTACTAACTGATCATCAACCTCTTGACTCCATTTTCAACCCTAAGAAGGGCGTCCCGATAATGACAGCACAACGGCTACAGAGATGGTCCCTTTTCCTAGGGGCACACCAATATGACATCGAGTACAAAGGAATTAAACAGCATAGGAATGCTGATGGATTGTCGCGCCTACCGTTGCCGATGGTGGAAGAAGCACTTGCAGTGGATCCTGTGGAGATATTCCACTCGACCATAGTCGAATGTCTACCTGTGACGAATGCAAACATAGAAAAGGAAACACGAAATGACCCGACACTCTCCAGGGTCTATGGTTTAACGGTGAAGGGATGGCCAGCACATGGCGAACCACTGTTGCCAGCATTCTTGCCGAGAAGAGAACAGCTGTCAGTGTGCCGAGGAACCTTGATGTGTGGATCCAGAGTAGTAATTCCTCCCAAATTGAAGGATAGAGTGCTCAATGAGCTTCATGAGGGTCATCTGGGAGGGGTAAAAATGAAGAACTTAGCCAGAGCGTTTGTGTGGTGGCCGGGAATCGATAGAGAAATTGAAGAGATGACCAAGAGCTGCACAGGATGCCAGAAGGTCCAAAATGCCCCACCACAAGCCCCTCTACATCCATGGGAGTGGCCCTCATCTCCATGGCAAAGGGTACACATTGATTTTGCTGGTCCATTTATGGACTCGATGTTTTTAATTGCGGTGGATGCACATTCAAAGTGGCCAGAGGTAATAAAAATGTCCTCAACCACCACAGAAAAAACTATCACAGTCTTACGAACCATATTCGCCAGAAATGGGCTGCCTGAACAGATTTGCTCCGACAATGGACTACAGTTTGTGTCTGAAGAGTTCCGGAGGTTCTTAAAGAACAATGGTGTTAAGCATTACACATCCGCCCGATATCATCCAGCCACCAATGGATTGACTGAGAGGTTCGTTCAAACATTCAAGAAGGCTATCAAGGCAATGTGTAATGAAGACATACCCCTACAACACAAGGTGGATAACTTCTTGTTTGCCTACCGGAATGCGACACATGCGGTTACCAACCAAACTCCAGCCATGATGTTCTTCAATTGAAGACTAAGATGCCGCTTGGATTTGGTTAAGCCAAACATCAGAAGAGATGTGGAGAACAGGCAGTTTCAGAATATGAATGAAAGGCCAACCAGGAATTTCAAGATAGGTCAACCAGTTTTGGCCCGGGACTACCGCACAGAGAAATGGCAGCCAGGAACGATCTGCACACGGCAAGGACCTCTAATGTATACCGTGGATGTTGGAGAGAGCATTGTAAGACGCCATGCTGACCAGATTCTAGAGTCACTGGAAAACGTCAAATCTACACCACAATCCTATACACCGGTGATGAAACCGAAGTACCAATTGCATCTACCTCAGAATCGGTGATATTGGAAGCAGACGAACCAAACAACAACGTTGATCCCGAATCAACTTTGCCAGAAGAACCTGATACCCCAAAGAGGCGTTATCCGGACAGAATCAGGAAGCCTCCTCAAAGACTGAATGTATAATTGAGTAACTTCAGCTAATGTATATAGCAACTGTAATTGTAAATATGTTATTTAATTATTAATCGAATGTTATGTACTGTTTAGCTAAAAGGGGAGGAATTGTAGTGTATGTACCTTGAAGAAGGAACTATATTCTGCAGCCCCTGTATACTGCAGTACCAGTAGTGACCACCCCTGTATATAAGTCTGTGCAGTAACTTTGTATAGTAGTTCCAGTTTTGTCTCCATTCAGTAAACACCTGTTATAACCAACTTCTGCAGTCTGTGTCTTAATTACACACGGACGTTACACCTTCCCTCACCACAACCCTACCCTTGTGCCTTCCTCATTTCAGACACCCAAGAAACCTAGCCTGCCCAGTCAATCGTTGACCAAGAAGTGGGAGAGGAGAGTGAAGAAGAAACACCGTCACTCAATTTGACCTCTAAGCCACCAGCTCCTCGAGGTCATCCTGCAAGGCTATCTGCTGTGTTCCCCACTGAAAGTCAGCAGCCTTCCACCAGTCATGCTGCAGCCACTGGGGTAGCACTGCGTAACATCACTAGGATAGGCAAAAGCAGATGCAGGACAGTCACTAAGGGAATGTACAAGGGTGATTAGTTGATTTTTTGGTGTAATATTGGATGCATTTATGGATAAAGTTGGATTGGAAAGTTTGTTTTGTGGTGGCTTTTATTACAGCATTGTGGCCAAGAGGACAGTGTGATGATCAGTAACAAAGGGAAGGTAAGATGTGGGACAAATGTTGAAAGAGGAATTGGAGTTGTGTTCACTGGTACCACAAATGGATGATTCGATCTCGGATATCCCGACCAGAAAGAGGGTGTCTGGGTTGCCTGCAATGCTCCCCCTAATCTTTTAAACGGACTGTGCAGTCCATTCAAAATTCTGCGCATGTGCGGTTATTCTATTTAAAAGCCGTCTCACCGGCTGCGTGGGTCCCCTGGAGTACTGCATGGCCGTGCAACCGCGCAGCTTAAAGGGAACGTTTGTTGCCTCCTTTCTTCTGATTCCTCTTCTGCTTTTTCCTCTTCTGCTTCTTCCTCTTCCCTCTGTGAGCAACTTGTCCCCTTTGCTGCCTCTGCTTCATCTCCATGTGGTGTTGCAGCCCATGAGGGTCTGTAACTACAGCCCCCAGGACTGTAAGCAAGTGCTGTTCTCAGTGGCTTTCCTTTAACAGCCATTGCCTAGCAAATGTCTAGCAGCTTGCCCTGCACTCACTGCACACTTCAACAACTTTTTTAATGTACTGCACCGAGCCACTACTCCAATAAAATGCATAAAAGGTAGTCCAAAAGCTAAAATCTAAACTTACCTGAAAGATGTGTGTGTCCATTTAAGAAGTACTAGCACCGTCTCTGTAGTACTGCTGCACGCATGTTCTTCTGTGCATAGTTTGGCGAGGGCATCGATGTCCAAAATCACATTTGAGCGTCAATTCAGGCGTTGCATGCTGATTGACCTTGTGATGTGCATAATTTACCTGTGGGCATCGAGCGCAGACAACAGCGGCCGCTACATTCTGCGCTGGAAGCATGGCTACTGCCATGCAGTAAAACCGACCTTAACGGCCAGCGCTAAACCTCCCAATTTCTCATTTACTTTATTAACATTTTTATTTTGTTTATCTCCTACTATTGGAATTAGACTTAAACTTGTACTTTCACTGGTAACCCTTAAGGTTTGTCACAGTTGCTACGGGTGTTATCTTATAGAGCGGGTATGGTAGCATAGTGGTAATGTCACTGGGCTAGTAATCCAGAGTCCTTGACTAATGGTCTAGAGATATGAGTTCAAATCCCATGGGAAATTTAAATAAATCTGGAATAAAAAGCTAGTAACCATGAAATTATTGGATTGTCATAAAAACCCATCTGGGTCACTAATGTTCTTTAGGTGAAAGAAATCTGCTGTTCTTACCTGGTCTGGCCTATATATGACTCCAAACCCACAGCAATGTGGGTGACTCTTAACTGCCCTCTGAAATGGCCTAGCAAGCCATTCAGTTGTAACTACCTGTTATGAAACATAATAAGAATGAAACTGGATGGACAACATGGCATTGACCAGCTATGAGACATGGCAATGCATGTTCAACCCTGTAAAGTCCTCCTCACCAACATCTGGGGACTTATGCACAAGACTAGTTAAGCAACAGCCTGATATAGACAGAATCATACCTTTCAGCCAATGTCCCCAAACTCATCACCAGGGGTGGTATATGTAAAGTCTGCGCCTCAATAATACACGGACTTCGGGAGAACAGTTTAACAGGTACTTTACTGAACAAGAGGCAGCTTGAAACTGAAACTACAGAAGCCTGCTAGGGCCTTTTATACAGGGGTGGCCACTGCCGGTACTGCAGTCTAAGACCAGTTATTCCCTTAAAGGTACATACACAACAATTCCTCCCCTTTTAGATAAACAGTACATAACATTCATTTAACAACTAAATAATAACTAATTACAATTACAATTTTCTCAGTAATATATACATCAACTGAAATAGTCATTTATAAGTTCAGTCTTTGAGGAGGCTTCCTGATCCGGACTGGATAGCGCCTTTCTCGAGTATCCTGCTCTGGCGGTGGAGTCAATTCTGGCTCATTGTCATTGGTTGGTTCGTCAGCTTCCAATACCCCTGATTCTGAGGTAGACGCAATCTGTACTTCGGGCTCATTACCAGGTGCACATGCTTGTGGTACAGGTTTGGCTTGTTCCTGTGACTCTAGAATCTGGTCAGCATGGCGTCTCACGATGCTCTCTCCAACGTCCACTGTGTACATTAGTGGTCCCTGCTGTGTGCATATTGTGCCTGGCTGCCATTTTTCTGTTCGGTAGTCGCGGGCCAAGACTGGTTGCCCTATCTTGAAGCTCCTGGTTGGCTTCTCATTTATGTGCTGGAACTGCTTATCCTCAACATCTCGTCTTATGTTTGGTTTGAGCAAATCCAAGCAACATCTTAGTCTCCGGTTGAAAAACAGTACGGCTGGAGTTTGGTTGGTTACTGCATGTGTCCCATTCCGGTAAGCAAACAGGAAGTTATCCACCTTGTGTTGCAGTGGTATGTCATCATTATACATTGCCTTTATGGCCTTTTTAAAGGTCTGAACAAACCTCTCAGCCAATCCATTTGTGGCTGGATGATATGGGGCAGATGTGTAATGTTTCACCCCATTATTCTTCAGGAACCTGCGGAAATCCTCAGACACAAACTGTGGGCTATTGTCGGAGCAGATCTGTTCTGGCAACCCATTCCTGGCGAAGATGGTCCTTAGGACTGCAATAGTTTTCTCCGTGGTGGTGGAGGACATTTTAATGACCTCTGGCCATTTCGAATGGGCGTCCACAGCGATTAGAAACATTGAGTCCATAAATGGACCAGTGAAATCAATGTGTACCCGTTGCCATGGAGATGAGGGCCACTCCCATGGATGTAGCGGGGCCTGTGGTGGAGCGTTTTGGACCTTCTGGCATCCTGTGCATCTCTTGGTCATATCCTCGATTTCTTTATCGATTCCCGGCCACCACACAAACGCCCTGGCTAGGCTCTTCATTTTTACCCCTCCCAGATGACCCTCGTGAAGCTCATTGAGTACTCTATCTCTCAACTTGGGTGGAATTACCACTCTGGATCCACACATCAAGGTTCCCCGGCACACTGACAGCTGTTCCCTCCTTGGCGATAATGCTGGCAACAGCGAGTCGCCATATGCTGGCCATCCCTTCACCGTCAAATCATAGACCCGAGAGAGTGTCGGGTCATTTCGGGTTTCCTTCTCAATACTTGCGTTTGTAACAGGCAAACATTCGACTATGGTCACATGGAATATCTCCACCGGGTCCACTGCAGGTGCTTCTTCCGCCGTAGGCAATGGTAGGCGCGACAGCCCATCAGCGTTTCCATGTTGTTTCGTACCTTTGTACTCTATGTCATACTGACGTGCCCCTAGAAAAAAGTGACCATCTTTGCAGCCGTTGCGCCGTCATCACCGGAACGCCCTTCTTTGGGTTAAAAATTGAGACCAGGGGTTGATGATCAGTCAGTAGGGTGAATTTCTGCCCATGCAGATAGTGATTGAACTTCTTCACCCCCCCCCACACCAGGCTGAGGGCCTCCCTGTCAATCTGGGCGTAGTTACGCTCAGCTGAGGTTAGCGAGCGCGATGCAAAGGCTATTGGCCTCTCTGAACCATCACGGAATTTGTGTGACAGCACCGCTCCAATGCCGTAAGGTGACGCATCACATGCCAACTGAATCGGTAGTGTTGGATTGTAGTGGGCCAATACTTCTTTTGAAGTGATTTGGCATTTACATTCCTGAAAGGCACGCTTACACTCATCACTCCATTTCCATGTTACACCAGTTTGAAGGAGGGTGTTCAGTGGGTGCAGAATTGTAGATAAATTCAGCAAGAACTTATGGTAGTAGTTCACCAACCCGAGGAACGACCTCAGTTTCGACACATTTTCTGGTGCTGGAGCCTTGACTACAGCCTCAATCTTGTCCGGCGACTTATGCAACCCTTCCTCATCAATCATGTGGCCACAATACGAGATTTGTCTCCTGAAGAACTCGCATTTGGGACAGTTGGCTCGTAGCCCATATTCCTGCAATCTCGTGAGCACCTGTTCCAGGTTGGCAAGGTGTTCATTGTCATTTTCGCCCGTAACCAGGATGTTGTCCAAATAACACTGGGTCCCCGGGATCCCTTGCAGGACTTGTTCCATTGCCCTCTGCCGCATAGCCGGGGCCGATGCTACCCCAAATACCAGTCAATTTTACTGGTAAAGGCCTTTGTGAGTGTTTATCGTGAGGTATTTCCTAGATGCTTCTTCCACCTCCATTTGTAGATACGCTTGAGCCAGGTCAATCTTTGTAAAACGTTTCCCTCCAGATAGTGAGGCGAAAATATCTTCTATCCGCGGAAGCGGATACTGTACTGTGTGCAGGACTGGGTTCACAGTCACCTTGAAGTCCCCACAGATGCGAACCTTCCTTGGCTCCCCAGGCGTGCTGCTCAATGCTTTCTTCATTACAGGAATGATGGGTGTGGCCCACTCACTCCAGTCCACCTTAGAAAGCACCCCCGAACGCTCCAGACTCTCCAGTTCAGCTTCCACAGCTGGGCGTATCGCGTATGGCACCGGTCTGGCCTTGAAAAATTTTGGGGTTGCGTTATCCTCAATCTTTATGGTTGCCTTTACTCCCTTTAGAGTCCCAAGTCCTTGTTGGAACACCTCTTCTGCGTCAGATAGAATTTGTGACAGACGTCCAGGTGCGACGTCATCATCTTTTTTGTCAGTCACAGTTAGTGCCAGAATGGAATGCCAATCCAATTGTAGTCTTCGGATCCATTCACATCCCAATAATGGTGGTCCTCCATCTCGTAGTATATACATGTATAGTTTCTGTGTTTCCTTTCCGTTATATTCAACTGGCACCCTTATTTTTCCTCTGGGGTAGACCTTTTGCCCCATGTATGTCTTCAATACAATGGACGTGTCCTTTAAGGGTATGTGTGAGAATAGCCGCTCATAGTCTCATCGATTCATGACAGTTAGGGCTGATCCTATGTCCAATTCCATCTTCACTGGGGACCCTGCTATCATGAGGGTGACCCAAATGGTTCGGTGATCTTCTTTTGCGATCACGTTGTGTAACTTTAAACAACTTAGTCGCCTGCTCCCGGAGTCCTTATCACTCTCCTGATCTTCTGAACTACTATCTGTCAGTTTCTTTACTTCCCTGTACTGTTCCTTAGTAGTTCTTGTTGTGTTGGTCTTCTTTCCCGACCTGCAGACTCTTGCTATATGTCCCATTTTCCCGCATTGCCTGCATATTTTGTCTTTAAACCAGCAGTCCTTCTGCTCATGGGTTGTTCTGCTGCAGCGATAGCGCTTTTCGGCTCCATACGCCATTTCGTTAGCGCTGTATTCTTGTGGTTTCTGTTGTGTTTCCGCAGCTCCCCATGCTGCTGCTTCGTAGGATACTGCCACGCTGAAAGCCTGTTCTAGCGTCAGGTCCTTTTTTGAAAGTAGTCGTTTCTGGGTTCCTTCACTCTGGAGCCCGCAGACAAACTTATCCCGTAAGGTGTCTGCCAGTCCTGCTCCGAACTGGCAGTGCTTCGATAACTTGCGTAGTTCCGTAAGATAGTCAGCATTGCTCTCATCTTTGTGCTGGTTTCTTTTATGGAACTTGAATCTTTCTGCTATCAGCAGTGGTGTAGGGCTTAGATGTTCCTGTAAGATATGAACAATCTCCTCAAAACTTTTCTCCATTGGTTTAGCTGGGGTAATTAAATTCCGCAATAGGCCGTACGTACTCGCACCCATCAGATTTAATAATACCGACGCCCTCTTTCCATCAGCCACCTCATTTGCCTTGCAGTACACATCAATTCTTTCCACATACGTGGTCCAGTCTTCTACCTCGTTGTCGAAAGCAGTGACACTGCCACTTTTCGGCATCTTGGCCGATTTAAAATGGCGCCTCCCGCGCTTTTGCTTCTTCCCCAATGGAATAAAATGGCACCTCCCACGCTTTTGCTTCTTCCCCAACGGGATAAAATGGTGCCTCCCACGCTTTTGCTTCTTCCCCTTACTGCCACACTGCTCCTAGTGTTCTACGGGGTAATGGCAGCGACCCGCAGCTTCGGCGCGTCTCGCTTTCCTTCCCCCCCCCGTTTAGTTTCTCTCCGCTGTCCTGTTCTCGAGCACCGACCGCGCCCTGTGCGCTCCACCCTCTCTCTCTTGTTTTCTTTTCCCGGCGACGCTGCACGGCCCGATTTGTAGAGCCGCTCGATCGAGCTTGAGCCCGCCGCAGGTCAGCGCGCTACCTGCTACCAGCACGATTCGCTGGAACCACAGTCTCTCCCGCAATTCTCCAAACACCGATGGATTCTTTGGGCGGTTGCCCTCGGTCGACGCCCGTTGCTCAGACTACGACCTTCCAGGACCTTCCTTTCAGGCGAGATCCCCGTGAGATGATGCCACACTGCAGGTGAGTTCAAACTTACTCGTCGCCACTGTAAAGTCCGCGCCTCAATAATACACGGACTTCGGGAGAACAGTTTAACAGGTACTTTACTGAACAAGAGGCAGCTTGAAACTGAAACTACAGAAGCCTGCTAGGGCCTTTTTTACAGGGGTGGTCACTGCCGGTACTGCAGTCTAAGACCAGTTATTCCCTTAATGGGACATACACAACAATATACAGTTGGGAAGGAGTGGCCCTGGGAGTCCTCAACATTGACTCTGGACCCCATGAGGTGTCATGGCTTCAAGCATGAGCAAGGAAACCTCCTGCTGATGAATCAGTACTGCTCCATGTGGAACACCACTTGGAAAAAGCACTGAGAGTAGTAAGGGCACAGAATGTACTCTGGGTGGGGAACTTCAAAAAGTGGCTCAGTAGCACCACTATGAAGGACATAACTGCAAGTCTGGGCCTGTGACAGGTGGTGCGAGAACTAACACGAGGGGAAAAACCTACTTGACTTCATCTTCACCAATCTACCTGCGACCACCGCAGAGTCATTGTGGCGACGAAGTCCTCTCTTCACACTCAGGACACCCTCCATCGTGTTGTGTGACACTACCACCGTGTTAATTGGGATAGATTCAGAACAGATCTAGCAGCTCAAAACTGGACATCCATGAGGCGCTGTGGGCCAGCAGCAGCAGAATTGTATTCCACCACAATCTGTAACCTCATGGCCCGGCATATCCCTCACTCTATCAGGGGACCAACCCTGGTCCTATAAGGAGTGTAGAAGAGTATGCCAGGAGCAGCACCAGGCGTACCTAAAAATGAGGTGCCATCCTGGGGAAGCTGCAACAGAGGACTACATACATGCTAAAAAGTGGACGCAGCATGCTGGAGACAGGGCTGAGTGATCCCACAATCAATGGATCAGATCGAAGCTCTGCAGTCCTGCCACAACCAGTCGTGAATAGTGGTGGACCATTAAACAACTAATGGGAGGAGGAGGAGGCTCCATGAATATCCCCATTCCCAATGGGAGCCCATCACGTGAGTGTAAAAGACAAGGCTGAAGCATCTTTAGCCAGAAGTGCCAAGTGGATGATCCATATCGGCCTCCTCCTGAGGTCCCCACCATCACAGAAGCCAGACTTCAGCCAATTTGATTCACTCCACGTGATATCAAGAAATGGCTGAGCGCACTGGATACAGCAAAGGCTATGGGCCCCGACAACATCCCTGCTATCGTGCTGAAGACTTGTGCTCCAGAACTATCCACGCCTCTAGCCAAGCTATTCCAGTACAGCTACAAAACTGGCACCTATTCGACAATGTGGAAAACTGTCCAGGTATGTCCTGTCCACAAGAAGCAGGACAAATCCAACCTGACCAATTACCACCCCATCAGTCTACTCTGAATCATCAGCAAAATGATGGAAGGTGTCATCGACAGTGATATCAAGCGGCACTTACTCACCAATAACCTGCTCACGAATGCCCAGTTTGGGTTCTGCCAAGACCACTCAGCTCCCGACCTCATTACAGCCTTGGTCCAAACATGGACAAAGGAGCTGAATTCCAGAGGTGAGGTGAGAGTGACTGCCCTTGACATCAAGGCAGCATTTGACCGAGTCTGGCATCAAGGAGCCCTAGTAAAACTGAAGTCAATGGGAATCGGGGAAAACGCTCCACTGGCTGGAGTAATACCTAGCACAAAGGAAGATTGTTGTGGTGGCTGAAGGTCAATCATCACAGCCCCAGGAGTTCCTCAGGGCAGTGTCCTAGGCCCAACCATCTTCAGCTGCTTCATCAATGACCTTCCCTCCAACATAAGGTCAGAAATGGGGATGTTCGCTGATGACTGCACAGTGTTTAGTACCATTCACAACTCCTCAGATAATGAAGCAGTCAATGCATGCAGGCATGCAACAAGACCTGGACAACGTTCAGGCTTAGGGCTGATTAAGTGGCAGGTAACATTCATGCCACAGAAGTGACAGCCAATGATTATCTCCAACAAGCGAGAGTCTAACCACCTTCCCTTGACATTCAATGGCATTACCATCGCTGAATCCCCCACCATCAACATCCTGGGGGTCACCATTGACCAGAAACTTAACTGGACTAGCCACATAAATACTGTGGCAAAAAGAGCAGGTCAGAGGCTAGGTATTCTGTGACGAGTGTCTCACCTGACTCCCCAAAGCCTTTCCACCATCTACAAGGCACAAGTAAGGAGTGTGATGGAATACTCTCCACTTGCCTGGATGAGTGCAGCTCCAACAACACCCAAGAAACTTGACACTATCCAGGACAAAGCAGCCCGCTTGATTGGCACCCCATCCACCACCTTAAACATTCACTTCCTCCACCGACGTTCCATGGCTGCAGTGTGCTCCATCTACAAGATGCACTGCAGCAACTCACCAAGGCTTCTTCGGCAGCACCTCCCAAACCCGCGACCTCTTCCACCTAGAAGGACAAGGGCAGCAGACGCATGGGAACACCACCACCTTCAAGTCCCCCTCCAAGTCACACACCATCCTGACGTAGGAGTATATCACCGATTCTTCATCGTCGCTGGGTCAAAATCCTGGAACTCCCTACCTAACAGCACTGTGGGAGTACCTTCACCGCATGGACTGCAGCGGTTCAAGAAGGCGGCTCACCACCACCTTCTCAAGGGCAGCTAGGGATAGGCAATAAATGCTGGCCTTGCCAGCGACACCCAGATCCCATAAGCAAATCGAAAAAAATTACACCTACCGCAATCTGGTTGATACTAGCCTGGATTTTGCAGTCAGTGGCAAACGAATGGCACCAGCCATTCATTGCACTTACACTTACCCATAGACTTTCTATTGGCTTTTGCACTGGAATTTGCGGTGATTAGAAATCCATTTCAGTGCAGTGCCCTCTACAGAGGACCTGGGGATCTGGAACCTATGTGAACAGGACAAGCAACATGTATAGAAAGCAAAATAAAGAGAGGGAAATAAAGATGGGATTAAAAGAGAGAGATAAAAGAGACAGAAAAAAATGTAAAATATATTTTTTAAATTAAAATTTTTTTCAACTATAATTAAAATCTGAAGGAATCATACTCCACACTTTTCAGTCCCAGAGAGGTTGTTTGGCAGTAATTAAGACTTAGCACAGCATTAAAAATGTACTTACACTGGAATGGACAAGTCCTAACTTTTTCTGGCGTGTTTCGTGGGTAGCTATCACATAAGTACCACAACTTCACACTTTCCATGTATTTGAATGAGAATCTCTCGGCAGGATAGTATAGTGAAGCTTCTGGAGGAGCAGGGCAACTCGGACAGCAACTTCCTGATTTCCGCATTTAACTGCGCATGTGCTGTCACTGAAAGTTGCTGTCTGATTTACTCTTTAATAACGGTGAGCGTTGATAGCCTGACTGTTATTTTTACAAATCCGGGCCAACTGTCTCTTATCTCATTTGTTGATGATGGTTGCTAAACTACACAAATGGAGCCTTTGTCTTTTAGGGGTATGTACTGGTTTTGAATTGTACCAAATATTTTATGAATACTTCCTACTCTTTGTAGGTTTACCAATTAACAGTTTACCCAGTTTACTACATTTCACATTCCTTTGATGTTTTCCCTACTTAAATTTAAAACTTTGGTTTGTGACTCGTTATTCCTCTCAAAGAAAATATCAAATTCAATCACATTATGGTCACTATTTGCAAGATGTTCTCTGACTGCCAGATTATTAACTAATTCTGGTTCATTACTCATTACAAAATCTAATATGGCCAATTCCCTAGAAATTTATTGGCCTGGATTTTGTATTAATAATGGTGAGGGTAACAGCGCTCACCGTTACTATGGAGTAAATTGGACAGCAACTTCTGGAGTCCACACACGTGCAGTTAAATGTGGAAATCCAGAGGTTGTGTTCTGAGTTACACTGCTCCTCCACAGGCTATGTTATAACAGAACCTAGTTGATTGACTCAGCATTTAAATACATGCAACAGCGTGAAGTTGGGGTACGGATCCACTAGTTACCGACTAAACATGCCAGAAAAAGTTAGGGCTGGTGCATTCAGGTTTAAGTGAACTTTTAATGGGGGGGTAAGTGATAATTACTGCCAAACAACCTCTCTGGCCCTGAAAATTAAATTTTGCAAGTGCAGAGATTAATTCCTTCAGAAGCTAATTAGTGTTGGAGATTTTTTTTAAATTAAAATTTAATTACTTTTTTTTACTTTTTCTGCCTGTCTCTTTTATCTCTCTCACTTACTCCCATCTATCGTTCTTAATCTTTAGTTTTCTTTCTGTTCAAGATTTAAATCTAATTTATACTTCCTGCTTTACACTTCCTGGTTTAAACTCTGGGGGTGGGAAATTGGGCTCGGAAGCACCTGTTACTTGAGTGCTACAGGTGCCGTTCAGGGACCAAAATGACGTATGATGTGCACATGCACACTTCTGCCATGAATCGTGCCGGATGCCATATTGGTGAGGGCGTTAGCACGCTCACAGCTAACGTACACCAGAAGTATGCAGAGTAGGCAGATCATGACATCAATCAGTGTGTAATGCTGATTTGATGACAGGGTTGCCATTTTGGAGTTCAATGCCCACTCTTATCCTCGCACAGCTGAACACGCGTTAAGCAGCAGGAAGGACCCCCCACCAGTGCTATTAAAAGGGATCATCAACTACTTACAGGTTAGTTGTTGATTGATTTCTTCTGGTTGTTGCTACAATTGTATAAGGGTTTCGTGCTTTCCATAGTTCTTTAAAGTTGCCAAAGTCTACAGTGAGTGGTGTGGCAGGTGCTGAAGGAATTTTTCCTGACTTCAAGGATTCTGCACAAACCAGTTGCTCCCAGACATGGGTGCAGTAGTCGGAATTCCCCTTGGATTACAGCAGACTAGGAGAATGAGCAGAAGCCATGCAGAGCAAGACAAGTGGCTAGAAGCGGGAGGAGGAGGGGGAGAAGGGCTCTCAGTAGGAGGCCATATCTGCCCAGGATGTTCAGGAAGCAATTCTCCTACCTGAACCTCAGTGAGAAACAATGTGTGAGATGTCTGCACTTCAATAAGGACGTTCTCACTGAAATCTGCCACCTGCTGCAGCCACAACTGCAACCTCAGAGCAGGACAAGGACCGTATTGCCAGTGGCTGTGAAGGTGACTGTGGTAATCAACTTTTATGTGTCTGGATCCTTCCAGGCTGGAGCTAGAGATATTTGCAACATCTCACAGTTTGCCATCCACTATTGCGTAAGGGAGGTCACTGAGGCTCCCTATTTAAAGAGAGCTAACTACATTGCATTCCCTCTTTCCAGAGACAAGCAGGCAGAGTGAGCACAAGACTTTGCTAGGATTTCAGGCTTCCCTATGGTGCAGGGTGTCATTGATTACACACACATCACTTTGCGGGTGCTGCATGTTATCTCTGCCATTTACCAGAACCAAAAGGGATTCTACTCCCTCAATGTCCAGCTGGTGTGTGACCATAGGTAGCGAATCATGCAGGTCAGTGCCTACAATCCTGACAGCAGTCATGATGCCTTCACTTTGCGGTAGTCTGCTGTCCCAGCTGCATTTGAGCCACCACGGCAAACCAAAGGGTGACTACTGGGTGACAAGGGCTATGTGCTGACAACATGGCCAATGACTCCGGTGTGAAACTCACACACATGTGCGCAGCATGCATACAATGAAAGCCATGCTGCTACCCGAATTGTGATAGAGCAGACTATTGGCATGCTGAAACAACACTTCCATTGCCTGGACTGCTCTGGAGGAGCCCTGTAATACTCGGCAGAGTGGGTGCCAAAATTCATGGTGGTCTGCTGCATGTTGCACAACGTCACCATCATGAGGGGACAGCCCCTGCCACCAGCTATACGGTGAGCAGCTCAGGAGCAGGAGCATGGAGAGGTTGAGGAGGAGAAGGCAACCTAGAATGCCCCTTTTCGCCTGGGCTGTCCGTGAAGAACTAATTCGATTGTGATGCCAGTAACCGCAACTCCAATTCCCCATTCACCTACAGTCCCACATTCTTTACCTTCCCTCTGTCATTGACCATCACAGCATCTACTTGGATGCAGTGCAAAAACAAAATCCACCACAAAATAAAAATTCCAAACTAAATTTATAACTGAAATCATGCCATATTGCATACAAATGTAAACTAATCACCCTTGTGCATTCCCTTAGTGCCTGTCTTCCATGTGTCTTTACCTGTCCAAGTGTGCCTATGCAGTTCTACCCCAGTGGCTGCAGCATGGCTGGTGGAAGGTTGCTGACTTCAGTGGAGGACACTGCAGCTGGTCTTGGAGCATGACCTCGGGCAGCTCTGGGCCTAGAAGGCTCGGCTGCAGACTACACCATTTTGGCATGGGCGGCAGCAGTCTGGGCTGGCTGACTGAAGCAACAGCAAGGACACCGGCAGAGTGGCAGGGATGGATGGACGAATGCTGTCATCCTGAGAGAGGACAGCAGGTTTGTGCTCCATGGAGTAACTCCCGCAGGTCTGCGCCTCAGCAATCCTAGTAATCTGTTGGAGGCCATATTGGTGGACTGCTGTGACATCCTACAAGCTCCTTTGAACACTGTAATCCACAGCTATGATGACAGCACTCTGATCTTCTGCTGCAGCACTCAGACGTTGGGTGGCTGCTGCTTCTACTGCAATGGAAGTTACAACGTCGGCCATCAGACATTGCAGCATGGTTGGGTCCACAAGCTTGTGAGTGGAGTTGGTCACCACTTCCATGCTGGAAAGGATGGGCTCCAGGCTCTGCGCAGGCTTCCCAATGCACCAAGCATTTCCTTGTGCATACCCATCAGCGTTCTTCTGTAAGCTGCCATATCAAATTCCCTACCTGAGTCCTCTGCAGCAGAACCTGTGTGCCACAACACCCTCTGGTGAGCTGGCACCTGTGCTATCCTTGCCCCCTGCCCTGGCTGCAGCGCACTCGTGCCCGGTGTCTCATCATGTGCATATCCCACCTCTAATCTATCCTCTAAGATACATGCAGTGTCAGCATCTGAGCTGGTGGCTGCGAGTGTGAAATCAAGTGACGGTGCTGTGTCTTCATCATTACACTCTTGTGGGGGGTCCTCCACTGACTGGTAGGTTGCACCTCTGGGGTATCTGAAAGGGACAAGGGTTGGGTTGTGAGGGGAGAGGAGAAAGTAAGAAGTGCATCCTTACACCATCTGCAGTTTGTAAGACAGAAGAGATTGAGGGATGAGGGGGAAAATGGGATGTGGAAAGGAGGATTAGATATGAGGAAACCGTCATCTTCAATGGTTTCAGTCCCACCGATGGCCTTGGCCTCAACAAGGCCATTCCAATAATGGATAGCACCATCTTCTCCATGGGGGTTAGGACATGCAGGCATGCCTGTCCCCCTCCGGTTAGCTCCTGCTGCCTCCAGTTGTGTGCCACCTTGTCCTGCAAGAGAGAGGAAAGTGTGTCAGTGAGTGTTGTGCAATCTGTTTGGGTGATGTGGCTGTCATGGTCAAATAGCTGGCAGTGTGTGCAAGCTGTGAGATGTGAGTGTGAGGCTTGCAGCAGTGCTAAGTGTGTGAGGGATAGGTGAAGCTATGAATGTTAGGTATGAGTGCTGATTGATGGAGATTGTTGGTAGATGAGTGATGGGGGTATGGTGAATTGAGCAGTGGCTGATGCTAATGGTGCAGCTAGTAGGATATGCCATTTGAAGATGTATTCATTGACCTTGACCATTTGTGTGAGGTCATTGAACTTGCGGAACTGCATCCAGGTCCTCGGGGCTTGGCACCTGGCATTGACCTCCATGGCTACCTCCTCCCCTGCCTTTTGACCTTGTGTCTGTAGGGCCTCCTGCCCCCTGTGGATACAAGACATCTCTCCTCCTGTCCACCTCCACCAAGACCTCCAGTGCAGCATCCAAAAACTTTGGCGCCCACTCTCTCCCATGTTGTGCCATTCCTCACTGCTTCCCAGGACATTCATTTCCTGCATGACTCTCAGTACCTGCTCCAGTCACAATGCATCTCCCTTTTAAGAGCTGCAGGCTGGCTTTCAGCAGTGCAGGCTAGGTTTAAGTGGTGCTAGGAAGTTACGATTTTGAGCCCCCTGCTGATGCGTGCAGCCAATGAACAGTGGAGTTAGTGCTGGCTGTATGCAGAAATCATTCTAATGAGCAGGCAGCACAAAGTTTACGCGCTGCCTGCATTTCAATCAACGGGCGTGGGTTAATCGCGCATTGCGATCCCCACGCCCGTTTTCATGGGCTATCCAATTTAGCCCCCTGGGTGTCTCAGTGAGTATTTTTCAATCTGATTGATTGAAGAGTCTCGCTGATTCTTGACTTGCTCACAGACGCCACTAATGCCCGGTAAAGTGCACCGTGCTAGATCAGACACCCATTTAGAGCAAGTCTCTGCTCACTAGCCCACAAAAACTTTGTGGGCAGCTGTCAGTGAGGTGAACGTCGAGCACCATTCCTTCATCGCTGACTGCAAAATCCAGGCCATTGTTTTTATTACTTGAGCTGTTTTGCATCTTCCAGTCAATGTGAACATTAAAGTCTCGCATTATAACCACATTAGTTTTGCTACATGCTTTCCTGATCGCTATATTTATACATCCCCCACTACATCACTGCTATCAGGAGGTTTGTAGATAACTTCTACCCGAGTCTTGCATCCTTTTGCTGTTCCTTTACTGTACCCATAGTGTTTCCATTGCCTGATCACCTTTCTTTCTACTGCTACAAATTGTGCCTTTACGGATATTGCTATTTCCACTCCTTTCCCAATTTTCCCATCATTTCTAAAGATCCTACAGCCTGGAATATTTAGCTTCCAATCATGCCTCTAAGCTAAGTTTATGCTTGTAACTCTTGTTTTATTTCTTATGCGAACAACAAATGTTTTCTTTATAAAAATCTCACATTATGCAGAAAATAACATAACATATTAAAATATTTTTTGTTCATTATTTTATGCTAGTCAATATATAAAACCAATGTTATGAATAGAATTGAAGGAGAAATAATGTAAGCAAAAAAGATATTAGTGCCTTAGCAGCAACACTTTGCCTTGATACTTTTTAAAATTGAAGGTACAATAATAAGGCTTATATTTTAATCAAATCTCTGCAATATTGTAAATCTAAAATAAAGCAATACATTCAATTGTTTTAGTTATCATACAAGCACTTAACCATGACCTTAAACAAATGCTTAAAGTTGCATGGGGAATGTCACTTGTTCTTTTCTGAAGTTCACAGAGTGAAGTTTCCTGTAGATATGTTAACAGTGAAAATTTCGAGAGTAATTCTAGCATTTGTCCTAATAAGATTTGATGCTCGAAGTCTATATGTCTCCTTTGTAGCTAAATCTTTTTTTAAATTAGATCAGTCAATTTCTCTTTTTTTATATCTCATATTTGAAAATTGTGAAAAGTCCCATGGGTCACTGAAAATTATCCTTTCATTCCTACCGCCTGTTTTAAGTCAGTCAAAACATTCCAGACTTCAAAGGAGGGCTTTGCCTGCTTAGACCATTTTGGTGTCCCTATACAGTTGGCCTATAAAAGGCTGGTTATTTGGATAAATTAATTTCTGAAGCCTGCCTGACTTCCAGAAGGCTCCAGTGTCTGACAGCAAATTAGTTTCACTGCAGATATACAAATCTCTACACACACCTAAAGAAACAAAATTTATAATGTCTGCTTTTTTAATACCATTGTACCAGTTAAATAAAATCATCAAATATTCAACTAAGAGTAATTTTTTCCCTAATTTTTCTAGAAGTGCATCTTAGCAAATGCAAGAAGTGACACTTCTGCTCAGTGCACGTTCAAATGGCATAATTTTAACATTTGTTTTGAAAGTCAGAGACTCAAACCTTGTAAAAAGTAACTTTGCCACAAAATAAAATATAACAAACCTACAATTTTATAATTATCGAGCAACAAAGTAACAGAATAGACATACTATAATCACACAAATTACTCTAATTAAACATTAGAATTTTATGGACCAGTGTAGTCATGTTATCACAGAAAATTAGATTTTAGAAGACCTCACCATGACTTTTGATAAACCATGATGTTTAATAGGACACAGTTTACAGCCCTCATTAACAGAAAGTATATAAGCATCTTGTCTATTACTTTCTGTCCCATATAGCTTTTTGTATGGTTACTAAAAACAATATGATACAGTGGGTCTATTATATTTTGAAAACTGCTAATAAAATACACAAAGTACTCAAAAGGTCAGAGTCTGCTTTTACACATGGGAAAACCTAGATCAACATTGCATTGTAAAATAGGCATGTGTATAATGAAGAAGCATATTCTTTTGTTGCTTATTCCAAGTCAACTAGGACAGATGTAACCTCCAGCCAGGAAGTTACACAGCCAAATTTCATCAGAGCTAAAGTGCTGAATGAACTGCATTGCAGTCAGTTAATGCACGTGTATTAGTGCCTGAGGATAACTTAGCTTCAGGGAAGCGGAGATGGGGGAGGGGGGTGGGATGGTGTGGGCCAAAACCAACAAACATGGCTCCTTAAGCAGAACAATGACCTTGAAAACATACTATGAAAGAAAATAAACTCTATGCATTATGTGTTTTGTTACTGCTAAGAAGAGCGCAACAGGTTTATGAAGCTTTTACAAGTAAGCTGGATTAGATCACACATATTCAAACAGCTGGTTGTATTAAAACACTGTTGACATTGGCTGCACACATTTCCACAGTGGTCACCTCTGCGCAAGTGTAATCTTTGCACTATTTAAGATGAAGTTGAGTTTAATGAGAACAACATTTGTCAAAATGCAAAGCTTTTAGGGAAAGCATGTGAAAAATCAAAATATCAAGCTTCCATAATGTAAGGATGTATAGACAGCATTATTTACCCTGATTGATTATAGTGTGCTTTTATGGACCATGCTTTTGTTACCTCCAGATTCGACTATTCCAGTGCTCTTCTGGCTAGCCTCCCATCTTTCACCCTCCGTAAACTTCTGCTCATCCAAAACTCTGCTGCCCATATCCTAACTCGCACCAAGTCCCGTTCGCCTTTCACCCCTGTGCTCACTGACGTACATTGGCTCCCGGTCCGGCAATGCCCGGATTTAAAATTCTCATCCTTGTGTTCAAATCCCTCCATGGCCTCATCCCTCCCTATCTCTGTAATCTCCTCCAGCCCTACAAACAATGGTCCCTCTAATTTTATTTTGTTGCCGCGCAGCCCCGCGCAAGTGCGATTTCTGCATTGTGATCGATTACAAAGGCTTTTTGCTCCATTAAAATTTAAATAGCCTCTCTGCTGCCCATAGCAACATTGGACAACAGGCATTCCTTGTGCTCAGTGTTGCTCTGGCACAAATGAAGAAAATTACATATTTGCATAATTTGAATTCTATTATAATACGCCTGTCAATATTGGTTGGATGTACTATACAACCTCTGTTACATCTGGCAGGAAATCCCAAAAGGGAAACTAACGATAGGCAATAAATGCCAGCAACACCCAAATCCCGAGAATGAATTTTTAAAAAGGTGTGGGGTATGCAGGGAGGGATTGAAGTGGTTCTCGAAGAATTAACTGCCAAAGTCTGGGAGCTGGCATAACTCGAATAGAAAATCAAGAACAGCATTTTTGCAATAATCCTTGTATTATGAGCATGCAACTTTAATGTATAGTGCAATGCACTGCATAAAAAGTATACAATGGTTAAAAAGGACACAGTAATGCTAGTCTAACTTTTTTCTTGCCTAGTATTTCGGCTTCATCATACATGTTGATCCATACGTGGATCTAGTCCTGGGGAATGAAAGTGGAGAATGTCACAGTTGGAGAGCATTTCAGGAACAGTGATCATAATATCGTAATGTTAAGATTAGTTATGGAGAAGACAAGGAGCATCTAGAATAAAAAAACTGGAGAAGAGCAAATTTCAGCAAATTGAGGAGGGATCTAGCCCGGGTAAATTGGAGTCAAAGACTAGCAGGCAAAAATGTAAAGGAGCAAGGGGCAGCCTTTAAAGAGGAGCTGGTTCAGGTACAGTCTGGGTACATTCCTACAAGGAGGAAAGGGAAAACCAGAGCTCCCTGGATGATGAAGAAGTTAGAGAGTAGGATGAAGCAGAACAAGGGGCATATGACAGATATCAGCTTGATAATACAAGGCAGTATCAGGCTGAATATAAAAAGTACAGAGAAGTGAAAAAGGAAATAAGAGGGGCAAAGAGGCAGTATGAGAATAGATTGATGACTAACATAAAGGGGAATCCAAAGGTCTTTTATAGGCATATTAATGGTAAAAGAGTTGTCAAAGGAGTGGTGGGGCAGATTAGGGACCAAAATGGTGAACTATTGGTAGAGGCAGAAGGCATAGCTGAGGTACTAAATGAGTACTTTGCATCGGTGTTTACCAAGGAAGAAGACTTTGCCAAAGCTATGGTAAACGAGGATATTGGATGAGATAAAAATAGATAAAGAGGAGGTACTGGAAAGGCTGGTGGTAATTAAAGTGGATAAGTCACTCGGTCCAGATGGGATGCATCCTAGGGTGGAAATTATGGAGGTGCTTGTTGTGTCCATGTGTTAATAGAGACATGGAAGGCAGGAGTAGGTTTCACAGGTGTTTACTGAACAAAGTCTGGAGGTGAACTAACAGATACAAGACAATATACAGGCTTATATAGCCCGAGTGGCCATTACCAGCATTACAGTACACAGGGGGCTCTTAAAGGCACATACACCACAATTCCTCCCCTTTTAGACAACCAGTACATAATATTTTAAGTAATCATTAATTAACATGTTACAAGAACAATAATCTACACATTGCTGCAGTTAATCAATTATAAGTCAGTCTTTCTGGAGGCTTCCTGACTCGGTCCGGATAACGCCTCGGTGGTGTAGTAGTTTCTGGTGGTGTAGTAGGTTCTTTTGGCAAGGCTGATTCGGCATGAATGCCAGTGTCAGGTTCACCTGGTTCCAGTATCACCGGATCGGAGGTAGATACTATGGGTATCTCTGCTTCATCATTAGGCGTATAGAGTTGTGGTGTAGGTTGTCCCTTTTCGGATGACTCTATGATCTGGTCAGCATGGCGCCTTATTATGCTTTCTCCAATGTCCACGGTATACATCAGCGGTCCTAGTCGTGTGCAAATAGTTCCAGGCTGCCATTTCTCGGTACGGTAGTCCCGGGCCAAAACTTGTTGACCTATCTGGAAGGTTCTAGTTGGCCTTTCATTCATGCCTTGAAATTGTCGGTTCTCCACGTCCCTTCTGATGTTTGGCTTGATCAAATCCAGCCGGCATCTTAGGTTTCTATTGAAGAACATCATGGCGGGAGTTTGGTTTGTAACCACATGTGTTGCATTCCTGTATGCAAACAAGAAGTTATCTACCTTATGCTGAAGTTTTATGTCTTCATTACCCATGGCCTTTATGGCCTCCTTGAAGGTCTGGACAAACCTTTCAGCCAATCCATTGGTGGCAGGATGGTATGGGGCGGACGTGTAGTGCTTAACCCCATTGTTTTTAAGAACTTCCTGAATTCTTCGGATACAAATTGCGGTCCATTATCAGAACAGATCTGTTCAGGCAGCCCATTCCTGGCAAATATGGTCCTTAATACTGTGATGGTTTTTTCCGTGGTGGTGGAGGACATCTTTATTACCTCCGGCCACTTGGAGTGTGCATCAACCGCGATTAAGAACATTGAGTCCATAAATGGACCAGCAAAGTCGATGTGTACCCTTTGCCATGGAGATGAGGGCCACTCCCATGGATGTAGAGGGGCTTGTGGTGGGGCGTTTTGGACCTTCTGGCATCCTAGGCAGCTCTTGGTCATTTCTTCGATGTCTCCATCGATACCTGGCCACCACACAAATGCTCTGGTTAGGTTCTTCATTTTCACTCCACCCAGATGCCCCTCGTGAAGCTCCTTTAGCACTTTATCCTGGAGTTTGGGTGGAATCAACACTCTGGATCCACACATCAAGGTTCCTCGGCACACTGACAGCTGTTCTCTTCTTTGCGAGAATGCTGGCAACAGTGGTTCGCCATGTGCTGGCCATCCCTTCACCGTTAAATCGTAGACTCGTGAGAGAGTCGGGTCATTTCTCGTTTCCTTTTCAATGGCAGAATTTGTTACTGGTAGACATTCCACTATGGTTGAGTGGAACATCTCCACTGGGTCTACTGTAGGTGCCTCTTCTACCGTTGGCAACGGTAGGCGCGATAAACCGTCAGCATTCCCATGCTGTTTTGATCCTTTGTATTCTATGTCATATTGGTGTGCCCCTAGGAAAAGGGACCACCTCTGTAGCCTTTGCGCTGTCATAATGGGAACACCCTTTTTAGGGTTGAATATGGAGACGAGGGGTTGATGGTCAGTCAACAAGGTAAATTTTTGTCCGTGTAGGTAATGGTTGAATTTCTTCACTCCCCATACCAGGCTGAGTGCTTCCCTGTCAATCTGGGCATAGTTACGCTCAGCTGAGTTCAATGAGCATGACGCAAAAGCTATCGGCCGTTCTGAGCCATCAGGGAATCTATGTGATAATACCGCTCCCACGCCATAAGGGGATGCATCGCACGCCAGTCTGATTGGCAGTGATGGGTTGTAATGAGCCAAAACTTCCTTGGACGTGATCAAGCCTTTACATTTATGGAAGGCACGTTTACAGTCCTCGCTCCATTCCCAAATTACTCCCGCTTGTAGCAGTTCGTTAAGAGGGTGCAGAACAGTTGACAAGTTCGGTAAAAATTTATGGTAGTAATTTATCAATCCCAGGAACGGCCTTAATTGTGAGACATTTTCAGGTGCTGGTGCTTTTATGACCGCTTCAATTTTCTCAGGGGACTTATGCAACCCTTCTTCATTAATTATGTGGCCACAATATGATATTTGTTTCTGGAAAAATTCGCACTTGGGGCGGTTTGCTCGTAGGCCCCGTTCTCTCAGCCTAGTGAGTACCTTCTCCAAATTGGCACGGTGTTCGTTGTCATTTTCTCCTGTTACAAGGATGTCGTCTAGGTAGCATTGAGTCCCAGGAATCCCTTGCAGGACTTGTTCCATAGCTCTTTGCCAGATAGCTGGAGCTGATGCTATTCCAAAAACCAGTCGATTGTACTGGTACAGGCCTTTGTGTGTGTTTATTGTGAGATACTTTTTAGAGGCCTCCACAACCTCCATCTGTAGATATGCCTGTGCCAAGTCAATTTTTGTGAAACGTTTCCCTCCGGATAGTGAGGCGAAAATATCTTCTATCCTCGGAAGAGGATACTGTACCGTGTGAAGGACTGGGTTTACGGTCACCTTGAAGTCCCCACAGATGCGAATTTTTCTCTGTTCTTCAGATTTATCATTATTTAACGTTTTCTTCATGACCGGGACGATGGGTGTTGCCCACTCGCTCCAATCTATCTTGGATAACACGCCTGTCTTTTCCAAATTCTCCAGCTCTGCCTCGACTGCTGGATGAATTGCGTATGGCACCGGCCTTGCCTTAAAAGACTTGGGAATTGCCGCATCTTCCACTTTTATTGAGGCGGTGACGCCTTTCAAGGTTCCTAGTTCCTGTTGGAACACTTCTTTGGCGTTGGCCAAAATGTCTTTTAATCGTTCAGGTATGATGTCATCATCATTTTTTTTCTTACTGGTCACCGTCAGTGCTTGAATGGAGTGCCAGTCCAAACGTATCTTCCTGATCCATTCACGTCCCAACAGCGGTGGACCACCATCTTGCAGAACGTATAAATACAACTTCTGTATTTCCTTGCCGTTGTATACAACAGGCACCTTTATTTTCCCTTTGGGGTGTACTTTCTGCCCCGTATATGTTTTCAAGATAATGGATGTGTCTTTCAAAGGTATATGCGGAAATAGCCACTCGTAATCCCGTCTACTTATGACGGTCAGAGCTGATCCTGTATCTAGCTCCATTTTAACTGGGGACCCCGCTATTGTGAGGTAACCCAAATGGTCTGGTAATCTTCTTTGGCAATTACATTATATAATTTGAGAGAGCTTTGTCTCTTGTTTCCGGAGTCACTATCGCTCTTCTGGTCTTCGGAGCTACTGTCCGTCATCATTTGTACCTTTCTGTACTTTTCTTTATTGATTTTTTTTCTGTCAGTGGATTTTTGGTTTCCAGATCGGCATACACGTGTAATGTGTCCCATCTTTCCACATTGCCTGCATGCTTTGTCCTTGAACCAGCAGTCCCTCTGGTCATGGGTGGATCTGCCGCAGCGATAACATCTCTCGAAACCCCGTGCCATTTCATGGGTGCCGAAGCCCTGTGGCTTTTGCTGTATCTTTGCAGCTCCTCTTGCTGCTGCTTCGTATGATACAGCCACACTGAAAGCCTTGTCCAGTGTCAAATCTTTCTCAGAAAGTAGCTTTTTTTGTGTTCCTTCACTTAGGAGACCGCAGACGAATTTGTCTCGTAGAGAATCTGCCAGTACTGTCCCGAATTGGCAGTGTAGGGTATCAACAATCTCCTTAAAATTCTTGTCCATCGGTTTGGCTGGAGTGATTAAGTTTCCTAACAGCCCGTATGTCCTTGCGCCCATTAGATTTAGAAGTACCGATGCCTTTTTATCATCTTTTATTTCATTCGCTGTGCAATATTTCTCCACTCTTTCCACATATGTGGTCCAATCCTCTATATCGTTATCAAAAGCATCAATATTGCCAGCCTTAGGCATCCTGGAAAAAAATGGCGCTTCCCGCGCTTTTCTTACTTTCCTGCAGAAAAGATATGGTGCTTCCCGTGCTTTCCCGCCGCTGCTGCTGCTGACAACGCTGTTTTCCGCGGTTTTTTTAAATTTATTTTTTTATTTTTTTATTTACAGGTGGAAACTCGTTCCCGCCGGACTCTCTCTGCTAGGTCTGAACGCCGACCTGCTTTGCAGCGCCGGCCGTCTCCCGAGTGCTCCCCCCCCCGTCAGTTTCTGCTTGCCTCCGCCTTCGCTGCTTGGCCTCGCTGCAGAGCCAGCCGATGGAGCCCCAGCCTGCCGCCCAGGAAGGATTATTGCAGTACCTGCCACCAGCTCGGCTAGCTGGTGAAACCACAGCTTTTTTTTTCTTCGACTTTGGACGTCTGAGGAATCGATGCCCTTGAGGTGCTGCCGAATTGCAGGTAAGTCCGTTTCCAATTCGTCGCCACTGTTGTGTCCGTGTGTTAATAGAGACACGGAAGGCAGGAGTAGGTTTCACAGGTGTTTACTGAACAAAGTCTGGAGGTGAACAAGGGTGTAATAAGACAATATACAGGCTTATATAGCCCGAGTGGCCATTACCGGCATTACAGTACACAGGGGGCTCTTAAAGGCACATACACCACAGTGCTGGCCACAATCTTCCAGTCTTCCAATCTTCCTTAGATACAGGGATGGTGCCAAAGGACTGGAGGATTGCAAATATTACACCCTTGTTCAAAAAAGGGAGAAGGATAAACCTGGCAATTACAGGCCAGTCAGTTTAGTGCCGGTGGTGGGGTAGCTTTTAGAAACAATAATCTGGGAGAAAATTAACAGCCACTTGGACAAGCATGGACTAATAAAGGAGAGCCAGCCCAGATTTGTTAAGGGCAAATCGTGTTTGACTAACTTGATTGAGTTTTTAATGAGGTAATGGGGAAGGTGGATGAGGGCAGTGTAGTTGATGTTGTGTATATGGACTTTCAAAAAGCATTTCATAAAGCACCACATACTAGGCTTGTTAGCAAAATTGAAACCCATGGGATAAAAGGAGCAGTAGCAGCATGGTGGATACAGATTCAATAGTAGTTTTCAAAAGGGAATTGGATAATTACTTGAAGGAGAAATAATTGCAGGGATATGGGGAAAGAGTGGGGGAGTGAGATTAACTGGATTGCTTTCTGAAAGAGCCAGCACAGACTTGATGGGATGAATGGCCTCCTTCTGTGCTGTACTATGCTATGATTCTATGTGATTTTACACCCTCAGCATCAGTGCTGGTAGGAAGCAAAAAATACCTTACTCTGGCCTAGAAATTCCCAGGAAGCTGCAATGGCAGCAGAAACACAGTGGATGGGAATTCCACCCATTGGTTGTGCTCTTACCCTGACCCATTTATCTCAGATGGAGGTGGGGATAAAAATCATGGTGATGCTTTGCCACAGCATAGTTTAGCCCGCAGACCAAGCCCAACATTTTTTAAAAAGTGAATATCCTGCCTGTTTTCAAATATGGTGATTTCCTTAGTGCAATCGATTATGCTGTTGAGATACCGCGGCAAACGTGGGAGTCGAGACCAGAGTTAGTGAAACACAACTGCTTTAATCAACCTCATGGCAAAGAGGAACTGGAAAAGCCCGCGCAGCCACTTAAATACTCCCCAGACAGGAAGTGCTCCCGGCAGCCTGTCCCTGCGGGAAACAAGTTGCTGGAGGAAAGGGCCCCCAGCTGGGGGCGTCTGCTTAAACTGTCTGTGCCGCCGTGAGCGGATTATGTCCAGTGGTGGCGTGTCACCACAGAGCTCCCCCCAGAATCCGCTTAGGAGGAGTGGACGAGTTGTGATGGTGGTCTAATGGTTCTGCCGGAGCGGCTCTGAGTGGTCGCCGGTCTAGTTGGTGGGGCCGGGTGGTTCGCCGCCGGCTGTGCTGGCTTGCTGGCGGGACGGCCTCTAGTTGGAGGTCGGGCCACGGGGACCTGTTCCCCTGGTTCTGTGTGTGCTGGTTTGAGCCGGTCGATGGAGACTGTGTCGACCCTGTCGCCGAGTCGCAGCTTGAAGACCTTGTCCCCGGTTTGTAGTACCTCGTACGGTCCGTCATACGGGGGCCGCAGGGGTCCGCGGTGCGCGTCGTGTCGCACGAAGACGAAGCGTGCCTGCTGTAAGTTTGGCGGGACGTGAGGTGTGAGTTCGCCGTGTCGGTTGACCGGAAGTGGGGCGAACTGTTGAGCGGAAGAGAAAGAGTTGAGCCGCTGCTGTTCGGCCGACCAAGGCGTGGTAGCCTCCGGAAGGAATTCGCCTGGGACGCGCAGCGGTTGTCCGTAGACTAACTCCGCTGCCGAGGACTGGAGGTCTTCCTTGACCGCGGTGCGTAGGCCTAGTAGCACCCACAGTAGGCGGTCAGCCCAGGTACTGTCCTGCAGGCCGGCGCGGAGTGAGGCCTTGAGTGACCTGTGGAAGCGTTCACACAGCCCATTGGCCTGCGGGTGGTACGCCGTGGTTCGGTGGAGCGTTAGCCCGAGGTTGCGTGCTGTGGCTGTCCAGAGTTCGGAGGTGAACTGGGCGCCTCTGTCGGAGGTTATGTTGGCTGGTACGCCGAACCTTGCGACCCAGGTGTTAACGAACGCCCTGGCGATGTCGGCTGTGGTGGTGGAGGGCAGCGGCACTGCCTCAGGCCAGCGTGTGTAGCGGTCGACCATCGTGAGGAGATAAGTTTGGCCTTGCGATGGCGGCAGAGGACCGACGATGTCGACGTGTATGTGGTCGAAGCGGCAGCTGGGTACCTCGAAGTCTCCCAGGGGTGCTTTTGTGTGTAGCTGTACCTTAGCCCGTTGGCAGGCAAGGCAGGAGGTGGCCCAAGTCCGAACATCTTTGCTGAGGCCGCGCCAGACGAAACGCTGGGAGAGGAGTTTGACGGATGCGCGGGCACCCGGATGGGAGAGCGCGTGTAGCGCGTCGAAGATGTGGCAGCGCCAGGTTGCAGGGACGACCGGCCTGGGTTGGCCGAGTGAGACGTCGCAAGTGACTGCCGTGGCTTCGGGCCTGTGCGCGACCTTGGCTAGGCGTAGCCCTGGCAGGCTGGTAGCCGCCGAGAGGAGGTCTGGGTCCGTGAGCTGGGCCGCTGCTAGTTGCGTGTAGTCGACCGCGAGGTGATTCGCGCAGATGGCGGGACGGGAAAGGCAGTCGGCGACAACGTTGTCTCTACCGGAGACGTGCTGGATGTCCGTAGTAAACTCGGACACGGCCGCGAGCTGGCGTTGCTGCCTAGCGGACCAGGGTTCGGTGTGCTTGGCCATCGTGTATGTGAGCGGCTTGTGGTCCACGTACGTGGTGAAGGGGTGGCCCTCCAGGAGGAACCTGAAATGGCGGACCGACAGGTGGAGCGCGAGAAGCTCGCGGTCGAAAGTAGAGTATTTGACCTCCGGGGGGCGCAGTTGGCTGCTGTAGAAGGCAAGTGGCTGCCACGCGCCATTGACCCACTGCTCGAACACGGCTCCGACCGTGTGGTCGGAGGCGTCGGTGGTGAGCATGACCCGGGCATCGGCCCTCGGGTGCGCGAGCAGGGTGGCGTCGGCGAGCGCGTTTTTGGTGGCGTCGAAGGCGGCTGACGTGTCAGTGGTCCAGGCTACGGCCATCTTGCCGGATTTACCTCGGAGGGAATCATATAGGGGCTTCATGAGGGCTGCAGCTCTGGGGATGAACCTGTTGTAGAAGTTCACCATCCCGAGGAACTCCTGAAGGCCCTTGATGGTTTTGGGGCGGGGGAATTGCTGGACGGCCTGCACCTTGTTGGGCAGGGGGACGGCCCCAGCAGGGTTGATGTGGTGACCGAGAAAATCAATCTCGGTTAGGCCGAATTGGCACTTCGCCGGGCTGAGGATGAGCCCGTGTTGGGCTAGGCGCCCGAACAGGATGCGAAGGTATTCGAGGTGTTCCTGTTTGGAGGAGTTGGCCACGAGAATGTCGTCTAGATAGACGAATAGGAAGTTCAGGTCCCGGAGGACTGAGTCCCTCAGGAACTCGAACAGGCCAAATGGGGTGATGACGGCCGTTTTGGGGATGTCTGCGGTGTGTACGGGGACTTGGTGGTAACCACGCACCAGGTCGACCTTGGAAAAGACGGTTCGTCCGGCCAGTCAGGGGGGGTGGCGTCGTTGAGGCGGCGGTAGTCCCCGCAAGGGCGCCAGCCTCTGCCGGGCTTGGGGGCGATGTGGAGGGGCGAGGCCCAAGGGCTGCTGGAGCGGCGGATGATGCCGAGTTGTTCCATGGTGGTGAACTCGGCCCGCGCGATTTCCAGCTTGGCCGGGTTGAGTCTGCGGGCGTGGGCAGAAACCGGGGGGCCGGTGGTGGGGATATAGTGCTCCACACCGTGTTTGGCGGCTTTGGCCAAAAAGGTCGGGTTAGTGAGGGTGGGGAACTCGGCTAGAAGTACCGAGTAGTCGTCCGTGGCTCTGGCGAGGCAGTAGGTCGTCAGGCCGGCCGAACGGGCCGGGGTGAATGCGCCAGGGATGGGGGCCATAGTGTTGATGTCGACGAGGCGCTGCCTCGGAATGTCGACAAGGAGGCTGTGGGCGTGTAGGAAGTCAGCGCCGATGAGTGGGCAGAGGACCCTGGCTGTGAGGAACTCCCAGCGGTAGCGGCGGCCTGCGAGGTCGAGCGTGACCATGCGGGTGCCATATGTGCAGATGTCAGAGCCATTGGCTGAGGCCAGCGTGATACCCCGTGCGCCGCGTTGGATTTCGAGGGTGGAGATGGGGGTGATGCTGTGCTGGGCCCCTGTGTCGCACAGAAATCGGCGGTTGGTGCTGTCGTCAGTGACGTACAGTAGAGGCCCCTTTTGCCCCGCGGCCATCGTGGGGGCCGGTGCGGGGGGGGGGTTTGAAAGTGCAGTGTTGGGCCCTAGTGCCAAAACGGGTGTGGTAGTAGCAGTGACCCGGAGTGGTAGGGCGGTCGGGCCTAGTGGGCCAGGAAGACCGCGTGGTTGTTGCCGTGAGGTCGGGCGTGATGTCGCGGGCGGACTGCGCAGAGAGCAGCCGGTCGGCCTTTTCGGCTATCTCATTCAGGTCCGTGGAGCCAGATTCCACAATGAGCGGGCGGATGCTGGCGGGGAGCTGCCGAATGAAAAGCGAGCGAAAGAGGGCGCCGGTGTTTTTGTCATCCGAGAGGGACAGCATGTGGGAAAGCAGATCCGACGGTGAAGCATCACCAAGGCCGGGGAGGTCAAGGAGTTGGCAGTGGCGCTGGTAAGAGGACGTTTGAAATTTTTTAAGGAGCGCAGCCTTCAGATGTTCGTACTTGCCTTCCGCTGGTGGCTCCTGCAGCGCTGCCCAAACCTTGGGGACTGTGGCGTAGGTGAGAGAGGCGACGAGGTAGTCGTACTTCGTGGCGTCGACTGTAATGTTTTTCAGCCGGAATCTGGACTCGGCTTGAGCAAACCAGGCTTCGGCCAGGTTCTCCCAAAAGTCCGGTAGTTTAACCGTGACTGCGTTTGTATCCGCCATGCTAGCTTAGGATTCGTCCTGAGCGTCAGGGTCACCAGTGTTGAGATATCGCGGCAAACGTGGGAGTCGAGACCAGAGTTAGTGAAACACAACTGCTTTAATCAACCTCATGGCAAAGAGGAACTGGAAAAGCCCGCGCAACCACTTAAATACTCCCCAGACAGGAAGTGCTCCCGGCAGCCTGTCCCTGCGGGAAACAAGTTGCTGGAGGAAAGGGCCCCCGGCTGGGGGCGTCTGCTTAAACTGTCCGTGCCGCCGTGAGCGGATTATGTCCAGTGGTGGCGTGTCGCCACAATGCTGTGATTGACTGCATTAGTAAGACTGTACCTTTGAAATTTAAATTCCACTGTGGATACTAGGGGGTTTAAATTGGATAACCCCTGAAAACGGGCACCGGGATCGCAATTAATCTGTGTCCGTTGATTGCAATGCAGGCAGGATGCCAACTTCATGCTGCCTGCTCATTTCCATGTTTGCTGCATGCAGCCAGCGCTCCCCACGCTGTTCATTGTCTGCATACATCAGCAGCAACGTTCCCTATTTGCCGGCCCTGGGCTGTGCAGGGCTTTTTCAATATTAATAAGTGCAAAACTGTGAATGGGCCACATTGTCCCTTAAAGGGGACGAGCACCCATAAAAAAAATTAAGGGGAACATTGATCAGCACGGGACCCAATAACATGAGTGCCTAGGATTACTTAAAGACAGCCTGTACCTCTTAAAGGAGAGGTGCATTGTGGCTGCTGGTGGTGCTGAGGTCATTCTGAATATTGTGTTGTGAAAGAATCAACTATGGCTGACCATGGGAGAGAGCGTGCATCACGGTTTTTGGATGCTTCACTGGAGGTCTTGGTGGAAGAGGAGAAAAGAAGGAGCGATGTTCTGTATCCTCGGGGGCCGGAGAAGGCAGTGGGAAAAGATAACGGCCGAGGTTAATGCCAGGAGTGTAGCCCGAAGGATCTGGATGCCATGAAGAAATTTAATGATCTCACACGAGTTGTCAAAGTCAGTAATTGCATATTCAAATGCCACATCCTACCAACTGCACCACTAGCCTCATCCACTGCTCAATTCACGGCACCCTCATCATTCACCAACCAACAATCTCTATCAGTCAGGACTCATGCCTAACATTCATATGCTTTACTTCATCCTCACGCACTGTTACAAGCCTCACACCCACATCTGACAGCTTGCACACAGTACCAGCTATTCAACCATAACAGACACAACACACAAACATACTACACAACAGTCGCTGACATACTTCCCTCTTTTTTGCAGGAGAAGGGGGTGCACAACAGGAGGCAGCAGGAATTAATGGGAGGGGGAGCGGCGCGTCTGCATGTTTTAACCCCCATGGAGAAGACAGTGCTGGCCATTGTAGGAAGGACCACTGCTGAGACCGTAGCCACCAGCGGAACTGAAAGAATTGAAGATGAGGTTTCTACATACCTAATCCTCCTTCTCTCATCCCACTTCTGCCTCATCCCTCAATCTTTTTTGTCTTACAAACTGCAGATGGTGTAAGGATGCACTTCTTACTTTCTCCTCTCCCCTCATCACCCAACCCTTGTCTCTTTTTCATTTCAGATATTCAAGAACTGCAACCTACCAGGCATTGGAAGAAGAGCAAGAAGAAAGTGAAGATGAAGGGACACTGTCACTTGATTTCACACTCGCAGCCACCAGCTCAGATACTGACACTGCATGTAATTTAGAGGATAGGATAGAGGCGAGATCTGCACATGGTGAGACACTGAGCACAAGTGCGATGGAGCCAGGGCTGGATGAAAGGTTATTGCAGACGCCAGCTCACCGGAGGGCAAGGTCACACACTAGTTCTGCTGCAGTGGATTCAGATGAGGACTTTAATGGACCAGGCTACAGAAGAAGGCTGAAATAAAAACAGAAAATGCTGGAAATACTCAGCAGGTCAGGCAGCATCTGTGGAGAGAGAAACAGAGTTAACGTTTCAGGTCGATGACCCTTTGTCAGAACTGGAAAAAGCTGGAGATGGAACAGGTTTTTAAGCAAGTGCAGGGGCAGGGAAAGTGGGGAGGGGAGGAAAGAGTTAAAGGGAAGATCTGTGATAGGACAGAAGGCGGGAGAGATTAAGAGACAAGATGGGTGTACACACTGTGGTGTATGTGCCTTTAAGAGCAATGGTGGTGTATGTGCCTTTAAGAGCCCCAGGTGTGCGTAATGCCGGTAATTGCCACTTGGGCTATATAAGCCTGTGTATTGTGTATATCCTTTAGACCCCCCCCCAGACTTGCTTAGTAAATACCTATGAACCAACTCCTGTCTTCAGTGTCTTTATCTACACACGGACACTACAGTGGCGACGAAGTGGAAACGGACTTACCTGCAATTCGGCAGCACTCAAGGACATCGATTCCTCCAGCGTCCAGAAGACTCAAGGAAGTAATAGAAACTGTGGTTTCACCAGCTGGCCAAGCTGGTGGCAGGTACTGCGCTAATCCTTCCTGGGAGTCAGGCTGGGGCTCCAGCGGCGGGCTCTACAGCTGAGACAAGCAGCGAAATCGGAGGCAAGCAATAACGGACTGGGAGGGTGCACTCGGGAGACGGCCGGCGCGGCAAGCAGGTCAGCATTTAGACCTCCGTCGTGAACGAGTCTCCAACAGTGAATAAACGGAAACCACAGTAAAACAGCGTTGTTATCGGTAGCAGCGGCGGGGAAGCGCGGGAAGCGCCATATCGTTGCTACAGAGAAAAAAAAAGTGCGGGAAGCGCCATATCTTTTTTTTGAAATGCCTAAGTCTGGCAATATTGATGCTTTTGATAACGAAACAGAGCCTAACTTTGGCAATATTGATGTTTTTGATAACAAGATAGAGGATTGGACCACATATGTAGAAAGAGTGGAGGTGTTTTGCACCGCAAATGGAATAGAAGATGAAAAAAAAGCTTCAGTTCTTCTGGATCTAATGGGCGCAGAAACATACAAGCTGTTACGCAACTTAATCACTCCAGCCGAACCGATGGACAAGAATTTTGAAGAGATTGTTGATACCCTACACTGCCAATTCGAGGCAGGACTGGCAGATTCTCTGCAAGACAAATTCATCTGCGATCCCCTAAGTGTAGAAACACAAAAGAAGGTATCTTCTAGAAAAGATTTAACACTGGACAAGGCTTTCAGTGCAATAGGAGTGGCAAAGATAAAGCAAAGGCCACAGGACTTCGGCACCCATGAAATGACACGGGGTTTCAAGAAATGTTATCGATGCGGCAGATCCAACCATGACCAGAGGGATTGCTGGTTCAAAGAAAAAGCATGCAAGCGATGCGGAAAGATAGGACACATTCCACGTGTATGCCGATCTGAAAATAAAAAATTCACTAACGGGAAAAGAATCAATAAGGAAAAGCACAGAAAGGCACAAATGATGACGGACAGTAGCTCCAAAGACCAGAAGAGCGATAGCGACTCTGGGAACAAGAGACTAAGCTCGCTCAAATTACACAATGAAATTGCCAATGAAGATTACCAAACCATTTGGGTTACCCTCACAATAGCAGGGTCCCCAGTTAAAATGGAGCTAGATACAGGATCAGCTCTAACCGTGATAAATCGACGAGATTACGAGAGGCTATTTTCGCATATACCTCTAAAAGACACATCCATTATCTTAAAAACATATACGGGGCAGAAAGTCTACCCCAAAGGAAAAATAAGGGTGCCTGTGGTATACAACGGCAAAGAAATACAAAAGTTGTATTTATACATTCTACAAGATGGTGGTCCACCGTTGTTGGGACGTGAATGGATAAGGAAGATACGTTTAGACTGGCACTCCATTCAGGCACTGACGGTGACCAGTAAGGAAAAAAACAATGATGACATCATACCTGAACGATTAAAAGACATCTTGGCCAACGCCAAAGAAGTGTTTCAAAAGAAACTAGGAACCTTGAAAGGCATCACCGCCTCAATAAAAGTGGAAGATGCAGCAATTCCCAAATTTTTTAAGGCAAGACCGGTGCCATACGCAATACATCTGGCAGTCGAGGCAGAGCTGGAGAATTTGGAAAAGGCAGGCGTATTATCCAAAGTAGATTGGAGCGAATGGGCAACACCCATCGTTCCAGTCATGAAAAAAGCATTGAAAAATAACTCTGAGGAACAGAGAAAAATTCGCATCTGTGGGGACTTTAAGGTGACTGTAAACCCGGTCCTTCACACGGTACAGTATCCTCTTCTGAGGATAGAAGATATTTTCGCCTCACTATCCGGAGGGAAACGTTTCACAAAAATTGACTTGGCACAGGCATATCTACAGATGGAGGTTGAGGAGACCTCTAAAAAGTATCTCACAATAAACACACACAAAGGCCTGTACCAGTACAATCGACTGGTTTTTGGAGTAGCATCAGCTCCAGCTATCTGGCAAAGAGCTATGGAGCAAGTCCTGCAAGGGATTCCGGGGACTCAATGCTACCTAGACGACATCCTTATAACAGGAGAAAACGACAACGAGCACCTTGCCAATTTGGAGCAGGTACTCACTAGGCTGAAAGAACGGGGCCTACGAGCAAATCGCCCCAAGTGCGAATTTTTCCAAAATCAGATATCATATTGTGGCCACATAATTAATAAGGAAGGGTTGCATAAGTGACCTGAAAAAATTGAAGCAGTTATAAAAGCCCCAGCACCTGAAAATGTTTCACAATTAAGGTCATTCCTGGGATTAATAAATTACTATCATAAATTTTTACCGAACTTATCAACTATTCTACACCCTCTTAATGATCTTCTACAGACAGGAGTGATTTGGAAATGGAACGAAGACTGTAAACGTGCCTTCCATAAATGTAAAGACTTAATCACATCCGAGAAAGTTTTGGCTCATTACAACCCATCACTACCAATCAGACTGGCGTGCGATGCATCCCCTTACGGCATAGGAGCGGTATTATCCCATAGATTCCCTGATGGCTCAGAACGGCCGATAGCTTTTGCGTCACGCTCATTAAACTCAGCTGAGCGTAACTATGCCCAAATAGACAGGGAAGCACTCAGCCTGGTATGGGGAGTGAAGAAATTCAACCATTACCTACACGGACAAAAGTTTACCTTGCTGACTGACCATCAACCCCTCATCTCCATATTCAACCCTAAAAAAGGTGTCCCCATTATGACGGCACAAAGACTACAGAGGTGGTCCCTTTTTCTAGGGGCACACCAATACAACATTGAATACAAAGGGTCAAAACAGCATGGGAATGCTGACGGTTTATCGCGCCTACCGTTGCCAACGATAGAAGAGGCACCTACAGTAGACCCAGTAGAGATATTCCACTCTACCATAGTGGAATGTCTACCGGTGACAAATTCTGCCATTGAAAGGGAGACAAGAAATGACCCTACTCTCTCACGGGTCTACGATTTAACAGTGAAGGGATGGCCAGCACATGGCAAGCCACTGTTGCCAGCATTCTCGCAAAGAAGAGAACAGCTGTCAGTGTGCCGAGGAACCTTGATGTGTGGATCCAGAGTGGTGATTCCACCCAAACTCCAGGATAAAGTGCTAAAGGAGCTTCACGAGGGGCATCTGGGTGGAGTGAAGATGAAGAACCTAGCTAGGGCGTTTGTATGGTGGCCAGGTATCGATGGAGACATCGAAGAAATGACCAAGAGCTGCCTAGGATGCCAGAAGGTCCAAAACGCTCCACCACAAGCCCCTCTACATCCATGGGAGTGGACCTCATCTCCCTGGCAAAGGGTGCACATCGACTTTGCTGGTCCATTTATGGACTCAATGTTTCTAATCGCAGTTGATGCACACTCGAAGTGGCCGGAGGTAATAAAGATGTCCTCCACCACCACCGAGAAAACCATCACAGTATTAAGGACCATATTTGCCAGGAATGGGCTGCCGGAACAGATATGTTCTGATAATGGACCGCAATTTGTGTCCGAAGAATTCAGAAAGTTCTTAAAGAACAATGGGGTAAAGCACTACACGTCCGCCCCATACCATCCCGCCACCAATGGATTGGCTGAAAGGTTTGTCCAGACCTTCAAGAAGGCCATAAAGGCCATGAGTAATGAAGACATAAAACTTCAGCACAAGGTGGATAACTTCTTATTTGCATATAGGAATGCAACACATATGGTTACTAACCAAACTCCCGCCATGATGTTCTACAATAGAAACCTAAGATGCCGGCTGGATTTGGTCAAGCCCAACATCTGAAGAGACGTGGAGAACCGGCAGTTTCAGGGCCTGAATGAAAAGCCAACTAGGACCTTCCAGATAGGCCAACCGGTTTTGGCCCGGGACTACCGTACCGAGAAATGGCAGCCTGGAACTATCTGCACACGACTAGGACCACTGATGTATACCGTGGACATCGGAGAAAGCATAATAAGACGCCATGCTGACCAAATCATCAAGTCATCCGAAAAGGGACAACCTACACCACCACTCTATACATCTAACGATGAAGTAGATATGCCCATATCTACCTCCGATCCGGTGAGACTGGAACCCGATGAACCCGACACTGGCATTCAAGCCGAATCAGCCTTGCCAGAAGAACCTACTACACCACCAGAAACTACTACACCCCCGAGGCGTTATCCGGACCGAGTCAGGAAGCCTCCTGAGAGACTAACTTATAATTAATTAATACAGCAATGTATCTTATTTTGCATATAACATTTAATTAATAATTACTTAAAATATGATGTACTAGTTAGCTAGAAGGGGAGGAATTGTGGTGTATGTGCCTTTAAGAGTAATGGTGGTGTATGTGCCTTTAAGAGCCCCAGGTGTGCGTAATGCCAGTAATTGCCACTTGGGCTATATAAGCCTGTGTATTGTGTATATCCTTTAGACCCCCCCCCCAGACTTGCTTCGTAAATACCTATGAACCAACTCCTGTCTTCAGTGTCTTTATCTATGCACGGACACTACACACACCAAAATGCTTGGTGCACTGGGAAGCCTGCCAGAAAGCCTGCATTCAATGTCAAGGAGCATGGAGGAGTCCAGCACCAACTTGTCACAGGTCATTGCGCAGAGCTTGGAGCCATCCTTTCCAACATGGAACAAGTGGCCTCCTCCATCAACACACCTGTAGAGCCAACCATGGTGCAATGTCTGATGACCGATGTCTCAGCTTCCATTGCAGCACAAGCAACACGCATCCAACGCCTGAGTGCTGCCATGCAAGCTCAGACTGCTGCCATTATGGCTGTGGATACCAGTGTGCAAAGAGGCTTCCAGGGCATCATATCAGTCCAGTAATCTGTTCTCCAAAGGAATACTTGGATTGCTGAGGCGCGCTCCAGGAAAGTGGCAGTGGCTCCATAAATTAGGCACCTGCTGTCCTCTCTCAGGATGAGAACATTCGTGCTCCCACCCTTGCCCCTACACCAGTACCCTTGCTATTGCCTGCCTGCTAGCCAGCCCCAACCCAACCCAGTATTGATTGTCACTGAAGTTGAGGTAAGAGAATTGCTCCCTAAAGACTCTGTACGGATATGGCCTCCTGCTGAGAGCCCTTCTTCCCCTCCTCCTCCTTCTTCTAGCAGCTTGTCCTTCTCTGCATGGCCTCTCTTCATGCTCCCAGTCATGCTCAATTCCAACAGGAAGGCCACCCATGTCTGCAAGCAACTTGTTTCAGCACAAGCCTTTAAAGCACCAAAAAATTACCAGCCAGACCACTCCCTGTAGACTATTCACACTTTAGACAAGTACAGGAAAACTCCAAAAACATGTAGAATTGCACCAGCAGTCAAAAGAAATAATCCAGCAACTAACCTATAAGTAATTCATGATTCATTTAAGTAGCGCTGGTGGGGGGATTGCTTCTTCATGCCGTTTAATGTCATGTTCAGCTGTGCGAGGTTAAGAGAGGGCATAGGCTAGACCATGGCATTTGAAAATGGCAGCGCTGGCATCAAATCAGCATTGCACACTGATTGACATCATAATCTGCCTGCTCTGCATTCTGCTCGCAGTCGTTAGGTGTGCGCGCGCAAACCCCTTTACCACAATGGTGTCCGGCGCACTTCCTATTGGAAGTGTGCATGCGCATCTCGGACGCCATTTTCGAGCATTAGGAGATCGATTAGCACCTAAAAAAATTGGATCCCCCTAAGACTCTTGCTGCAAACTATCAACCACACACCTCAGTACCTCCTACCACTGTAGGGGAAGTAAAAGGCTACGACTAAAATAGCACTCAAAAGTAGGCACAAAGGGGAGGCATGGTACTTTTAAACAATGGAAGGTTGTCATATTTGTTGTCAATGAGGTATTTTTGACAGTGGCAGGTTATATACAGAATGATCTAGGGCAAGGTGGGGGCATGCCAGTGTGAAGGAGTAGCAGAATAATCTCAAAATCAAAGCCTTGGTAGTTAGGGAAGAGAGATAAATGTCAGCAAGTGACTGATGGCAGTACTCATTTGGCAATGAGCTCAGATCTTAGTCAGCTTAAGGACTCCCTTATGAGCTGTGGCAACAGCTATCTGGTAGCTGACACAACACAGCTGCTGCTTCATTCAGAAGGTGCATTGCTGAGTTCCCTTATCTGGATCTGTGGTCAGGGAAGCATGGGTACTAACCAGTAGAGACCAGAGACCACCTATGGTGCCTGTTCAGCCTGGCATCTCTGTGGTGACCCTCCTGATCCTGCTGTTCTTTGTCCAAAGAGCAGAAGATTGAGGGAATCTTCACTGGTTGCCAAAGCCAAGACCATAAGTTTGAACTTTAAAAAATGTTTTAAAATACTTAAGTATATGGGGCTGAAATTGCTGGGGTTTGGAAGAGTTAAAACCCAATGGACCATGGGGACAAGCTGGTAGGAATTTAGGGCAGAACCCAGATCTTCTGGGTTTCTGCTCCATTAACGATACCGTGGTAAATCCCAATCATTGGGAGAAGAGGGGAGCCTTCCGCTAGCTCCCCTTATGTCTAACAGAGATTTTGGGGCCATGCCTAGGGCACTCCCAGGCTACCCAACAGAATTTGTGTTTGCTGAGAGCAGGTGGGCATTCCATACTGAGCCTTCCCAAGGCTATAAACATTTCAAGGAGCATAGGTAATTGATCCCAGAAACCATCAATTACCTCATAATGCTCACATTGATTTCCATGCGACAAACTGAAATTTTTGTTAAGATTAATTTTTGGCCTGCAACAGGCTTCTGGTTCACCCAACCCCGCCACTCTGATTTTCCCGTACTTCTTGGGGATGGGAACCTCTGCAGAGCTTCTATAGGTGCGGATAGCTAGTCCCTATTATTAAACTGACTCCGTCCTGGGATTTGGGATGGGAGCAACATTGTCCCCAGTGGGGATACGGTAGCATAATGGTTATGTTACTGGACTAGTAATCCAGATGCCTGGACTAATGATCTGGAGACGTGAGTTAAACTCCCATCACGGGGAATTTAAATTCAGTTAATTAAATAAATCTGGAATAAATAATGGTGAAAACTACTGGATTGTCAAAAAAAACATCTGGTTCACGAATGTCCTTTAGGGAAGGAAAGTGCCAACCCGGTGAAGCTACAACACAGGACTGCATACGTGCTAAACAGTGAAAACAGCATGCTATAGACAGAGCTAAGTGATCCCACAACCAATGGATCAGATCAAAGCTCTGCAATCCTGCCACATTCAGTCGTGAATGGTGAATTAAACAACTAATGGGAGGAGGAGGTGCCATGAACATCCCCATCCTCAATGATGGCAGAGCCCAGCATATGAGTGCAAAAGACAAGGCTGAAGCATTTGCAACCATCTTCAGCAGAAGTGCCAAGTGGATGATGAGATCCTCACCATCACCGAAGCAAGTTTTCAGCCAATTCGATTCACTCCATGTGATATCAAGAAACGGCTGAGCGCACTGCATACAGCAAGGGCTATAGGCCCCGACAATATCCCGGCTGTCATGCTGAAGAATTGTTCTCCAAAACTAGCCGCGCCTCTAGCCAAGCTGTTCCAGTACTGCTAAAACACTGGCAACTATCCGATATTGTGGAAAATTGCCCAGGAATGTCCTGACCACAAAAAGTAGGAAAAATCCAATCCAGCCAATTACCGCCCCATCCGTCTACTCTCAATCATCAGGAAGGTGTCGTTGACAGTGCTATCAAGCAGCACCTGCTCCTAATGCTCAGTTTGGATTCCGCCAGGACCACTTGGCTTCAGACCTCATTACAACCTTGGTCCAAACATGGACAAAAGAGCTGAATTCCAGAGGTGAGGTATTTGACCAAGTGTGGCTTTAAGGAGCCCTAGTAAAATGGGAATCAGGAGGATAACTCTCCACTGACTGGAATCATACCTAGCACAAAGGAAGATGGTTGAGGTTGTTGGAGGCCAATCATCTCAGCCCCAGAACATCGCTGCAGGAGTTCCTCAGGGCAGTGTCCTAGGCCGAACCATCTTCAGCTGCTTCATCAATGACCTTCTCTCCATTATACAGTCAGAAGTGGGGATGTTCGCTGATTGTACAGTGTTCAGTTCTATTCGCAACTCCTCAGAAAATGAAGCAGTCTATGCCCGCATGCAGCAAGACCTGGACAACATTCAGGCTTGGGCTGATAAGTGGCAAGTAACGTTCGCGCCACACAAGTGCCAGGCAGTGACTATCTCCAACAAGCAAGAGTCTAACCACCATCCCTTGACATTCAGCAGCTTTACCATCACTGAATCCCCCACCATCAACATCCTGGGGGGTCACCATTGACCAGAAACTTAACTAGACCGCCCACGTAAATACTGTGGCTACAAGAGCAGGTCAGAGACTGGGTATTCTGTGGTGAGTGTCTCACCTCCTGACCATCATCTACAAGGCACAAGTCAGGAGTGTGATGGAATGCTCTCCACTTGCCTGGATGAATGGAGCTCCAGCAACACTCAAGAAGCTCGACACCATCCAGGACAAAGCAGCCCGCTTGATTGGCACCCCATCCACCACCTTAAACATTCACTCCCTCCCCCACCTGCGTACCACGGCTGCAGTGTGTACCATCTACAAGATGCACTGCAGCAACTCGCCAAGCCTTCTTCGACAGCACCTCCCAAACCCACAACCTCTACCACCTAGAAGGACAAGGGCAGCAGGTGCATGTGAACACCACCACCTGCAAGTTCCCCTCCAAGTCACACACCATCCTGACTTGGAAATATATCATTGTTCCTTCATAGTCGCTGGGTCAAAATCCTGAAACTCCCTCCCTAACAGCACCATGGGAGGACCTTCACTACATGGACTGCAGTGGCTCAAGAAGGCAGCTCACCACCACCTTCTCAAGGGCAATTAGGGATGGGCAATAAATGCTGGCCTTGCCGCATGGTCTCACAGTTTAACGGGAACATTGATGTCAGGTTCCACATACGCTGATGATACCCAGCTCTACTTCACCACCACTGCTCTCAATCACTCCACTGCCTTTGTGTTGATATCCAGTTTTTAATGAGCCAAAATTTCCTCCAATTAACCATTGGGAAAACCAAAATCATTGCCTTCAGCCCCACCATGAATTCCGATTCCTAGCCACCGATTCCATAACCCTCCTTGGCCACTATTTCAGGTCGAACCAGACTGTTTGCAACCTCCACATCTTATTTAACAACTGAGCTTCCAACTCCATATCCTCTCCATCACAAAGACCACCCACTTCCACCTCTGTAGTATCGCCCAACTTTGCCCCTACCCAAGCCCATCTGCTGTTGAAACTCTCATCCATACTTTTGTTACCTTCAGACTTGACTATTCCAGTGCTCTTCTGGCTGGCCTCCCATCTTCCACCTTCCATAAAGTTGAGCTCATCCAAAACTCTGGTGCCCATATATTAACCCGCACCAAGTCCCGTTCACCCATCACCCCAATGCTTGCTGACCGACATTGGCTTCTAGTCCAGCAATACCTCGATTTTAAAATACTCATCTTCATGTTAAAATCCCTCCATGGCCTCACCCTGTCCTATCTCTGTAACCTCCTCCAGCTTAACACCCAACGAGAACTCTAGGTTCTACCAGCTCTGGCCCCTTGTGCATCACCTACTTCCTCCATTGGTGGCTGTGCCTTCAGCTGTCTAAGCCCTAAGCTCTGGAATTCCCTCCCTAAACCTCTTCACCTCTCCACCTTTCTCTCCTCTTTTAAGGCGCTGCTTAAAACCTACTTCTTTGACCAAGCATTTGGTCATCTGTCCTTTTGTCTCCTTTTTTGGCTCAGTATCAATTTTTGACTGATTATGCTCCTGTGAAGCACCTTGTGATGTTTACTATGTTAAAGGTGCTATATAAATGCAAGTTGTTATTGTTGTTGTTGTTAAGTTGGTATAAAGCAATGGTTACAGTACTGTAATGTATATACCTTTAAGGGGGGAACTACTTTTTACAGCTCATGTATACTGCAGTACCGGCAGTAACCACACCTGTATATAGCACTGAGTAGTAATCTGTACAGATCAGTTCCAGAGTGAGCCACGTTGAGTAAACACCTGTTGTACCGTTCCCCTGCAGTCTTGTGTCTTATTACTTTCGGACACAACATTGGCGACGAGACAAATTCGATCCTACCTGCAACTCTGCATCACCTCCCAGGGATTCGTTCCTGGAGACCAGAAGATTGGAGGTCAAAGCCAGGGACACGGGCATCGACCACGGGCAACCGCCCAGTCATCCAGCAGAGACTCGAGAATTGCAGGGGAGGCTGTTGAGAGCCAGGCTTGGCTTTCCAGTCGCGGTGGTCCAGCGAAACGGGCTGGCAACAGGTAGTGAGCAGACTCTTCCCGGACAGCGGCGGGCTAGAGCCCGACCGAGCGGCACAGCAAAGGGCCGAGCAGCGTCGACGGGGGAGAGAGAGAGAGGGTAGAGCGCACAGGGCGCAGCCGGTGTTCAGGGGCCGAGCAGCGTCGTGGAGAGGGAGAGAGAGATGCGCAGAAACCCACGAGGCGCCGCCATTGCCACGAGGGCCGCCGAGAGTGGCGTTGGCAGCAGCGCAGGAGAAGCGCGTGAAACCTATAAGGCACCGCCATTGCCACAAGGACCGCCGAGAGCGGCGTTGGCAGCAGAGGGGGAAGAAAGAAAGTGCGGGAGACGCCATTTTAAGTCATTTTAAACCACACCCAAAATGCCGAAGAGTGGCAGTATCACCGCATTTGACAATGAAGTTGAAGATTGGACTACATATGTCGAACGAATAGAGGTATACAGCAAGGCAAATGAGGTGTCAGATGACAAGAAAGCGCCGGTATTGTTAAATTTAATGGATGCAAAGACGTATGGCTTATTACGAAATCTAGTAACCACAGCGAAGCCAGTGGAAAAGAGTTTTGGAGACATAGTGACGATACTACAGGAATATTTAAACCCCACACCGCTGCTGATAGCAGAAAGATTCAAGTTTCACAAACGGAACCAGCATAAGGATGAAAGCAATGCTGAATATTTAACAGAACTGCGCAAACTATCGAAACACTGCCAGTTTGGAACGGGACTGGCAGATACCTTAAGGGAAAAGTTTGTGAGTGGGCTTCAAAGTGAAGGAACCCAGAAACGGCTTTTATCTGAAAAGGACCTTACGCTGGACAAGGCTTTCAGCATTGCGGTATCATATGAAGCAGCAGCACGGGGCGCTGCAGAGATACAACAGAGACCGCAAGAATATGGCACAAACGAAATGTCATACAGAACACGACCACAATGATTGCTGGTTCAAAGACAAAGTGTGCAGACAGTGTGGAAACGTAGGACACATAGCACGAGTCTGCAGGTCGGGAAAGAAAACCAGCAATAAGAAATCTCCAAAAGAAAAGTACAAGAAGGTACATAAGGTGACGGAGAATAGTTCAGATGAACAAAAGAGTGATACCGACTCCGAAAACAGGGAGCTGAGTTGTCTGAAACTACATAATGTGATCAAAACGGAGGATCACCGAACCATTTGGGTCACTCTCAAGATAGCAGGAGTCCAGGTAAAAATGGAATTGGACACAGGATCAGCCCTAACAGTCATAAACCGACGGGACTACGAGCGGCTATTCTCACACATACCCTTGAGAGAGACAAAAATTATTTTGAAGACGTACACGGGGCAAAAAGTCTACCCCAAAGGAAAAATAAGGGTGACCGTTATATATAACGGTAAGGAAACACCAAAACTAGACCTGTATGTATTGCAAGATGGAGGACCACCATTACTGGGACGTGAATGGATCCGGAAAATACAGCTGGATTGGCATTCCATACAATCACTGACTGTGGCTGCCAAAAAGGATGACGACGTCACACCTGGGCGACTGTCAAAGATCCTAACCGACGCGCAAGAAGTGTTCCAGCAATGACTCGGAACACTAAAAGGCATGACAGCAACAATTAAAATCGAAGAAAACGCAAGCCCAAATTTTTTTAAGGACCTTATGCGATCCACCCAGCTGTCGAAGCAGAGCTGGAGGGTTTGGAACGTTCAGGAGTACTGTCCAAGGTAGACTGGAGCGAGTGGGCTACACCCATCGTCCCTGTGATGAAAAAGCCGTTGAGCAGCACGCCTGGGGAACCAAGGAAGGTTCGCATCTCAAGGGACTTTAAGGTAACAGTGAACCCAGTCCTTCACACCGTACAATATCCACTTCCGCGGATTGAAGATATTTTCGCCTCGCTAGCTGGAGGGAAACGCTTCACTAAGATTGATCTGGCCCAGGCGTATCTGCAAATTGAGGTAGAAGAAACATCAAAAAAATACCTCACAATCAACACCCATAAAGGTCTCTACCAATACAACCGGCTGGTATTCGGGGTAGCATCAGCTCCGGCTATTTGGCAGAGGGCAATGGAACAAGTCCTGCAAGGGATCCCAGGAACCCAGTGTTATTTGGACGACATCCTGGTCACGGGTGAAAATGACAGTGATCACCTCGCCAACCTGGAGCAGGTGCTCACTAGATTGAAGGAATATGGGCTCCGAGCTAACCGCCCCAAATGCGAGTTTTTTAAAAAACAGATCTCGTATTGTGGCCACGTTATCGATAAAGAGGGGTTACATAAGTCTCCAGAAAAGACTGAGGCAGTAGTCAAGGCTCCAGCACCGGAAAACGTGTCACAACTGAGGTTGTTCCTCGGGCTGGTAAACTACTACCATAAGTTCTTGCCAAATTTGTCTACAATACAACACCCACTGAACACCCTGCTGCAAACTGGGGTGCCATGGAAGTGGAGTGACGAATGTAAACGAGCTTTCCAGAAGAGCAAAACACTAATCACATCGAAAGAGGTATTGGCCCATTTCAACCCAGCACTACCAATTCAGTTGGCATGTGATGCGTCACCCTACGGCATTGGAGCGGTGCTGTCGCACAAATTCTCGGACGGCTCAGAGAGGCCAATAGCCTTTGCGTCACGATCACTAACCTCAGCCGAGCGTAACTGCACCCAGATTGACAGGGAGGCCCTCAGCCTAGTGTGGGGAGTGAAAAAGTTCAATCACTATCTGCACGGGCAGAACTTCACCTTGCTGACTGACCACCAGCCTCTTGTCTCCATTTTTAATCCGAAGAAGGGCGTTCCGGTGATGACTGCGCAACGACTACAAAGATGGTCACTCTTTCTAGGGGCGCACCACTATGAGATTGAATATAAGGGCACGAAACAGCATGGAAATGCTGATGGGCTATCACGCCTGCCACAGCCTACTGCAGAGGAAGCACCAGCAGTGGATCCTGTTGAAATATTTCATTCGACTATAGTTGAATACCTACCGGTAATTAATGCTCGTATAGAACAAGAGACCCGAAATGACCCAACACTGTCTCGGGTATATGATTTGACGGTGAAGGGATGGCCAGCACATGGCGACTCACTGTTGCCAGCATTCTCGACAAGAAGAGAACAGCTGTCAGTGTGCCGGGCGACCTTGATGTGTGGATCCCGAGTGGTAATTCCACCCAAGTTAAGGGATAGAGTGCTCAATGAGCTTCATGAGGGTCATCTGGGAGTGGTAAAAATGAAAAGCCTTGCCAGGGCTTATGTGTGGTGGCCGGGAATCGATAAACAAATCGAGGACCTGACCAAGAGCTGCTCAGGATGCCAGAAAGTCCAAAATGCACCACCACAGGCCCCTCTACACCCATGGGAGTGGCCCTCATCTCCATGGCAACGGGTGCATATTGATTTTGCTGGTCCATTCATGGACTCAATGTTTTTAATAGCTGTGGACGCGCACTCGAAATGGCCTGAGGTCATCAAAATGTCCTCCACCACCACGGAGAAAACTATTGCAGTCCTACGGACCATTTTTGCCAGGAATGTCTTGCCAGAACAGATTTGCTCCGATAACTGACCACAGTTTATGTCCGAAGACTTCCGGAGGTTTATGAAGAAGAATGGGATAAGGCATTACACAGCCGCCCCGTATCATCCAGCCACAAATGGGTTGGCTGAGAGGTTCGTACAAACCTTTAAGAAGGCAATAAAGGCTATGTACAATGACAACATTCAGCTGCAGCATAAGGTGGACAATTTCCTGTTCGCCTACCGGAATGTGACACATGCAATCACCAACCAGGCCCCGGCCATGATGCTCTTTAACCGAAGGTTAAGATCTTGCCTGGATTTGCTCAGACCAAACGTACGAAGAGATGTTGAGAGTAAGCAATTCCAGCACATCCATGAGAAGCCAACAAGGAGCTTCAGTGTAGGGCAACCAGTCTTGGCCCGCGACTACTGAACAGAAAAATGGCAACCAGGAACGATATGCACACGGCAGGGCCCACTAATGTACACAGTGGACGTTGGGGAGAACATCGTGAGACGCCATGCTGACCAGGTCCTAGAGTCACAGGAACAATTCAACCCCATGTCTCGCCCATACGTACCTGGTGAGGAACCCGACGTACAAGTTGAATCTACCCCAGAAACAGTAGCATCGGAAGCTGATGACCCAACCGACAACAGGGTGCCAGAATCGCCTCCGCACCAAGAGCGAGGCACTCGGGAAAGGCGCTATCCAGAAAGGATCAGGAAGCCTCCCCAAAGACTGAATATATAAATGGACTATTTTCAGCTAACGTTGTATGTTAAAAGTGTTAATTGTAATTAGTTTGATATTTAATTGTTAAATGAGTGTTATGGTACTGTTAATCTAAAAGGGGAGGAATTGTAATGTATATACCTTTAAGGGGGGGAACTACTTTTTACAGCTCATGTATACTGCAGTACCGGCAGTAACCACACCTGTATATAGCACTGAGTAGTAACCTGTACAGTTCAGTTCCAGAGTGAGCCACGTTAAGTAAACACCTGTTGTACCGTTCCCCTGCAGTCTTGTGTCTTATTACTTTCGGACACAACTAAGTACTGTGTGCAGTTTTGAGCACTCCATTGTAGAAAGGACATAAAATCAAAGAGAGTGTAGATTCACCAGAATGATATCAGGGATACAAAACTATAGTTGTGAGGAAAGACTTGAGATACTGGGATTATTTTCACTGGGACAGGGAAGGCTAAGAGGAGATTTAACAATTTTTTTTATAATTATGAACAGTTTTGATAGGGTCAATAGGGAAAGACAATGGGGGAGAAATTCGGCATGTTAAAGCCCCCAGATAGTGCCTGGCGGGGGCGCTAACGGGGTGCTCAGGCAGTAGCGACGCGGCGAATTCGCTGGCCCTGTAGCGCTGGTGATAACAGTTAGCGCCTCGGCACCTTTTGGCATGCAATTGGTGATGTCAGCGAGCGTGCAATGCTCACTGGGCACCCGATCTGCAAACTTTAGTAGCGCCCCCCGCCTCACGCTGACAACGCCAGGGAGTGGAGGTGCAAACCAGCCGGCTGACGGCTGGCGGGGTGCTACTTAAAGGGATGCGCCCCAGCTGTCAAGAAACTTCCATTCCAAAGATCAGTTGTGAATGGCAGAGAGCACAGGATGTATTTGCAGCCAAATAAAGGCTGCTTAGTCCCCAGAGTGTTGCGGGCTGTCAAAGGAATTTGCATTTCATCCCACAGCATATGGCTGTTCTGCACTTCCCGAATCATTGGGGGCTGGTGTGCAGACTCCAGTGACCCTCCTATTTAATGGCTGGAAGGTGCCTTCGCCAATGCTCACTCCCGATTATACAACACCTCATATTCCTTATTGCTTGGAGCCTAACGCCACTCACCTACACCATTAGCACCTGATTTAGCACTCCCCTACATTCTTTGAGCACTGAGACTGAATTTAGTGGGCAGCGAGGTTGATTAGCGCCTGGCGCTAAACTTCCAACTTCGCAAAAGTTAGCACCCTTTCCTGGATGCTACTGAATTTCTAGCCCAATTTCTCTGGCTGGAGAATCAGTGATAAGGCGTCATCAAGAAAGTGAAGAAAGAGCTTAAGAACATTTTCTTTACTCAGAGAATTGATAGACTATTGAATTCTTTGCCACAGTGAATAGTTGAGACAGAGGCCATTGTATCTTTTAAGAGAAAAGTAGATAAACATTTGAAACAGAGGAAGGTAGAGTCAATGAAGAGACAGTGGGACATTGGGAGTGGGATTAGCTTTGAATTGCTCTAGCAAAGAGCTGGCACAGACTCAATGGACTAAATGGCTTCCTTCTGTCCTGTAAACTTCTATGGTTCTATTGTTAAAATGGTAACAACAATTTTTTTTTCATTTATTCATTCGCAGGATGTGGACGTTGCTGGCAATGCCAGCATTTATTGCCCATACATAATTGCTCTTGAGAAGGTGGTGGTGAGCCGTCTTCTTGAACCACTGAAGTCCGTGTAGTAAGGTACTGTTAGGTAGTGACTTCCAGAATTTTGACCTAGTGATGATGAAGGAATGGCGCTATATTTCCAAGTCAGGAAGGTGTGTGACTTGGAGGGAAACTTCGAGGTGGTGGTGTTACTATGCACCTGCTGCCATTGTCCTAGGTGGTAGAGATCGTGAGTTTGGGAGTTGCTGTTGAAGAAGCCTTGGCGAGTTGCTGCAGTGCATCTTGTAGATGGTACACACTGTAGCCACGTTGCACCGATGGTGGATGGAGTGAATATTTAATAATGCCTGCATAACACAATTTGCATTTCCAAGTACAGCAATAGCATGTGTTGGAGAGAAATGTTAAGAAGTTTTTATGCCAATGGGAGAAAAAATACTTACCTGCTGACTGAATCAAAGAACAGATTAAAGAATTCACTGCCTAAAAATACTATTAAATCTCTAGTAACTCAAAAATAAGTGAAACAAAAACAGACTAAATTAACGTATGTAATATCCCATAATATGCACAACATATTAAGATATATTTTTTTAATCTGGAAGTAGTTTGCCATGTTTAGCCTTTACATTTATAATCTTTCCTTGGTAGCAAAACAACGTCTTGGTCATCTTCATTGTGGACTTCGAGGAAGGGTGCCACTAACACCTTTCTTTTCAAATACTGATTGAGCTGTTGCTCATTTACAGCTTTTCTTTATTTTAATTCTTAGCAAATAACTTTTTTTTTACAGCAATCTCATTGTTTGCCAATTGGAAAGAAAGCACGGCTATGTTATAATTGGTTATGATTCAAACATGTTTTTGGGTTTTAAAAAGAGGAACAAATCATTCTAACGTGCAATTTCAAAAACAGTTAGCTTCAAGGACAGTAGAAAGGGTTTATGAGTGGTGCTGGGAAATACACTGCAGCTGTCAGATAACCCTTTACTGCTTTAACAGCAGCATCGCATCAGGTGTTTTCACAGGAGGTCCTTATGAAAATCTAAAACATCAACATAGGCCTCCTCAACAATCTAAGTGAAAACTTCTAAGTTTTTGAGGAAACTATTAAATAACACTTCCCTTGACTTAGTTATGATTCTGAATCACAAACTAGTCATGAAATGAGATGATCACATTGAAACATGTAAATATTTATCCAGTTAAACGGATTAAAATAAGATGGCAAAACAGGCCAAACAATACAATTCCACATGGGATACATTTGTTGCACATGGTTCCAGTTGACTTGGAATTAAAATAAGAAACACTTAAATAATTTACCGGACTAAAAATTTGATAGCCCCGGAAAACGGGTATGGGGATCACAATGCACCTGATAATTACAAAGATTACAGCGTTCAGCCCAGCTCTGAATGCCCTGCTGTGTGGCTTGACGCTCAGCAGGGGGCCCAATTTTATGCGAGGCTAGCTCCAATTAAAGCTACGTCTTAAAGGCAATCTGCATCTCTTAAAGGGGAGGTGCATTCTGCCTGCAGCAGCTTATGCAACTGGTTGTTGAGGCAAGGGTCAGAAACAGAAAGAGTGGATAATGGCCCAACAGGCCAAAGAAAGGGCTCCAAGGCTCTCAGACACAGCACTCGAGGCCTTAGTGCAAAGGGTGGAAAGGAGGAGACAGGTCCTCTATCTGCAGGAGGTCCTCCAAACACACACTGCGAAGGCAGTGGGAGCAGATAGCCAATGAGGTCAATGCCAGCAGGCTTGCCCCAAGGACATGGATGCAGTGCCGAAAGAAGTTTAATGACCTCACGCATGTGGTCAAGGTCAGTGAATGCATCTTCAATCACCTCCCACCAATTACACCACTAGCCTCACACACTGTACCACACCCCCATCACTCAACTACCAAAAATCTCTATCAATCATGACTCAAACCTCACATTCAGAGCTTCATCTCAGCATCACAGACTTACCACTGCTGTAAGCCTCACACCCATATCTCACACCTTACAGACACTGCCAGTTATTTATCCATGACAGGCACATCGCCCAAATACATTGCACCGCACTCACTGACACATTTCCCTCTCTCTTGCAGGGTGAGGTGGCTCATAACCGCAGGGAACTGTAGCTAAGCAGGGGACAGGTAAGCCTGCATATTCTTACCCAGCTGGAGGAGACGGTGCTCGACATTATTTTCAGGGCCTTCACTGAGGCCGTGGCAAGTGGCGAGGCTAAAACCATTGAAGATGGCGGTATGCTCATACTTAATCCTCCTTCTCACATCCCACTTCCCCCTCATACCACAACCTCTTCTCATTAACAAGCTGCTGATGGTGTAAGCATGCACATCTTGCTTTCCCCTCTGCCTCCTGTCACCACAACTCTTGTGGCTTTCTCATTTCAGATACACAGAACTCCAACCTTGCCAGCCAGTGCAGGAAGAGGAAGAGGAGAGTGATAGAGAAGAAGAGACACTGTCACTCGATCTCACACTCGCAGGCACCAGCTCAGATACTGGCACTCCACGTACTTTAGAGGGTGGTATAGAGGCAGGATCTGCACGTGGTGTGTCACCGGACATGAGTGGCCTGCAGCCAGGGCAGGGGGAAAGTTTAGCATAGGTGCCAGCTTCTCAGAGGGCGAGATCGCATGCGAGTTCTGCTGCAGAGGTCTCAGATGAGGACTTTGATGTGGTGGCCTACAGAAGAAGGGTGACTGGCATGCACACAGAAATTCTAGGTGCAATGGCAGGCCTGCCAGAGAGCGTGTTGTCACTGTCAAAGAGCATGGAGGAGTCTGCTACTAACATTGCACAGGGCTTTGCGTAGAGCTTGGAGCCAATGATTTCCAGAATGAAAGTGATGGGCAACTCTATTAGCGCACTTGTTGTCCCAACAATGGTGCAGTGTCTGATGGCTGATGTCTCAGCCTCCATTGCAGCACAAGTGGAAGTGACCCAACGTCTGAGTGCTGCAGCGGAAGCTTAGACTGAAGACATGCAAGCTCAGACTGCTCTCATGCAGGCTCAGCTTGCTGCCATCGTGGCTGTGGAAAGGGGTTTGCAGGGTGTCACAGCAGTTCAGGAATCTGTCCTCCAACAAATTACTTGGATTGTTGAGGTGCTGACCTGGGGGAGTGGCAGTGGCTCCGTGGAGCAAGAACCTGCTATCCCTTCTCAGGATGACAGCATTCACCACAGCATTCACCACAGCCACTCTGTCAGTGCCTTTGCTGTTGCCTGTCAGCCAGCCAGCCCAGACTGATACCCGAACTCCAAGGGTTAAATTACGAGGAGAGATTACACAAATTAGGGTTGTATTCCCTGGAATTTAGAAGGATAAGGGGTGATTTGATCGAAGTTTTCAAGATATTAAGGGGAACAAAATAGGGTAGATAGAGAGAAACTATTTCTGCTGGTTGAGGAGTCTAGGACTAGGGGGCATAGTCTAAAAATTAGAGCCAGACCTTTCAGGAGTGAAATTAGGAAACACTTGTACACACAAAAGGTGGTGGAAGTTTGGAACTCTCTTCTGCAAACGCCAATTGATGCTAGATCAATTGTTAATTTTAAATCTGAGATTGATAGATTTTTGTTAACCAAAGGTATTAAGGGATATAGGGCAAAGGTGGATATAAGGAGTTAGGTCGCAGATTAGCCATCATCTCATTGAATGGTGGAACAGGCTCGAGGGGCTAAATGGTCTACTCCTGTTCCTATGTTCCTATCTTCCTAACAAGGCTCGATACAAATTTAACATAATGGAAAGTGGTAGTTATATTAAAAGATCACAATAATACAGTTTATTTTACAAGACCATCTTAACACATCTATCCAAAAAGAAAAAAGCTAGTCCCCCTCCCCCAACACAGCAACCAACTGTTTCTTTAAAGACTCATTTTTTTGCCTTTACTATACACTTTCTGAAAGTCTATTCAAAGTGTTGATTACTCTTTGGAGACAGCTCTGCCTTCTCAGACCAGTAGTTGCACTGTAAATGTACCTTAGGTCACTCAGTATATCAAGAGCCGCTAACAGTTTCTGCAGTCAACCATGTCACCAGCGGCGGCAGGCAGCGAGAGGCGGGACCTGTGGGAGACTCGGCGGCGAGGTAATAAAAGTGGCAGCGGGGCCAGGAGAGGCCTCAGAGCAGCGGCGGCAGGCAGCGAGAGGCGGGACCTGTGGGAGACTTGGCGGCGAGGTAATAAAAGCGGCAGCAGGGCCAGGAGAGGCCTCAGAGCAGCGGCGGCAGGCAGCAAGAGGCGGGACCTGTGGGAGACTCGGTGGCGAGGTAATAAAAGCGGCAGCGGGGCCAGGAGAGGCATACCAAATTCCAGTCTGCGAGCTCAGAAGTTGCAGAGAGGTAAAAAGTAATCGGGGTGTGACGTCACCAGGGAGCAGGTAAGTGATTGGTTGGTGAGTATTTCTCTCTTTTCATTACAAGCTTGAATTCTGTGGTGTTAAATTTCTAGGGGCTCTGTGTTGTAGTGAGGACAGTTGGTAAATAAAGCGCCCTAGAGTGTACCTGTAACTGGGGTATTGAATAAATTTTTAGATTAATTAAAGGAGTAAGTCATGGCAGGAGAGCTCAGACCCGTGTTCTGCTCCTCTTGCTCTATGCCGGAAGTCAGGGACGCTGCCAGTGTCCCTGGCGACCATGTGTGCGGGAAATGCATCCAGCTGCAGCTACTTGTAGACCGCATTGTGGCGCTCGAGCTGCGGGTGGATGAGTTTTGGAGCATGCGCGATGCTGAGAGGGTCGTGGATAGCACGTTTAGCGAGTTGTTCACGCCTCAGGGTAGGGCTGCACAGGGGGTGACCATCAGGCGGAGCAACAGAGGCAGGCAGGAAGTGCAGGGGCCCCCTGCGGACATCCCCCTTTCAAACAGGTACACCAAGTTGGATACTGTTGAGGGGGATGACTCACCAGGGGAAGGCAGCAGCAGCCAGCTTCCTGGCACCAGGGACGCTTCTGCTGCTCAGAAAGGGAGGAAAAAGAGTGGGAGAGCAATAGTGGTAGGGGATTCTATCATAAGGGGAACAGATAGGCGTTTCTGTGGCCGCAAACGTGACTCCAGGATGGTTTGTTGCCTCCCTGGGGCCAGGGTCATGGATGTCACTGTGCGGCTACAGGGCATTCTTAAGGGGGAGGGTGAGCAGGCAGAGGTCGTGGTCCACATTGGGACCAATGACATAGGTAGGAAGGGGGATGAGGTCCTGCATCAAGAATTTAGGGAGCTAGGTAACAGATTAAAGAGCAGGACCTCAAAGGTTGTAATCTCTGGATTACTCCCAGTGCCACGTGCTAGTGAGTATAGGAATAGGAGGATAGAGCAGATGAATGCGTGGCTAAAGAGTTGGTGTAGGGGGGAGGGTTTTACTTTCCTGGATCACTGGGCTTGCTTCTGGGGAAGGTGGGACTTGTACAAGTCGGACGGGTTGCACCTGAACCAGAGCGGGACAAATATCCTTGTGGGGAGGTTTGCTAGCACTGTTGGGGGGGGTTTAAACTAACTTGGCAGGGGGATGGGATACAGAGGGGAGCTGAAATAGGGGGTGATGTGCTGCCAATTATAGAGAAAAAAACAAGTCAGCTTGGTAGACAGGGCAAATATACAAGGGCAAGGCTGGATGGCATCTATTTTAATGCGAGGAGTCTTGCAAATAAGGTGGATGAACTGAAGGTGTTGATAAACACATGGGAGTATGATATTGTTGCTATCACGGAGACATGGTTGAGGGAGGGGCAAGACTGGCAGCTCAATATTCCGGGGTACAGAATCTTCAGGCGAGACAGGGGGGGGGGGGTATAAGAGGAGGGGGTGTAGCAATATTAATTAAGGAGTCAATTACTGCAGTAAGGAGGGATGACATATTAGCAGGTTCCTCTAATGAGGCCATATGGGTGGAGCTTAAAAACAAGAAGGGGGCAAGCACTTTGCTGGGAGTGTACTATAGGCCTCCAAACAGTCAGGGGGAGATAGAGGAACAGATATGTAGGCAAATCTCAGAGAAATGTGCAAATAATAGGGTAATAATAATGGGGGATTTCAACTTCCCCACTATTAACTGGGATAGTCAGAGTGTGAAAGGCACAGAGGGTGTAGAATTCTTAAAGTGCATCCAGGAGAGCTTTTTGAGCCAGCATGTAGAAGGTCCTACAAGAGAGGGGGTGGTACTGGACCTAATTCTAGGGAATGTGGCCGGCCAAGTGGAAGAAGTGCTAGTAGGTGAGCACTTTGGTGACAGTGACCATAATATGGTGAGATTTAAGGTGGTCATGGAAAAGGACAGGGATGGGCCGGAAATAAAGGTTCTAAGGCCTAGAAATTCGGTAGGCTTAGCGCCGCATTTGAGGCGCTAGAGGGCCTAGCGCCGGAGTTATGGCCAGTTGAGAAATTCCCTTGGGCCCTAAATCGGCGTTGCACCGGTAGCGCTGCGCCGGCACCGATGACGTCATCGGTGTGCGCAGCGTCCCGGTTGCCGTGGTAACCCGGCCCCAAGCCGAAATTCAGTTGCGCCCGCCTCGTCCGTGGCAGGCGCAACTAAGACTCTGGCAACAGAGTCTTCCCCCAGTGTGCGCCGGCGCATAAAGGTGGAGCGGCGGCCGGCCGCGTTCCCGGCGGCCGCCTGCCCGCACCTCCCTTCCCGGACTCCTGCATTCCCCCCCCGCGGCCCTGATCAGTGTCTGATGCGAGCCCGGCACTTCCCCGAGGTGCCGGGCTCAGATGTCGGGTCAATCCGCCGGACAGTTGTCGGCTGCAGGCAGCTCCTCCTTAACAGGAGGAGGAGGCCTGCAGTTCCCCCGCCTGCCGCACCGCATCAGGTGCCGCAGCGGGGGATTAGCGCCGGGAAACCCAAGTTCACGCCCGTTTTGAGGCGCTAAAGGAGGGTTTTAGCGCCCGCCGCCGTCTGGGCCCGGCGCACCCGAATTTTCGTCGCGCGCTGCCGCATTACCGCTGGCGCAAACTTTCTGGCGCTACAGCCCTGGCAAGACCAGAACCCAATTTCTAGGCCTAAATTGGGGGAAGGCCGATTTTAATAGGATAAGGCAGGATCTGGCCAAAATGGACTGGGATCAGCTACTTGTAGGAAAATCCGCATCGGAGCAATGGGAGGCTTTCAGAAGGGAGATTGAGATCATACAATGGCAACATGTTCCCGTAAAGGTCAAGGGTGGTTCCAAAAACCACAGGGAACCTTGGATGTCAGGGGATATACGAGAATGGATTAGAAAAAAAAGGAGGGCTTTTGGCAGATACAAAAGGCTAAAGACGGAGGAAGCCCTAGAGGAGTACAAAAAGTGCAGGGGGATACTTAAAAAAGAAATTAGGAGATCAAGGAAGGGCCATGAAATAACACTGGTGAGCAAAATAAAGGAAAATCCTAAGATGTTTTATAAGTATATTAAGGGTAAGAGGATAACTAGGGAAAAAATAGGGCCCATTAGGGACAAAAGTGGCAATCTGTGTGTGGAGCCGGAAGATGTAGGAGGGGTTCTAAATGAATTTTTTGCATCTGTTTTCACTATGGAGAGGGACGATGTAGACATAGAAATAGGGCGGGGGGACTGTGATATGCTCGAACACATTAACATCGAGAGGGAGGAGGTATTGGCGGTTTTAGCAGGCCTAAAAATGGATAAATCCCCAGGCCCGGACTAAATGTATCCCAGGCTGCTGTGTGAGGCAATGGAAGAGATTGCGGGGGCTCTAACACACATATTCAGAACCTCTCTGGCCACAGGGGATGTGCCAGAGGACTGGAGAACCGCTAATGTAGTTCCATTATTCAAGAAGGGGAGTAGGGAAAAACCGGGGAACTACAGGCCAGTGAGCCTAACATCAGTGGTGGGAAAATTATTGGAAAAAATTCTGAGGGACAAAATCAGTCTCCACTTGGAGAGGCAAGGATTAATCAGGGATAGTCAACATGGCTTTGTCAAGGGAAGATCATGTCTGACTAATTTGATTGAACTTTTTGAGGGGGTGACTAGGTGTGTGGATGAGGGCAACGCAGTGGATGTGGTATACATGGATTTCAGTAAGGCCTTCGATAAAGTCCCGCACAGGAGACTGGTCAAGACGGTAAGAGCCCATGGAATCCAGGGTGCCTTGGCACGTTGGATAAAAAACTGGCTTAGTGGCAGAAGGCAGAGGGTGATGGTCGAAGGTTGTTTTTGTGACTGGAAGCCTGTGGCCAGTGGGGTACCACAGGGATCGGTGCTGGGTCCCTTGCTGTTTGTGGTCTATATTAATGACTTGGATATGAATGTAAAAGGTATGATCAGTAAGTTCGCGGATGATACAAAAATTGGTAGGGTGGTAAATAGCGAGGAGGGTAGTCTCAGTCTGCAGGACGATATTGATGGGTTGGTCAGATGGGCGGAACAGTGGCAAATGGAGTTTAACCCGGAAAAGTGCGAGGTGATGCACTTTGGGGGGACTAACAAGGCAAGGGAATACACAATGAATGGTAAGACCCTAGGCAAGACGGAGGGTCAGAGGGATCTGGGCGTGCAAGTACACAGATCCCTGAAGGCGGCGGAACAGGTGGATAAGGTGGTAAAAAAGGCATATGGGATACTTGCCTTCATTAGCCGAGGCATTGAATATAAGAGCAAGGAGGTTATGATGGAGCTGTATAAAACACTGGTTAGGCCACAGCTGGAATACTGTGTGCAGTTCTGGTCGCCACACTACAGGAAGGATGTGATAGCTTTGGAGAGGGTGCAGAGGAGATTCACCAGGATGCTACCAGGGCTGGAACGCTTCAGCTATGAAGAGAGACTGGGCAGATTGGGTTTGTTTTCCTTGGAGCAGAGGAGGCTGAGGGGGGACATGATTGAGGTGTACAAAATTATGAGGGGCATAGATAGGATGGACACTAAGGAGCTTTGGGCTAGATTTTCAGTAGCTTGCGCCAGCAGTTAGCGCCTTAAGAGAAGTGATTTCCGGGCGCTATGCGTGTAGCGCCCGGGCGCAGCGCAGTTTGCGCCCCGCCCCAAATTAAGTTGCCCGTTAGCGCCGGCGCAAAGTTTAGCGGCCGCCCGGATGCGCGCGCAGAAAATGACGTCACATCCTCGTGCAACGCCCTTTGGCCGCGCCGAATCCAAACTTCAGTCGGACCGCCCCATTGTGCGGCTGGCGTCCAGAGCGTTTGTAAAATGGAACGCAACACACCCTGGGGAGCGCAAATTAAAGGGCACTCCACCTGCACTATAAAAGGCAGTCTGCATGTGTTGTGTTGAAGGATCCAGTGTGTTGTTGTGAATGGTGTATTTATGTTTCCGGCCTTTTTCTCTTTTTCTTTTCTCCTCCTCCTCCTCCTCCTCCTCCTCCTCCTCCTCTTTCTCATCATCATCATCATGTTTTCCCCCCCAGACTCTGCCTTTGGAAAAAACACATGCACCCTTCCCCTTTAAGAGCTCACTGGCACCAGAGTGTCTGCCGTGCGCTGCGCCCAAGCTCGGGTGTTGCGCTCTGCACCGCTGGCTTAGCGCCTAAAGATAGTAGTGGAACGCCTCTTTTAGCGCTCCACCAACCTCTTAGGGCGAAGCCACTGAATTTCCGGCAACGGGGCGCTACTTTGGGGCGGGCGCTAACTTCGGGCAGGCGCTAAGGTTAGCGCCCCAAAACTGTCTATACTGAAAATCTAGCCCTTTTTCCCTTAGTAGAAGGGTCAATAACTAGGGGGCATAGATTCAAGGTAAAGGGCAGGAGGTTTAGAGGGGATTTGAGAAAGAACTTTTTCACCCAGAGGGTGGTTGGAGTCTGGAACTCACTGCCCGAAAGGGTTGTGGAGGCTGGAACCCTCACAACATTCAAGAAGCATTTGGATGAGCACTTGAAATGCCATAGCATACAAGGCTACGGACCAAATGCTGGAATATGGGATTAGATTAGACAGGGCGTGATGGCCGGCGCGGACACGATGGGCCGAAGGGCCTCTATCCGTGCTGTATAACTCTATGGCCTAGAAATTCACTAGCCTTAGCGCCGCTTTTGAGGCGCTAGAGGGACTAGCGCCAGAGTAATGGCCAGTTGAAAAATTCCCTGGGGCCCTAAAGCGGCGTTGCACCGGTAGCGCTGCGCCGGCACCGATGACGTCATCGGTGTGCGCAGCGTCCCGGTTGCCATGCCGACGGGCCCCAGCGCCGAAATTCAGTTGCGGCCGCCTCGCCCGTGGCAGCCGCAACTAAGACTCTGGCAACAGAGTCCAACATGTGTTTGCGCCGGCGCATTAAAGGCCCCGCGGCGGCCGGCCGCTTTCCCGCCGGCCGCCTGCCCGCAGCTCCCTCCCCGGACTTCTCCCCCCCCCCCCGGAACAGATGCAAGCCCGGCACTTGTCCGAGGTGCCGGGCTCATTTTTAAACAGATTTGCGCGGGCCGCGGCCAGGTGCAGGCAGCTCCTCCTTAACGGAAGGAGGAGGCCTGCACTTCCCCAGCCTGCCGCACCGCATCGGGTGCCGCAGTGCCGGAATTGCGGCGCTAAACGGCAGTTAGCGCCCTTTTCCAGGCGCTAAGACCCTTCAGTAGCGCCGGCAGCCGTTTGGGCGCGGCGCTACTGAATTTTTGCCGCACGCAGGGGGACTTAGCGCCAGCACTAACTTCCGGCGCTAAAGCCCTGGCTAAGCCAAAACCCAATTTCTAGGCCATAGAGTCATAGGCCTAGAAATTGGGTTTTGGCTTAGCCAGGGCTTTAGCGCCGGAAGTTAGTGCCGGCGCTAAGTCCCCCTGCGTGCGGCAAAAATTCAGTAGCGCCGCGCCCAAACGGCTGCCGGCGCTACTGAAGGGTCTTAGCGCCTGGAAAAGGGCGCTAACTGCCGTTTAGCGCCGCAATTCCGGCGCTGCGGCACCCGATGCGGTGCGGCAGGCTGGGGAAGTGCAGGCCTCCTCCTTCCGTTAAGGAGGAGCTGCCTGCACCCGGCCGCGGCCCACGCAAATCTGTTTAAAAATGAGCCCGGCACCTCGGACAAGTGCCGGGCTTGCATCTGTTCCGGGGGGGGGGGGGAGAAGTCCGGGGAGGGAGCTGCGGGCAGGCGGCCGGCGGGAAAGCGGCCGGCCGCCGCGGGGCCTTTAATGCGCCGGCGCAAACACATGTTGGACTCTGTTGCCAGAGTCTTAGTTGCGGCTGCCACGGGCGAGGCGGCCGCAACTGAATTTCGGCGCTGGGGCCCGTCGGCATGGCAACCGGGACGCTGCGCACACCGATGACGTCATCGGTGCCGGCGCAGCGCTACCGGTGCAACGCCGCTTTAGGGCCCCAGGGAATTTTTCAACTGGCCATTACTCTGGCGCTAGTCCCTCTAGCGCCTCAAAAGCGGCGCTAAGACTAGTGAATTTCTAGGCCTATGACTCTATTATAGGAGGGATCTCCTGCTCCAGCTATAAGTCTGATAGAAGTGTGGCTGAGCAAAGCTCTGGCTGCCTGACAAGATTGGTGCTGCCTCCAACACATTTTCTGAGGTCAAGTAGTTCAAATATTATGGTGTGTGCTCTAAGTGGGATAACCGCCACAAACTGGTGGCAACACCTAGGGCTGTGGAAAATGGCTTGCTGCTGCAAGACTTAAAACAACCATAGTTTAAAGGGTCAGGTATCACATGAACAGGAGAGAGCAATGAACTCCAAGCAAAAGGTGTCAGTCTTGGTTCAGTGGTAGCACTCTTGCCTTTGAGTCAATAGGTCATGAGTTCAGTCCCACTGAAGAGACTTGAGCACATGATCCTACCAACTGACAGAGGGACTGCTAGAGGTTCTTTGTGTTGCAGAAAAACTTAAAAATCTGAGGTAAATTTCGAGCACATGTGGCTGAACTGTCGATGTTGCCAGATTCCAGATGGCCACGCCTATAGGAATAATAGGGCGCTTGGGTGAGTTCCATCATGACCGAGAGACTTTTGGAGCATATTTGGAGCGGCTAGAAATGTTTTTCACTGCGAATAGTATTGTCGAGGTCCCCGATGATGTAAACCATAACCGGGCGGGTTTAGAAATGAAACGGGCTATTTTTTTGACTGAAGCAGGCGTATGAAACCCTGAAAAATTTGCTTGTTCCCGCCAAGCCGAAGGCCACACCACTGAAGGAGATCCTAACCAAGTTAGAACAGCACTACAGTCCTGAGCCCCTGGAAATTGCTGAAAGTTATCATTTTGGAACATGTGATTAATTAAATGACGAGGGTATCAGTGAGTACATAGTAGCTTTAAAAAAGCTATCCATTCACTGTCATTTCAGAAACTTTCAGGACCGAGCTTTGCGTGACTGATTCGTTTGTGGGTTGAAAAATGAACGTATCAGAAGTAAATTGTTGACAACACCTAACTTGACTTTTGATTTAGCTTGTCAGACAGCTATGTCAATGGATATGGCCGACCGATACTCCCGAGAGTTTTGCACCATTTCCAGTCGTCAGACAACTGAGATGAATCAGCTGCGGGCTAAAAGTAAAAGCCCATTTGGCCTCAAGGCCTCAGCAACTGGCCAAGGTAACAGTGCATTGAAGTCATGCTATCGGTGCCTGGGACAACACATCGCTCAAAGCTATCCATGTGTGAAGGCAGTGTGTTTCTACTGCAAGAAAACTGGGCATCTTGCAAAAGGCATCTTTCAGAAGAGATTGAGTAAACTAGGCCTGTATTCTCTTGAATTCAGAAGAATGAGAGGGGATCTCATTGAAGCATACAAAATTATTACAGGGCTTGATAGGGTGGATGCTGGGAGAATGTTTCCCTTGGCTGGGGAGTCTAGAACCAGGGGCCACAGCCTTAGGACAAAGGGTAGGCCATTCAGGACTGAGATGAGAAGAAATTTCTTCACACAGAGGGTGGTGAATCTTTGGAATTCTCTACCCCAGAGGGCTGTGGAGGCTCAGTCATTGGGTATATTCAAAACAGAAGTCAATAGATTTCTGACTAGTAAGGGCATCAAGGGATATGGCGATAGGGCATTGAGGCAGAAGATCAGCCATGATCTCATTAAATGGCGGAGCAGGCTTGAAGGGCTGAATGGCCTACTCCTGCTCCTATTTCTTATGTTCTTATGTAAGAGTAAACCAACTGGCAATGCTAGAAGTAGAAATCACCAGACACTACAAACCATTGAAGAGAAGCAGCAGGACGAGGAGTTTCTGGAGATTCATGTCATCAGGAGCACGAAGGTGTCCAGTAGCAATTTGCGAAGTATCGTCATCCAAGTAGATGCAGCAGGAAGCAGGATACCTGGAAATCGACACTGGTGCATCCGTGAGCGTAGTACCGAAATCACTATATCACGACAAGTTGCGTGATTATCGACTAGAGAAATCAAAGGTAGAGCTGCGAGGCTACTCAGGAGAGCAAATCCCTGTAGTAGGAAGTGTCACCATACCAGTGAAATACAAATATCAGTGTCAGAGCTTTCCTCTCATAGTAGTGGCAGGAGACAAGCCTGCCTTGATAGGTAGAAATTGATTGAGATCACTGAAGCTGGATTGGAATGAGATTTTTCGTGTGGAAGTGAAATTTGCATCGAAAGATGATGTCATCAAACAGTATCCGAAGGTGTTCAGCGTAACGGGCAGTTCGATCCAAGACTTCAAGGCGACTGTCAGAGTGCAGAAGGACGCAAGACCAGTTTACTGCAAGCCACGTCCCGTACCATATGTACTCAAGGAGAAAGTTGAGCAAGAACTCAAAAGACGAGAAACTGAGAACATTATGGGCCAGAACTTCGGGTCCCCACGGAGTACTGGGTACTCACGCGTAGGTCCAACGAAAGTGCCGGTTTTGTGCATACGCGGCGCATGCGCAGGAAACTGAAATTTCCGTTCCCTTAAAGGAAGGGGTTCACAGGTTGAACGCGCGCACCGGAGAGGCAGCGCGTATGCCTGGAACTTCCGTTTTATTTGCAGGTTTCTCCGGGAGGGTAAGTCTCCAGGAGCTACGCTTATAAGAAGCAGTCGCAAGGCTGCTTTTAACAAGGTAAGTGGTGAATTAAGTTAAATTAAAACATTTTTCCCACAGGTTTATTATTTCTAAATACTGTACTTCAAAGAAAGGTAAGTTTATTTTTAGCCCCGTTAGAAACTGTAATTCATTTTTTCAAAAATGTAAATTATTGTTTAAAATAGTTATTTAATGTAATTTATACTTATTTTAAGAATGTGATGTTTTTTTAATTTATTTGAAGTTTTAGTGATGTTTTAGGGCTGAATTGTATTCATAGATTTGACAGCTCTTCCTGTCAAATCTATGAATACAGATTCCCTGCAACCATTGGCTCTCCATGGCCCACGTGATCCCAGGGGACGCTTCGAACTAACTGCGTCCCTGGGATACGCAAGCACTGCGCGCCGGCAGTTGGAGCAGGCCCAGGATCGGAATCCCACTCGGGCCCACAGCACAATGGCCGGCGCGCTAGGTAAGTGCAGGTCGGAGGCTTGCACCCGCGGGAAGCCTCTGACCCGAATTTCTGGGCCATTATCTCTAAGATAGATCTGATTAATTAGGCTACACCCATTGTTGTTGTACCTAAGTCAGATGGTAAGGTAAGGTTGTGGGTTTTCTTTGTGTTTTTTTTATTCGTTTGTGGGATGTGGGCGTCGCTGGCAAGGCCAGCATTTATTGCCCATCCCCAGTTGCCCTTGAGAAGCTGGTGGTGAGCTGCCTTCTTGAACCGCTGCAGTCCGTGTGGTGAAGGTACTCCCACAGTGCTGTTAGGGAGAGAATTCCACGATTTTGACACAGTGACGATGAAGGATCAGCGATATATTTCTAAGTTAGGATGGTGTGTGACTTGGAGGGGAACTTGGAGGTGGTGGTGTTCCCATGCGCCTGCTGCCCTTGTCTTTCTAGGTGGAAGAGGTCGTGGGTTTGGGAAGTGCTGCCGAAGAAGCCTCGATGAGTTGCTGCAGTGCATCTTGTAGATGGTACACACTGCAGCCATGCTATGCTGGTGGTGCAAGGAGTGGATGTTTAAGGTGGTGGTTGGGGTGCCAATCAAGCGAGCTGCTTTGTCCTGGATGGTGTCGAGCTTCTTGAGTGTTGTTAGAGCTGCACTCATCCAGGCAAGAGAAGTGTATTCCATCACACTCCTTACTTGTGCCTTGTAGATGGTGGAAAAGCTTTGGAGAGTCAGGAGGTGAGACACTCACCACAGAATACCTAGCCTCTGACCTGCTCTTGTTGCCACAGTATTTACGTGGCTGGTCCAGTTAAGTTTCTGGTCAATGGTGATCCCCAGGATGTTGATGCTGGGGGATTCGGCGATGGTAATGCCGTTGAATGTTAAGGGGAGTTAGGTTAGACTCTCGCTTGTTGGAGATAGTCATTGCCTGGCACTTCTGTGGCGCGTATGTTACCTGCCACTTATCAGCCCAAGCCTGAATGTCGTCCAGGTCTTGTTGCATGCGGCCATGGACTGCTTCATTATCTGAGGAGTTGTGAATAGCGCTGAACAGTGTGCAGTCATCAGCATACTTCCTCATTTCTGACCTTATGTTGGAGGGAAGGTCATTGATGAAGCAGCTGAAGATGGTTGGGCTTAGGACACTGCCCTGAGGAACTGCTGCAGCGATGTCCTGGGGCTGTGATGATTGACCTTCAACCACCACAACCATCTTCCTTTGTGCTAGGTATGACTCCAGCCAGTGGAGTGTTTTCCCCCCAATTCCCATTGACTTCAGTTTTACTAGTGCTCCTTGAAGCCACACTTTGTCCAATGCTGCCTTGATGTCAAGGGCAGTCACTCTTACCTCACCTCTGGAATTCAGCTCCTTTGTCCATGTTTGGACCAAGGCTGTAATGAGGTCGGGAGCTGAGTGGTCTTGGCGGAACCCAAACTGGGCATCAGTGGGCAGGTTATTGGTGAGCAAGTGCCGCTTGGTAGCACTGTCGATGATTATAAGGTAATCGTAAACCAGGTTCTAGAGCATAATCTACCCAATACATTGCCAAAAGTGGAAGATTTGTTCACAACACTGACAGGTGGCCAGATTTTTTCAAAGTTAGATCTAACAAACGCCTACCTACAACTTGAGTTAAATGGTGAGTCCAAGTCATGCTTTACTATAAATACTCACCGAGGCCTATAGCAGTTCAATAGGCTACCATTTGGAGTGTCTTCTGCCCCCGACATATTCCAGGGGGTGATGAACCAAATTTTGCAAAGGATTGAAGGAATAGTGTGTTATTTGGATGACATACTCATTTCAGCTCCAAACAGGCAAATCCATGATGAGGTGTTGAATGAAGTGCTCAAATGGCTAGACAAGCACGGAGTACGACTGACAGCTCACAAGTGTGAGTTGTTTTAAAACTCAGTGGAGTACTTAGGGCACAGAGTAGACAAAGATGGTTTACATCCAACCAAGGAAAGGCTGGATGCAATCAGAAATGCACCCACTCCCAAGAATGTCTCCGAACTTCGATCATTTTTGGGTCTTTTGAATTATTACGGAAAGTCCTCCCAAACTTAGCTACATTGTTACATCCACTGAATGAGCTGTTGAGAAAACATGTCCATCGGAAGTGGTCAAAAAAATGCGACACTGCATTCAAAGAGTGAGAAAGCCAGTTCGTAGAGAGTACCATGTTAGTTCACTATGATGTATCTAAGGAGATCAAGCTAGCGTGTGACACCCCTCCATACGGAGTTGGGGCAGTGACCTCTCATGTACTAGATAGTGGGGAGGAGAGACCAATTGCTTTTGCTTCACGCACGCTCAGTGCCAGAGAGCGGAATTATACGCAGATCAAAAGGGAAGCTTTGCCATTGATTTTTGGGGTCAAGAAGTTTCACAAATACTTGTTTGGTCATAAGTTTACCATAGTTACTGACCTTAAGCCCCTGACAGCAATCCTCCATCCAAAGTCCCCAGTTCCAACCTTAGCTGCAGCCCGAATGCAGAGATGGGCTTTGATTTTGTCAGCATATACATATGACATTGAGTACAGATGATCAGCTGATCACAGTAATGCTGTTGCTATGTCCAGGTTGCCACCCCCATCACAGGTTACACCCAATAAGGAAGAAGTGTTCTATTTCTCATATATTGATGAGCTGCCAGTCACAGCTGAAGAGGTTGGTAGGGCAACCAAATGGGACCCAATTATGTCAAAGGTGTATGATTACATAGCAAATGGATTGCCAAACTAGGTATCAGAGGAAGATATCCATCCATACTTCATTCATAGGAATCAATTGTCAGTGGATAAAGATTGTATCATGTGGTGAGCAAGAGTGGTTATCCCAAATAGGTTTAGGTCTAAATTGTTAGGAGATCTTCATGACCAGCACCCGGGAATGTGCTTCACCAAGAGCTTTGCATGCAGTTACTTATGGTGGCCAGGTTTTGATAATGTGATAGAAACATAGAAACATAGCAACATAGAAAAATAGGAGCAGGAGTAGGCCATTCGGCCCTTCGAGCGTGCTCCGCCATTCAACATGATCATGGCTGATCCTCTATCTCAATACCATATTCCTGCTCTCTCCCCATACCCCTTGATCCCTTTTGTGTCTAGAAATCTATCTATCTCCTTCTTAAATATATTCAGTGACTTGGCCTCCACAGCCTTCTGTGGTAGAGAATTCCACAGGTTCACTACCCTGAGTGAAGAAATTTCTCCTCCTCTCAGTCCTAAATGTCCTACCCAGTATCCTGAGACTGTGACCCCTCGTTCTAAACCCCCCAGTCAGGGGAAACATCCACCCGGCATCCAGTCTGTCTAGCCCTGTCAGAATTTTATACGTTTCAATGAGATCCATTCTCATTCTTCTAAACTCTAGTGAATATAGGCCTAGTCGACCCAATCTCTCCTCATACGACAATCCTCCCATCCTAGGAATCAGTCTGATGAACCTTCACTGCACTCCATCAATGGCAAGTATATCCGTTCTTAGGTAAGGAGACCAAAACTGCATACAGTACTCCAGGTGTGGTCTCACCAAGGCCCTGTATAACTGTAGTAAGACATCCTTGCTCCTGTACTCAAATCCTCTTGCAGTGAAGGCCAACATACCATTTGCCTTCCTAACTGCTTGCTGCACCTGCATGTTTGCTTTCAGTGACTGGTGTACAAGGACATTCAGGTCCCTCTGTATATCAACATTTCCCAGTCTATCACAATTTAAATAATACTCTGCCTTTCTGTTTTTCCTACCGAAGTGGAACGGTTCCTGCAGATTGGAGGATAGAAAATATAAACCCGCTATTTAAGAAAGGAGGGAGAGAGAAAATGGGGAACTACAGACCTGTTAGCCTCACATCAGTAGTTGGGAAAATGCTGGAATATATTATCAAGTATGCAATAACTGGGTACTTAGAAACTAATAGTAAGATTAGGCAGTGTCAACATGGATTTATGAAAGGGAAATCCTGTTTGACAAACCTATTGGAGTTCTTTGAAGATGTAGCTAGTGGAGTAGACAAAGGGGAACCGGTAGATGTGGTGTATTTGGATTTTCAGAAGGCCTTCGATAAGGTCCCACACAAGAGGTTGGTGAACAAAATTAGGGCACATGGAATTGGGGGTAATATACTAGCATGGATTGAGAATTGGTTAACAGACAGAAAACAAAGAGTAGGGATAAACGGATCTTTTTCAGGATGGCAGGTTGTGACTAGTGGGGTACTGCAAGGATCGGTGCTTGGGTCCCAGCTATTCACAATCTATATCAATGATTTGGATGAGGGGACTAAATGTAACATTTCCAAATTTGCTGATACAAAGCTAGGTGGCAGTGTCAGTTGCAAAGAGGATGTGAAGAGGCTTCAAGGGGATCTTGACAGGCTCAGTGAGTGGGCAAGAACATGGCAGATGGAATATAATGTGGATAAATGTGAAGTTATCCACTTTGGTAGAAAAAACAGAAAGGCAGAGTATTTCCTAAATGGTGAAAGATTGGGGAATGCAGATGCTCAAAGGGACCTGAGTGTCCTTGTACATGAGTCACTGAAAATGAATGTGCAGGTGCAGCAAGCCATGTGAAGTTATCCACTTTGGTAGAGAAAACAGAAAGGCAGAGTATTTCCTAAATGGTGAAAGATTGGGGAATGCAGATGTTCAAAGGGACCTGAGTGTCCTTGTACATGAGTCACTGAAAATGAATGTGCAGGTGCAGCAAGCCATTGGGAAGGCAAATGGTATGCTGGCCTTCATTACAAGAGGATTTGAGTACAGGAGTAAAGAAGTCTTACTCCAATTATATAGGGCCTTGGTGAGACCACACATGGAGTACTGTGTACAATTTTGGTCTCCTTACCTAAGGAAGTATATACTTGCCATAGAGGGAGTGCAACGAAGGTTCACGAGATTGATTCCTGGGATGGCGGGATTGTCATATGAGAAGAGATTGAGTAAGCTAGGCCTGTATTCTCTTGAATTCAGAAGAATGAGAGTGGATCTCAGTGAAGCATACAAAATTATTACAGGGCTTGATAGGATGGATGCTGGGAGAATGTTTCCCTTGGCTGGGTAGTCTAGAACCAGGAGCCACAACCTCAAGATGAAGGGTAGGCCATTCAGGACTGAGATGAGAAGAAATTTCTTCACACAGAAGATGGTGAATCTTTGGAATACTCTACCCCAGAGGGCTGTGGAGGCTCAGTCATTGGGTATATTCAAAACAGAAGTTGATAGATTTCTAACTAGTAAGGGCATCAAGGGATATGGCGATAGGGCCGGTGAATGGAGTTGAGGCAAAAGATCAGCCATGGTCTCATTGAATGGCGGAGCAGGCTTGAAAGGCTGAATGGCCTACTCCTGCTCCTATTTCTTATGTACCTTATGTTCACATTTATCCACGTTATACTGCATCTGCTATGTATTTGCCCACCCACTCAACTTGTCTAAATTGCCTTGAAGCTTCTTTGCATCCTCCTCACAACTCACAATCCCACCTAGTTTCGTGTCATCGGCAAACTTAAAAATATTACATTCGGTTCCCTCATCCAAATTATTGATATATATTGTGAATAGCTGGGGCCCAAGCACTGATCCCTGCGGTACCCGACTAGTCATGACCTGCCACCCCGAAAAAGTCCTATTTATTCCTACTCTCTGTTTCCTGTCTGTTACCCAATTTTTAGTCCATGCCAGTATATTACCCCCAATCCCATGTACTTTAATTTTGCACACTTACTTCTTATGTGGGACTTTATCAAAGGCCTTCTGAAAATCCAAATACATCGCATCCACTGGTTCTCCCTTATCTATTCTACCAGTTACATCCTCAAAAAGCTTCAGTAGATTTGTCAAACACAATTTCCCTTTCATAAATCCATGTGACTTTGTCTAATCCCATTGATATTTTCTAAGTGTCCTGTTATCACATCCTTTATAATAGCATTTTCCCTACTACTGTTGTTAGGCTAACTGGTCTGTAGTTCCCTGTTTTCTCTCTCCCTCGTTTTTTAAATAGTGGGGTTACATTTGCTACACTCCAATCTGCAGGAACTGTTCCATAATCTATAGAATTTTGGAAGATGACAACCAATGCATCCACTATTTTCCATGGCTACCTTTTTTAGTACACTGGGATGCAGATTATCAAGCCCTGTGGATTTATCAGCTTTCAGTCCTGTTAATTTCTCCAGCACTATTTTTGTACTAATACTAATTTCCTTTAATTCTTCCTTCTCACTAGACCCTTGTTCCCTAGCATTTCTGGGAAATTATTTGTGTCCTCTTCCATGAAGACAGAATCAAAGTATTTATTTAATCCATTGTATTCCCTTCATCAATCCTCTCTGGTACTTCATCAAAAAATTCAATTAGATTAGTCAAACACGATCTGCCTTTTACAAATCCTTGTCGGCTCTCCTTAATTAGCTTAAACCTCTCCAAGTGCCCGTTAATTTTTTCCTTGATTATTGTTTCTAAAATTTTACCCACCACTGATGTTAAACTGACTGGCCTGTAGTTACTGGAATTGTCCTTACACCTTTTCTTAAACAATGGTGTCACATTTGCCACTTTCCAATCCTCAGGCACCTCCACCGCATCTAGGGAAGATTTGAAAATTATGGCAAGCCCTTCCACTATCTCCTCCCCCAATTCCTTTAGCAACTTGGGATGCAAGCCATCTGGACCAGGCAACTTGTCCACTCTAAGCATACCCAGTCTTTCTAGTACATCCTGTCTATCAATTTTCACCCTTCCATTGCCTCTAACTTTTCCACTTCTACCGATATTTTTTCAGCATCCACCTCCTTCGTAAACACTGATACAAAGTACTCATGCAATATTCTAGCCTTGCCCTGCGCCTCTAAGCATATATCACCTTCTTTGTCTCTAATCGGCCCCACCCCGCCTCTTACTGCCCGCTTACTGTTTACATGCCGGTAGAAGATTTTTGGGTTCCCTTTTATGTTAACCGCCATTCTACTCTCATATTCTCTCTTGGCCAATCTTATTTTCATCTTCGCATCCCCTCTCAACTTATTGTATTTGGTCTTGTTCTCCCTGGAAGAATTCACCTGACATGCATCATACACCCTCTTTTTTCATCATCTTCTCCATCTCCCTCGTCATCCAAGTAGCCCTTGCTTTGGTACCCTTCCCTCTTGTTGGAATGTACCTAGCCTATACTTGGAACATCTCCTCCTTAAAGATCACCCATTGTTCCATTACAGTTTTTCCTGTCAGTCATTGGTTCCATTTTACCCTGGCTAGATCCTTTCTCATCCCATTGAAGTTAGCCCTATTCCAGTTTAGAAGTTCCACTCTAGAATGTTCCTTGCTCCTCTCCATTGTTAATCTAAATCTTATGATACGATGATCACTCGTACCCAAGTCTTCTCCCACAGACAGTTGGTCGACCTGGCCCACCTCATTCCCCAGCACTAGATCCAGCAATGCCTCCTTCCTAGTTGGGCCAAGAACATATTGGTCTAGGAAATTCTCCTGAACACATTTCAGAAATTCCTCCCCCTCCTTTCCCTTTACCCTAGCATTATCCCAATTGATATTTGGGCAATTAAAGTCCCCAATATCACCACTCTATAGCTCTTGCATACCTCTGCGATTTCCCTGCAGATTTGCTCCTCTACCTCCCTCTCACTATTTGGAGGCCTATAGAATATCCCCAATAACGTGATCATACCCTTTTTGCTCCTCAACTCTAACCAAATGGATTCTGTCCTTGTCCCCTCAAGAACATCCTCCTTTTCCAACATTACAATGTCTTCCTTAATCAGCACTGCCACCCCACCTCCCTTTTTTCCTTCCCTATCTTTTCTGAACACCTTGTACCCTTGAATATTAAGTGCCCAGTCCTCACCGTTTTTAAGCCACATTTCCGTTATTGCCACAACATCATATTGCCACACGGCTAATTGTGCTTATAGCTCACTAACCTTATTCACCAAACTTTGTGTGTTTACGTACAGGCATTCTAAACCCATTTTTGAATTTTTCGTAGTCTTTCTTAGTCTGCTCCTATCTAATATGGTACTACTTCTGCCTCTGGCACTATCTTCTCTAGTACTATCCAACACACTCACTCTTTTATGCACCTTATTCCTCTTTTCTGCTCCTATATGCTGGTGCCCATCCCCCTGCCAAGCACTAACAAACCTCCCTGCGAGAATATTGATCCCGGCTCTGTTGAGGTGTAACCCGTCCGGCTTGTACAGGTCCCACCTTCCCCAGAAATGGCCCCAATTGAAAGCCCTCCCTCCTGCACCATCTCACTAGCCACGCATTCATCTGTTCTATCCTTCTATTCCTGTACTCACTAGCACGTGACACCAGGAGTAATCCGGAAATTACTACCTTTGAGGTCCTGCTTTTTAATCTCTCTCCTAGCTCCCTAAGCTCTGCCTGCAGGACCTCATTCCTCTTTCTGCCTATGTCATTGGTACCGATATGGACAATGACCTCTGGCTGTTCACCCAACCCCCTCAGTGTCCTGCAGCCGCTCAGTGACATCCTTGACCCTGGCACCAGGGAGGCAACATACCATCCTGGAGTCACGTCTACTGCCGCAGAAACGCCTGGCTGCTCCCCTAACTATCGAATCCCCTACCACTGTTGCTCTTCCACTCTTTCTCCACCCACCCTGTGCAGCTGAGCCACCCGTGGTGCTATGGACTTGACTCTGGTTGCAATCTCCAGAGGAACCATCGCCCTCACCAGTACTCAGAGCAGAATACTGGTTGGAGAGAGCGATGCACTCCAGGGACTCCTGCACTATTCTTCCTGGTCCTCCTCTTCTGTCTGGCGGTCACCCATTCCCTCTCTGCCTGCATACTCTTAAGCTGCGGGATGACCACCTCTAGAAACATGCTATCAACGTAACTGTCAACCTCGCAGATGCACCGCAGTGTCTCCAGCCGCCGCTCAAGCTCCGAAACCTGGAGCTCGAGTTGCTGTAGCTGGTGACACTTCCTGCACATGTAGTCGTTCAGGCTACGCGAAGCATCCAGGACTTTCCACATGGCACAGGATGTGCACTCCATACATGTGTTTGACTCAGTTCAGACTTCAGTAACTGAAGTATCAGGTTCAAACAAGTCTGAGATAGAAACAGGATCATCTTTGAGTTTGGAACCAAAACAAAACAGCCCAAAAATTGGTTCAACACCAAAACCTTCTGTAAGGAGATCAGGAAGGCTCTGCAAACATGTTAGAAAACTGGATTTGTAGTTCATTTAAAAGAAAAAAAGCCAGGAGTTTTTGTTATGTGGTACATGTAATGCTGAGAAAGGTGGGACAATAGTTTTGTTGTATTTGAGAGGGGAATACATACATTTTTTTTTAAGGGGGAAAGCAGTATTATCACATGGTTTGGTATGAGTATACTCAGTTCGCTCTGGCCTAATAAAGCAAGCACATGATCTAGCAACTCATCATGTCTCTGTCCTTTATTTGTTCTACCCACATATATTACAAGCACTAACAGAGTTGGCTCAGCAAGCCAGGGAAGGGATGGCCTGAAGGGATAATTACAAGTCCTAGCCCTGTCTCGGGCTACCCCAGATCAGGCGTATTCCCCAGATGTTCACCTTCAACTTAAGCTAGAGATAGCCAAATTCCATAAGATGCTTAAATGGGTCTAAAGGTTCAGGCTATCTCTCCCCAAATGAAAGGAATGACTGAAGATGTTACCATCCTCCAGACAGCACTTTTAATAAGTTTAACTAGACTGTAACCTTCCGGATATTATGAGGGTCCGGAATACCCCCCAGAATTCTGAAACTCCTTGCAAAAGAGTGTACAGAAATTGGGTTCGCAAGTTTATACAGAAATACTCTTTGAGACAATTCTAAAAATATATTGTTTTATTTAAGAGCCGACATTCAGTTAATAGCTGTTGAATCAGTCGCAACATTAACAATTCAAAATACAAATAGCTTACATTTCTTATTTCTCAGAGATCCTTATTCTCAAATCTTTACTTCGTTACATTTCTATATTTCTTACTCATTTCTAAATCCAGATTATCCACCAAAATCAATTACTTTGATTACCCGAGACTCAAAGTTAAAAACTTACAGAGCATGCCTGTGAAGTTGAGAAATGCTTGGCGCGTTCAGCGAGTTCTGACTTTCTGTTTGAAATGCTCTTATTTTTATACCCTTTTTGCAGTGGTTTATTCTTTGAAGTTCTCTGCTGATGTAAGGTAATTGTCTTTAGTGATACCTCTGTTGAATGCTTTCTATCTTACTGTCAATTCAACTATTGCATGCATAATTATGTCTCTACCTTTAGGTGTTTCAAAAACCATCATAAAAACAATATGACAGCAATGGTTTCTGTTTGATGCCATTTTACAAAATACTTTCATTCAATTCTTAATATTGGCTTAACTGGTTTTTAGCAGACGTTGAGTCTCCTAACTGCTCCAAGTTCAATACAAAAACAATGGGCTGGATTTTGCTATGGGGGCGGGTTGGGGTCGTGTTCCCCACATTTCGTGTTTCCCACACGAATCCTGAACGATGTGGGAAATTGATGCAATTTTGATTTTATAGCCCAATTGATTCCCCACGTGTGGGAACCCCTAGCCAGTGAGCTTTTCAGGTGGGAAGCTCGCCTCCGATGACATCATCACTGCTGCTTCATTTAAGGGCTTCCACAAGCCTTGCTCACTTCAGCAGACTGCCAAGCTTCTGGCCCTGGCAGCTGCTGCTACCATCATCAATCATGGCGACACATCGGAGTAAGGCATCCCCCAGATTTGACGAGGCAGCCCTCCAGGCATTGGTGGAGGGAGCGACAGAGAGCAGGGAGGTGCTCTTCCCCTCCTCGGGGAGGAAGAAGCCACCCCAGCAAACCAAGGCTGTGTGGCTGAGGGTGGCAGAGCAGGTGAACGCCAGCTCGAATACCAGCAGAACATGGACCCAGTGTCGGAAACGCTTCCATGACCTTCTGCGCACTGGAAAAGTGAGTATGATGTTCCCATCACTCTTAATCTGATCCCCATTGCCTTTCCTCACCAGCTCTCAGCTTTACCAATCTCTTCCTCCACATCCCACTTGACACTGACATCCATGCACCCTTTCCCACTCCCTCTCTCTCTATGGTCACATTCACCTAACTAATGGACTATGCAGCCCTCACACTCCCTATCACTGTCATGCTATGAAAACAACTTACATCACATAGGGAGGGCCCTTGGTCTTGCCATCTCACTCCATCTTTCTCTCCTTCTAAGCATCTATGCCATCGATTCTCTACACTCACTCCTTCATTCTCGCTCAAACTCCACTTGTCTCCCCCATTGCAGGAAAAGAGAGCTCACAACCGAAGAGAGCGAGCCAGGACAGGTGGAGGGGCAGCCTCCTTAGGCCAGCTGACCCCATGGGAGGAGGCGATCCTGGAGATCGTCGGCATCCAGGACGACACACAAGTGGGGGACGGAGAGACTGGTGCAGCAGAGCAAGCTGGTGACAGAAGAGTTTTCCAACTCTCTCAATTGCATTGCATGACTCGCTGATAATGACTTGGAAGCTCTAGCAGATGGACCTCTGATCATCTGCAATAAGCACTGTGCAGGTAACCCTGGCCTCTCATCTCTGACACTTTCCTTTACTCCCCCACAGGACCATCGCAAGCTCCCGTCTCCAGGACGCAGGAGGAGGTTCAGCCTTAACATCCAGACTCCTCAGAGGAAGCTGCAACCTCTGAGGGCGCAGCATCAGCAGAAGGCAACGCACCCAGCACCAGCGCAGACACTCACACCTCGGTGGGACCTTCGGGACATAGAGTAGTGTTGTCACCTGGTGTATCACAGCTCACAAGTGAGCCTCAGCAGATGGTGGAGACAGGGACAGCAGTGGAGAGTCCTAGTCGGAGGGCGCAGCACTCTCCCAGCTCGGCTCAGCTGCATGTCGACCCTCTGCCTCTGGGTCCATCCACAGTATCAGCGGTGATGGCACTCCAGGAAAATATGCAGGAGTCTCTGGCAGGTTTTGTCTCCAGGGTTGCTGCGAGTGTGGAGCGAATGGAGGAGTCCATCGCTAACATGAGCAGAGCCTTTGTGGAGCCATTGGCGCATCAACGCATTACCACGGAAAGGATGGCAACCTCCGTGGAAAGGCTGGCTACGGCCATGGAGGAGATAAGTCGCGCGAGTGTTGAAAACATGGTGAGTGTTCAGACTAGACTGACATCTCTGGAGGAGCGATGGGCAGCTATTGAACAGAGAAACCAGACCTTCATGGCAGTCCCTCTGAGAAGGACTGCCAGTCCCGACACGGGTCCCCATGGCTCCCCTGATGTGCAGCAAGGTGCTCTCTCGCCACTTGCAAGCGCTGAGGGGGACCTGACCCATGAGAGGGATGATGGTGGCAGAGAACAAGGAGGTGGGGGCTCCTCTCCAAGCGCTCAAACTTCCATGCCACTGACAAGTCCTCGGTCAGAGCCCCACCTGAGTCAGCACCCAAGTGAGATCGGCGTCTCAATCCCTGCACAGCCGCAGGAGCAGCAGACTGTTGCGCAGCCCTTACAGGCTCGCAAACCCAGAGGACGCCTGCCAAAGGTGTCCAGACAGGAGCAGCAAGGAAGTGAGCAAGGGGCCTCCACATCTGCTGATGCCACTGGGGAACCACTACGTAGGAGCACGCATAAGAGAAAGAAACTGCACAAATAGTCACAAGGGTAGTCACTTGGGTGGAATTTAATGTGTTATGGTTGAAAGCCATCAGAATAATGTTAATAAATCATCTGTTGGCTACGGCTGTAGTTGTGGCGTGTGTCATTTCGCGAATGGGACTTTCACATTGAGGTCAGTATGGTGGTCACATCGCTAGAAGTCAGCTGGTTCCTGGCTATTGTCAGTGCTCAGGTAAAAGGATGCAAGGCAATAGTCCCTCATGGGCGAGGCTCAGCAAATCTGGCCAATATGAGCGCGTTCCTTGCATGCCGGCCACCAATGTTCTCGCGCACTGCTGCCGCTGGTTGATGAGCCTCTGCAAGATGTTCGTCTTCACTCTCCTCCTCCCCCTCCTCCTCCTCCTCCTCCTCATCTGAGGAGGATATGTCAGGAGCCACTTGGTCCTCGGCCATCTGCAAGCCACGATGCTGTGCCATGTTGTGAAGCACACAGCAAACCACAACGATTCTGGAGACCCTGGCTGCTGAGTATTGCAGGGCTCCACCTGATCTATCCAGGCATCTGAAGCGCATCTTCAGCAGACCAATGGTCTGCTCGATCATGGCTCTGGTGGAAAGGTGGCTGGAGTTGTAGTTCTCCTCAGCTGCGTTGGATGGGCTCCTCAGCGGCGTCAATATCCACGTCCTCAAGGGATAGCCCTTGTCTCCAAGTAGCCATCCGTTAAGTTGGTGTGGCGGACTGAATAGCGGAGGCACAGTAGACTGGCGCAGTATGGAGGAGTCATGGCAACTGCCAGGGTACTTGGCACAAACATGCAAAATTTCCTTCTTGTGGTCACACACCAGCTGAACGTTGAGGGAGTGGAAGCCCTTGCGGTTGACAAAAATACCAGGATTGCGATGGGGAGCCTTAAGGGCCACATGTGTGCAATCAACGATGCCCTGCACCCTTGGAAAGCCTGCAAGATTAGCAAATCCAACCGCTCTCGCCATGACACTTGCTTGATCCTTGGTGAAATGGATGTGATTGTACGCGATGGCAAAGAGGGCATCGGTTACCCGCTTGATGCAGGTGCGTGCGGCCGCCTGGGAGATGCCGCTGATGTCTGCTGCTGATCCCTGGAATGAGCCTGAGGCAAAAAAGTTGAGTGCGATGGTGACTTTGACGGCCACTGATAAGGGGTGTCCAGCTGCTCCTCTGGGCTCCAGGTCTTGCTGCAGCATTGCACAGATGTCAGCCACTATTTCTCGCGAAAGTCAGAGCCGCCTTTGGCACTGCTGCTCAGACATGTTGAGGTAGCTGACCCTGCATCTGTAGACCCTGTTTGGGGGGCATCTCCTGCGCCGACGGCCTTCCATGCGCTGGCCCCTTCTGGCCTGTGCATCCTCAGGTGGGGCAGCAGCAGCTTGGCGCAACTGTTGTTGCTGCTGCTGTTGGGCGGCCTCATGTAATATCCAGAAGGGCAGGACAAAAATGGCTCCCATGCTTCTGGTAGATGCCTCAGTTGAGGAAGCGCTCAGTGAAGGTGGCGAGAGGGGTTTCCCAGGAGGTCACACTGGAGATGGTTGTCAGGCTGCAAACTTCCAGAGCTGTGGGTATGCCTTCTGAAAGATCCCCCAGACCTGAGAGAGCAAAGTTATGCCACCTGCAATTAAAGCCTGTTCAAATCTGCCATTTAATGGTTGAGCTGCAGCTGCTACTCCGCAAGCCAGTTGTGCTCCCGCCAGGTTTCAGATGTGTGTTTCCCACCAGGCGTGTTTCACGTGGGAAAACGAGTAAACTTGCAAGTGGTTAGGAAAATGGGATTATAGAGCCAATTGAGGGCTTGTTAAGGGCCTTAAGGGCCTATCCCGCCTCCTGGAGGCGGGACGGAGTCGGGACCAGCAGACACGAATTTAGGAAAATTGCGTGGAGACGGGATGGAGGCGGGTTTGGGCCCGCACGCCAGTTTTGCGATTTTTATCCCCCACACGCCTCCAATCCCGCCTCCCCGGCCCTAGCAAAATCCAGCCCAATGTATTTGCTTGGTGTATCTATTGAAGTCATATCTTCAAGGTGTTCTTGTTGGTATCATATTTACTATGTATAAATTAAAGCCACTTTAACCAGAGTGTTTTACTTGTTTTCTAGCTATCTCAATTGGTTGCATATTTAATCTTGTTTCCTGTCTTCCAAGTTTAATATAAAAACTATTTGACCAGCAGGTGTTTCTTTTACTCAATGTCATCTTTTCAAAGGCACATGCCTCTTTTAATGTTTGTGTTTCTGTTCAACGTGTTAGCTTATAACATCTTAAACTGGGTCTTCCATTGTGTTTCTCCCAAACTCCAGACCCTCTGGAATCGCCAAACTGCCATTTCAATAGGGTCATTGTTTTAGTATATTTAACCAATTCCCATTTCAAAGCTTGTTTGGTTTTTACAACTTTGTTATCAAACCATCCCATCTCAGAAGCCTGTTTTCTGTTTGCAGCCTGTGTCTCCAAGGCTTTAGATTTTAAAACCCAGTTTCTCATGTATTAATAATGTCAGAAATCTGTTCATATTATGATGTATCTTTCTGAAATATGGCTTATTCCTTCACAGGCCAGGGTCTCGCAGACAGCACTCCAGCTTTGTGCAGGGGATCAATATTGCAAGACAGGTTCTCTACCCACAGGGGCCAGGAGGCCCTCTAGAAAGTAGGATGTGGGACCACATCACTGAGGCCATCACTGCCAGCCATGTCACCCCCACCACCTGGCTCCAGTGCCCAAAGAAGCTTCATGACCTCAGACCACTGATCAATGTCAGTGAATGCACCTTCAAAAGTCATCTCCTACCAACTGTATCACTAGCCTCACACACTTCTTAATGCACAACCTCCCCACCACCCTTCCCCACAATCACTCACCTACCAACAATCTGTACCAATCACAAGGCACATCTCCTGTTCCTAGCCTCACCTCACCCCCTTGGACAGTGTAGGCTATTCTTGGCAGGGGTATGGCTGAGCCCCTGGCCAGTGGCGGGGCTGAAAGGATACAAGATGCTGGTATCCTCATACATAATCCTCCTTCTGGCATGCATCTCTTGCTCTCCCGCCCTCCCCTCACCACAACTCCACCCTTGTGCCTTCCTCATTTCACACACCAATGAAATGCAGCCTGCCCAGCCAGTGGTTGCCCAAGAAGAGGGAGAGGAGAGTGAAGAAGAAGACAATTGAATTGACACTCCCAGCCACCAGCTCCTCAAGATCGACTAGCAAGACCATTTGCAGTGTCCCCCACTGAAAGTCAGCAGCCTTCCACCAGCCCTGTTGCAGCCATTGGGATTGTTGTATCCGTGTGTTAATGGAGACACGGAATGCAGGAGTTGGTTTAACAGGTTTACTGAACAAAGTCTGGAGGTGAACTAAAAGATACAAGACACTATACAGGCTTATATAGCCCGAGTGGCCACTACCGGCATTACAGTACACAGGGGCTCTTAAAGGCACATACACCACAATTCCTCCCCTTTTAGACAACCAGTACATAACATTTTAAGTAATCATTAATTAACATGTTTACAAGAACAATAATCTACACATTTGCTGCAGTTAATCAATTATAAGTCAGTCTCTCTGGAGGCTTCCTGACTCGGTCCGGATAACGCCTCGGTGGTGTAGTAGTTTTCGGTGGTGTAGTAGGTTCTTTTGGCAAGGTCGATTCGGCTTGAATGCCAGTGTCGGGTTCATCTGGTTCCAGTATCACCGGATCGGAGGTAGATACTATGGGTATCTCTGCTTCATCATTAGGCGTATAGAGTTGTGGTGTAGTTTGTCCCTTTTCGGATGACTCTATGATCTGGTCAGCATGGCGCCTTATTATGCTTTCTCCAATGTCCACGGTATACATCAGCGGTCCTAGTCGTGTGCAAATAGTTCCAGGCTGCCATTTCTCGGTATGGTAGTCCCGGGCCAAAACTTGTTGACCTATCTGGAAGGTTCTAGTTGGCCTTTCATTCATGCCTTGAAATTGTCGGTTCTCTACGTCCCTTCTGATGTTTGGCTTGATCAAATCCAGCCGGCATCTTAGTCTTCTATTGAAAAACATCATGGCGGGAGTTTGGTTTGTAACCACATGTGTTGCATTCCTGTATGCAAACAAGAAGTTATCTACCTTATGCTGTAGATTTATGTCTTCATTACCCATGGCCTTTATGGCCTTCTTGAAGGTCTGGACAAACCTTTCAGCCAATCCATTGGTGGCGGGATGGTATGGGGCAGACGTGTAGTGCTTAACCCCATTGTTTTTTAAGAACTTCCTGAATTCTTCGGACACAAATTGCGGTCCATTATTAGAACAGATCTGTTCAGGCAGCCCATTCCTGGCAAATATGGTCCTTAATACTGTGATGGTTTTTTCCGTGGTGGTGGAGGACATCTTTATTACCTCCGGCCACTTGGAGTGTGCATCAACCGCGATTAAGAACATTGAGTCAATAAATAGACCAGCAAAGTCGATGTGTACCCTTTGCCATGGAGATGAGGGCCACTCCCATGGATGTAGAGGGGCTTGTGGTGGGGCGTTTTGCACCTTCTGGCATCCTAGACAGCTCTTGGTCATTTCTTCGATGTCTCCATCGATACCTGGCCACCACATAAACGCTCTGGCTAGGTTCTTCATTTTCACTCCACCCAGATGCCCCTCGTGAAGCTCCTTTAGCACTTTATCCTGGAGTTTGGGTGGAATCACCACTCTGGATCCACACATCAAGGTTCCTCGGCACACTGACAGCTGTTCTCTTCTTTGCGAGAATGCTGGCAACAGTGGTTCGCCATGTGCTGGCCATCCCTTCACCGTTAAATCATAGACTCGTGAGAGAGTCGGGTCATTTCTCGTTTCCTTTTCAATGGTAGAATTTGTTACTGGTAGATATTCCACTATGGTTGAGTGGAACATCTCCACTGGGTCCACTGTAGGTGCCTCTTCCACCGTTGGCAACGGTAGACGCGATAAACCGTCAGCATTTCCATGCTGTTTTGATCCTTTGTATTCTATGTCATATTGGTGTGCCCCTAGGAAAAGGGACCACCTCTGTAGCCTTTGCGCTGTCATAATGGGAACGCCCTTTTTAGGGTTGAATATGGAGACGAGGGGTTGATGGTCAGTCAACAAGGTAAATTTTTGTCCGTGTAGGTAATGGTTGAATTTCTTCACTCCCCATACCAGGCTGAGTGCTTACCTGTCGATCTGGGAATAGTTACGCTCAGCTGAGTTCAATGAGCATGACGCAAAAGCTATTGGCCGCTCCGAGCCATCAGGGAATCTATGCGATAATACCGCTCCTACGCCGTAAGGGGATGCATTGCATGCCAGTCTGATTGGCAGTGATGGGTTGTAATGAGCCAAAACTTCCTTGGACGTGATCAAGCCTTTGCATTTATGGAAGGCACGTTTACACTCTTCGCTCCATTTCCAAATTACTCCCGTTTGTAGCAGTTCGTTAAGAGGGTGCAGAACAGTTGAGAAGTTCGGTAAAAATTTATGATAGTAATTTATCAATCCCAGGAACGACCTTAATTGTGAGACATTTTCAGGTGCTGGGGCTTTTATGACCGCTTCAATTTTTTCAGGTGACTTATGCAACCCTTCTTCGTTAATTATGTGGCCACAATATGATATTTGTTTCTGGAAAAATTTGCACTTGAAGCGATTTGCTCGTAGGCCCTGTTCTCTCAGCCTAGTGAGCACCTGCTCCAAATTGGCAAGGTGCTTGTTGTCGTTTTCTCCTGTTACAAGGATGTCGTCTAGGTAGCATTGAGTCCCCGGAATCCCTTGCAGGACTTGCTCCATAGCTCTTTGCCAGATAGCTGGAGCTGATGTTACTCCGAAAATCAGTCGATTGTACTGGTACAGGCCTTTGTGTGTGTTTATCGTTAGATACTTTTTAGAGGCCTCCTCAACCTCCATCTGTAGATATGCCTGTGCCAAGTCAATTTTGGTAAAACGTTTCCCTCCGGATAGTGAGGCGAAAATATCTTCTATCCTCGGAAGAGGATACTGTACCATGTGAAGGACCGGGTTTACAGTCACCTTGAAGTCCCCACAGATGCGAATTTTTCTCTGTTCTTCAGATTTATCATTATTCAACATTTTCTTCATGACCGGGACGATGGGTGTTGCCCACTCGCTCCAATCTATCTTGGATAACATGCCTACCTTTTCCAAATTCTCCAGCTCTGCCTCGACTGCTGGACGAATTGCGTATGGCACCGGCCTTGCCTTAAAAAACTTGGGAATTGCCGCATCTCCCACTTTTATTGAGGCGGTGACGCCTTTCAAGGTTCCTAGTTCCTGTTGAAACACTTCTTTGGCATTGGCCAAGATGTCTTTTAATCGTTCAGGTATGACGTCATCATCATTTTTTTTCTTACTGGTCACCGTCAGTGCCTGAATGGAGTGCCAGTCTAAACATATCTTCCTGATCCATTCACGTCCCAACAGCGGTGGACCACCATCTTGCAGAACGTATAAATACAACTTCTGTATTTCCTTGCCGTTGTATACAACAGGCACCCTTATTTTCCCTCTGGGGTATACTTTCTGCCCCGTATATGTTTTCAAGATAATGGATGTGTCTTTCAAAGGTATATGCGGAAATAGCCGCTCGTAATCCCATCGATTTACGACGGTCAGAGCTGATCCTGTATCTAGCTCCATTTTAGCTGGGGACCCCACTATCGTGAGGGTACCCAAATGGTCTGGTAATCTTCTTTGGCAATTACATTATGTAATTTGAGACAGCTTAGTCTCTTGTTTCCGGAGTCGCTATCGCTCTTCTGGTCTTCGGAGCTACTGTCCGTCATCATTTGTACCTTTCTGTACTTTTCCTTATTGATTTTTTTTCTGTCAGTGGATTTTTTGTTTCCAGATTGGCATACACGTGCAATGTGTCCCATCTTTCCGCATTGCCTGCATGCTTTGTCCTTGAACCAGCAGTCCCTCTGGTCATGGGTGGATCTGCCGCAGCGATAACATCTCTCGAAACCCTGTGTCATTTCATGGGTGCTGAAGTCTTGTGGCTTTTGCTGTATCTCTGCAGCTCCTTTTGCTGCTGCTTCGTATGATACAGCCACACTGAAAGCCTTGTCCAGTGTTAAATCTTTCTCAGAAAGTAGCCTTTTCTGTGTTCCTTCACTTAGGAGACCGCAGACGAATCTGCCAGTCCTGCCCCGAATTGGCAGTGCTTTGACAGCTTCCTTAATTCGGTGAGGTAATCAGCGTTACTTTCATTCTTGTGTTGATTCCTCCTGAAGAATTTGAATCGTTCCGCTATCAGCAGCGGTGTTGGATTTAAGTGCTCCTGTAGGGTATCAACAATCTCCTTAAAATTCTTGTCCATCGGTTTGGCTGGAGTGATTAAGTTTCGTAACAGCCCGTATGTCCTTGCGCCCATTAGATTTAGAAGTACCGATGCCTTTTTATCATCCTCTATTTCATTCGCTGTGCAATATACCTCCACTCTTTCCACATATGTGGTCCAATCCTCTACATCACTATCGAAAGCAGTAATATTGCCAGTCTTAGGCATCCTGAAAAAAAAATGGCGCCTCCCGCGCTTTCCTTTCTTCCCTGCCGAGAAAAAATGGCGCCGCCTGCGCTTTCCCGCCGCTGCCGCTGCTGACAACGCTGTTCTCCGCAGTTTTTATTTATACAGATATTTTTAATAGTTGGAGACTCATTCCCGTCGAACTCTCTGGGACTTTTCCCTCCCTCTGCTTGGTCCGAACGCCAACCTGCTTTGCAGCGCTGGCCGTCTCCCGAGTGCTCCACCCTCCATCTCTGTTTGCCTCCGCCTTCGCTGCTCAGCCCCACTGCAGAGCCAGCCGATCGAGCCCCAGCCCACCGCCCAGGAAGGATTATTGCAGTACCTGCCACCAGCCCGGCTAGCTGGTGAATCCACAGTTTTTTCTTTTTTTTTTTCTTCGACTTTCGTCTGAGGAATCGATCTCCTTGAGGTGCTGCCGAATTGCAGGTAAGTCCGTTTCCAATTCGTCGCCACTGTTGTATCCGTGTGATAATGGAGGCACGGAATGCAGGAGTTGGTTTAACAGGTGTTTACTGAACAAAGTCTGGAGGTGAACTAAAAGATACAAGACAGGATACAGGCTTATATAGCCCGAGTGGCCATTACCGGCATTACAGTACACAGGGGCTCTTAAAGGCACATACACCACATACAACACTGCATGACATCAGTCGGATAGGCAAAGGCACACACAAGACTGTCACTAAGAGAATGCATAAGGGTGATGAGTTGATTTATTGATGTCATATTGGATGGATATATGTATAAAGTTGGATGAGAAAGTTTGCTTTGTGGTGGCTTTTATTTCAGCATTGTGGCCAAGAGGACGCTGTGATGTCAGTAACAGAGGGAAGGTAAGGTGTGGGACAAATGTTGAAAGGGGAATTGGGGTTGTGGTCACTGGGAACACAGGTGGATGATTCCATCCCGGATATCCCGGCCATAAAGGGGCTATCAGGGATGCATCCTTCCTTTTGCTTCCTCCTCTTCAGCTTCCTCCTCTTTTGCTTCTTTCTCTTCTGTGTCTTCCTCTTTCGTCTGTGGGCGGATGCTGTAAATCTGAAATGACAGCATGAAATACTGGAAATACTCAGCAGGTCAGGCAGCATTTTGACCTGAGATGTGAACTCTGTTTCTCTCTCCACGGATGTTGCCTGACTTATTGAGTATATGCAGCATTGTCTGTTTTCTCAGAGGCCTTCGTTTACCATCCAAGGCCTTGCAAATATCCAGCAGCAGTCCCTGCACACTTAAAAAACTTTTAGCCACTACTTCAATAAAATAAATAAAAAAACAGTCCAAAAGCTTAAATGCAAACTTACCTGAAAGATGTGTGTGTCCTTTACCTCTATCAGTCTGTTTGCATGCTGGGTTTCCCAGGTGTAGTCAAGGGTTGTTTTTTTGAGGAGCGGGGTGATGATGGCAGATTTGAAGGAAAAGGGGACAATACCTGACGAGAGAGAACCATTAACACTATCCACTGACATGGGAGCTAGGAAGGGAAGTTGGGTGGTCAGCAAGTTAGTGGGAACAGGGTCAAAGAGGTATGTCTCAATGACAAGATGCACTTTGAAAGGGCAAGAGGGGAGATAGGAGAGCAATTAGAGAAATATGCAAATTTAGGCTTAGGGTAGGGGGACAATGGAGAGGAAGTAAGATCTGGTGGGCTAGGGAAATGGAGGTAATTGAAAGCAGAAGCAGTTGAATGGATGTTGTTGATTTTTTTAATGAAGAAGTCCATGAACTCCTCACATTTATTGTTGGAGGTGAGGGAGGAGGAAGCAGGTGAGGGTGGTTTGAGAAGATAGTTAATGATGGAGAAGAGAAGCCCGATGTTATTTTTGCTGCCCTGGATGATCTTAGAATAGTGAGCGATTTTAGTGATGGAGAGCAGGTCCGGTAGTGCTTTATATGATCTAGCCAAATCTGGTGATGGATGACTAGACCAGTTGTCTGCAAAAGACAATGGTCCAGAAATTCGGGTCTCCACGGGTGAGTACGCATGGGGTACTCACCCGTAGGCCCAATGGAAGTGCCGGTTTCCTGCATGCACTGCGCATGCGTGGGAAACCGGCACTTCCGTTCCCCTGAATGAAGGGGTTCAGAGGTCAAGCACGTGTGTGGGAGAGGCTGCGCGTGCGCATCAAACTTCGTTTTTTTTACAGGTTATCCCGGGAGGGTAAGCCTGCTGAAGTTAGACATGTAAAAAGCAGATGTAAGGCCTGCTTTTTACAAGGTAAGTGGTGAATTAATTAAAATTAAAACATTTTTTCCACAGGTTTATTATTTTTCAATACTTTAAAGCAAGGTAAGTTTATTTTTAGCCCCGTTAGAAAATTTAAAAAAAATTTCAAAAATTTAAATTATTGTTTAAAATAGTTATTTCATGTAATTTATAGTTTATTTAAAAAATGTGATGTTTTTTAAAAAATTATTTGAAGATTTAGTGCTATTTTGGGGCCATCGTATTTATAAGTTTTGACAGCTCTTCCTGTCAATCTTATGAATGGAGCATTCCCTGCTCCGATTGGCTCTCCATGGCCCACGTGATCCCAGGGGACGCATCAAACTAACTGCGCCCCTGGGATACTCAAGCACCGCGCACCAGCAGCTGAACCAGGCCCCGGATCGGAATTCCATGTGGGCCCACAGCTCAACAGCCGGCGCGCAAGGTAAGTGCAGGTCGGGGGCTTGCACCCGCGGGAAACCCCTGACCCGAATTTCTGGGTCGTTAAAGTTTGCGTCCCTTGGACTTAAGGGAGCGAAGATGAGGGGTATACCAGATGGAATAATTAGGGTGAGAGAGTGTAATGATTTTAGAGGGAACAAGGGCATTACAGGTGGTGGAGAGTGTGATTTAGCAAATCAGTAGCTGCAGAAATGCAAAAAATTCAGTGGAATAAATGATCATGTTATTGTGAAATATGATTTATATTTATTTTTATTATGTTTAAACCATTATTTTGTACATTGGAAATTTTAGTTACTGAGGTAAAAAAAGGCAGTGAAAAAATTTCAGAAATTATTTTAAGTGATTTGTGGGGAAAAGTTAAGAAATAATGGTGAGGCTATCAACGCACACCTTTATTAAGGAGTAAATCGGACAGCAACTTCCGCTCATGCACAGATAAATGTGGAAATCAGAAAGTTGCTGTCTGAGCTTCCCTGCTCCTCGCAATGCTTTGCTATACCAGTATCTCGCCAAGAGACTCGGCATTAGAACACCTGCAATGGTGTGAAGTTGAGGTACTTACGTAATAGATACCCACTAAACTCACCAGAAAAAGTTAGGGCTTATCAATTCAAGTGTAAGAGAATTGTTAACTGTGTGTAAGTCTTAATTACTGCCAAACAATCTCTTTGGCACTGAAAATTAACTTTTACAAGTGTGGAGTCTCAGGGCTATAAATTCATCTACTTTCTGTCACTCCCTAGCGCCATGAAATGGCAAAAAATGGCCATTTTCCTCCTTCCCTTTGTGCTGCTGGTAACTGGCAGCGTCCTGGAAAAAAATGGCAGTGTGGTGACATCAATTGGAGTGCAACACCGACTTAACCTCACCACTCTGAAGTTCGCTGCTAGTGCTGAATTCAGCGCTGGGTCCTAAGCATGCCAGGTAAATCTGGCAGCAAGCAAGCTGGCAGTGCCAATGTCAGCACCTGCTAAAGGGACACACACATTGTTCCGGTAAGTTTGGAATTAAGATTTTGGGCTGAGTTTTTTTGATTTTATTAAAGTAGTGGATTGCTGCGATAGATGTTAAAAGTTTTTTTAAGTGTGTAGGGAATGCTGCTGGATGGTTACAAGGCCTTGGATGTTAAAGGAAGGCCTCTGAGAAGACAGAAAATGCTGCAAATACTCAGCAAGTGAGGCAACATCAGTGGAGAGAGAAACAGGGTTCACATCTCAGGTCGAGATGCTGCCTTACCTTTATTTCTAACATTTTATGCTGTCATTTCAGATTCACAGCATTCGCTCACAGAGGGAAGAAGAAGACACAGAAGAGGAGGAAGCCGAAGAGGAGGATGCAGAAGGAAGAATGCAACCCAGCCAGCCCCTTTCTGGCCAGGATATCTGGGATAGAATCATCCACCTGCAGTACCAGTGAGCTCAACCCAATTCCCTTTTCAAAATTTGTCCCACACCTTATTTTCCCTCTGTTACTGGCTAGCACAGCATCCTCTTGGCCACAATGCTGAAATAAAAGCCACCACAAAGCAAACCTTCCAATCCAACTTTATATATTTATCCATCCAATATGACATCAAGTAATCAATTCATCACCCTTATACATTCTCTTAGTGACTGTCTTGTGTGTGCTTTTACCTATCCGACTGATGTCACGCAGTGCTATCCCAGTGGCTGCAGCATGGCTGGTGGGAGGCTGCTGACTTTCAGTAGGGAACCCTGCAAATGGCCTTGCTGGTCGACCTTGTGGAGCTGGTGGCTGGTCGTGTCAAATCAAGTAATGGTGTTTCTTCTTCTTCACTCTCCTCTCCCTCTTCTTGGTCAACCACTGGCTGGGCAGGCTACATTTCGTTGGTGTGTGAAATGAGGAAGGCACAAGGGTGGAGTGGAATGAGGGGAGGGTGGGAAAGCAAGAGGTGCATGCGAGAAGGAGGATAACATAACATCTTGTATCCTTTCAGCCCCGCCGCTGGCCAAGGGGTCAGCCATGCCCCTGCCAAGAATGGCTAGCACTGTCTCCTCCAAGGAGGTGAGGTGAGGTTAGGAATAGGAGTTTGTGAAGGAATAGCCATGACTCAGAGAAATACACGATACCATGAACAGATTTATAATATTATTAATAAAAGACATACTGGATTTAAAAGACACAAGTCTCAGCACAAAGACTGTAAACAGAATACAGGCTTCTGAGAAAAGATCAGTTGATAACAAAGCTGTAAACAAGCTTTGAAATGGGAATTAATTAAATATACAAAAACAATGAAAGATTGAAGCAAACCATTGGTGCTTCCGAAAGGTCTACGGTTTGCAACGAACACAATGAAAAGGCCCAGTTTAAGGTGTTACAAACTAACACATTAAAACAGAAATACAAACATTAAAAGAGACATGTGCCTTTGAAACATGACATCAAGAAAAGAAACATCTGCTGGTCAAATAGTTTTATGTTAAACTTGGAAAACAGGAACCATAAGATTAAATATGCAACCAATTGAGATAGCTAGAAAACAAGTAAACACATGGTTAAAGTGGTTTTGATTTACATATAGTAAAAACCCTACCAACAAGGCTTTGAAGATATAACTTCAATAGAGACACCAAGCAATTGCATTGTGTTTGTATTGAACATGGAGAATAAGGAAAGACACAATGGCCCCGATTTTCCTGGAGCCGTCGGGCGGGGTTTCAGGCGGGCGGGGGCTGAAAATCGCAGAAATAGGGGGTCGCGACTGTAATGTATATACCTTTAAGGGGGGAACTATCTTTTACAGCTCATGTATACTGCAGTACCGGCAGTGACCACACCTGTATATAGCACTGAGTAGTAATCTGTACAGATCAGTTCCAGTATGAGCCACGTTGAGTAAACACCTGTTGTACCGTTCTCCTGCAGTCTGTGTCTTATTATACACAGACACAACATTGGCGACGAGGCAAGTTCGAACCTACCTGCAATTCTGCATCACTTCCTGGGGATTCGTTCCTGGAGATCAGTGGATTGGAGGTCAAGGGCAGAGACTCGGGCGTCGACCACGGGCAACCGCCCAGTCATCCAGCAGAGACTCGAGAATTGCGGGGGAGGCTGTCGAGAGCCAGGCTTGGCTTTCCAGTCAAGGTGGTCCCGCGAAACGGGCTGGCAACAGGTAGTGCGCAAACCCTTCCCGGACAGCGGCGGGCTAGAGCCCGACCGAGCGGCACAGAAAAGGGCCGAGCAGCGTCGATGGGGGAGAGAGAGAGAGGGCAGAGCGCACAGGGCACAGCCAGTGTTCAGGGGCCAAGCAGCGTCGAAGAGAGGGAGAGAGAGACGCGCAGAAACCCGCGAGGCGCCGCCATTGCCACGAGGACCGCCGAGAGCGGCGTTGGCAGCAGCGCAGCAGAAGCGCGCGAAACCTACGGGGTGCCGCCATTGCCACGAGAACCGCCAGGAGCGGCGTTGGCTGCAGCGGGGGAGGAAGGAAAGCGTGGGAGACGCCATTTTAAGCCATTGGGAGACGCCATTTTAAACCACACCCAAAATGCCGAAGAGTGGCAGTATCACCGCATTTGACAATGAAGTCGAAGATTGGACTACATGTGTCGAACGAATAGAGGTATACTGCAAGGCAAGTGAGGTGTCAGATGACAAGAAAGCGTCGGTATTGTTAAATTTAATGGGTGCAAAGACGTATGGTTTATTACGAAATCTAGTAACCCCAACGAAGCCAATAGAAAAGAGTTTTGAAGACATAGTAACGATACTACAGGAACATTTAAACCCCACACCGCTGCTGATAGCAGAAAGATTCAAGTTTCACAAACGGAACCAGAATAAGGATGAAAGTAATGCTGATTATTTAACAGAACTGCGCAAACTATCGAAACACTGCCAGTTTGGAGCGGGACTGGCAGATACCTTAAGGGACAAGTTTGTGTGTGGGCTTCAAAGTGAAGGAACCCAGAAACGGCTTTTATCTGAAAAGGACCTTACGCTGGAAAAGGCTTTCAGCATTGTGGTATCATATGAAGCAGCAGCACGGGGCGCTGCAGAGATACAACCGAGACCGCAAGATTATGGCACAAACGAAATGTCATATAGAACAGAGAAGTGCTATCGCTGTGGCAGAACAACACACGACCACAATGATTGCTGGTTCAAAGACAAAGTGTGCAGACAGTGTGGAAAAGTAGGACACATAGCATGAGTCTGCAGGTCAGGAAAGAAAACCAGCAATAAGAAACCTACCAAAGAAAAGTACAAGAAGGTACATAAGATGACGGAGAATAGTTCAGACGAACAGAAGAGTGATAACGACTCCGAAAGCAGGGAACTGAGTTGTCTGAAACAACATAATGTGATCACAACGGAGGATCACCGAACCATTTGGGTCACTCTCAAGATAGCAGGAGTCCAGGTAAAGATGGAATTGGACACAGGATCAGCCCTAACAGTCATAAACCGACGGGACTATGAGCGGCTATTCTCACACATACCCTTGAGAGACACAAAAATTATTTTGAAGACGTACACGGGGCAAAAAGTCTACCCCAAAGGAAAAATAAGGGTGACCGTTATATATAACGGTAAGGAAACACCAAAACTAGACCTGTATGTATTGCAAGATGGAGGACCACCATTACTGGGATGTGAATGGATCCGGAAAATACAACTGGATTGGCATTCCATACAGGCACTGACTGTGGCTGACAAAAAGGATGACGACTGTTAGATCCGTGGTTCAGTGGATAAATAATTACACGGATGCTGTACATAAACAAATAACAGGTCTTTACTGGAGGAGGGTAATCTCTAAATTGGGCACAGAGGCATGCGCACAGCTTATATACCGGTGTGGTCACTGCCGGTACTACAGTACGCAGGAGCTGTAAAAAGTAGTTCTGACTTAAAGCACATACACTACAATTCCTCCCTTTTTAGGTTAATAATACCCCCTTAATATTCAAATAACAATTACATTTTTACATGTACATTCAATAACAAAAGTCCATTTATAGATTCAGTCTTTGGGGCGGCTTCCTGACCCTTTTGGGATAGCGCCTTTCCGGAGGTTCTTGTTCTTGGTGCAGAGGCGATTCTGACCCCCTTTCATTGGGTAGTTCATCGGGTTCCACTGCTACTGGGTCTGAAGTAGATACTATCGGTATGTCGGGTTCATCCCCAGGTACTCGAGACATGGGGTTGATGCATTCCTGTGATGCTAAGATCTGATTGACGTGGCATCTCACAATGTTCTCCCCGACATCCACTGTGTACATTAATGGCCCCTGCCTTGTACATATCGTTCCGGGTTGCCACTTCTCTGTTCGATAGTCCCGGGCCAAGACTGGTTGCCCTACATTGAAGCTCCTTGTCGGCTTCTCGTTGATGTGCTAGAATTGTTTGTCCTCAACATTTCTTCGCACATTTGGTCTGAGCAAGTCCAGACGAGATCTCAACCTTCGGTTAAAGAACATCATGGCCGGGGTCTGGTTGGTAACTGCATGTGTCGTGTTTCGGTAGGCTAATAAGAAATTGTCCATCTTATGCTGTGGTGGAATTTCCTCGTCGCACATGGCCTTTATCGCCTTCTTAAAGGTTTGTACGAACATCTCAGCCAATCCATTGGTGGCTGGATGATACAGGGCGGATGTGTAATGCCTTACCCCATTCCTGTTCATGAATTTTTGGAACTCGTCGGATACAAACTGTGGTCCATTATCAGAGCAGATCTGCTCTGGCAACCCGTTTCTGGCAAATATGGTCCGTAGGACTGCAATTGTTTTCTCCGTAGTGGTTGAAGACATCTTTATCACCTCAAGCCACTTTGAATGAGCATCCACTGCTATTAAGAACATTGAGTCCATGAATGGACCAGCGAAATCAATGTGCGCCCATTGCCATGGAGAGGAGGGCCACTCCCATGGGTGTAGAGGGGCATGTGGTGGTGCATTTTGGACCTTCTGGCATCCTAAGCAGCTCTTAGTTAGGTCTTCGATTTGTTGATCGATTCCCGGCCACCACACATAAGCCCTAGCTAGGCTTTTCATTTTCACTCCCCCCAGATGACCTTCATGTAGCTCATTTAGCACTCTCTCCCTTAACTTGGGTGGAATCACCACTCTGGATCCACACATCACTGTCCCCTGGCATACTGACAGCTGTTCTCTTCTGGATGAGAATGCTGACAACAGTGAGTCGCCATGTGTTGGCCATCCCCTCACCGTCAATTCATATACCCGTGACAGCGTCGGATCATTGCGGGTCTCCTTCTCTATATCCGCGTTTGTTACTGGCAATCGTTCAATTATCGACGAATAAAATATCTCGATAGGGTCCACTGCTGGTGCTTCCTCCACAGTAGGCAGTGGCAGGCGCGATAGCCCGTCAGCGTTCCCATGCTGTCTCATGCCTTTATATTCTATTTCATATTGATTCGCCCCTAGAAACAGGGACCATCTTTGTAACCGCTGTGCAGTCATTACTGGCACGCCCTTCTTAGGATTAAAGATGGAGACAAGTGGTTGGTGGTCAGTCAGCAAGGTGAACTTCTGTCCATGCAGATAGTGGTTGAATTTTTTTACTCCCCATACTAGGCTGAGGGCCTCCCTGTCAATCTGGGTGTAGTTGCGCTCGGCTGAGGTTAGTGACCGAGACGCAAAGGCTACTGGCCTCTCCAGCCCATCTGGGAATTTGTGCGACAGCACCGCTCCAATGCCGTAGGGGGATGCATCACATGCCAAACGAATTGGTAGTGCTGGGTTGAAATGGGCCAACACCTCTTTTGATGTGATCAATTCTTTACACTTCTGGAAAGCTCGTCTACATTCGTCATCCCACTTCCATGGTACCCCTGTTTGCAGTAGGGTGTTCAGCGGGTGTAATACCGTAGACAAATTTGGTAAGAACTTGTGGTAATAGTTTACCAGCCCGAGGAACGACCTCGGTTGTGACACATTTTCCGGTGCTGGAGCCTTGACTATTGCCTCTATCTTGTCAGGGGACTTATGTAACCCCTCTTCATCGATGACGTGGCCGCAATACGAGATCTGTTTCTGGAAAAACTCGCACTTGTGGCGATTAGCTCATAGCCCATATTCCTTTAATCTGGCGAGCACCTTCTCCAAGTTAGTGAGGTGATCACCGTCATTTTCGCCCGTGACCAAGATGTCGTCCAAATAACACTGGGTCCCTGGAATCCCTTGCAGGACCTGATCCATCGCCCTTTACCAGATAGCCGGAGCCGAGGCTACTCCAAACACCAGCCGGTTGTATTGATAGAGACCTTTATGGGTGTTGATCGTAAGGTAATGTTTCGAAGCTTCTTCCAGCTCCATTTGCAAGTACGCCTGGGCTAGATCAATTTTGGTGAAGCGTTTACCACCAGATAGCGAGGCGAAAATATCCTCAATTCGTGGAAGTGGATATTGCACTGTGTGAAGGACTAGGTTCACTGTCACCTTAAATTCCCCACAGATGCGGACCTTCTTTGGTTCCCCAGGCATATTACTCAACGACCTCTTCATTACAGGAAAGATGGGTGTAGCCCACTTGCTCCAGTCCACTTTGGACAGTACTCCTGAATGTTCCAACCCTTCCAGCTCTGCTTCAACCATTGGTCTGATCGCATAAGGCACTGGTCTGGCCTTCAGAAACTTTGGTCTTGCATTATCCTCTATTTTAATTGTTGCTGTTATTCCTTTTAGTGTTCCTAGTCCCTCCTGGAACACTTCTTTTGTTTCAGTTAGCATTTTTGACAGTCGTCCAGGTGTGACGTCGTCATCCTTTTTGGCCTCCACCTTCAGTGCCTGTATGGAATGCCAATGTAAATGTATCTTCCGGATCCATTCACATCCTAGCAGTGGTGGTCCTCCATTTGGCAATACATATATATCCATTTTAGGTATTTCCTGACATTTATATGTCACTTTCACCCTTATTTTTCCTTTGGGGTAGACTTTTTGCCCCGTATACGTCTTCAAGACAATCTCTGTAGCTTTCAAGGGTATGTGTGAAAATAGCCGCTTGTAGTCTCTTTGATTTATGACTATTAGAGCTGACCCTGTGTCCAATTCCATTTCCACTTGGACTCCGTCTATTTTGAGTGTAACCCAGATAGTCTGGTGATCCTCCATTTCGGTTACATTATGTAGTTTCAGACAACCCAGCTCCTTGCTTCCGGAGTCTGTGTCACTTTTCTGTTCGTCTGAACCACTGTCCATCACCTGGTGTACCTTTTTGTACTTCTCCTGTGGAGATTTCTTACTGTTGGTTTTCTTCCCACACCTGCAGACTCTTGCTTCCCAGACCTGCAGACTCTTGCTATGTGTCCTGCTTTCCCACACTGTCTACACACTTGGCCCTTGAACCAACAATCTTTCTGGTCATGTGTTGTTCTGCCGCAGCGATAGCACTTCCCTGTTCCATAGGTCATTTCGTTGGTGCCATATTCTTGCGGTCTCCGTTGTATCTCTGCAGCGCCCCTTGCGCATGCTTCGTGTGACACTGCCACACTGAAAGCTTTGTCCAGCGTAAGGTCCTTTTCTGATAGAAGCCGTTTCTGGGTTCCTTCACTTTGTAGCCCACACACAAACTTGTCCCTTAACGTGTCTGCTAGTCCCGCTCCAAACTGGCAGTATTTCGATAGCTTGCGCAGTTCCGTTAGGTACTCAGTATTGCTTTCGTCTTTGTGTTGGTTCCTTTTATGGAACTTAAATCGTTCTGCTATCAGCAGCGGTGTGGGGTTTAAGTGGTCCTGTAGGATTTCTACTATGCTTTCAAAATTCTTGTTTACCAGCTTCTCTGGGGTTATTAGATTTTGCAGTAACCCATAAGTTTTTGCACCCATGGAATTTAACAGAACCAGTGCTTTATTAGCATCTGGCACTTCATTCGCCCTGCAGTACACCTCAATACATTCCACATATGTCGCCCAATCTTCGACTTCATTGTCGAATGTAGAGATACTGCCACTCTTCGGCATCCTTGGTTGTGCATTAACTATCACCAATGGCGCCTCCCGCGCTTCCCCTTCTTCTCCGCTGGCACAAAATGGCGTCTCCCGTGCTTTCCTTCCCTCCCGCGCTCGCCCGTCTTCTCCGCTGCGGCTTCGCAAAATGGCGTCTCCCGCGCTCTTCCTTCTCCGCGGCTCAATGGCGCCTCCCGCGCTCTCCCTGCTTCTCCACGGCTCAATGGCGTCTCCCGCGCTCTCCCTGCTTCTCCGCGGCTCAATGGCGTCTCCCCTTGCTTCGCCCCATGGACCCTGATCAGCCCGTGATCCCTGGCTGTGCTCTGCGCGTTCTTCTCTTGATATTTGTCGATGCCGCTCAGTCTAGAACCCGACTGTTTCTTACCCTCTCTCCGGTTTGCAGTATTTTTCCTCGACGCCGCTCGGTGATCAACCCCCGGCTGCGCCCTGCTCTCTTCACCCTCTTTCTTACCCCGTCGACGCTGCCCGGCTCTCTCTCTCTGCCGTCGGTCGGCTCCAGCCGCCGCTGCTCAGGAAAGGTCTGCTCTGGACCTGTCGTCGGTCTCTTACTGCTCGTTGTGGCTGGGGAACCAAGTCCAGCTCTCCACAGCCTCCCCAGCGAAGTTGGATCTCTGCCTGACTGCTGGGCGGTTGCTCGCGGTCGACGCCCGTGTTCCTGGACTCGACTATTTTTTTTATTTTTTATGTTGCAGGTAGATTCGCATCAACACTCGTCGCCACTGTTAGATCCGTGGTTCAGTGGATAAATAATTACACGGATGCTGTACATAAACAAATAACAGATCTTTACTGGAGGAGGGTAATCTCTAGACTGGGGTACAGAGGCATGCACACAGCTTATATACTGGTGTGGTCAATGCCGGTACTACAGTATACAGGAGCTGTAAAAAGTAGTTCTGACTTAAAGCACATACACTACAACGAAGTCACACCTGGGCGACTGTCAAAGATCCTAACTGATGCGAAAGAAGTGCTCCAGCAAGGACTCGTAACATTAAAAGGCATGACAGCGACGATTAAAATTGAAGAAAACGCAAACCCAAAATTTTTTAACACCAGACCGGTACCTTATGCGATCCGCCCAGCCGTCGAAGCAGAGCTGGAGAGTCTGGAACGTTCAGGTGTACTGCCCAAGGTAGACTGGAGCGAGTGGGCTACACCCATCATCCCTGTGATGAAAAAGTCGTTGAGCAGCACGCCTGGGGAACCAAGGAAGGTTCACATCTGTGGGGACTTTAAGGTAACAGTGAACCCAGTCCTTCACACCGTACAATATCCACTTCCGCGGATTGAAGATATTTTCGCCTCGCTATCTGGAGGGAAGCGCTTCACTAAGATTGACCTGGCCCAGGCGTATCTGCAAATGGAGGTAGAAGAAGCATCAAAAAAATACCTCACAATCAACACCCATAAAGGTCTCTACCAATACAACCGGCTGGTATTCGGGGTAGCATCAGCTCCGGCTATTTGGCAGCGGGCAATGGAACAAGTCCTGCAAGGGATCCCAGGGACCCAGTGTTATTTGGACGACATCCTGGTCACAGGCAAAAATGACAGTGATCACCTTGCCAACCTGGAGTAGGTGCTCACTAGATTGCAGGAATATGGGCTCCAAGCTAACCGCCCCAAATGCGAGTTTTTTAGAAAACAGATCTCGTATTGTGGCCACGTTATCGATAAAGAGGGGTTACATTAGTCCCCAGAGAAGATTGAGGCAGTAGTCAAGGCTCCAGCACCAGAAAATGTGTCACAACTGAGGTCGTTCCTCGGGCTGGTAAACTACTACCATAAGTTCTTGCCAAATTTGTCTACAATACTACACCCACTGAACACCCTACTGCAAACTGGGGTGCCATGGAAGTGGAGTGACGAATGTAGACGAGCTTTCCAGAAGAGCAAAACACTAATCACATCGAAAGAGGTATTGGCCCATTACAACCCGGCATTACCAATTCGGTTGGCATGTGATGCATCACCCTACGGCATTAGAGCGGTGCTGTCGCACAAATTCTCGGACGGCTCAGAGCGGCCAATAGCATTTGCGTCACGATCACTAACCTCAGCCGAGCGTAACTACGCCCAGATTGACAGGGAGGCCCTCAGCCTAGTGTGGGGAGTGATAAAGTTCAATCACTATCTGCACGGGCAGAAATTCACCTTGCTGACTGATCACCAGCCTCTTGTCTCCATTTTTAATCCGAAGAAGGGCATTCCGGTGATGACTGCGCAATGACTACAAAGATGGTCACTTTTTCTAGGGGCGCACCACTATGAGATTGAATATAAGGGCACGAAACAGCATGGAAATGCTGATGGGCTATCACGCCTGCCACTGCCTACTGCGGAGGAAGCAACAGCAGTGGATCCTGTCGAAATATTCCATTCGACTATAGTTGAATACCTACCGGTAACTAACGCTTGTATCGAAAAGGAAACCCGAAATGACCCGACACTGTCTCAGGTATATGATTTGACGGTGAAGGGATGGCCAGCACATGGCGACTCACTGTTGCCAGCATTCTCGACAAAGAGAGAACAGCTGTCAGTGTGCCGGGGGACCTTGATGTGTGGATCCCGAGTGGTAATTCCACCCAAGTTAAGGGATAGAGTGCTCAATGAGCTTCATGAGGGTCACCTGGGAGGGGTAAAAATGAAAAGCCTAGCCAGGGCTTATGTTTGGTGGCCGGGAATCGATAAACAAATTGAGGACCTGACCAAGAGCTGCTCAGGATGCCAGAAAGTCCAAAATGCACCACCACAGGCCCCTCTACACCCATGGGAGTGGCCCTCATCTCCATGGCAACGGGTACATATTGATTTTGCTGGTCCATTCATGGACTCAATGTTTTTAATCGCCGTGGATGCGCACTTGAAATGGCCTGAGGTCATCAAAATGTCCTCCACCACCACGGAGAAAACTATTGCAGTCCTATGGACCATTTTTGCCAGGAATGGCTTGCCAGAACAGATTTGCTCCGACAACGGACCACAGTTTGTGTCCGAAGAGTTCCGGAGGTTCTTGAAAAAGAATGGGGTAAGGCATTACACATCCGCCCCATATCATCCAGCCACAAATGGATTGGCTGAGAGGTTCGTACAAACCTTTAAGAAGGCAATAAAGGCTATGTACAATGACAACATTCCGCTGCAGCACAAGGTGGGCAATTTCCTGTTCGCCTACCGGAATGCGACATATGCAGTCACCAACCAGGCCCCAGCCATGATGTTCTTTAACCAAAGGCTAAGATCTCACCTGGATTTGCTCAGACCAAACGTACGAAGAGATGTTGAGAGTAAGCAATTCCAGAACATCCATGAGAAGCCAACAAGGAGCTTCAATGTAGGGCAACCAGTCTTGGCCCGCGACTACCGAACAGAAAAATGGCAGCCAGGAACGATATGCACACGGCAGGGCCCACTAATGTACACAGTGGACGTTGGGGAGAGCATCGTGAGACGCCATGCTGACCAGATCCTAGAGTCACAGGAACAAGTCAACCCCATGCCTCGCCCATACGTACTTGGTGATGAACCCGACGTACAGGTCGCATCTACCCCAGAAACAGTAGCATCGGAAGCTGATGAACCAACCGACGATAGGGGGTCAGAATCGCCTCCGCACCAAGAGCAAGACACTCGGGAAAGGCGCTATCCAGAAAGGATCAGGAAGCCTCCCCAAAGACTGAATATATAAATAAACTATTTTCAGCTAATGTTGCATGTTAAAAGTGTTAATTGTAATTAGTTTGATATTTAATTGTTAAATGAGTGTTATGGTACTGTTAATCTAAAAGGGGAGGAATTGTAATGTATATACCTTTAAGGGGAGAACTATCTTTTACAGCTCATGTATACTGCAGTACCGGCAGTGACCACACCTGTATATAGCACTGAGTAGTAATCTGTACAGATCAGTTCCAGTGTGAGCCACGTTGAGTAAACACCTTTTGTACCGTTCTCCTGCAGTCTGTGTCTTATTATACACAGACACAACAGCAACTACCCCCCACCCGATTCCCCACCCCGCCCGACTTTCGCCCCGGTGTTTCAGCGCGACCCGAATCAGTCCCGCCCGCAGCCGGCGGGACTGGTCGTCGGGAGCCTAATGAGCAATAATTGGCAGCTGTATTCCAATTTTAAGGGGCCCTTGCAATTTTTAGCCTTTCCCCACGTAAACCACGCCTGGTGGGAACACCGCTGATGAAACCTGACGTGAACAATGTTGGCTTGCTTACTTTCAGCTGCAGGTCAATCAGGAATGAAGAGATTTAATCAGACAGCATTTCTAGGTTGCAGGACGTTGTTGTTTCAGGCTTGGGGCAACTTGTTGAAGGCTTAGGTACAGCTGTGGAAGGTTGGAGCCTCACACACTTCTCCAGTGTGAGCTCCTGGCAAGCCCTTCTCACTACAGTCACTCAGCGCTTCCTCAACGGAGGCATCTGCCAGAAGCATGGGAGGCCTTTTGTTCCTTCCCTTCTTGGCATTAGAGGATCTCCAACAGCAGAGGAGGCTGGAGCAGATCCAGCAACAACAGCAGCACCAGCAACAGCAGCACCAGCAACAGCAACAGCAGCATCAGCAGGAGCGATAGGCTGCGGCTCAGCCACCTGAGGCAGCACAGGCCAGAAGGGGCCAGAGCATGGAAGGCCGTCGGCGCAGGAGATACCCCCCAAACAGGGTCTACAGACACAGGGTGAGCTATCTCAACATGACTGAGCAGCAGTGCCAAAGGCGGTTCCGACTTTTGCGAGAGGTGGTGACTGACACCTGCGCAATGCTACAGCAAGACCTGGAGCCCAAAGCACCAGGTCGACACTCCTTACCAGTGGCCATCAAAGTCACCACCGCACTCAACTTTTATGCCTCAGGCTCCTTCCAGGGATCAGCAGCAGACATCAGCGGCATCTCCCAGGCGGCCGCACACACTTGCATCAAACAGGTCGCCGATGCCCTCTTTGCCCTCGCGCACAATCACATCCATTTCACCAGGGATCGCGCAAGTGTGAGGGCGCGAGTGCTTGGATTAGCTCATCAGGCAGACTTTCCAAGGGTGCAGGCCATCATTGACTGCACACTGTGGCCCTTAGGGCACCCCATCGCAATCCAGGAGTTTTTGTCAACTGCAAGGGCTTCCACTCCCTTAACGTTCAGCTGGTGTGTGACCACAAGAAGGAGATTTTGCATGTTTGTGCCAAGTATCCTGGCAGCTGCCATGACTCCCTCATACTGCGCCAGTCTACTGTGCCTCCGCTATTCAGTCCGCCAAATGAACTTCAGGGATGGCTACTTGGAGACAAGGGATATCCCCTGCGGTCTTGGCTAATGACGCCGTTGATGAGACCAGCCAACGAAGCTGAGGAGCACTACAACTCCAGCCACATTTCCACCAGATGCATTATCGAGCAAGCCGTCGGATTGCTAAAAGATGCACTTTAGATGCCTCGATAGATCAGGTGGAGCCCTGCAGTACTCAGCAGCCAGGGTCTCCAAAATCGTTGTGGTATGCCGTGTGCTTCACAACATGGCACAGCGTCGTGGCTTGGCGATTCCGCAGGACCAAAAGGCTCCTCACAGAGCCGCCTCGGATGAGGATGATGCTGAGGATGATGCTGAGGAGGAGGAGGATGGAAACGAGCATCCTGCAGAGGCCCGTCAACCAGCGGCACCAGTGCGCAAGAACATTGCTGGGCGGAATGCAAGGAACGCACTCACCCTGAGCAGATTTGCGTAGCCTGGTACATCAAACACTGTAGCCTCTCTGCTTCTTAACTGACCATGGACAGTGGCCCATGCCTGCGTATTTCTACCTATTTGACCAGCTTGCTGACATCTGCAAGTATTCCTAAGGCCTCAATGTGATACCCTCATTCGCCAAATGACAGACGCCACAACTGCAGCAGTAGCCACCAGATTTTTAATGTACAGGAAACTGATGGCATTAAAACTATATACAAGACTTTTCACCCAAGTGACTACCCTTGTGATTAGTGGTGCTTTATTTTTCTCTTACGCGTGCTCCTACGTAGTTGTACCCCTGTGGCTTTAGCAGATGTGGAGGCCCCTTGCTCACTTTCCTGCTGCTCCTGTCTCGACACCTTTGGCGGGGGTCCTCTCGGGTGGCGAGCCTGTGAGGGCTCGCCAGCAGTCTACTGCTCCTGCGGCTGTGCAGGGGTTGAGACTCCTATCTCACTTGGGTGTGGGCTCCGGCGGGGCTCTGACCGAGGGCTCTGAAGTGGCATGGAAGTGTAAGCACATGGAGAGGAGGCCCCACTTCCTTGAGGTGTGCCAACAACCTCCCTCTCATGGGTCAGCTCCCCCTCAGCGCCTGCAAGTGGCTGGAGAGCACCTTGCTGCACATCAGGGGGGCCATGGGGACCCGTCTCTGCACTGGAAGTCCTGCTCGGACTTCCATGAAGGTCTGGTTTCGGTGCTCAATAGATGCCCATCGCTCCTCAAGAGATGTCATTCTATTCTGAGCACTCACCATGTTTTTGATACCCTGGCGACTAAGCTCCTCCATGGCCGTAGCCCTCCTCTCCTCGGCTGCCGCCCTCCTCTCCTCGGCCGCAGCCCTCCTCTCCTCAGCTGCAGCCCTCCTCTCCTCGGCTGCAGCCCTCCTCTCCTCGGCTGCAGCCCTCCTCTCCTCGGCGGTAGCCAGCCTTACCACGGAGGTAGCCATCTTTTCCGTGGTGATGCTTTCATGCGCCAATGACTCCAATAAGGCTGTGCTCATGCTCGCCATTGACTCCTCCATTCGCTCCACACTCACAGCGACCCTGGAGACAAAACCTGCCAGAGACTCCAGCATCTGTGCATGGAGATCCATCACCTCCTCTCTTGAGGATGGACCCAGAGGCATAGGGTCGACATGCAGCTGAGCTGAGCTGGCAGAGGCTTGTGCCCTCCAATGAAGACTCTCCACTGCTGTCCCTGTCTCCACAATCTGCTGATGCTCACTTGTGAGCTGTGAAACACCAGGTGACAACACTACTCTATGTCCCGAAGGCCCCCCCGAGGCGTGAGTGTCTGCGCTGGTGCTGGGTGCGCTTACTTCTGCTGACGCTGCGCCCTCAGAGGCTGGAGCTTCCTCTGAGGAGTCTGGCTGCAAAGCCTCTTCCTCCTCGGCAGTGAGGACGGGGGCTCCGGATGGTCCTGTGGGGGAGTAAAGGAAAGAGTTAGAGATCTGATGCCAAGGCTACTTGCACATTGGATTTGGCAGATGCTCATAAGTCCAAATGAGGTAGCTTCAGAATCATATCAGCAACTCATGCTATGTCAATGAGAGAAATGGGAAACTATTCTGTCACCAGCTTGCGGGCTTGCTCCTGTCTCTCCTGCCCCACCTTCCGCAGCCACGTCAGCCCGAGCAATCTCCATCACTGCTTCCTCCCAGGGGGTGAGCTGGGCGATTGAGGGTGGTCCTCCTCCAGTCCTCGCTCGCTCTCTCCAATTGTGAGCTCTCTTCTCCTGAAATGAGGGAGACAAGTGGAGTTTGAGTGAGAGTGCAGGAGTGAGTGTAGAGATTGCATAGCATAGATACTTAGAAGGAGAGAAAGATGGTGTGAGGCTGCAAGACCAAGAGCCCTCCCTGTGTGTTGTCAGTTGTGTTCCAAGCATCAGAGTGAGAGGCATTGTGAGGGCTGCATGGTGGAATAGTTATGTGAATGTGAGCATAGAGAGAGAGGGAATGGGTAAGGGTGCATGGATGTGACTGTGAAGTGGGATGCGGAGGAAGAGAGTGCTGAAACTGAGTGCTGTTGGGGAAAGGCAATGGGGATCAGGTTGAGGGTGATGGAAACTTCATACTTACTTTTCCTTTACGGTGAAGGTCATGGAAGCGCTTCCTGCACTGCATCCAGGTCCGACGGGTGACTCCCTGAGAGTTGACCTCTGCAGCCACCTCCATCCATGCAGCCCTGGTCTCTTTGGGAGGCCTCTTCCTCCCTGAGCTAGGGAAGAGGACCTCCCTGTGGGCCCTAACCCCATCCACCAATGTCTGCAATGAGGTCTCATCAAATTTGGTGGCAGCTCGGCCTCTGCCGCTGGCAGCAGCTGGTGCAGGCTCCTCTGCCATTCTGTACGACTGGTTGGGAAGCCTGCAGAGGTTGAAAAGCTTGCTGGAGACTTTAAAAGCACCACGAATGATGACATCATACTGTGGGGCTTTCTGACTGGAAATGGACACTTAGCAAGGGTGCCCACACGCTGGAAATTAATTGGTCAATTGAGGGAAAATTGTGTGCAGCTGGCTGACCCATTTAGATTCGGGTCGGAAGCTGACATTCGGGGAACCCGACAATTCCCCGCACCTTCGGGAAAATCGGGGCCAATGTCTGCAAAAAAGCAATTAAGCCAAATTAAGAATTGAATGAAGAATCTTCGGTGAAAATGACATCAAACAGAAACCATAGCTGTCATTGTTTTTATGATGGTTTTTGGAACACCTAAAAGTAGAGAAATAATTATGCATGCAATAGTTGAATTGATAGTAACATAGAAAGCATTCAAACAGAGGTATCAATAAAGACAATTAGCTGACATCAGCAGAGAACATCAAAGAAGAAACCAATGCCAAAAGGGTATAAAAATAAGACCTTTTCAACAGAGATCAGAACACGCTGAATGGGCAGGGTGTTTCTCAACTTTCCAGAGGCATCTCTGTAAGTTTTTAACTATGAGTCTCAGGAAGTTAAAGTATTGATTTTTGGTGGATGTTATGGATTTAGAAATAAGAAATGTAACGATGTTCTGGATTTAGAAATAAGAAATATAACGATGTAAAGATTTGAGAATAAGGATCTCTGAGAAATAAGAAATGTAAGCTAATTGTACTTTGAATTGTTAATGTTGCAACTGATTCAACAGATGTTAACTGAATGCCGGCTCTTAAATAAAACTATATATTTCTAGGATTGTCTCAAAGAGTGAATCTGTATAGACTCGCAAACCCACAAATTCTGTACATTCTTTTGTAAGGAGTTGCAGAAATCTGGGGGCTATTCCGGACCCTTATAATATCCAGAAGGTTACAGTCTAGTTCAACTTATTAAAAGTACTATCCGGAGGACGGTCACATCTTTAGTCGTTCCTTTCCTTTAGGGAGAGATAGCCTGAACCTTTAGACCCTTTAAGCGTCTTATGGAATTCGGCTATCTCTAACTTAAATTGAGGGTGAACGTCTGGGGAATACGCCTGATCTGGGGTAGCCCAAAAGGGCTAGGACTGTAATTAACCCTTCAAGTTGTGCCTTGTGATTGGTGCAGATTGTTGGTAGGTGAGTAATTGGGGGTGGGGGTTGTGCAAAGCGCAGTGTGTGAGGCGAGTGGTGCAGTTGGTAGAAGATGGTTTTTGAACTTGCATTCACTGACCTTGACCAGTGGTCTGAAGTCACGAAGCTTCATTGGGCACTGCTGGCAGTGATGACCTCGGTGATGTGCTCCCACATCTTTCTTTCTGGAGGGCCTCCTGGCCCTGTGGGTAGAAGACCTGTCTTGCAGTGTTGACCCCCTGCACAAAGCTGGAGTGCTGTGTGCGAGACCCTGGGTCCCCCTTCCCTGGCTTGCTGAGCCATTTGTGTTGTGCTGAAGCAGTTTTCCCATTTTTTGAGTTTAGGACAGAATTCAGCTTTAAGAGCTGAATGATCACATTTGGGACTTCTTTTTAATGTTAAATTTTTTTTTGAATGTCGGTAAGGGCTGAAAACTGAATTTTTTCACTGCATTTTAATTTGTATTAGTTCTGGGTGCATTGCCCCTTTAATTCATAGCCCTTTTAATTGCCTACAATTCCTTGTGAGCTCCACAGCCTCACTCCCAGAGGCTGTACGAAGCTCGAACGTCACTTCAGGATGGGAATCTCTCCTCTGAGTTCTCCACTAATGCAGGAGGGCGTTGCACGAAGGTTAATGCCGCACCACCAATCTCCAGCCCCCGCAGATGAACTTATTCTCCTTAGCGTTGCAGCCATTTTCAGCGGCTGTTAACTCTAGTTGCTAGTGACACCAACAACTTTCATGACGAACTCGAATTTCGGACCTGGGTGTGAGCAGTGAGGCGAGGCGGCGGATAAAAGGAGCAGCGAGGCCCAACCAGCGCATCGGACCTGGGTGTGAGCAGTGAGGCGAGGCGGATGATAAAAGGAGCAGCGAGGCCTGACCAGAGCATCAGACCTGGGTGTGAGCAGTGAGGCGAGGCTTACCAATTCAACAGCAGGGGAGAGAGGTAAAAAGTAATCAAAGTGTGACGTCACCAGGAAGCAGGTAAGTGATTGGTTGGTGAATATTTCTCTCTTTTTGTAAACTTTAACTCTGTGGTTTATAGTTTCTAATGTCTCTCTGGTGTAGCGGGGACTGTTGGTAAACCAGTTAACTGTAGTGTAATTAGTGGGATTGATTGATTTCATTTAAATTCAATTAATTAAAGAGTAAGTCATGGCAGGACAGCCCGGCCACGTGATATGCACCGCCTGCGATATGTGGGAACTCAGGGACACTTCCTGTGTCCCTGACAACTACATGTGCAGGAAGTGCATCCAGCTGCAGCTACTGACAGACCACATTGCGGCACTGGAGCTGCGATTGGATGCATACTGGAGCGTTCACGATGCTCAGAACATCGTGAATAGCACATTTACGGAGTTGGACACACCGCAGGTAGAGGTTGGACAGGAAGAAAGGGAACGGGTGACCAACAGGCAGAGTACTAGGCACAGGCAGGTAGTGCAGGGGTCCCCTGTGGCCATCCCCCTCTCCAACAGATACACCACTTTGAGTACTGTTGGGGGGGATGGCTTATCAGAGGAAGGCAGCAGCAGCCAACTTCCTGGCACCAGGGGTGGCTCTGCTGCACAGAATGGGAGGAAAAAGAGGGGTAGAGCTATAGTAATAGGGGATTCAATTGTAAGGGGAATAGATAGGCATTTCTGCGGCCGCAAACGAGACTCCAGGATGGTATAATTGCAAAATACTGCGGATGTTGCCTCCCTGGTGCAAGGGTCAAGGATGTCTCCGAGCGGCTGCAGAACATCTTGGAAGGGGAGGGTGAACAGCCAGTTGTCGTGGTGCATATAGGCACCAACGATATGGGTAAAAAGCGGGATGAGGTCCTAAAAGCGGAATATAGGGAGTTAGGAGATAAATTAAAAAACAGGACCTCAAAGGTAGTAATCTCAGGATTGCTACCAGTGCCACGTGCTAGTCAGAGTAGAAATAGAAGGATACTTCAGATGAATACGTGGCTAGAGGAATGGTGCAAGGGGGAGGGATTCAAATTCCTGGGACATTGGAACCAGTTCTGGGGGAGGTGGGACCATTACAAACCGGACAGTTTGCACCTGGGCAGGGTTGGAACCGATGTCCTAGGGGGAGTGTTTGCTAGTGCTGTGGGGGAAGGTTTAAGCTAAAATGGCAGGGGGTTGGGAACCTGAGCAGGGAGACAGAGGAAAGGGAAACAAGGATAAAAGCAAAAGATAGGAAGGAGAAAAACAATAGTGGCAGTCAGAGAAATCAACGGTTTAAATCAAACGTGGCCACAGTAAATAATAATTCTAATAGGTCTAAGAGCGTTAAAAAAACAAGCCTGAAGGCTTTGTGTCTTAATGCGAGGAGCATTTGTAATAAGGTGGATGAATTGGCTGCGCAAATAGAGGTAAACGAATATGATTTGGTTGGGATTCCGGAAACATGGCTCAAGGATGGCCAAGACTGGGAACTCAACATTCAGGGGTATCCGATATTCAGGAAAGATAGGCAAAAAGGAAAGGGAGGTGGGGTAGCATTACTGGTTAAAGAAGGGATTAACACAATTGTAATGAATGATATTAGCTCTGGTGATGTGGAATCTGTATGGTTAGAATTGAGGAATACTTAGGGGAAAAAAACGTTAGTGGGAGTGGTATATAGACCTCCAAACAGTAAGGCGGAGGTTGGGGATGGCATTAAAAGGGAAATTAAAGAAGCATGCAATAAGGGCACAGCAGTCATCATGGGTGACTTTAATCTACATATAGATTGGGCCAACCAAATTAGTAATAATACTGTGGAGGAGGAATTCCTGGAGTGTTTATGGGATGGTTTCCTGGACCAATATGTCGAGGAACCAACCAGAGATCAGGCCATCTTAGCCTGGGTATTATGTAACGAGAAAGGATTAATTAGCAATCTTGTTGTACGAGGCCCCTTGGGTCGGAGCGATCATAATATGATCGAATTCTTCATTAAGATGGAGAATGAAGTAGTTGACTCAGAGACTAGGGTCCTCAATTTAAATAAAGGAAGCTACGATGGTCTGAGGAGCGAGCTGGGTAGGGTTGATTGGGGGATGGCACTCAAAGGGTTGACGGTGGATAGGCAATGGCAAACATTCAAAGACCGAATGGATGAGCTACAGAATTTGTTCATCCCAGTTTGGCATAAAAATAAAACAAAAAAGGTGACTCAACCGTGACTAACAAGGGAAATTAGGAATAGCATAAGATCCAAGGAGAGGACATATAAATTGGCCAGAAAAAGCAATAATCCTGAGGATTGGGAGCAGCTTAGGATTCAACAAAGGAATTAATTAAGAAAAGGAAAATAGAATATGAGCGTAAGCTTGCAGGGAACATAAAAACTGACTGTAAAAGCTTTCATAGATATGTGAAGAGAAAAAGATTGGTGAAGTCAAGCATAGGTCACTTGCAGTCAGAATCAGGGGAATTCATAATGGGGGACAAAGAAATGGCTGACCAACTAAATACATATTTTGGTTCTGTCTTCACAAAGGAGGACACAAATAACCTCCCAGAGATGCCGGGGAACATAGGGTCTGATGAAAGGGTGGAACTGAAAGAAATCAGTATTTGTAGGGGAATGGTGTTAGGAAAATTGATGGGACTGAAGGCCGATAAATCCCCAGGGCCTGATAATCTACATCCCAGGGTACTTAAGGAAGTGGCCCTAGAAATAGTAGATGCATTGCTGGTCATCTTCCAGAACTCGATAGACTCTGGAGCAGTACCCATGGATTGGAGGGTAGCTAATGTTACCCTACTATTCAAAAAAGTTGGTAGAGAAAAAGTGGGGAATTATAGACCGGTAAGCCTGACATCGGTAGTGGGAAAAATGCTAGAGTCCATTATGAAAAATGTAATAGCAGAGCACTTGGAAAGCAGTGACAGGATTGGACAAAGTCAACATGGATTTACAAAAGGTAAATCGTGCTTGACTAATCTACTGGAATTTTTTGTGGATGTAACTGGTAAAATAGATAAGGGAGAACCAGTGGACGTGGTATATTTGGACTTTCAGAAGGCTTTCGATAAGGTCCCACATAAGAGATTAGCATGCAAAATTAAGGCACATGGGATTGGGGGCAAGGTATTGACTTGGATAGAGAACTGGTTGGTGGACAGAAAGCAAAGAGTTGGAATAAACGGGTCATTTTCCGAGTGGCAGGCAGTGATTAGTGGGATACCGCAAGGATCGGTCCTAGGACCCCAGCTGTTCACAATATATATTAATGATCTGGACGAGGGAATTGGATGTAATATCTCCAAATTTGCAGATGACACAAAGCTGGGTGGGAGGGTATGCTGTGAGGAGGATGTCGTGAAACTCCAGTACGATTTGGACAGGTTGGCTGATTGGGCAGAAACATGGCAAATGCACTATAATGTGGATAAATGTGAGGTTATCCACTTTGGTGGCAAAAACAGGAAGGTAGATTATTATTTAAATGGCAATAGATTGGGAGAAGGGGAAGTGCAAAGAGACGTGGGTGTTCTTGTGCACCAGTCGCTGAAGGTAAGCATGCAGGTGCAGCAGGCGGTTAAGAAGGCAAATGGTATGTTGGATTTCGTAGCAAGAGGGTTCGAGTACAGGAACAAGGATGTCTTGCTACAGTTGTACAGGGCCTTGGTGAGACCGCACCTTGAGTATTGTGTGCAGTTTTGGTCGCCTTACCTGAGGAAGGATGTTCTTGCCATGGAAGGAGTGCAGCGAGGATTCACCAGGCTGATACATGGGATGGCAGGAAAGACGTATGAGAAGAGATTGTGTCGATTGGGCTTATACTTGTTGTGTCCATCTGTAGTAAGACACAAGAGTGCAGGAGAACGGTACAACAGGTGTTTACTCAACGTGGCTCACTCTGGAACTGAACTGTACAGATTACTACTCAGTGCTATATACAGGTGTGGTCACTGCCGGTACTACAGTAAACATGAGCTGTAAAAAGTAGTTCCCCCCTTAAAGGTATATACATTACAATTCCTCCCCTTTTAGATTAACAGTACCATAACACTCATTTAACAATTAAATATCAAACTAATTACAATTAACACTTTTAACATACAACGTTAGCTGAAAATAGTCCATTTATATATTCAGTCTTTGGGGAGGCTTCCTGATCCTTTCTGGGGAGCGCCTTTCCCGAGTGTCTCGCTCTTGATGCAGAGGCGTTTCTGGCACCCTGTCGTCGGTTGGGTCATCAGCTTCCGATGCTACTGTATCTGGGGTAGATGTGACCTGTACGTCGGGTTCCTCACCAGGTACGTATGGGCGAGGCATGGGGTTGACTTGCTCCTGTGACTCAAGGATCTGTCAGCATGGCGTCTAACGATGTTCTCCCCAACGTCCACTGTGTACATTAGTGGGCCCTGCCGTGTGCATATCGTTCCTGGCTGCCATTTTTCTGTTCGGTAGTCGCGGGCCAAGACTGGTTGCCCTACATTGAAGCTCCTTGTTGGCTTCTCATGGATGTGCTGGAATTGCTTACTCTCAACATCTCTTCGTACGGTTGGTCTGAGCAAATCCAGGCGAGATCTTAACCTTCGGTTAAAGAACATCATGGCCGGGGCCTGGTTGGTGACTGCATGTGTCGCATTCCGGTAGGCGAACAGGAAATTGTCCACCTTATGCTGCAGCAGAATGTTGTCATTGTACATAGCCTTTATTGCCTTCTTAAAGGTTTGTACGAACCTCTCAGCCAATCCATTTGTGGCTGGATGATACAGGGCGGATGTGTAATGCCTTACCCCATTCTTCTTCATAAACCTCCGGAACTCTTCGGACACAAACTGTGGTCCGTTATCGGAGCAATTCTGTTCTGGCAAGCCGTTCCTGGCAAAAATGTTCCATAGGACTGCAATAGTTTTCTCCGTGTTGGTGGAGGACATTTTGATGACCTCAGGCCATTTCGAGTGCGCATCCACGGCGATTAAAAACATTGAGTCCATGAATGGACCAGCAAAATCAATATGTACCCGTTGCCATGGAGCTGAGGGCCACTCCCATGGGTGTAGAGGGGCCTGTGGTGGTGCATTTTGGACTTTCTGGCATCCTGAGCAGCTCTTGGTCAGGTCCTCGATTTGTTTATCGATTCCCGGCCACCACACATAAGCCCTGGCAAGGCTTTTCATTTTTACCCCTCCCAGATGACCCTCATGAAGCTCATTGAGCACTCTATCCCTTAACTTGGGTGGAATTACCACTCGGGATCCACACATCAAGGTCGCCCGGCACACTGACAGCTGTTCTCTTCTTGTCGAGAATGCTGGCAACAGTGAGTCGCCATGTGCTGGCCATCCCTTCACCATCAAATCATATGCCCGAGACAGTGTCGGGTCATTTCGGGTCTCCTTTTCTATACGAGCGTTAGTTACCAGTAGGTATTCAACTATAGTCGAATGAAATATTTCGACAGGATTCACTGCTGGTGCTTCCTCCGCAGTAGGCAGTGGCAGGCGTGATAGCCCATCACCATTTCCATGCTGTTTCGTGCCCTTATATTCAATCTCATAGTGGTGCGCCCCTAGAAAGAGTGACCATCTTTGTAGTCGTTGCGCAGTCATCACCGGAACGCCCTTCTTTGGATTGAAAATGGAGACAAGAGGCTGGTGGTCAGTCAGCAAGGTGAATTTCTGCCCGTGCAGATAGTGTTTGAACTTTTTCACTCCCCACACTAGGCTGAGGGCCTCCCTGTCAATCTGGGCGTAGTTACACTCGGCTGAGGTTAGTGATCGTGACGCAAAGGTTATTGGCCTCTCTGAGCCGTCCGAGAATTTGTGTGACAGCACCGCTCCAATGCCGTAGGGTGACGCATCACACACCAACCGAATCGGTAGTGCTGGGTTGAAATGGGCCAATACCTCTTTCGATGTGATTAGTGTTTTGCTCTTCTGGAAGGCTCGTTTACATTCATCACTCCACTTCCATGGCACTCCAGTTTGCAGTAGGGTGTTCAGTGGGTGTAGTATTGTAGACAAATTTGGCAAGAACTTATGGTAGTAGTTTACCAGCCCGAGGAACGACCTCAGTTGTGACACGTTTTCCGGTGCTGGAGCCTTGATTACTGCCTCAATCTTTTCTGGGGACTTATGTAACTCCTCTTTATCGATAACGTGGCCACAATATGAGATCTGTTTTTTAAAAAACTTGCATTTGGGGCGGTTAGCTTGGAGCCCATATTCCTTCAATCTAGTGAGCACCTGCTCCAGGTTGGCGAGGTGATCACTCTCATTTTCGCCCGTGACCAGGATGTCGTCCAAATAACACTGGGTCCCTGGGATCCCTTGCAGGACTTGTTCCATTGCCCTTTGCCAAATAGCCGGAGCTGATGCTACCCCGAATACCAGCCGGTTGTACTGGTAGAGACCTTTATGGGTGTTGATTGTGAGGTATTTTTTTGATGCTTCTTCTACCTCCATTTGCAGATACGCCTGGGCCAGATCAATCTTAGTGAAGCGTTTCCCTCCAGATAGCGAGGCGAAAATATCTTCAATCTGCGGAAGTGGATATTGCACGATGTGAAGGACTGGGTTCACTGTTACCTTAAAGTCCCCACAGATGTGAACCTTCCTTGATTCCCCAGGCGTGCTGCTCAACGACTTTTTCATCACAGGGACGATGGGTGTAGCCCACTCGCTCCAGTCTACCTTGGACAGTACTCCTGAACGTTCCAAACTCTCCAGCTCTGCTTCGACGGCTGGGCGGATCGCATAAGGTACCAGTTTGGCCTTAAAAAATTTTGGGCTTGCGTTTTCTTCGATTTTAATTGTTGCTGTTATGCCTTTTAGTGTTCCGAGTCCTTGCTGGAACACTTCTTGCGCGTCGGTTAGGATCTTTGACAGTCGCCCAGGTGTGATGTCGTCCTCCTTTTTGGCAGCCACAGTCAGTGCTTATATGGAATGCCAATCCAGCTGTATTTTCCAGATCCATTCACGTCCCAGTAATGGTGGTCCTCCATCTTGCAATACATACAGGTCTAGTTTTGGTGTTTCCTTACCGTTATATGTAACGGTCACCCTTATTATTCCTTTGGGGTAGACTTTTTGTCCCGTGAACGTCTTCAAAATAATTTTTGTGTCTCTCAAGGGCATGTGTGAGAATAGCTGCTCGTAGTCCCGTCGGTTTATGACTGTTAGGGCTGATCCTGTGTCCAATTCAATTTTTACATGGACTCCTGCTACCTTGAGAGTGACCCAAATGGTTCGGTGATCCACCGTTTTGATCACATTATGTAGTTTCAGACAACTCAGCCCCCTGCTTTCGGAGTCGGTATCACTCTTTTGTTCGTCTGAACTATTCTCCGTCACCTTATGTACCTTCTTGTACTTTTCTTTTGGAGATTTCTTATTGCTGGTTTTCTCTCCCGACCTGCAGACTCGTGCTATGTGTCCTACTTTTCCACACTGCCTGCACACTTTGTCTTTGAACCAGCAATCATTGTGGTCGTGTGTTGTTCTGCCGCAGCGATAGCACTTCTCTGTTCTGTATGACATTTCGTTTGTGCCATATTCTTTCAGTCTCTGTTGTATCTCCGCAGCACCCCGTGCTGCTGCTTCATATGATACCGCAATGCTGAAAGCCTTGTCCAGCGTAAGGTCCTTTTCAGATAAAAGCCGTTTCTGGGTTCCTTCACTTTGAAGCCCACACACAAACTTGTCCCTTAAGGTATCTGCCAATCCCATTCCAAACTGGCAGTGTTTCGATAGTTTGCGCAGTTCTGTTAAATATTCAGCATTGCTTTCATCCTTACGCTGGTTCCATTTGTGAAACTTGAATCTTTCTGCTATCAGCAGCGGTGTGGAGTTTAAATGTTCCTGTAGTATCATCACTATGTCTCCAAAACTCTTTTCCACTGGCTTCGCTGGGGTTACTAGATTTCGTAATAAGCCATACGTCTTTGCACCCATTAAATTTAACAATACTGGCGCTTTCTTGTCATCTGACACCTCATTTGCCTTGCAGTATACCTCTATTCGTTCAACATATGTAGTCCAATCTTCGACTTCATTGTCAAATGCGGTGATACTGGCACTCTTCGGCATTTTGGGTGCGTTTTAAAATGGCGTCGCCCGCGCTTTCCTTCCTCCCCTGCTGCTGCCAACGCCGCTCTCGGCGGTCCTCGTGGCAATGGCGGCGCCCTGTAGGTTTCGCGCGCTTCTCCTGCGCTGCTGCCAACGCCGCTCTCGGCGGTCCTCATGGGAATGGCGGCGCCTCGTGGGTTTCTGTTCATCTCTCTCCCTCTCCTCGACGCTGCTCGGCCCCTGAACACCGGCTGCGCCCTGTGCGCTCTGCCCTCTCTCTCTCTCTCCCGTCGACGCTGCTCGGCCCTTTGCTCTGCCGCTCGGTCGGGCTCTAGCCCCCCGCTGTCCGGGAAAGGGTCTGCGCACTACCTGTTGCCAGCCCGTTTCGCTGGACCACCGCGACTGGAAAGCCAAGCCTGGCTCTCAACAGCCTCCCCCGCAATTCTCGAGTCTCTGCTGGATGACTGGGCGGTTGCCCGTGGTCGACGCCCGTGTCTCTGGCCTTGACCTCCAATCTACTGGTCTCCAGGAACGAATCCCTGGGAGGCGATGCAGAGTTGCAGGTAGGATCGAATTTGCCTCGTCGCCAATGTTGCGTCCATCAGTAGTAAGACACAAGACTGCAGGAGAACGGTACAACAGGTGTTTACTCAACGTGGCTCACTCTGGAACTGAACTGTACAGATTACTGCTCAGTGCTGTATACAGGTGTGGTTACTGCCGGTACTACAGTATACATGAGCTGTAAAAAGTAGTTCCCCCCTTAAAGGTATATACATTACAATACTCACTGGAGTTTAGAAGATTGAGAGGGAATCTCATCGAAACCTATAAAATTCTGTCAGGCCTGGACTGACTAGATGCAGGAAGGATGTTTCTGATGGCTGGGGAGTCCAGTACCAGGGGTCATAGTTTAAGGATAAGGGGTAAGCCATTTAGGACTGAAATGAGGAGGAATTTCTTCACCCAGAGAGTGGTGAACCTGTGGAATTCTCTGCCACAGAGGGCGGTGGAGGCCAGTTCATTAAATATATTCAAGAAAGAGTTGGATATATTTCTTAAGGCAAAATGGATCAAGGGATATGGGGAGAAGGCAGGGACAGGGTACTGAATTTGGATGATCAGCCATGATCTCATTGAATGGCAGAGCAGGCTCGAAGGGCCGAATGGCCTACTCCTGCTCCAATCTTCTATGTTTCTAGGCCTCATTTGTTCACATTTTAATTATTGTTGGAGATTTTTAAAAATTAATAAAATGAAATAATTTTTTTACTTTTTCTTTCTGTCTCTTTTATCTCTTTCTCTTAATCCCTTTAATCTTTCTCTCATTTTATTTCTTTTTCTTTTGGCATTGAACTTACACTTCCTGGTTTAGACACTGTGTGCCTCAGTAAGGATTCTTTAATCTGATTGGTTAAGGAGATGCACAGTTGCTTTCCCTGTTCACACAGGTCCCAGATCCCCGATAGAGGGTGCCGTGCTGTTTTTGATTTCTAATAACTGCAACTTAGAGTGCAAAAGCCCATAGAAAGTGGGCAAGTATAAGTGTAATAAATTGCTAGCACCGTTCGTTCGCCGCTGACCGCAAAATCCGTGCCAATATAGTGTCCCCATGACTAAATTGTGCAATTACAAGGTGATAGGCTTACATAAGTGGTTTCCATTATAAATGTGGACATTGGAATTTATAATTGGAAACATATTTACGCATAGATCTGTTTAAAAAAGTGACATGAAGTTAGGTATTGTAGGCAGGAAGCGCATGCATGCATTTTGTTATGAGTCTGCCCTTTCACAATACTGGATGGAACTAATCATGTAAGTAAAATTAATTCTAGATAGGATAACACGCTATGGAGCAACCGACTGGTGGGGGTGGGAGCAAGTGGCAATTAAGAACAGCCTAATGGCCAATCCAAGAAGCAGTGGCGGCCGAGAATGCGCTGCAGAAGCTGCTGACTGGTGGTAGCAGAAATAGCAGCAGCTGAGAAAGGGGGAAACTTTTATATTTAAACTACCAGAACAAGCCAGTAGTTACCCAGCTCCTGCTCCTCCTAGCCCAACTAAAATGATTTTAAATTTACCTCTTTTTGGCTTCTTTAGCTTTACCACCCGTAAAACTGGATGAAGCATACACAGCTCACGATCTGCTGAGTTAATCCCTAAAATGGCAGTCGAAGTACTTTCTATGTCACAGGACCCTGATTTGCATATTAAAAGGGCCTACCACCTGAAACAAATGGCCACCCAGCAGTCTGCTCCTTCAGGATGGCACAGAGGTATCACCGACATGAATGGGACGGTAAGTGCTACACAGCTATTTTAACACTGTTACGGAGCCGTATATGCCGTGCATTCCAAATTAAAATCTATCCTTTGTGTCCTTCCCTTTGATTCTCACTCCAACTGTTTCGCAGGTGTTAGAAATTGGAGCTAAATTTGATAAGGCCCAAAAACGGGCATGGGAATCCCAATGTGTGATCTGCCCACGCCCGTTGAAAGTAGTACAATCAGCACACAAAATTGGTGGCAGAGTTCTGTGACCACCTCCTTGGTGAAGCGGAGCTGCCGAACACACTGCTGCTGGCATAGGTGCAGGTAGGAGAAGTGCTCCCTGAAGACCCTAGGTGGGTAAGGCCTCCTGCTGAGAGCCCTCCTCCTCCTCCTCTCTCTGCGAGCAGCTTGTCTTCTTTGCTGACTCTGCTCCATTTGCCTGTCATGCTGCAGCGCAAAGGGGACTGCAACTAGAGCCCCCATGACTGGGAGCAAGTGGTGTACTCAGAGGTCTTCCAGTAGCAGTCAACATCTTCCCAACATCCAGCAGCACTCCATACACACTTTAACAACTTTTAAAATCATTCACAGCAAACCAGTACTCCTCCAAAATCTTCAAGAGCCAGTAGAAAAGCCATAAGCAACTTACCTGCAAGTTGGATGTATCCCTTTAAATAGCACTGGTGGGGGTCCCTCGTGCAGCTAAATGCATTTTAAACATAGAAACATAGAAGATAGGAGCAGGAGTAGGCCATTCGGCCCCTCAAGCCTGCTCCGCCTCAATGAGATCATGGCTGATCATCCAAACTCAGTACTTTGTCCAAGCCTTCTCCCCATATCCCTTGATCCCTTTAGCCTTAAGAAATATTTCTAACTCCTTCTTGAATATATTTAATGAATTGGCCTCAACTGCCTTCTGTGATAGACAATGCCACAGGTTCACCGCTCTCTGGGTGAAGAAATTCCTCCTCATCTCTGCCCTAAATGGCTTACCCCTTATCTTTAGACTGTGACCCTTGGTTCTGGACTCCTCGCCATTAGGAACATCCTTCCTGCATCTAGTCTGTCTAGTCCTGTTAGAATTTTATAAGTTTCAATGAGATCCCCTCTCATTCTCCTAAACTCCAGCGAATATAAGCCCAATCGACCCAATCTCTCCTCATACGTAATTCCTGCCATCCCAGGTATCAGTCTGGTGAATCTTCGCTGCGCTCCCTCCATGGCAAGAACATCCTTCCTCAGATAAGGTGACCAAAACTGCACACAATACTGAAGGTGTGGTTGCACCAAGGCCCTGTACAACTGCAGCAAGACATCCTTGTTCCTGTACTCGAATCCTCTCGCTATGAAGGCCAACATACCATTTGCCTTCTTAACCGCCTGCTGCACCTGCATGCTTACCTTCAGCGACTGGTGCACAAGGACACCCATGTCTTGTTGCACTTCCCCTTCTCCCAAACTATTGCCGTTCAGATAATAATCTGCCTTCCTGTTTTTACCACCAAAGTGGATAACCTCGCATTTATCCACATTATACTGCATCTGCCATACATCTGCCCAATTACCCAACCTGTCCAAATCATACTGGAGTTTCTCAGCATCCTCCTCACAGCACACATGCCCACCCAACTTTGTGTCGTCTGCAAACTTGGAGATATTACATCTAGTTCCCTCGTCTAGATCATTAACATATATTGTGAATAGCTGGGGTCCTAGCACCGATCCCTGCGGTACCCCTCTAGTCACTGCCTGCCACTTGGAAAAAGAGCCGTTTATTCCAACTCTTTGCTTCCTGTCTGCCAGCCAGTTCTCTATCCAAGTCAGTACCTTGCCCCCACTCCCATGTGCTTTAACTTTGCATGCTAATCTCTTATGCGGGACCTTATCGAAAGCCTTCTGAAAGTCCAAATACACCACATCCACTGGTTCTCCCTTACCTATTCTATCAGTTACATCCTCAAAAAATTCCAGTAGATTAGTCAAGCACGATTTATATTTTGTAAATCCATGTTGACTTTGTCCGATCCTGTCACTACTTTGTCCGATCCTGTCAGCTGTGCATGTTAATGAAACGGCGTTGAATGGTGCAGCGATGTCAAAAATGGCGACTGGTGCACAAGGATACCCAGGTCTTGTTACACACTGATTGACATCACAACCTGCCTACTCTGTATACTGTCGGCGTACGCATGCACCGACCCCGCTATCGCCCTCACCAAGATGCCGAACACCGCGGGGCATGCTGGGAGTGGGCGGAAGCGAGGCCAATGCCTTTTTTTTTAAAAAGGGCCAAAAGTAGTATCATAGAATGGTTACAGCACTGAAGGAGGCCATTCAGCCCGTCGAGCCTGTGCTGGCTCTCTGCAAAAGCACTTCAGCTAGTCACACTCCCCTGCCCTTTCCTCATAGCCTTGCAAATTTTTTTCCTTTGGGTACTTATCCAATTCCCTTTTGAAAGCCATGGTTGCGTCTGCCTCTGCCATCCTTTCAGGCAGCGTACTCCAGATCCGAACCACTTGCTGCATAAAAAAGTTTTTCCTCATGTCACCTTTGGTTCTTTTACAAATCACCTTAAATCCGTGTCCATTGGTTCTCGACCCTTCCGCCAACGGGAATAGTTTCTCTCTATCTTACTCTGTCTAGACCCATCATGATTTTGAACACCTCTATCAAATCTCCTCTCAACCTTCTCTGCTCCAAGCAGAACAAATCCAGCTTCTCTAGTCTATCCACGTAACTGAAGACCCTGGAAGCATTCTCGTAAATCTTTTTTGCACCTTCTCTAAGGCCTTCACATCCTTCCTAAAGTGCAGTGCCCAGAATTGGACACAATACTCCAGTTGAGGCCAAACCAGTATTTTATAAAGGTTCATCATAACTTCCTTGCTTTTGTTCTCTATGCCTCTATTTAGAAAGCCCAGGATCCCATATACTTTTTAATTGCTTTCTCAACCTGCCCTGCCACCTTCAACGATTTGTGCACATATACCCTCAGGTCTCTCTGTTCATGCACCCCCTTTAGTATTGTACTCTTTAGTTTATATTGCCTCTCCTCATTCTTACTACCAAAATGTATCATTTTGCACTTTCCTGCGTTAAATTTTATCTGCTGCATGTCTGCCCATTTCACCAGCCTATCTATGTCTTTCTGATATCTATCACTAGCCTCCTCACTGTTCACTATACTTCCAAGTTTTGTGCCATCTGCAAATTTTGAAATTGTGCCCTGTACACCCAAGTTCAAGTCATTAATATATATCAAGAAAAGCAGTGGTCCTAGTACCGACCCCTGGGGAACACCACTGTATACCTTCCTCCAGTCCGAAAAAAAATGTTCACCACTACTCTCTTTTTCCTGTCACTTAGCCAATTTTGTATCCATGCTGCCACTGTCCCTTTTATTCCATGGGCTTCAACTTTACTGGCAAGTGTATTATGTGGCACTTTAGTAAGCGCCTTTTGGAAGTCCACGTACAGCACATCAACCGCATTGCCCTCATCAATCCTTTCTGTTACCTCATCAAAAACTCAATCAAGTGTAAGGGGTGGTGTGTGTGGTCAGCTTCACCTCTGACTCCCTGAGCAGTTCGAATCGCTCCCACTCCCTTGGTTCTAGACTTTGGACTTATTTGGGGGTTGTAATGAAATTGCAACAGACACCTGAGTTGGTCAAAAGAATTGAGATTTTTATTTTGAGACAAGAAAATATACAATACAATAAATCTTATACTCTAAAAGGGGAACACTTCGGAATATGCGAGGGAGAATGACAATGGACAGAAATACCTTACCCTCGCAATCCCACTACACTAACTAGGTTGAATTCCAGAGGACCAGGAAATGCTCACCAGACGACTTTCTTGACAGATTGTAGAGGTTCGCGAGTTCGGGGTTCTCTTTAGTTGTGGCGGTTGGGGCCTGCCGTACCCCGGACATGGTGGAAGACTGCACTTGCATTGGGTTTTCAGTCTTCGCCTGTCCGCTGATGTGGTTGGATGTGTAGTTGGATTTATCGGGTAAGTATCCAATTTCCTTTGGTTAGGTATAGTTTTTAGAATCTTTTGTGTCAAATCTTACCCAGAGGTAAGTCAGGCTAGCTTGTAGAGTGGAAACAAACTTGCGAATTTTCGACTTCTTGTTGGTTGGTTTCTTGTTGGTCGTGGTGGCCCAATATTAACCACTTGGTGGTAATATTGTTCGTTTTTGGTTTCTTAAGGCCTTTGGTTGCCGCAATTTCCTTTTTCCTTCCGTTTCGTTCTTCTTTCCTCAAGTCTCCGATCCTCTGACTAAGTACGGTGATGATGATAATGAGTAATACCTTTTCTGAACCGTACTTTCTCTCTCCTGTACTGAACTTGAACCTTCTTGAGCTGTGTCCTCAACTGACTCTCTCAACTCGAACTGTACTGTCGAACTGTCTTCTTTCTCAACTGCCCATTTCAACTGCCTTTTCTGAACCAGCAGGCCTCAATTATACTGTGTTATCTGACTGCCAAATCTCCTCTGGTCCATTGTTAATTTTGGCGGGCTCGTTAATTTTAATAGGTTTAAATTCTCATCGAGTTTCGGGGCTGGTCCCATCTATTTTTAATTGGCCTTTAACTGGTTTCGGGATTGCTTCGAAATCAGTTTAAATGTGCAAAGTGTTTTTGGAAATCTTTCTAAGTGGTTTTAAACTGTTTGATTGTTTTCTCCTGCTGGGGCCCAGGGTCTCTTTTGTTGACTAGTGGCATGTATTGTATTATTCATGTTCTTTGTGGCCATGTAGGTTTCGGCGGGAACAGTCTTTTCTGTGGGCTTATTGTCTTTATGTAGAATGACTGGGATGGCCCAGAACATTCTCAGACAATCTGGCCTTTCCAATACCCAAACTGTCTGTCCCAGTGTCCAACCCGTTCCTTTTGTTGCAGCTTTTTCCACAGGCCTGAACATGCCTTTTAAACTAGCCAAATCTTCCTGGGGTTTTGATTTTAGGTCCCCTTTGGCCCAATATTATTTCAAACAGTCCAATATCTCTTCTTTTCTTACTTTGGGGGGAATCTGTATAATTTTGCGAGCCTTACACAAGTTAGTTAAACACGATTTACCTTTAACAAATCCATGCTGGCTTTCCTTAATTAATCCACACTTGTCCAAGTGACTGTTAATTTTGTCCCTGATTATCATTTCTAAAAGCTTCCCCACTACCGAGGTTAAACTGACCGGCGTATAATTGCTGGGTTTATCCTTACACCCTTTTTTGAACAATTGCAGTTCTCCAATCCTCTGGCACCACCCCAATATCTAAGGAGGATTGGAAGATTATGGCCAGTACCAACGCAATTTCTACCTTTACTTCCCTCAGCATCCTATGATGCATCCTATCTGGTCCTGGTGACTTAGCTGCTTTAAATACAGCCAGTCTTTCTAGTACCTCCTCTTTCACTATAACTTTGGCAGCATCTTCTTCCTTGGTAAAGACAGATGCAAAGTATTCATTTAGCACCTCAGCCATGCCCTCTGCCTCCATGCATAGGTCTCCATTTTGGTCCCTAATCGGCCCCACCCCTCCTCTTACTACCCATTTACTATTTATATGCCTATAGAAGACTTTTGGATTCCCTTTATGTTAGCTGCCAATCTATTCTCATACTCTCTCCTTGCCCCTCTTATTTCCTTTTTCACTTCCCCTCTGAACTTTCTATATTCAGCCTGGTTCTCACTTGTATTCTCAACCTGACATCCATCATGCGCCCCCTTTTTCTGCTTCATCTTACTCTCTGTCTCTTTTGTCATCCAGGGAGCTCTGACTTTGGTTGCCCTACCTTTCCCCCTCGTGGAAATATACCTCAACTGTACCTGAACCATCTCCTCTTTAAAGGCAGACCATTGTTCGATTACAGTTTTGTCTGTCAATTTTTGATTCCAATTTACCCGGGCTAGATCCATTCTCTACCCACTGAAGTAGCAGCGCTATGGAGGTGAATTTCGCGGCCTATCTGTTTACACCACTTTCCCATGTTGCCCATTTTTGGCTGCTGCCTGGCAAGTGGCTTTTTCACTTGCGATGAATGGTAAGACAAGAATTAATGCTGAGCAATGGGTGGCTATGAAAGAGATGCTTGGTTGATTGCAGGACTGTTTTGTATTGGGGGAAGAGCATGGGGGGAAGTGGGTTTAGCATGTGGCTGCCAGATGGGTGAATTGATGGAACCTAAATGAACCTCACCATTATGAGGGAATCCCGGGCAGCAATGTGCGCCGCTGCTGGTGCATTGGCCGCATCACGTTCCTCCTCCTTCTCTGAATAGGTTCTGTGCTCTGCATCTTGTTCCTCCTGAAGGGTCAGTCCTCGCTGCTGTGGAATGCTGTGCAGAATGCAGCACACCACAGCCATTCTGGAGATCCTAGCAGATGCTTATTGAAGGGTGCCTCCAGGTCTATCGAGGCATGCCGATTGCTTGTTCAATGACACCTCTGGTTGTCATATGGCTTTCATTTTATCGCTCCTGAGCCTCATTGCTTGGGTTCCTCACGGGTGTCATCAGCCATGTTTTAAGTGCGTATCCCTTGTCTCTAAGCAGCCAGCTGATAAGTCTGCCTTGAAGTGCGAATAGATCAGGGAGGGTTGACTGCAACAGAATGAAAGCATCATGGCAGCTGCTTGGGAATCTTGCACACACCTGCATAATCATATTTTTGCTGTTGCACACCAGCTGTACGCTGATGGATTGACAAACACTCCTAGGTGATATGGGGGTGTCTTGATGGCCACATGTGTGCAGTCAATGATGCCCTGCACCTGTGGGAAGCAAGCCAGAGCTGCAAACTTAAGCGCCCACTCATTGTGACTGGCAGCATCGGTGTCAAACTGTACATAATTGCCTGCCCTGGCAAACATGGCATCAGTCACCTGTGTTGTGCATTTGTGGGAGCCAACTGCGAGATCCTGCAAATGTCTCCGGCAGAAACCTGGAAGGAGCCAGAGGCAAAGAATTTGAGATTGGTGGTGACTTTGATAGCCACTGGTAAAGCGTGGCCACCAGTTCCACTTGGCTGTAGGTCTTCTTCCAGTAGGCTGCAAATGTCTGCCACTACCTGACACAAGACCTTGAGCCTCCTGAGACATTGGTGTTACAACATGTCCGGGAAACTGATGCACTGTCTGTACGTCCTGTGTTGCGGGATTCGCCTCCTGCGAGCTGCACCTCTCTGCTCATCCCCACTCCTGTGGAGCAGCAGGTCTGTGAGGAGCAGGCTTCTGCTGCTCCTGCTGGTGGTGCTCCTGCTGCTGCTCCTGCTGGTGGTGCTCCTGCTGCTGCTCCTGCTGGTGTTGCTCCTGCTGCTGCTCCTGCTGGTGGTGCTCCTGCTGCTGCTCCTGCTGGTGGTGCTCCTGCTGCTGCTCCTGCTGGCGGTGCTCCTGCTGCTGCTGTTGCTGCTGATGCTGTTGGTCATCTTGGTCCTCATCTGAGGTCCGTAGTAAAACAACATAAGCGGCGCCCATGCTGATCTGATAGATCACAGCTGCAAAGTGGAGATCAGACGTACAAACCTCCAAAGTAGTGAAAGTTACCTCCAAAGTAGTGAAAGTAACCTCCAAAGTTGTTAAAGTAATCTCTAAATAATTGAAAGTAACCTCTCAGCACAAGTACTGTGAGCAAAAGTCTTTCACACAATTAGGCAAGAAAGCAGCTGTGAGATTTTAATACTTATGGGAATTTTTGCCTGTCATTTCTTCAGCCCCCTCAATAGCCGCTGTGCCCTCGACTTGCAGTCACTGGTGAGTTCCAGGAAGCCCGGGAAACTTGTGCACCCACAGTTAAGCCCAAAACCCATGTTAATATTGCTCTTAATGAGATAAGGGGATGTAGTATATTTGGATTTCCAAAAGACATAAGATTAAGGTGCCACATAAAAGGTTATTACACAAGATTAGGGCTCATGGGGTTGGGGGTAATATAGTAGCATGGATAGAAGATTGGTTAACGGACAGAAAACAGAGAGTAGGGCTAAACGGATCTTTTTCAGGTTGGCAGGCTGTAACTAGTGGAGTGCCGCAGGGATCAGTGTTGGGGCCTCAGCTATTTACAATCTATATTAATGACCTAGATGAAGGGACCGAGTGTAATGTATCCAAGTTTTCTGATGATACAAAGCTAGATGCGACAGTAAGCTGTGAGGAGAACACAGAGTCTGCAAAGGGATATAGATAGACTAAGTGAGTGGGCAGTAAGCTGGCAGATGGAGTATAATGTAAGGAAATGTGAGGTTAATCACTTTGGTAGGAAGAATAGAAAAACAGAATGGGGGAAAAATTCAGTTGTTTGTGCCTGCCATTAGCGCCCCCTGCTTTACCGCCTGCCGCTAGCAACGACAGGTTGAGGGGAGCGTTTTGCTGTCAGAAAGGGACTGGGGAGCGCTATTTAAAGGCGACCGCTTCCTGCCTTTTTTTGTTGGTGACATTTTTGCATCACGCATTCTGAGAGAGAGAGAGAGAGACTTTTGGAGAGATTCAACGTTGTGTGAAGGAGTTTTGGGTACTGAGCAGCACTTTGCAGGTTCATTTTGATTTGCTCTTCCTTGCTTCACCAGTGCTCTGAGGTAGCGCCTCGCTCCTCGGCATTTGCGCCTTAAGACAGGTGTGAAGCGCCTGATTTAGCGCTCCAATCACCTCCAGGGGCGGTAAAGGCCAAGTTTGCCGTCGGAGGAGATAATTAGCACCGGGCGCTAAACTTTGCGCACGGCTGATAAAGGCGCCCCAAACGGGGCGATACTGAATATTTCCCCCATTATAATGCTGAGAAACTTTCAAAGGTTGGTGTTCAGAGAGATTTGGGTGTCCTCGTGCAAGAAACACAGAAAGTTAGCATGCAGGTACAGCAAGCAATAAGGAAGGCAAGTTGGCCCTTATTGTAAGGGGGTTGGAGTATAAGAGTAAGGAAGTCTTGCTACAATTGTACAGGGCCTTGGTGTGACCACACCTGGAGTACTGTGCACAGTTTTGGTCTCCTTATCTAAGGAAGGATATACTTGCCTTGGAGGTGGTGCAACAAAGGTTTACTAGATTGATTCCTGGGATGAGAGGGCTGTCCTATGATGAGAGATTGTGTAGAATGGGCCTATACTCTCTGGAGTTTAGAAGAATGAGACGTGATCGCATTGAAATATATAAGATTCTGAAGGGGATTGACAGGGTAGATGATGAGAGGTTGTTTCCCCTGGCTGGAGTGTCTCGAACTAGGGGGCATAGAGGGTAGGCCATTTAGGACTGAGATGAGGAGGAATTTCTTCACACAAAGGGTTGTGAATCTTTGGAATTCTCTGCCCCAGAGGGCTGTGAATGCTGAGTCTTTGTGTATATGCAAGGCTGAGATAGATAGATGTGGTAAACCACGTTCACTATCGTATCACTGTTAGTAGTTAGCACTGTTCACCACTGTTCGTTATAACTGTATCACTGACCACTATTGTATCACGGTACGAGGTCGCCTCTTGCCACACTGCTATACCTGGGATGACCACTGCCGACTCCGCCTTGGCTCCACCCACCAGGCCAGGTATAAAGGTGAGCGACTGGCTGGTATTCCTCCTGCTTGGATCGGATCACCCACGAGAGTGGGCTCTGTTATTTAGTCAATAAAAACCTTTAGTCACCTTCGTAACTCTTCGCCTTTTATTGGAGGAATTGATAGGTATATCAATTTTATTGACTAAATTTAATGATGTCCGACAACGAGTCACAACCGGCGGAGGAGCCACCAGCGCAGCTCCCAGGAGCACAGCCACACCAGCCAGCTTGGCTGCGAGCCCTCAGACCGCCGTACCTGGACCTGAACCCACGAGCAGCAAACTCAGCCGCAGACTTTAAACACTGGCTGGTCTGCTTCGAATCATACCTGAGAGAATCCAGCGTCCCTCAGGCATCCAAACTAAGTGTCCTGCAGGCACAACTGAGCCCGAGAGTATACACTCTCATCGAGGACATGACTACCTACGAGACCGCCATCAACCTGCTGAAAAGAAGTACCAGACCCCGGTAAACTACATGTACGCTAGGCACCTCCTAAGATCACGGCCGCAACAGCCAGGAGAATCAGTAGCCGAATTCTCACAGGCGCTATATGCACTCGCCAGGAACTGTGACTTTAAATCGGTGTCGGCAGCCGAAAATACTGAAGATAATATCCGCGACGCATTCCTGAAAGGCCTACGGTCCGAGTACTCACGGCAAAGACTGCTGGAAGCTAAAGACCTCAGCATGGAAAAAGCTGAAGCCCTCGCTATCTCCCTGGAAGTGGCCCACCAAGATCAGGAAGCATTCACCAGGTACTGCTCGCGACCCTGGGACTCGGGCCCGACCCCTACCACAGCACCCTTCCCAGCGCCGCCCCCGGGACCTACCTCTGCGTCGGCGTCCCGGACCCGACCGGCCCCGCCACCCCCGGCACCGGCCCCGACATCGGGCATCCGCGATCGGGCCGCCGGCTGTTTTTTTTGTGGCCAGGAGAAGCACCCGAGGTCGCGCTGCCCAGCCAAGAACTCCATATGCAAAACCTGCCTGAAGAAAGGCCACTTCTCCAAGGCCTGCAGGAGCGGATCCTCAGAGGCCAGCAGTGCCGCATGCGAACTATGGGGGCGGCCATCTTCGTTTAGGGCAACTGAGGCCAGCATCCCCACACATGAGTCATGGGGTGGCCATCTTTGTTTAGGGCAACTGAGGCCAGCATCCCCACACATGAGTCATGGGGCGGCCATCTTTGATTAAGGCAACCGACCCCAATAGTGCCTCATGGGGCCCTACCTCGTGGGAGACGCCATTTTACTCACCACGCCCGACCGCCTCGCCCGCAGATGACAACGACTCGCTCAGCTACACACTAGCTTCCGTCACCCTGGACCAAGCCCGCCCGCACCATCTGTCCAAGTCAATGATGGACATCAAAGTGAACGGCCACGCCACGACCTGCCTGTTCGACAGCGGAAGCACGGAGAGCTTCATCCACCCAGACACGGTGAGCCACTACTCCCTCTCTGTCCTACCAACGCGCAGCCGAATCTCGATGGCATCGAGGTCCCACGCCACGGACATCAGCGGCTACTGTGTCGTGACCCTGTCGGTTAAGGGCACGGAGTATAAAAACTTTAAACTCCTCGTCCTCCCCCATCTCTGCGCTGCCGTCCTACTAGGGCTGGACTTCCAATCCCACCTCCAAAGCGTAACCCTAGCATACGGTGGACCCCTCCCCCCACTCACAGTCAACAACCAGCAAACGTTAAACCGCCCACCGCGTAACACCTGCAGCCTCTCCACCCTCAAGGTCCCGCCACCCTCTCTGTTTGCTAACCTTACCCCTGACTGCAAACCCGTCCCTACCAAGAGCAGGCGGTATAGCGCCGGGGACAGAGCCTTCATTAGCTCTGAGGTGCGGCGCCTCCTGAAAGAGGGCATTATCGAGGGGAGCAGCAGCCCCTGGCGTGCCCAGGTCGTAGTCGTAAAGACCGGCGATAAAAACCGCCTGGTCATCGACTACAGCCAGACCATAAACAGATATACCCAGCTGGACGCATACCCCCTCCCCCGCATATCTGACATGGTCAATCAGATTGCGCAGTATAAAGTATTCTCGACCATCGACCTGAAGTCGGCCTACCACCAACTCCCTATCCACCCTGAGGACCGCCAGTATACCGCCTTCGAGGCGAATGGGCGCCTATACCACTTCCTTAGGGTCCCCTTCGGTGTCACTAATGGGGTCTCGGTCTTCCAAAGGGAGATGGACCAGATGGTTGACCAGAACGAACTGCAGGCTACATTCCCCTACCTAGATAACGTCACTATCTGCGGCCGCGACCGGCAGGAACATGACGCGAATCTGGAGAAATTCCTCCGTACGGCCCAACGGCTGAACCTCACCTACAATAAGGAGAAATGCGTGTTTAACACCACGCGCCTTGCCATCCTCGGCTGCGTAGTGGAGAACGGAATCATCGGCCCCGACCCAGAAAGAATGCGCCCCCTCATGGAGCTACCCCTCCCCCACTGCCCTAAAGCACTTAGGAGAACCCTGGGGCTTTTCGCCTACTATGCCCAATGGGTACCCAATTACGCGGACAAAGCCAGACCCCTCCTGAAAGCCACTTCCTTCCCCCTCACGGAGGAGGCGTGCGCGGCCTTCTCCCTCATTAAGGGAGACATAGCCAAGGCCACGATGCACGCAGTGGACGAGTCCATCCCCTTTCAGGTGGAGAGCGACGCATCCGACTTCGCCTTAGCCGCCACCCTAAACCAGGAGGGGAGGCCAGTGGCCTTCTTCTCAAGGACCCTACAGGGCCCCGAGATCCGACATTCGTCGGTCGAGAAAGAGGCCCAGGCGATCGTGGAGGCAGTACGGCGCTGGAGGCACTACCTGGCAGGCAAACGATTTACCCTCCTCACCGACCAGCGTTCGGTGGCTTTCATGTTTAATAACAAGCTGAAGGGCAAAATCAAGAATGACAAGACTTTGAGATGGAGAATCGAGCTCTCCACCTACGATTATGAGATCTTGTACCGGCCAGGCAAGCTGAACGAATCCCCTGATGCCCTTTCACGAATGACATGCGCCAGCGCGCATATCGATAGGCTTCAGACCCTCCACGACCAGCTCTGCCACCCCGGAGTCACCAGACTCTACCATTTCATTAAGGCCCGCAACCTGACCTACTCCATCGAGGAGGTCAGGACCATGACCAGGAACTGCCAGACCTGTGCGGAGTGCAAACCGCACTTCTATAGGCCGGACCGAGCAAGCCTGATCAAGGCCACCTGCCCCTTCGAGCGCCTGAGCATCGACTTTAAGGGGCCCCTCCCGTCCTCTGACCGTAATGTGTACTTCCTCAACATCGTTGATGAGTACTCCCGTTTCCCCTTTGCCTTCCCCTGCCCCGACATGACCAGTAGCACGGTCATTAAGTGCCTGAATGCCCTCTTCGCCTTGTTCGGGTTCCCGAACTATATACACAGCGACCGGGGCTCCTCCTTCATGAGCGAGGAACTCCGGCAATTCCTCCTAGAGAGAGGTATTGCAGCAAGCAGGACCACCAGCTACAACCCCAGAGGTAACGGTCAGGTGGAAAGAGAGAACGCGACGGTATGGAAGGCCGTCCTCTTAGCCTTAAAGTCTAAGGGCCTCCCAACCTCCCGCTGGCAAGAAGTCCTCCCGACAGCGCTGCACTCCATCCGGTCATTACTTTGCACGGCCACTAACACCACCCCCCATGAACGAATGTTCGTTTTCCCCAGGAAGTCGACTACGGGAACCACTCTACCAACCTGGCTGACCGCCCCGGGGCCGGTCTGGCTGCGGAAACACGTGAGGACCCATAAAACGGACCCCCTGGTCGAGAGGGTGAACCTCCTGCACGCCAACCCCCAGTACGCCTACGTGGCGTACCCAGACGGGCGGGAGGACACTGTCTCCCTACGAGACCTCGCACCCTCAGCCGATCCGGAAACACCGCCACCACACCCCCCAACCTCAGTCCAGGTAGACGGCATGCCGGAACCCCACGAGCCCTCGCCGACCACGCAAACACCAGCATCAACACCGGATAAGGCACCAGCACCGGATAAGGCAACACCACCGCTGCGGCGATCGGAGAGGCTCACGAAGCCTCCGGACAGACTGACCTACCAGAATTGGTAGTACACTTCACCCCGCTGGACTTAATTCTAAACAAGGGGTGAATGTGGTAAACCACGTTCACTATCGTATCACTGTTAGTAGTTAGCACTGTTCACCACTGTTCGTTATAACTGTATCACTGACCACTATTGTATCACGGTACGAGGTCGCCTCTTGCCACACTGCTATACCTGGGATGACCACTGCCGACTCCGCCTTGGCTCCACCCACCAGGCCAGGTATAAAGGTGAGCGACTGGCTGGTATTCCTCCTGCTTGGATCGGATCACCCACGAGAGTGGGCTCTGTTATTTAGTCAATAAAAACCTTTAGTCACCTTCGTAACTCTTCGCCTTTTATTGGAGGAATTGATAGGTATATCAATAGATTTTTGGACTGTAGCAGAATCAAGGGATATGGAGATCGGGCGGGAAAGTGGAGTTGAGGTCGATGATCAGCCATGATCTTATTGAATGGTGTAGCAGGCTCGAGGGGCCATATGGCCTACTCCTGCTCTTATTTCTTATGTTTCTTATTAACATATTGAAATTGATAGCCCTCCTATCCCTCACACACAGCCGAACGTGCTGTAGTTAAATGCGGATATCACCAGGTTGGAGCCGGCTTCCCAAATTTCCTGAAAGTAAAAATTCACCCCATGTCTCTCCCATCTTGAATCTTTAATTTTGCTTTCTCTCTGAGCTAAACATTTTATAACTGATAGCATGAAACGTTACCTGAAAAATTTAATTCTACTACTTGTTTTCAAATTTTGGGAAAAACACAGAAAGAAACTCAGAAATCCATTTACACCATAAAGCGATGTGATGAGTGATGAGTTAGCCTGCCACTTGCACTGACAGAATCATACTGTTTTGGGATGGGAAATTCTACACATGCTTAGATTATCATCTTCCTGAAGCTAGCAGGTTGATCGCCCTTAGTCCAAATACCTACTTCAAGCCCAGGCTTTTGAAAAAGGCTTGAGTCTTCACATCAAGATATTAATGAAGTTATGCAAAGACAAATTTAAAAGTAAATATAACCATACAAATTTTATTAATTATGTTCGAAACCTTTTTTTTAATTTGTTTTTATGGAATGTGGGTGTCACTGGCAAGGACAGCATTTATTGCCCATCCCTAATTGCCCTTGAGAAGTTGTTGGTGAGCTGCCTTCTTGAATCGCTGCAGTCTGCGTGGTGAAGGTACTCCCACAGTGCTGTTAGGGAGGGAGTTCCAGGATATTGACCCAGCGACGATGAAGGATCGGCGATATACTTCTAAGTCGGGATGGTGTGTGTCTTGGAGGGGAACTTGGAGGTGGTGGTGTTCCCATGTGCCTGCTGCCCTTGTCCTTCTAGGTGGAAGAGGTCGCGGGTTTCAGAGGTGCTGCTGAAGAAGCCTTGGCGAGTTGCTGCAGTGCATCTTGTAGATGGTACACACTGCAGCCACGGTGCGCCGGTGGTGGAGGGAGTGAATGTTTAAGGTGGTGGATGGAGTGCCAATCAAGCGGGCTGCTTTGCCCTGGATGGTGTTGAGCTTCTTGAGTGTTGTTGGAGCTGCACTCACCCAGGCAAGTGGAGAGCATTCCATCACACTCCTGACTTGTGCCTTGTAGATGGTGGAAAGGCTTTGGGGAATCAGGAGGTGAGACACTCGCCACAGAATACCTAGCCTCTGACCTGCTCTTGTTGCCACAGTATTTATGTGGCTGGTCCAGTTAAGTTTCTGGTCAATGGTGACCCCCAGGATGTCGATGGTGGGGGAATTTGGTGATGGTAATACCATTGAATGTCAAGGGAAGGTGGTTAGATACTTGCATGTTGGAGATAGTCATTGCCTGGCACTTCTGTGGCACAAATGTTACCTGCCACTTATCAGCCCAAGCCTGAACATTGTCCAGGTCTTATTGCATGCAGGCGTGGATTGCTTCATTATCTGAGGCTTCTTTACAGTCAATACTCACCAGGTTGAGGACCAAAAAATGTCAGACAATATTTTTTCAAAACGGGTTTTGAGCAATTTTGTTAGTTCAGTTTCTCTTTTCCTTCATTCATAGGTGTCCCTAACTGGCCAATTAAACTTAGTTGTTTTATTAGCCCTTTTAGTTTTTTATTGATACTTTTCCAGGCACTTTCCTTATTGGTGAGTTTTGTGTTCCCTAACTCCTCATTTCTGATTTCATTGGAGGTCCAGTCCATGAACCCAGCCTGGATCACAGGTGGGTCCCACTTCCATCCTTTGGCGAGGAGGTATACAATCCTATGCTTGGTGTCTTTGAGGACATGATACGCAAGTTCTCCTGATGTAGGAAATTTCTGTTCCAACCCCCAATCCCCTCCTGCACTGATGAACACAGGAATTCAATTGCCAGATATTTATTAAGGTGCCAAATAAGATCATTGTAATGAAAATCAAGGCACGTTGTATTACAGTCCCCACTGTTCATAGTGGGTGCGTTCTTGCGAATGCGATTTAGTTGCGATGCATGTGGCCGGTATAATAGGGTAACATAGAAACATAGAAGATAGGAGCAGGAGTAGGCCATTCGGCCCCTTGCGCGTGCTCCGCCATTTAATGAGATCATGGCTGATCATCCAAACTCAGTACCCTGTCCCTGCCTTCTCCCCATATCCCTTGATCCCTTTAGCCTTAAGAAATATATCTAACTCCTTCTTGATTATATTTAATGAATTGGCCTCAACTGCCTTCTGTGGTAGAGAATTGTACAGGTTCACCACTCTCTGGGTGAAGAAATTCCTCCTCATCTCTGTCCTAAATGGCTTACCCCTTATCTATAGACTGTGACCCCTGGTTCTGGACTCCCCCGCCATCGGGAACATCCTTCCTGCATCTAGTCTGTCTAGTCCTGTAAGAATTTTATAAGTTTCAATGAGATCCCCTCTCATTCTTCTAAACTCCAGCGAGTATAAGCCCAATCGACCCAATCTCTCCTCATATGTCATTCCTGCCATCCCAGATATCAGCCTGCTGAATCTTCGCTGCACTCCCTCCATGGCAAGAACATCCTTCCTCAGATAAGGCGACCAAAACTGCACACAATACTCAAGGTGTCGTCTCACCAAGGCTCTGTACAACTGCAGCAAGACATCCTTGTTCCTGTACTCGAATCCTCTCGCTACGAAGGCCAACATACGATTCACCTTCTTAACCGCCTGCTGCACCTGCATGCTTACCTTCAGTGACTGGTGCACAAGGACACCCAGGTTTCTTTGCACTTCCCCTTCTCCCAATCTATGGCCATTCAGATAATAATCTGCCTTCTTGTTTTTGCCACCAAAGTGGATAACCTCGCATTTATCCACATTATACTGCATCTGCCATACATCTGCCCAATCACCCAACCTGTCCAAATCATACTGGAGTTTCTTGGCATCCTCCTCACAGCACACACGCCCACCCAACTTTGTGTCGTCTGCAAACTTGGAGATATTACATCTAGTTCCCTTGTCTAGATCATTAATATATATTGTGAATAGCTGGGGTCCTAGCACCGATCCCTGCGGTACCCCACTAGTTGCTGCCTGCCTCTCGGAAAAAGAGCCGTTTATTCCAACTCTTTGCTTTCTGTCTGCGAGCCAGTTCTCTATCCAAGTCAGTACCTTGCCCCATGTGCTTTAACTTTACACGCTAATCTCTTATGCGGGACCTTATTGAAGGCCTTCTGAAAGTCCAAATACACCACATCCACTGGTTCTCCCTTATCTATTCTACCAGTTACATCCTCAAAAAATTCCAGTAGATTAGTCAAGCATGATTTACCTTTTGTAAATCCATGTTGACTTTGTCCGATCCTGTCACTGTTTTCCAAGTGCTCTGCTATTACATCTTTTATAATGGACACTAGCATTTTCCCCACTACCGATGTCAGGCTTACCGGTCTATAATTCCCTGTTTTCTCTCTACCACCTTTTTTGAATAGTGGAGTAACATTAGCTACCCTCCAATCCATGGGAACTGTTCCAGAATCTGTAGAATTTTGGAAGATGACCAGCAATGCATCTACTATTTCTGGGGTCACTTCCTTAAGTACCCTAGGATGTAGATTATCAGGCCCTGGGGATTTATCGGCCTTCAATCCCATCAATTTCCTTAACACCATTTCCCTAGACATACTGATTTCATTCAGTTCCTCACTCTCATTAGACCCTATGTTCCCTGACATCTCTGGGAGGTTATTTGTGTCCTCCTTTGTGAAGACAGAATCAAAGTATGTATTTAATTGGTCAGACATTTCTTAGTTCCCCATTATAAATTCCCCTGATTCTGACTGTAAGGGACCTACGCTTGACTTCACCAATCTTTTTCTCTTCACATATCTATAGAAGCTTTTACAGTCAGTTTTTATGTTCCCTGAAAGCTTACTCTCATACTCTATTTTCCCCCTCTTAATTAATCCCTTTGTCCTCCTTTGCTGAATCCTAAACTGCTCCCAATCCTCAGGTTTGCTGCTTTTTCTGGCCAATTTATATGTCCTCTCCTTGGATCTTATGCTATCCCTAATTTCCCTTGTTAGCCACGGTTGAGTCACATTTTTTGTTTTACTTTTAGGGTAGCGCTATAACAATACTCTACTAGTGTATGTGCAGAACGCTATGGGTGAAAAATTCAGTATCGCCCCGTTTGGGGTGCCATTATCGGCCGTGCACAAAGTTTAGCGCCTGACGCTAATTATCGCCTTCGATGGCAAACATGGCTTTTATCGCCTGTGGAGGTGATTGGCGTGTTAATCAGGCGCTTCACACCTGTCTTAAGGCGCAAAGGCCGAGGAGCGAGGCATTACCTCAGAGCACTGGCGAAGCAAGGAAGGGCAAATCAAAATGAACCTGCAAAGTGCTGCTCAGTACTCCAAAGTCCTTCACACAGCATTGAATCTCTCCAGAAGTCTCTCTCTCTCTCAGAATGCGTGGTGCAAAAATGTCACCGACAAAAAAAGGCAGGAAGCGGTCACCTTTAAATAGCGCTCCCCCAGTCCCTTTCTGACAGCAAAACGCTCCCTTCAACCTGTCATTGCTAGCGGCAGCCATAAGGCAGGGGGCGTCACTCAATATCCGGTCCAGGGCACTAACGGGGCGTTGCGCACTCGACTGACGTCACGATCTGCCGGCGCAGGAGATTGTGGTGGTAGTGTATAGCGCTGCCACAAAATGTCTAGTTAATTTCACGAGCGGCGCAAACATCGCCGCGCCCGGGCACTAGTTGCTTTGTGCCCCAATTGGCGCCCTCTTAAGGCGCTAACGGGAGGCGCCAACAACTGAATTTTTCCCCCTATGTGTCTGTTTTTAGTCTGATTGGCAGCAATCCACATTCATTTCCTAGTCAAATATGTTCGGTGTTAAAGTAAGCACTCGTTTTGTAGAGACACTCATCAGTGTATTCTTCTTTTTCTCAATCACAACATTTTATCCTCATTTGACAATTGCACTGGTATAATAAATCATCATTGACAGTGCCAGTACTGGAGGTAGTTACCTTTGCTTCACAATCACAGAAGAGAAAAACCACAGTTATTCTATAGCTACAACACTGCAGCACTACACTCGTGGCTAGAAATTCTTGAGTGGTTAAACTTTTTCTCATAGGCAAAGCAACACCCATGATTCTGCGTGTCAGGATTTTGCCTGGCGAATAAATGTAACAAGCAATGTTTAGCCAATCATTTTTAATCTTTCCTGTGGCAAGTATCATCTTTATCAGATGCAATAAACCTGTTAAAATGTTAAACAATGGTTTTATATCAGAGTTTATACCAAATACAGGATCTGGTGAATGAACACAGCTGTTTCTGGCAGCTGTTTCTGGACAAAATAAATGGAGCACTTAAGACGTTATAACCAGCCACTTTGAAATTGATATTAGTGTAAATGGTTAATGGTTTTCATTTTTTTGGCCGATATAAGCAACTGTCCATTTTAAATGTGGACGTTTTAAGTGGAGAGTACTGTACAAGGAATGTACGCATGTAGATAGAGAGATAACTAGGGGATGCAAAGCAAAGAATGGATGATTTGCAAATTGATAGGATGTGGGCAGGAACTTGCATTAGTGATCTGTGGTGGTACTTCTTTTACTGGGCAACAAAAAGATATTCTAGCCAGTGGAAAGGATACAGTGAAGATTCACTAAAATGATACCAGGAGTCAAAGGTTATAGTTAGAAAGAAAGACTCAAAAAATTTGGTCTTTCTTCACTGGAACAGCGTAGGTTAAGGAGGGATATTATCACAAGACTCAGATCTCGTTGGATGCAGCACCAATTCCAAACATACTGCTTCAACTGTTTACCATCAGTATCTGAAAGCACCAGAACCCACTAAAGATGAAAGGATAAAAGTCTACGTATGGTCCACCAATGTCCATCTACAACATCTCAAGACAAAACTCCAGCTGCAACGGGATAGAAATATAGTGAAGAAATGCATCTTAGATTTCATGTTGCTCTCTTCCTCTCAGAATAAGGAGAAAGATTCAAAATGCATACATGTTAGTCATCAGCTATTTAAGCTGACTGTCAGCTTTTCAACCCATGTGTTGGCTTCTCGGAATTTCACATTAAATAAGGTTTCTTCACTGGTTCATATTGACAGCCTTCAATCCCAATCAGATCAACCAGAAGACACAACTGGAGCATATAGGAACTAATCCAATAAGTTGGAAGGAGAACTGAAGATTGATAGAACTAGTTTCCCACAGTTTTTATCCAATGGAGTAACCTATAAAAGAGTTTGATACATAACCTATATTAGAATGGTCAACATCTATAAGGTTTAACAGTGGTCGGCCAGGTTTCCCAAGTCTCAGGAAACTCGGCAGCTGAAGGGAGGCGAAGGCAGCTTTGGGGAGAAGGTAAGTGCCTTCATAGCACTGCTTGTGGGCCAGGAGGAGCAGGAGTGCTTCTCCCTGGCCTCCTAAGCTCCCCCATCAGACCCCCCCCATACAAAGACCACTGGGGTCAGGGATCAGACTCCTCCTGGGATCGAAACCACCACTGCAGTTGGTCATCGGACCCCCCCCCCCCCGCCCCCCAGAGATCGGATCCACCCCGGGATCAGAACCCCTGGGATCAGATCCCCCAGGGGTCAGGGATCAGACCTCCTCCCGGGGTTATGGATCAGACCTACCTGCCCCTGCAGCCTGCTCTGGAGTCCTCCCAGCCCAACTGGAACCCAACCCAAGCCTGTCAATCAGGCTGACTTCGAGGTGGGGAAACCTGTCAAGGACAGAAGTCGAACGCTGAAACCCGAACTCTTGGTTTCCCATCTGAAACTCCGCGCCAGCACTGACGTAACCTGCCCCTGTTAATATCCAGGCCCATATTTTTGTGCACCTTTTTTACTGATTGTTGTGTGTGATGCTTTTTATTTCCAGTAGAGGAAAATAAGCCTTTTAAACAGGTTCAAAAGAGCAATATAGGCCAGAAATTACTGTTGCCATTAATAGTAGACGAATGCTTAACAGTTTGTTTGCCATTCCTCTATCTGTTACTTTAACAGATGGCATAAACCTATTTATTTTGACATTACCCTGTAAAGTTGTATTGATGTCCGTACAATTATTTGTATTTTCACATTTAAAATAGCTATAATCCTCCCAGCAGGAGAATTTTTTTACTTGAAAGGTGGAATAATAGCTCCAAAATGCTGGAAAATGCACAAAATGTTGTCAAAAAACTAAAGTTTTGGGGATTTCCCCGATACCCACAAAAATAAATCTCATACCTTCAGCAATTTCTAAATTCATCATTGCTGCAACATTTGCTTTATGTACTTGAGAATTTTTTCCCTACAATAAAAGTGATCAAATATGGATATAGCTACAGCTTAAACTATCACCTGCCCATGTCTCAGTGCAGCGCCTCATCGTTGCATGTCATAAAGACTATTTTTGAGCTGTCAGTTTTTCTGGGGCTGTCTCAACTCTTGTGAAGCTGTTGGTTAGCTTTTGCTAGATTTATAAGTGCAAATACAGAGAGGAATTCTCTCACCAGACCTGCCAGCTGAGCAAGTACTCCCTCCAGACTCTACAATACTGGATAATACTGCATAATTTCAGAGTTAGATTGTTTGCTGCCAGTACTGAGAACCACAAAACATAGGACTATTATCCCTCTATGTGCTATGATTCAGTCCCAATTATTGCCAGCAAACTAATGAACAAGCGGACATTTTTTGTATTTATAAATTTAAAATGTATATGAATAAGAAATCACACAACCAAAGGTGTGATGGCCTGGAGTTTCCGCTAGGTTGCACTGGTTTTCTCAGCGCAATTCACCCGAAATCGGCCAAACCAGCACAAAAGATCAAGGAATTTCAAATGCAAATTACGTCTAATGCTAATAAACTTTCTGCAATGTTTTGCCGGAGTGATTATTTGCATACTGTTTTTGACTCATTCAGCGCATTTGCGCCCATTTGGTACTGCACGTGCGCACTCTATCCGGTCACGCATACACACTCAATCCGGTCATGCATGCGCAGTACCAAATGATGCGGTGGCAGCGGTCTGTACCCGCACGATTTCCTCAGCTCCATGCAGAGAAGGTCAGGGATTGGATGGGGTCGGGGTGGAGAGGGGATCAAAGGGGGGAGAGGAGAGGGGATTGAAGGGGGGAGAGAGCAGAGGACCGAAGGTGGGGGGAGAGAGGAGATCGGAGAGAGAGGAGCTCGGAGAGGGGGGAGAAGTTCAGGAATTCGGGGGAGAAAAGGTCAGGAACTCCGTGGGAGGAGAAGGTCAGGAATTCAGGGGGGAGAAGGTCACGAGCTCGGGGGGTGAGGTCAGGAACTGAGGAGGTTGGGAGAAGATCAGGAACTCAGCGGGGGCAGTCAGGAACACGATGGGGGAGACGGTTAGGAACTCAGTGGTGGGAGAAGGTCAGGAACTCCGTGGGGGGAATGTCTGGAACTCAGCGGGGGGGGGGGGTGAAGAAGGTCAGGAGCTTGGGGAGAAAAGGTCAGGAACTTGTTGGGAGGGGTAGCACAGTGAGAACAGTGGGGAGGGGGGAAGAACGTGATCCAGGTCTAAAGGACGGGGGAAATAAGAGCAAGAACGTGATCCAGATGGAAAGATAGATTACATTCTCCCACCCTCTATTAGGCCTGGATCACGTTCTTCCACCCCCAGCCCCTTTACACCTACACCACATTCTCCCTTTCCTCCCCCCAACTCCCAGGCCGCAGCTGTTCAAGAAGGCAGTTCACGACCACCCTCTCAAGGGCAACTAGGGATAGGCAATCAATAAATGAATTTAAAAAAATATTCTGTGCAATGCTCCCGGTAAGCTGTGCGGCTGCGCAGTGCTCCAGGGAACCAGCGCAGCTGGCTTGCCGGCTTTTCAATATAAAACCGCGTGTGGGCGGTATTTTCAATGGCCTGCACAGCCGCTTAAAGGGGCCATGCAGGGCCAAACAAAATTAGAGGCAACATTTTTTCTGTTGGTCCTACAATGTGCACAATATTACATTTATTTGTTATACTCACCCATCACCCCTGTGCTCGTTGACCTACATTAGCTCATGGTCCACGACCAATGTTCTCTGAAGGCCCTGTGCAGGCCACTTACAGACTTTTGAATGGGAGATTTTGCACATGCACAAAATTTTGAATGGGCCCCTCAACCTGTGAAAGAGACCGCCCACCCAAAATAAATTAGGGGAAATCCAGTTCTGACAAAGGGTCATCGACCTGAAATGTTAACTTTGCTTCTCTCTCCACAGATGCTGCCTGACCTGCTGAGTACAGGTGCACTATCCCTTATCCGAAACCCTTGGGACCAGATGTTTTTCGGAATTCAGAATTTTTCGGATTTCAGAATGGTATTCAGAATCAGTATGTAACACCCTAGAGGGGGTCTGGGCAGCACCCCGTAAGCAAACACAGTAATATTTCTGCAGCGAACCTTATGAATATTCACACTGAGTTGGATAAATAAAGACTATAAATAGTATTACAGTTTATTTGTACAGTAATAATTTGGTAAATTAAATAGTGGGATAAATATAGACCATAAATACTCTAGTACAGTTTATTTCAACAACTTGTCTTTCTGTTTCTTTAAGTCATATACGGTGGTAGTTCCCACACCATATTCTTCAGTAAGACGCCGCACAGACACACCACGATCAAGCTTCTGCAATAACTCCACTTTCTGCGATATTGATAATGAGAGATGCTTCCTTTTCTGCTTCTCACTGTTACCCATAGGGGTATCTGCAGCTCTTTTTGACATTTTCACAAATCACAAAAAAACAAAAAATATCAAAGAGAGCAGCAGACGCACGTGTGACAGCGTTGAGACACAACTGACGCCTCACACCTGTGTGGGTCAAGCATCGGCCGCTTTGGGTCATGTTTGGCGCCACTCGGGTCATGTCGTGCGCACGAGTTACACTCCACGAAAAAACTTTCGGTTTTCAGAGGTTTTCAAATTTCGGAATTGCGGATAAGGGATAGTCTACCTGTATTTCCAGCATTTTCTGTTTTTAAATTAGGGGGAACATTGCCTGCCAACACCTTGATTTTCAAATTCTTATCCTCATGTTAAATCTATCCTTCCTATCCTTCCTAAGTGAACTCAGCAGTGTGAGCGCTGTGAGTGCTCCTAACCCAGGAGGGTGAGCCCTGTCTGTTCTCTGAAAGCACTAGTGTTAGTGACGTAATAAAACTCACTACGCACTTGGTTTGAGCATAAAGCAAGGCTTTAATCAACTTGTTTCAGAACATGGAGGTCTAGTTGTACTTCACTAGTTCCTTGTCTTACAAAATGTCCCTGGACAGCTGGGGCCAACGCCCGAGTATTTATACTCCTTGGACGGCGCCACCAGCTGGCCGTCCAGCATTATTTCACGAGTAGTTTCTTGATGAATGATAAGATTTCGAACATTCTTCCTGCCTAAAAGATTTGGAAGTCTGACGACTTCCTCTTAGCGGATCAGGCAGACCACGAATAGCCGCAGTCTTTTAGATTTTTGTTTATGGCTAGAAGGCATGTCTTCCCAGACCGTGTCTTGGTCCCTGGGCCGCTTGATCCGTACCAGTGGATCGACATGGCCCGTGTTGCTCTGATCGACCCGAGGGAGGCTCGGGAGATCATGACTCCGGGTGCGGGTCCCCACAAGCGCAGAACTGGCTTCATCCTGTTGGATAGCCGGGGATTGACCGGCGTCCTGGCCTCGGGTGGCCATCTCATGGGGAGCGCTCGGCTCCCCGAGTGGATCCGGTGGGTCAGCTGGCAGATCTCTCGATGTCCCAGGTAGGGCCTCATCTTCGGGGGAGCGCAGAGTGTCGGCATCATCCCCGTGGGTCCCTCTATCGGTTGGGTCTGTGGAACCGGCCGGACAGGGAGCCAGGTCCCGGAGCGAAACGGTGGACTCCCGGCCATCAGGGAACCGCACGTGCATGTACGTGGGGTTGACATCTGTGAGTTCTACCTCATCGACGAGAGGATCGGTTTTAGATGATCGGACGAATCTTCGGAGCAGCACGAGGCCGGCAGCTGCCAACCATGATGGTAGAGACGTCCCATTGGTGGAGCGGCGCTGGAAGCTGAAGAATCGCTCGTGAGGTGTGACATTGGTAGACGTAGAAAGGAGAGACCTAATGGAATGCAACACATCAGGGAGCATAGTTTCCCACTGCTGGCCAGGTAGGTTGCATGACCTCAGCGCAAGACAAACAGCATTCCAAATGATAGAGTTGTATCTCTCAACCTGTCCGTTACCGATGGGATGGTACGGTGCCATTTTACTTGTGGTGATTCCCCGTTGGGAGAGATCATTTTTGAGTTCGCGTGACATGAAGGAGGGACCCCGATCAGAGTGGATGAAATTGGCCGTACCACAAAGGGAAAAGACTTGATCAAGGCATTTGATCACCGTGGAAGTAAGCATATTGGGACAGGGGAAAGCAAAGGGAAAGCGTGAATATTCGTCCACCATAGCCAGTAAGTAGGTGTCTCGCATTGAGGAAGGCAATGGCCCTTTAAAGTCAATGCTGAGTCACTGCATAGGCTACATAGCATGTATGAGCGAGCCATCCGATGGAAGGAAGAATTGCGGTTTTAATTCTGCACAAATTCTACAGGAGGAGCATGTTCTTTTCACATCTTCCATAGAAAATGGGAGATTTTTGATCGCACAAAGGGTAACATACAGGTAACGCCAGGATGGCATAAGTCAGTATGAAGATCTGCCAGAGTCGAAGTTGACATAGAAGAGCAGAATGCCCGCGTGAGAGTACCCGGGGCCACATTCTCTTTGCCGGGTCGATAATGTATGGTGTATCCAAAGGCAGCCAATTCTATCCTCCAGAGTTGTATTTTGTTATTCTTGATCTTAGTGCGTTTCCAGTTATCCAGCAAAAAGGCCACGGAGCGCTGATGGCGACGAGCGAGAAAATGACTCCATTTACGTACCGCTTCGATGATGGCCGTAGCCTCCTTCTCGACAGGAGGATAATGGAGCTCGCTACCCTGCAAAGTTCTGGACAGAAATGCAACGGGTCGACCACCTTGATTCAAGGTAGTAGAGATCGCCACATCTGATGCATTGCACTCGACCACGAAAGGAAGATTTTCATCAATGGAATGAAGCGTGGCTTTTTCCAGTTGTCGCTTGAGGAGGTTGAAAGCTGAAATAGCCGTTGCCTCTAATGGAAATGACTTTGCGTGAAGCAGGGGCTGGATCTTGTCGGAGAAGTGGGGTATCCATTTCGCATAATAGGCGAACATGCTGAGTGCCCAACGAAGAGAGCCGAGATTCGTAGGGGGAGAGAGCTCCTGAAGTGAACGAAGTCACTCCGGATCCGGTTTGATGACACCGTTGCCCACCCAGTAGCCAAGGATGTTGACTGATGGTACTGATTTCACAGATTTGGACTCATTTAAGGTTAAGTTGCGACGATAGAGAACGTCAAAAAATTTCTGGAGGTTGGCATCATGCTCCTTCTGGTCATGACCAGCAATGGTGATATTATCCAGATATGGAAAAGTGTCCGTTAAGTTCTCCTGTTTGACTAGGCTATCCATTGCCCGTTGAAAGATGGCCACCCCATTGGTGACCCCAATTGGAAGGCGACAAAACTGGTAAAGCCGACCATTGGCCTCAAAGGCCGTATACTTTTTCTCAGAGTCCTTTAACGGCACTTGATGATATGTGCTCTTTAAATCAAAAGTTGAAAATACCTTGTAGTTGGCAAGGTTATTGACCATGTCATCGATGCGTGGTAGTGGGTAGGCATCCAGTTCGGTATACTGGTTTATAGTTTGCGAGTAATCGATGCAAAGACATTTCTTGTGTTGCTTCAGAGGATTTTTAACAACGACGACTTGAGCCCGCCATGATGATGAACATGGCTCAATGATACCGTCAGCTAGAAGACAAGAGATTTCTGTCTCGATAAAGGATTGATCATCTTGGCTGAAACTTCGTGATTTAGTGACTATGGGCTTACATCGGGGGGAAAGATTGTCAAACAAGGAGGGCTCGTCGAGCGAAGCCGCCAAAAGCGCACAAAATGGTACTTTGGAAATAGTAAGCTCCAGCTTTGACCCTCCAAACTCGAAAGTGAGTCTTTTGTGTTGTTTCTGGAAATCCTGTCCCAGTAGCACATCACTGCATAGGTTCTTGAGCGCCCCGAGCCGGGTGGAGAAATAAGTGCGGCCATTGAGAATAAGGTCGACAAGACAAAAGCCAGAAGAATTGGTGGTCAGTGTCGTCAGAGGCATTGCAATTTCCCTGTCCGAGGGGTAAATACGCAGTTTTAACTTACTGGCAGCCCGCTCACTAATGAAGCTGTCAGAGCTGCATGAGTCGATTAGTGCACTCAAAATGTGTCCATTTACCGAAACCTTCATGGCTGCATGGGACAGACTTTGGGGAAAAACAGCTGTGATGGAAGGAGGGGCAGTTTTACCCTTGACAGCTGCAACCTTAGTAGTGGCTCTTGGGGGAGGTGCAGTTTTATAGATTGCAGCTGCAAAACTAACAGGAGCTCTCGACCGGTATACCTTAGAAAAGTGGCCTTTCTTACTAACAGCGGCTCTTGACTGGCATACCTTAGAAAAGTGACCTTTCTTGCTGCAATGAATGCAGGTCGCGTTACGAGCAGTACAAAATTTCCTATAATGGGACGCACCTCCTCAGAAGAAACACTTCCTTCCAGATTGCCAAGATGCCACTAGGGTGGGGTCATCATCAGTGTAGGTTTCTAGGGTAGGATTATCATCAGCCGGGTTGGAGTCATCATCGGTGAGGGCTTCCACCTGAGGCCTATCGAAAGAGTCACTAAAAGTGATAGCAGCAGCCCGTGCATGTGGTGAAAGATAGGTGTTTGCATTCCTCTTTGCTAAGTCCAGAGAACATGCCTGATCATAGGCAGCCTGTAACTTGAGGGTTTTATTCTCCAACAGACGCTGACGTATGAAGGGAGACACAATCCCATTAATAAAGGAATCACGAATTAACTCCTCCTGGTACTGCTCAGCTGTAACAGCTTTAAGATTACAATCCTTGCTGAGCCTGCAAAGTTTCTGAAGGAATTCGTCAAGTGATTCCCCGAGTTGTTGTCGAGTTGTGGCCAGTAGATGCCGAGCAAAAATTTCATTTGGGGACTTGACATATAGCTGCTGTATTATTTGGATAGCGGCGTCATAGTCTACACAGTCTTCGATATAATCAAACACATGAGGAGATACATAATTAGCAAGCATTCATAACTTGTTAGGAACATTCTCACCACACTCCTCAAGGAAGTTGCTAAATGTACGATACCAGTGTTTCCATACCTTAGCGGCTATAAGTGAATTCGGGTCCAGGTCGAGATGGGCGGGTCTGAGTAGTTTCTCCACGATGGATCGATTACTTGTCTGAGTTCCCTTCTACGGTTCGAGTCATAGCTGGCTGTTCCCGAATCACCCAAAGCGTGGAGTCGATATCAAGTTGGTTAAATTGACGTAATAAAACTCACTACGCACTTGGTTTCATAATCATAATCATAATCATAATAAAATGTATTGTCATTGTTAGTGCACAAGTGCAGTACAACGAAATGTAGGCTTGCGGCTCCCGAGAGTGTACATTTAGATTAAGACATTTAAACATTCAACATTCATTTGGCTTGTAATACATTAACATAAACATAACCATAATAAAGTGCATTGGCAGATGTGCAGGCTTTAGAGTTTATTTGTGGAGTTCAGTAGGATGACAGCCCTGGGAAAGAAGCTGTTCCTAAATCTGGTCGTTCGGGTGCGAATGCATCTGTAGCGTCTCCCAGATGGCAGGAGGGCGAACAGACTGTGGCTGGGGTGGGTAGGGTCTTTGATGATGGTCCGTGACCTCCGTAAACAGCGTTTCTGGTATATGTGCTCTATGGTCGGTAGCCGGGTGCCGGTAATGCGTTGGGCAGTTTTGACTACCCGCTGCAGGGCTTTCCGGTCATAGTAGCTACAGCTGCCATACCATACTGTGATACAGTTTGTCAGGATGCTCTCTATTGTGCAGCGGTAAAAGTTAGAGAGGATCAGGGGTGACAGGTTTGAGCATAAAGCAAGGCTTTAATCAACTTGTTTCAGAACATGGAGGTCTAGTTGTACGTGACTAGTTCCTTGTCTTACAAAATGTCCCTGGCAAGCTGGGGCTGATGCCCGAGCATTTATACTCCTTGGACGGCGCCACCAGCTGGCCGTCCAGCATTATTTCACAAGTAGTTTCTTGATGAATGATGAGATTTATAACAGTTAGCATTGTAAGCTCTGGAGCCTGGCTGTCACACTGAATGGATCACATTACACATTGTAAAGATCTTGATTACTCAAGCAGGCAGGATCAAATTACACATTCCAGACAAATGGTTGGTGTGTCTTGTCCTCCAAGGGGACCAGTCAGAAATCTGGTCTTGTCCTCCATGGGGACCAATCAGAAATTTGGTGTTGCAAATAGGCATGACCATCTTTTGCACTAGTTTAAAAAAACATTGTGCTAGACGACAGCCCCGCCCACAAACCTGCCCATGCCCCCAGTTTGAATTAATCACCATTGCGAGTTTCTGTTAATTGCATCCATTTGCAAGCCTTTGAGAAGGATCTTAAAAGTAAGCTGCTATTTTTAGGCACAAGGACACTAGTAAGCATGTTTTAAAAGCTTTTAATTTTTTAAAAATTACTAAGAAACTGACTACTGTACACCAATGTAACTAGTAAATGGTTCTGTATAATTTTATTTAAAGTCATTTTCAGTTATTTAAAATAACAACAGAAAACGCTGGAAAAACTCAGCAGGCCAGGCAGCATCCGTGGAGAGAGAAACAGAGTTAACGTTTCAGGTCGAAGATCTTTCGTCCTGAAACGTTAACTCTGTTTCTCTCTCCATGGATGCTGCCTGGCCTGCTGAGTTTTTCCAGCGTTTTCTGTTGTTATTTCAGATTTCCAGCATCCGCAGTATTTTGCTATTGTATTCAGTTATTTAAAATTGGGTTACTCACAGCTGGTGGACTAAAAATGCTTATTTTTCATGATAAACCCATTTTCAACTGTATTAATAAACCTGCACTAGGTTACCACTCTTAAATACATCAAGGAATATTTTTTCATGCAAATTTTTTTTTAAATCACTCTGACTAATTGCACTGGTTCATGAAAGATTTTACATTCAGTGATATGCAAATTAGTTTGAGCAAAAAAAAACACTTCTTAAAACTAGCATCGTTTTGCCGGATCGCTGATTGCTCCCAAAGCGGAAATTCTTGGCCAACATGTTTAAATTTGTTTAATACATTCAGAACTTTATTCCTTGTATGTTATGTGGTCAGTCCATTCATTATTTAAACTTCATATTATACTGTTTCTAATGATCGCTTTGTTGAGTTAACCCATGGGTTGCCATGGCATATTTTTCTACTAAAGGTACGAGTAAATAATAGAAAGTTCCTGAATAATACCCTCCTGCTTCTCACAGCACCTTAAATGATAAGAATGATACTGCATGGAGCAAGTATTTAGTACATCATATAATACAATATCTTAAATCATTTGTTAACATTTTTAATTTATTTCATATACTATTATAACCTATGTTAAAAACCAAACATGAAACTTTAAAGATGTGCTTAAAGAATGGATCAAATAAAATTATAATTATCTTCCCACTTAAGTAGTTTTGTTCACATAAATATTACAGATGACTCAAGTAAATTCATAGTTTAGGAGCTACTTAAAGAGCCAATAGTTCTAGATATAATGATTTTAACCTGTGGTCAATTAGGCTTCAGTAAGAAGCAGTTTAAGGTCTTTACTCTGTTGCTGAACTCAGTCTCTTCAGGTGGTTTTATTTTCATTTTCCTCCAGCTGAACTCTGAGTGAGTGTTCTACAAATGTCTTATATTCAGTCAACCTGCATATATGACCTATTAGTTCTCTCTTCTGTTGGAGCAATAGTATTACTAAATTTACATCCAGATTACTACATCTCCAGACATTCCAAATACAAAACCAATCATTCTTGAGTATCAAAAAAGAAAAGAAAAAAGCATTTCTTTACCACAGGTTCCTTTCAGGCTGCTTTAGGGACATCTCCTGCATCTCACAATTTGCAGTACACAGCTGCGTTAAGCATAGGAACATAGGAACAAGAGTAGGCCATTCAGTCTCTTGAGTCCATTCCGCCATTCGCTTAGATCTATATCACAACTCCATTTACCTGTCTTTTATCCATGTATTTTGATACCCTTACCTAATAAAAACCTGTTGTTCTCAGGCTTGAAAATTTCAAATATCCCAGCATGCACAGTCTTCTGGGGGAGAGATTTCCACTACGATTTGTGTGAAAAAGTACTTTCTGATTTTACTTCTATGGGGGAAAAATTCAGTTGGTTCGTGCCGCCCGTTAGCGCCACCAGGGGGCGCTAATGGGGTGCTAACGACTTACCGCCCGAGCGTGATGATTTTAGCGGTTTGCGGTGGCACTAAACACTACCGCCATGATCTCCTGCGCCCGGAGGTTGTGACATCATCAAACTGGAAATTGATTCTCGCCCCCTGCCTCAGCGCCTGGCGCTAGGTACGACAGGTAGAAGGGGATGGTTTGCAGTCGGCTGGTAGCTGGGGGAACGCTATTTAAAGGCATGCGCTTCCTGCTTTTTCCTGTCAGCAAAAGTTTCTGCATGCGCAGGTTGAGAGAGGAAGAGAGGCGCCTGGAGACATTTAACACGATCCTACAAGGAGATTTGTTCCTCAACAAGACTTTTCAGGTTCCCATTTCTGTCAACTTTATTACTACCACATTTAGAAGATTAAATGGGGGCTGTACTAACACGGGGCCTCATCCTCCAGCTTCACCATCAGAGGCAGTGGAGGCAGAGAGAGAGAGTGGAAAACGTGGCCACTGAGCAGAGGGCCAACAGGGCTTTGCACAGGAGACCTTACCCTCCCAGGGTATTTTGGGAGCAATTCTCATATATCCATCTGTCAGAGGAGCAGTGTTTTAGAAGGCTCTGCTTCACCAAGGAGGTGTTCACAGAGCTCTGCCACCTCCTGCAGCCAGAGCTCCAGCCTCAGCTCAGGATCAGGATGTCTCTGCCGGTGGCACTGAAGGTGACAGTGGCTCTCAATTTCTACGCCAGCGGCTCCTTCCTGGCTTCAACAGGGGATATTGCGAACATCTCCCAGTTCGCCGTCCATTGTTGCATCCGGGAGGTCACAAATGCTCTATACAAAAGGAGAAGGGAGTACATCTCATTCTCCATGACTAGGATAGCGGGCTTCCCCATGTTTCAGGGCGCTATTGACTGCACGCACATGGCATTGCGGGCACCTCATGCAAATGCAGAGGTTTTCCGCAACCGCAAAGGCTTCCACTCTCAATGTCCAGTTGGTTTGCGATCAGAGACAGTGCATCCTCGTCGTCAATGCCCGCTATCCTGGCAGCAACCATGATGCATTCATCCTGCGTCAGACTGGTGTCCCAGACCTGTTCCAACCACCGCATCAACCTCGTGGCTGGCTCCTCGGGGACAAGAGTTATCCACTCTGCACCTGGCAGATGACACTGCCCCGTAACCCCAACACTCCTGCTGAGTTCGCATACAATGAGAGCCATAGCGCCACTAGGAACCTGATTGAGCAGACTATCGGCGTGCTGAAGCAACGGTTCCAGTGTCTTGACTACTCTGGAGGAGCCCTGCAGTATTCCCCCGATTGAGTATCAGTTTTCATTGTTGTGTGTTGCATGTTTCACAACCTCACAATACTGAGGACTCAGCCATTGCCACCAGGGATTGGTGGACCACCTCAGGAGGAAGAACAGGGAGAGGCGGAGGAGGAGGCAGATGAGGAGGATGAAGAAGAGGATGAGCAGCAACAACGTAGGAGGCAGGCGCTCAATGTTGCTTCTGCAAGGGCCGTTCATGAACGCCTCATAAGACACCACTTCTGATGAATGACAGAGAAGATGGCTTTTGGGATCAACAAGCACATCATTACAGGCATCCCACAACCCCTATTACTGGGCAAAGCTCCAATGAGTAACATGAGGAAATTAGTAACGTTTCAATAAAAAAATTATTTTTCTGACCAGCTGTATCTTATTAAGCACAACCAACAACAAACAAGCACAACAATTCATTTTCAAACAAAACTGGTTCTTACCACATTGAAATAAGTCTTAACAGAGCGAACAATATATTTACATACACATCCAACTTTGGTACAAACATTCCCCCATATGTAGAGAAATTTTAGTTATTCACCCTTTGAGAATGAACTCCCTCCCCTTCGTACTTCCCCCTTCCAACCCTGCTGCTCCTCTGTAATGGGTCCCAGTGGCTGCTGCAAAGCTGCGTGTTGGATCCAGAGACTGCAGATGGCCTTGAAGGACATCTTCAACCAGCTCTGGGCCTGGAGGGCCTGGCTGCAGACTGCATCAACTCTGCATGGGCGGCAGCAGTCTGGGCTGGCTGGGTTACAGGCTGTGGCAAGTGCAATGGCAGAGTGGCTGTGGTGGCAGCAGGAATGCTGTCATTCTGAAAGAGGACAGCACCTTCCTGCTCGACCGACACACTGCCACTCCCCTGGGGCAGAACTTCAGCATCCGGAGCAATCTGTTCGAGCACAGATTGCTGGCCTGCTGTGGCACCATGAGATCCCTGGTGGACAGTGGTCGACCCAGCTACGATGGCAGCAGCCAGTGCTTGTGTGGTATCAACCTGAGACTGCATGAGAGCAGTCTGAGATTGGATGGCACCAATCAATGACTCGATTCCAGCACTAAGCCATTGCGTTGCCTTGGCCTGTGCTGCAATAGATGCTGCCTTCTCACCCATTACACGCAGCATGGGGTATAATGTATTCGCTGCTCATGATGCGGTCTATTCTACATTGGGGAGACCAAACACAGATTGGGTGATCACTTTGCGGAACACCTCTGTTCAGTCTACAAGTGTGACCCTGAGCTTCCAGCCGCTTGTCATTGTAATTCTACGCCCCACTCCCACTCTGATCTCTCTGTCCTCGGCCTATTACATTGTTCTAATGAAGCTCAACAGAAGCTCGAGGAACAGCACCTCATCTTTCGATTAGGCACTTTACAGCCTTCTAGACTCAATACTGAGTTCAACAATTTCAGATCATAACCACTGCTTCCATTTTGCAGACAGCAGTTGCTAGTAATAATTCTGTTTTTGCCATTTTCAGCTCCTCTAGACCGATCTTTTGTTTCTTTTATTGTCCCATTATCACCCCCTTTTGCCTTGCACCATAATCCCTTTTGTCATTTAATCTCTCCAGCTTTCCACCCTATCACAGACCTTCCCTTTTGCTCTTTCCTCCCCTCCCCCTTTCTCTGCCTCTGTACTTGCTTATAAACTGTTACATCTCTAACTTTTTCCAGTTCTGATGAAAGGTCATCGACCTGAAATGTTAACTCTGTTTCTTTCTCCACAGATGCTGCCTGACCTACTGAGTATTTCCAGCATTTTCCATTTTTATCTGAAAAAAATCTTCTGCTAAACTAAACACTAATGAGATACCATGGATGAATAAAGATATAAGGGAAAAATTGAGGATAAGGAAGGGGACATACACTAAGTACAGGGACAACAGGGGAGGACATATGAATATAAGAAATAGAAAACATAGAAACATAGAAACATAGAAGAGAGGAGCAGGAGTAGGCCATTTGGCCCCTCGAGCCTGCTCCGCCATTCAATGCGATCATGGCTGATCATCCAAATTCAGTACCCTGTTCCTGCCTTCTCTCCATATCCCTTGATCCCTTTAGCCTTAAGAAATATATCCAACTCCTTCTTGAATATATTTAATGATTTGGCCTCTACTGCCTTCTTTGGCAGAGAATTCCACAGGTTCGCCACTCTCTGGGTGAAGAAATTCCTCCTCATCTCTGTCCTAAATGGCTTACCCCTTAGCCTTAGACTGTGACCCCTGGTTCTGGACTTCCCGACCATCGGGAACATCCTTCCAGCATCTAGTCTGTCTAATCCTGTTAGAATTTTATAAGTTTTGATGAGATCCCCTCTCATTCTTCTAAATTCCAGCGAGTACAAGCCCAATCGACCCAATCTCTCCTCATACGTCATTCCTGCCATCCCAGGTATCAGCCTGGTGAATCTTCGCTGCACTCCTTCCATGGCAAGAACATCCTTCCTCAGGTAAGGCGACCAAAACTGCACACAATACTCAAGATGTGGTCTCACCAAGGCCCTGTACAACTGCAGCAAGACATCCTTGTTCCTGTACTCAAACCCTCTCGCAGGAGTAGGCTATTTGGCCTCTCGAGCTTGCTCCGCCATTCAATAAGATCATGGCTGAACTGTTACATCATCTCCACTTTCCTGCCCTATCCCCATAGTCCTTGATTCCATTTGTGCACAAAAAAACTATTGATCTCAGTCTTCAATATACTCATCGACTGAACATCCACAGGCTGCTGAGGTAGAGAATTCTAAAGAGCCACAAGCCCCTGAGTGAAGAAGTTTCTCCTCATCTCAGTCCTAAATGGCCAACCCCTTATCATAAGGCTATGGGCAAAAAATTTGCTTGGCCCCAATATGGGCATGGGGATCGCGATGTGGGAGCAACATGCGCCCGTTCAAAGTAATGCATGCCTGCTAATTAAAATGATTGTGGTGTGCAGCCCAGCACTGAACAATCTGCTGAATGCCTGCATGCTCATCAGGGGGTCCAAGTTTGTGGTGGCTAGCACCAATTAAAGCTGGCCTGCACTTCTTAAAGCCAGCCTGCCCCTCTGAAAGGGGAGGTGCATTCTTGCTGCAGCAGGTGATTCAACTGGCTGGGGAACAGAGTGTGAGCAGGAAGAAGTACAATGGCACTACAGGGGAAAAGCTCCAAGATTCTCAGATGCAGCACTGGAGGCCTTGGTGCGGGAGGTGGACAGGAGGAAAGAGGTCCTATTTCCACAGCGGGCCAGGAGACCCTCCTGGCAAATGCAGAAAAGGCATTGGGAGCAGGTAGCTGTCATGGTCAATGCTCGGAGTGTAGCCCAAGGACCTGGATGCAGTACCACAAGACGTTCAATGACCTCACACAAATGGTCAAGGTCAGTGAATACATTTTCAAATGCCATATCTTTACAACTGAACCACTAGCCTCAGACACTGCTCAATTCACCACACCCACTTCACTTACCTACCAACAATCTCTATCAATCACAACACATACTTCACATTCATAGCTTCACCTCACCCTCACACACTTAGCACTGCTGCAAGCCTCACACCCACATCTCACAGCTTGCACACACTGCCAGCTATTCAACCATGACAGGCACATCACCCAACACATTGCACCACACTCACTGACACACTTCCCTCTCTTGCAGGACAAGGTGGCTCGTGACTGCAGGCAGCAGGGGCTACCCGCAGGAAGAACGGCATCCTGCATAACTTTACCCTAATGGAGGAGACGGTGCTGGAAATTATTGGAGCAGCCATCGCTGAGCCAGTAGTGAATGGCAAAGCCGAAACCCTGCAAAGTGACAGTATCCTCATACCTAACCCTCCTTTTCACATCCCAATCCCCCCTCATCCCTCAATCTCTTCTGATTTACAAGCTGCAGGTGGTGTAAGCATGCACCTTTTGCTTTCCCCTGCTCCCCTCACCACAACACTATCCTTGTGTCTTTCCCCTTTCTGATAGCCAAGAACAGCAACCTGGCCAGGCAGTGGTGGAGGAGCAGGAACTGCAAGAGGAAGAAGCCAGTGATGCTGAAGTCAAAGCACCGTTACTCAATTTCACACTCGCAGCCACCAGCTCAGATATTGACACTGCGGGTACATTAGAGGGTACCATAGAGGCAGGACCCGCACGTGGTGAGTCCCCGGGCACAAGTGGGCTGCAGCCAGGGCAGGGGGGAAAAGGGTAGCGCAGGTGCCAGCTTACCGGAAGGCAAGGTCGCACATGGGTTCTGCTGCATAGGACTCAGATGAGGACTTTTATGGGGCAGCCTACAGAAGAATGCTGATGGGTATGCACAATGAGATGCTTGGTGCATTGGCAGGCCTGCCAAAAAGCTTGAATGTAATGTCAAGGAGCATGGAGGAGTCCAGCACCAACCTAGCACAGGGCTTGCTCAAGCCCATCCTTTCCAGTGGGGAAGCGGTGGACAAATCCATTAGCGCACTTGTGGACCCAACCATGATACAGCATCTGATGGCCACTGTCTGAGCTTCCATTGCAGCACAAGCAGAAGCCACCTAATGTCTGAGTACTGCAGTGGAAGCTCAGACTGAAGTCATGCAAACTCAGCTTGTTGCCACGCAAGCACAGACTGCTGCCACGCAAGCACTGCCACCATAGCCGTGGTTACCAGTGTTGAAAGGGGCTTGCCGGGTGTCACAGCAGTCCAGCAATCTGTCCTCCATCAGATTACTAGGATTGCTGAGGCGCCGGACGGGGGTGGGGGGGGTGGCGGTTGGTGGGGTTGGCGGGGGCAGTGGCTCCGTGGAGCACAAACCTCTGTCCTCTCCCAGGATGACATAATTCATCCTCCCATTCCTGCCTTTGCTTTTGCCTGTCAGCCAGACAGGCCAGACTGCTGCCACCAATGCCAAGGTGGTGCAGTCCGAAGCTGGGCCTTCTAGGCCCAGAGCTGCTCGAGATCATCCTCCAAGGCCATCTGCAGACTCCCCCACTAAACATCAGCAGCCTTCCACCAGCCATGCTACAGCCTCTGGGGTAGCACTGCATAGGAGCACCAGGACAGGCAAAAGCACACGGAAGACAGGCACTAAGGGAATGCACAATGGTGATTAGTTGACTTTGGAATGTAATATTGGATGGTTTGATTTTTTAATTTGGTTTGGAATGTTTGTTTTGTGATGACTTTTATTGCAGCATTGTGGCCAAGAGGACGGTGTGATTGTCAGTAACAGAGGGAGGTAAGGTGTGGGACTGTTGGTGAATGGGGAATTGGGGATGCGTTCACTGGTACCGCAGTCGACTAAGTCGATCACGGACTGCCCAGCCAAAAGGGGCAGTGTTGGTTGCCTCCTCCCTTCCTCCTCCTCTTTCTCCTCCTAAGCTCTTAGCCGATTATGTGGTGGCAAGGACTGTGCCCTCATGATGGCAAGGTTGTGGAGCATGCAGCAGACAAATCTTGAGACGTGCTCTGGCGAGTACTGCAGAGCTCCTCCAGAGTGGTCAAGGCAGCGGAAGCGTTGTTTAAGCATGCCAATGGTCTGCTCTATCATATTCCATGTAGCAACATGGCTTTCATTATGTGCATGCTGCCCACGTGTACTTGGGTTGCCCACCGGAGTCATAATCCACCAGAGTCGTGGTCAGCGGATAGCCCTTGTCGCCCAGTAGCCATCCTCTTGTTTGTCGTGGTGGCTCAAATCCAGATGGTACAGCGGACTGCCGCAGAATGAAGGCATCAGGATACCAAGCATTGACCTGCATGATGTACTGAGTATGGTCGCACACCAGCTGGACATTGAGGAAGTGGAGTCTCTACCGGTTGCGGTACATCTCCGAATTCACATGCTGCGCCCACAAAGCGACATCTGTGCAGTCAATGGCAGCCTGCACCATGGGGAAGCCTGCTATTATAGTGAAGCCGCGTGCTCGCTCCGCCTGCTTCTCTTTGGCAAGAGAGAGTGAAATGTATTCAGCTCTCTTTGCATACAGAGCCTCAGTGACCTCCTTTATGCAACAATGCGAACTGGGAGATGTTAGAAATATCGCCTGTTCCAGCCTGGAAGGAGCCCGACGCAAAAAAGTTCATGGCCATGCTCACCTTCGCAGCCACTGGCAATACTGTCCTCGCCCAGCTTTGAGGCTTCAGTTCTGCCTGCAACAGGTGGCAAATTTCAATGAGCACCTCCTTACTGAAGCGGATACGTCACATACACTGTTCCTCGCTGAGGTTGAGGTAGGAAAAGTGCTCCCTGAAGACCCTGGTTGGATATGGCCTCCCGTTGAGAGTCCTTCGCCCCTTCTTCGTCCTTCTTCGAGCAATTTGTCCTCCTCTGTGTTGCTTGTGCTCATTCTCCCTTTCATGCTGCAGGCCAAGGGGGATATTACTGCACCCATGTCTGGGAGCAACTATTCAGAGCAGAAGCCTTGAAGTAACATGTTGCACCACTCCCTGGGCACTGCAGCAACTTTGAATAAGACACCAAACCAAGAAATTACTCTACAAATTCACCAAGAGCCAGTAGAAATCACTCCGCAACTAACTTAAAAGCAGGTAATGATCCCTTTAATTAGCGCTGGTGGGGGGTCCTTCTTGCTGCTGGACACATGTTCAGCTGTGTGAGGTTAAGAGAGGGTATTAGCTCCAACGTTGAGGTTTAAAATGGCAGCGCTGGCATCAAATCAGTGTTGCATGTTGATTGATGTCACGATCTGCATACTCTGCATACTTCGGTGCATGCTCCCAGCGCCCGCACTAATGACCTCACTAAAATGACGTCCTGCACGGCCTGAACCAGAAGTATGCACATGCTCCTTGGCCCGAATCGGCACCCGTAATGCCGAAAAACCGGGCACTATGGAGCCAAATTTAGTGGCTTATGTCTTTTAGAAACTTTCAGAAACAATAATCCAGGAGAAAATGAACAGCCACTTGGACAAGCATGGACTAATAAAAGAGAGCCAGCATGGATTTGTTAAGGGCAAATCGTGTTTGGCTAACTTGATTGAGTTTTTTGATGAGGTAACGGAGAGGGTGGATGAGGCAGTGCAGTTGATGTTATGTATATGGATAATCAAAAGGTGTTTGATAAAGTACCACATAGTAGGCTTGTTAGCAAAATTGAAGCCCGTGGGATAAAAGAGGCAGTAGCAGCACAGATACAAAATTGGCTAAGGGATAGAAAACAGAGACTTGTGGTGAATGAGTGTTCTTCGGACTGGAAGGAGATATACAGTGGTGTTCCCCAAGGTTCAGTACTAAGACCACTGCCGTTTTTGATATACATTAATGACTTGGATTTGGGAGTACAGGGCATAATTTTGAAATTTGCAGATGACACGAAACTTGGAAGTGTAGTAAACAGTGAAGAAGATAGTAATAGACTTCAGGAGGACATAGACAGGCTGGTGGAATGGTCAGACACATGGCAGATGAAATACAATGCAGAGCAGTGTGAGGTGATGCACTTCGGTAAGAAGAACGAGGAGAGACCATACATACTAAATAGTACAATTTTAAAGGGGGTGCAAGAACCGAGAGACTTGGGGGTACTTGTGCACAAATCTTTGAAGGTTGCAGGACAGGTTAATAAAGCATATGGGATCCTGGGCATTATAAATAAATGGGGAGAAATTCAATATAGCCCAGGAATGGGCGGTAACTTTGGAAAAGTTTGAAAATTAGCGCCAGGCACTAATGCTTCAGATTGCATGCAAAATTAAGTCTCACTGCACAAAAGGATTGGAGTGCTAAATCAAGCGCTTTTATCCTAGCTCAGTGGTGTTAAACTCAAAATGCTGACCAATATCAGGTGCAGTCGAATCAGAAGTCATCATTGCCACAGGCTTTTCCAGTTCTTAAAGGGAAGGTTCAATCATGCTGCAGAACCTCATTCTCATCATTGCTGGCTGTGCAGCCATCTCAACCAGCAGCAGCTGGTCAAGAAGAAGGAGCCGGACGACTCGAGCAGCCGTAATGATAGCAGATCCACACCCCAGGGAGAGAGCCCGCAGATTCTGCAACCATGCATTGGAGGTGTTGGTGTTCGCAGTGGAAAGATGGAGGGCGGTGCACTACCCGGCAAGTAGCAGGAGGCCCTCGCCGCAAGTCTTCTGCACCATCTGGAGGAAGGTTGCCCTGCATATCTCGGGCAGCACTGTGGTCCCCAGGGCCCGCACACAGTACAGGAAGAAATTTAACAACCTCACTCGGTGGTCAGGGTGAATCAATGCTTCAACAAATGCTACATACCACCATCTGAAGCTCAGTCTGCACACACTGCCCAAAGCACCACACCCCCAGCACTCACCCGCCAACAATCTCTATGTAACAACACTCACACCCACATCTCACACCTTGCACACAATCGCAGCTATTCAACTATAGCAGGCACATCACCCAAACACATTGCTCCACAGTCACTCACACACTTTCCTTTCCCTTGTAGGCCAAGTTGGCTCACAACAGGAGGGAGCAGGAGCACACAGACCGGGGACAAGCTGACACCCAGCCACTGTCTGCGCTGGAAAATAGAGTGCTGCAGATTATTGGGTGTCAGGTGGTGGGCGCCGTGGACACCAGCGACATTGACCCCCTTGGGGACAACAACAGTATGTTCATCCCTGCTCCTTCTTCTCACATCCCACTTCCCCCTCACTCTGCAAGCGTTTTACACTTTCCAGCTAATCATGCTGTATGCATGCATTAATCCCTTAATGCCCCCTCCCCTCACCTTAACCCGAATCTTGTGCCTTTATGCTTTCACATGATGAGCAAACACCTGAGCAGCCTGTCCCTGAGGGTGTGGTAAACCACTGATGTGCCTCAATAATTCCGAGACTCGATGTTAGCGAAACAAAACAAGGCTTTTATTAACTTAGAAGGTAACACGCAGTGGAGAGAGGTATCTTCCATCTGGAGGTCTGCAGTACTGGATATGAGGCCAGACTGAGCTTGCTTACATAGGGGCCAGGTATGGGCGGAGCCCTACACACAATACATTACAATATACAATACAATGGTGAGGAGACGGAACTGAGGTAAGGGAACTGAAACCTGAAACCAACCACAGTCACAGGCAGTGATGAATGGAATATTTCATCACAACCAATGTTACCATTCACAACCGTTCACTATTGTTACACTGTTGTTATCACTGTTTACACTGTTGTTATCGCTACACAAGGTTACCTCTTGCCACGCACACTGCTATACCTGGGCTTACCTCAGCTGACTCCGCCCATGGCTCCGCCTGCTTGCCCAGGTATAAAGGTGACCGCTTGGCTAGTATTCTTCCTTGTTGGAACCGATCACCCACGAGGGTGGGCTCTGTTATTTAGCCAATAAAAACCTATAGTTACTATCTTAACTCGTCGCTTTTCATGGAATGAATTGATAGGTATATCAATTTTATTGGCTACATTTTGAAATGAGTGGATTGGAGCAGCCAAACGACCAGCCAAACAGCCAGCGACAACAGCCACAGCAGCCGGCCTGGCTGCGAGCCCTCCGACCGCCGTACCTGGATCTAAACCCACAGGCAGCGAACTCAGCCCTCGACTTCGAACACTGGCTGAGCTGTTTCGAATCCTACCTGGGAGAATCCGGCGTGCCTCCGGGATCCAAACTAAGAGTTCTGACCACCCAGGCGAGCCCTAAAGTATTTGCATTCATCCAGGACCTTGCTACTAACGAGGATGCCCTCAACCTGCTAAAAGAGCAGTACCGGAGCCCTGTAAATTCTATGTATGCCAGACATCTCCTAAGATCCCGCTCGCAACAGCCAGGAGAGTCTCTAGATGAATTTTTACGGGCGCTACAAACACTCGGCAGGGACTGTAACTTTAAAGCTGTAACGGCTGCAGAAAATACTGAAGGAAATATCCGCGACGCCTTCATGAAAGGCCTTCGGTCCGACTACTCACGGCAAAGACTGCTCGAATCAAAGGACCTCGACTTGAATACAACTGCAGCCCTCGCTCGCTCTCTGGAAGTGGCCCATCGGGACCTCGAGGCGTACTCCAGGTACTGTGCTGTGCGACCCTGGGACTCGGGCCCGACTCCGGCCGCAATTCCCCTCGCACCGCTGCCCCTGGGACCCACCACGGCGTCGGTGTCCCGGAATCAATCGGGACCGCCACCCCCGGGACCCATTGTGGCAGCGGACCTCCGCAATCGGGCCGCCAGCTGCTTCTTCTGTGGCCAGGCGAAACATCAAAGGGCGCGCTGCCCTGCAAGGAACGCGACCTGCTCCGGCTGCAAAATGAAAGGCCACTTTGTAAATGCCTGCAGGGGGAAAGCCACAGACGCCAGCATTGCCTCATGTGAGTTGTGGGGGTGGCCATCTTTGATCAAGGCCACAGACGCCAGCATTGCCTCAGGTGGGTCGTGGGGGCAGCCATCTTTGATCAAGGCCACAGACGCCAGCAGTGCCTCATGTGAGTTGTGGGGGCGGCCATCTTCTCTGCCATTTTGTCCAACTTCGTGGGGACCCGCGTCATGGGCGCCGCCATTTTGTTCGCCGCACTCGGCCGCCGTTTTGCCTCCAGACCCGACCACCGCCTCGCCTGCAGACTACAGCAGCTCGCTCAGCCATACACTGGCCTCCGTCACGCTTGACCAAGCTCTCCCGCATCATCTGTCCAAGTCCATGATGGACATCGAAGTAAACGGCCACGCCACGTCCTGCCTGTTCGACAGCGGAAGCACGGAGCGTTTTATTCATCCAGACACGGTGAGCTGCTACTCCCTCACTGTCCGGCCAGCGCGCCATCGGATCTCGATGGCGGCGAAGTCCCATTCAACAGACATTAGCGGCTACTGTGTAGTGACCCTGTTGGTTAGGGGCACGGAATATAAAAATTTTAAACTTCTCGTCCTGCCCCAGCTCTGCGCTGCCGTCCTACTAGGGCTGGATTTCCAATGCCACCTTCAAAGTGTCACTTTGGCTTACGGTGGACCCCTCCCCCCACTCACAGTCTACAACCAGCAAATTTTAAACCGCCCACCGCGTACCACCTGCGGCCTCTCCACCCTCAAAGTCCCGCCCCCTTCCTTGTTCGTTAACCTCACCCGTGACTGTAAACCCGTCGCCACCAAGAGCAGGCGGTACAGCGCCGGGGACAGAGCTTTTATTAGCTCTGAGGTGCAGCGACTCCTGAAGGAGGGCATCATCGAGGGGAGCACCAGCCCCTGGCGTGCCCAGGTCGTAGTCGTTAAGACCGGCGATAAACACCGCCTGGTCATCGACTACAGCCAAACCATAAACCGGTACACCCAGCTGGACGCATACCCCCTTCCCCGCATATCTGATATGGTCAACCAGATTGCACAGTACCGGGTATTCTCCACCATCGACCTCAAGTCAGCCTATCACCAACTCCCTATCCGCCCTGAGGACCGCCAGTATACCGCCTTCGAGGCGAACGGCCGCCTCTACCACTTCCTTAGGGTTCCCTTCGGCGTCACCAACGGAGTCTCGGTCTTCCAAAGGGAGATGGACCGGATGGTCGACCAGAACGCACTTCAGGCCATGTTCCCTTATCTAGATAACGTCACCATCTGCGGCCGTGACCAGCAGGACCATGATGTTAATCTGGAGAAATTCCTCCGTACGGCCCAACGGCTGAATCTCACTTACAATAAGGATAAATGTGTGTTTAATACCTCGCGCCTTGCCATCCTCGGCTGCGTAGTAGAGAACGGAGTCATCGGCCCCGACCCCGAAAGAATGCGCCCCCTCATGGAGCTTCCCCTCCCCCACTGTCCAAAGGCGCTGAAGAGAACCCTGGGGCTCTTCGCTTACTATGCCCAATGGGTGCCGAATTATGCAGACAAAGCCAGACCCCTCATGAAGTCCACCTCCTTCCCCCTGACAGCAGAAGCAGGCGCAGCCTTCTCCCTCATAAAAGGAGACATTGCGAAGGCCACAATGCACGCAGTGGATGAATCTATCCCCTTCCAAGTGGAGAGCGATGCCTCCGACTTCGCCCTAGCGGCAACCCTTAACCAGGCGGGGAGACCTGTGGCCTTCTTCTCAAGGACCCTCCAGGGCCCTGAGATCCGACACTCTTCTGTCGAGAAGGAGGCCCAGGCGATTGTGGAGGCGGTACGACGCTGGAGGCATTACCTGGCAGGCAAACGATTTACCCTCCTCACCGACCAGCGTTCGGTTGCTTTTATGTTTAATAACAAGCTGAAGGGCAAAATCAAGAATGACAAGATCTTGAGGTGGAGAATGGAGCTCTCCACCTACGATTACGATATCTTGTACCGGCCTGGTAAACTCAACGACCCCCCGGATGCTCTATCACGAAGTACTTGCGCAAACGCGCAAGTTGATAGACTACGGACCCTCCACAACGACCTCTGCCACCCCGGGGTCACCAGACTTTACCACTTCATTAAGGCCCGCAACCTGCCCTACTCCATCGAGGAGGTCAGGACCATGACCAGGAACTGCCAAATCTGTGCCGAATGCAAACCGCATTTCTATAGGCCGGACAGCGCAAGCCTGATCAAGGCCACCCGCCCCTTCGAGCGCTTGAGCATCGATTTTAAGGGGCCTCTCCCGTCCTCTGACCGTAATGTGTACTTCCTCAACATTATTGACGAGTACTCCCGTTTCCCCTTTGCCATCCCCTGCCCAGACATGACCAGTACCACGGTCATCAAATGCCTGAACAACCTCTTCGCCTTGTTCGGGTTCCCGAACTATATACATAGCGATCGGGGCGCATCCTTCATGAGCGAGGAACTTCGCCAGTTCCTGCTCGCGAGAGGTATTGCTGCGAGCAGGACCACCAGCTACAACCCCCGGGGGAACGGCCAGGTGGAAAGAGAAAACGCGACAGTTTGGAAGGCCGTCCTCTTAGCCCTAAAGTCTAAGGGCCTCCCAATCTCTCGCTGGCAGGAAGTCCTCCCGGCAGCACTCCATTCCATCCGGTCACTGCTTTGCACTGCCATTAACGCCACCCCCCATGAACGAATGTTTGTTTTCCCCAGGAAGTCGACTACGGGAACCTCGCTACCAACATGGCTGACTTCTCCGGGGCCCGTCTTGCTGCGGAAGCACGTGAGGGCCCATAAAATGGACCCCCTGGTCGAGAGGGTGGACCTCCTGCATGCCAACCCCCAGTATGCCTATGTGGCATACCCAGACGGGCGGGAGGACACTGTCTCTTTGCGAGACCTCGCACCCTCGGGCACCCCCGAGATACCACCGTTACCCCCCACCACTCCCCCAAATCCAGCTCCTGTAGATGGCATGCCGGAACCCCAGGAGCCTTCGTCGACCACGCAGACACCAGCATTACCATCGGATACTGCACCACCGCCGCCGCTGCTGCGCCGATCAGAAAGGCTTACGAGGCCTCCTGAGAGACTGACATACACGAACTGGTAGTACACTTCACCCCGCCGGACTCAATTTTAAACAAGGGGTGAATGTGGTAAACCACTGTTACCGTTCACAACCGTTCACTATTGTTACACTGTTGTTATCACTGTTTACACTGTTGTTATCGCTACACAAGGTTACCTCTTGCCACGCACACTGCTATACCTGGGCTTACCTCAGCTGACTCCGCCCATGGCTCCGCCTGCTTGCCCAGGTATAAAGGTGACCGCTTGGCTAGTATTCTTCCTTGTTGGAACCGATCGCCCACGAGGGTGGGCTCTGTTATTTAGCCAATAAAAACCTATAGTTACTATCTTAACTCGTCGCTTTTCATGGAATGAATTGATAGGTATATCAGAGGGCACCGTTGAGAGTGATGCGAGAGAAGAGGAGGAGGAAGAAGACACCGCGTCACTGCATGTCTCACCCGCAGGCACCAGCTCAGATACTGGCACTACATGCTCTTTAGAGGCTGGTATAGCAGCAGGATCTGCACAGGGTGATGCACCGGGAACGAGCGGGCTGCAGCAAGGCCAGGGGTGTAGGATTCGCAAAAATCCAGGAAAATACAGTCTACATTGTAAAACCCCTGAAATGGCCACATTTTATGAACACAAGATGGAGTTGGCAGATCACATGACTCATTTCAGAAGGACATACCACTGCAGTATCTTAAAGAAACCTGAGTCACCACCGATTAGAAGATTCCAGAACTGACTGCAATTGATATGGTAAAATGGTTACAGTAGTAACGAAGTCAAAACAAAAGTATTTACACCTCGAGGTGTGTTAATTGCTAGCAAAACGCAAACCCATCTCTGAAATCGCAGAGCACAGACAAAACCTATTATCTGTACCAAACTCAGAGGGACACAGGACAGATCCCATTAGTTTCATTTACAAGACATTAAAATAAAGTACCCGCTTTTGCCAAAGCAGCCTGCCCATTACTTTAACAAAAGAAAACCCCTGATTTGGCGCCAAGATAAGGGCAAGAAAACAGTATAACTGTTGGGGGAAAAGAGACATTAAAAAAAAACACAGTTTCACACAGACACGAGGTCAAAGGCAGAGCGAGTGGAGAGGTTCGATTACGGTTCGAGGAGCACGGAGGGCCTACAAGTTCGAGCAGGAGAGCAGGTTCAGGAGCCGGTCCCATAAGGAAGATTGGAGATCCCGGACGATACAGGAGCACCAAGGTCAAGGACAGTTTTAAAAACCCTGGTGAGCACAGAGGCCCAGCTCCACCTAGCTGATCTAGTTGAGGTATACTGTAGAGACGGGAGGGTTTTTAATATTAAGGGCTTTGTAATTCGGGAGTGTTATTCATCCTTCGTTGTGCCGTGCGCTTTCTCCACCCTCGTTTTATTATATCGCTGATCTAGAATTGATGTATTATGATAGTCAAAGTAACTCTTGTGTGTTAAATTTTAGTTCCCATTGAGAGGCGTGTTCATGATTTTTGTCTGCATTGTTTCTTCATTCTCTACGTTTTATTCTCCTTAAAAATAAAGATACCTTTGATTTAAAACTTACCTTGTCTCACCTGATCCATTTGTCTTCCGAGTCACAAGTTGGGCCAACACATCAAGGTGGTCTGGCAATAAGCCCAGTGTCTAGAACCGGTGAGGGGGGAGCGCTTCGGAACCGCTCACGAGCAGTGTGAAATCAAAAACTGATCTCGCACACCACAAGCTCGTTAAAACGACCCCTTACAGAATGGCGACCCAGATGGGACACTGGCTACAGAACCGTTGTGTGGTGGACAAAGACTCGGGTGAGACAGATGTTATGGAGGACAGGTTATCCTCCTATGTGTGTGGCAATGTAAATGTAGCAAAAAAATGGGTATATGACCTGTTAGGAGCCGAGCGTCCCCTAAAGGCAGCCGCCCAGTGGATGGCTAGTAAAGAGCACCGCAAGGGCATTGAAAAAATGGTGTGGCTTATGTACTATAAAAAGCAAATTCTGGTACTGGACCACGCGGTGGCCAGTAAGGAAACCAAAATTAAGCATTTGTCCCGGGAACTGCAGGAAAAGGTTGCAGCGGAAGGGAAGGTGCTAGTGGCTCTGGAGGCCATAAGCCAAGAGAGGGCAGCGATGGTCCGGGACCATCGGGGGAAGGTAGAAAGGCTGGAGGGCAAGATAGCTGAGCTGGAGGGGAGCGCTAGGTTCAGGGTAGAACACGTAGAGTATCAGACAAGAGAATCCAGGGAGAAAGAGAGGAGATTAAAAACATAGATTAGCCGCCTTACAGGGGAACTGAAGGCACAGGAGGAAAAGGTAGGCGAAGTAAAAGCAGCCTATAAGCTGGCCTGCGCTCAAGGGTTTGAGGAGGCAGACCACGGCCCCTGTAGGCAGGAAATAGAAAGCCTGAATCTGGCATTGGCCAGGGCAAAGGGGATGATATGCCTCATTAGCCCCAAGGTCGGCCAGGCTGAGTTCAACGGTAACCCAAGCAGGGAAGTCCCGCAGGCAGCCCCCAGAACAAAACGGGTTAGGGAACCCGAGATTTCACAGCCACCACCCCTAGCCCCTAGCTTTCCAGAGGTCTGGGATCAGGAGGGGGTGGAGGATGAAGAATCCAAGGTAGACCAGGGTAGCCCGAGAGAGAATCAGGGACTGGGACCGGTGTACCCCGTGACACAATGGAGGTACGGACCACCCGGTGACGATGGGGAACCTGGGGGCCTCCAGAACCAATTCCTGGTGCCACACGGTGCGCAACAATTGCGCTCCATGGTGAGCTACATCCCCAAGCTCACCATGAAGGGGGACCCTTCTCTTCACTTTAGGGAGATAGAGCAGGCGGCCTGTGTTAACGACTGCGACGAGACAGAGAAGGCCAAGATGATGTTGTTCTCCCTGGGTAGCGATCTCCTCCAGACGCTACCCGATGGGTGTAAGAGGGGTCAGGAAAATTATGGCAGGCTGAAGGACGAGATCCTGGAGGCCATGGGGATGAACGAGGGGAGTCCGTTCACCCAGGTGGAGAAAACAGTCCAGCTCCCCGGGGAATTCCCGCAGGCGTTCGCGGACAGGCTGTGGCCAGTCTACCAGGGTGCGTGCCCGGGAATGCCGGCGCGAGCGAACCTGGATGGGGACCAGTTAGTTCACTGGCTCAGGTGCCTGATGAATAACTCCCTGCCCCGCGTTCGAACGCAGGCAATGGCCTGGTTCGACCCCCGAAACCCTCTGACCACAGAGGCGATGGTGATCCGCCAACTCACCATCACCTTTAAAAACGGGAGGGATAGTGAGACACCCCAGCAAAACGGGAAGGTTTGTGAGGTCAGGCCTGGTGACCAGCCCCGTAAAGAGTGGCGCCAGGAAGGGAGCCGTCCCAACCAAAGCCGACAAACGTGCTACGGCTGCGGGAAGGAGGGGCATTGGCGCAGGGACTGTAAGAATCCCTGGAAGGACACAAGGGAAATGGTCCCCACAGCCCCAGCCCAAGCCCCGGCCGCACCCTCGACCTCTGCCCCAGAGAGAGAGACGGAGCCAACTGTCCCTCCAGAGCTGCTGGACGTGCTGCTGGCTTCAGTGAGGTCATTGGTCCTCACTAAGGGAAAGATAGCAGCCACCACCGGTCCAGCGGTTCCCCCAACCCCTTCCCAAAGTGGCCCGCAATGACTGGAGCCTGCGCAGCCCGTCTATCTATGTGCGCTCCAGTACGACGGATGGAAGAGACCGCTCGTGCAGATGGAGGTAGAGAAGGAAACGGGGACTTATCTGTTGGATACGGGAGCTTCATGCACCGTGATCCATACGGAGAATCCCACCACCTCACCTCTGTCTAACAGGGTTCCATACGTCCTATCGGGGTTCACAGGGGCGGAGCAGACGGGTTCGTTCTCCAGGCCGCTCTCGATCCGCCTGGGCACACTCCAGGCAAAGTGGACATGTGTCCTGGCGAGATGGGATGCGGAGGGATGGAAGGGGATCCTAGGGGTCGACTTCATCGTGGGCCATGGGATCCTCGTGGACCTCAGGAACCATTGCCTTTGGGGGGCCAACACCGGAAAGGAAAGTGGAGTGGTAGTAATCCCGGGAAAGGGTGGGAAGGGAACCCTGTGTACCATGAAGCCGAAAGGGAGTTACGACCTCGGTGGAATGATGGAGGGTATCCCAGAAGTATTTAGAGCCGAGGTGCAGGCTCAGTTAGGTGCGTTCGCCATGCACAAACACGACTGTGGGAGGGTTGCTGGCTTTGAGGTTAGGGTAGATGGGGATCCCATGGCCCGGCCCCAAAAGCAGTACAACTTCCCAAAGGAAGCAGAGGCTGATATGGAGGTGGCCATATCAGCGCTGGTACAGCAGGGGGTGCTGAGGCCTATAGCCACCCATGTGAACTCTCCGCTTTGGCCGGTTAAGAAACCGGACAATTCCTGGAGAGCCACGGTGGACTATCGGGTGTTGAACAGCAACATCCCCGCATGTGCCCTCACAGTGGCAGCAGTGGCCGACCTCATTGGGAGTAACCCTGCATCCGTGACCACGTTCACGGTGCTGGATATTTCCAATGGGTTCTGGTCGATCCCTGTGCGGAGGGAGGACCAGTATAAATTTGCCTTTACTTTCAGAGGGCAACAGTATACCTGGAATTGCTTGCCACAAGGCTTCCACAATAGTCCCAGCATTTTCCACCAATGCATGGCGGACAGCCTGAAGGAGTTCAGTCAGCCCCTTCAGTTAGTACAGTACATGGACGACCTGCTTCTGTTTACCGACACGGTCGGGGAGCACGGCCCACTGCTGGCTGAACTGTTGGAACTACTGACCAGAAGGGTGTTCAAAGTCAACCCAAAGAAAGCGCAGATCGGTCAAAAGGAAGTCAAGTTCCTGGGGCTGACCATCCGCGCCGGAGAAAGGGCCATCGATAGGGCTAGGAGGGAGGCGGTACAGGAGTTACCGGTCCCCGTCACCATAAAGGGTGTGAGGTCATTTCTAGGGCTAACCGGGTACTGCCGAGATTTCATGGAGGACTATGCGGCCATGGCAGCCCCACTACTCCGACTCCTGCACAAGGGAGTGGAGTGGTCATGGGATGAAGGATGCCAGGCCGCGTTCGAGCTCCTAAAAAGGAAGCTGCAGACCGCACCGGCCCTGGGAGCGATAGACGGGGGAAGGGAGTTCTTCCTGGAGGTGGCGGCCAGCGGGGACAGTCTGAGTGCTGTGTTGCTCCAGGAGCGACATGGCAAGCTGAGACCCGTGGTTTACTCCTCCAGGGTGCTCACCGACGTGGAGAGGAGCTACTTGGTCTGTGAGCGGCACCTCTTGGCCACACACTGGGCTGTGAAAAGATCCGCCATCTTCACAGGCACCTCCCCCATCACCCTCCTCACACACCACACACCCACCAAGATGCTTTTGGATGGGAGGATTAAGGATGGGACAGTAAGTAGTGCCCGCATTGCGCACTGGACCCTACTCCTCTCACAAATGGATCTGCAGGTACGAGACCTGTGCGAGCCCAGATTAGCCGCCAACCTGGCTTACCCTGGGACAGCCCATCAATGTTCCGTTGAAGGGGTATGGGAGGTCGACGTTGGTCTCCGGGCTGGGATACATCCCACCGGCCGTGAGATTTACGTGGATGGTTCCAGCACAGTATCCACTGGAAAGCGGGTCACGGGGTTCGGAGTGTATGCCCCAATGGCTGACATTGCGTTGGCGATTAAACTCCCCAGTACCATGAGCGCCCAGCAGGCAGAACTGTCTGCTGTGGCGTATGTGGTTACCCATCCCGAAGTTTTCCCTACCCCGTACACGATTTGCTCAGACAGCATGTTTACATGCAATTCGTGTACTGAATACCTGGCCATCTGGTCCCGTCGCGGATTCACTTCCGCGGATGGGAGACCCTTGGTGGTAAAGCCCCTGCTGGAGAAGATCCTGGCAGCCGTGGGGGAGAAGGGTGAGGTCTTCATCCACAAGGTGAAGGCTCACTCCTCCACAGAACCTCGCGGTCAGGGGAACCAGCGAGCTGACACACTGGCGAGAGAGGGTGCCCAGACCGGCATTTTCTGGGACCCCTACGGGCCTGGACCAGTGGTAGCTGTAAAAGGCAGGGATGGGATCCAGAAGAGTGTCGGGGTAGCGCTAGCCCTGGACCTCAAATCGGTCCAATCTCAGGACCCTGCCCTGAGAGGGGTATTTAACGCGGTTAGCGAGGGGAAGAAAATGGAAGGCCCGTATGGTGCAGCATCCCTGTCCATAAGAGAGGGAATGCTGTTTAGAGAAGAGCAGTGGGTGGTGCCTCAGCAGCACCGGAGGGAATTCCTTCAACTGGCCCATGAGGGACCAGGAGCAGGGCACCCCGGGCCTGAGGTCACCTGGCAGCGGGTGGAACAAGCAGGATGGTGGCCAGGACTCCGGGAGGACGTCCGGGAGTTTTGCGCGAACTGTCTTGTGTGCGCGGCAAATAACCCCGATCCTCACAGGAGGAAGGTGCCGATGGGACACGTTAGGAGGGTAGAGGGACCATGGCAGTCAATCCAAATTGACTATATCGGACCCTTACCCGCCACCCAGGGAGGCTATAAGTACTGCCTCGTTCTGGTGGGCATGTTCTCTAAATGGGTTGAAGCCTTCCCCTGCCGAACAGCCACAGCGTTAGGGACTGCGAGAACCTTGGTGCGGGAGGTGTTCTCGAGATGGGGACTGCCCCAGTTCGTGGAATGCGATCAGGGAAGCCAGTTTACCGGCCAAGTAATGCAGAACACCCTGATGCTGCTGGGCATTCAGGGGAAATGGCACGTAGCCTACAATCCACAGTCATCGGGGATTGTGGAGCGGATGAACCGCACCTTAAAAGAAAAAATGAGGAAAGAGATAATGGGTTCGCCCCAAAGGTGGGCAGAAGTCCTGCCTCTTGTCCTCATGGGGATCCGCTCCAGCCAGTCGAAGAGTACGGGGTACTCTCCGCATGAGCTCATGACCGGGAGGGTCATGAGAACCCCCACCCATGCCCTGGCCCCAGTCCTAACGGAGGGGCAGCTAAGGGAGGTGAATCGGGACAAATTCGCCCGCACGCTCCTTGAACGCCACCAAAGGATCTATGAGGGGGCCGCAGGTAACATGGGGAGGCAGCACCAGGGAAATAGGATGCTGCTCGAGCCCAGTAAAACCCATCGCTGGGAGGTAGGGGATCTAGTGATGGTAAGGAACTTCGCCCGTGTGGGGAATTTTGAGCCACTTTACATGGGTCCCTACAGCATCGTAGATCAGGCCAGCCCCATGGTGTATGCTGTGAAACTGCCCCGGCGCACAAAATGGTTTCACATCAATCAATGTAAGCTGTTTAAGCCGGAGGCAGGGAAGCAGGCAGCGGGGGCTGAAAAAGGCAGCAAAGAATTAAAAACTGCAGGGGAGCTGCAGCCGCAGGTCACACAGGCTGGACGAGCAGCCTGCGTGAGGGGAGGAGTTGTCCCGTCCACACGGGAGACTCCCCCATTGTTCTGGGACCCAGAAGGGGAGGAGCCGGAGGTCCTGGGTCCTGTCCCTGGTCACAAGGAAGCCGAGTCGGAGGACGAAGGTCCCGCCCCCGACTGCGGTGAAGGGGAGGAGCTGGAGGTCTTAGGTCTTGCCCCTGAGTGCAGCATTAGAGAGGTGGCGTCTGGGGGCGGAGACTCTCAACCTCGAGTCCCAGGTAGCGGGGAGGTGCCTGCCGCTGACCCAGAGCCTAGGGAGGCGGAGCCTGCGGGAGGAAGCCCACAGCCGGCAGTCGTGGGGAAGCCACGGACTGCAGCCAGGGCCAAAACTCCAGCCAAGGGTCCGACCTACGAGGAAGCCTCATATGTGGTGACCCTTAGACGGTCAAATAGAAAACCGCAACCGAAGAAGGTTTGGTCACCGGTTTTCACAAGAGGGACCCCCCGGAAGAAAGCTGCAAGAAGTTTAAACGGTCCACAGCCAGCAGCCATGGGCTGCCAGGGACCAGCAGCTGAGACCAATGTGGGAACGCAGCAGGGGGAGGCCTGCGACGGTCCCCGCAGATTATAAGCTGGCCACCCGGAGACGGGCGGCAGATGTATATATTTATATAGTTTTGGGTAATAAGGTTTAGTTTATTGTAATTTTAGAAAATAAGCAATGTGGCCTTCTGGAAGTATGGTAGCACTTTGGAGCGGTAGAATGTGGCAAGTTTTAAGTGAGCTAGGGTCACGGGGCCCACTCACCCCGCACCCAAACTGAGGAGCCCAGGGAGCCCGGCTCGAAACCTTTTTTTATCTCTCCGCCAGATCATAACAAGATGATGCCAGTCGGAGGCATCATCCTCGCGGCCCTGGTGGGCCTCAACGTCGCCTGGAGAGGAGAAACGGAGGATCACCGTATCTTTGGATGCTCCGGGGAAACTGCGCCTCTGGCCCACGACGGGCAGGGCCTGCGCGAAGCAGAGGAAGTCGCTGGGTACACCCACGAGGGCAACTGGCCCGGATGGCTGGGCTCGAACGCCACGAAATATTCAAGCGAAACTGGCTTCACATACTGGGAGGTCTCTTTGTCGTGTCCTCGGATCAAGATCCAGGCCACGCGGATCAGTGTGACTGTGGGGAAACGTATTTGCCTAACCTGCAGGGGGTCCGTCCCCCTGGATAGGTGGTGGTGGCTCAGGAAACTGAGCAGGGACATGGGGAACCCCAGAGGAAAGTGGGAAAGGTTAGGGAACAACACTCACCGGACTATCACAGGGACCCAGGGAGGGTTGACAGTGTGCTGGGATAAATGGTGGGGACCCGATCAGGGGATTTATGTGTGTATGTGGGGTTCAGAGAAAGTCTGCCCCACAGGTGGTTCCATCATTTTCCACAGCCAGTGGCAAGATAACGGGAGGGGGATAGACTGGGAATCGCATTTGGATGCATGCGCGGTCCCCTACTCCCCAATCGCGGTTAATGCCACTGAGCTAGTGACCCGCCCCCGACAGCCCCTGCCCACAACCCAGACACCACGGACGGTAGCAGAGGGATGCCCCACCACCACCAAGGGACCAGGGAACGGGTTAGTATTAGTTCCCACTGACCAAATGGCCTATCAGGGGGTCCATTACGCGGTGGCCTCGGTCATCCTCAACCTGACCGAGGTGCACCTGCCGGAATGGTGCCCCGTAGAGACGGCAAGGCTGTATCAGGCCCTGCTGAAAGAGACCCTGCAGAAGTTTTACGAGTTTGACTTCGTGGGGGTCAATAGAACCGAACTCTACACCAAGGGCCACAAGGAATGGGAGCAATATGGGGAGACAAAGAAGGGGCGCCGTGAACGACTGGTTCACAGGGTTTAACACTTGGTCGTCCATCATAAATAGTATGGACGACATCGAATTGCAACGGCAGGTTAATGGGTTAAAGACCCAGTTGAGGGGGATCCTCACGGACGAAAATCGGGTGGTGGGTTCGGAGCTCCATGAGGACCAGGCTATGACTCTCCATTTAAAAGAAATCATAGCAGAGCTGGAGAAGCAGGCTCGGACGGTCAACGCTCTCATTAGGGAGGACAGGAACGCCTCAGATCAGGCTGCCCAGAATGAGGTGTGCATACTATACGGAGCATGGTTGCTGGGCGAGGGCCACAGCAATCTGGAGGACTTAAAACAGGGTTTGGTCCCCTCCTGGATCAGTAACAAACACCTCGCAGCCCTCCACCCCTTTGAGAACGCGTTGAGTCCGTGCCAACTCCGGCTCGCTTCTGAGGCCTACCCAGTCCCGGTGGACTGTGGTCGCTCCAACCACACCATCATGGGGGTCATCGTGCGGATCCCAGTAATGAGTAGGGCGGCCCGACCTGCGCCGGTGTATAGGGTGGTGAACATTGGAATCATTCGGGGGGGAGCACACGTCCGTTTCGCAGAGGTCCCACCCTACGTCATTAAGTGGGAGCATGCTATGATGGGGACTGACCTCTTGGGGTGCCGTAGCCGGGGAGCACACAGAATCCTGTGTCCCCAGCACTTGAATGCCTATTCAACACTACAGTGTGGGTTCAGTTCTGCTGACGCTAAGCCTATCAATTGCACCATGGAAGCCATGGCACAGGACCATGTTCCCCCACAGGTGGCATACATAGGAGGTGGGACATATTGTGTTGCCACCGCAGCGTCTCACTACCGGCATGGACAGCACAGCTGGTGCGCGGTCAGTGAAAGCAGCTTCTCTTTCAAACCCGAGGCAGTAGTTCAAGTGGCACAGCTGCGGATTATCCCGATCCCTGAACCATCCACTGTTCACCTCACTGTCAAGGAGAACTTCATCGATCTCCAGAAGTACGTGGCCCACTTTGGTTTCACAATTCCCCCTCTCCCAGAACATTTAACCGAACTGCTGAAAGCAGTTACTGTCTCTCAGAAGCACTTCTTTACTTTAGAGCAGAAAACCACCGACATAGGGGCAAAAATCCAAGACATAGTGGTTCCACCATGGTGGGACCTTTTTGATAATATAGAGATCCCATCATGGGTCAGACTGGCTTCCCATGTCTTAGTGGTGTGCCAGGTAGGGATCGTTCTGTACCTGATCTGTGTCCAGTGTAGGAGGAAGGGACACGACAGGGAGTTCCCTAGTCAGCGGAATTGGCGGGGCCACTATGTCAGCATAAACGGGGACTCGCCCGTGTAGCTAAATGTTTTTATTCCATCTGTTTTTGGTGTATTATAACAAAGGTTGTGTTGCATCGGGTTATGACTCTAAGGTGAGTCTGTACATAGCATAAATGTTTCTCCGGTAGGGGATATCTACTCAACTCCGTTTTCGGGATGAGGAAAGTGCGTGTGCGAGGTACACTCCATAGTCAGGTAAACTACGGGGAAGGTCAGTTGGGGGGGGGAACGGATTTATGCTCACCCTAAAACATTCATGATACAAAAGACGATTTGAGATGTCCATTGTATCACAGGGAGGACTGTAGGATTCGCAAAAATCCAGGAAAATACAGTCTACATTGTAAAACCCCTGAAATGGCCACATTTTATGAACACAAGATGGAGTTGGCAGATCACATGACTCATTTCAGAAGGACATACCACTGCAGTATCTTAAAGAAACCTGAGTCACCACCGATTAGAAGATTCCAGAACTGACTGCAATTGATATGGTAAAATGGTTACAGTAGTAACGAAGTCAAAACAAAAGTATTTACACCTCGAGGTGTGTTAATTGCTAGCAAAACGCAAACCCATCTCTGAAATCGCAGAGCACAGACAAAACCTATTATCTGTACCAAACTCAGAGGGACACAGGACAGATCCCATTAGTTTCATTTACAAGACATTAAAATAAAGTACCCGCTTTTGCCAAAGCAGCCTGCCCATTACTTTAACAAAAGAAAACCCCTGATTTGGCACCAAGATAAGGGCAAGAAAACAGTATAACTGTTGGGGGGAAAGAGACATTAAAAAAAAACACAGTTTCACACAGACATGAGGTCAAAGGCAGAGCGAGTGGAGAGGTTCGATTACGGTTCGAGGAGCATGGAGGGCCTACAAGTTCGAGCAGGAGAGCAGGTTCAGGAGCCGGTCCCACAAGGAAGATTGGAGATCCCGGATGATACAGGAGCACCAAGGTCAAGGACAGTTTTAAAAACCCTGGTGAGCATAGAGGCCCAACTCCACCTAGCTGATCTAGTTGAGGTATACTGTAGAGACGGGAGGGTTTTTAATATTAAGGGCTTTGTAATTCGGGAGTGTTATTCATCCTTCATTGTGCCGTGCGCTTTCTCCACCCCCGTTTTATTATATCGCTGATCTAGAATTGATGTATTATGATAGTCAAAGTAACTCTTGTGTGTTAAATTTTAGTTCCCATTGAGAGGCGTGTTCATGATTTTTGTCTGCATTGCTTCTTCATTCTCTATGTTTTATTCTCCTTAAAAATAAAGATACCTTTGATTTAAAACTTACCTTGTCTCACCTGATCCGTTTGTCTTCCGAGTCACAAGTTGGGCCAACACATCAAGGTGGTCTGGCAATAAGCCCAGTGTCTAGAACCGGTGAGGGGGGAGCGCTTCGGAACTGCTCACGAGCAGTGTGAAATCAAAAACCGATCTCGCACACCACAAGCTCGTTAAAACGACCCCTTACAGGGGGAAAAGGTAGCTTGGGAGCTAGCTCCCCAAAGGGCAAGTTCGTGCACGAGTTCTGCTGCACAGGACTCAGATGAGGACCTCGATCGGGAGGCCTTTAGAAGAAGGGTGATAGGCATGCACATGGAGATGATAGGTGCAATGGCAAGGGTGGCCGAGAGCCTCTCGGCAATGGTAAGGAGTGTGGAGGAGTCCACCTCTAACATTACACAGAGCTCTGCACACACCATGGAGCCCATCATTTCCAGTCGGCAAAGGATGATAGACTCCCAGAGAGACCGTGGCGACCCAGACCTGATGTCGCATGTGATGGGCGATCTGGCAGCTTCCATTGCAGCACAGGCAGAAGAGATGCAACGTCTTAGTGCTGTAATGCAGTCTGTGCTTGGTGGCATTCAATTTCAGGCTGCTCTCACGCAGTATCAGCTTGATGCAACACAAGCCCTGACTGCTGCCATTGTGGCTGGGTCTAACACAGTTGACTGGAGCTTTCACAGTGTTGCAGCAGGCCAGCAATCTGTGCTGCAACAGATTGCTAGAGATGCTGAGGTGCTGCACCTGGGGAGTGGCATTGGGTCCGTGGAGCAGGAATCTGCTGTCCTCTCTGAGGATGACAACATTCCTGCTCCTACCACTGGCACTCTGCCATTGTCCTTGTTGCTGCCTGTCATCCAGCCAGCCCAGACAGCCCAGACAGCTGCCGCCCATGCTGAGGTGGTGCAGTCTACAGCCGGGCCTTCCAGGCCCAGAGCTGGTCGAGGTCATCCTGTGAGGCCATCTGAAGTCTCCCGCACGGACACTAAGCAGCCTTCCACCAGCCGTGCTGTAGCCACTGGGCCAACACTTCGTAGGAGCACTAAAGTAGGCAAAGGCACAGTAACGAGAGGCACTAAGGGATTGCACACAGGTGAATAGGTAATAATGTTGCTGTAAATATGTGCTCACTGATTATTGATAAATTTATTAATTGGCTTTGGATGATTTTGTGGTGTCTCTCATTTCAGCTTTGCTCTGTGATATGGCCCGAGCGGTGAAGGCAGCGAAACCATTGCTTGAGCACCCCAATGGTCTGCTCGATGATGTTCATGATGGCAGCATGGCTCTCATATAATGGGCAGGATTGTTGGGGTTGCGGAGGAGAGTCATGAGCCAGGTGGAGAGCGGATAGCGCTTGTCTCCGACCAGCCAGCCACGAGCTTGATGTGGTGGCTGGAAGAGTGCTGGCACACCGGTCTGGCACTGGATGAAGGCATCATGGCTGCTGCCAGGATAGCGGGCATTCACATTGAGGATTTGCTGTCTGTGGTCGCACACCAACTGCATATTAAGTGAGTGGCAGCCTTTGCTGTTACAGAATAGCTCAGGATTGTTATGTGGTGCCCACAAAGCCACGTGGGTGCTGTCAATGGCACCCTACCCCAATGGAAGCCCGCTATCCTGGCAAAGCCACATACACGTTTATCTTGCTTCTCTCTGGTGATGGGAAAGGAAATGTAGTCCCTTCTCCTACTATAGAGAACCTCTGTGACTTCCCAGACGCAGCGATGGACGGCAAACTGCAAGATGTTAGCTATACCTCCTGTTGCAGACTGGAAGGATCTGCTGGCAAAGAAATTGAGGGCGACGGTGACCTTAGCTGCCACTGAGAGAGCTGTGGTTGTCCTGATCTCAGGCTCGAGGTCTGGTTGCAGGAGGTGGCAGAGTTCTGTGACCACCTCCTTTGTGAAACGGAGCCTTCCAGTACACTGCTCCTCGCTTATTTGGAGGTGGTATAAGTGCTCTGATAAGTGCAGCGGGTACAGAGTGAACAACTTGGAGTTTGGTAAGTGTGGGAGTTTTAAGGGTTAATCCCTTTTAAGGGTTAATCTCTTTTAATATCTAGTGTTAATTGCTAGCAGCTCTTAAATAAGATAAACTGTTTAAATTAAATTTTAAACTTAATTTTTAAGTGTCTTTCAGCCTTAAGCAGAGACAAACAAGCAAGCTCTCCTACTGGAGAGCAGCTGTAGTTAGTTAATTAGCTAGCTAGATTAAACTGTTTCCTGAAACAATAGCAGAGCAGTGCTGACTCACCTGAGTTACAAACAGAATAAATACAGTGAACTGTGAGTGCAGCGGGCACAGAGTGAACAATTTGGAGTTTGGTAAGTGTGCGAGTTCGGTGAAGTGGGTTAAGGAGGTACTGCTTTGCCTTGCTTTTCCTAACTTCTCCCGCAGAGCGGTGGTGGACCTGAGTGGGAGCAGACCGAAGCCTGAGAGTGGGGATAAAAGCAGCAGCAGACCTGCAACAACAACAGAAAACTGCAGTGTGACATCACAGGTAAGGCAGGTAAGTGATTGGTAGTGACTATGGGCTAAGTTTTTTAAGCTAACATGTAAGAATTCGCAATAATTTACAGTTCTGAAGATCAATTTTTTTTGATTAAAGAATCCCTGGGCGTTGTGCTTTTAAATTTCCAGGGATAAAAATGGCTGTCACCACATGGCCGAAGACAAAGGACAATGCTTTGTTTACAAAGCAATTGAATGCTATTAGCATTTGTTTGTATATCGAGTGGATACATCTAAACTGCAGAAGAGACTTTTGTACCTTTAATGGGAATTGAATGGGTTTTTAAATCACCCAGCACTGGACAATAGAGCTGTTGCATTCTCTTTTGTTTCAGCCCAGGGAGCTCTGGAAGACACATTAACCCAGTCTAACCACTTTGAGTTAGCCAATCACAGCTTTCTCTTGTGTATTGGACCCTTTGGGCGGGGAATTTTGCACACAGCCCTTGCAGGGCAGAATGGCAGGGCCTGACCAGGTATAAAGATAACTGCTGAGAAGCTATCTCTCTCTCTTACTTCGCTGGACCACAGGTGAGCAGGGTGTTCTGACTCCTCAACAAGGCAACCTAGCAGGAGTTAAGGGGTGGTGATTTAAGGGAATTGCTAAGATTGCTTAAATAACATTGTAGCCATTGTATCCCTCATTTTCGCCGTCTGCAACCCCCTGTTATATAGTTGTACTGTAATTACTGTGTTCGTGTGGTATAGTTTATTCTTTGGATTGTAGTTTATTTAGGTAATAAAACTTGATTTTTCTCTCATCCAAACCACTTGTTCCGTTTTAATATCATTAATTATAAGTTCCTCCACTCAGAACTGAAGGAGGGGTAGCGATTCGGAACCACTGTTTTAAAATTGGTTTTATTGGAATTGGTCTGAGTGCAGGCAAAGGCTGCAAGACCAGGAAAATTACTTTAAACCAGTTTAAAGAAGCCCCTAACCCTTACAAATGGCGAGCCAGGTAGGAGTGAAGGCAGTTTTTTGATTTAATAAGTGGTCTGGATCTGGAGAAAGCATCAGCTGTAGTTTCTCTCGTTTTCAGTATGTGGGTAGCCCTGCGAATTTTAGTGGCAGTGTGTAGGCTGACCTATCGGGGTATAGGTGGCTGGTTTAGGAAGGATGAGATGAGGGAGCAGGAGGAGGTTAAGGAGGCCAAGAATTGGGAGTCCCAGTTTGAAAAATGCCAGGCATTTGTGGAGCGCCTGGTGCAGGAAGTCACTGAGACCAGGAAAAGTGAGATGAGACTGCGGGAAGAGAATGTCCGCCTCATCTCAGAAGTAAAAGAGCAGGAGGAAAGGTTTGAGGAAGCAGATCATGGTCCCTGTAGGGCAGAGATAGAAAGCCTTAACATGGCTTTAAAGGCATCAAAGGGAATGATTTGCATGATCAGCCTGAAGGCAGGTCAGCCGGACTTTACTGGCAGCCCAAGTAGAATCATCCCACAGGCAACACCCAGAACGGTGCTGGATTGGGAATTAGAGACCCCAAGACTACAGCCCACAGCTCCGAGTCTTGAGGAGCTCTGGCAGCGAGGAGGGGTGGACAATGGGGTGGTAGGAGAACACCAGCAGGTCCCGCTAGGCAGACGGGGACCAGGACCAGTGTACCCCCTCCAACAACGGAGGTACGGTCCGCCCGTGAGGAGTGAGCCTGAGAATAGGAATCCTCAGCCCACATCATGTTCGAGTTCACAGGCAAGCACTGTGGCTTGTGTGGGGGGAGGAGCCATTCATATTCAGAGTAAGCTGTTTAAGCCAGGGAACAAGAAAGGAGAGTTCTGGGACCCCTGTAGAGCAGGTCCAGTAGCAGAAATCCGGGACAAGGGAGGCACACAGGAGATAGTTTTGGCCCCAGGAAAAAGGCAGGTCCAAAATTCCCCAGTTAAAGCCACCTGGGTGAGGGAACATGAGTTTGCTGTCCATGCAAGTTCAAGTTCACAGCCTACAAAAACAGGAACTGTGACTTGTTTCCAGGGAAAAGCAGACAAACCCAGAGTGAGACTTGCACCGGCAGGCTGCCAGGTACATTATACAGTACGGGCTATTTGGACATGGGGGAGAAGGTTCCCAGCCAGCTGGGGCTGTGACCCAAGCTCAGGGTCCGCCAGCCAAAATTTCCCCCATAGAGACACCCCTCAGAAGGTCTCAGCGGGTGCCCCAGCCTAAGAAAGCATGGTCACCCACTTTACAGTGGAGTAAGGCAGACTCCCGAGCCGGGGAGAAGCCAGAGAACAGAGGCCCCCACTCAACAGCCATAAGCTGCGAGGGACCAGAGACAGGAGGCAGTCCAGCTTCGCTGCAGCCAGCAGCAATCTGCGACGGGGCCAGAGATTAGCCTGGCTGTCTGAAGACGGGTGGCATTTGTATTACAGCTATGTGTGTGTATATAGCTTGTTTTTAAGGTGTATTTTAAGTTTTGTTGATATAACCAGTTTTAAGTTTAAGTTTAAAGAGTTTAAGTTTACATGTGTGCTGAATGTTTGTATTTTAGTCCAAGGTCAAGGGACCCGACCATGTCTCCACCTAAGGCAGCAGGTCAGTGAGACCTGGCTGCATGTCCCTTTTAAGTTTTGCAGGAGATTGGAAAATGAAGCAGCCATGTTCGCTCAGCCCGAGCTGGGCATCGAATGAAGATATGGAGACAGAATGTTGGGGATCACCTCGCCACCGGACGAATCCAGGAGACCCCACAGCGATCTTCGGGAAAAACCGGACAGGGTCCGGAGGAATTTGCCTACTCCTCCTACGGGGAGGAGATGGCACCAGCTGGGTGGGGCACGGCCCCCAACCCAGCACTATCCTGACCGAAGTTCACTTGCGGGAGACCTCGCTGTTGAGGAGTCACGATGGGGAAGCGCGGGCGCCTTGTGATAGGGACGCGTTCCTCGGGGGTGGGTGGTGATGGCCCGGGAAAGATCGTATAGAGGAGGGGGAGACCCAAGAGTCGCGTGGGTGCGTTCAGGGAAGGGAGGAGCTCACCCGGGGGCCCACGGGCAAAGTGAGGGTAAGTGTGGCTGGGAAGGATGAGTGGGTGGCCGGATCAGTGTGGGGCCAGGGAGAGCCGCCACACGGGCACCCATCATTTTCTACAGCCAGTCGAGGGTAGACGGGAGGGGGAAAGACTGAGAGTCGAGATCCCATGCTCCCTGGTCTCGGTCTGTGCTAAAGTATATTTTAAACAGGAGGGGTACCCCGCCTCCACACAGGGAAAAGGGAACGGCTCGGGGCTGGTGGAGCAGGCTGGTCTGTAAATCCATTCTGCCTGTTTTAAAGTTTAAGACGATCAAAGGGGGTGGAAGGTACTTTTACTGCCTGAGTGGGAGGAGCAATGCCCACTCGAATTTCGTGACCCATCATCGGCACGTGATGATCGGGGTTCATTTAAGCATGTTGTTTAATGATTTTTTGTATTTTGTCTTGCAGCCCCAAGTTGAGCAGAGGCATAGGATCCTCTCCGTGCTTGGGACCAGTTTGTGACAACTCCAAGTTGAGCAGAGGCGTAGGACCCTCTCCGTGCTTGGGATCATTTTGATTACATTGTGTAACTAAGATTGCAACATTTTGTAATAAGTTATGATGTAAAAAAGTGATTATAAATTTGGTTTACATTGTATAATTTTACAAGCGTGTAGGGGTATGAGACCCCTTATTGAAAACTGAAGTATCTGAAAGATGCCTACCGTACCATGGCTTTTTTCTTGAATTTAAGGGGAATAGACGGGATGGGGATCAGTGGCAGATAGCTATTAGGTAAATACAGGGGATGGTTGTTTGTGAGAGGTCTGAAATTATTGCTCATTTCTTCAAGAGGATACTACAAGCAAGCTGGAAGTATCCAAGGGCGGACTGTAAGAATTCGCAATAATTTACAGTTCTGAAGATCAATTTTTTTTGATTAAAGAATCCCTGGGCGTTGTGCTTTTAAATTTCCAGGGATAAAAATGGCTGTCACCACATGGCCGAAGACAAAGGACAATGCTTTGTTTACAAAGCAATTGAATGCTATTAGCATTTGTTTGTATATCGAGTGGATACATCTAAACTGCAGAAGAGACTTTTGTACCTTTAATGGGAATTGAATGGGTTTTTAAATCACCCAGCACTGGACAATAGAGCTGTTGCATTCTCTTTTGTTTCAGCCCAGGGAGCTCTGGAAGACACATTAACCCAGTCTAACCACTTTGAGTTAGCCAATCACAGCTTTCTCTTGTGTATTGGACCCTTTGGGCGGGGAATTTTGCACACAGCCCTTGCAGGGCAGAACGGCAGGACCTGACCAGGTATAAAGATAGCTGCTGAGAAGCTATCTCTCTCTCTTACTTCGCTGGACCAAAGGTGAGCAGGGTGTTCTGACTCCTCAACAAGGCAACCTAGCAGGAGTTAAGGGGTGGTGATTTAAGGGAATTGCTAAGATTGCTTAAATAACATTGTAGCCATTGTATCCCTCGTTTTTGCCGTCTGCAACCCCCTGTTATATAGTTGTACTGTAATTACTGTGTTCGTGTGGTATAGTTTATTCTTTGGATTGTAGTTTATTTAGGTAATAAAACTTGATTTTTCTCTCATCCAAACCACTTGTTCCGTTTTAATATCATTAATTATAAGTTCCTCCACTCAGAACTGAAGGAGGGGTAGCGATTCGGAACCACTGTTTGTAAATTGGTTTTATTGGAATTGGTCTGAGTGCAGGCAAAGGCTGCAAGACCAGGAAAATTACTTTAAACCAGTTTAAAGAAGCCCCTAACCCTTACAAACATATAGCATATAACTTAATTTTAAAAACTAAACTTAATTTAATTAATTTAATTAATTTGATTCACTCCACGTGATATCAAGAAACAGCTGAGCATACTGGATACAGTAAAGACTATGGGCCCCGACAACATCCCGGTTATCGTGCTAAAGACTTGTGCTCCAGAACTAGCCTCGCCTCTAGCAAAGCTGTTCCAGTACAGCTACAACACTGGCATCTATCCGACAATGTGGAAAACTGCCCAGGTATGTCCTGTCCACAAAAAGCAGGACAAATCCAACTCTGCCAATTACCACCCCATCAGTCTACTCTCAATCATTAGCAAAGTGATGGAAGGAGTCATCGACATTGCTATCAAGTGGCACTTACTCACCAATAACCTGCTCACTGATGCCCAGTTTGGGTTCCGCCAAGACCTCTCGGCTACCGACCTCTTTACAGCCTTGGTCCATACATGGATAAAGGAGCTGGATTCCAGAGGTGAGGTGAGAGTGACTGCCCTTGACATCAAGGCAACATTTGACCGAGTCTGGCATCAAAGAGCCCTAGTAAAACTGAAGTCAATGGGAAGCGGGGAAAATGCTCTACTGGCTGGAGTAATAGCTAGCACAAAGGAAGATGATTGTGGTGGTTGCAGGTCAATCATCACAGCCCCAGGACATTGCTGCAAGAGTTCCTCAGGCAGTGTCCTAGGCTCAACCATCTTCAGCTGCTTCATCAATGACCTTCCGTCCAACATAAGGTCAGAAATGGGGATGTTCACTGATGACTGCTCTGTGTTCAGCACTATTCACAACTCCTCAGATAATGAAGCAGTCTATGCCTGCATGCAACAAGATCTGGACGACGAGTGGCAGGTAACATTCTCGCCACAGAAGTGCCAGGCAATGACTATCTCCAACAAGCGAGAGTCTAACCACCTCCCCTTGACATTCAACAGCATTACCATCACCGAATCCCCCAATATCAACATCCTGAGGGTCACCATTGACCAGAAACTTAATTGGACCAGCCACATAAATACTGTGGCAGCAAGAGCAGGTTAGAGGCTAGGTATTCTGCGGTGAGTGACTCACCTCCTGACTTTCCACCATCTACAAGGCACAAGTAAGGAGTGTGATGGAATACTCTCCACTTGCCTGGATGAGTGCAGCTGCAAAAACACTCAAGAAGCTCGACACCATCCAGGACAAAGCAACCTGTTGGATTGGCACCCCATCCACGACCTTAAACATTCACTCCCTCCAGCTCCGGCACTGGCACCAGTACTGGGGAAAGAGAGGGCTGTTCCGTTGGGACGGACTACACCTGAACCATGCTGGGACCAGAGTTCTAGCGAATTGAATAACTAGGGTGGTAGATAGGGCTTTAAACTAAATAAGTGTGGGGGGAGGGTCCCGGTTGGGAGAAATCTAGAATGCTAAAGAGAAGAGATAAGGAAGCAGCGCAAGAAAGTGATCGGGGTAAGGATAACCAGATTGTGTCAGGAAGGGACAGAGCGTACAAACAAGAGTGCACTAACAAATAGGGTCCGGGTGAGAAAAAATGGTGATAAGAGAAATAGGGCCATAGTACAAAAAAATGTTAAGATGTCTAAAAATGTTAAAAAGACAAATCTAAAGGCACTGTATCTGAATGCACAAAGCATTCGTAATAAGGTAGACGAATTAACAGCACAAATAGATGTAAACGGATACGATATAATTGTGATTACAGAGACATGGCTGCAGGGTGACCAAGGCTGGGAGCTGAATATCCAAGTATATTCAAAATTTAGGAAGGACAGGCAAAAAGGAAAAGGAGGTGGGGTGGCATTGTTAGTAAAGGATGAAATCAGAGTAATAGTGAGAAAGGATATTGGCTCAGAAAATAAAGATGTAGAATCAGTCTGGGTGGAGCTAAGAAGCATCACGGGGCAGAAAACATTGGTGGGAGTTGTGTATAAGCCTCCAAACAGTAGTGGTAATGTAGGGGACAGCATCCAACAGGAAATTAGAGATGCATGTAACAAGGGTACTAGAGTAATCATGGGTGACTTTAATCTACATATAGACTGGCCAAACCAAATTAGAAATAATACTGTGGAGGATGAATTCCTGGAGTGTGTACGAGATGGTTTTTTAGACCAGTACATTGAGGAGCCAACTAGGGAACAGGATATCCTAGATTGGGTATTGTGCAATGAGAAGGGGTTAATTAATAATCTTGTTGTGCGGGGTCCTTTAGGGAAGAGTGACCATAACATGATAGAATTTTTCGTTAAGATGGAAAGTGAAGCAGTCCAATCCGAAACTAGGGTCCTAAATCTAAACAAAGGAAACTACAAAGGTATGAGGAGTGAGTTGGCGATGATAGATTGGGGAGCTTCATTAAAAGGCATGATGGTGGATAGGCAATGGCTAACATTTAAGGAATGAATGCATGAATTGCAACAGTTATACATTCCTTTCTGGCGCAAAAACACAAAAGGAAAAGCGGCCCAATCATGGTTAACAAAAGAAATAAAGGATAGTAGTAGATCCAAAGAGGAGTCATATAAAGTTGCCAGAAAAAGTAGCAAGCCTGAGGATTGGGGGCAGTTTAGAGTTCAGCAAAAAAGGACCAAGAGATTGATTAAGAGGGGAAAAATAGAGTATGAGAGTAAACTTGCAAGAAACATAAAAGCGGACTGTAAAAGCTTCCATAAGTATGTAAAAAGAAAAAGATTAGTGAAGACAAATGTAGGTCCCTTACAGTCAGAAATGAAAGAATTTATAATGGGGAACAAGGAAATGGCAGGGCAATTAAACAAATGCTTTGGACCTGTCTTCACAGAAGAGGACACAAATAACTTCCCAGAAATGCTAGGGAACCAAGGGTCTAGTGAGAAGAAGGAATTGAAGGAAATAAGCATTAGTAAAAAAATTGCTGGAGAAATTAATGGGACTGAAGGCTGATAAATCCCCAGGGCCTGATAATCTGCATCGCAGAGTACTAAAAGAGATAGCCAAGGAAACAATGGATGCATTGGTTGTCATCTTCCTAAATTCTATAGATGTAAGAAATCACACAACACCAGGTTATAGTCCAACAGCTTTATTTGAAATCACGAGCTTTCGGAGTGCTGCTCCTTCGTCAGGTGAAGTGGAGAGATGCGTAAAAACACAGCTTATATAGTCAGAGAATAATGTCAGATGTTTACAGGTAATCTTTCTAACTGCCATTTATCACACCTCGGCAGAGAGATAATCACAGCAATCAAAGGTGTAAATGGTGTCCAAACAGGTCAGTCAGGAAAGCATTACATCAAAGAACAATGAGGTGGGGTCACAAGGGGTCAAATGTTACAGATGCTGGGGTCTGTATGAAAAACAAAAAAACAGACAAAAAACATTTTTTTTGCTGGAAATCACAGCAGGTCCGGCCGCATCTGTGTGGAGAGAACAAGCCAACGACGACTCGAGTCTGGATGACCCTACGTCAGGTGGGGTTACATGTAGCGTGACATGAACCCAAGATCTTGGTTGAGGCCGCCCTCATGGGTGCGGAACTTGGCTATCAGTTTCTGCTCGACGATTTTGCGTTGTCGTGTGTCTCGAAGGCCGCCGTCTGCTCAGACGAGGAGGAACGCGATGGACACCTACAGACGCTGAAAGACGCCCTCGTAAGAACAGGATATGACGCTCGACTAGTCGATCGACAGTTCCGACGGGCCACAGCGAAAAATCGCATAGACCTCCTCAGAAGACAAACACGGGACACAACCAACAGAGTACCCTTCGTCGTCCAGTACTTCCCCGGAGCGGAGAAACTACGCCATGTTCTTCGCAGCCTTCAACATGTCATCGATGATGACGAACACCTTGCTAAGGCCATCCCCACGCCTCCACTACTCGCCTTCAAACAGCCGCCTAACCTCAAACAGACCATCGTTCGCAGCAAATTACCCAGCTTTCAGGAGAACAGCGACCACGACACCACACAACCCTGCCACAGCAACCTCTGCAAGACATGCCAGATCATCAACACAGATACCATCATCACACGTGAGGACACCACCCACCAGGTACATGGTACATACTCATGTGACTCGGCCAACGTTGTCTACCTCATACGTTGCAGGAAAGGATGCCCCGGAGCATGGTACATCGGCGAGACCATGCAGACACTGCGACAACGGATGAACGGACACCGTGCAACAATCGCCAGGCAGGAGTGTTCCCTCCCAGTCGGGGAACACTTCAGCAGTCAAGGACATTCAGCCTCCGATCTTCGTGTAAGCATTCTCCAAGGTGGCCTTCGAGACACACGACAACGCAAAATCGTCGAGCAGAAACTGATAGCCAAGTTCCGCACCCATGAGGACGGCCTCAACCGAGATCTTGGGTTCATGTCACGCTACATGTAACCCCACCTGATGTAGGGTCATCCAGACTCAAGTCGTCATTGGCTTGTTCTCTCCATACAGATGCGGCCGGACCTGCTGTGATTTCCAGCAAAAAAAATGTTTTTTGTCTGTTTTTTTGTTTTTCATACAGACCCCAGCATCTGCAACATTTGACCCCTTGTGACCCCGCCTCATTGTTCTTTGATGTAATGTTTTCCTGACTGACCTGTTTGGACACCATTTACACCTTTGATTGCTGTGGTTATCTCTCTGCCGAGGTGTGATAAATGGCAGTTAGAAAGATTACCTGTAAACATCTGACATTATTCTCTGACTATATAAGCTCTGTTTTTACGCATCTCTCCACTTCACCTGATGAAGGAGCAGTGCTCCGAAAGCCCGTGATTTCAAATAAAGCTGTTGGACTATAACCTGGTGTTGTGTGATTTCTTACATTTGACCACCCCAGTCCAACACCGGCATCTCCACACCATAAATTCTATAGATTATGGAACAGTTCCTGCAGATTGGAGGGTGGCAAATGTAACCCCACTATTTAAAAAAGGAGGGAGGGAGAAAACAGGGAACTACAGATCGGTTAGCCTAACATCAGTAGTAGGAAAAATAGATGTAACTGGTAGAATAGATAAGGGAAAACCAGTGGATGTGGTGTATTTGGAGTTTCAGGAGGCCTCTGATAAAGTCCCACATAAGAGGTTAGTGTGCAAAATTAAAGTACAGGAAACTTTGAGTTATCCGGAGGCGAACCATCCGGCAAGCTGGAGCCACCGGCAAAAATCAGGAACCGTTTTTTATTCTTTTCGTTTGTTTTCTTTGCTTTTTTTCCCAGTCAAGCACTGCAAGGTCTGTAGCTATAGCAACAGCTTTAGCTACAGACGCTTGCAGCTGCACCCGACTGTTTAGAAGCTGTTGCTAAGCCACAGTGTTTGTTGTCAAAAACGGAGATAAGAATCTCCGTATCTTTCAACATTAACTCTGGAGTATCTGGCAGTTTTAAGGGAACAGCAGCAGCTCGGTCCCGTCGGTGCCAGATAGCACAACGTTTCCTGTACATGGGATTGGGGGTAATATACTAGCATGGATTGAAAATTGGTTAACAGACTGGAAACAGAGAGTAGGAATAAATGGGTCTTTTTCGAGGTGGCAGGCGGTGACTAGTGGGGTATCGCAGGGATCAGTGCTTGGGCCCCAGCTATTCACAATATATATCAATGATTTGGATGAGGGAACCAAATGTAATATTTCCAAGTTTGCTGATGACATGAAACTAGTTGGGATTGTGAGTTGTGAGGAGGATGCAAAGAGGCTTCAAGATGATTTGGACAAGTTGAGTGAGTGGGCAAATACATGGCAGATGCAGTACAACATGGATAAATGTGAAGTTATCCACTTTGGTAGGAAAAGCAGAAAGGCAGAGTATTATTTAAATTGTGATAGATTGGGAAATGTTGATGTACAAAGGGACCTGGGTGTCCTTTTACACCAGTCACTGAAAGCAAACATGCAGGTGCAGCAAGCAGTTAGGAAGGCAAATAATATATTGGCCTTCATTGCAAGAGGATTTGAGTACAGGAGCAAAGGTGTCTTACTGCAGTTATACAGGGCCTTGGTGAGACCACACCTGGAGTACTGTGTGCAGTTTTGGTCTCCTTGCCTAAGAAAGGATATACTTGCCATAGAGGGAGTGCAGCGAAGGTTCACCAGATTGATTCCTGGGATGGCAGGACTGTCGTATGAGGAGGGATTGGGTCGACTAGGCCTGTATTCACTAGAGTTTAGAAGAATGAGAGGGGATCTCGTGGAAAAGTATAAAATTCTGACGGGCTAGACAGACTGGATGCAGGGAGAATGTTTTCACTGACTGTGGGGTCTAGAACGAGGGGTCACAATCTCAGGATACGGGGTAGGACGTTTAGGACTGAGATGAGGAGAAATTTCTTCACTCAGAGGGTGGTGAACCTGTGGAATTCTCTACCACAGACAGCTGTGGAGGCCAAGTCACTGAATATATTTAAGAAGGATATAGATAGGTTTCTAGACATAAAAGGCATCAAGGGGTATGGGGAGAGAGCGGGAATATGGTATTGAGATAGAGGATCAGCCATGATCATATTGAATGGTGGAGCAGGCTCGAAGGGCCGAATGGCCTACTCCTGCTCCTATTTTTCTATGTTTCTATGTCTGTGGATGCTGTCTACATGGATTTTCAGAAGGCGTTTGACAAACTACCACATAGAAGGCTGGTTACAAAATTGAGGCTCATGGAATAGGTGGCTCAGTGGCAGCTTGGATAAGGAATTAGCTTAAGGACAGAAAACAGCAAGTTGTGGTAAATGGCTGTTTTTCAGACTGGAGGATGGTAGACAGTAGTGTTCCCCAAGGGTCACTGCTTTTTTGATATATATATAAATGACCTGGATATTGGAATACAGAGTAGAATTTCTAAATTTGCCAATGACACCAAACTTGGGGATGTGGCAAACAGTGATGATGATACCAATCGACTGCAACAGGACATAGAAAGGCTAGCAGTATGGGCAGACAAGTGGCAGATGGAATTTAATACAGGGAACTGTGATGTGATGTATTTTGGCAGAAGGAACAGGGAGAGGCAATATACACTTAATGGCACAGTTTTAAAGAGTGTGCAGGGACAGAGGGACCTGGGAGTTAACGTGCATAGGTTCCTGAAGTTGGCAGGACATATTGAGAGGGTGGTTAACAAAGCATATGTCTCCCGTGAAATTCAGCAGGAGGTTAGCGGCGACAGTAATCGTTAGCGCCATGCACAGCACCCTGGCCGCAATCTTCGTTAGTGCCCCCTGAATTACCATCGGACAGGGTGGCGCAAATTAAAGGGGAGGTGCCGGGCGGCCATTTTTGTTGCTGGCCGCCTGCCAGCACCTGCCCACTTTGCCGTCCCTGGCCTTCTGTGAATTCCCCTGCGGAGAGCCAGCTGCGCTCCGTGAGCCCGGCACTTCTCTTGAGTACTGGGCTCTTTTGCCGGCACTCCAATCCCTGGTGGCCCAGCTGGGCCCCGGGTTGCACTGCACTAGACCCCTCCCCTTTAATAAGGGGAGGAAGGCCTGCAATACCACGGCGCAACGTACCGCCGTGATATTCACTCGCAGCACCCAAAGAGGAAGGCGGGGCGCTGCCAATAGCACACCGCCTCCCTCTTGGGGCGCTACCGGTGAATTTCAGGCGTGGGAGCGCTAACGTTTTCGGGGCGCAATTTTTCCCCCATAGAGTCATAACGGCACAGAAGGAGGCCATTCAGCCCATCAAGCCCATGACGGCTCCCTGCAGAGCAATTGAGTCAGTCCCATTCCTCCGCTCTATCCCCGTAGCCCTGCAAGTTTATTTCCCTCAAGTGCCTATCCAGTCTCCCCTTGAAAACATTGAGTGTGTCCGCTTCCACCACTTCCGTCGGCAGCGAGTTCCAGGTCCTCGCCACTTGCTGCATAAAAAAGTTTATTCTCACATCCCCCCTGTATCTCTTGCCCAAAACCTTAAATCTGTGTCCCCTAGTCCTTTGTACCATCAACTACTGGGAACAGCCTTTCCCAGTCTAGCCTCTCCAAACCTGTCATAATCTTGTGCAACTCCATCAAATCACCCCTCAACTACCTTTGCTCTAATGAAAACAAATCCAGCTTCTCCAACCTGTTCTTGTAGCTAAGATCCCCCATCCTTGGAACCATTCTGGTAAATCTCCTCTGCAACCACTCAAGAGCCTTCACATCCTTCAGTCGTGGCCTAACCAGCACTTTATAAAGATATCCCGTGATCCCCAATCCTCCACTGCCGACCCCCCGACCGCACCACCCCTGCAATCCCCAACTGCCCATTCCCGACTCCACCCCTCCCACTATCCATCCCCCGGACAGACCCCTCGCATCTGCAGACCTACCCGCCCGCAGCCAGCCAGCCTCTCAATCTGGCTGGCTGTGGGTGGGGATACGAGGTCTCACATGCAAATCAGGCCCTGCCGATAAAGCCCTCCTCGGAGGCCCCCTGCCCCCACCCCGCCTCCCTGGAGAAAATTCTGGCCAAAGTGCCTGCAAACGATTGCATAGGATTACATAGGATATGCAGCACAGAAACAAGCCATTCGGCCCAACCAGTCCATGCTGGTGTTTATGCTCCACTCGAGCCTCTTCCTGTCTTTCCTCACCTAACTCTGTCAGCATAACCTTCTATTCCCTTCTCCCTCATATGCTTATCTAGCCTCCCATTAAATGCATCTATACTATTCGCTTCAACCACTCCCTGTGGTAGCGAGTTCCACATTCTCACCACTCTGGGTAAAGAAGTTCTTTCTGAATTCACTATTTGATTTCTTGGTGGATATCTTATATTGATGGTCTCTAGTTTTGCACTTCCCCACAAGTGGAAACACGTTGGCCGGAATTTTCTTTACTTGGGCGGGTCGGGTGCGGGCGGTCGATGACCCCGTTCTTTTTTTCATCTCACTCCTCAGAGTGACTTTCCCTTAATGGTGCCTGTACGTTTCCTGGCGCTATTAAATGGTACGGGTCTGATGATGTCATTGATGACTCATTTCCAGCCGGGATATTTAAAGGAGCCTTGGCCACATTGCATTTGAAGGTTCATCTAGAACTGTGCAGCATCTGCCTACTGCTCATCCTTGCACACATGGCTGCACAGAGACAGAGGGCTGGACCCAGCTTTTCCGATGACTCCCTACATATTCTTGTGGAAGGAGTCAGAGCACACAGGGAGGTCCTCTTCCCTTCTGATGCGTGCAAGAGACCTCCCCAAGAGACCAATAGAGCCTGGCTGGAGATAGCAGAGGAGGTGAACAGCTGGGATGTGGTGAGGAGGACCTGAGTGCAGTGCCGGTAGGGCTTCAATGATCTCATGACATCAGGAAAGGTGAGTGCAAAGCTACACTCAACTTCATCCTGCTATGCCTGTCATCACATCCCCATCACTTTGCCTTCCCAGGCCTACTCCTGCACATCATTACTCACACCAACATACCTTGTATGCCTTGTATGCCCACCCATCCCTCTCTCTCTATCCACATCCCAATCTGACTAACCACCCCTCACACTCACCCTCATCCTAATGCAATCATACGAACTAACATACAAGGAGGCCACTTTGCATTGGCACTTTGACATTGGCACCACACTCCCTCATAGTCATCCTCTAAAGATGTAACCCACTCATTCCTTACACTCATGCCATCACTCTCACTCAAACATCTCTTCTTTCCCTCCTTGCAGGAGAAGAGAGCCCACAATAAGAGGGAGAGGGAGAGAACTGGAGGTGGCCTTCCATCATTCGCCACATTGACTCCAGCAGAGGAGGTCGCCCTGGAGGTCTAAGGAGTTGCAGAGCAGCTAGCGGTGGGAGGCGAAGAGGGGGAGCACATCTCAGCAACTTGGTGACAGAATTACAACTCATATAGCCACATGGCATATAGCAGTCACTCATATGGTGAATGACGTCAGCAGCCAGTTCATCATGGGCATAATGATATTGTTACCCATTCTTGATATGACATTTCTAAATCATCTCTTTAATCGCCCACAGGTCCATCAAGAGCACTGCGCCCCCCTCCCCCACCCCCCCACTGTCCAGGCAGAAGAGAAAGATGACTCCTCAGAGGAGCCTCTAGCCCCTGAGGGTGCACTGTTACCAGACCTAAGCGCTCCCGGCACCAGCGCAGATATGTTCACCTCGGTGGGTCCTACGTGAAATAGAGTAGTGTTGTCACCTGGTGTCTCACAAGTCACAAGTGAGCATGAGGAGATGGTGGAGACAGGGACAGCAGTGGAGACTCTTCGCCAGAGGACACAGGACTCTGCCAGCTCGGCTCAGCTGCATGCAGATGCTGAGCCTTGGGGGCCATCGAGAAAGAGGGTGATCCTGGAGGTGCAGGAAGAAGTGCAGGAGGCCCTGACAGGTTTTGTGAGCACGATGTCTGCAAATGTGCAGAGAATGGGGGAGTCCATTTCCAACATGCACACCACCGTGCCACAGGCTATGGCGACTGTAGGCTCTTCCATGGATAGGATGGGCACCTGCATGGAGCAGCTAGTGCGCCACTCACATGAGTACATGCTATCTATGGAGAACAGATGACAGAGGCTCATTGACCTCCTCTCTAGGAGGGATGTCAACGTAGACTTGGGTCCTCATGGCCCCACTGTTGTGCAGCAAGGTGCTCCTCTCAAAGTGCTCACACTTCTCCCCCATTGCCTCCTCCTCAGCCAGAGTCCCAGATGCCTCCTGGCATTGCGATGGCTCAGTCTGCCCTTGCACAGTCGCAGGAGGAGCAGACTTTGGCGGGGCCATCAGAGGCTCCAAAACCCAGAGGACATCCGCCAAAAGTGTCTACGCAGTTGCAGCAGGGAAGTGAGCAGGCTCCTTCTACCTCTGCTGAAAGTACAGGGATTGCACCTTGTAGAAGCATGCGTAAAAAAAAATTGACACAGAAGTAGATGCACAAGGGTAAACACATGGGTGTTTAAAGAAGTGTTTTTGTTAAGGTGCCATTACTCTTATGTCACATATAAAACTATTTATTTTCACCACTTTCCGGTCATGCCCATTTTTGTCTGCTACTTTGGAAGTGGCTTAGTGAGTTGGAGTGAATGGTCAGACATAACGTTACCTACAGCAATGGGGGTCAGTATGAAAGGAACGGCTTGGTGATTGTAGGGATGTTTTATGGTGTTGTTGGGCAGAGTGGGCGGGGGGGGAAGAGGGGGTTGGAGGGGGTTGGGTGGGAACTTGTTACAGCATGTGGCAGCCATATGGGTGTAATGCAGGAAGTTAAGTAAATCTGGCCATGATGAGGCCATCCCTGGCCTCCCGGGCAGCAATGTGCTTGGGTGCTGCTGGCATCTGGACCTCAGGTTCCTCCTGCTCCTCCTTCTCATCTTGCAGCTGCTGCTCATCCTCCTCCTCCTCCTTCTCTGAAGAGGCTGTGCAATCAGCGCCTTGCTCCTCATGCAGCTTTAATCCTCATTGCTGCGCTATGTTGTGCAGCACGCAGCAGATGATGACGATTCTGGATACCCTGGCTGGTGCATACTGAAGAGCTCCTCCAGATCTGTCAAGGCATCTGAAGCGCATTTTCAGCATGCTTATTGTTTGCTCTATGACACATCTGGTGGACATGTGGCTCTTATTATAACGCTCCTCGGCCTCAGTACGTGGCCTCTTCAAGGGTGTCATGAGCCATGTCTTCAGTGGATAGCTCTTGTCTCTAAGCAGCCAGCTGGTAAGTCTGTTTGGTGATGCAAAGAGCTGAGGGAGGGTGGACTGGCAAAGCACGAAAGAGTCATGACACGCACAGGCATCATGATCTTCCTATGGTTGCAGATGAGCTGCACATTGAGGGAGTGGAAGCCCTTGCAGTTGGCAAACACTCCGGAGTGATGATGGGGTTCCCTGGTGGCCACATGTGCACAGTCGATGATGCCCTGCACCTGCGGGAAGCCAGCCAGAGCCACAAAGCCCAGCACCTGTTCAGTAACACTGGCGTCATCAGTGGGAAAGTTGATATCATTGGCTGACTTGTCAAACATGGCATCGGTGACCTGTGTGAAGCATCTGTGGGCGGCTGACCGCGAGATGCCGCAAATGTCTGCTGCAGATCCCTGGAAGGAGCCTGAGGCAAAGAAGTTGAGGGTGCTGGTCATTTTCACAGCCACTGGTAAGGCATATCCACCAGGTCCTCTGGGCTGCAGGTCTTGCTCCAGCAAGGTGCAAATGTCTGCGATGACCTGGCGCAATAGCCTGAGCCTCCTTTGGCATTGCTGCTCAGTCATGTTGAGGAAGCTCATCCTCTGCCTGTATACCCTGTGTTGGGGGTATCGCCTATGGCACAGTGCAGCCCTGCGCTATGCCTTCTGTCCTGTGGAGCATTAGGTCATTGAGGAGAAGGTTGGTGGTGGTGTTGTTGTTGCTGCTGCTGATGTGCCTGCAGCTGCTGGTGTTGGGGCTCATCGTGGTCTGATTCTGAGGATCAAGGAGAGACAGTATAAATGGCACCCATGCTGATGTAATAGATGGCAGGTCAAGTAGAGATCAGAGAAGCAATCTGTCAATGGTTTGATAGGTAGTAGCAATGAGGTGAGAGAGGTTTCTGAATTTGCAGAAAAGACTTGCAAACTCTAGACACATCAGACTGTGCTGAAAATGCACTCAGCAAGAGCATTTCCCTTAGGAAAGTAAGCAGGTGTCAGGTGGCAGTATTTATTGTGCTTTTCCATGTTCTGCATTAGTGACCTTGATCAATGGCCACTGAACTTCCGCCACAGCTTGACAGCTGTGGTTCCCAAGCTGCATGATTCCTGTGGTCATGCAGTGAAATTCAAAAGGTCTGCTTAAAATCATGGTTAAGGGTCTGACAACAAGGTAATAATGATCTAAATTAAGTGGCCCGCCTCTGCCGTTTGGGTCACTGCCGCGCTGGCAAACACGCACGAGTTAAAGGCGCGAGGAGGTGGGATGACAGCGGGTTCCCAACGCGCTCCGATTTATTTCCACTTTTACTCCCGACCCACCTCCAATCCCATAAGCACGGCAGCATGAAAATTCTGGCCTCTCTGTATCCACTCTATCAAAACCTTTCATAATTTTAAAGACACATAATTTTAGGTCACCCCTCAGCCTTCTCTTTTCAAGAGAAAAGAGACCCAGCCTGTTCATCCTTTCCTGATAGGTATACCTTTGCATTTCTGGTATCATCCTTGTAAATCATTTTTGCACCCTCTCCTGTGCCTCTATATCCTTTTTATAATATGGCGACCAGAATTGTACGCAGTACTCCAAGTGTGGTCTAACCAAGGTCCAATATAAGTTTAGCATAACTTCTCTACTTTTCAATTCAATCCCTCTAGAAATAAACCCTAGTGCTTGGTTTGCTTTCTTTATGGCCTTATTAACCTGTATCGCTACTTTCAGTGATTTGTGTATTTGTACTCTGAGATCCCTTTGCTAATCTACCCCACTTAGATTTGTATTTTCCAAGTAATATGTGACATCCCTATTTTACTTACCAAAATGTAATACCTCACATTTAACTGTTGAATTTCAAGCCAATTGTATGCCCATTCTTCAAGTTTATTAAGGTCTTGTAATTTGCTGCAGTCCTCCTCAGTATTGGCTATTCCCCCCACACCCCCCACCCAATTTGGTGTCATCTGCAAATTTAGAAATTGTATATTTGATTCCAAAGTCTAGATCGTTAATATAAATTGTGAACAATATTGGTCCCAGCACTGATCCTTGTGGAACACCACAAGGGATGTAGATAGGTTAGGTCTATATCAAAGGGAATTAACAGGCAATGAGGTGGCAGATGGAGTATAATGTGGGAAACGTGAGGGTTTTCACTTCGGTAGGAAGAATAAAATGGTGAAAAATGATTAAATGTTGGTGCTCAGAGAGATTTAGATGTCCTCGTACAGGAAACAGAGTTAGCATGCAGGTACAGCAAGTAATTAGGAAGGCAAATGATATGTTGGTCTTTATTGCAAGGGGGTTGGAGTACAAGAGTAAGGAAGTCTTGCTACAATTGTACAGGGCTTTGGTGAGACCACACCTGGAGTACTGCGCACAGTTTTGGTCTCCTTATCTGGGGAAGAATATACTTGCCTTAGAGGCTGTGCAACAAAGGTTCACTAGTTTGATTCCTGGGATGAGAGGATTGCCCTATGAGGAGAGATTGAGTAGATTGGGCCTCTACTCTCTGGAGTTTAGAAGAATGAGAGGTGATCTCATTGAAACATATAAGATTCTGAGGGGGATTACAGGATTGCTGCTGAGAGGTTGTTTTTTTTCCCTGGCTGGAGAGTCTAGAAATAGGGGGCATAGTCTCAGTCTAAGGGTTCAGCCATTTAAGACTGAGGTGGGGAGGAATTTCTTCACTCAGATGGTTACGAATCTTTGGAATCTCTACCCCAAAGGGCTGTGGATGCTAAATTGTTGAGTATAATCAAAGCTGAGATAGATAGATTTTTGGACTCTAGAGGAATCAAGGGATATGGCGATCAGGCGGGAAAGTGGATTTGAAGTCGAAGATCAGCCATGATCTTATTGAATGGTGGAGCAGGCTCAAGGGGCCGGATGGCCTACTCCTGCTCCTAATTCGTATGCTCTTATGTTAAAGCAGCAACATAAAGACAGAAATCATTTGACCACAGGGAAATTGGCAATGAAGAGGAGCTTGACAACACAAAAGAGGCTGTGAATGGTTAAAGGAAGGAGGCTGACAGACAAGGCCATGATAGGGAATTAACACATGATGGTCCAAAAGGGGCCATGGCTAATTTGGGTCCCATTCTACCAGTGCCCCACTGCCTCCCCACAAGGCTACTCTACCCTGTACCTCACTCCAATACTGTCAGGACCCAGCAATCCACTAATACTCCCAGATTCTGGTCCCCTTCCTCCTAAACTCCTCCTGTGTTAGATTCCAGGAAAGCCCCCGCCTCCCAACTGGGACTGTTTCCACTAGAAGGTTAAGAGGAAATTTGAGATATTTTTTAAATGATGAAGGAACTTGATAAGGTGAATAGGGTATATCATTTTGTCTGGTTAGGGGGTCAGTGATGAGGGGACATCAATTTAAAATTGCCACTAAAACTGTGAGGAGAGAGATTCAGCAAAATGTCTTCATGGAGAGAGTTGTTACAGCATGGTTGTTTCATTGATGACAGCTACTCTTATCAGTTAGTAATATATTTTTGTTTGTTGTACTAAATGATGACTATACCTTCAAGGCATATATTTTTCAAATGACATTAATTTGCATATGATTTATCTAGCGGACAGTAGGGCAAAATTATTCTTGTGCTTAAGTGTTTTTGCTTTGTTTTAAGAGTCATTAGCACAACCTTAAAATCAGATTTTTACAATTTCATCAGGCAGCATTAGAAATTCTCTGTGAAATCATCTGGAGGATGCATTTATTCCTGAGTGTCCTATATTACATTACCACACAATAAAAAGTCACAGACTGCTACAGATGTTTATGTGGAATTCAATTAACACTCTGCCAATTTAGATTTTATTGGGACATAATCAATTTTTATTCATTTTAAAAACAGAATGCATTATTTCATTGTATGCAGTCTCACTGCTGCTTACACAGCTAAACAAATTATTCTGTTGTTTGTAAGGAATTGGAGTGTTTAGGCAGCAGACTGGTATGTTTTAAATGGAGAGCTTGTATATTAGTGATTAAATAATGGTCAATGCAACTGAGGCATGATGTCATCATTTCTTTGGATAAGACACATACTGAACTCAGAAATAATAGATAATGCAAGTGCACATTTTTTTGCTTGCTGCTTGTGTAAGCGGTTTTTGATCCTAGCCCAATTGCTAGACGGATGGTTTGAATCACCCCCGCCTTACGAAAGTTCTGTACCCGGGAATTATTATTCAGCGTGTAAATTAAATAAGTCACGGACAGGAATGCTTCGGTGAAAAATCGTATTTATATTTATTTGGCCTAACATACACTGGCTAAAACATGCACTACTAAACAAAATCACTGTCTCTGTGGAGAATAAAATCCAGGTTACAAACAACATACATACAGTACACAACTGGGGACTATAACAAGCAGTAATTCCTTTGTTGCTATGGTGGACTCTAATTCCACCCCTACCAACGAATTACCCAGTTGCATAAGCCCCTTCGCCTGGCTGAACCAAACAAAGCTCCCACCCCAGAATAGCCCAAAAGCTTCACTTTTGAGGAAAACCCTGAGCCCCTTTCACCTCACCCAGCTTGCCTGAAATATCTGGTTACCGGCTTGGGACACTCGAGACTATGCTTACCACCACACACAGTCAGTCTCGATCGCTTCGCTCAATGGCTTCTTCCTCTGGTACTTCTTGTTAGGTCAATCTTAGTGGAGCGAGAGAGCGAGAGAGGGAGAAAGAATGGTGGAAAAGAATCTATCTTTATGGGAGCCTGGCTACCCCTATCTTTCCCACCAATCTTTAAAATCCTTTTGTTTCTAAGCACTCCGGCGCTTAATCAGTGATGGGTCATCATCGGACCCATGAGTATTCCGTGAATGGATTAATGGCCCTAAGTCTGGGACTTATCTTTCGGTCTTTGTGTTGGGAAAAACTGGCTCCTCTTCGGCTGGCTGAGGCTAGTGGGTTCATTGTTCTGCTTCTCTTCTGAGATGGAGGTGAGAAGTGTTTTTGCATATTAGAGTGGCTTTCTAATAAGGTCAAGTTCAATGGCCCCCTTCCTTTTTCCAGGACTGCTGGGCGAACCCATACATTCTGGATGACTGACAGTTCTTTTGTCACAGCCAACTGCCATGCGTTCTCCAGAGTTTTAACAAACAGTCCCCCATGCACCTGCACAGGGCGATCCCACCACAAGGAAAACACCCGCAGCCCATAAAGTCCACAAAAATATTCTCGACTGAGTCCATTCTTCAAACAGAGACTTTGCGATCTCTTCAGTCCCCCATTTGATGCTTTTCTTTCCACAAAGCATCACTCGACGAGAGAGCAAAGGCCAAAGTCTCCCACAAGTGAAGCTGTTTCCCTGATTTTATGTTTTAAACCCCAGAACTGTACCCCTTACTGCGCGTCATAGTTCCCTTCTACCGGTCAAAACATCAGCGAAACGGCTTCTTAACACATTCAAACGGCTGGGTTCCAATTCCCACCGACAAACTTCAAGTCAAAATACAGAACATTAATAAGATCCACAGGACGTTACCAAAAAGTCACCGCGCACATCACACAGTACAGCATTGACAGGTGGTAACACATTACAAAAATGCAACAGTGCACATCGCGCAAGACAGACTGTAAAACTATAACCAGAATACAATACACTTGCTTACAGAACTTTGATACATTACAAGTTTTGGCAGGGAGAAACCATCATCATCAACATAAATCAATTACACCTTTCCGGATCGATCTAACACCCCTTGCCACCGCGCTCGGAGCATCTGGCTCCGTCGCCTGCAGCTGGTGTAAAACAAGTAGCTTACAAGCAACAATTGTATGATAACTAATGCATGGGAACAGGTGCTGATCCAGGGAGGAATCTCTATATTCAGACTGATGTCCCACCATGGTGGCAAGACAATCCCCATGACCTCCTCCCCCACTTCTACTGTCTTTTGCTCTAAAGTAAAAATGTTTCTGGGAGAGCTCAACGGTCTTTATTAACTCAGTGAGGTGTTCCGGCAGAAAAGGAATCGGGTACCCGAAATGCTCCACATAGTCCTGGAGACGCGTGAAGGTGTTGCTCACAGTGAGGTGAATGGTCGAGGGTTCGGGGATGGGAGTAATTCGCTCTTGTGCCACTTGAACCTCAACCTTGGGTTTGAAACAAAAACTGCTCTCACTCACCGGACACCACATGTCCTGGCTGTACCGTTAGCGGAGCGCACTTGTGGTGACACAGTATGTCCCACTCCCTACATATGCTACCTGTGGAGGTACGTGATCTGGTGCCTTCACTTCCATGGTGCAATTGATAGGTTCCGTGCCTGCAGAAGCAAACCCACATTCTGGTTGGGCAAAAGCATTCAAGTGCTGGGGACACAGTATTACGTGTGCACCCCGGCTCTGGCATCCGTAGAGGTCAGTGCCTGTCATAGCATGCTCCCACTTTATGACATATGGCAGGACCGCTTTAGAACAAACATTTACTCCACGAATGACCCCGATATTCTCAACCCTGCATACTGGTGCCGGCTGGGATGACCCGCCCATTACCGGCATCCTCACTACAATTCCCATCACTGTATGGTTGGACCGCCCGCAATCTACAGGGACAGGGTAAGCTTCAGAGGCTAAACGAAGCTGGCACGGGCTCAACGAATTGCTATACGGGTGCAGCACGGCGAGATGCTTGTTGCTTAACCATGAAGGGACGCGACCTTGCCTCAGGTCCTCCAGGTTACTGCGGCCCTCGCCCAGCAACCATGCTCCATACAACACACACACCTCATTCCGTGCAGCCTGCTCCGAGGCGTTCCTGTCCTCCCATATCAAATCATTAACAGTTTTTGCGTGCCTCTCCAGCTCCGCAATGACCTCCTTTAAATGAACGGTCATTGCCTGGTCCTCATGAAGCTCTGAACCCACCAATGTATTCTCTTCCCCTAGAATCTTACGCAGTTGGGTCTTTAACCCAGTGATCTGCATCTGGAGTTGTGCATCATCCATACTATTAACAATACCCGTTCCTGTACTGAATGCTGTGGCTACATCATTCCAGGTCCCTCTTCGCTGCCTCTCAGACCCCACACTATCCCCAGCATTCAGATTATAAAGCTGTTCTTTCTCTACATTTCCACAGTCCAGTTCATAAAATTCCTGAAACATCGCTTTTAACAGAGCTTCATAAAGCTTCTCTGTCTTCCTTGGACACCACACAGGCAGATGGACTTCAGTCAGGTTCAGGATCACGGATGCCACAGCGTAGTGCACGTTCTGAAACAACACTTTGTCAGTAGGGATTAACACCAACCCATTCCCTGGACCCCTGGTGGTGGTGGGACACCCATCTACAGTCGTCTGTACCATCGGGGCTCTGGGCGGGGGCTTCCTGGTGTATGAGATGAGTTCTGTGGCATTGATGGTGTTCAGGGTTTTGCGATCACACAGGAGTCCACACTCTGATCCCAACCGATCCCACCCCCGGCATCCTCCCATCCCCTGCTAAACGCGATCGACACACCCACTGGGCAGATATTTTCCGACCCCACATACAAACATAAATCCCTTCCTCAGATTCTCACCACTTATCCCAACCCACATTTACTCCTCCCTGAGAACCCGTGATCGTCCAGTACGCGTCATTACTTAGTCTTTCCCAGTCAGCTGTCTGGTCCCCTGTACCGGCGCTCAGTTTCCTGAGCCACCACCACCTTCCCAGTGGAATGTGTCCCCTACAGCTAAGGCACATAGAAACATAGAAGACAGGAGTAGGTGTAGGCCATTCGGCCCCTCGAGCCTGCTCCGCCATTTAATGAGATCATGGCTGATCATCCAAATTCAGTACCCTGTCCCTGCCTTCTCCCCATATCCCTTGATCCCTTTAGCCTTAAGAAATATATCTAACACCTTCTTGAATATATTTAATGAATTGGTCTCAACTGCCTTCTGTGGTAGCGAATTCCACAGGTTTGCCACTCTCTGGGTGAAGAAATTCCTCCTCATCTCTGTCTTAAATGGCTTACCCCTTATCTTTAGACTGTGACCCCTGGTTCTGGACTTCCCCGCCATCGGGAACATCCTTCCTGCATGTAGTCTGTCTAGTCCTGTTAGAATTTTATAAGTTTCAATGAGGTCCCCTCTCATTCTTCTAAACTCCTGCGACTATAAGCCCAATCGACCCAATCTCTCCTCATACGTCATTCCTGCCATCCCAGGTATCAGTCTGGTGAATCTTCACTGCACTCCCTCCATGGCAAGAACATCCTGCCTCAGATAAGGTGACCAAAACTGCATACAATACTCAAGGTGTGGTCTCACCAAGGCCCTGTAGAACTGCAGCAAGACATCCTTGCTCCTGTACTCGAATTTTCTCGCTATGAAGGCCAACATACCATTTGCCTTCTTAACCGCCTGCTGCACCAGTATGCTTACCTTCAGCGACTGGTGCACAAGGACACCCAGGTCTCGTTGCACTTCCCCTTCTCCCAATCTATTGCCATTCAGATAATAATCTGCCTTTCTGTTTTTGCCACCAAAGTGGATAACCTTGCATTTATCCACATTATACTGCATCTACCATGCATCTGCCCAATCACCCAACCTGTCCAAATCATACTGGAGTTTCTCGGCATCCTCCTCACAGCACACACACCCACCCAGCTTTGTGTCATCTGCAAACTTGGAGATATTACATCTAGTTCCCTCGTCTAGATCATTAATATATATTGTGAATAGCTGGTGTCCTAGCACCGATCCCTGCAGTACCCCACTAGTCATTGCCTGCCACTCGGAGAAAGACCCGTTTATTCCAACTCTTTGCTTACTGTCTGCCAACCAGTTCTCTATCCAAGTCAGTACCTTACCCCCAGTCCCATGTGCTTTAACTTTACACACTAATCTCTCATGCAGGACCTTATCGAAAGCCTTCTGAAAGTCCAAATACACCACATCCACTGGTTCTCCCTTATCTATTCTACCAGTTACATCCTCAAAAAATTCTAGTAGATTAGTCAAGCACGATTTACCTTTTGTAAATCCATGATGACTTTGTCCGATCCTTTCACTGTTTTTCAAGTGCTCTGCTATTACATCTTTTATAATGGACTCTAGCATTTTCCCCACTACCGATGTCAGGCTTACCGGTCTATAATTCCCTGTTTTCTTTCTACCACCCTTTTTTGAATAGTGGGGTTACATTAGCTACCCTCTAATCCATGGGAACTGTTCCAGAGTCTATAGAATTTTGGAAGATGACCAGCAATGCATCTAATATTTCTAGGGCCACTTCCTTAAGTACCCTAGGATGTAGATTATCAGGCCCTGGGGATTTATCGGCCTTCAATCCCGTCAACTTCCCTAACACCATTTCCCTACAAATACTGATTTCATTCCTGTTTACCCTCCTTACACACTGGTGAATGAAGGAAGTCGGAATTGGAAGAGGCCCAGGGTCAAGGAGACCTAGTGTGGCCACCTGCACACCCGTTTACCCTCTGTTACCCTAACCCGGGAGGTAGTAACCCCTATTCTTGGGCATGGGATGGACGCCTCACCATAGGTGAACTTGTCATGGCTGGAATACCAGGTGGAATTCGACCCCAGCCATCCAGGCCATCTTCCCTCATGGAGATAGACGCTCGCCCCATCCTTTGAGCCACCTCCAGTGGTCACGGCCGGTCCGTCTCTGCCGGTGCAGCCGAAGACAACCAATTCCTCAGTGTCGCCCCTGTGACTCGTGCTGGCTTCAATCATGACGATCAGGACTACCATGGCTGACTTCATCTTGTTCTTAGGCGAGCCCTGAAAACACACAGAATGCAACGTTGTCCTTGGGTGATGCCTCACCTTTCCAGACGCAGCTACACACAGCATACATGTAAATCCAAACTATACAGACAAGCTTAGGCAACAGACAGGAGAGAAAAAAGTTATGTACAGCGCCACCCATCTCCGGGTGGCCACACTAGGTCTCCTCGACCTTGGGCCTCTTACGACTCCGACTTCTTTTGTTCACCAGTGTGTAAGGAGGCATCCACGGCACCCTTGGCCGTGGGATCCTGGCACTCCTTCTCACTCCTGCCCCTACAGGCGGAACGACTGGTCCCTCTGTGGGCTCCTCATAGTCCCAGATTATGGGCTGGAGACCCACACCTGTAGCGCAGCTCACCATTCTCTGCTGTTTCCTCCTCTTATCAGCTCTTTCCCCAGGGTTGAAAAGCTTGCACTGATTGATATGGAACCACTTATTGCGTCGGGGCATTTTGACCACATATACCATTGGACTTGCCCTATTCACGATATGGTACGGTCCCATGTATAGCGGTTCAAAAGTCCTTACCCTGGCGAAGTTTCTAACCATTACTTGATCTCCGACCCTCCACTCGTGGTGCCTCTGTGGCTCAAGTAATAAACAATTTCTACGATGTTGCTTCCCCATGTTACTGGCAGCCTGTCAATGGATCTGTCTGAGATGCTCAAGCAAATTCTTAACAAACCTATCCCGGTTCACCTCTCTCAACTGACCTTCCGTGAGAACCAGGGCCAGTACATGGCTGGGCATTCTCATGGCCCTGCCAGTCATGAGCTCATGCGGGGAATACCCTGTGCTTCTAGACGGGCTGGATCGGACCCCCATCAGAACTAACGGCAAGACCTCCACCCATTTTCTAGGCGAGTCCCCCGTCTCCTCCGTAACCTTTCCTTGATGGTCCTATTCATCCGCTCCACAATCCCCGATGACTGCGGGTTGTGTGCGACGTGCCATTTACCCTCTACACCTAGCATCATCAGAGTCGCCTGCATGACTGCCCCTGTGAAGTGTCTCCCCTGATCGGACTCCACATACTGTGGTAGCCCCCACCTAGAGAACACTTCTCTCACTAGAATCCTTGCAGCCCCCAAAGCTGTGGCTATTTGGCATGGGAAGGCTTCTACCCATTTAGAGAACACATCCACCAGGACCAGGCAGTACTTGCAACCCCGCTGTGCGGTGGGCAGCGGTCCGATATAATCGACCTGTACGGACTGTCATGGTCCCTCCACTCTCCCAGTGTGTCCCATGGATACTTCCTTTTCTGGGGGTCAGGGTTGTTTGCAGCACACACCAAGCAATCCGCGCAGAAGTCGCGGACATCCTCCCTCAGTTGTGGCCACCACCCTGCCTGTTCCACCCGTTGCCAGGTGGTCTCCAGCTCGGGGTGCCCGCTCCTGGACCATCGTGGGCCAACTGAAGGAATTCTCTCCGGTGCTGCTGCAAAACTATCCACCGTTCCCCTCTGAAAACCATCCCTTCCTTTACCATAATACCTGCCACTCCATATGGATCCTCTACCTTATCTCCCTTAGCCAGCATCTCCAGAACAGTCTTTAGGGCGGGATCCCGTGCCTGGACCATCTTTAGATCTGGAACCAATGCTACCCCTGCACTTCCTTGGGTCCCACCTCTGTCTCTGATCACTGCTATCAAACTCGACCCATATGGATCCCAAAATGTGCCCGTTCGAGCACCCTCTTTGGCCAGCACGTCGGCCTGCTGATTGCCCTCCGCATGGGGTTCTGTCTTAGAATGGGTCTTGACTTTGTGGATATAGAAATCCCTCTGGGTTCCTATCGATGTTATGATCTGTCGCAACAATGGCTTGGTTGCTAGGGGTTTCCCGTCTGCAGATGTGAACCCACAACGAGACCAAATGGCAAAATATTTTGTACATGAATTGCAAGTGAACATGCTGTCAGAGCAAATCGTGCAGGGTGTAGGAAACTCTTCGGGGTGGGTAACCACATACACCACCGCCGACAGTTCAGCGTGCTGGGTGCTCATGGTGCTCGGGAGTTTAAAGGCCTTGGCAATGCCTGCCTTTGGGTCAAAAATCCCGCATCCAGTGAGTCACTCCCCAGCCACCACTGCACTGGACCCGTCTACATAAATCCCAGCCCGAAACCCTATGTCTATGTCCCATACCCCTTCAACAAAACATTTGTGGGCCACCCCTGGGTAGATCAAATTTGCGGCGAGCTTGGGCTCACAGAGGCCTTTCACACTCAAATTCATCTGAGAGAGCAATAAAGTCCAGCGAGCAATGCGTGCACTGCTCACCGTGCCGTCCTTTATCCTCCCATCCAGAAGCATCTGAGTGGGCGTATGATGGGTTAAGAGAGTTATTGGGGACACCCCCATGAAGATTTGTGATCTCCTTACGGCCCAATGTGTGGCAAGCAGGTGTCTCTCACAATTGGAGTATCCCCTCTCTACATCTGTGAGGATTCTTGATGAGTATACCACAGGCCTCAGCTTGCCATGCCGCTCCTGGAGCAGCACTGTGCTCAAACTGTCCCCTGTGGCAGCTACCTCGAAAAAGAACTCCTTTCCCCCATCAATTGCTCCTAAAGCCGGTGCGGTCTGCAGATCTCTCTTCAGACCACTAAAAGCTGCCATGCAGTCTCATCCCACTCCCAGCCTACTCCCTTGTGGAGGAGCTGGAATAGAGGAGCTGCCGTAGCGGCATAGTCCTCTATGAAATCCCTGCAGTACCCTGTGAGTCCCAGGAAGGATCTTACCCCCGTTACCGTGGTCGGGGCAGGTAGCTCCTGTACCGCCTTCCTCCTCGCCTCATCGATGGCCCTCTCCCTGGCACGCATGGTCAGCCCGAGGAATTTTACTTCCTGCTGGCCGATCTGTGCTTTCTTGGGATTAACCTTGAACCCAGCTTCCTTTAACAGACTCAGCAGCTCAGCCAGCAGTGGGCCATGCTCCTCCCCCTCATTGGAGAACAAAAGCAGGTCATCCACGTACTGCACAAGCCACTGCGGACTGCTGAACCCTTTTAAACAGTTGGCTATACATGAAGGCAGGTCCGTGTGTACTGCTGACCCTTGAAAGTGAATGCAAACTTATACTGGTCCGCCCTTTGAGAGGGATAGACCAGAATCCGTTCGAAATGTCCAGCACCGTGAATGTTTTCGCAGATGCTGGGATACTCCCGATCAGGTCGGCTACAGCTGCGACGGTGGGGGCACAGGCTGGGATGTTTTTGTTAAGAACCCGATAGTCCACAGTGGCTCTCCACGATTTGTCCGGTTTCCTAACCAGCCAAATCGGAGAGTTCACATGGGTCGCTATGGGTCTCAACACACCCTGCTCAACCAGTGATCCCAATGCTGTCTCTAAATCCGCCTCTGCCTCTCTGGGGAAGTTGTACTGTTTCTGTGGTCAGGCCATGGGGTCTCCTTCTACTCTGACCTCCACCCCTATTACCCTCCCACAGTCGTGCTTGTGTGTAGCGAATGCCGCGAGGTTGGCTCACACATCCGCTATGTACTCCGCCGGGATAGAAGTGACCAACAGTTCAAGGTCATAACTATCCTTGGGCTTCATTGTACACACGGTTCCCTTGCCTTGCTTCCCTGGTATAACTACCACCTCCTTCTCCTTTCCTGTGCATACTGCCCCCCAAAGACAGTGATTCCGGAAATCCACCAATATCTTGTGGGCCAGCATGAAGTCTATTCCCTCACGCTCCCACTGCATCAGGGCACATTTCCACTCCATATGGAGTGTACCCAGATCAATGGCTAGCGGGATGGAGAAAGACCCAGCCTGTTCGTTCCCGGTGAACCCTACTAAGTTATATGGGACCCCGCTCGATAGAGGTGATGTGGTCGGGTTATCTGCATAGACAATGGTGCTTGAAGCTCCAGTGTCCAGCAGATAGGTCCCTTCCACCTTCTCCACCCTGTAAGGGGTTTTAGATCGCAGAGGTTTCTCTCTCTAGAGGCCTCTCTCTCTTGCACAGTAAAACCTTGAGTGGTTCGACCCACTTGCCCCTTAGGTTCTAGACACTGGACTTTGATGCAGGAACTACAATGTAGAGAATACTCGATAGGCCAGGTTTAATGGAAATGAAATGAAATTTTATTGCATCGAGAAACACAAATCAAATGCAAGTCAATAAAAGGTACATGGGAGGGAAAAACAAATTCATAGTACATTACTAACTGAGGCAGATACAGGCATATTATACTTTACAAAGGTCATCATGAAATGGGGAAGCACACAGAACATCGAGGGACAACAACTCATTGTTAAAATTACCCCTTAAATGCCCACCCCCTAATCCTATCTAGATCAGATTGTGAGGGGCCAGAAACATGCTCACCAATCCAGTTGGAAAGTACAGAGTTTTGAAACAGGTCTGCGTTTTGATCCTTTCAAGCGTCCTGTCTCCACGTGGTCATTGGGCTGTAGGAGCAGTGGGCTGCTCAGGCTGATGGCTCTTCTGCTTCAGCAAGGCGAGCGGACACTCAACTCGTTCACAGCTCGTTTTTCTCAGTGCTTCAGCCCACGATGTGGTAGGGCATTGCATCCTCTCTTCTCCTCGATTTTCTTCTCGTTTGGTAGCTGCCCCGGGGTTTTTGGTCGATGATCTCCCGACGAATACCCCGGAGGCCGAACGCCAAACTCGGACCACCTTCTTGACTCGGGAATGGCCAAGGCGTTCCCGCTACCGGTTCTCTCTCTGGCTACGAGGTTTTAGCGTGCCGGCTTCCTCATGGATCTCCAATGGATCCCCAATTCTCCAACCAGCTGTCTCCACCCAAACTCTGCACCGAACAGGGCTGCGTTGTCGATGGCTGGCGATGTTCTTCCTTCTCCAGCCCTTCCGAGCTGGCGATCTGCGAAGGATGATTCCCCCAGCTGAAGCAACAGGTCCTGTGAACCTCCTCAGCGCCTCGATCTTTCTCAGAAGATCGATTGCTACCCCAGGTCTCCAGTTATACTTCTCAAAGAAGCCTTTATCTCCCGCCAAATCAAGGTTAGTCTTTGTTTAACTTTTGGCGGGCTTGTAGCACAGCGGGGTAGTTATTATATTTAAACTGCTTTCGGGATGGCCGGTGATGGCCATCTCTGGTCTGGAATGACCTGGTATTGTTTTGAATGTCTTCTTGATGTCTTTAATGGGTCTTTGATGCTCCCCTTATGAATATAAAACTGTTTCCCTTTGTCTGGGTAAACATTTAGATGGCCTTTATCTACAGGCCAATCTGACTGGATCTGCATCCAATCCATATGTATGTGGTTCTGTCTGGTTTTGTTTTCTCCGAAACGGCCTTCCAGAACTTACTGTGGGCTGAATCCACAAAGGCTGTCTGGGGACTGCAGGAACCATTTTAAAGTGTCCAAAAAGCTGGTCACGGGGTCTGGCAGCCATTTTGTATGTCCTTTTCCTGGGCTTCTTTTAAAACAGTCTTTTAAAAGTAAAGGGCCTAGAAATTCACTTTGGGCCCGCCAGCTGGCGTGCGCCCAAAAGTTAGCGCTGAGCGCGGAGCCAGTTGCGCCCGTCAGATATTCGGTTTTGCGCCCCAAGTCGGAACCGGGTGCTATTCCAGGGTGTGCCCGCCCCCGCTTGGGGTGCTGAAACTGAATTTCAGCGCTCTAGGCGCCGCTGTGCCACCCGCTGCGGAGCGGCAGGCTGCGGTACTGCAGGCCTCCTCCTTCTCTTAAGGGGGAGGTGCCTGCAACGGGGAGATCGCCGCTGGATAGTGCCGGCAAATGAGCCCGGCACCACGGAGAAGTGCTGGGTTCGCGGAAAGCAGCCGGCAATGCTGCGGGGGGGGGTGGAGGAGGCCAGGGAAGGAGGTGCGGGCAGGCGGCCGCCAAAAAAGCGGCCGGCCGCACCTCCACCTTAAAGCACCCCACTAAGGCTACAGTACGGCCCCGTTTTCTGATCGCTGTTTGCGGCCGCTGCGGAAGAGGCGGCCGCAACTAAATATCGTGGTCGGGCCGGTAGCGGGGCGGTAGCAGGGCACTGCACACACCGATGACGTCATCGGTGGCGGCGCAGCGCTACTGGCTAACGCCGCCATTACCGCAGCGCTGAATATCGGCGAAAGCTCAGCAAGTGGCGCAAAAGCCCTCTTTGGGCGAAAACTGGGCGCAAAGCCTACTGAATTTCTAGGCCAAGGCCTCTTCTGCCGAAGGACCCTTATCTGACAATATTAATTTTGCGGATCTTACAACCCCCATCTTTACGCACGGTCTCTTCCAAGCATCATAACTTAGTGGGCACAGGTAAACGGGCTGAGAAGCCCCTAGTCATGGGTCAGGATTGTTCGGAGCGGATGGGAGTACGCTGCCCGCTGCCGTGTCCACCCTACCCTGCCCTGCCGGAAAGACTGCACGGAGAGCAGCCACTAATACTGTGAATAGATCAGTGCTGCTTCCTGCCACAGCTGCAGTTTCTGCACTGGCGTTGGAGGATCCCCTTTCCCACTCCTTTTGTCAGAGACTGGGCAGTATTTCCTCCAGTGCCCTTTATTCCCGCACCCATAACAACCCTGCTTCTTCTCTGAGCTACCCCCTTCCTGGTGCCACTCTCTTCTAACGTTGCCTCCACTAGGCTTTAACTCGTGTACTCTGTCCTTTGGTTTGTCATCCTCACCCCTACCATTCTTAAAAGAGAGAGTTAACTGCCGGATCACACTCTCTTCTGTGGTCTGGGGATCCCTGGAATCGAACCACCCCTCTGCTTTGGCCTTGCTCCTGGGCAGGCTGTTCGCCACCAGGGTCCTCAGCTAATGAGCCCTAGGCTCCCCCTGCAGCTGCGCCCGGTTGGGCACCCCACACAGGCACTCCGGTGGACGGGCCAAAGCCTGTCCGTGAAAGCCTGCGGTACCTCCCCAGCTGACTGCAGTGTCCTTTCCACTCAGGAGAAGGGACTTGCATCATTGAGGTCCATAGCCTCTAGGATGTCATCCATTATCCCCTCTAACGTACCCTGCCCCCTCTTACTACCTGCTGATAGTGACTGTTACAACCTACTATCCAGGGAAAATAAAAGTAATTTGGCTGTCTCAGCTTCATTACAATTATTGATCCCCCCCACCTGCTCCACATCAGTAAAATGGACAGATGGGTCCCCTGTGCTGGTCGGTTTGGTTAGGTTAGAGACCATTGCTGCAGCTGGGGTGTCGTATACAGGACCACAAAGTCACTCTGCAGTGCTCCTTGCTCTTGACCGCCTACGAGCGCACAGTATTTCCACTGCTGGACAGGGCACATGGGTCCTGGTCCCGGCACTTCGGGCAGTGGTCGAGCGTCCTCCTCTGCCTCACAGTCCTCCTTATCTCCCTCCTGCTCTTCCTCATCTACCCGGGCCACTCCCGGAGCTACCAAGCAGACCATCCCTTTGGCCTTAGATAGAGCATCGGTCAAATTCCGGATCTGCTCCTGGCAAGGACCATGATTACCCGTATCAAACCCTCCAGCACTGGCGACTCTGTATGCCAACTGAATATCCTTCAACTGCTCTCCCAGCACCTTTACGTCACTCGACAAGCGAGCATTCTGCTCCCTAACCACCCTCTCATTCCCTTTTGCCTCAGTTACCTGGCATTGCAGGAACTCCTTATGGTTACGGAAGGTTTCCTCCTGGCTTATTCTTCCCTGCTTCTCATCCCTTAGCTCCGTGCATAACCTGCTCTCTACTACAGCCTTTGCATCTGACTGTGCCTCGGACTCCCTGAGCTCTGCCTCTAACTTAGCCACCTGCTTATCTAACAGTTGGACTTGTCTTTGTAGACAGATGAGCCATATCATCTTTTCAATGTTGTGCCTATGCTCCTTGCCCTCCGTCCATTCTGCCACTGCGTCCACCAGACGCTCAGCACGCAACAAGCCTAGCACCCACTTCTTAGTGATATTAACCTTCTTAACACATATGAAGAAACCCTTTCCTCCATTTGGGATCTTTCGCCAGAAGCGCTGCCCATGACTGATTTACACTCCTTTAACCCAGGTCCTGTTGTGGTCGCCAAGAGATTTAAAATGAGTTGTTTTTGATCCTAGCCCAATTGCTAGATGGATGGTTTGAATCGCCCCCACCTTACGAAAGTTCTGTACCCAGGAATTATTATTCAGAGTGTAAATGAAATAAGTCACGGACAGGAATGCTTCGGTGAAAAATTGTACTTATATTTATTTGGTCTAACATACACTGGCTAAAACATGCACTATTAAATGAAATCACTGTCTCTGTGGAGAATAAAATCCAGGTTACAAACAACATACATACAGTACACAACTGGGGACTATAACAAGCAGTAATTCCTTTGTTGCTATGGTGGACTCTAATTCCACCCCTACCAATGAATTACCCAGCCGCATAAGCCCCTTTGCCTGACTGAACCAAATGAAGCTCCCACCCCAGAATAGCCTAAAAGCTTCACTTCTGAGGAAAACCCTGAGCCCCTTTCACCTCACCCAGCTTGCCTGGGATATCTGGTTACCGGCTTGGGACACTCGAGACTATGCTTACCATCACACACGGTCAGTCTTGATCGCTTCGCTCAGCAGCTTCCTCCTCTGGTACTCCTTGTTAGGTCGATCTTGGTGGAGCGAGAGAGCGAGAGAGAGAGAAAGAATGGTGGAAAAGAATCTATCTTTATGGGAGTCTGGCTACCCTTATCTTTCCCACCAATCTTTAAAATCCTTTTGTTTCTAAGCACTCTGGTGCTTAATCAGTGATGGGTCATCAACGGATCCATGAGTATTCCGTGATTGGATTAATGGCCCTAAGCCTGGGACATATCTTTTGGTCTTTGTGTTGGAACAACTGGCTCCTCTTCGGCTGGCTGAGGCTAGTGGGTTCATTGATCTGCTTCTCTTCTGAGATGGAGGTGAGAAGTGCTTTTGCATATTAGAGTGGCTTTCTAATAAGTTCAAGTTCAATGGCCCCCTTCCTTTTTGCAGAGGCCAGTGTCGGGAGGGGCAGAGAGCGGCGGTACAGTGAGTACTTAAACTCACTTTCGCAGGCTTTTTTACAGAGGCCAGTGTAGGGAGGAGCAGAGAGCGGCGGTACAGTGAGTCCTTAAACGCACTTTTGCGGGCTTTTTTACAGAGGCCAGTGTCAGGAGGAGCAGAGAGTGGCGGTACAGTGAGTACTTAAACTCACTTTCGCCAGCTTTCTTTCAGAGGCCAGTGTCGGGAGGAGCAGAGAGCGGCGGTACAGTGAGTATTTAAACTCACTTTTGCAGGCTTTCTTGCAGAGGCTTACCAATCTCACAGACCGGCGGCGGCATTCCGGAGCCACATCATGGTTCAAAAACTGACACGGGCAAGAGGAAGCAGCTGATTGGGTGAGTGCGGCCAGGTGAGTATTTATACTACTCTACAGTTTTACAGTTAAGATTAATAGATTATAAAATTTAGAAGGTCTTAATTTTTGTGGTTATAGTTTCTAAGGTGTCTGTTGTGTATCGGGGTGTGCTAGTAACCAAGGCCCCTTGAGTATATCATTTAATTGTAGTGTAATTAATGGTATTGATTTGATTTAATTTATTTTAAATTAATTAAAGGGTAATTCATGGCAGGACAGCTCGGCCCCGTGGCATGCTCCTCCTGCACTATGTGGGAAATCAGGGACACTTCCTGTGTCCCTGACGACCATGTGTGCAGGAAATGTATCCAGCTGCAGCTACTGACAGACCGCATTGTGGCGCTGGAGCTGCGAATGGATACATACTGGAGCATTCACGATGCTGAGGATATCATGGATAGCACGTTTAGGAAGTTGGTCACACCGCAGGTAAATGCTGCACAGGCAGGAAGGGAATGGGTGACCACCAGGCAGAGTAGTAGGTGCAGGCAGGTAGTGCAGGTGTCCCCTGTGGCCATCCCCCTCTCAAACAGATATACCACTTTGGATATTGTTGAGGGAGATGGCTTATCAGGGGAAGGCAGCAGCAGCCAACTTCCTGGCACCAGGGGTGGTTCTGCTGCACAGAACGGGAGGAAAAAGAGTGGGAAAGCTATAGTGATAGGGGATTCTATTGTAAGGGGAATAGATAGGCATTTCTGCGGCCGCAAACGAGACTCCAGGATGGTATGTTGCCTCCCTGGTGCAAGGGTCAAGGATGTCTCGGGCAGCTGCAGGGCATTCTGGAGGGGGAGGGTGAACAACCAGTTGTTGTGGTGCATATAGGTACCAACGATATAGGTAAAAAACAGGATGATGTCCTAAAAGCTGAATGTAGGGAGTTAGGAGGTAAATTTAAAAATAGAAACTCAAAGGTAGTAATCTCAGGATTGCTACCAGTGCCACGTGCTAGTCAGAGTAGAAATAGAAGGATACTTCAGATGAATACATGGCTAGAGGAATGGTGCAAGTGGGAGGGATTCAAATTCCTGGGACATTGGAACCAGTTCTGGGGGAGGTGGGACTAGTACAAACTGGACGGTTTGCACCTGGGCGGGACCAGGTCCGATGTCCTAGGGGGAGTGTTTGCTAGTGCTGTTGGGGAGGGTTTAAACTAAAATGGCAGGGGGTTGGGAACCTGTGCAGCGAGACAGAGGAAAGGGAAGCCAGGATAGAAACAAAAGACAGGAAGGAGAAAAACAAAATTGGAAGGCAGAGAAATCAAGGGTGTAAATCAAACAAGGCTACAATAAATAATAATTCTAAAAGGAGTAAGAGTGTTAAAAGAACAAGCCTGAAGGCTTTCTGTCTTAATGCAAGGAGCATTCATCATAAGATGGATGAATTAGCTGCGCAAATAGATGTAAACAGATATGATGTAATCGGAATTACGAAGACATGGCTCCAGGGTGACCAAGGCTGGGAATTCAACATCCAGGGGTATTCAATATTCAGGAAGGACAGGCAAAAAGTAAAATGAGGTGGGGTAGCATTACTGGTTAAAGAGGAGATTAACACAATAGTAAGGAAGGATATTAGCTCTGATGATGTGGAATCTGTATGGGTAGAGCTGAGAAATACCAAGGGGCAGAAAACGTTAGTGGGAGTTGTATACAGACCCCCAAACAGTAATGCTGAGGTTGGGGATGGCATTAAATGGGAAATTAGAGATGCGTGCAATAAGGGCACAGCAGTTATTATGGGTGACTTTAATCCAGATATAGATTGGGCTAACCAAATTAGTAACAATACTGTGGAGGAGGAATTCCTAGAGTGTATACGAGATGGTTTCCTGGACCAATATGTCAAGGAACCAACTAGAGATCAGGCCATCTTAGACTGGGTATTTTGTAATGAGGAAGGATTAATTAGCAATGTTGTTGTGCGAGGCCCCTTGGGGAAGAGGGATCATAATATGATAGAATTCTTCATTAAGATGGAGAGTGAAGCAATTGACTCAGAGACTAGGGTCTTGAATTTAGATAAAGGAAACTATGATGGTATGAGGTGCGAGTTGGCTAGAATGGATTGGGGAACGTTACTTAAAGGGTTGACGGTGGGTAGGCAATGGCAAACATTTAAAGATCGCATGGATGAACTACAGAATTTGTTCATCCCTGTTTGGCATAAAAATAAAACAAAAAAGTTGACTCAACCGTGGCTAACAAGGGAAATTAGGGATAGCATAAGATCCAAGGAGAGGACATATATATTGGCCAGGAAAAGCAGCAAACCTGATGATTGGGAGCAGTTTAGGATTCAGGAAAGGAGGACAAAGGGATTAATTAAGAGGGGGAAATATAATATGAGAGTAAGCTTGCAGGGAACATAAAAACTGACTGTAAAAGCTTCTATAGATATGTGAAGAGAAAAAGATTGGTGAAGTCAAGCGTAGGTCCCTTGCAGTCAGATTCAGGAAAATTTATAATGGGGAACAAAGAAATGGCAGGCCAATTAAATACATACTTTGGTTCTGTCTTCACAAAGGAGGACACAAATAACCTTCCTGAGATGTCGGGGAACATAGGGTCTAATGAGAGGGAGGAAATGAATGAAATCAATATTTGTAGGGAAATGGTGTTAGGGAAATTGATGGCATTGAAGGCCGACAAATCCCCAGGGCCTGATAATTTACATCCTAGGGTACTTAAGGAAGTGGCCCTAGAAATAGTAGATGCATTGCTGGTCATCTTCCAAAATTCTATAGACTCTGGAATAGTTCCCATGGATTGGAGCGTAGCTAATGTTACCCCACTATTTAAAAAAGGTGGTGGAGAGAAAACGGGGAATTATAGACCAGTAAGCCTGACATCGGTAGTGGGGAAAATGCTAGAAAGATGTAATACCAGAGCACTTGGAAAACAGTGACAGGATCTGACAAACTCAACATGGATTTACAAAAGGTAAATCATGCTTGACTAATCTACTGGAATTTTTTGAGGATGTAACTGGTAGAATAGATAAGGGAGAACCAGTGGATGTGGTGTATTTGGACTTTCAGAAGGCTTTCGATAAGGTCCCGCATAAGAGATTGCCGTGCAAAGTTAAAACACATGGGATTGGGGGTAAGGTACTGACTTGGATAGAAAACTGGTTGGCAGACAGGAAGCAAAGAGTTGTAATGAACGGGTCTTTTTCCAAGTGGCAGACAGTGACTAGTGGTGTACCGCAGGGATCGGTGCTAGGACCCCAGCTATTCACAATATATATTAATGACCTAGACGAGGGAACTAGATGTAATATCTCCAAGTTTGCAGATGACACAAAGCTGGACGGGTGTGTGTGCTGTGAGGAGGATGCCGATATACTCCAGTATGATTTGGACAGGTTGGGTGATTGGGCAGATGCATGCCAGATGCAGTATAATGTGGAAAAATGCAAAGTTATCTACTTTGGTGGCAAGAACAGGAAGACAGATTATTATCTGAACGGCAATAGATTGGGAAAAGGGGAAGTGCAACGAGACCTGGGTGGCCTTGTGCACCAGTCACTGAAGGTAAGCATGCAGGTGCAGCAGGCGGTTAAGAAGGCAAATGGTATGTTGGCCTTCATAGCAAGAGGATTCGAGTACAGGAGCAAAGATGTCTTGCTGCAGTTGTACAGGGCCTTCGTGAGACCACACCTTGAGTATTGTGTGCAGTTTTGGTTGCCTTATCTGAGGAAGGATGTTCTTGCCATGGAGGGAGTGCAGCGAAGATTCACCAGACCGATACATGGGATGGCAGGAATGACGTATGAAGAGAGATTGGGTCGATTAGGCTTATATTTGCTAGAGTTTAGAGGAATGAGAGGGGATCTCATTGAAACTTATAAAATTCTAACAGGACTAGACAGACTAGATGCAGGAAGGATGTTCCCGATGGCAGGGGAGTCCAGAACCAGGGGACACAGTCTGAGGATAAGGGGTAAGCCATTTAGGACTAAGATGAGGAGGAATTTCTTCACCCAGAGAGTGGCGAACCTGTGGAATTCTTTACCACAGAAGGCAGTTGAGGCCAACTTATTAAATATATTCAAGAAGGAGTTTGATATATTTCTTAAGGCTAAAGGGATCAAGGGATATGGGGAGAAAGCAGGGACAGGGTACTGAATTTGGCTGATCAGCCATGATCTCATTAAATGGCGGAACAGGCTCGAGGGGCCGAATGGCCTACTCCTGCTCCTATCTTCTATGTTTCTATGACTGTCGGGCGAACCCATACATTCTGGATGACTGACAGTTCTTTTATCACAGCCAATTGCCATGCGTTCTCTGGAGTTTTAACAAACCAGTCCCCCACGCATCTGCACAGGACGATCTCACTACAGGGAAAACACCCTCAGCCCATAAGGTCCACAAAAATATTCTCGACTGAGTCCATTCTTCAAGCAGAGACTTTGCGATCTCTTCAGTTTGTATGAATCCTGTCAGCTTCCATTTTAATATTTTAATTTTTGGTACGGTTTTGCAGAAATGATGTAACATGAATATCAAAAAAAATCAATTTATACATTTTATAACAAGCATATTCATTAGTAAATGTCATAAGAAGTAAATTCATCATGAGTCCATCTACATATCAATTCATCTATATAATCAAAAGTTTTGCATCTAGCAAAATGTCTGCAAGGTTGGAAAAGTGTTAATAAGGCATGGGGAAGTAGCCATGGGGCACAAAGCATAATCATTGCCTCAATGTTCCCTTCACTAAAAATCTACAAATGAAAAACCATTATCTGTGTCTTTGTCGCTCATTGATGTGCTGAACGTAGCAGAATAATACCCCCTTATTGCTGCTTTTCAAGGTTGTGTGCATATGAGATCTTTGCCCTTGGTTGTGCACTGGCAATGGGCAGTTTTTCCCATTCATTAATGCATTGAACAAAATTGCAGCCTGTATGATCCAGTGCAAAGCAGCTCAACACTGAGTCAGAGCAGGCCCCAACGGAATGCACGACACTGAGCCTACAACAGCAGAATGCAGCAATTCAAATGCGATCATGCTGTTCAGTAAGTTATTGAGTCAATAAGTCTAATAATTTATCAAGTTGCTCACTAAATTTAATGAACTTACTCACTGGATTTCATCACTAATTGATTTACTAACGGCATTAATAATTGATGAACTTACTGCTGTATTTAATAATTAATTTACTTACTAAATTAAAAATGCACATATGAAATAGCTTTTAGAAATCAATAAGTTACTCATTGTAGTTATTCATAAAATTTCTGTCTGAATTTATTAATTTATAACTCATCTGTTATTATAAATCTGCCTGTTTTATCTATAAGCAAAGCCATGGGAGATCAGCTAGTTTTCTAGTAACTTTAATAGACAGTTGAAAAATTAAGCAGTTGCATTAAAAGATTGGCATAAAATAAAAAGTGATATTTCCCAGCCCTACTGACATTTTGCTGGACGTAAAACTTTTAATTAGCCAGGTAGATCGATATATCTATATATATAAAAGGATAGTGGTGTCTGTCTGTCTGTCTGTCTGTCTGTATGTCCGCTATACACTCAACAGTTATAGAGTGTACCTACACATATGTTATATCAAAAGAAAGGTTATGATTAGGGGAGCGTGATAGGTGTATTTACTTTTTGGTCAGAGAAAAATTGTTCAGACAGTATACAAAAAACTTTCAAAAAAGGGACAACTCCGCTCATTAGCGTTGAGTGACATGATGGTTGACCAATCGTACAGGGGATAGCATTGACTGACGTGATGGTTGACCAATCGGTGCATCACGGGGGGGGTTCATTGTGTGTGTGCGCAGGCCATCCTACAGGGGGTAGCGTTGAGTGACGTGATGGTTGACCAATACTACAGTTGAGTGACCTGATGGTTGACCAATCGGTGCATCACGGGGGGCATTTCATTGCATGTGTGGGCGGGCCTAATCGTTCTGAGCTGAGGTGAGTGGCGGCCATCTTGATTCCTAACTATTGATTTATTTTTCACACTTTGTGCGTGTGGTAATGGGGATTAAATGATATGAAATATAGATTTCCAGCAAAAAAAAAGTTGGTTTTAAAAGAAAAAAAAATCCATTTGCAAAGGGGACTCAGGCTTTCCCCCCCGTCAGCGGTGGGTGAGCTGCCTGCAGGCCTCAGGCCTCGAAGCCTCGGACTCTTCTCGCCAGCCACACCCAAGCTAGGCACCGCCCGTCCCGCTGGGCCCGATTCCAAACCAGCGGCCTGCGATCATCGCCATCTTGTTAAAGGCTTCTGGGGCGGGACGGAGCCGGGCGTAGCCATCGCTGCCATCTTGGTAAAGGCTGGCAGGGCGGGAGACAGCGAGCATGTGAACGTCGGCGGCGGCCTGGAGCGGGACCTGAGCTAATGTGAGTTGGGCCGGGCCTCACACGCTAGGCCACACACGGGCCGGCCCTGAGGCGCTGATCCGCACATGGGGGCTTTGGGTCACCGCGTCCGGGCTCTGAGGAAAGGGAGAGAGAGAGGGGGAGGGAGGGAGAGAGAGGGGGGGAGGGAGGGAGAGAGAGAGGGGGAGGGAGGGAGAGAGAGGAAATCAGGGAGACACAGGGGGAGGGAGAGGAGAGATGGGGGAGGGAGAGGACGGGGGCAGAGGAGAGAGGGGGAGAGGAGTGGGGGAGAGGAGAGGGCGGAGAGGAGAGGGGGGAGAGGAGAGGGGGGGAGAGGAGGGGGGGAGAGAGAGAGGGGAGGGAGGGAGAGAGAGGAAATCAGGGAGACACAGGGGGAGGGAGAGGAGAGACGGGGGAGGGAGAGGAGGGGGGTGTAATGATATCAGCAAATAGTGATGATATTTGTCTGTGTTTGATTACTTATGCCTTACAGCATATTTGTCTGTGTTTTTGATTACTTGTGCCTGACCAGCAGAGGTCATGTGAGAGACAAGCAGTCCAGAGGAGTTTTACTTTCAGTTTCATTCTAGATGCATCACAGCATAGTGTGTTCTGTAAAAAGCTGTAGAAAGTCTTGAACAAGACTTTAGATTAAACAACATTCTCTTTCAGAAATGAGTCTTTATTGAACCCAAAAAGAAATCAAAACATGATGTCAGAAGTGGCTGAAAGAGAAAAAATCTGAAGTTAGCAACTTGATGGGACAGTGAAAGCAGTTGTGGCAAGTCAGCGAAATCAGCTCTCCACATATTAGCAAGCCAAAAGAGAACATCGTTGCTTACCATTAGAGAATAGCTAACGAAGTGAAAAATGGAAGGTTTACACCCACCGGCGACGCTTCAATTAACAGGTAATGTGGCTGAAAATTGGAGGAGATTCAAACAATGTGTAGGGTTGTATTTATCAGCAATCGGAGCTGACGAGAAAAGTAATAAACAGAAATCGTCACTGTTCTTACATGTCGTGGGTGATGCAATGCTGGAGGTATATAATAATTTCATATTTGCTGTTGATGAAGACAAAATGAAGCTAGATAAAATAATGGAACAGTTTGAGGCCTACTGCATACCTAAACGCAACGTGACCTTTGAGAGGCACAAATTTTTCACATGTGTACAGAAAATCGGCGAGACTATTGATCAGTATGTGACTGAACTGAGAAACCGGAGCAAATCGTGTGAATTTGGGGGACTCACAGACTCGCTGATAAAAGACAGACTGGTGTGTGGTATTCGAGATAATGGTCTAAGGGAAAGACTGCTAAGAGAGCAAGATCTAGACCTGGGACAAGCCATAGCACTGTGTAGGGTTACAGAGACTGTGAAGTTGCAGGCAAAGGAGCTGTTCAGTGACAGTAGCTGCAAAGTGGATGCAGTGAGAAAGAACGGATACAAACCGTTTAACAAAGAGAGCGCCAATGTGAAAAAAGAGACGTGGCCAGCAAACGAAAATGAAAGAGACAATCGGAAGTCATGTAGTCGATGCGGTACACAGCATCCACCAAGAAAGTGTCCAGCATATGGTAAAACTTGCTATAGATGCAACAAAAACAACCATTATGCCCGTTGCTGTAAGAACCAAGCGCAACAAAGCAAGGTCCATACAGTAGATGAAAGCGAGATAGAGGAATTCAATGTAGATGTTGTGTCTGAAAACAAAAAAGAAAGAGACTGGATGTTGACACTAAAAGTGAATGACATACACATTCCATTTAAATTGGATACTGGAGCACAAGTTAATGTGATATCAGAGACCGATTTTAAGAGAATTAGACCCAGACCAAAGTTACATGGAATACAAGTGAAAGTGATCGGATACTCAGGTACTGATATACCAGTGAAAGGAAAATGCATTGTCAAAGTAACACACAAGGACAGAGAGCACACGCTAGCATTAATCGTGGTGCCAAAGGATGTGCAAGCCATACTAGGGTTAAAAGCCTGTGAGAGACTGAACCTGGTAAAGAGAGTCCTCGTTGTGGAAAGCGAAGGAGAGACAGTCTATGATGAACTGAATGTTGCGTACACACCGGGTAAGCTGATGTATACAGCAGACACGTTGTCCAGAGCTGTTGACCCAAGTGAGCCCGCAAACACCACAATGGATGAAAAAGTGAACGCCTACGTGGACATGATCACAAGTGCACTGCCCATAGCAGATGCAAAAATGGAGCTCATAAAGACTGAGACAAACAAAGATGAAACAATGAGACGACTGAGAAAAAGCATCTTGGATGGATGGCCCAACATGAAGCAAGACTGCTCACCTGATATAGCAGAGTACTGGAACTGCAGGGCGGAACTATCAGTGGTCGAAGACATCATCTACAAAGGAAGTAAAATAGTTATCCCAAAGAGTCTGAGAAGAGAGATGCTAAAAAAGATCCATGGAGGACATCTGGGAATCGAAAAGTGTAAGAAAAGAGCATGAGAGGTGATGTACTGGCCACGAATCAACCAAGATGTGACAAATGAGGTGTCAAACTGCACAATATGCCTGAAATATCGAGCAAGCAAACCGGTAGAACCACTAAAGCCACACCCAGCACCAGACAGACCTTACCAGAAGGTAGGCGCTGACCTATTCGTATGTCAAGGGAAGGACTATCTTGTCGTCACAGACTATTACTCCCTGTATCCAGAGGTTTGTAGACTGTACACCACCACTGCAGAAGCTGTGATAAGAAGTATGAAAGCCATATTCTCCAGACATGGCATGGCAAGCGAGGTCTTCACAGACAACGGACCCCAGTTTAACAATGCAAATTTCAGACACTTTGCCAAAGAGTGGGACTTTGTCCACACAACGTCAAGTCCTCACTATCCACAGTCCAATGGACTAGTGGAAAAATCGGTCCAGACAGTGAAAAGACTGATGTACAAGGCAAAAGACAGTGGAACTGACTTCTACCAAAGCATGCTTGTATACCGCACAACGCCGCTCAAGTGTGGTATGTCACCAGCCCAACTCCTGATGGGACGTCGGCTAAGGTCAAACCTACCCATCCCGGAGAACCTCCTGAAAACAAAAGAGGGGGAGAAAGTGAGGAAGTTCAAAGAACAACAGAAAGAAAAGCAAAAGTACTACTATGACAGAGGAACACAAAAACTACCTGAACTCCACACTGGTGACCAAGTAAGGTTCAAAGACAAAACAAACACATGGACTCAGAAGGGAACTGTCCTGAGTGAAGTTCAACCAAGATCATACACCATTCAGACAGATGAGGGTGCTGTTCTGAGAAGAAATCGTCGAGATCTTCTCATGGGACCAGCCACAGCAGGTCAAGAGACTGATACTGGTGAACAACCTGATCACACAGCTGAGAACCAATCATCTGAGGCAACAACTCAGATTCAAGGACAATCAATCAGAAAATCCTCAAGACACGTGAAGCCTCCTGAGAGACTCATTGAGCAAATTTAAGGACTATTGTTAAAGAAGGGAGTAATGTTATCTTATTCTTTCTTCAAGTTCTAGTGTATTGACATATTTCATGTGAACACACAAAGCAAGGGTAAAAAACCTTGATCATGATAATGATAATGTAAGTTCATTAAATGTTGTTAGTTAAAAGTAAAGTACTTTTGTTTTAAGAAAGGGAGATGTAATGATATCAGCAAATAGTGATGATATTTGTCTGTGTTTGATTACTTATGCCTTACAGCATATTTGTCTGTGTTTTTGATTACTTGTGGCTGACCAGCAGAGGTCATGTGAGAGACAAGCAGTCCAGAGGAGTTTTACTTTCAGTTTCATTCTAGATGCATCACAGCATAGTGTGTTCTGTAAAAAGCTGTAGAAAGTCTTGAACAAGACTTTAGATTAAACAACATTCTCTTTCAGAAATGAGTCTTTATTGAACCCAAAAAGAAATCAAAACGGGGGGAGAGGAGAGAGTGGGGGAGAGGAGTGGGGGAGAGCAGGGGGGGGAGAGGAGAGGGGGGAGAGGATGGGGGAGAGGAGAGGGGGAGAGGAGAGGGGGGAGAGGAGAGGGGGGAGAGGAGGGGGGAGATGAGGGGGGGAGAGGGGGTGGGAGAGAGGAGGGGGGAGAGGAGGGGGAGAGGAGGGGGAGAGGAGGGGGGAGAGTAGGTGGGGAGGGAGAGGAGAGGAGGGAAGGAGAGGAGGGGGTGGAGAGGGGGGAAGGAGAGGGGGGGAGGGCGAGGAGGGGAGGGAGGGAGAGGAGAGGGGGAGGGGAGAGGGGAGGGAGGGAGAGAGAGTAAAGCAGGGACAGGGGGAGGGAGAGAGCAGGGAGAGAGAGAGGGGGAGTGAGGGAGAGGAGAGGGGGAGGGAGAGGAGGGGGGGGAGGGAGAAGAGAGGGGGAGGGAGGGGGAGGAGTGGGGGACGGAAGGAGAGGAGAGGGGGAGGGAGGGAGAGGAGAAGGGGAGGGAGGGAGGGTGATGAGAGGGGGAGGGAGGGAGAGGAGAGAGGAGGGAGGGAGAGGAGAGGGGGAGGGAGGGAGAGGAGAGGGGAGGGAGGGAGAGAGAGTAAAGCAGGGAGAGACAGGTGGAGGGAGAGACAGAGGGTGAGGGAGGGAAAGAGTGAGGGGGTGGGAGAGGGAGGGAGAGCTCGCCTCCTTCCTACCTTCCTTCCTTCACAGGGGTCCATCGGGCCAGGCCTGAGGTGCTCCTTCCCCCCCTCTCTCTCCAGGCTAATCCCGAACTAAATCCAGCAGTCTCTCTCTCTCTGTTCCCCCCTGTCTCTCTCTTCTCCCCCCAGTCTCTCTCTCTCTCTCTCTTCCCCCATCTCTCTCTTCTCCCCCCAGTCTCTCTCTCGATCCCCGGGCCTCTCTCCCCACCCAGTCTCTTTCTCTCTCTTTCCCTCTCTCTCTCTCTCCTTCCCACACAGACAGACAGACAGACAGACAAACTCATTTATATATATATAAAAATTATTTCTACCTTTTTCATAACAACATGACCTCAAAAAATCCTCGGCACCGCCGGGCACTCCAGCTGGTCTATTTACTTTTTGTTCAGACAAAAGTTGTTCAGACAGTATACAAAAAAACGTTCAAAAAAGGGACAACTCCGCTCATTAGCATTGAGTGACATGATGGTTAACCAATCGTACAGAGGTTAGCGTTGAGTGACGTGATGGTTGACCAATCGTACGGGGATAGCGTTGACTGACGTGATGGTTCACCAATCGGTGCATCACGGCGGTGGGGGGGGGTTCATTGCTGCTAGAGGAACTCAAGCTCCATGTTAAAGAGCTTGAGACCGAGCTTCAGACACTGCGACACATCAGGGAGGGGGAGAAGCTCCTGGACTCTATGTTTCAGGAGATGGTCACATCTGTGCAATTAATTAATGCAGATATAATCCGTGGTCAGGGACAGGATGGTGTGACTACGAGTGAGGCAGGGTACAGGGATCCAGGAGGCAGTGTTGATGGAGCTGCAGCCCTTGCTCTTGTCAAGCAGGATTGAGGTTCTTACTCCCTGTGAGGGTGGGAGTGGGGACTGCAGGGAGGATGAGCAACCTGGCCACAGCACCATGGTACAGGGGGCCATTCAAGTGGAGGGAGTAAAAAGAAATGTTGTAGTGGTAGGGGATAGTATCATTAGGGGGATAGATAGGGTTCTCTGCAGTCAAGAGCGGGAGTCCCGAAGGCTGTGTTGCCTGCCCGGTGCCAGGGTTAAGGACATCTCTTCTGGGCTGCAAAAGAAACTTGGAGTGGGAGGGGAAGGATCCAGTTGTCGTGGTCCATGTTGGTACAAACGACGTAGATAGGACAAGGAAGACGGTTCTGTTAAAGGAGTATGAGCAGCTAGGGGTCAAATTAAAAAACAGAACCTCAAGGGTAATAATCTCTGGGTTATTACCTGAGCCACGAGTGAATTTGGCTAGGATAAATAAAATTAAAGAGTTAAATGCGTGGCTCAAAGACTGGTGTGGGAGAAATGGGTTTTGCTTCTTGGGACACTGGCACTAGTACTGGGACAGGAGGGAGCTGTTCCATTGGGACGGACTCCACTTGGCCAGTGCTGGGACTAGAGTCCTGGCGAATCATATAACTAGGGCTGTAGAGAGGGCTTTAAACTAATTAGTGGGGGGGAGGTTTCTAGAGAGCAAATAATAGAAATGACAACGGAGAAGGTCATAGACTTAGGTAGCAGTGGGGGAATTAAAAAACAGAATGTGTCAGGAAGGGACAGAAGGTATCGAGTAAAAAGTAAAGTATTAAAAGGGGGAAAAACAGGAATTAAGTGTTACAAAACATATTTGAAAGTTCTTTATCTGAATGCACGTAGCATTCGTAACAAAATGAATGAGTTAACGGCACAAATAATGACATATGGGTATGATCTTGTGGCCATTACAGAAACATGGCTGCAGGGCGACCATGACTGGGAATTAAACATACCAGGTTATTTAACAATCAGGAAGGACAGGCAGGAAGGGAGGGGAGGTGGGGTGGCTATGTTAATAAAGGAAGGAATCACTATAATACAGATAAATGATATTGGGTCAAAGGAGCAGGATAGTGAAACAGTTTGGGTGGAGATAAGGAATAATAAGGGGAAAAAAACACTAGTGGGTGTAGTCTATAGGCCTCTGAACAGTTGCAACTCTGTTGGACGGAGTATTAATCAGGAAATAGTTGAGGCTTGTAATAAGGGAACAGCTATAATTATGGGGGATTTTAATTATCATATTAAGTGGACAAATCAAATTGGGCAGAGCAGCCTTGAGGATGAGTTCATTGAGTGTATTAGGGATGGGTTTCTTGAGCAGTATGTAACTGAACCAACCAGAGGGCAAGCAACCTTAGATTTGGTCCTGTGTAACGAGACAGGAATAATTAAAAATGTCCTAGTAAAGGATCCCCTTGGAATGAGTGACCATAACATGGTTGAATTCCATATTCAATTAGAGGGTGAGAAGGTTGGATCTCAAACAAGCATGCCGAGCTTGAATAAAGGAGACTATGAAGGTATGAGAGCGGAATTGATTAGAGTGGACTGGGAAAATAGATAAAAGGGTAAGACGGTACATTTAAGGAGTTATTTTACAACTTCCAAAAAAAAAATATTCTACTGAGGAAAAAAGGGTGTAAAAGAAAAGATAGCCATCCGTGGCTAAGTAAAGTAATTAAGGATAGTATCCGACTAAAAACAAGGGCATATAAGGTAGCCAAATCTAGTGGGAGGATAGAAGATTGGGAAGTCTTTAAAAGACAGCAAAAAATAACTAAAAGATTGATTAAGAAAGGGAGATAGATTATGAAAGTAAATTAGCAAAAAATATAAAAACAGATAGCAAAAGTTTCTATAGTTACATAAAAAGAAAAAGGGTGGCTAAAGTAAATGTTGGTCCCTTAGAGGATGGGACCGGGAAATTAATGGTGGGAAACATGGAGATGGCAAAAACGCAGAACAATTATTTTGTATCAGTCTTTACGGTAGAGGACACTTAGGGCTAGATTTTCAGTTTAGGCAGTTTTGGGGCGCTAGCTTTAGCGCCCGCCCGAAGTTAGCGCCCGCCCCAAAGTAGCGCCCCGTTGCCGGGAATTCAGTGGCTTCGCCCTAAGAGGTTGGTGGAGCGCTAAAAGAGGCGTTCCACTACTCTCTTTAGGCGCTAAGCCGGCGGTCCAGAGGGATAGCGCCCAGGCGGGGCGCAGCACGGGTGCGGTCATTTTTGCACTGACAGCAGACCCCGTGGTGCCGACCAGCTCTTAAAGGGGGAAGGGACGAATTGGTCTGCTGCCACGCCCTGCACACTGCAGCCTTGCAAAGAGGCCTCAACACTACTGCTCAGCCCCAGGGAGTCATGGCAACGCCAGAGAAGGCCCGTCAGCGTGCCCTGCGCTTCTCAGAGGGTGATCTGGACATCATGCTCACAGCTCTGGAGGTGAGGCGCAAGATCTTGTTTCCAGACAGTGGGAGGAATCCAACCCACCACGACTACACCAAAGCCTGGAAGCAGATCGCCCAGAGGGTGACGTTCACCGGCGAGGCCCCCAGGACCCACACACAATGCCGTAAGAAGTACAACGATCTGACCAGGATTGTGAGGGTGAGTAGCCTTTCCAGTCTCCTCCTCATTCTTGCATGTACACCTGACATGATGGGCAAAGGGACCTGAAAGTCCTTTTGGCCAGCCCTCAGCCAGCAGCATTGGGACAGTCATGAGCATCAAATGGCCATTCGGCACTCTACACTTTGGCCAAGCTATTCCACCATGGGAGGCAGTGCACACTACATCAGGGCTTCACTCTGTCCAAGCTATTCCACCATGGGAGGCAGTGCACACTACATCAGGGCTTCACTCTGTCCAAGCTATTCCACCATGGGAGGCAGTGCACACTACATCAGGGCTTCACTCTGTCCAAGCTATTCCACCATGGGAGGCAGTGCTCACTACATCAGGGCTTCACTCTGTCCAAGCTATTCCACCATGGGAGGCAGTGCACACTACATCAGGGCTTCACTGCGCACTTACAGCCCGTCCTTTCTCTTGCAGGCTAAAGTAGCGTTTAATCGCCAGGCCCGTGCCAGGGGTGGCCGCGCCAAGCTGCAGAAGCTCACTCGGCTGGAGGAGCGCGTGTGTGTGCTCATGGGAGCACGTGTGATCGTCCCCACAGCGTGCGGTGTATCCGACCCTCCACTGCCCGGCAATGGTAAGGACCTCGCCTTTTGGCCCTCTCGCGTCGCACTGGCCCATCCGAGCTACCTCCTTTGCCACTGTCCCACCAATGCGCTGAATCCCACCAGTCCTAACTCCCTCGCTGACGCCGTCTCCTCACTCTGAAGCTACTCTTGTGCATTCCTGCTTTCAGCTGGTGACGACCAGGACCCTGAGGCTGCCAGTGACAGCACCTCCGACCAGGAGGAGGAGGAGGAGCAAGCCGGACCTTCGGGGGAACAGTCACGTCCCGCAGGAGAGGAGGAAATGCTCGACACCTCCTCACTGGACGAGTGCCTGGAGGAACTGTCGCAGGGCAATGCAGCTTCTGGGACCAGTGGCGTCCAGCCACCCAGCAGCCGTGCGCGTGGCCCGCGGCCTTCCCCCCAAAGGGGGGAAGGATCAGAGGGGAGTGCTGCTGCTCGGCACACTCGCCGTCACCAACGCGGCAAGGGTCCCCTAGTTCGGCCCCCTCCTCCCCAGCGGGAGAGTCGCGACTCCAGTCCGGACACCTTCACTTCGGAGGAGGTGCGGAAGCTCGATCAGATGGCCGACGACTCGGACCGGCGCCACACGGAGCTCATGAGCGTGGTGGGGCGCATGCCTGAGGCCATCGAGTCGCTGGCGACCAGTGTGCGCGAGTTCGGGGCAGCAACTGCCGCGACTGGCCGCATGCTAACTGATGCCGTCAAGACCCTGGCGGATGTGATGCGCGCGCACACCAGGACCACAGGGCCACTCACTGCTGCCACACGCGCTGTCTCAGGCAGGCATCGCCAGGGCAGGCGCCGCGCTGGACCATCCCAGCAAGCCGGCCGTCGGCTGATTGCTGCGGATCCTGCAGTGCGGGCCCGGCCGAGTGCCACCGCGCCACAGCACCAGCCAGCGCATCCCAGACGCCAGCTGGCCCACATTGCACCATCCGTCGCCGCCATTCCCCCTCTGGGGCGTCAAGGGCAAGCGGCTGCAGCTGATGGTGGCCAGGCTCAGGCGCGCCACTCAGGAGACGGCCCCTCGAGGCCCAAACGCCGTGTAGGCCGCCCCCCAGCGGCATCTGGCGGAAGGGCATCTGAGCCTCAGGCGCCTTCCCCCAGCCTCGCAGCAGCCACTGGGCAGAGCTTGCGAAGGAGCAGCAGGCAGGGCAGGGGAGGCAAAATGCTGGCCAAGGTCTCGCCCTCGCGGGCCACTCAGTAGAGGGTGTGGCCAGCTTTCCTTTAATATGGCGGTGGCCATCTTTATTTTGCCCATGGTTGTGCTTTTGGAGGGCTTTTTTTTTGCGTTAGGCCGACGTTGAGGCCCGGTTTCAATAAAGGTGGAGTGGCTCCTCCCCAGTTTGTGGGAGTGAGTCGTTTGTTGGGCTTTTTGTGGGGCCCGTTTATTGTTTTTGGGGATTCATGTGGGAAGGGCTTTTCATTTTTGTTTAATAAAAAATTATCTTTATTCATGCAGTCTCCATGGTTGTTCTTCTTAGTGTTTGTTGGCTTCGCCGGCTGAGGGCTTGCGGAGCGGCTGCATTCATCTTCCCTCATGGCCCCTGGCCATTCCCTGACAGGGGGCTTAGAAGTACCGTGTAATAAGGTGGCGTCGTGCGGCCCTTGGCCCTGGTCGCTCCCTCCTGGGAACGTACTCCTGCTCCTCCTCCTCCTCCTCCTCCTCCTCCTCATGCTCCTCCTGCTCCTCCTCCTGAGGTGCTGGTCCAACGTCAGGTGGCAGTGCCTGAGTCCTGCGGATAGCCAGGTTGTGTAGCATGCAGCAAACCACCACAAATTGGGAGACCCGGTCCGGCGAATACTGGAGAGCTCCTCCGGAGCGATCAAGGCAGCGGAACCGCTGCTTGAGGACCCCAATAGTTAGCTCGATGATGTTGCGGGTGGTTTGATGGCTCTCGTTGTAGGCCTCTTCAGCAGCGGTCCTGGGCGCGCGGAGCGGGGTCATGAGCCAGGTGCACAAAGGATAGCCTTTGTCCCCGAGTAGCCATCCTCTTGGGGGAGGCTGTGCCTGGAACATGTCATGCACAGTACTCTGCCGCAGGATAAAGGCATCGTGGCTGCTGCCTGGGAAGCTGGCATTGACTGCCATGATGCGCTGCTTGTGGTCACAGACCAGCTGCACATTCAGAGAATGGTAGCCCTTCCTGTTGCGATACTGCTCGCCATGCTCCAGAGGGGCCCGCAAAGCCACATGCGTACAGTCAATGGCGCCCTGCACCAAGGGGAATTCCCCGAGTCTGGAAAATCCCAATGCGCGCTGATGCTGGCTCTCCAGGGCCATGGGGAAGGAGATGAATTGGCTTCTCCTTCTGAACAGTGCTTCGGTCACCTGGCGGATGCAGCGATGCGCGCCGTACTGGGAGATGTTTGCTATGTCCCCAGCAGCGTATTGGAAGGAGCCGGTGGCATAGAAGTTCAATGCCACCGTCACCTTCACTTCCACCGACAGAGACGTCCTGCACCTGAGCTTTGGCCGCAGATCTCGGCGAAGCAGGTGGCAGATCTCTGCAATCACCCCCTTCCGGAATCGGAGCCTTTTAACACATCGCGCGGCACTCATGTTTAGGTAGGAGCGCTGCTGGCGGTATAGCCTGACTGGGTAAGGCCTACGTGGCCGACGCCTGTAGCCCCCTCTGCCTCTAGCCAGGGCTGCCCCTCTCACAATAAGTCTGCGAGCCCTACGGACATGGAGCTGCAGCTCCGCGTTGGCACCCCATGCAACCCCCATCAAATCCTGGCAAACACTCTAATTTCCAAATGGCCACTTGCAGCGCTGTTGCCTGAGTCCAAAAATACCTGGCTCTTGCTGCTTGAAACCAGTTAGCTATCCTCCTTGTTGTGTCTCCAGAAATGCGTTGCACAAGACTGTTTTCTGAAATAATGGATGGCCTTTACACTGGAGAGGACGTTCCCTTTAATTAGCGCCCCCCGGGGCCCGCGCTGGTTGTGTTGCGTTCCTTTTTCCAAACGCTCCGGCCGCCCGCCGCACAATGGGGCGGTCCGACTGAAGTTTGCAATCGGGGCGGCCAAAGGGCGTTGCACGAGGATGTGACGTCATTTTCTGCGCGCGCATCCGGGCGGGCGCTAAACTTTGCGCCGGCGCTAACGGGCAACTTAATTTGGGGCGGGGCGCAAACTGCGCTGCGCCCGGGCGCTACACGCATAGCGCCCGGGCGCTACACGCTTAGCGCCCGGAAATCACTTCTCTTAAGGCGCTAACTGCTGGCGCAAGCAACTGAAAATCTAGCCCTTAGAATATCCCAACACTGAACAAACAGGGGGCTCTAGGGGGGGAGGAGCTAAATACGATTAAAATCACTAAGGAAGTGGTACTTTGTAAAATAATGGGACTCAAGGCGGATAAATCCCCTGGACCTGATGGCTTGCATCCTAGGGTCTTGAGGGAAGTGACGGTAGGGATTGTGGATGCATTGGTAATGATTTTCCAAAACTCCCTGGACTCAGCAAAGGTCCCGGCAGATTGGAAAACTGCTAATGTAACACCCTCATTTAAAAAGGGTAGCAGGCAGAAGGCTGGAAACTATAGACCTGTTAGCCTAACATCTGTGGTTGGTAAAATGTTAGAGTCCATTATTAAGGAGACAGTAACGGGACATTTGGATAAACATAATTGAAAAGGACAAGCTCAGCATGGTTTCATGAAGGGGAAGTCATGATTGACAAATTTGCTTGAGTTCTTTGAGGAAGTAACATACAGGGTGGATAAAGGGGAACCAGTGGACGTAGTGTATTTAGACTTCCAAAAGGCATTTGACAAGGTGCCACACAAAAGATTATTGCTCAAGATAAAAAATCACGGGATTGGGGGTAATATTCTGGCGTGGGTGGAGGATTGGCTCTCTAACAGAAAGCAGAGAGTTGGGATAAATGGTTCGTTCTCAGACTGGCAACCAGTAACTAGTGGTGTTCCGCAGGGGTCAGTGCTGGATCCCCAACTCTTTACAATCTATATTAACAATTTGGAGGAGGGGACCGAGTGTAACATATCAAAGTTTGCAGATGATACAAAGATGGGACGGAAAGTAGTGAGTGAGGAGGACATAAAAAACCTGCAAAGGGACATAGACAGGCTAAGTAAGTAGGCAGAGATTTGGCAGATGGAATACAATACTGGAAAGTGTGAGGTTATGCACTTTGGCAGGAAAAATCGTAGAGCAAGTTATTATCTTAATGGCAAGAAACTGGAAAGTACTGTAGTACAAAGGGATCTGGGGGCCCTGGTGCACGAAACTCAAAAAGTTAGTATGCAGGTGCAGCAAGTGATCAAGAAGGCAAATGGAATGTTGGCTTTTATTGTTAGGGGGATAGAATATAAAAACAGGGAGGTATTGCTGCAGTTGTACAAGGTATTGGTGAGACTGCACCTGGAATGCTGCATACAGTTTTGGTGTCCATACTTAAGAAAAGACATACTTGCTCTCGAGTCAGTACAAAGAAGGTTCACTCGGTTAATCCCGGGGATGAGGGGGTGGTCATATGAGGAGAGGTTGAGTAGATTGGGACTCTACTCATTGGAGTTCAGAAGAATGAGAGGCGATCTTATTGAAACATATAAGATTGTGAAGGGGCTTGACCGGGTGGATGCGGTGAGGATGTTCCCAATGATGGGTGAAACTAGAACTAGGGGGCATAATCTTAGAATAAGGGGCTGCTCTTTCAAAACTGAGATGAGGAGAAACTTCTTCACTCAGAGGGTGGTAGGTTTGTGGAATTTGCTGCCCCAGAAAGCTGTGGAAGCTACATCATTAAATAAATTTAAAACAGAAATAGATAGTTTCCTAGAAGTAAAGGGAATTAAGGGTTACGGGGAGCGGGCAGGAAATTGGACTTGAGTCTAGGTTCGGAATGGTCATGGCCCTGTGGGTAGTGGAGTGGGCCCAGGGGCCGTGTAGCCTGGTTCTGCTCCTACTGTGTTCTAATTCTGTGTTAGATTTCAGGAGATGGTTTTATTCCTGTTCCTGGCTGGGGTGGAGATCACCTTTACAGAAGGTAAGTACTGTAGAAAATATAGGGAGAGAGTGATCTCCTGGATGAGTTTCAATCGCCTAGATGGGTCGGAGAGGAATTTCCCAGATTTTTTTCTCCCAAATTGGCCATTGGGTTTTTTTATCTGGTTTTAAGCCTCTCCCGGGAGATCACATGGGTTCGGGTGGATGGAGAGTGATAGAAGATTTGAGGTTAGGATCAGATCAGCCATGATCTTATTGAATGGTGGAGCAGGCTCGAGGGGCCGATTGGCCTACTCCTACTCCTATTTCTTATGTTCTTATGTTCTTATGTTCTCTCTCTCCTCCCCCCCTCTCTCTCTCCTTTCCCCTTTCGCTCTCTCTCCTTCCCCCTCTCTCTTTGCCTCTCTCTCTCTCTTTCTCTCTCTCTCTCTCTCTCCTTCCCACACAGACAGACAGACAGACAAACTCATTTATTTATATAAAAATTATTTGTACTTTTTTCATAACAACATGCCCTCAAAAAGCCCTCGGCACCGCCAGGCACTCCAGCTAGTCTATATATATATAAAAGTGTTTGGTTTGTCTGTTTGTCTGTCTGTATGTCCGCTATACACTCAAAAGTTATAGAGCGTACCTACACATAGGTTATATCAAAAGAAAGCTGATGATCAGGGGAGTGTCATAGGTGTATTTACTTTTTGGTCAGACAAAAATTGTTCGTACAGTATACAAAAAACGTTCAAAAGAAGGACAAAATCCGCTCATTAGCGGTTGACCAATCCTACCGCTCATTAGCGTTGAGTGACGTGGTGGTTGACCAATTGGGGGGGCGTTTTCATGGCGTTTGTGGGCAGGGCCTAATCGTTCAAACTGCCGAGCGGGAGCTGAGCTGAGGTGCGTGGCGGCCATTAAAACACCTGCTGGGCCTCAAGCTCAAAAAATGGTAATGGAGGTGAGGGAATTGTTGATTCATTAGCATTGACACATTAACCACTGGAGGCAATGCCAGAAACGACGCAGATGGGGATTAAATGATATGAAATATAGATTTCCAGCAAAAAAAAAGTTGGTTTTAAAAGAAAATAAAATCCATTTGCAAAGGGGACTCGGGCTTTCCCCCCCTCGGCGGTGGATGAGCTGCCTGCAGGCCTCAGGCCTCGAAGCCTCGGCCTCTCCTTGCCAGCCCACGCCCGAGCTAAGCACTGCCCGTCCCGCTGGGCCCGATTCCAAACCAGCGGCCCGCGATCGCCGCCATCTTGGTAAAGGCTGGCGGGGCGGGGCGGAGCCGAGCGTAGCCATCGCCGCCATCTTCGTAAAGGCTGACGGGGCGGGATGGAGTCTAGCGGGAGGTGAGTTGGGGTCACTCAGGCCGGGCCTGACAACCGCTCGGCCCGAGACACAGAGCGGGGGAGCGGCAGCGGCCAGCCGTTAAACCGCGCGGCCTGAGACACAGAGTGGGGGAGCGGCGCAGCGGCCGGCTGCAGCGGGAGCTCAGCTAGGGGTCACTCACGCCGGGCCTCACCCGCTACTTCCACGCAGGGGGCCTCCAGTTCACCAATGCCGGGCTCCCTCTCTCTCTCCTCCCCCCCCCTCTCTCTCTCCTCCCCCTCTCTCTCTCCTCCCCCCCCTCTCTCTCCTCCCCCCTCTCCTCCCCCCTCTCTCTCTCCTCCCCCCTCTCTCTCTCCTCCCCACTCTCTCTCTCCTCCACCCCCTCTCTCTCTCCTCCCCCCTCTCCTCCCCCCTCTCCTCCCCCCTCTCATCTCCTCCCCCTCTCTCTCCTCCCACCCCCTCTCTCTCTCCTCCACCCCTCTCTCTCCTCCCCCTCTCTCTCTCTCCTCCCCCTCCTCTCTCTCCTCCCCCTCTCTCTCCTCTCCCCCCTCTCTCCTCCCCCCTCTCTCCTCCCCCTCACTCCTCCCCCCCTCTCTCCACCCCTCTCTCCTCCACACTCTCTCTCCTCCCCCCTCTCTCCTCCCCCCCTTCCTCCCCCTCCCCGTCTCCTCCCCCTCTCTCTCCTCCCCCCTCTCTCCTCCCCCTCTCTCCTCCCCCCCCTCCCTAACCCCCCTCTCTCCTCCCCCCTCTCTTCTCCTCCCCCCCTCTCCTCACCCCCCTCTCCTCCCCCTCCCCTCTCCTCCCCCCCCTCCCTCTCCCCCCTCTCCTCTCTCTCCTCCCCCTCTCTCCTCACCCCACTCTCTCTCCTCCCCCTTCTCTCTCCTCCCCCCCTCTCTCCCTCCCCCTCTCTCTCTTCCTCCCCCTCTCTCCCTCCTCCCCTCTCTCTCTCCTCCCCCCCTCTCTCTCTCCTTCTCTCTCTCTCTCTCCTTCCCCCCCCTCTCTCTCTCTCCTTCCCTCTCTCTCTCTCTCCCTTCCCCCTCTCTCTCTCTCTCTCCTTCCCCTCTCTCTCTCCTCCCCCTCTCTCTCCTCCCCTCTCTCTCTCCTCCCCTCTCTCTCTCTCCTCCCACCCTCCCTCCTCCCCCCCTCTCTCCTCCCCCCTCTCTCTCCTCCCCCTCTCTCTCCTCCCCCTCTCTCTCCTCTCCTCCCCCCACCCCTCTCTCTCTCCTCCACCCCTCTCTCTCCTCCCCCTCTCTCTCTCCTCCCCCTCCTCTCTCTCCTCCCCCTCTCTCTCCTCCCCCCCTCTCCTCCTCCCTCTCTCCTCCCCCTCACTCCTCCCCCCTCTCTCCCCCTTCTCTCTCCTCCCCCTCTCTCTCCTCCCCCTCCCTCTCCTCCCCCTCTCTCTCCTCCCCCCTCTCTCCTCCCCCTCTCTCTCTCCTCCCCCCTCTCTCTCCTTCCCCCCTCTCTCCCCCCTCTCCTCCCCCTTTCTCTCCTCCCCCTCTCTCTCCTACCCCCCTCTCTCTCCTCCCCCTCTCTTCTCCCCCCTCCTCTCCCCTCTCCTCACCCCCCTCTCCTCCCCCCCCTCCCCTCTCCTCCCCCTCTCTCCCCTCTCCTCCCCTCTCCTCTCTCTCCTCCCCCCTCTCTCCTCCCCCCCACTCTCTCTCCTCCCCCCTCTCTCTCCTCCCCCACTCTCTCCCTCCCCCTCTCTCTCTTCCTCCCCCTCTCTCTCTCCTCCCCCTCTCTCTCTCCTCCCCCCTCTCTCTCTCTCCTTCCCTCTCTCTCTCAATTCAATTCAATTCAATTCAAATCGCTTTATTGGCATGACAAGGTACATCTTATGTTGCCAAAGCATCGAAAAACATTTATGGTTGTACACAAAAATACAGATCTATTCATACAGTGTATAAACAGATATATCCCTGAGTGTATAAATATACATTCATACAATTTGTTTCTACTCTTTTCTTATATTTAGTGGTTGTCCCTCTGTTTATGGCAAGCTGTAACATAGTGTGCCGCTAAGGTTACACAATTTCTCTCTTCCCCTAGTAGGTATGGGAGTTTTTGGTCGTCATTCAAATTTCTGAATTCCGGGCATATTTTTGTGAATTTTGGGTAGAAATTCTCCCTTATGCCCTGATATTTTCTACAACCCGTGAGGAAGTGCATCTCTGTCTCCACCACTCCCTGACTGCAGTGAGAGCATATCCTGTCCTCTCTTGGTAGCCTTCTCTCTCTCTCTCTCTCTCTCTCCTTCCCCCCCTCTCTCTCTCTCTCTCCTTCCCCCTCTCTCTCTCTCCTTCCCCCTCTCTCTCTCTCTCCTTCCCCCTCTCTCTCTCCTCCCCCCTCTCTCTCCTTCCCCCTCTCTCTCTCTCTCCTTCCCCCTCTCTCTCTCCTCCCCCCTCTCTCTCCTCCCCCTCTCTCTCCTCCCCCTCTCTCTCTCTCCTCCCCCTCTCTCTCCTCCCCCCTCTCTCTCCTCCCCCTCCCTCTCTCCTCCTCCCTCTCTCCTCCCCCCTCTCTCCTCCCCCTCTCTCTCCTCCCCCCCTCTCTCCTTCCCCTCTCCTCTCCTCCCCCCCTCTCTCAATTCAATTCAGTTCAATTCAAATTGCTTTATTGGCATGATGACAAGGTACATCTTATGTTGCCAAAGCGTCGAAAAACATTCATGGTTGAACACATAAATACAGATCTATCCATACAGTGTATAAACAGATATATCCCTGAGTGTATAAATATATATACGTATAATTTGTATATACTCTTTTCTTATATTTAGTGGTTGTCCCTCTGTTTATGGCAAGCTGTAACATAGTGTGCCGCTAAGGTTACACAATTTCTCTCTTCCCCTAGTAGGTATGGGAGTTTTTGGTCGTCATTCAAATTTCTGAATTCCGGGCATATTTTTGTGAATTTTGGGTAGAAATTCTCCCTTATGCCCTGATATTTTCTACAAGCTGTGAGGAAGTGCATCTCTGTCTCCACCACTCCCTGACTGCAGTGAGAGCATATCCTGTCCTCTCTTGGCAGCCGGGTCTGTCTGTGTCTGCCTTTTTTGATCGCCAGGCTATGTTCACTAAGTCTGTACATTGTCAAGGTTTTTCTCAGTTTGCTATCCTTTACCATGGTCAGGTAATCAGCCATGTTGTATTGTCTGTTGAGGGCCAAGTAGCAATTGAGTTTGCTTTGGGTTTTTGTTGTTTCTGCCCAATATGACAGATATTTTTCCTTTTGCTTAGCGACGATTGTGTTGGGTCGAATTCTTTGTGTTACGCTGTCACTGTCCTGGGGCTGGTTCTTGTTAGTAGTGTTAGTAGTTACTTCACTGAGTCCCAGGACTAGTTGACTGAGGGTATTCTTCTTTATGGTCCTCTCTTGGCATTTCAGGGCTTCGTAATGATAACATTGGGGGTTGCTCATTTCTAGGTGTTTCCAAAATTTGGTGGCTCTTTTTTGGATAGTGATTATTAATGGATATTGGCCTAGTTCTGCCCTGCATGCATTGTTTACGGTTTTCCTTTGAGTCCGGAGGATGCTTTTACAGAATTCTGCATGTAGGATCTCAATTGGGTGTTTGTCCTATTTTGCAAATTCTTGTTGTGTTAGCGGTCCCCACACCTCACTGTCATAGAGTGCAATTGGTTCCATTACTGATTTAAAAATTTTGAGCCAAATGCTAATTGGGATTTCTATTTGGATTGATTTTTTAATGGCATAGAAAGCCCTTCTTGCTTTCTCTTTCAGTTCATTCACAGCCAGATGAAAATTTCCCGCAGAACTGATTTTTAGGCCCAAGTATGTGTAGTTAGTGGTTTGTTCAATTTTGGTTGTTCCTAGTGTGAAATTTATTTTGGGTCCCTGGGCCTAGAAATTCATTATAGCCACTTTTGGGGTGGTAAAGTCGGGCGGCCGCTAAAGTTTGCGCCCGGCGTAAAGTCAAGGCCACTTCGCCGATATTCAGTAGCTTTGCCCTAAGAGGTTGCTGCTGCGCTAAATCAGGCGATGCACGACTATCATTAGGCGCTAAGCCGGCAGCCCGGGGTGCTAACACCGGAAGTTGGGCGCAGGGCAGGTGCGGCGAGCTGCTGATTGCCGGCAGACACTCTGGCTCCGGTGAGCTCTTAAAGGGGGAGGGTGGATTTGTTTTTTTGACAGGCCGAGACTAGTGTATTTGTGTTTTTGGGGAGGGCTTCTCTCCATCACTTTTTTCCTCCTCCTCCTCCTCCTCCTCCTCCTCCTCCCAAAGAAGGAGTGTTGCAAAACGGCTGCCTTTTCTACTGCAGGAGTGCCCTTTAATTTGCGCTCCCCGCGGCCCACCTCGGCTGTGTACCGTTCCACTTCACAGTCGTTCGGGCCGCCAGGCGCACAATGGGGCAGCGCGAGTGAAGTTCCGGTTCCGGGCGCACAAAGGGCGTTGCACGACAAAATGACGTTATGATCTGCGCGCGCAGATGAGCGCGCGCAATGACTTTGCACCGGCGCTAAATGTCTACTGAAGTTGGGGCAAGGCGCAGATCGTGCTGCGCCCGGGCGCTAAGCGCCTAGCGCTCGAGATCTACTCCTTCTAAGGAGCTAACGGCTGGCGCAGCCAACTGAATTTCTAGGCCCTGATGTCTGGATCTTTGCTGGAACACAAGGATTTTGGTTTTTTGGGGATTTATTGTCAGGGCCCAGGTCTGGCAGAACAGCTCCAGCAGATCCAGGTTCTGCTGTAGACCATCCTTAGTTGGTGACAGCAGAACCAGGTCATCTGCATAGAGGAGGAATTTAACCTTGGATTCATATAGGGTGAGGCCGGGTGCTGTAGATTGTTCAAGTAGTTTTGCCAATTCATTTATGTAAATATTAAAGAGTGTCGGTGAGATGGGCGAGCCCTGCGTCACCCCCCGCCCCTGTGGGAAGTATTTTGTTTGTTTGTCTCCAATTTTAACTGCACATTTGTTGTTTGTATACATTGATTTAATTACATCATATGTTTTTCCCCCTACCCCGCTTTCGATAAGTTTCATGAATAAACCGTCGTGCCAGATGGAGTCGAAAGCCTTCTGGAAATCTATAAAGCATGCGTAGATTTTGCTTTTGTTTTGATGAACGTGTTTGTCAATTAGGGTCTGTAGGGTGAAGATATGATCTGATGTTCTATAGTTTGGCAGGAATCCAATTTGGCTTTTACTCAAGACATTGTGCTCCTCAAGGAAGTTTATAAGTCTTTTGTTTATGATACTACAGAATACCTTCCCCAGGTTACTGTTTACACAGATGCCTCGATAGTTATTTGGGTCGACTTTGTCCCCACTTTTGTATATGGGCGTTATGAATCCTTTGTTCCAGATATCAGGGAAGTAACCTACACTCAGAACCAAGTTGAAGAGTTTTAGGATAGCCAGTTTCATTTTATCGTCTGTGTGTTTAATCATCTCGCTTAGTATGCCGTCTGCACCGCAAGCTTTTCCTGGTCGCAGGTCCTTGAGTTTTTCAAATAGTTCTTTTTCTGTTATTATGGAGTCTAGCGGGTTTTGGTTATCTTTTATGGCCATTTCGAGCTTTTCCAGTTTTTTGCATATTTGGTGTTGCCCTGGCCTTAGTGTGTTTTTCTGGTATAATTTTTCAAAGTGGTTTTCCCATGTGTCTACATTTTGAATGGCCAATTCGTCATGTTGTTTTTTGTGTAATGTATTCCATTTGTCCCAGAAACAGTTGGAATCAATGGATTCCTCAATGGAGCTGAGTGTATTCTTAATATACTGCTTTTTTTTGGTTCTGAGTGTGTTTCTGTATTGTGTTAGTGTCTGACAATAAGTAAGGCATAATTCCTCGTTTTCTGGCTGTCTGTGTTTTTGGTTTGATATTTTTCTAAGTTTTTTCCTCATGTTATGGCAATCTGGGTCAAACCAATTGTTTTGGGTTTGTTCTTGCGAGCTTTCAAGTTTGACCTTGTTGCCAAATTATCAAAAATATTGTTTAGGTTATTCACTGCCTTCTTTATTGTGAGTGTATATGTTATCCAGAAAGGTGTCCAAGAGAGCTTGAGTTGATTCATGGCTAATTGCTTTATGGTATTTTTCCGTGCTGTTTTTGACCCATCTGTACGATTTTTTGGTGTTGTACAGTTTACTGGGTTGTGTTTCTGTGTTGGTTGTTTCTGTCTTGTTAAGATACATAGTAATTTGACTGTGGTCTGACAGTGTTGTTTGTGAAATAACAACAGAAAATGCTGGAAAAACTCAGCAGGTCAGGCAACATCCGTGGAGAGAAATTTGAGTTGACGTTTCGGGTCGAACCCTTCTTTTGTTTGTGGTTTGACTGTGAATGCTCTGAAAGAGGATGGGTCCAAATCCGTAATCATATAGTCTATGGTGCTACAGCCAAGAGGTGAGCAATAGGTCGATCTTCCTAGGAGGTCTCCCATGAACCTACCATTGACAATGTACAGACCCAGGCTTCGACAGAGCTGCAGTAGCTGTTTTCCGTTGGTATTTGTCTGCTTGTCGCAGTTATGCCTGTATGGATGGGAAGGGATATCGAAGTGGTTATTCCCGAATATGTAATTGTTTCCCTGATTATTGGTGAAGTCTGGTTCTTCGCCAGTTCTTGAATTGAGGTCACCACAGATCAACACGTTCCCCTGGGCCTGGAATTGGATAATCTCCCTCTCAATGTTGGAGAAGGTGTCCTCTTTAAAGTACGGGGATTCCATTGGGGGGATATAGAGTGCGCAAATGAAAACATCTTGGGTGTTAGAGATAATCCCCCTCTCAATTTTGAGCCACATGTGGTTTTTGCCCTTTTTTATAAATTTGATGCAATTCTTAAGCTCTGTTTTAAACCAAATCAGTATGCCTCTGGAGTCTCTGCCTTGGGTTACTCCTGGCAATTTATTGGAGGGGACCACCAGCTCTGTGTACCCTTGGGGACGGCCAGTGTGTCGTCCTTCTCTATACCAAGTTTCCTGTAAAATGATAATATCCAGATCTTTAGTTTCATCTATGAACTCTGGGGTCATATTCTTCACGTCGAGCACCGAAGAGCGTAGATCTTGGATATTCCAGGTCGAAATATATAAGGATTTCATGTTAAGTTTGATCTTTTACTATGATAGGTTAAAGAATGATACATGTTTGTCGTGTCTAAATGGGGGAAAAAAAGATAATCTCAATTGTCTATAAATGCTAATACTACTTGGTTACAATTCTTTCTAGTAATTAGTCCTTGATTTTTTTTTTTCATTTTCTGATCCATAAGGCAGATGTAGGTGCTGCTGCATGTCTGCTTAGTGTCTCTTAATGGATTGTCTCTGCCTGAGGTATTGCGTACGCCCTGTGCATCTCTCCCTCTGTCTGGCTGGGGGCAGGCCTGTTCTCCTGTAGGACAGGAGTGGTGCAGGTCTGATATTGTTGTTGTGCATGGGGATCCTCTCTGGTCCCAGTTGGTGTGGTGGTGGTCTCTGTAGTAGTCCTGGTATGTACCGCGCTGATCTCTGGTGGTCGGGGGGGGTCCTCCTGGAGTCTGGGTATGGACCCGGTTAAAAGCGACGTCCTTCAGGGCTTTAGCAAAGATCGGTATTCATTTCCTGTGGATGTGGACGCGGTCGTGAAGACATTCCACATCGAGGGTGGGGTGTTGGGCCAGGTGCACGTTGTGTTTTAATTCACAGTCTCTTGCTATGCTGGCATTTATCTCATGAATTGTGTTGTTGTTAAAGTCTGTTCTCGGCAATATTGTGGAAACAGTGATTCTAGTGTTTGGGAATGTATTGCTTGCCTTCTCAATCACTGCTCTGAGCGATGTTGCTACCCCTTTCTGCTGGGCCTTTAGGTCATTTGTGCCAGTGTGTATTATTATGTGTTTGGGGGAGCCTAATCGGGTTTTGGTCAGCCATTCCAGGGCTCTGTCTGTTGTTGGGCACCGGATCTTTTTTACTATATGTCTAGGGAAGAGCTTTTTCTCCCATAGAAATTTCCCATTTGAGTCGATGAGTATTATGATGTCAGCCTTGTTGGTGTTTACTGTCTGGTGGCTTTCGCCTGGACTCATAGGGTGTGTGTTGGACTGGGGTGGTCGTGTCTGGTGTGTGCACTCCTCTTGTGAGCAGCTCGCTTGTGGTTCAACAGTGGTGGGGGAAGACTGAGCTTCAGTATGCTGGTCGGTCTGTGTGGCACCCCTTGTATTGTGTGTTTGCTGCTGTTGTTCAGTGTGGGAGTGCAGCTGTTCAGTCCGGCTCTGTATTGTCTTATCTCTAGCCTCTGGCTGCTGGTCTAATGGTGCTATCTCTCCTCTATGGCTCTCTTTGTTTTCCTGCAGCTCTTTCACCTGATTCTCAAGTAGATTCAGCTCTCTCCTGTATTTCTCTCTCTCTTGCTTTTGTTCATGTTTCAGTTTAAGGACCTCCTCTCTAAGTTTAACCAGCTCTGTCTCCACCTGGTTAAATTTATCCTTTAGTTGTATCAGGCTGTGTGATCCCGGGGTATGTGTCCGGTCGGCGCTGGAGGGCTCACTCACTTCTTGGCTAGGCTGCTCTTCTCTTGGTGAGCTGGAGGTGGTAGGGTTGGTATGTGTGGCTTCCTCCCTGGTCGTTACGCTGGAGTTAGTCAGCTGTATCATGTGGATGTGGGGCCCCGGGGTGAGTGTCTGGTTAGAACTGTGTGGTTCATTCACCTCCTGACCAGGCTGATTTGCTCCTGCTGAGTTGTCAATGGTGGGGGGAGTGCGAGTCACTTTTCCCCTGTTAGCCACTCTGGGGCTGTTCCTTCCCCTCTCTGTTATTTCTTTCAGTGTCTTGAAGGCCGTTTCAAAGTCGTCGAGGTTGCCTTGCACCAATATTGTTCCGTTATCGTACATGTTGACAGTCATGGTTGCACTGTCTGGTTCCCCTGGTTTCTTAATTTTCAGTTTGGACCCATTAGCGGTTCTTTCCTGCTTAACCCTGGTATAGTGTGATTTTATTGCTGTGATCCAAGCCGCTGATTGATCTGAGTAAAAAATGAGATTACACTTTTTCCCAGTGCTGTACCAGTCAGCAAAAAGAGTTTCTGGTTTTTCTCTCAGCTGCTTCTGCTTGATCGATTTTTTAGCATTTTTTTTGGTGTTGGGGGGAATCTGGAAGAGGTTGCTCTCAGTGTGCCTCGGGAGCTGCTGTGGCTCCTCTGATTCGCTCATTTTTAGTAGTGTAGAGGTAGAAAGTATTGTTGACTTTAGAATAAGCTTTTCTGGGGCCCCGGGTTTGGTGTTTCCCTCTCCCTGCTCGCGAACTTTCCCAGGCCCCGGGCTCACTCGCTCTCCAGGCCCTCCCCAGGCCCCGTACTCACTGTCCTGGTCTGCGTCTGGGATTTGCTGTTTCCCGGCTGCTCCCCTCCCCCTCAGAGGTCTCTGGGCCTCTGTCTTGGCCCAGCTCCTCGGGCCTTTCCCTGGCTTCAGGCTCCCTCCCCAGGACCCGTACTCACTGTCTGTGTCTGGGAGCCGCTGCCTCACGGTGCCTTCGGGCTGCTCCCCTCTCCCTCAGAGGTCTCCAGGCCTCTGTCTCGGCCCGGCTCCTCTGGCCTGTCCCTGGCTTCTGGCTTAGTGTTGCGGCCGCCGCTCCGACTCTGTGTTCCAGCCGACGCTCGGCTCTGTGTCCCAGCCGCCGCTCAGGCTCCTCCTTGGTGCCTCGTTCTCCCGGTTTTTCCCTGGGTTTATTCCTTTCCTCCTTCTGTCCCTTTGCTTTGTTTCTTTTTGCTTTGTTTCTTTTTGTCTTTGTTTCTTTCTGCTGTTTTCCTCGGATATTTTTTTTTTCTCTGTCGGCTCTTGTCTTTGGTGGTCTTTTTGGTGGTCTTTTTCTTACTTAATCTAAACTAACCTAAACTTAAACTTAAACTAAACTAACTTAACTAAAATTAAATTTAACTTTTAAACCTTTTAAAACTTGAAATGAAACGTTTTTCCCCACTTTAAACACTAAAAACACTAAAAATTCAGCAGCCCATCTTCAGTGTGTGTGTTCACTCTGTCTGCTCCTCCCCCCTCTCTCCTCCCCCCCTCTCTCCTCCCCCTCTCTCTCCTCCCCCTCTCTCTCCTCCCCCTCTCTCTCCTCCCCTCTCCTCCCTCCCCCTCTCCTCTCCTCCCCCATCTCTCCTCCCCCCTCTCTTTCTCTCTCCCTCCCCCTCTCTCTCCTCCCCCTCTCTCTCTCTCCTTCCCTCTCTCTCTCTCCTTCCCTCTCTCTCTCTCTTTCCCCCTCTCTCTCTCTCTCCTTCCCCCTTTCTCTCTCTCTCCTTCCCCCTTTCTCTCTCTCTCCTTCCCCCTCTCTCTTTCCCTCTCTCTCTCTCTCTTCCAACAACAACATGCCCTCAAAAACCCTCAGCACCGCCGGGCACTCCAGCTAGTAGTTATATACATGATCAACTTATATTTTATGAAATTTAGAAATAACAATGCTAGTTTAAAGATTATATTATTAGTAAATTATTAAGTGACATTGGAACCTATGGAGTCAATTTTCATGTCAATAACACCCCTAAGCACCAGTTCAAGGGACGTAATGTCATGGAAAAGGGGGCAAAGATCTGTGATGCCACATCCCCACTGCTTTTGCGCATGACTCGCTTTTCTAGCAGAACATCGGGCAGATACAGGAAGCTGTCCATCATTTTCTTGCCATCATTACTGAGTCAGCACCAAATGTAATTCCTCCTAAATATAATAGCAGTCAGGGGTTGATAGTTTAAATAGCTGAGTAAGAAGATTCATTGAACAGTTTTAAGGCCATTTCTCCACTTGTTTTGTGCTTTTCTTTTTCTGCTGGTTCTCATAAGACTTTGTACCAATTAGTATAATTGTTTTAACCCCAGTACCATTATTGACACCAACAGGAATCCCCATACCTGATAAATTTGGAAGAAGAGAAGGACCAATAAAAGAATGCCAGGCAGGTCAGGCTGCGCTAGAAATGTTTTGTGTTAACCATCCAGTACCTGTGCACCTACATCTGCAGATATACGTGATCGGACTTTGTTTTGCTTGACATTTAGTGCACATGGATACTCCTATTCCTAAAAAAAGCTGGGACAGAAGACTCAATTGTATTACTAAAAATTTGAATGCTGACTAACTGGACAGTTCTTCAGAAGCACCCCAATCACAATATGTTATGCTTTGAATGGTACTGCATGAAGGAAGGCGTGCCAAGGTGATCATCAGTCAGGAAAGTCTGATTGACTGCCAACAACCATGGCCCAAAATTTGCGATTAGAGGCTTCCCGCTGGCGGATGCCTCCGACCTGTACAAAATCTATGCATTTACCTGGTGGCCCGGGAGATACGGAGGCTTGAGATCCTGGGCATCTCCGGGTCTGTGCGGGCAGAGGCCCACATATCCCAGGGGCACATGCAGTTCGCGGGCCAGCCCAACCAATAAAAGCAGGGAATCCCGATTCATACTTATGGGAGCTCCGTACAAGAACCTTTGACCCTTTCCATGTCTTCCCTAAATCTTCACCATTTCTTTTACAAATGTACCCTCACTTCCAGATTTCACAACTGCTCTCAGTTGTCAAGAAAATCTTTTCTCTCACCTAAGGTTTCAATGTGCAATACTATGATAAGAAGACTCTGGAAACAATTCAAATGAAGTACCACCATATGATGCTCTATATGTGACTTTTATGTCTTGCTACTGTTTGACACCCAGGTTTTTCCCCTACTTATCTCACTGGACTGCTGGACTCACTCATCTACTGCTGCTTTGATGTGGTCCTCTACTGGCTAGAGGTTAGCTGTTGTGTGGCTGCTGTATTTCATTCAAATTATCTTAAGGTGGTGGTAGCTTCCAATGTTTGTGAGAAGGGCCTTTTGACCCAACTTAGCCAGCTGCAACCAGCACCTCTTTGGCAGTTGTGTGGACAGCCTAGCCCTGCATGCTTTACAGCATACCAATGTGTTGTCATCTACAGAGACAGCAAAATCATCTCCACTCATTACACACCTGCCCCTGTTACTGGCCTCTGTTGCCTACTAATTTGTGTGAAAGCAGACTTAATGACAGCATTGAGATTACTGATGCCCCTATTATTGGCTGTCTCAATACAATCTTCTTGCCTGTCTAAGGAGAGTGAGACTGCATGTCAACAGTATAAGCATTCCTGAGAAATTATATGACTGACAATAGGGACTCTGTCATGGGGGAGTTCTGCTGTAGCTGCCATATGCTCCATGATGGATTGCAGAGTTTCTATCCAGTACATCAGAACCCCACACATGTGGGTTATAGAATCCTCCTCACAGGGCACCATAAATGAAGCACACAAGATCACAAGATACTTATGGATGAGAAAGGCCTTTTGACCCAGCTTAGTTCATCCATCCAGAACAAACCTACACTTCTCCCATTATTGCATCTAGTTTCTAGAATCCATTCTACATGTTGATTACTCTGTGCATGAAGAAGAACCTCCTGATATCAGTCCTAAGGTTACCTTTTACTGATTTGAACCAATGTCCCCTTGTCCTACACCCACTGTTTAATTTAAAGTAGTATTCCAGATTAACTGTTTTCATACCATTTACTATCATACAGTGTTAGTGAGGATGTAGCACTAGGTGATTCATAACGCATGAGGGAGCTGGAGGAGTGAGGAGTGAGTAAGGATTTTCCACCTTCACAGTAGCAGCTGAGATGAAGGCTGCCCATACCTTCAAAGTTGTGGTACCTAAAACCCATGGGTACTTGCCTGAAAAGAACAATGTTTGAGGAATATCAAAGCAACTTGCAGGCACACAGATCTGTCTCTAAGGCTGTGCAAACACTGACAGGTATGTCTCTTGAGTCTATGGCTCTCATTTGCGGCAACATCAGGTCTGCTTTTGCAGCATTGCAGGCATCAATGGAACATGTGGCAGCTTCATAGGAATCTGCAGCAGATCCCAACCTGTGACGCAGCCAGGGACGAGTAAGTTCCTCTACCTCCATGGCAACACAAATTGCAGCACTGTTAAAAATAGGGAACAGAATAGACAGCATCCTGCATACCAGGTTCCAGGCCATGGCAATTTATAGTGCTTTCTTTCAGGGTTTGATCAGTGGGGACACAGATCCAGGACCCAGTGTAATGGTGACTACTTGAGGCAACTTGCTTAATATTGCCATCTCTCAGGACAGCAGCAAATGCTGGGCTTTTGGCCTTCGCCCTCAGAGCAAAACACCCCTGGAAAATAGGAGATGACACCAGGCTGCCCAGGAAAAAGCTCCAGAAATGCCAAGTGCCAGCTGCCATGAGAGGTGGGCCAACTTCATCCCATGACCCATTTGTAGAACATAAGCAGCCAACAACTTCTTATGATACTGACCCTCAAAATGCACCAAGGGACAGCACAGTGTCAGGACAGAGTAGGTGGGCTTCACTTTGAAACATAGGAAAAGGAATAGGCCATCCAGCCCCTCGAGCCTGTTCCTCTATTTGGACCTCAATGAAAATCAGGAGAGATGTTTAACCAGTGACTGAATCAATGTTGCCCATTTTACATTGTCGCCCACAGTCAAATGTACGCCCAAAGAGCTGATGTATTATGTTCTAGGATGGAAATTGGATTGAAGTATAAGTCCTTTATTGAAGATGGGAGAGAAGTTAAGACACTGGTGTTAAAGTTAGACTGTGTTAAACAGAAGAGAAGACTAAAATGATGAGATATACTCTGATAGTCCTTGCAGCAGTTACTGAGGAATCCTCTAAGCAAAGGCCTTAATGCTGCTCTCCTCCATGAAGATCCACGCCAAAACAGCTAGGAATGTAACAAAAATAACTTGTATTTATATAGCGCCTTTAATGTAGTAAAACATCCCAAGGCACTTCACTGCAGTATTATAAGACAAAAAAATTGACACCGAGCCACATAAGGAGAAATTAGGGCAGGTGACCAAAAGCTTGGTCAAAGAGGTAAGTTTTAAGGAGCGTCTTAAAGGAGGAAAGAGAGGTAGAGAGACGGAGAGGTTTAGGCAGGGAATTCCAGAGCTTAAGGCCCAGGCAACAGAAGGCATGGCCACCAATGGTTGAGCGATTATAATCAGGGATGCTCAAGAGGGCAAAATTAGAGGAGCACAGATATCTCAGGGGGGTGATGATGTGAGCACAGGGGTGATGGGTGAATGGGATTTGGTGCAAGTTAGGTTACGGGTAGCCGGGTTTTGGATCACCTCAGGTTTAGATAGTGTAGAATGTGGGAGGCCAGCCAGGAGTGCGTTGCAATAGTTAAGTCTAGAGGTAACAAAGGCATAGAGGAGGGTTTCAGCAGTGGATGAGCTGAGGCAAGGGTGGAGACGGGCGATGTTACGGAGGTGGAAATAGATGGTCTTAGTTATGCCGTGGATATGTGGTCGGAAGCTTATTTCAGGGTTAAATATGAAAGCAAGGTTGCGAACAGTGTGGTTCCGCCTCAGACAGATGTTAGAGAGAGGGATGGAGTCAGTGGCAAGGGAACGGAGTTTGTGGCGGGGACTGAAAACAAAGTCTTCGGTCTTCCCAATATTTAATTGGAGAAAACTTCTGCTCATCCAGAATTGGATGCTGGACAAGCAGTCTGACAATTTAGAGACTGTGGAGGTGTCGAGGGAAGTGGTAGTGAGGTAGAGCTGGGTGTCATCAGCATACATGTGGAAACTGACGCTGTGTTTTCAGATGATGTCGCCAAGGGGCAGCATGTAGATGAGAAATAGGAGGGGGCCAAGGATAGATTCTTGGGGGACACCAGAGGTAACGATGCGGGAGCGGGAAGAAAAGACTGCAGACAAGTCAAGAAGGACAAGGAGGGATAGTTTACCTTTGTCACAGTCACAAAGGATATAATTTGTGACTTTGATGAGAGCCGTTTTGGTATTGTGGCAGGGGCAGAAACCTGATTGGAGGGATTCAAACATGGAGTTGCGGGAAAGATAGGCACGGATTTGGAAGGTGACAACGCATTCAAGGGCTTTGGAGAGGATAGGGAGGTTGGAGATGGGGCAGTAGTTTGCAAGTATGGAGGGGTCAAGGGTTGTTTTTTGGAGGAGAAGGGTGATGACGGCAGATATGAGGGAGAGGGGGGACAGTACCTGAGGAGAGAGAACCGTTAACAATGTCAGCTAACATGAAAGCCAGAAAAGGAAGTTGGATGGTCAGCACTTTGGTGGGAATAGGGTCGAGGGAGCAGAAACTGGATCTCATGGACAAAGTGAGAGCAGAGAGGTCATGAGTGTTAGATCCGTGATTCTGAGAGTATGATGTTTTTCAATAACCACACGGATGCTGTAACTTAACAATCAACAGGTATTTACTGGAGGAGGGTAGTCTCAAGACTGGGGGTACAGAGGCATGCACAAGGCTTATATACAGGTATACAGTATACAGTATACAGGAGCTGTAAAAGTAGTTCTGTCTTAAAGGTACATACACTACAATTCCTCCCCTGGTTGGTAACTGCATGTGTCGCGTTTCGGTAGGCTAATAAGAAATTGTCCACCTTATGCTGCAGTGGAATTTCATCATCGCACATGGCCTTTATCGCCTTCTTAAAGGTTTGTACGAACCTCTCAGCCAATCCATTTGTGGCTGGATGATACGGGGCGGATGTGTAATGCCTTACCCCATTCCTTCTCATAAATTTTCGAAACTCTTCGGACACAAACTGTGGTCCATTATCAGAGCAAATCTGCTCTGGCAAGCCGTTTCTGGCAAATATGGTCTGTAGGACTGCAATCATTTTTCCTGTAGTAGTTGAGGACATTTTTATCACCTCAGGCCACTTCGAATGAGCATCCACTGCTATTAAGAACATTGAGTCCATGAATGGACCAGCAAAATCAATATGCACCCATTGCCATGGAGAGGAGGGCCACTCCCATGGGTGTAGAGCGGCATGTGGTGGTGCATTTTGGACCTTCTGGCATCCTGAGCAGCTCTTAGTTAGGTCTTCGATTTGTTGATCGATTCCCGGCCACCACACATAAGCCCTAGCAAGGCTTTTCATTTTCACTCCCCCCAGATGACCTTCATGTAGCTCATTTAGCACTCTCTCCCTTAACTTGGGTGGAATCACCACTCTGGATCCACACATCACTGTCCCCTGGCATACTGACAGCTGTTCTCTTCTGGATGAGAATGCTGGCAACAGTGAGTCGCCATGTGTTGGCCATCCCCTCACCGTCAAATCATATGCCCGAGACAGCGTTGGATCATTGCGGGTCTCCCTCTCTATATCCGCGTTCGTTACTGGCAATTGTTCAATTATTGACGAATAAAATATCTCGATAGGGTCCACTGCTGGTGCTTCCTCCACAGTAGGCAGTGGCAGGCGCGATAGCCCATCAGCGTTTCCATGCTGTTTCGTGCCTTTATATTCTATTTCATATTGATTCGCCCCTCGAAACAGGGACCATCTTTGTAACCGTTGTGCAGTCATCACTGGAACGCCCTTCTTAGGATTAAAGATGGAGACAAGTGGTTGGTGGTCAGTCAGCAAGGTGAACTCCTGCCCATGCAGATAGTGGTTGAATTTTTTTACTCCCCATACTAGGCTGACGGCCTCCCTGTCAATCTGGGCGTAGTTGCGCTCGGCTGAGGTTAGTGACCGAGACGCAAAGGCTACTGGCCTCTCCAGCCCATCTGGGAATTTGTGTGACAGCACCACTCCAATACCATAGGGTGATGCATCACATGCCAAACGAATTGATAGCGCTGGGTTGAAATGGGCCAACACCTCTTTTAATGTGATCAATTCTTTACACTTCTGGAAAGCCCGTCTACGTTCGTCATTCCACTTCCATGGTACCCCTGTTTGCAGTAGGGTGTTCAGCGGGTGTAATACCGTCGACAAATCTGGTAAGAACTTGTGGTAGTAGTTTACCAGCCCGAGGAACAACCTCAGTTGTGACACATTTTCCAGTGCTGGAGCCTTGACTACTGCCTCAATCTTTTCAGGGGACTTATGTAACCCCTTTTCATCAATGACGTGGCCACAATACGAGATCTGTTTTTGGAAAAACTCGCACTTGTGGCGATTAGCTCGTAGCGATTAATCTAAATCGCTGTGGCGATTAATCTAAATGTACACTCTCGGGAGCTGCAAGCCTACATTTCATTGTACTGCACTTGTGCACTAACAATGACAATAAAGTTGATTATGATTATGATTATTATGATTATGATTTTAATCTGGTGAGCACCTTCGCCAAGTTGGCGAGGTGATCACTGTCATTTTCGCCCGTGACCAGGATGTCTTCCAAATACCACTGGGTCCCTGGAATCCCTTGCAGGACTTGATCCATTGCCCTTTGCCAAATAGCCAGAGCCGATGCTACCCCGAACACCAGCCGGTTGTATTGATAGAGACGTTTATGAGTGTTAATCGTAAGGTATTGTTTCGAAGCTTCTTCTACCTCCATTTGCAAGTACGCCTGGGCTAGATCAATTTTGGTGAAGTGTTTACCTCCAGACAGCGAGGCGAAAATATCCTCAATTCGTGGAAGCAGATATTGTACCGTGTGAAGGACTGGGTTCACTGTCACCTTAAAATCCCCACAGATGCGTACCTTCTTTGGTTCCCCAGGCGTATTACTCAACGACCTCTTCATTACAGGTATGATGGGTGTAGCCCACTCGCTCCAGTCTACTTTGGACAGTACCCCTGAACGTTCCAACCCTTCCAGCTCTGCTTCGACAGCTGGTCTGATCGCATAAGGCACTGGTCTGGCCTTCAGAAACTTTGGGCTTGCATTTTCCTCTATTTTAATCATTGCTGTTATGCCTTTTAGTGTTCCGAGTCCCTCCTGGAACACTTCTTTTGCATCAGTTAGCATTTTTGACAGTCGTCCAGGTTTGACGTCGTCATCCTTTTTGGCCTCAACCTTCAGTGCCTGTATGGAATGCCAATCTAATTGTATCTTCCGGATCCATTCATGTCCTAGCAGTGGTGGTCCTCCATCTGGCAATACATATATATCCATTTTAGGTATTTCCTGGCCTTTATATATCACTTTCACCCTTATTTTCCCTTTGGGGTAGACGTTTTGCCCTGTGTACGTCTTCAAGACAATCTCTGTAGCTTTCAAGGGTATATGTGAAAATAGCCGCTTATAGTCCCTTTGGTTTATGACTGTTAGGGCTGATCCTGTGTCCAATTCCATTTTCACTTGGACTCCGTCTATCTTGAGTGTGACCCAGAGAGTCTGGTGATCCTCCATTTTGGTTACCTTATGTAGTTTCAGACAACCCAGCTCCTTGCTTCCGGAGTCTGTGTCACTTTTCTGTTCATCTGAACTACTGTCCATCACCTGGTGTACCTTTTTGTACTTCTCCTGTGGAGATTTCTTACTGTTGGTTTTCTTCCCAGACCTGCAGACTCTTGCTATGTGTCCTGCTTTTCCACACTGTCTGCACACTTGGTCCTTGAACCAACAATCCTTCTGGTCATGTGTTGTTCTGCCGCAGCGATAGAACTTCCCTGTTCCATAGAACATTTCATTGGTGCCATATTCTTGTGGTCTCCGTTGTATCTCTGCAGCGCCCCTTGCGGCTGCTTCGTGTGATACTGCCATACTGAAAGCCTTGTCCAGCGTAAGATCCTTTTCTGATAGAAGCCGTTTCTGGGTTCCTTCACTTTGCAGCCCACACACAAACTTGTCCCTTAACATATCTGCTAGTCCCGCTCCAAACTGGCAGTGTTTCGATAGCTTGCGCAGTTCTGTTAGGTACTCAGCATTGCTTTCGTCTTTGTGTTGGTTCCTTTTATGGAACTTAAATCATTCTGCTATCAGCAGCGGTGTGGGGTTTAAGTGGTCCTGTAGGATTTCTACTATGCTTTCGAAATTCTTGTTCACCGGCTTCTCTGGGGTTATTAGGTTTCGCAGTAACCCCTAAGTTTTTGCACCCATGGAATTTAACAAAACCAGTGCTTTCCTAGCATCTGGCACTTCATTCGCCCTGCAGTACAGCTCAATACATTCCACATATGTCGCCCAATCTTCGACTTCATTGTCGAACGTAGAGATACTGCTACTCTTCAGCATCCCTGGGTGTGATTTAACTGTCAAAAATGGCATCTCCCGTGCTTCCCCTTCTTCTCTGCTGGCACAAAATGGCGTCTCCTGCACTTTCCTTCCTTCCCGCGCTCGCCCTTCTTCTCCGCTGCGGCTTCTAAAAATGGCACCTCCCACGCTCTTCACAGAATCACAGAAACCCCACAGTGCAGATAGAGGCCATTTCGGCCCATCGAGCCTGCACCGACACATATCCCACCCGATCCCTGTAACCCCTACACCAACACATATCCCACCCTATCCCCGTAACCCCACGTATTTAATCCCCCTAACACTAAGGGTCAATTTATCATAGCCAATCAACCTAACCCGCACATCTTTGGACTGTGGGAGGAAACCGGAGCACCCGGAGAAAACCCACGCAAACACGGGGAGAATGTGCAAACTCCACACAGACAGTCACCCAAGGCCGGATTCGAACCCGGGTCCCTGGCGCTGTGAGGCAACAGTGCTAACCACTATGCCACTGTCCTTCTTCTCCGCGGCTCAATGGCATCTCCTGCGCTCTCCCTTCCTCTCCCCGCAGACACTGTTCAGCCCTTGAGCCCTGGCCGTGCTCTGCGCGTTTTTTGGGGGTTTTTTGGGGGGGTTTTCTCATTTCCGCCGCTCGGTCCTGAACCCGGCTGTTGCTTTACCCTCTGTCTCTCCATTTTGTTTTTTTTTTCTCTCGACGCCGCTCGGTTTTCAACCCCCGGCTGCGCCCTGTGCGCTTCACCCTCTGTCTTACCCCATCGATGCTGCTCGGCTTTGTCTCCGCCGTCGGTCGGCTCCAGCCGCCGCTGTCCGGGAAGGGTCTGCACTGTACCTGTCATCAGTCTCTTGCTGATCGTCATGGCTGGGGAACCAAGCCCGGCTCTCCACAGCCTCCCCTGCGATGTTCACTCTCTGCCGGACGACTGGGCGGTTGCTCGTGGTTGACGCCCTTGTTTCTGGCCTCGACTTTCTTCCACCGCCCTCCCGGAGCGAATCCTCGAAGGGAAATGCAGAGTTGCAGGTAGATTCGAATCGACACTCATCGCCACTGTTAGATCCGTGATTCTGAGAGTATGATGTTTTTCAATAACCACACGGATGCTGTAACTTAACAATCAACAGGTATTTACTGGAGGAGGGTAGTCTCAAGACTGGGGGTACAGAGGCATGCGCAAGGCTTATATACAGGTGTGGTCACTGCCGGTACTACAGTATACAGGAGCTGTAAAAGTAGTTCTGTCTTAAAGGTACATACACTACAATGAGGGGAGATCGGAGAGAAACTAGAGAATGATGTGAGTTCAGGGCTAGGGCAGGGGGGATTCTTAGAGGAAGTTTGGCCCAGTGGGCTAGGGGAAGGAAGGGAAGTGGCAGAGGCAGCTGAAGATGGTCTCAATCTTAGAGACAAAGAAGTCCATGAGCTCCTCACACTTGTTGTCGGTGGTGAGGGTGGAGGAGACGGGAGAGGGGTTTAAGAAGACGGTTAACAGTGGAGAATAGAAGCTAGGATTTATCTTTGCATTCCAGAATGAATCTGGAATAGTGAGCAATTTTGGCAGACGAGAGCAGGAACCGATAATGCTTTATGTGGCCCAGCCAGATCTGGCTATGAATGGCTAAACCAGTTGTCCGCCATATCTGTTCAAGTCTGCATCCCTTGGGCTTAAGGGGGCGAAGATGAGGGCCGTACCAGGGGAAACAGCCAGGGTGAGAGAGAGTAATTGTTTTAATAGTGTCTAGGGCATCAAAGGTGGTAAGGGTGTGGTTGAGCAGATCGGTAGCTGCAGAAATATCATGGTGAATGGAGGGCCAAAGGCTGGACAGTTGGGATTCCATAAGTGCAGTTGTAAGAGAGTTGGGTGAGAGTTTTTTCCAGGGGTGGACATAGAAGGAAGCAGGGTTGGTGAAGGTGGAAGGGGGATGTGAGTGGAGAGCAATATGAGGAAGTGGTCAGAGATGGCCTTACTGCAATTGACAAGATGGGAGTAGCAAGGCCACGAGAGATGGCAAGGTCGAGGGGGTGGCCGTGAATATGGGTTGGGGAGTTTACATGGAGGGTGAGATTAAAGGAGGATAGGAGGCTAGTGAACTCAGAGGAGAGAGAGCATGATGAATTGCAATGGAGGTTGAAATCACCAAGAATGAGAAGTCATTCGGTGCAATGGCTGAGGGAGGAAAGCAGTGTAGATATTTCGGTAATAACATTTTTATGGTACTTGGGTGGGCAGTAGAGAACGAGAATTTTAAATGAGTGGTGAGAGGGGTGGAATAAGGTGAGATGCTCAAAGGAGGAGAAAGTGCCAGAGGAGTAGGGGGACAGTCCAAGGTGTGATATGGTAATGAGAGCCACACTGCCACCACGGCGGTCTGAGCGGGGCAAGAGGTGGAAGGTATAGCCAGGCGGGGAGGCTTCATTTAACCCTCAACCAAGTTTCCGTCAGGGCCATGATGTTGATACAATCATCCATGATAAGCTCATGGATGGCAAGGGCCTTGTTCGCAAGTGAACGGACATTCTGGAGGGAGATGCGGAGAGGGTTGGTGATGGCTAATCCATTGCCAGCATCCACAGTGTCAGCGCTGGGGGGCATGAGTTGGATAGGGAGGGGATTGGCAAGATTAGCCCCCAGTAGGCGCGCTGGGTGGGAAGGTTGTCGAGAGAGTAGGATGGGACAGTTGGGGTTGCTACTCGTGATGAATGCCTCGATGGGTCCTTCGTAGGATGCCAAGAGAGGCACAGAGGGAAGCTGTAGGCATATCTAAGAGGGAGTCAAGTTCAGGACAGCAGCAGGAGAGTAGGAAGGTCAAAGAGTAATGAAGGATTGGGGTAGAGATTTGGGAGGGCAGAGTATCCGAGAGAGGAGAAATGAAAGGAGGCATGATAACAGGAGAGAGCAGTCAGGGGGGGATAGAGAGAAAAGGAAAAGGGGGAGAAAACTGTAAAAGTATTGAATGGCTCGGGTCCGGAGCGGCAGCCAAAGTGCGCATGTGAATGGAGACAGGCGAAAAGCTCAGGTGACATAGGCCTGGTTAAATGTAGTAATTAATGGATACATATTTCCTGGTAGCAGGGAATAGGTTGGGGACAATAGTAGGGAGACCAGGGTCAAAGTCAGAAATCCCAAGGAAGGACAAAGCCAACGTAAACAGAATGGGGCCAGCACGGAGCATCAACGAACCGTTGTCCAAGGCAGGCTAGTGAAGTCCAGAAGCTATTTGAAGGGTAAAGATACCTCCTCAGCAATTTCCAAATACAGCTTTTATGCCAAAGTTATGCATAGCACAGTAGGCTACAGCTATGCGTAACACATGAGCTGATGCATTCAGCAGAGCCCCTCTCGATTTGCCAAAGCAGTGAAAGCTCTCTTTTAAGACCCCAGTGGTCCCAGTTGGGGCACGCACTCTATACGTACTGCCCGTTGCAGACCCGAAAATGGGGCATAACCAACTTTCACCCCATAGAATTGTATTTGGCCTCTGAAGAGGTCCTATTTTCTTTTCTTCATTGTGGGTAACAGCTATTACTACCACAACTACCGCTCTATCAGTTTTAAACTCTAGTGGGATTCTTCCAAGAAATAATGTTACTAACAATGAGTTTTACCCTTTTCTTTCTATCTTGCCCAGTATAGCTTATATTCTTTCTGGGTCCCCTCTGAAATATTCACAATTGCTTTTTATTTCTGGCATACCACCTGGAAGTATCTATTTTGGTGAAAATTATGGCAATTGATTTCCCTAGTCAAGCATAAGTATCTGGAATGTACTGAGAACCTCCCACATCAATCACAGGTTCTCTATTCCATTAGAGTCCTCACTTCTTTCTATAATCCTGCTTGGAAATATGCTTTGGCTGCTTTGTTTTTCCAGTCTGCTGTGGTCTTCCACACTTTTTCAAGTGAATTGATATTTTTATCCCCTACTGGCTGCTGCCTGATTACTATTGGCTATCTCTTAGTAGTTTCAATTTGTTCTGCTTAAGTTATTGCTTTATCAAGGATTGACTTGGAATCTAACTGTAATCTCCCAGACAGCATCCCATCTTGTAGTCCCACTACAACACAATCTCAAATCATTTCATCATGCAGCGTATCATGGTCAGAGTGTTTGGCTTAACAGTATAAGGCTGTTATGAGCAGTCCACTGATTTGACTTCATCTTGTTTTCCTTGATTGAATTTAACTCTTTCAAAAATGAGATTCTGTTGTCTACAAAAATTATTTGAATCAATCTCATAGTTTCATAAATACTTCCATCATTCTTGGACAGTGTATTATTATTAGTATGTTAATCTGATTTAGTTCTTCTTTCTTATTTAAGTCTGAAGCAATTCTAAATCTTTCAAATGTTATTATCCATCTTGGCCATTCTGCTAGCTTACTAAAATCAAAGTTATCGGTTCAGTTTATCTGCTATGAAATATTTCTCTTATTTTAAAAGGCCTTGGCCTAGAAATTTGGTTCCGTAGCGCCCTTGTTTGAGTGCTGCTGGTGCTGAATTGGGGCCAAAATGGCTTCCGAGCAGCATGCACACTTCTGGTGCAGGCCGCGCCAGACGCCATCTTGGTGAGGGCGGTAGGGCGGCCATTAGGAGCGTGCACTAAAAGTATGGTAAGTAGGCAGATTGGCTGATTGACGCCGGCACTGCCATTTTCATCGTCATCGCTGGAGCTAATGCTCTCTCCTAACCTCGCACAGCTGAACATGCGTTCAACAGCAGGAACCCACCCCCCCACCAGCGATATTTAAAGGGATCATCGACAACTTTTAGGTAACTTGCTTTTTGATTTTTACTGGCTCTGTGCAAGTTTGTGGAACTGATTGGAGCTTTCTAGAGTTATTTAAAGTTGGTGAGGTGGCATGGAATAGTGCTGCAAGTGGAGAAAACCTTGCTTCTGACTTTAAGGGCTCTGGTCAGACCACTTGCTCCCATTCGTGGGTGCTCTAGTTGTTATCCTCATTGGCCTGCAGTATGACAGGGAGACGGAGCATAGACCACAAAGAAGAGGCCTTACCTACTTAGGGTCTTCCAAGAGCAATTCTCTTACCTCAACCTGAGTCAGGAGCAGTATCTGAGGCATTCCAATTTATGAAGGAGGTGCTCACAAAACTCTACCACCTCTTGCAACCAGACCTGCAGCCTCTCTCCAGGGCAAGGTCAGTGCTGCCAGTGGCTGTGAAGGTGACAGTGGCACTGAATTTCTTCGTGTCGTGATCCTTCCAGCTGGAGCAGGCAACATCTGTAACATGTCCCAGTTTGCTGTCCACTGCTGCATAAGAGAGGTGACAGATGCTCTTTGTACCAGGAGAGGGGACTTCATTGTCTTCTCTCTGACTAGAGAGAAGCAGATGGAGCGTGCACATGGCTTTATCATGATAGCGGACTTCCCCATTGTAATGTATTATCTCATGGTTTGTCACATGGTTTAGGATGAGCATGCTCAGTTCGCTCTGGCTTAGTAAACAAGCACCTTGACTAGCAACTCATTGTGTCTCTGTCCTTCATTTGTTCTACCCACATATATTACATTTTGGCAATGAGGATGGGATCCCAAAGCTATTTTTAGCAATCATGGAAGAACACCATGTTCAACCTTCATGTGGAAAAGTTTAAGGTACACACGTAGCGTGCTAAGTCACTGCTTGACGGGATCGGGACAATCATGGCCACACCTACAGGATTCATCGGAATCCTCGGCATGTATGACCGAGCCTGTGAACCATTCAGTTCTTACATTGAGTGGATGGAGATGTTTTTTAAGGTCAATAACATTACAGGAAACTCTCGTTTAAACGGCACCTAAATATCCGGAATTCTCTAATAACTGGCAAAATTCATACTCCAAAAACAACACCTCAATAATTGGAAATGTTGCCGAGTCCGAGTCCAAGTCTCCCGCGGTGGCTGAGTTATTCAGTGGGGGTAGTTCTCCAAACTGCCACTACTCGGCTTCTTGGCGCTGTTGGAAGTCTCTTCCAATCTGAACACCTCAATAACCGGAAATGTTGCCAAGTCCGAGTCCATTTAACACAACATTCTGTAGGTGAGTACCCAATTATACTGCACATTTCTTGATTTTTTTATTTTTGTTTGTTAAAAATAGCCTCGCTAGATATACCTCTCCATTATCTGGAATTTTTAATCAACCGGCACCATCCCGGTCCCGTTGGTGCCGGATACGGAAGCGTTTCCTGTACTGAGACCAAAGGTGCAGATGACAATTTTCAAGCTCAAAATAAAGTAATTCGTGAACGTAAAAAAAGCAATTTTTCCAAGTGAAATCCAGCCAGATGTCTACGAAACATTGACAAACCTATTTGCGCCAGGGAAAGCGAAGGATGTGTCGTTTGAAGACATTGTCAAAAAACACGAGGACCATTTCGACCCAAAGCAGTTAGAAATAGCAGAGAGCTATAAGTTTGGTACCAGAAACCAAAAACAAAGTGAAACCATCAGTGAGTACATTGTAGCTCTTAAGAACCTGTCTTTGCATTGTAACTTCGGCATATTTTTAGATCGTGCATTGCGAGATAAGTTTGTGTGGACTGGTGGATGAGCGCAGACAGTCCAAGTGACTGAACACTCTGAACCTAACGTTTGACATAGCGTGCAAATTTGCCCTATCTATGGAGATGGCATCTAAGAATGCTAGGGAGCTCCGTCCAACTCAAGTGACTAGTACAGCTGAGGTCTACAGTCACAAAGCCACCGCCAAACCTAAAGTTGTGAGACCAAGTCAAAAGCATGTCGGTGAGAGCAGTTCAGTGAATTGTTATCGCTGCAGTGGAAATCACTCACCACAGTCCTGCCAATACAGAAATGTGAAGTGTTTTCACTGCCAGAAGCAAGGCTATATTTCAACAGCTTGCAGAACTAGATCTAAAGCAGGAAGTAAGAACCATTCTAGTGGCAATGCAAAGCAGCGACAACAAAAGGGAGGAATTCACAATATTGAAGTGAACACACCTGATGTTGAAGGACTAGGCATCTACAGTATCTATTCCACTAGCGGCAACACTAGCAGTTGTGAGAATGACTTCCATACAAAACTTTTGATCAATGACCAATATATTGATATGTGTATCGACACGGCAGCAGACTGCTTTATCATGAGTAAGGACACATATGAGTGTAAGTTTAATCAAATATCATTTACAAAGAGCACCGTAGAGTTAAAAACCTACTCTGGAGAAATCCTAGAGACATGTGGACAAATGGAATGTACAGTTCAACACAATGGTCAGTCAGTAAAGCTGCCTATTATTGTAGTGAGCTACAACAACAGGCCAACCCTCACGGGCAAAGACTGGTTGAGAAAATTAAAACTATACTGGAAAAACATCTTCAGTGTAGATGCTTCAAAGAAGCGACTCGACACAATGCTGAACAAGCATGAAAGCATGTTCACAGACAGTTATGAGGGCATCACTGGATATGATGTGCATATCTACATCAAGTCCAACATGAAGCCTGTCTATTGTAAGGCAAGGCCGGTCCCCTATGCATTGAAAAGTCAGATGGAGTGTAGGAATTAAACAAGCGGGGTTGGGGTTATGGTTATTGTCTCTGGCCAGTCAGAAGCCTCTGAGCTGCTCCAGGGACCCCCATGTGGTTTTGAAGCGCTCCCCTATTCCTGGTTCTGACCGCCGGACTTATTCGGTAGCGATGTAGACAGAAAAACGTGACTCGTGGTTTGGGTGTGTAATGATATCAGCAAATAGAGATGGTATTTGCCTGTTCGATTATGATGCCTTAATAGCATGATTGCATGTATTGATTGCTTGTGCCTGACCAGCAGAGGGCATGTGACCGAGAGAAGCAAGGCAGTCAGTTTAGTTTCAGTTTGGTTCTAGATGCATCACAGCATCGTGTCTCCTGTAAAAGCAGTTTCACTTTAGCTGGAGCTCAAGCATGGTCTCCTGAAAAGCTGTATAAAGAGTTGAACAAACTTTAGATTAAAAGTCATGGGCCTAGAAATTCAGTTAGGGGCGCCCAGCTGGCTAGCGCCCAAAAGTTAGCGCTGGGCGCGGAGCCATTTGCGACCGTCAGATATTCGGCTTCTGCGCCCCAATCCAGAACCGGGCGCTATTCCAGGGTGTGCCCGCCTCCGCTTGGGGCGCTGAAACTGAATTTCAGCGCTCTTGGCGCCGCTGCGCCAGCCGCTGCGGAGCGGCAGGCTGCGGTACTGCAGGCCTCCTCCTTCTCTTAAGGGGGAGCTGCCTGCAACGGGGAGATCGCCGCTGGAGAGTGCCGGCAAATGAGCCCGGCACCTCGGAGAAGTGCCGGGTTCGCGGAAAGCAGCCGGCAATGCCGCGGGGGGGGGGGGGGTGGAGGAGGCCGGGGAAGGAGGTGCGGGCAGGCGGCCGCCGAAAAAGCGGCCGGCCGCACCTCCACCTTAAAGCACCCCACTAAGGCTAGAGTACGGCCCCGTTTTCTGGTCGCTGTTTGCGGCCGCTGCGGAAGAGGCGGCCGCAACTAAATATGGGGATCGGGCTGGTTTCGGGGCGGAACCGGGGCACTGCGCACACCGATGACGTCATCGGTGTCGGCGCAGCACTAACGGCTACCGCCGCCAATACCGCTGCGCTGAATATCAGCGCAAACTCCTTTTTGGCACAGAAGCCCTCTTTAGGCGGTAACTGGCCGCAAAGCTGCCAGTGCCTTAATGAATTTCTAGGCCATTCTCTTTTATAAATGTCTCATCATTGAACCCACAACGAATTCAATACAGGGTGCAAAACAGACCAGTATTTATTGAAACAAAAGAAAGAAACAACTTAAAAATAATCGATACAACACACCTATGCCTGGTATAGCACTTTTACTTAACACAGTTCACTTATCGTTTACTGCAGCACTCTTTTGCTTAGTGGCTTTACTTAAATACAGCACCTTTAACTAGTGCAACGCACCTTTAATACAGTACACTTTGCTCACTACAGCACCTCTGCTTAATGGCTTTTACTTAAATACAGCACTTTAATACAGCTGCTTAGTGTCCACTGAAGCACCTTTCTGCTTAGCGCAACACTGTTACTCAAATACAGCACTTTACTTCTTACAAATCACTTAATGTTCACTACAGCACTTCCCTGCTTAGTGCAACACTTTTATTTAAATACAGCACTTTTAATACAGAACTCAGTGCTCACTACAGCACTTCTCTGCTAGTGCAACACTGTTACTAAATAGAGGAGAGAATGGACACAACGAGGGAAAATCAACTAAAATTACAGTTCTAACAAAATTCTCCTTAATTCCCACCCCTATACCTATTCTAAGTTGCCTTGTAATGGGCCAGAAAAATATATATGCTCGCCAATAAAAATGCCTGCTCCATGCCCCCTGCGGTCTATGATCTTCACTGCCCCGAAGTAGAAAATACCCCAGTATTTAAAAGTAAACTGCTGGTATTCCACTCCTTTAGGCAGGCTTCTGAGCTGTTCTTCTGTCGGCAGAGCACGGAGGTGAGGCGGCAGAGAGAGAGAGAGAGATGGCTTCTTGAGAAGCTATCTTATACCCCATTTGGGGCCGAAACCTTCCCGCCCAGATCCAGGTGCATCTGGGCTGAACAAAAGGGATCCAAACTGTCCCCATTGTCTGTGATGGGTTTGGATGAATTACCCATTTATCATGATGGGTTTGTGAATGTATTCCCATTCATCGTACTGAGTTTGAATGGAGCTGTCTTGCTTTGAAAAAAAGCATGTCTTTCTATAATTGCTGAGTAAACAGCTTTGGAAGTTAGTCTAAACAAAAGTCATTGCCCTGTGGTCAAACTGAAACCGCAGTCTCAAGTGGTTAATCCTTTGTGTAAACATAGTAGCAATTTCTGTCGATTGTCTCTGCAGGGAGGGGAACTCCCTGAACTGCCTTTGATTGGCAGTTTAGTCAGCCATCTTTGATCTTCCCTTTTCATATGTCCACAGTCTGTGTCCTGAAACGAGGTCAGGCAGCCATCTTTGATTACCTCTTTTTCACAGACACACACAAGGTGCCTTTTCAATGTCTTTTGTCTTCTGCCAAGAGGTCTGACGGCCATTTTGATCCCTGGATTTTAAAGGTATATTACCCAGGTATTCTTTAATCAAAATTCAATCTTTGGAACTGTAGGAAATTTTGAAATTATTGCGAAATCCTCACGGGAGGAAGAGTTATCGAAGCTCAGAGAGAACAGAGTGCTCGTAAAAACTGACAAAAAAATGAATGAGCTACCCCAATTGTGGTAGTGCCCAAAGCAGACAAAACTGTATGCTTGTGTGGTCACTACAAAGTTACTATCAACAAAGCAGTTGACGATGAGCAGTACCCATTACCTACATCGCAAGATTTGTATGCAGCACGCTCTGGGTCAAAGGTTTTCTCCAAGTTTGACCTGTCGCCCACTTACGCTCAGTTGAATATTGACAAAGAGAGTCAACAGTATCTCACCATCAACACACACAAGGGACTGTACTCATACACCAATCTGCCGTATGGTGTAAAATCCTTCTCCAAAATTTTCCAGGCTACAAAGGATAAGATTTTGAAATGAATTCCAAATTACTTATGCAATCAAGATGATGTGCTAATCGCAACAAGTAGTGAGGAAGAAAATCTAGAAGTGTTAGATTTAGTGCTTCAAAGGTTGAATTCCCACAATGTCAAAATGAAAAGGAGCAAATGTGCTTTTGTGCAGCCCAAGGTTGTGTACCTTGGTCTGAAAGTTGCTGCAAATGGCTTGCAACCAGTGGAGGAAAAGGTTAATGCTGTCATCAATGCTCCAAAGCCACAGAACATGTCTGAGTTAAGACCTTTCCTTAGTACTATGCACGTTTCTTACCTGAGTTGGTGACCATGTTAGCTCCATTGCATGAGCTCCTCAAGAAGGATGTCCAGTGGAAGTGGACAAAAGTGCAACAGGAAGCTTACGACGCTTGTAAGGGAAGTCGCTCTAGCGATGCTCTACTTGTGCACTACGACACAGGGTGTGAACTTAAGTTAGCGTGTGTTGCTTCTAGCTATGGTGTGAGAGCTGTCAGAAGCCACATAATGGATGATGGCCAAGAGAAACCAATTGCCTTCACATCGCGAACCTTCACAAAGAGTGAAAGAAACTATGCGTAAATTGAAAAGGAAACACTCACCATAGTGTTTGGAATCAAGAACTTCCAACAGTTTCTGATCAGCAGAAAATTTACCCTGATAGCCGATCACAAACTGCTCCTAGCAATATTGGGGCCCAAGTCTGCCATCCCTGCAATGGCCGCATCAAGAATGCATCGTTGGGCAGTGTTGTTGTCACAATATGACTACAAGATTGAATATCGCACTTCAAAGCAAAACGCAATTGCAGATGCCTTGTCCAGGTTGCCACATGAAGACTCATGTGTTGGGAGTGAAGGTGAGATTTTCACACTAGGTGCAGTTGACAAAGAATTTCCCGTGAATGCAACTGCGATTGCAGATGTGTCTCAAAAGGACTCAGTACTGAAAAAAGTGTATGAAAACACCTTGAATGGATGGACTGATCAGTGTATGGACACAGAGTTGAAACCATTCCATACCTGTCGTACTGAATTGTCTTGTGAGCAAGGTTGTATCAAGTGGGGAAATAGAGTGGTGGTACCTATTACTTTGAGTTCAGAACCAAATCAAAACAGGCCAAAAATTGTTTCAAAACCAAAACTTTTTGTAAGGAGATCAGGAAGGCTCTGCAAACCCGTTATTAAACTGGATTTGTAGATAATTTGTAACATTTGTAGTTGATATAAAAGAAAAAAAGCCAGGAGTTTTTGTTATGTGGTACATGTAATGCTGGGAAAGGTAGGACCATAGTTTTGTTCTATTTGAGAGAGGAATACATTCATTTTTTTGAGGGGAAAGCAGTGTAATGTATTATCACATGGTTTGTCACATGGTTTAGTATGAGCAAGCTCAGTTCGCTCTGGCCAAGTAAACAAGTACCTTGACTAGCAACTCATCATGTCTCTGTCCTTCATTTGTTCTACCCACATATATTACACCCATGGTGCAGGCCACCATCGACTGCACACACATGGCTTTGTGGGCACCATATATATATGCTGAGTTGGACTGCAACCGCAAAGAGAACCACTTGCGGTATGAGCAGTTGGTGTGTGACCATGCTCGGTACATCATGATGGTAAATGCCCAGTATCCTGGCAGAAGTCATGATGCTTTTATTCTGCGCCAGTCCACCGTTCACTCAGTCTTTGAGCCACCAAAACAAACCAGAGGGTGGCTACTGGGCAACAAGGGCTATCCCTTGACCACCTGGCTCATGACTCCGCTTCGCAACCCAACCATACGTGGGCAGCATGCTTACAACGAGAGCCATGCTGCCACATGAAACATCATTGAAGCCCTTAAACATTGCTTCCACTGCCTGGACTGCTCGAGAGGAACATAGCCCTGCAGTACTCACCAGAACATGTGTCCCAATTCATCATGGTCTGCTGTATCCTTCACAACCTGGCCATCATGAGGGCAAAGCCCTTGCCACCAGTGTTACAGCTACCAGCTCAGGAGCAGGAGGAGAAGGAAGAGGAGTAGGTGGAAGAGGAAGAGGCGGAAGGAAAGAGGCAATCCAGACAGCCCCTTTCTGGCCAGGATATCTGGGATTGAATCATTCGTCTGTGGTACGATTGAACGCAACCCCTATTCCCCATTCAATATTAGTCCCACACCTTACCTTCCCTCTGTTACAGACCATCATAGGGCCATCTTGGCCACAATGCTGAAATAAAAGCCACCAAAAAGCAAACGTTCCAATCAAACTTTATCCATATATCCATGCAATATTACATTAAAAATTTAACTAATCAGCCTTGTGCATTCCCTTAGTGACTCTCTTCTGTGTGCTTTTGCCTATTCTAGTGCTCCTACACAGTTCTACCCAAGTAGCTGCAGCATGGCTGGTGGAAGGCTGCTGCTTTTCAGTGGGGGAGACTGCAGAAGGCCTTGCAGGATGACCTCGAGGAGCTATGGGCCTAGTAGGCCAGGCTTCAGACTGCACCATCTCGGCATGGGCGGTAGCCGCCTCGGCTGGCTGGCTGACAGGCAACAGCAGGAGCACTGGCGGATTAGCCGTGGTGGGAGGACGAATGCTATCACCGTGAGAGAGGACAGCAGGGTTTGCCTCCACAGATCCATTGCCACTTTCCCGGGATAGCCCCTCTGCAATCCTAGTAATCTGCTGGAGTACAGACTGCTGGACTGCTGTGACAACCTGCAAGGCCCTTTCCACACTGGTAAACCCAGACATGATGGCAGTAACTTGTGCTTGCATGACTTCAGTGCGAGCTTCCATTGCAGCACTCAGACTTTGGTTAGCTTGTGCTTGTGCTGCAATGGAAGATGAGACATCGGCCATCAGGCGCTGCAAGATGTGTTAATGGATCAGCCCATCCCTTTCACACTGGAAAGCATGGGCTCCAAGCGCTTCCCAAAGCCCTATGCAAGGTTGGAGCTGGACTCCTCCTTGCTCCTTGACATTGCATTCAGGCTTTCTGGCAGGCCTGCCAATGCACCAAGCATGTCATTGTGCATATCCATCAGCGTTCTTCTGTAGGCCGCCCCATCGAGGTCTTCATTTGAGTTCTATGCAGTAGAACTCTTGTGCGACCTCGCCCTCTGGTGAGCTGGCACCTGAGCTACCTGTTCCCCCTGCCCTGGCTGCAGGCCCAGTGTCTCACCACGTGCAGATACCGCATAACACAGTCTATATAGCTAGTGGAGTGTCAGTATCTGAGCTGGTGAGTGGGAGCGTGCAATTGAGTGATGGTGTTTGTTCTTCTTCTGGACTCTCCTCTCCCTCTTGTTTATCGAGCACTGGCTGGACAGGCTACAATTCTTGGGTGTCTGAAATGAGAAAGGCACAAGGGTAGGGTTGTTACGGGTGTGGTAGTGGACCCAAATGCAGACCGACAGCTAGAGACCTGAGATGGAGTAAAACTCAAAAGATGCTTTACTAGAAGGCTCTTCAAATACAGGACGTACAGAGAATGCTTCAAACAAAAGATCAAAGTAACAATTCAAAGAAACAAAAACGAGTATACCAAACACAGGACAAGGACTATAAACTAACCTGTGACTTGCAGGCATGAGAACTGAAGACTGAGTGACTGGGGTTGGAAATAGTCAGCTTAAATAACAGGCCTGATTATTCTGATGAGACAATTACTCTAATGAGACACAGGTGAGGAGAGAGGTACAGAGACATGGCAGCAGTGTACTGAGGCATCCTAAACCGCCCTCTGGTGGCCAGCAGAGGAACGTGTAGCTGGGACCCTGACAGTAGCCCCCCCCCCACCTAGGAACGGCACCTGACGTACCCACAGTAGCCTCTGGCTGGCGCCGGTGGAACTCCCGGATAAGCCCAGGATCCAGGATGTCCCGAGCCGGAACCCAGGAGCGCTCCTCGGGGCTGTAACCCTCCCAGTCCACCAAATACTGGAGTCCCCCGTGGACCCTGCGGGAGCGAAGGAGATGGCGGACAGTGTAGGTGGGCTGGCCCCCTACTAGTCGAGGGGCTGGAGGTGGTCTGGTGGCTGGAGATAGGGGACTGGTCCGCACAGGTTTGAGACGGGAGACATGGAAGGATGGCTGGATCCTCATGGATCGATGCAACAGGAGACGGTAGGTAACTGGGTTTATCTTCTGGAGTATCTTGAATGGACCGACGAAGCGAGGAGCCAGTTTGCAGGAATCGACCCGCAGGGGAAGGTCCCGGGTGGAGAGCCACACCATCTGCCTGGGCCAGAGCAAAGGGGCAGGATTGTGTCGTCGGTTGGCCTGGATCTTCTGTCGACGTGATGCCAGTTGCAGTGCAGAACGGGCCTTTCTCCAGGTCCTCCGGCAGCGCCGGACGAACGACTCCGCCGACGGTACCCCCACCTCAGGCTCCTGCTCGGGGAACAATGGTGGTCGGTAACCGAACTGACACTCGAACGGTGACATCCCAATAGAGGAGTTCTGTAATGTGTTGTGAGCATATTCTGCCCAAATGAGGTGTTTGCTCCAAGTAGAGGGGTTGGAGGAGGCGAGGCAACGCAGAGTCGTCTCCAGGTCCTGATTCACCCTCTCGGTCTGCCCATTGGACTGGGGATGATAACCCGAGGAGGGGCTGACCGCCGCACCCAGGAGACGACAGAAAGCCTTCCAGAACCGGGAGGTGAACTGGAGACCACGGTCTGACACTATGTCTAGGGGGAGGCCGTGTAGGCGGAAGACGTGCTGCGCCATGAGTTCCGCGGTTTCTCGGGCGGAAGGGAGCCTGGGCAGGGGGACGAAGTGGCAGGCTTTGGAGAACCGGTCGACAACAACTAGGATGGCAGTGTTACCCTGGGACGGTGGCAGACCGGTGACAAAGTCCAGGGAAAGGTGGGACCAAGGACGGTTCGGAATGGGGAGTGGGTGAAGGAGGCCATGTGGTCGTGTCCTGGGGTTCTTCTGCTGGGCACAGGTGCTGCAAGCTAAGACAAATGACCGGACATCCCTCTCGATTGACGGCCACCAGAATCTCCTGCGGATAAACTCGAGCGTCCGGGCGACCCCTGGATGCCCAGTCAGCTGGGACGAATGCCCCCACTGCAGGACTTGGGATCGGACTGTCGTGGGAACAAACAGTCAATTCGGGGGTCCACCGCCTGGATCGGCCTCCCGCCGTTGTGCTTCTCGAACGGTGGTGTTGATGCCCCAGCAAGCCGGAGCCAAAATCCTGGAGCTCGGAAGGATGGGTGTCAGGGTTTTGCTTATGTCCGGGGGGTCGAATTGTCGGGAGAGCGCGTCAGCTTTCAGGTTTCTGGACCCGGGGCGGTAAGAGAGGATGAAGTTGAACCGAGTGAAGAAGAGCGCCCACCGGGCCTGGCGAGAATTGAGGCGTTTGGTGTCCTGGATGTAGGCGAGGTTCTTGTGGTCGGTCCAGACCATGAATGGGTGTTTGGCCCCCTCTAGCCAGTGCCTCCATTCCTCCAATGCCAACTTGACAGCAAGCAGTTCTCTGGTCCCGATGTCATAGTTGCGCTCAGCAGGCAAGAGCTGCCTGGAGAAGAAGGCGCACGGGTGGAGTTTCTGGTCTGTGACGGAACGTTTGGACAGGACGGCCCCCACGCCAATGTCAGAGGCATCCACCTCGACCATGAAGGGGAGAGAGGCATCGGGGAGGACCAGAACGGGAGCCGTGGTGAAGCGCCGGTGGAGTTCTTTGAATGCTTTCTCCTCCACGGGTGACCAGTGAAAACGGGTGGATGTTGTCTTGTTTAAAGCCGAGAGGGGTGCCGCTATGGAGCTGAAGTTTCTGATGAACCTTCTGTAGAAGTTGGCGAAGCCGAGGAAGCGTTGGACCTGTTTGACTGAAGTGGGTGTTGGCTACTCCCGGACGGCCTGGGCCTTGTCTGGGTCCATCTGGATGCTGCCGTTGGTGATGACGAAGCCCAGGAAGGAGACAGTGGGGACATGGAACTCACATTTTTCGAGTTTGACGTACAGGTGGTTTTTAAGAAGCTGGTGCAGTACCTCTTGGATGTGCTGAACATGTTCTTGGGGGGAGCTCGAAAAGATGAGAATGTCGTCGAGGTAGACAAAGACGAACCGGTTAAGCAGATCATGGAGAACGTCGTTAATCAGGGCTTGCAAGACCGCGGGTGCGTTGGCCAGACCGAATGGCATTACTAAGTACTCATAATGGCCAGTAGGGGTGTTGAAAGCTGTTTTCCACTCGTCTCCCTCCCTTATGCGGACCAGATTGTAGGCATTGCGAAGATCCAGCTTGGTAAAGGTCGTGGCCCCCTGCAGGAGCTCGAACACCGTGGACATAAGAGGAAGGGGGTAGCGGTTCTTCACTGTGATCCGGTTGAGGCCGCGGTAATCAATGCATGGGCGGAGACCCCCATCCTTTTTTCCCACAAAGAAGAAGCCTGCCCCGGCAGGAGAGGTGGAAGGACGGATAGCACCAGTGGCGAGGGCATCACGGATATACTCCTCCATGGCAGCGGTCTCGGGAGCGGAGAGAGAAAAGAGGCGACCCCGAGGAGGACAAGTGCCGGGTAGCAGGTCGATGGCACAGTCATACGGGCGGTGAGGAGGAAGGGAGATGGCCCGTCTCTTACTGAAGACCTCCATAAGGTCGGTATAGGCAGGTGGAACTCGAGAAGGATCGGGGGAAACTGAAAGCTCGGGAGACTCGAGAAGTGGCACCGAGAACAGGCAGGTGGCATGGCAGGTAGGACCCCATTCAATGAGCGCCCTGGTAAACCAGTTGATATGTGGATTATGGAGAGCCAACCAGGGAAAGCCCAGGACCAGAGGAAACTCGGGAGAATGAATGAGGTGGAACTGCATTGCCTCTTGGTGGTGCTTCTCCACACATAGCCGCAGGGGGCGGTAATTCGGCAGACGTTACCAGAGCCAAGGGGTCTACCATCAAGGGCAGTAATTGTAAGAGGATGGTCGAGGTCGACCGTCAGGATCTTGAGCTGTCTAGCGAAGTTGATATCCATGAAATTCCCTACCATTCCGGAATCCACGAAAGCACAGAGGGTGTGTTGCTGATTACTCCAGGAGAGAAAAGAGTAGAGACGGACACCGGAAGAAGCGGATTCGGGAGTGGTGTTTTGACTCGTCACAGTTCTCCCGCTCCTGGACGAGTCCTGGCTTTTCCCGCCAACTCGGGACAGGAATCGCGGAAGTGACCAAATCCCCTGCAGTAAAGGCAGCGACTCTCGCACATTCGTCGCTCTCATTCAGATTGGGAGAGTCGAGTTCTGCCCAGCTGCATGGGCTCCTCTGCGGCGGTAGGTGGCGTTGGGCTCGGGGGTGCGAGGAACGGACGGCGGCGTTCTCTTTGCTGCCCGCGGAGTCGATTGTCAATCTGAATGGCCACATCGATAAGAGCCTCGAGATCATTGGTTGATCTGCAAGAGGCCAGTTCATCTTTGACCTCCTCCGAAAGTCCGTGAAAAAAAGTGGCGATGAGTGCCTCCGTATTCCAAAGACTTTCAGTGGCGAGAGTACGGAATTCTATGGTGTAGTCCGATACACTATGATTCCCCTGATGGAGATGGAGTAGTCTATTGGCCGCCTCTCACCCGCTAACTGGATGGTCGAAGACTCGCCTCATTGCCTCGGTGAACATCCGACAGTTGGAGCAGGCAGGGGTTTGTCGCTCCCACATGGCCGTGGCCCAAGCGAGGGCTCTCCCGGTGAGCAGGGAGATGATGTAGGCGACCTTAAAGCGATCGGAGGGGAATCTGGAAGGCTGGAGCTCGAATGCCAGGGAACACTGTATGAGGAAGCCACAACACTTGCCCGGGTGACCGCCGTATCGTTCGGGAGCTGGAAGGTCTGGATCCTTGTCTTGTTGAGGATTAGAGGCTGGAGGTTGTGCGGAACCCGACTGCTGGCCGTGTCCGACAGCCTCGGTTAGGGAATGCAGGCTGTCACGAATCTCCCGCAGCAGTTGGTCATGCCTCCCGACCGTGGCTCCCTGGCTCATCAGGGCAGAGCGCAGTTGATTAATCTCCTCCCTTGGTTGGCTGGTTTCTGCTGGGTCCATGTTGATGACTCAGTCTTGCTGTTACGGGTGTGGTAGTGGACCCAAATGCAGACAGACAGCCAGAGACCTGAGATGGAGTAAAACTCAAAAGATGCTTTACTAGAAGGCTCTTCAAATACAGGACGTACAGAGAATACTTCAAACAAAAGATCAAAGTAACAATTCAAAGAAACAAAAGGGAGTATACCAAACGCAGGACAAGAACTATAAACTAACCTGTGACTTGCAGGCATGAGAACTCAAGACTGAGTGGCTGGGGCTGGAAATGGTCAGCTTAAATAACAGGCCTGATTATTCTGATGAGACAATCACTCTAATGAGACACAGGTGAGGAGAGAGGTACAGAGACATGGCAGCAGTGTACTGAGGCATCCTAAACCGCCCTCTGGCGGCCAGCAGAGGAACGTGTAGCTGGGACCCTGACAAGGGTTGTGCTGAAGGGAGGGGGGAAAGCATTAGCTGCATGCTTACACCAGGTGCCGATTGTAAATCAGAACAGATTGTGGGACGAGGGGGTGTTGTTTCAAACAATCTTCTGTTGTTCACTTGAATAGTAACAAATTCAGTCATATGCTTATAATCACGTTATATTTTCTACTTTAACATAAAAATGATTTAAAAGTGGAGTATAATTTCTTCAGAGTATAACGCAATTTACAAATGGAGTTTTGTCAGCAGATTTGAACGTAGGCACGCGCTCATCCTTGTACGTTTCTCTCTTCTAAAACTTAACACAAAAGCTTCTTTTTTATACACTGTTTTTCTCCTTATCAAATTGGAACTGGCATTGCCTTATATGGTAGTCTCTGGTCAATGTACAGTACTTCAGTCGATTCTTACGCTCACCAGTTTCCATTTCTCTACAACATACCTTGGTCCACTCCTCAATCACCCCCAACACCCATTCCCCTTCCCACATCACCTTCCCGTGCAAGTGCAGGAGATGCAACACCTGCCCTTTTACCTCCTCCCTCCCCACTGTCCAGGGCCCCAAACACTCCTTCCAGGTGAAACAGCGATTTACTTGTACTTCTTGCAATTTAGTATACTGTATTCACTGATCACGATGTGGTCTCCTCTACATTGGGGAGACCAAACACAGATTGGGTGACTGCTTTGCGGAACACCTCTGTTCAGTCTGTAAGCGTGACCCCGAGCTTTTGGTCGCCTGTCACTTTAATTCTCTGCTCCACTCCCACTCTGACCTCAACCTCTTACACTGTTCCAACGAAGCTCAACGTAAGCTCGGGGAACAGCACCTCATCTTTCAATTAGGCACTTTACAGCCTTCTGGACTCAACATCGAGTTCAACAATTTCAGACCATAACCTTGGCCACTATTTGTTCATATGTCAGCTGTTGATGATTCTGCCATTCCCATTTACACATCTTCTAGACTCATCTTTTGTTTCTTTACTTGTCCCATTACCATCTCCTTTTGTTTTATACTATCATACCTTTTGTCATTTAATTACTCCTGCCTTCTACCCTATCACAGACCTTCCTTTTTGTTCTTTCCTCCCCTCCCCCCTTTCCCTGCCCCTGCACTTGCTTAAAATCTGTTACATCTCTAATTTTTTCCAGTTCTGGTGAAAGGTCATTGACATGAAACATTGACTCTGTTTCTCTCTCCACAGATGCTGCCTGACCGGCTGAGTATTTCCAGCATTTTCTGTTTTTATTTCAAATTCTATAGATTATGGAACAGTTCCTGCAGATTGGAGGGTGGCAAATGTAACCTCACTATTTAAAAAAGAGGGAGAGAGAAAACAGGGAACTACAGACCGGTTAGCCTAACATCAGTAGTAGGGAAAATGCTAGAGTCTATTATAAAGGATATGATAACAGGGCACTTAGAAAATATCAACAGGATTAGACAAAGTCAACATGGATTTATGAAAGGGAAATCGTGTTTGACAAACCTACTGGAGGTTTTTGGGGATGTAACTGGTAGAATAGATAAGGGAGAACCAGTGGATGTGGTGTATTTGGATTTTCAGAAGGCCTTTGATAAAATTCCACATAAGAGGTTAGTGTGCAAAATTAAAGTACATGGGATTGGGGGTAATATACTGGCATGGATTGAAAATTGGTTAACAGACAGGAAACAGAGAGTAGTAATAAATGGGTCTTTTTCAGGGTGGCAGGCGGTGACTAATGGGGTACTGCATGGATCAGTGCTTGGGCCCCAGCTATTCACAATATATATCAATGATTTGGATGAGGGAATCAAATGTAATATTTCCAAGTTTGCTGACGACACAAAACTAGGTGGGATTGTAAGTTGTGAGGAGGATGCAAAGAGGCTTCAAGGCGATTTAGACAAGTTGAGTGAGTGGGCAAATACATGGCAGATGCAGTATAACGTAGAAAAATGTGAAGTTATCCACTTCAGTAGGAAAAACAGAAAGGCAGAGTATTATTTAAATGGTGATAGATTGGGAGATGTTGATGTACAGAGGGACTTGGGTGTCCTTGTACACCAGTCACTGAAAGCAAACATGCAGATGCAGCAAGCAGTTAGGAAGGCAAATGGTATGTTGGCCTTCATTGCAAGAGGATCTGAGCACAGGAGCAAGGATGTCTTACAACAGTTATACAGGGCCTTGGTGAGACCACACCTGGAGCACTGTGTGCAGTTTTGGTCTCCTTACCTAAGAAAGGATATACTTGCCATAGAGGGAATGCAGAGAAGGTTCACCAGACTGATACCTGGGATGGCAGGACTGTCGTATGAGGAGAGATTGGGTTGACTAGGCCTGTATTCTCTAGAGTTTAGAAGAACGAGAAGGGATCTCATTGAAATGTATAACATTCTGACAGGGCTAGACAGACTGGATGCAGGGAGCATGTTTCCTCTGGCTTGGGGGTCTAGAACAAGGGGTCACTGTCTCAGGATATGGGATAGGACATTTAGGACTGAGATGAGGAGCAATTTCTTCACTCAGAGGGTGGTGAACCTGTGGAATTCTCCACCACAGAAGGCTGTGGAGGCCAAGTCACTGAATATAGTTACGAAGGAGATAGATAGATTTCTAGACACAAAAGGCATCAAGGGGTATGGGGAGAGAGCGGGAATATGGTATTGAGATAGAGGATCAGCCATGATCATATTGAATGGCAGAGATGGCTCGAAGGGCCGAATGGCCTACTCCTGTTCCTATTTTTCTATGTTCTATTTCCAGCATCCGCAGTATTTTGCCTTTGTAATGTAAGGTATGAGTCGTGTTTGGTAGAGATTGTTGGTTGGTGTGAGTTGGGGGTGTGGTGCATTGAGCAGTGTGTGAGGCTAGTGGTGCAGATGGTGAGATATGAATTCACTGACCTTGACCACGTGTGTGAGGTCTTTAAACTTTTTCCTGCACTGAGTCCAGGTTGTCGGGGCTACACTGCTGGCATTGACCACATTGGCTATCTGCTCCGACTGCACTCACTTACCAGCATGAAAATATCTTAGACAATCTATTAGGAAATGATTGCTCAATACCGTGTGTTTGCTGTTTATCCTTCTCCTAAGTGCATTGTTTATTTATAATGATTATTAATGGTGACTCAAATCAGTATCATACATTTTGCTACGGATAATATTGCAGATGAACATAATACTACAGATGAACAGATACACCAATAGAACACATTAGCCTAGATTTTTTGATTGGTAACATTTAAATCTTGACATTAATAGTTGGAAATCTAGGCAGAGATCAAAAACACAGGGAGCACAAAATTTGGATCAGTATTGCCCTTTTTTGGGTGCTACGAATGCCCTTAGAGGTCCAAAATAGCGTCCGGGTGCGCGCACACTTCTGGTGCGAGTCAGGCCGAACGCCATATTAGTGAGGGCATTATCGCCTGCGCAGTGAGCTACCACCAGAAGTATGCAGAATAGGCAGATCTTAACGTCAATCGGCGTGTAATGCTGATTTGACGCCAGCGCTGCCATTTTGGAGCTCAACACTCCTGCTAACGCCCTTTCTTAAGCTCGCACAGCTGAACACACATTCAGTAGCAGGAAGGAGCCCCCACCACCATCAGGTTAGTTGTGAATGATTTCTACTGGCTGTTGCTACAATTGTACAAGTGCTTGGTGCTTTCTAGAGTTCTTTAAAGTTGCTAAAGTCTACAGTGGAGTGGCAGGTGCTGAAGGACTTTGTACTGATGCCAAGGCTTCTTCACAAACCATTTGCTCCCAGACATGGGTGCAGTAGTAGGCATTCCCCTTGGAATACAGCATGACTGGGAGAATGAGCAGAGATGACACAGATCAGGGCAAGCTGCTAGAAGAGGAAGGAGGGGGGAGAAGGGTTCCCAGCAGAAGGCCATATCCACCTAGTGTAAGGGGTTTTCCTCGAGAGGTTTCCCTGAGGTTTCTCTCTCTAGAGGCCTCTCTCTCTTGCACAGTAAACCTTGAGTGGTTCGACCCACTCGCCCCTTAGATTCTGTACTCTGGACTTAGGCGCAGGAACTACAATGTAGAGAAAACTCGTGTAGACCAAGTTTGATGAAACAAAATGAAATTTTATTGCATGAGGAAAAATATCAAATCAAATGCAAGCAGATGAGAGAGTACATGGGAGGGAAAAACACACAAACAAATCATAATGACACAGTACTAACTAAAGCAAATACAGGCATCTTATACTCTACAAAGATCATTATGAAATAAGGAAACACATGGAACATCGAGGGACAACAACTCATGTTAATTGTACCCTTAAATCCACCCCCTTATTAAACCTATCTAGATCTGATTGTGAAGGGCCAGAAACATGCTCACCAATCCCACTAGGAAGTGCAAGGTTTTGAAATCGAGCCTGTGTTTGGTCCTTTCAGGCGTCTCGTCTCCACGTGAATCGTGGAGCCCCTGCGAGCTGCGCCACACCTCTCTCCTGAGGTGGGGGTCGGGGGCGGCTGGACACCGGTGGGCCTGGATTTCGGCGGGGTCGAGGATCGTCGGCTCGACCCTGGTTAGAGGAGCCTTGGGCTGGCTCCCATCGCTTCTTCAGGTTCCTTTCCTCTCGTCTCCCGAGCCGGGGTGGCTGGAAGGTTTCTTCGCTTGGGACCTTTATTTTTTTGTCTCTTCTCCCAAGTTGGGTTGATGGCCTCTCATTCCGGCAACGGCCCGGGGATGGTCGATGATCTCCCGATGTGCTTCCCTGGGGCGGAACGCCGGTTTCGAGACGTCCTTCTCGATGTTGGCTTTCTTCTTCCTCCTGCGATTGACTACTTCTTCTTCTGGGTGTCCGGATTCAAGCTGCGTGTTTCCAGCTCTCCAACCCGGCATGTTTGACTGCCCCGAGAGCTTGCTGCTGTGTCGAGTGTATGTCCCAGCTCAAGCTTGCTCCAACTGCCGAAAAGTCTCTCCAGATATACCTTTCTTCCAGAGGCTTCACTTCCCGCCCAAAATCAGGTTAGTCTTTGTTTTAATTTTGGCAGGCTGCGAGCACAGTGGGGTAGCCATTTTATTTTAAAATGTCTTAAACGGCTGGTAACAGGCCCATCTCTGGTTTGAAATTACCTCCATTGTTTTTAATGGCCTGCTGATCTCGTTATCCAGTCCTGGGTGCTGTTCTCATGAATATGAAATTGTCCCCTTTTGTCTGGGGCAACATTTTGATGGCCTCTGTCTCCAGGCCGATCTTGACTAGATCTGCATCTAATCCATATGCATACCTATGGGTCTGGTTTCGTTCTCTCAGGAACGGCTTCCAGAACTTACTGTGTGTTGAATCCACAAATCTGTCTGAAGTTGCGCAGGAACCATTTTAAAGTGTACCAATAAGCTGGTCACAAGGTATGGTGGCCATTTTGTATGCCCCTTTTTCTGGGCTTCTTTTAAAACAGTCTTTAAAATCACGGCCTCTTCTGCCATTTGACCCTTATTAATATAAAATCCAATTTTGCGAATGCTACACTAGGGTGTTCAGGAAAAATTTTCCGACCTGAACCCCAGTGAGGAACAGTGTGTGAGGATGTCCTTACTGAGCCACAACTGCAACCTCACAGCAGGACGAGGATCGCAGTGCCAGTGGCTTTGAAGGTGACTGTTGTAATGTATATACCTTTAAGGGGGGAACTACTTTTTATAGCTCATGTATACTGCAGTACCGGCAGTAACCACACCTGTATATAGCACTGAGTAGTAATCTGTACAGTTCAGTTCCAGAGTGAGCCACGTTGAGTAAACACCTGTTGTACCATTCTCCTGCAGTCTGTGTCTTACTACTGACGGACACAACATTGGCGACGAGGCAAATTTGATCCTACCTGCAACTCTGCATCACCTCCCAGGGATTCGTTCCTGGAGACCAGTAGATTGGAGGTCAAGGCCAGAGACACGGGCGTCGACCACGGGCAACCGCCCAGTCATCCAGCAGAGACTCGAGAATTGTGGGGGAGGCTGTTGAGAGCCAGGCTTGGCTTTCCAGTCGCGGTGGTCCAGCGAAACGGGCTGGCAACAGGTAGTGTGCAGACCCTTCCCGGACAGCGGCGGGCTAGAGCCCAACCGAGCGGCACAGCAAAGGGCCGAGCAGCGTCAACGGGGGAGAGAGAGAGAGGGCAGAGCGCACAGGGTGCAGCCGGTGTTCAGGGGCCGAGCAGCGTCGAGGAGAGGGAGAGAGAGATGCGCAGAAACCCACGAGGTGCCGCCATTGCCACAAGGACCGCCGAGAGCGGCGTTGGCAGCAGCGCAGGAGAAGCGCGCGAAACCTACAGGGTGCCGCCATTGCCACGAGGACCGCCGAGAGTGGCGTTGGCAGCAGCGGGGGAGGAAGGAAAGCACGGGAGATGCCATTTTAAGCCATTTTAAACCACACCCAAAATGCCGAAGAGTGGCAATATCACCGCATTTGACAATGAAGTCGAAGATTGGACTACATATGTCGAACGAATAGAGGTATACTGCAAGGCAAATGAGGTGTCAGATGACAAGAAAGCGCCGGTATTGTTAAATTTAATGGGTGCAAAAACGTATGGCTTATTACGAAATCTAGTAACGCCAGCGAAGCCAGTGGAAAAGAGTTTTGTAGACAAAGTGACGATACTACAGGAACGTTTACACCCCACACCGCTGCTGATAGCAGAAAGATTCAAGTTTCACAAACGGAACCAGCATAAGGATGAAAGCAATGCTGAATATTTAACAAAACTGCACAAACTATCGAAACACTGCCAGTTTGGAACGGGACTGGCAGATACCTTAAGGGATAAGTTTGTGTGTGGGCTTCAAAGTGAAGGAACCCAGAAACGGCTTTTATCTGAAAAGGACCTTACGCTGGACAAGGCTTTCATATGAAGCAGCAGCACGGGGCGCTGCAGAGATACAACAGAGACTGCAAGAATATGGCACAAACGAAATGTCATGCAGAACAGAGAAGTGCTATCGCTGCGGCAGAACAACACACGACCACAATGATTGCTGGTTCAAAGACAAAGTGTGCAGACAGTGTGGAAAAGTAGGACACATAGCACGAGTCTGCAGGTCGGGAAAGAAAACCAGCAATAAGAAATCTCCAAAAGAAAAGTACAAGAAGGTACATAAGCTGACGGAGAACAGTTCAGACGAACAAAAGAGTGATACCGACTCCGAAAGCAGGGAGCTGAGTTGTCTGAAACTACATAATGTGATCAAAACGGAGGATCACCAAAACATTTGGGTCACTCTCAAGATAGCAGGAGTCCAGGTAAAAATGGAATTGGACACAGGATCAGCCCTAGCAGTCATAAACCAACGGGACTACGAGCGGCTATTCTCACACATACCCTTGAGAGACACAAAAATTATTTTGAAGACGTACACGGGGCAAAAAGTCTACCCCAAAGGAAAAATAAGGGTGACAGTTATATATAACGGTAAGGAAACACCAAAACTAGACCTGTATGTATTGCAAGATGGAGGACCACCATTACTGGGACGTGAATGGATCCGGAAAATACAGCTGGATTGGCATTCCATACAAGCACTGACTGTGGCTGACAAAAAGGATGACGACGTCACAGCTGGGCGACTGTCAAAGATCCTAACCGACGCGCAAGAAGTGTTCCAGCAAGGACTCGGAACACTAAAAGGCATGACAGCAACAATTAAAATCGAAGAAAACACAAGCCCAAAATTGTTTAAGGCCAGACCGGTACCTTATGTGATCCGCCCAGCCGTCGAAGCAGAGCTGGAGAGTTTGGAGCATTCAGGAGTACTGTCCAAGGTAGACTGGAGCGAGTGGGCTACACCCATCGTCCCTGTGATGAAAAAGTCGTTGAGCAGCACGCCTGGGGAACCAAGGAAGGTTTGCATCTGTGGGGACTTTAAGGTAACAGTGAACCCAGTCCTTCACACCGTGCAATATCCACTTCCACGGATTGAAGATATTTTCGCCTCGCTATCTGGAGGGAAATGCTTCACTAAGATTGATCTGGCCCAGGCGTATCTGCAAATGGAAGTAGAAGAAGCATCAAAAAAATACCTCACAATCAACACCCATAAAGGTCTCTACCAATACAACTGGCTGGTATTCGGGGTAGCATCAGCTCCGGCTATTTGGCAAAGGGCAATGGAACAAGTCCAGGGACCCAGTGATATTTGGACGACATCCTGGTCACGGGCGAAAATGACAGTGATCACCTTGCCAACCTGGAGCAGGTGCTCACTAGATTGAAGGAATATGGACTCCGAGCTAACCGCCCGAAATGCGAGTTTTTTAAAAAACAGATCTCGTATTGTGGCCACGTTATCGATAAAGATGGGTTACATAAGTCCCCAGAAAAGATTGAGGCAGTAGTCAAGGCTCCAGCACCGGAAAACGTGTCACAACTGAGGTCATTCCTCGGGCTGGTAAACTACTACCATAAGTTCTTGCCAAATTTGTCTACAATACTTCACCCACTGAACACCCTACTGCAAACTGGAGTGCCATGGAAGTGGAGTGACAAATGTAAACGAGCTTGCCAGAACAGATTTGCTCCGATAACGGACCACAGTTTGTGTCCGAAGAGTTCCGGAGGTTTATAAAGAAGAATGGGGTAAGGCATTACACATCCGCCCCGTATCATCCAGCCACAAATGGATTGGCTGAGAGGTTCGTACAAACCTTTAAGAAGGCAATAAAGGCTATGTACAATGACAACATTCCGCTGCAGCATAAGGTGGACAATTTCCTGTTCGCCTACCGGAATGCGACACATGCAGTCACCAACCAGGCCCCGGCCATGATGTTCTTTAACCGAAGGTTAAGATCTCTCCTGGATTTGCTCAGGCCAAACGTACGAAGAGATGTTGAGAGTAAGCAATTCCAGCACATCCATGAGAAGCCAACAAGGAGCTTCAATGTAGGGCAACCAGTCTTGGCCCGCGACTACCGAACAGAAAAATGGCAGCCAGGAACGATATGCACACGGCAGGGCCCACTAATGTACACAGTGGACGTTGGGGAGAACATCGTGAGACGCCATGCTGACCAGATCCTAGTGTCACAGGAACAAGTCAACCCCATGTCTCGCCCATACGTACCTGGTGAGGAAACCGACGTACAGGTCGCATCTACCCCAGAAACAGTAGCATCGGAAGCTGGTGACCCAACCGACGACAGGGTGCCAGAATCGCCGCCGCACCAAGAGCGAGACACTCGGGAAAGGCGCTATCCAGAAAGGATCAGGAAGCCTCCCCAAAGACTGAATATATGAATGGACTATTTTCAGCTCACGTTGTATGTTAAAAGTGTTAATTGTAATTAGTTTGATATTTAATTGATAAATGAGTGTTATGGTACTGTTAATCTAAAAGGGGAGGAATTGTAATGTATATACCTTTAAGGGGGGAACTACTTTTTACAGCTCATGTATACTGCAGTACCAGCAGTAACCACACCTGTATATAGCACTGAGTAGTAATCTGTACAGTTCAGTTCCAGAGTGAGCCACGTTGAGTAAACACCTGTTGTACCGTTCTCCTGCAGTCTGTGTCTTACTACTGACGGACACAACAACTGTGGCCATGAACTTTTATGCGTCAGGCTCCTTCCAGGCTGCAACAGGACATATTTGCAACATCTAGCAGTTTGCCGTCCGCTGTTGCGTAAGGGAGGTCACTGAGGCACTCTATTCAAAGTGAGCTGACAACACTTCCTTCCCTCGTGCCAGAGACCAGCAGGCGTAGTGAGCACGCATGCCTAGCGAAGATTGCAGGCTGCACCATGGAGCAGGGTGCCATTGACTGCACGCACGTCGCTTTGCAGGCGCCGCGTGTCAATGCTGAAATGTACCGCAACTGAAAGGGATTCCACTCCCTCAATGTCCAGCTGGTGCGCAACCATAGGCAACGAATCATGCAGGTCAATGCCCAGAATCCTGGCAGCAGTCATGATTGGCCTCATTCTGCGGCAGTCCACAGTGCCATCTACATTTGAGCCACCATGTCAAACCAAAGTGTGGCTACTGCGTGACATGGCAGCATGCATACAATGAAAGCCATACTGCCACACAAAATGTGATAGAGCAGATTATGGCGTGCTGAAGCAATGCTTCCACTGCCTAGGCCGCACTGGAGGAGCCCAGCAGTACTTGGCAGAGCTGGTGTCAAGATTTGTGGTAGTCTGCTGCATGTTGTACAACCTCGACTTCATGAGGGCACAACCCCTGCTGCCAGCTATACAGCGAGCAGCTGAGGAGCAGGAGGAGGCGGAAGAGGAAGAGAGGAGACAACCTAGACAGCCCGTTTCTGGCCAGTCTGCCCGTGAACAACTCATCCGACTGCGATACCAGTGAACAGAACCTCAATTCCCCATTTACCAACAGTCCCACACATTACCTTCCTCTGTCACTGACCAATGCAAAATAAAAGCCAACACAAAATAAACATTTCAAACCAAATTTATGAATCAAAGCATGACATATTGTATACAAATGTCAACTAATCGCCCTTGTGCATTCCCTTCGTGCCTTCCATGTGCCTTTGCCTGTCCTAGTGCTCCTATGCAGTGCTACCCCAGTGGCTGCAGCATGGCTTGTGGAAGGATGCTGACTTTCAGTGGGGGAGACTGGAGTTGGCCTAGGAGGACGACCTCAAGTAGCTCGGCAGTTAGAAGGCCAGGCTTTGAACTGCACCAATTTGGCATTGGTGGCAGCAGTCCGGGCTAGCTGGCTGACAGGCAAAAGCAATGGCACTGGCGGAGTGGTAGGGATGGGAGGATGAATGCTGTTATCCTGAGAGGGGACAGCAGGTTCATGCTCCATGCAGCCACTGCCATTCCCCCGGGGAGGAGTTGAAGAACAGATTGCTGGACTGCTGTGACATGCTGCAAGCCCCTTTGAACAAAGGTATCCTCAGCCATGATGGTAGCAGTCAACAGTATAGTGCATACAAAAATAAACTAGTCACCTTTGTGAATTCTCTTAGTGCCTCTTCCGTGTGCCTAGATGGCCTGGCATAGACTGCACAATCTCGGCCTGGGCTGCAGTCGTCTGGGCTGGCTGTCTGGCTGGCAGGCAACAGCAAGGGCACTGGCATAGCGGCTGCCACTTTCCCAGGGTGACACTTCAGCAATCCTAGTACTCTGTTGGAGAACAGATTGCTGGACTGCTGTGATGCCCTGCAAGCCCCTTTGAACACAGGTATCTTCAGCCATGATGGCAGCAAGCTGAGCTTGCATGAGAGCAGTCTGAGCTTGCATGGCTGCAAGCTGACCTTGCATGACAGAAATTTGAGCTTCCAGTGCAGCACCCAGACGTTGGGTGGCTTCTGCTTGTGCTGCAATGGAAGCTGCGACATCGGCCATCAGGCGCTGCATCATGGTTGGGTCCACAAGTGTGCTAATGGAGTTGGCCACCACTTCCGTGCTGGAAAGGATGGGATCCAAGCTCTGCACAAAACCCTGTGCAAAGTTTGTGCCAGACTCCTCCATGCTCCTTGACATTGCACGCAGGCTTTCTGACAAGCTGCCAATGCACCAAGCATTTCTTTGTGGATACCCTTCAGCCTTCTTCTGTAGCCCGCCCCTTCGAAGTGCTCACTGAATCCTCTGCAGCAGAACGTGTATGCAACCTCGCCCTCAGGCAAGCTGGTACTTGCCCATCCCTTGCGCCCTACCCTCGCTGCAGACGACTCATGCCAAGTGTCTCACCACGTGTGGATCCTGCCTCTATGCTTCCTCTAAATTACATGCAGTGTCAGTATCTGAGCTGGTGGCTGCGAGTGTGAAATCAAGTGATGGTGTTTCTTCATCATCAGTATTTTGTTGCTCTTCCACCTTTTGCTCTTCCACCATTGCCTTGCCAGGTGGCAGTTATTGGGTATCTAAAAGGAGAAAGGCACAAGGGCAAGGTTGTGTTGAGGGGAGGGGGACAAGCAAGAGGTGCATGCTCACACAATCTGCAGCTTGTAAATTAGATAAGATTGTGGGATGAGGGGGAAATGGGATGTGAGAAGGAGGATTAGAAATGAGGATACTGTCATCTTCTATGATTTCAGCCCTGCTGCCGGCCATGGCCTCAGCAATGGCCGCACCAATGATGGCGAGCCCCATCTCCTCCATGGGGGTAAGGACATGCAGGTGCATCTGCCCCCTCTGGTTGTGTGTCACCTTGTCTTGCAAGAGAGAGGGAAGTGTGTCAGTGAGTGTGGTGCAATCTGTTTGGGTGATGTGGCTGTCAATGTTGAATAGCTGGCAATGTGTGCAAGCGGTGAAATGTGAGTGTGAGGCTTTTTTGTTTTTATTCATTCATGCGATGTGGGTGTTGCTGGCAAAGCCAGCATTTATTGCCCATTCCAAATTGCCCTTGAGAAAGTGGTGGTGAACCGCTTTCTTGAATTGCTGCAATCCCTACTCCCACAGTAGGGAGTTCCAGAATTTTGACCCAGCGACGATGAAAGAACGGCAATATATTTTCAAGTCACAATGGTATGTAACTTGGAGGGGAACCTGGGGGTGGTGGTGTTCCCATGCACCTGCTGCCCTTGTCCTTCTAGAGGTTGCAGGTTTGGGAGGTGCTGCCGAAGAAGCCTTGGCAAGTTGCTGCAGTGCATCTTGTAGATGGTACACACTGCAGCCACGGTTTGCCGGTGGTGGAGGGAGTGAATGTTTAAGGTGGTGGATGGGGTGCCAAAACAAGCGGGCTGCTTTGTCCTGGATGGTGTTTGGTGTTGATCTTCTTGTGTGTTGTTGGAGCTGCACTCATCCAGGCAAGTGGAGAGTATTCCATCACACTCCTGACTTGTGCCTTGTAGGTGGTGCAAAGGCTTTGGGGAGTCAGCAGGTGAGTGACTCGGCGCAGAAAACTCAGCCACTGACCTGCTCTTGTAACAATAGTATTTATGTGGCTGACCCAGTTAAGTTTCTGGTCAATGGTGACCCCCAAGATGTTGATGGTGGGGGATTCAGCGATGGTAATGCCATTGAATGTCAAAGGCAGGTGGTTAGACTCTCGCTTGTTGGAGATAGTCATTGCCTGGCACTTCCGTGACATGAATGTTACCTGCCACTTAATCAGCCCTAAGCCTGAATGTCGTCCAGCTCTTGTTGCATGCATGCATGGACTGCTTCATTATCTGAGGAGTTGTGAATGGTGCTGAACACTGTGCAGTCATCAGCGAACATCCCCATTTCTGACCTTATGTTGGGAGGAAGGTCATTGATGAAGCAGCTGAAGATGGTTGGGCCTAGGACACTGCCCTGAGGAACTCCTGCAGCGATGTCCTGGGGATGTGATGATTGACCTCAGCCACCACAACCATCTTCCTTTGTGCTAGGTATGACTCCAGACAGTGAAGTTTTCCCCCCTGATTCCCATTGATTTCAATTTTACTAGGGCTCCTTGATGCCACACTCGGTCAAATGCTGTCTTGATGTTAAGGGCAGTCACTCTCACCTCACCGCTGAAATTCAGCTCGTTTGTCCATGGTGAAATAGTTGGGAGCTTCATGTCAATATATTAATGAAGCCCTGGTAATATAATTTGGGAATCCACACAATTTCACAATATTTATGCGTGCTGAGTAATCTATCTGTCTTTATAAAATGGGCATCCAGAGTTGCTGGGGACTGAGCTGTATATGGAAGTCCATTTAAAGTGCTCAGTATAAAGTTTGTTTATCAAACTTTCAAAGCATTACTCAAACATTATTCTCGAGTTTTTTTTTGTTTTTGTCACTGAAGTGTTCAAAAGCCTTTGTACCAGTTGATGTGGTGCAGCCAGCTGCTCCAAAATTGCCACTATGGGAATTTCCTTTTTCTGTGCTTTTGGTGAGAAAAGAGGAGGACCAATGTGGGATACCAGTCCTAAATCCAGCACTTCACAGCACTGCACCAACCATCCATAGCAAGGACCACTACAGATATATCCACCCAGGGCTTTATTCGGCCACTGCATGATGCAAGTATGGAGAGGAACTTTAATACACTGAGTGAATGGGGCCATTAAGTGGAAATCTTGTCTTGAGATCCGTCTTGAGATATCTGCTTGCAGAGGTGGCTCAATAGGAATCTCTTCTGGCTCTTTGGGGGTAAAATTTGGTTGCTTTCTGTTACGTCCGTGTATAATCAGACACAGACTGCGGAGAACGGTACAAACGGTGTTTACTCAACGTGGCTCAGACTGCAACTGATCTGTACAGATTACTACTCAACGTTACATACAGGTGTGGTCACTGCCGGTACTACAGTATACATGAGCTGTAAAAAGTAGTTCCCCCCTTAAAGGTACATACACTACAATTCCTCCCCTTTTAGATTAACAGTACCATCACACTCATTTAACAATTAACACTTTTAACATGCAACATTAGCTGAAAATAGTCTATTTATAAATTCAGTCTTTGGGGAGGCTTCCTGATCCTTTCTGGATAGCGCCTTTCCCGAGTGTCTTGCTCTTGGTGCGGAGGCGATTCTGACCCCCTGTCGTCGGTTGGTTCATCAGCTTCCGATGCTACTGTTTCTGGGATAGATGCTACCTGTACGTCGGATTCATCACCAGGTACGTATGGGCGAGGCATGGGGTTGACTTGTTCCTGTGACTCTAGGATCTGGTCAGCATGGCATCTCACGATGCTCTCCCCAACGTCCACTGTGTACATTAGTGGGCCCTGCCTGTAATGATATCAGCAAATAGTGATGTTATTTGCCTGTTCGATTATGATGCCTTACCAGCATGATTGCATGTATTGATTGCTTGTGCCTGACCAGCAGAGGGCATGTGACAGAGACAAGCAAGGCAGTTTAGTTTAGTTTCAGTTTCATTCTAGATGCATCACTAGCATGGTGTCTCCTGAAATGCTGTATAAAGAGTTGAACAGACTTTAGATTAAAACTCATTCTCTTTCATGAATGTGTCGTCATTGAACCCACAAAGAAATCAATACATGGTGTCAGAAGTGATTGAAAGAGATGAAGAGAAAAAATCTGAAGTTAAATCAGCTCTCCACAAATTAGCAAGCCAAAAGAGAACATCGTTGCTTACCATTGGAGAATAGCTAACGAAGTGAAAAATGGAAGGTTTACACCCACCGGCGACGCTTCAGTTGACAGGTAATGTGGCTGAAAATTGGAGGAGGTTCAAACAACGTGTGGGGTTGTATTTAGCGGCAATCGGAGCTGACGAGAAAGGTGATAAAATGAAAGCGTCACTGTTCTTACATGTCGTGGGTGATGAAGCGCTGGAGGTGTATAATAATTTCACATTCGCTGCTGATGGAGACAAAATGAAACTAGATAAAATAATGGAACAGTTTGAGGCCTACTGCATACCTAAACATAACGTGACGTTTGAGAGGCACAGATTTTTCACATGTGTACAGAAAACGGGTGAGACTATTGATCAGTATGTGACTGAACTGAGAAACAGAAGCAAATCGTGTGAATTTGGGGGACTGACAGACTCGCTGATAAAAGACAGACTGGTGTGTGGTATTCCAGATAATGGTCTAAGGGAAAGACTGCTAAGAGAGCAAGATCGAGACCTGGGAAAAGCCATAGCACTGTGTAGGGCTACAGAAACTGTGAAGTTGCAGGCAAAGGAGCTGTTCAGTGACAATAGCTGCAACGTGGATGCAGTGAGAAAGAACGGACACAAACCATTTAACAAAAAGAGCGCCAGTGTGAAAAAAGAGGCGTGGCCAGCGAACGAAAATGAAAGGGGCAATCGAAAGACATGTAGTCGATGCGGTACACAGCATACACCAAAAAAGTGTCCAGCATATGGTAAAACATGCAATAGTTGCAACAAAAACAACCATTATGCCCGTTGCTGCAAGAACCAAGTGCAACAAAGCAAGGTCCATGCAGTAGATGAAAGCGACATAGAGGAGTTCTATGTAGATGTTGTGTCTGAAAACAAAGAAGAAGAAAGAGACTGGATGTTGACACTAAAAGTGAATGACATACACATTCCATTTAAATTCATGCACTTGTGCATTGTACAATGAAAATAAGGTTGAATTATTAGTATTATTATTATTTAAATTGGATACTGGAGCACAAGTTAATGTGATATCAGAGACTGATTTTAAGAAAATTAGACCCAGACCAAAGATACATGGAATAAAAGTGAAAGTGACAGGATACTCAGGTACTGATATACCAGTGAAAGGAAGATGCATTGTCAAAGTAACACACAAGGACAGAGAGCACACGCTAGCATTAATCGTGGTGCCAAAGGATGTGCAAGCCATACTAGGTTTAAAAGCCTGTGAGAGACTGAACCTGGTAAAGAGAGTCCTCGTTGTGGAAAGCGAAGGAGAGACAGTCTATGATGAACTGAATGTTGTGTACACACCGGGTAAGCTGATGTATACAGCAGACATGTTGTCCAGAGCTGTTGGCCCAGGAAAGCCCGCAAACACAGTGAAAAGACTGATGTACAAGGCAAAAGACAGTGGAACTGACTTCTACCAAAGCATGCTTGTATACCGCACAACGCCGCTCGAGTGTGGTATGTCACCAGCCCAATTCCTGATGGGACGTCGGCTAAGGTCAAACCTACCCATCCCGGAGAACCTCCTGAAAACAAAAGAGGGGGAGAAAGTGAGGAAGTTCAAAGAACAATAGAAAGAAAAGCAAAAGTACTACCATGACAGAGGAACACAAAACCTACCTGAACTCCACACTGGTGACCAAGTAAGGTTCAAAGACAAAACAAACACATGGACTCAGAAGGGAACTGTCCTGAGTGAAGTTCAACCAAGATCATACACCATTCAGACAGATGAGGGTGCTGTTCTGAGAAGAAGTCGTCGAGATCTTCTCATGGGACCAGCCACAGCAAGTCAAAAGACTGATACTGTTGAACAACCTGATCACACAGCAGGTCAAGAGACTGATACTGTTGAGCAACCTGATCACACAGCTGAGAAACCATCATCTGAGGCAACAACTCAGATTCAAGGACAATCAATCAGAAAATCCTCAAGACACATGAAGCCTCCTGAGAGACTCATTGAGCAAATTTAAGGACTAATGTTATAGAAGGAAGTAATGTTATTTTATTCTTTCTTCAAGTTCTAGTGTATTTACATATTTCATGTTAACACACAAAGCAAGGTTAAAAACCTTGATCATGATAATGATAATGTAAGTTCATTAAGTGTTACAGTTAAAATGCAGATTAATACAAAGAAAACATGTTGTTAGTTAAAAGTAAAATACTTTTGTTTCAAGAAAAGGAGATCTAATGATATCAGCAAATAGTGATGTTATTTGCCTGTTCGATTACCAGCATGATTGCATGTATTGATTGCTTGTGCCTGACCAGCAGAGGGCATGTGACAGAGATGAGCAAGGCAGTTTAGTTTAGTTTCAGTTTCGTTCTAGATGCATCACTAGCATGGTGTCTCCTGAAATGCTGTATAAAGAGTTGAACAGACTTTAGATTAAAACTCTATGGGCTAGAAATTCAGTATAGCCACTTTTGGGGCGGTAAAGTCGGGCGGCCACTAAAGTTTGCGCCCGGCGCAAAGTCGCGCCCCCTTCGCCGATATTCAGTGGCATCGCCCCAAGAGGTTGCTGCTGCGCTAAAACAGGCGATGCACGACTATCATTAGGCGTTAAGCCGGCGGGCCGGGGCAAAGCCCCGGAAGTTGGGCGCAGGGCAGGTGCGGCGAGCTGCTGATTGACGGCAGACACTCTGGCTCCGGTGAGCTCTTAAAGGGGAAGGGTGCATTTGTGCTTTTGACAGGCCGGCATTCCTATTCCTCCTATTCCTCCTCCTCCTCCTCCTCCTCCTCCTCCTCCTCCTCCTCCTCCTCCTCCAGAAGCTCCGTCTCTCACAAAGACGGAGTGTTGCAACACGGCTGCCGTTTCTACTGCAGGAGGAGTGCCCTTTAATTTGCGCCCCCCGCGCCCCGCATCCGCTGAGCACCGTTCCACTCAACAGTCGCTAGGGGCGCCAGGCGCACAATGGAGCGGCGCGACTCAAGTTCCGGATTGGAGCGCACAAAGGGCATTGCACGAGGAAATGACGTCATCATCTGCGCGCGCAGCTGAGCGCGCGCAAAACTTTGCGCCGGCGCTAAATCTCTACTGAAGTTGGGGCGAGGTGCAGATCGCGCAGCACCCGGGCGCTAGCTGCCTAGCGCTCGACATCTACTCCTCCTAAGGTGCTAACGGCTGGCGCAACCAACTGAATTTCTTGCCCATTCTCTTTCATGAATGTGTCGTCATTGAACCCACAAAGAAATCAATACACTGCCGTGTGCATATCGCTCCTGGCTGCCATTTTTCTGTTCGGTAGTCGTGGGCCAAGACTGGTTGCCCTACATTGAAGCTCCTTTTTGGATTCTCATGGATGTGCTGGAATTGCTTACTCTCAACATCTCTTCGTACGTTTGGTCTGAGCAAATCCAGGCGAGATCTTAACCTTTGGTTAAAGAACATCATGGCTGGGGCCTGGTTGGTGACTGCATGTGTTGCATTCCGGTAGGCGAACAGGAAATTGTCCACCTTGTGCTGCAGCAGAATGTTGTCATTGTACATAGCCTTTATTGCCTTCTTAAAGGTTTGTACGAACCTCTCAGCCAATCCATTTGTGGCTGGATGATACGGGGCGGATGTGTAATGCCTTACCCCATTCATTTTCAAGAACCTCCGGATCTCTTCGGACACAAACTGTGGTCCGTTGTCGGAGCAAATCTGTTCTGGCAAACCATTCCTGGCAAAAATGGTCCGTAGGACTGCAATAGTTTTCTCCGTGGTGGTGGAGGACATTTTGATGACCTCAGGCCATTTCAAGTGCGCATCGACGGCTATTAAAAACATTGAGTCCATGAATGGACCAGCAAAATCAATATGCACCCGTTGCCATGGAGATGAGGGCCATTCCCATGGGTGTAGAGGGGCCTGTGGTGGTGCATTTTGGACTTTCTGGCATCCTGAGCAGCTCTTGGTCAGGTCCTCGATTTGTTTATCGATTCCCGGCCACCACACATAAGCCCTGGCTAGGCTTTTCATTTTTACCGCTCCCAGATGACCCTCATGAAACTCATTGAGCACTCCATCCCTTAACTTGGGTGGAATTACCATTCGGGATCCACACATCAAGGTCCCCCGGCACACTGACAGCTGTTCTCTCCTTGTTGAGAATGCTGGCAACAGTGAGTCACCATGTGCTGGCCATCCCTTCACCGTCAAATCATATACCCGAGAGAGTGTCGGGTCATTTCGGATTTCATTTTCGATACAAGCTTTAGTTATCGGTAGGTATTCAACTATAGTCGAATGGAATATTTCGACAGGATCCACTGCTGGTGCTTCCTCCGCAGTAGGCAGTGGCAGGCGTGATAGCCCATCAGCATTTCCATGCTGTTTCGTGCCCTTATATTCAATCTCATAGTGGTGCGCCCCTAGAAAAAGTGACCATCTTTGTAGTTGTTGCGCAGTCATCACCGGAACGCCCTTCTTTGGATTAAAAATGCAGACAAGAGGCTGGTGATCAGTCAGCAAGGTGAATTTCTGCACGTGCAGATAGTGATTGAACTTTTTCACTCCCCACACTAGGCTGAGGGCCTCCCTGTCAATCTGGGCGTAGTTACGCTCGGCTGAGGTTAGTGATTGTGACGCAAAGGCTATTGGCCTCTCTGAGCCGTCCGAGAATTTGTGTGACAGCACCGCTCCAATGCCGTAGGGTGATGCATCACATGCCAACCGAATTGGTAATGCTGGGTTGTAATGGGCCAATACCTCTTTCGATGTGATTAGTGTTTTGCTCTTCTGGAAAGCTCATCTATATTCGTCACTCCACTTCCATGGCACCCCAGTTTGCAGCAGAGTTTTCAGTGGGTGTAGTATTGTAGACAAATTTGGCAAGAACTTATGGTAGTAGTTTACCAGCCCGAGGAACGACCTCAGTTGTGACACATTTTCCGGTGCTGGAGCCTTGACTACTGCCTCAATCTTCTCTGGGGACTTATGTAACCTCTTTTTATCGATAACGTGGCCACAATACGAGATCTGTTTTCTAAAAAACTCGCATTTGGGGCGGTTAGCTCGGAGCCCATATTCCTGCAATCTAGTGAGCACCTGCTCCAGGTTGGCAAGGTGATCACTGTCATTTTCGCCCGTGACCAGGATGTCGTCCAAATGACACTGGGTCCCTGGGGTCCCTTGCAGGACTTGTTCCATTGCCCTCTGCCAAATAGTCGGAGCTGATGCTACCCCGAATACCAGCCGGTTGTATTGGTAGAGACCTTTATGGGTGTTGATTGTGAGGTTTTTTTTGATGCTTCTTCTACCTCCATTTGCAGATACGCCTGGGCCAGATCAATCTTAGTGAAGCATTTCCCTCCAGATAGCGAGGCGAAAATATCTTCAATCCGCGGAAGTGGATATTGTACGGTGTGAAGGACCGGGTTCACTGTTACCTTAAAGTCCCCACAGATGCGAAATTTCCTTGGCTCCCCAGGCGTGCTGCTCAACGACTTTTTCATCACAGGGACGATGGGTGTAGCCCACTCGCTCCAGTCTACCTTGGACAGTACAGCTGAACGTTCCAGACTCTCCAGCTCTGCTTCGACGGCTGGGCGGATCGCATAAAGTACCGGTCTGGCTTTAAAAAATTTTGGACTTGCGTTTTCTTCAATTTTAATCGTCGCTGTCATGCCTTTTAGTGTTCCGAGTCCTTGCTGGAACACTTCTTTTGCGTCAGTTAGGATCTTTGACAGTCGCCCAGGTGTGACGTCGTCATCCTTATTGTCAGCCACAGTCAGTGCCTGTATGGAATGCCAATCCAGTTGTATTTTCCGGATCCATTCACGTCCCAGTAATGGTGGTCCTCCATCTTGCAATACATACAGGTCTAGTTTTGGTGTTTCCTTCCCGTTATATATAACGGTCACCCTTATTTTTCCTTTGGGGTAGACTTTTTGCCCCGTGTACGTCTTCAAAATAATTTTTGTGTCTCTCAAGGGTATGTGTGAGAATAGCCGCTCATAGTCCCATCGGTTTATGACTGTTAGGGCTGATCCTGTATCCAATTCCATCTTTACCTGGACTCCTGCTATCTTGAGAGTGACCCAAATGGTTCGGTGATCCTCTGTTGTGATCGCATTATGTAGTTTCAGACAACTCAGTTCCCTGCTTTCGGAGTTGTTATCACTCTTTTGTTCGTCTGAACTATTCTCCGTTATCTTATGTACCTTCTTGTACTTTCCTTTGGTCGGTTTCTTATTGCTGGTTTTCTTTCCCGACCTGCAGACTCATGCTATGTGTCCTACTTTTCCACACTGTCTGCACACAGTCTTTGAACCAGCAATCATTCTGGTCGTGTGTTGTTCTGCCGCAGCGATAGCACTTCCCTGTTCCATATGACATTTCGTTTGTGCCATATTCTTGCGGTCTCTGTTGTATCTCTGCAGCGCCCCGTGCTGCTGCTTCATATGATACCGCAATGCAGAAAGCCTTTTCCAGCGTAAGGTCCTTTTCAGATAAAAGCCGTTTCTGGGTTCCTTCACTTTGAAGCCCAAACACAAACTTGTCCCTTAAGGTATCTGCTCGTCCCATTCCAAACTGGCAGTGTTTCGATAGCTTGCACAGTTCCATTAAATACTCAGCATTACTTTCATCTTTATGCTGGTTCCTTTTGTGAACCTTAAATCTTTCTATCAGCAGCGGTGTGGGGTTTAAGTGGTCCTGTAGGATTGACACTATGTTTTCAAAATCCTTTTCTACTGGCTTCTCTGGGGTTACTAGGTTTCGTAGTAAGCCATACGTTTTTGCACCCATTGAATTCAACAATACCAGCGCTTTCTTGTCATCTGGCACTTCATTCGCCTTGCAGTATACTTCTACGCGTTCGACATATGTCGTCCAATCTTCGACTTCATTGTCGAACGCTGTGATACTGCCACTCTTCGGCATTTTTGGGTGTGGTTAGACTGGCTTAAAATGGCATCTCCCGCGCTTTCCTTTCTTCCCCACTGCGGCTTAAAATGGCGTCTCCCGCGCTGCTGCCAACGCCGCTCTCGGTGGTCCTCGTGGCAAATGGCGACGCCCTGTGGGTTTCACGCGCTGCTCCTGCACTGCTGCCAATGCCGCTCTCTGCAGTCCTCGTGGCAATGGCAGCGCCTCGCGTTTTCCTGCGCGCCTCTCTCCCCCGTTGACGCTGCTCCGCCCTTGAACACTGGCTGCACTCTGCTCTCTCTCGTCTCTCTCCCCCATTGACGCCGCTCGGTCCTGAACACCAGCTGCTCCCTGTGCGCTCTGCCCTCTCTCTCTCCCTGTCGACGCTGCTCGGCCTTTTTCTGTGCCGCTCGGTCGGGCTCTAGCCCGCCGCTGTCCGGGAAGGGTCTGCACAGTACCTGTTGCCAGCCCGTTTTGCTGGACCACCATGACTGGAAAGCCAAGCCCGGCTCTCGACAGCCTCCCCTGCGATGCTCAAATCTCCGCTGGATGACTGGGCGGTTGCCCATGGTCGACGCCCGTGCTTCTGGACTCGACCTTCTTCCACTGTTCTCCAGGAGTGAATCCCTGGGAGGTGATGCAGAGTTGCAGGTAGGTTCGAATCTGCCTCGTCGCCAATGTTACATCCGTGTATAATCAGACACAGACTGCGGAGAACGGTACAAATGGTGTTTACTCAACGTGGCTCAGACTGCAACTGATCTGTACAGATTACTACTCAATGGTATATACAGATGTGGTCACTGCCGGTACCACAGTATACATGAGCTGTAAAAAGTAGTTCCCCCTGAAAGGTACATACATTACACTTTCTGTGGTGTATGTAACCTGTTCAACCTTAAGAGAACTTAAGCCTGTTCCACCTTAAGAGATGTACTACTTTCTCTGACTGCTGTATACGTAATACCGGTGGTGACCACCGGTATATAAGTACTGTGTAGTGATATTGTATTTAGTATAGTCCTGACCTCCAACTAGTAAAGACCTGTTGAACTTTATTCTTGTAGTCTGTGTCAGTAATTAATCTTAATACAACTGGAACACACAGACTTAACAGTGGCGACGAGTCCGATTCTTAACCTGCGGCAGTTTATATCCACGGCGGCTTCGTCCACAGAACGGGCGTCGAAGAGAGGCATCCACCCTCATCACCCTGCTGGAAGACACGTCGCGCGGCAGGCATCGAGAACCCGGAGTGCAGAAGACATCCTGAACTCGAAGCCTCCATCAGCGGCAGTCAGCTATCTTCTTTCTACCTCGGTGGTGGGTAAGCCGGTCAGCGACGCGAGCAGAAAGTCAGCCGCGTTGGCTGTACAGACGGGGGGAGGAAGACGGAGGAATAAGGGCGGTGAGATCGATCGCGACCGGAGATAAGGGCCGGGCCGCATTCGGGCCGAAAGGCGCAGCGCGGGGACATCGATCGCGGCTGGTGATAAGGGCCGGGCCACTTTCGGGCCAAAAAGGCGCAGCGTCTGGGGCGACTGAAGGCGCGAGAGCCGCGGTGAAGGCGAACGCAGCCGGTGCTAATAACCGGGCTGCAAGAAGGGCTGCGAGGCGCGACATCGGGGAAGCGCGAATGCCCGAGGGAGCCACGGTGAAGCGGAGACAGCGTCGGGGGAGTTACTAACCGTTGGGAAAGGGGAGCAGCAGCAGCACGCCAAACGCCATTGCAGCCAGTGGGTGAAGACCGCCAAGCGCGGGAAAACCGCCATTTTGTAGGCGGAGGTCGAAGACAAGAGCGGGAAGCTGCCATCTTGGGATAAAATAAATTGCAACGATGCCTAAACATGGGAACATTGATACCTTTGATGGCGACATCGAAGATTGGGCCATGTATGTAGAACGCATACAAAATTATTGTAAAGCAAATAAAATCCCAGATGCAGAGAAAGCACTAACGTTATTGAACTTAATGGGTGCGAAGACATACGGGCAATTGAAACACCTTTTATCACCAGATGAACCGGCGGATAAGACATTCGAGGAGATTGTTACTGTCCTGAAAAATCATCTAAACCCCACGCCGCTGATGCTAGCGGAACGATTTAAATTTTACAGCAGAAGGCAGCTGAAGGATGAAAGCAATGCTGAATATTTAATGGAATTGCGTAAGCTAGCAAGGTGCTGCCAGTTTGGAACGGGACTGACAGACGCGCTAAGAGATAGATTTGTGTGTGGATTATTAAAAGAAGATACACAAAAGCGACTGCTCGAGAAGAATGAGCTGACGCTTGAGAAAGCGGTCACTATGGCAGCAGCACACGAGGCCGCAGCGAGAGGCACGGCAGTAATGCAGCTACGGTCACCGGAACACAGTACAAATAAATTGGGTTTGAGTACTGTAAAATGTTATCGTTGTGGAAAGACAACACACGATCAGAACCAGTGTTGGTTTAAAAACCAAAAATGCAGAATGTGTGGCAGGCTTGGCCACATAGCTAAAGTATGCTGGTCAGGAAAGAAGACCAGCAACAAAAAGTCACCGCAAGGAAAATACATAAAGGTGCACAAGGTGACAAAGACCAGTTCGAACGAACAGAAGTCAGATTCAGACGCTAGCAGCAATGAGCTGGGTAGCTTAAGAGTACACAATGTTGGTAAGGATGCAGATCTCCAGACAATTTGGGTCACCCTTCAGATAGCAGGAGTCCAAGTAAAGATGGAATTGGACACTGGATCGGCATTGACGGTCATGAATAAGAAAGATTACAAAAGGTTATTCCAACATATTCCCCTACGGGATACGGAGATTATATTGAAAACATACACGGGGCAAAGAGTGTACCCCATCGGAAAGATAGAGGTAAAAGTGGTCCACAAGGGCGAAGAAAGCCAAGTAATGGACTTATATGTGCTACCTGAAGGAGGTCCACCACTACTGGGATGGGAGTGGATTAGGAAAATGAATATGGACTGGCACTCCTTAAAAGCACTAACGGTGGATTCCGGGGAAACAGATGTCAAACCTAAACGATTGTCCAAAATATTGGATGATGCTAAAGAGGTGTTCCAGCAAGGACTGGGAACACTGAAAGGAATTACGGCAAACATCAAGATTGATGAACATGCACAACCAAAATTTTTCAAAGCCAGACCGGTACCCTATGCAATACGACCTACTGTAGAAGCAGAACTGGAAGCACTAGAACGTTCAGGTGTACTGTCTAAGGTAGATTGGAGTGAGTGGGCTATGTCCATTGTTCCCATTATGAAACGTCCTTCGAGCAACAAGCCAGGATAACCAGGGAAGGTTCGCATCTGTGGAGATTTCAAGATCACCGTTAATCCGGTGCTTCACACGGTGCAGTATCCGCTTCCGCGGATTGAGGATATTTTTGCTTCGTTGTCTGGCGGGAAACACTTCACCAAGATAGACCTGGCGCAGGCGTACTTGCAGATGGAGGTTGATGAAGAGTCATGCCAGTACCTCACGATCAACATGCATAGAGGTTTGTACCGGTATAATAGGCTGGTTTTTGGAGTGGCATCGGCTCCGGCAATTTGGCAGAGGGCCATGGAGCAGGTATTACAGGGAATTCCAGGCGCACAATGTTACCTGGACGATATTCTGATTACAGGTGATGGTGATGAAGAACACCTCGCAAACTTGGAACTGGTGCTCAACAGACTGAAAGAGTATGGACTTAGAGTTGATCGGCAGAAATGTGAGTTCTTTCAGAAGCGGATCTCGTACTGTGGTCAAGTCATTGACCGGGAGGGGCTTCATAAGTCTCCTGACAAGATAGAGGCAGTTGTAAAGGCTCCCGCTCCGGATAATGTCTCTCAGTTGAGGTCGTTTCTGGGATTGATTAACTATTACCATAAGTTTCTACCGAATCTATCCAGGGTACTACACCCGCTGAACGCTCTTTTACAGAAGGGGGTACCATGGGAATGGAGCGAAAACTGTAAGAAGGCATTTCGCAAAAGCAAAGAATTGATCACCTCAGAGGAAGTGTTGGCTCACTTCAACCCGACACTGCCTATTCGGTTGGCTTGTGATGCTTCTCCATATGGTATTGGGGCAGTACTCTCACACAAGTTGCCAAATGGCACACGCAGATCGATAGGGAGGCTCTCAGCCTTGTATGGGGAGTGAAGAAGTTTAATCATTGCCTGCAGGGCCAAAAATTCACACTTCTGACAGACCATCAGCCGTTGGTATCCATTTTTAACCCTAAGAAGGGTGTTTCGGTGATGACAGCACAGCGACTCCAGAGATGGTCCCTTTTCCTAGGGGCACATCAATATCAAATAGAATTCAAAGGTACAAAGCAGCATGGCAATGCTGATGGGCTGTTGCGCCTGCCACTACCTGAAGCAGAAGAGACGACGAAAGTTGACCCTGTTGAGTTATTTCATTCGACCATCATCGAGTGTTTACCAGTCACCAATGCAAGTATTGAAAGAGAAACCAGGAACGACCCGACACTGTCCCGAGTTTACGAGGTGACAGTGAAGGGATGGCCAACACATGGTGATCCTCTGTTACCGGCATTCTCGGCAAGGCGAGACCAGCTGTCCGTCTGCCATGGCACTTTGATGTACGGGACAAGAGTGATTATTCCTCCCAAGTTACGGGAAAGAGTTCTAAAGGAACTGCATGAAGGTCATCTGGGGGTAGTTAAGATGAAAAGTCTTGCTAGGGCTTATGTATGGTGGCCGGGCATTGACCAACAGATAGAGGAGTTGACAAAAAGCTGCGCTGGGTGCCAAAAAGTGCAAAATGTACCTCCGATCGCACCGCTACACCCATGGGAATGGCCTTCAGCCCCATGGCAACGCGTACATATTGACTTTGCTGGTCCATTCATGGACTCCATGTTCCTAATTGCGGTGGACGCACATTCCAAATGGCCAGAAGTGATCAAGATGAATACCACTACTTCAGAAAAGACAATTGCGGTGTTAAGAAAAATATTCGCAAGGAACGGATTGCCAAAACAGATATGTTCGGACAACGGCCCACAATTCGTGTCGGAAGAATTCCAAAAATTCTTAAAGAAGAATGGGGTGAAACATTATACCTCTGCCCCATATCATCCGGCGACAAACGGGTTGGCCGAGAGATTTGTCCAAACATTCAAAAAGGCAATAAAGGCCATGAACGATGATCAGATTCCGTTACAACACAAGGTGGACAATTTCCTAATGGCATATCGAAACGCCGCTCATGCAGTGACTAACCAAAGTCCTGCCATGATGTTTTATAACAGGAGGCTGCGGTCCAAGTTGGACTTGTTAAAACCAAATGTGCGGAGGGAAGTGGAAAACAAACAGTTCCGGCATATTAATAACAAGTCCACTCGAAGTTTCGACGTAGGACAACCAGTGTTGGCAAGGGGCTATGGAAACGAAAAATGGCAGTCCGGAACAATTCGGGCCAGACAAGGACCTCTGATGTACACAGTAGATATTGGTAACAATGTGATAAGGCGTCATGCGGATCAACTGGTAGAATCAAGAGCAAGGGTCGAACCCATGGTTGCGACAGAGACAACTGTGGAAGACGTTAATGAACCTGAAGCATCTACCTCGGCAGGGACTGTACCTGATGATGACGTCCAATACATAGGAAACCAACAAGAAGAGTCACCTCAGCAACAAGAATCAGAGACCACTGAAAGGCGTTATCCAAACCGAATCAGAAGGCCTCCTGAGAGACTGAACCTTTGAACTGTTTATACCTGAAGTTATATATGTATATATGTTATTATGTTATGTTAAATGGGGATATGACTGTTAAGCTAAAAAGGGAGGATTGTGGTGTATGTAACCTGTTCCACCTTAAGGGAACTTAAGCCTTTTCCACCTTAAGAGATGTACTACTTTCTCTGGCTGCTGTATACGTAATACCGGTGGTGACCACCGGTATATAAGTACTGTGTAGTGATATTGTATTTAGTATAGTCCTGACCTCCAACTAGTAAAGACCTGTTGAACTTTATTCTTGTAGTCTGTGTCAGTAATTAATCTTAATACAACTGGAACACACAGACTTAACACTTTCCGCCTCCCATTAGCGCCCCGAGGGGGGAAGCCGGGGTGCTAAGCGACTAGCACCCAGGCACGTCACCACTAACGCCTCCCACGAAATTCAGTGGGAGATTAGTGGCGGCAGTAGCCGGTAGCGCCCCATGGTGCTACGCCTCCGGCGATGACATCATCGGCGTGTGCAGCGCCCCACTCATGCTCTGGCTGCAAACTTGGCTCGCACCCCCCGACCTACCACCAGGCGTTATGTTCGACGGGGTCAGGGTGGCGGTTTTGTGGCCGGGGCGGTGATAATTAAAGGGCAGGTGCCGGGCGACCATTTTTTTGGGGCCGCCTGCCAGCACCTGCCTCCTGCTTGGGGTGCTACCATTGAATTTTTGGCGTGGAGGTGCTAGCTTTTTCGGGGCGCTACTTGTAGCGCCCCGGCGAAATTATCGCCCCAAAGGCGGTGCGAGCCAATTTACCCCCAACCTTGTGCAAGGACAGTGTATGGGAGTCTGCCTTCCTTCACCTGCTCCATAGTTCTACCTCATTTGATGACAAAGTTGTGCATCGTGCAGCACACAATGATATTAGAGACCTTGATGGGACTGTATTGTAGGATACTGAAGGTCTGTCCAGGTATCTGAAATGCAGCTTCAAGATGTTCAATTTAGTGGCTGTATGAGCCTCATATCTGAGACTTGCTGCTGTTTGTGGCTGTTTCATGAGGCAGGGCTGAAAAAGATAACCTTAAACTCCGAAGAACTAACCTTGCATTCGTCTTTGTTGCTAGAATAATTCTTGCAGTTAGATGAATAGAATATTATTATTTGGTAATCTCAGTCCATCAAAGATCTTCCTCCTTTCACCAACCTCTCAATGGTCTATATAAAATCTCCTCACATTCAAAGCCTCTACCTCAACATCAGCACATTATCTGTTCTAGAGAACCAAACCCCAGTGATTTATTACAACTACAGTAAACTCTTTCTTATCCGGCACCTATGGGACCAGGATGGTAGCGGTTGATGGAAAATTCTGGATAACAGAGAGGTTGGCAATTTTTAACACAAACAAAAATAAAAACCACTGACTAACTCGGCCACCTTGGGAGACTCAGACTCGGCAAAACGAGTGCTGGATGGATTCAGCAAGATTACCGGTTATCTATTTTGCCGGTAATTAAAGAATTCTGGATGATTAAGTGCTGTTTAAAAAGAGTTTACTGTATTTACAAAAACATAATTTGCCTCTGTCACCATGTGACCAGGTATGTTTTTCTGTGCACTATTCTAACACTTCTTCTACATAGCACCTGAGGGTCTGGACTGCTGCAAAATATTATGAGCCTCTTGGGATGGAGATGGCCCTTCTCTCAGGCTCCCTACTTCCTATAATGAACAAGGACAGGTTGGCAGCTGGTCCTGCAAAAGTGAGGCTTCTGGGGGAGCCGACAGAGTACTTCTTCATGCTATTGCTGCTGTGAGAGAATGCAGCATCTGAGACACAAATACGAGCTTCTCCACTGGCAGTGGATATCGGATTCTAGTCATCAGTGATCATTGGGAGAACCGACCTCACAGAATTAGAAAAATCCTTACATACCTGGGAGAGACTCAACCAAATATCCTCTCGTGCCTTTGAGATGCCGCCCTGTATGCTTGCAATCTGATTGACAGATGGTTCCCCCAAGACCTTCATTGAATGCCTCCATATTGAGTTGACTAACTGATGTAATAAAAAGTCTCACACATCAAGGAACTTTAAAGTAAGCTTTAAACAACTTATAATTATACTATGTACAAGAGCGGTCTTCACCATGCCTCTAGGAGAAGCCCTTTTACTATACTGAGCAGTTCAGTATTTATACTAGTCCAAACACAGGAAGTGATGTATGCACAGGAAGTGATGTATGCACAGAGTTCACAGTTCACAGTTCACAGGAAGTGATGTGCACATAACTTCCTCCGGAAGTTATTTATTATTATTACACTAACTTTCCTGGATCTCCCATGAAGCAGGGAAAGGCTTTCAGATGCACCTATAGCTGTAACTTTCTCCAGACTACCCTGTAATGAGTTAAACCCCTCTCGGATGCTGGCGCACCACTGGGCAGTGGATTTTACCACTATCGCAGCCATTTGCCGCACATCTTGGAAGAAGTCATGAAATACCTCCATATGTATCTAATGCTCTGTTAGCTTACTTTTCTGCATAGCAACGCCCCTGAGATATCCTTAGTTTGCTCTACAGCCAGGGGCTGGCCAGACTTATGCCTCAACAACATCATGATATAGTCAAGCAGAGTCTGCATGGTTTTATGAAAGGGAAATCATGTTTGACAAATTTGCTGGAGTTCTTTGAGGATGTAATGAGCAGGATGGATAAAGGGGAACCAGTAGATGTCGTGTATTTGGATTTCCAGAAGACATTCGATAAGGTGCCACATAACAGGTTACTTCACAAGATAAGAGCTCACGGGGTTGGGGGTAATATATTAGCATGGATAGAGGATTGGCTAACTAACAGAAAACAAATGTAAGAAGTCACACAACACCAGGTTATAGTCCAACAGCTTTATTTGAAATCACAAGCTTTCGGAGTGCTGCGCCTTCGTCAGGTGAAGTGGAGAAATGCATAAAGACACAGCTTATATAGTCAGAGAATCATGTCAGATTCCAACTGCCATTTATCAGAAAACAGAAAACAGAGATTCGGGATAAATGGGTCATTTTCAGGTTAGCAAACTGTAACTAGTGGGGTGCCACAGGGATCAGTGCTGGGGCCTCAACTATTTACATTCTATATTAATGACTTCGATGAAAGGACCGAGTGTAATATAACCAAATTTGCTGATGATACAAAGATAGGTGGGAAAGCAAATTGTGTGGAGGACGCAAAGAACCTCCAAAGGGATATAGATAGGCTAAGTGAGTGGGCAGGAATCCGGCAGATGGCGTATAATGTGGGAAAATGCATGAAGCACTGTCCTCAGAACTCCATGCAATGCCCACTCTTCACCCCTCACATTGCTCTGACAACTGCAGAGGAGAAAGCACTGGAGATCAGTGGCATCTCGGTGTTGTTGGCCATTGGAGATGGGAAGATGGGGACCTCCCAGCAACCTGGTGACAGAATGAAATATAATGTATACACATATCATACAACACTCAGTCATGTTGACTTGATTTCAGCAGTGAGTGAAATATTATCATGTTCATAATGATAAGTTGCAACATTCTTACCTTGACAGTACTAATTTATATATTTTCTCTCCACTAGGGCCTTCATGCATGCAGCAGTAGTCGGTGGACCACCCCCCCCAGCCCATCCCCCGTCAGAGTTGCCTCCTGTCCCGATGGCCAAATCTGCCCATGCACAGTTGCAGGTGAAGCAGGGCCTTCACGGGCTCCAAAACCCAGAGGCCATCGGCCAAGAACATTTCAGCAATCAGATCAGGGATCTGAGAAGCCTGCCTCTACCTCTGCTGAAGCCATAGGGGTTGTACCACGTAAGAGCAGTGGAAACGTACGAAGAGATGTTGAGAGTAAGCAATTCCAGCACATCCATGAGAAGCCAACAAGGAGCTTCAATGTAGGGCAACCAGTCTTGGCCCGCGACTACCGAACAGAAAAATGGCAGCCAGGAACGATATGCACACGGCAGTGTAGTGTATGTACCTTTAAGAGGAGAACTACTTTTACAGCTCCTGTATACTGTAGTACCGGCAGTGACCACACCTGTATATAAACCCTGAGTAGGGATCTGTACTGTTAGCTTTTAGAATACCCTCATCCAGTAAACACCTGTTGATTGTTCATCTGCAGTCTCCGTCTATTTATTGAAGAACACCATACCTCAAGATTCACGGATTTAACAGTGGCGACGAGGCAGATTCGAACCTACCTGCAACTCTGCATTTCCTCCCAGGGATTCGCTCCTGGAGAACAGTGGAAGAAAGTCGAGGCCAGAAGCACGGGCGTCGACCATGAGCAACCGCCGAGTCATCCAGCAGAGATTGAGCATCGCAGGGGAGGCTGTTGAGAGCTGGGCTTGGTTCTTCAGTCACGACGATCCAGCGCAACAGGCTGGCAACAGGTATGGCGCAGACCCTTCCCTGACAGCGGCAGCTGGAGCCGACCGACGGCACAGAAAAGGCCGAGCAGCGTCGACGGGGTAAGAGAGAGGGTAAAGCGCACAGGGCGCAGCCGGGGGTTGAAGACCGAGCAGCGTCGATGGAAAACAAAAAGAGAAAGAGGGTAAAACGCAGCTGGGGTTCAGGACCGAGCGGCGTCAATGAGAGAGGCGCGCAGGAAAACGTGCAGAGCGCAGCCAGTGCTTAAAGGCTGAGCAGCATCCGCGGGGAAGAAAGGAAGCACGGGAGACGCCATTTGAGCCACAGCGGAGAAGAAGGGAGAGTGCGGGAGACGCCATTTTTGAAGCCGCAGCAGAGAAGAAGGGCGAGCGCGGAAAGAAAGGAAGCGCGGGAGACGCCATTTTGAGCCAGCGGAGAAGAAGGGAGAGCACGGGAGACGCCATTTTTAGCCAGTCTAACCACACCCAGGGATGCTGAAGAGTGGCAGTGTCACAGTGTTCGACAATGAAATCGAAGATTGGGCGACATATGTAGAACGCATTGAAATGTACTGCAAGGCGAATGAAGTGCCAGATACCAGGAAAGCACTGGTATTGTTGAATTCCATGGGTGCAAGAATGTATGGCTTACTGCGAAACCCAGTAACCCCAGAGAAGCCAGTGGATAAGGATCTTGAAAGCATAGTGGCAATCCTACAGGACCACTTAAACCCCAGACTGCTGCTGATCGCAGAAAGATTTAAGTTTCACAAAAGGAACCAGCATAAAGACGAAAGTAATGCTGAGTATTTAACGGAACTGCGCAAGCTATCGAAACACTGCCAGTTTGGAACGGGACTAGCAGATACCTTAAGGGACAAGTTTGTGTGTGGGCTTCAAAGTGAAGGAACCCAGAAACGGCTTCTATCAGAAAAGGATCTTACGCTGGACAAGACTTTCAGCATGGCAGTATCACACGAAGCAGCAGCACGGGGCGCTGCAGAGATACAACGGTGACCGCAAGAATATGGCACCAATGAAATGTTATATGGAGCAGTGAAGTGTTATCGCTGCGGCAGAACAACACACAACCAGAAGGATTGTTGGTTCAAGGACCAAGTGTGCAGACAGTGTGGAAAAGCAGGACACATAGCAAGAGTCTGCAGGTCAGGAAAGAAAACCAGCAGCAAGAAATCTCCACAGGAGAAGTACAAAAAGGTACATAAGGTGACGGAGAGCAGTTCAGATGAACAGAAAAGTGATACAGACTCCGGAAGCAAGGAGCTGGGTTGTCTGAAACTACATAATGTAATCAAAATGGATGATCACCAAACTATCTGGGTCATGCTCAAGATAGACGGAGTCCAAGTGAAAATGGAATTGGACACAGGATCAGCCCTAACAGTCATAAACCGAAGGGACTACAAGCGGCTATTCTCACATATACCCTTGAGAGATACAGAGATTGTCTTGAAGACGTACACGGGGCAAAAAGTCTACCCCAAAGGAAAATTAAGGGTGAACGTGATATACAACGGCAAGGAAACACCAAAAATGGACCTATATGTATTGCCAGATGGAGGACCACCACTACTAGGACGTGAATGGATCCGGAAGATAAAGTTAGATTGGCATTCCACACAAGCACTGATGGTAGAGGCCAAAAAGGATGACGACGTCACACCTGGACGACTGTCAAAAATGCTAACTGACGCACAAGGAGTGTTCTAGGAGGGACTCGGAACACTAAAAGGCATAACAGCGATGATCAAAATAGAGGAAAGTGCAAGCCCAAAGTTTTTTAAGGCCAGACCGGTGCCTTATGCGATCCGCCCAGCCGTCGAAGCAGAGCTGGAAGGTTTGGAACATTCAGGGGTACTGTCCAAAGTGGACTGGAGCGAGTGGGATACACCCATCGTTCCTGTAATGAAGAGGTCGTTGAGTAATATGCCTGGGGAACCAAAGAAGTTTCGCATCTGTGGGAACTTTAAGGTGACAGTGAACCCAGTCCTTCACATGGTACAATATCCGCTTCCGCGGACTGAAGATATTTTCGCCTCGCTATCTGGAGGAAAACATAGAAACATAGAAACATAGAAGATAAGAGCAGGAGTAGGCCATCCGGCCCTTCGAGCCTGCTCCGCCATTCAATGAGGTCATGGCTGATCATACAAATTCAGTGCCCTGTCCCTGCCTTCTCCCCATATCCCTTGATCCCTTTCGCCTTAAGAAATACATCCAACTCTTTTTTGAATATATTTAATGAACTGGCCTCCACCGCCCTCTGTGGCAGAGAATTCCACAGGTTCACCACTCTCTGGGTGAAGAAATTCCTCCTCATTTCAGTCCTTAGACTATGACCCCTGGTTCTGGACTCCCTGGCCATCATAAACATCCTTCCTGCATCTAGTCTGTCCAGGCCTGACAGAATTTTATAAGTTTCGATGAGATCCCCTCTCAATCTTCTAAACTCCAGTGAGTATAAGCCCAATCGACACAATCCCTCCTCATACGTCATTCCTGCCATCCCAGGTATCAGCCTGGTGAATCTTCGCTGCACTCCTTCCATGGCAAGAACGTCCTTCCTCAGGTAAGGCGACCAAAACTGCACACAATACTCAAGGTGCGGTCTCACCAAGGCCCTGTACAACTGTAGCAAGACATCCTTGTTCCTGTACTCGAACCCTCTTGCTACGAAGGCCAACATACCATTTGCCTTCTTAACCGCCTGCTGCACCTGCATGCTTACCTTCAGCGACTGGTGCACAAGAACACCCAGGTCTCTTTGCATTTCCCCTTCTCCCAATCTATTGCCATTCAAATAATAATCTGCCTTCCTGTTTTTGCCACCAAAGTGGATAACCTCATATTTATCCACATTATAGTGCATTTGCCATGTTTCTGCCCAATCACCCAATCTGTCCAAATCGTACTGGAGTTTCATGACATCCTCCTCACAGCTTACACTCCCACCCAGCTTTGTGTCGTCTGCAAATTTGGAGATATTACATCCAATTCCCTCGTCCAGATCATTAATATATATTGTGAACAGCTGGGGTCCTTGGACCGATCCTTGCGGTATCCCACTAGTCACTGCCTGCCACTCGGAAAATGACCCGTTTATTCCAAATCTTTGCTTTCAGTCTGCCAACCAGTTCTCTATCCAAGTCAATACCTTGCCCCCAATCCCATGTGCCTTAATTTTGCACGCTAATCTCTTATGTGGGACCTTATCGAAAGCCTTCTGAAAGTCCAAATACACCACATCCACTGGTGCTCCCTTATCTATTTCAGCAGTTACATCCTCAAAAAATTCCAGTAAATTAGTCAAGCACGATTTACCTTTTGTAAATCCATGTTGACTTTGTCCGATCCTGTCACTGCTTACCAAGTGCTCTGCTATTACATCTTTTATAATAGATTCTAGCATTTTCCCCACTACCGATGTCAGGCTTACCGGTCGATAATTCCCCGCTTTTTCTCGACCACCTTTTTTGAATAGTGGGGTAACATTAGCTACCCTCCAATCCATGAGTACTGTTCCAGAGTCTATCGAGTTCTGGAAGATGACCATCAATGCATCTACTATTTCTAGGGCCACTTCCTTAAGTACCCTGGGATGTAGATTATCAGGCCCTGGGGATTTATCGGCCTTTAGTCCCATCAATTTTCCTAACACCATTTCCCTACAAATACTGATTTCTTTCAGTTCCACCCTTTCATCAGACCCTATGTTCCCCGGCATCTCTGGGAGGTTATTTGTGTCCTCCTTTGTGAAGACAGAACCAAAGTATGAATTTAGTTGGTCTGCCATTTCTTTGTTTCCCATTATAACTTCCCCTGATTCTGACTGTAAGGGACCTACGCTTGACTTCACCAATCTTTTTCTCTTCACATATCTATAAAAGCTTTTACAGTCAGTTTTTATGTTCCTTGCTAGCTTACTCTCATATTCTATTTTCCCTTTCTTAATTAATCCCTTTGTCCTCCTTTGTTGAATCCTAAACTGCTCCCAATCCTCAGGATTATTGCTTTTTCTGGCCAATTTATATGTCGTCTCCTTGGATCTTATGCTATCCCTAATTTCCCTTGTTAGCCACGGTTGAGTCACCTTTTTTGTTTCATTTTTATGCCAAACTGGGATGAACAAATTCTGTAGCTCAGCCATTCGGTCTTTGAATGTTTGCCATTGCCTATCCACCGTCAACCCTTTGAGTGCCATTCCCCAATCAATCCTACCCAACTCGCTCCTCAGATCATCGTAGTTTCCTTTATTTAAATTGAGGACCCTAGTCTCTGAGTCAACTACTTCATTCTCCATCTTAATGAAGAATTCGATCATATTATGATCACTCAGACCCAAGGGGCCTCGTACAACAAGATTGCTAATGAATCCTTTCTCGTTACATAATACCCAGTCTAAGATGGCCTGATCTCTGGTTGGTTCCTCGACATATTGGTCCAGGAAACCATCCCGTAAACACTCCAGGAATTCCTCCTCCACAGTATTGTTACTAATTTGGTTAGCCCAATCTATATGAAGATTAAAGTCACCCATGATGACTACAGTGCCCTTATTGCACGCTTCTTTAATTTCCCTTTTAATGCCATCCCCAACCTCCGCCTTACTGTTGGGAGGTCTATATACCACTCCCACTAATGTTTTTTTCCCCTTAGTATTTCTCAATTCTACCCATACAGATTCCACATCATCAGAGCTAATATCCTTCATTACAATTGTATTAATCCCTTCTTTAACCAGTAATGCTACCCCACCTCCCTTTCCTTTTTGCCTATCTTTCCTGAATATCGAATGCCCCTGGATGTTGTGTTCCCAGTCTTGGCCATCCTTGAGCCACGTTTCCGTAATCCCAACCAAATCATATTCGTTTACCTCTATTTGCGCAGCCAATTCATCCACCTTATTACAAATGCTCCTCGCATTAAGACACAAAGGGCTAGATTTTCAGTATAGACAGTTTTGGGGCGCTAACCTTAGCGCCCGCCCGAAGTTAGCGCCCGCCCCAAAGTAGCGCCCCGTTGCCGGAAATTCAGTGGCTTCGCCCTAAGAGATTGGTGGAGCGCTAAAAGAGGCGTTCCACTCCTATCTTTAGGTGCTAAGCCGGCGGTCCAGAGGGATAGCGCCCAGGCGGGGCGCAGCGCGGGTGCGGTCATTTTTGGACTGACAGCAGACCCCATGGCGCCGACCAGCTCTTAAAGGGGGAAGGGATGAATTGGTCTGCTGCCACGCCCTGCACACTGCAGCCTTGCAAAGAGGCCTCAACACTGCTGCTCAGCCCCAGGGAGTCATGGCAACGCCAGAGAAGGCCCGTCAGCGTGCCCTGCGCTTCTCAGAGGGTGATCTGGACATAATGGTCACAGCTCTGGAGGTGAGGCGCAAGATCTTGTTCCCAGAGAGTGGGAGGAAGCCAACCCACCACGACTACACCAAAGCCTGGAAGCAGATCGCCCAGAGGGTGACGTTCACCGGCGATGCCCCCAGGACCCACAAACAATGTCGTAAAAAATACAACGATCTGACCAGGATTGTGAAGGTGAGTAGCCTTTCCAGTCTCCTCCTCATTCTTGCATGTACACCTGACATGATGGGCAAAGGGAGCTGAAAGTCCTATTGGCCAGCCCTCAGCCAGCAGCATTGGGACAGTCATGAGCATCACATGGCCATTCGGCACTCTACACTTTGTCCAAGCTATTCCACCATGGGAGGCAGTGCACACTACATCAGGGCTTCACTCTGACCACGCTATTCCACCATGGGAGGCAGTGCACACTACATCAGGGCTTCACTCTGTCCACGCTATTCCACCATGGGAGGCAGTGCACACTACATCAGGGCTTCACTCTGTCCACGCTATTCCACCATGGGAGGCAGTGCACACTACATCAGGGCTTCACTCTGTCCACGCTATTCCACCATGGGAGGCAGTGCACACTACATCAGGGCTTCACTCTGTCCACGCTATTCCACCATGGGAGGCAGTGCACACTACATCAGGGCTTCACTGCGCACTTACAGCCCGTCCTTTCTCTTGCAGGCTAAAGTAGCATTTAATCGCCAGGCCCGTGCCAGGGGTGGCCGCGCCAAGCTGCAGAAGCTCACTCGGCTGGAGGAGCAAGTGTGTGTGCTCATGGGAGCCCGTGTGATCGTCCCCACAGCGTGCGGAGTATCCGACCCTCCACTGCCCGGCAATGGTAAGGACCTCGCCTTTTGGCCCTCTCGCGTCGCACTGGCCCATCCGAGCTACCTCCTTTGCCACTGTCCCACCAATGCGCTGAATGCCACCAGTCCTAACTCCCTCGCTGACGCCGTCTCCTCACTCTGAAGCTACTCTTGTGCATTCCTGCTTTCAGCTGGTGACGACCAGGACCCTGAAGCTGCCAGTGACAGCACCTCCGACGAGGAGGAGGAGGAGGAGCAAGCCGGACCTTCGGGGGAACAGTCACGTCCCGCAGGAGAGGAGGAAATGCTTGACACCTCCTCACTGGACGAGTGCCTGGAGGAGCTGTCGCAGGGCAATGCAGCTTCTGGGACCAGTGGCGTCCAGCCACCCAGGAGCCGTGCGCGTGGCCCGCGGCCTTCCCCCCAAAGGGGGGAAGGATCAGAGGGGAGTGCTGCTGTTCGGCACACTCGCCACCACCAACGCGGCAAGGGTCCCCTAGTTCGGCCCCCTCCTCCCCAGCGGGAGAGTCGCGACTCCAGTCCGGACACCTTCACCTCGGAGGAGGTGCGGAAGCTGGATAAGATGGCCGAGGATTCGGACCGGCGCCACACGGAGCTCATGAGCGTGGTGGGGCGCATGCCTGAGGCCATCGAGTCGCTGGCGACCAGTGTGCGCGAGTTCGGGGCAGCAACTGCCGCGAGTGGCCGCATGCTGACTGATGCCGTCAAGACCCTGGCGGCTGTGATGCGCGCGCACAGCAGGACCACAGGGGCACTCACTGCTGCCACACGCGCTGTCTCAGGCAGGCATCGCGAGGGCAGCCGCCGCGCTGGACCATCCCAGCAAGCCGCCCCTCGGCTGATTGTTGCGGATCCTGCAGTGCGGGCCCGGCCGAGTGCCACCGCGCCACAGGAGCAGCCAGCGCATCCCAGACGCCAGCTGGCCCACATTGCGCCATCCGTCGCCGCCATTCCCCCACTGGGGCGTCAAGGGCAAGCGGCTGCAGCTGATGGTGGCCAGGCTCAGGTGCGCCACTCAGCAGACGGCCCCTCGAGGCCCAAACGCCGTGTAGGCCGCCCCCCAGCGGCATCTGGCGGAAGGGCATCTGAGCCTCAGGCGCCTTCCCCCAGCCTCGCAGCAGCCACTGGGCAGAGCTTGCGAAGGAACAGCAGGCCGGGCAGGGGAGGCAAAAGGCTGGGCAAGGTCTCGCCCTCGCGGGCCACTCAGTAGAGGGTGTGGGCAGCTTTCCTTTTATATGGCGGTGGCCATCTTTATTTTGCCCATGGTTGTGTTGTTGGAGGGCTTATGTTTTGCGTTAGGCCGACGTTGAGGCCCGGTTTGAAGAAAGGTGGAGTGACTCCTCCCCAGTTTGTGGGAGTGAGTCGTTTGTTGGGCTTTTTGTGGGGCCCGTTTATTGTTTTTGGGGATTCATGTGGGAAGGGCTTTTCATTTTTGTGTAATAAAAAATTATCTTTATTCATGCAGTCTCCATGGTTGTTCTTCTTAGTGTTTGTTGGCTTCGCCGGCTGAGGGGTTGCGGAGCGGCTGCATTCATCTTCCCTCATGGCCCCTGGCCATTCCCTGACAGGGGGCTTAGAAGTACCGTGTAATAAGGTGGCGTCGTGCGGCCCTTGGCCCTGGTCGCTCCCTCCTCCTCCTCCTCCTCATGCTCCTCCTGCTCCTCCTCCTGAGGTGCTGGTCCAACGTCAGGTGGCAGTGCCTGAGTCCTGCGGATAGCCAGGTTGTGTAGCATGCAGCAAACCACCACAAATTGGGAGACCCGGTCCAGCGAATACTGGAGAGCTCCTCCGGAGCGATCAAGGCAGTGGAACCGCTGCTTGAGGACCCCAATAGTTAGCTCGATGATGTTGCGGGTGGTTTGATGGCTCTCGTTGTAGGCCTCTTCAGCAGCGGTCCTGGGCGCGCGGAGCGGGGCCATGAGCCAGGTGCACAAAGGATAGCCTTTGTCCCCGAGTAGCCATCCTCTTGGGGGAGGCTGTGCCTGGAACATGTCATGCACAGTACTCTGCCGCAGGATAAAGGCATCGTGGCTGCTGCCTGGGAAGCTGGCATTGACTGCCATGATGCGCTGCTTGTGGTCACAGACCAGCTGCACATTCAGAGAATGGTAGCCCTTCCTGTTGCGATACTGCTCGCCATGCTCCAGAGGGGCCCGCAAAGCCACATGCGTACAGTCAATGGCGCCCTGCACCAAGGGGAATTCCCCGAGTCTGGAAAATCCCAATGCGCGCTGATGCTGGCTCTCCAGGGCCATGGGGAAGGAGATGAATTGGCTTCTCCTTCTGAACAGTGCTTCGGTCACCTGGCGGATGCAGCGATGCGCGCCGTACTGGGAGATGTTTGCTATGTCCCCAGCAGCGTATTGGAAGGAGCCGGTGGCATAGAAGTTCAATGCCACCGTCACCTTCACTTCCACCGACAGAGACGTCCTGCACCTGAGCTTTGGCCGCAGATCTCGGCGAAGCAGGTGGCAGATCTCTGCAATCACCTCCTTTCGGAATCGGAGCCTTTTAACACATCGCGCGGCACTCATGTTTAGGTAGGAGCGCTGCTGGCGGTATAGCCTGACTGGGTAAGGCCTACGTGGCCGACGCCCGTAGCCCCCTCTGCCTCTTGCCAGGGCTGCCCCTCTCACAATGCGTCTGCGAGCCCTACAGACATGGAGCTGCAGCTCCGCGTTGGCACCCCATGCAACCCCCATCAAATCCTGGCAAACACGCTAATTTCCAAAAGGCCACTTGCAGCGCTCTGGCCTGAGTCCAAAAATACCTGGCTCTTGCTGCTTGAAACCAGTTAGCTATCCTCCTTGTTGTGTCTCCAGAAATGCGTTGCACAAGAGTGTTTTCTGAAAAAAGGCTGGCCTTTATACTGGAGAGCACGTCCCCTTTAATTTGCGCCCCCCGGGGCCCGCGCTGGTTGTGTTGCGTTCCTTTTTCCAAACGCTCCGGCCGCCAGCCGCACAATGGGGCGGTCCGACTGAAGTTTGGAATCGGGGCGCACAAAGGGCGTTGCACGAGGATGTGACGTCATTTTCTGTGCGCGCATCCGGGCGGGCGCTAAACTTTGCGCCGGCGCTAACGGGCAACTTAATTTGGGGCGGGGCGCAAACTGCGCTGCGCCCGGGCGCTACACGCATAGCGCCCGAAAATCACTTCTCTTAAGGCGCTAACTGCTGGCGCAAGCGACTGAAAATCTAGCCCAAAGCCTTCAGGCTTGTTTTTTTAACGCTCTTAGACCTATTAGAATTATTATTTACTGTGGCCACGTTTGATTTAAACCGTTGATTTCTCTGACTGCCACTTTTATTTTTCTCCTTCCTATCTTTTGCTTTTATCCCTGTTTCCCTTTCCTCCGTCTCCCTGCTCAGGTTCCCAACCCCCTGCCATTTCAGTTTAAACCCCCCCGAACAGTGCTCGCAAACCTCCCCGCAAGGATATTTGTCCCGCTCTGGTTCAGGTGTAACCCGTCCGACTTGTACAAGTCCCACCTTCTCCAGAAGAAGGCCAAGTGATCCAGGAAACTAAAGCCCTCCCTCCTGCACCAACTCTTTAGCCACGCATTCATCTGCTCTATCCTCCTATTCCTATACTCACTAGCACGTGGCACCAGGAGTAATCCAGAGATTACAACCTTTGAGGTCCTGCTCTTTAATCTGCTACCTAGCTCCCTAAATTCTTGCTGCAGGACCTCATCCCTCTTCCTACCCATGTCATTGGTCCCAATGTGGACCACTACCTCTGACTGTTCACCCTCCCCCTTAAGAATGCCCTGCAGCCGTTCAGTGACATCCTTGACCCTGGCACCAGAGAGGCAACAAACCATCCTGGAGTCACGTCTATGGCCACAGAAATGCCTATCTGTACCCCTTACGATAGAATCCCCTACCACTATTGCTCTCCCACTCTTTTTCCTCCCTTCCTGAGCAACAGAAGCACTCCTGGTGCCGGGAAGTTGGCTGCTGCTGCCTTCCTCTGGTAAGTCATCTCCCTCAACAGTATCCAAATCGGTATACCTGTTTGAGAGGGGGATGGCCACAGGGGTCCCCTGCACTACCTGCCTGCCTCTACTGCTCTGCCTGATGGTCACCCATTTCCCTTCTGCCTGTGCAGCCCTTACCTGCGGTGTGACCAACTCACTAAACATGTTATCCACGACCCTCTCAGCATCGTGAATGCTCCAAAGCCGATCCATCCGCAGCTCCAGCACCACAATGCGGTCTGCTAGTAGCCGCAGCTGGATGCATTTCTGGCACATGTGGTCATCAGGGACACCGGCAGTGTCCCTGAATTCCCACATAGAGCAAGATGAGCATAACACGGGGCTGGGCTCTCCTGGCATGACTTACCCTTTAATTAATTTAAATTAATTCACTATCACCAATTAAAGATAAACTCTAAGGCGCTTGTATGGTTTACCAACAGTCCCTGCTACACCAGAAAAGACCTTAGCAACTATAAACTACAGAGTTAAAGTTTAAAAAAGAGAAATACTCACCAACCAATCACTTACCTGCTCCCTGGTGACGTCACACTCTGATTACTTTTTACCTCTCTCCCCGCTGCTGAGTTGGTATGCCTCGCCTCGCTCCTCCTTTTATACTGCCACCTCGGTGCTCTCCTGGTCCGATCTGGTCGGGCCTCGCCTCGCTGCTCCTTTTATACTGCCGCCTCGGTGCTCTCCTGGTCTGATCTGGTCAGGCCTCGCCTCGCTGCTCCTTTTAACTGCTGCCTCGGTGCTCTCCTGGTCCGATCTGGTCGGGCCTCGCCTCGCTGCTCCTTTTATACTGCCGCCTCGGTGCTCTCCTGGTCCGATCTGGTCGGGCCTCGCCTCGCTGCTCCTTTTAACTGCCGCCTCGGTGCTCTCCTGGTCCGATCTGGTCGGGCCTCACCTCGCTGCTCCTTTTAACTGCCGCCTCGGTGCTCTCCTGGTCCGATCTGGTCGGGCCTCGCCTCGCTGCTCCTTTTAACTGCCGCCTCGGTGCTCTCCTGGTCCGATCTGGTCGGGCCTCGCCTCGCTGCTCCTTTTAACTGCCGCCTCGGTGCTCTCCTGGTCCGATCTGGTCGGGCCTCGCCTCGCTGCTCCTTTTATACTGCCGCCTCGGTGCTCTCCTGGTCCAATCTGGTCGGGCCTCGCCTCGCTGCTCCTTTTATACTGCCACCTCAGTGCTCTCCTGGTCCGCTTCACTAAGATTGATCTGGCCCAGGCGTACCTGCAAATGGAGGTAGAAGAAGCCTCGAACAATACCTCACGATCAACACTCACAAAGGTATCTACCAATACAACCGGCTGGTGTTTGGGGTAGCATCAGCTCCGGCTATTTGGCAAAGGGCAATGGATCAAGTCCTGCAAGGGATTCCAGGGACCCAGTGTTACTTGGACGACATCCTGGTCACGGGCGAAAATGACAGTGATCACCTTGCCAACCTGGAGCAGGTGCTCACTAGATTGAAGGAATATGGGCTCCAAGCTAATCGCCACAAATGCAAGTTTTTCCAGGAGCAAATCTCGTATTGTGGCCACGTTATTGATGAAGAGGGGTTACATAAGTCCCCTGAAAAGATTGAGGCAGTAGTCAAGGCTCCAGCACCGGAAAATGTGTCACAACTGAGGTCGTTCCTCGGGCTGGTGAACTACTACCATAAGTTCTTGCCAAATTTGTCTACAGTATTACACCCACTGAACACCCTACTGCAAACGGGGGTACCATGGAAGTGGAATGACGAATGTAAATGAGCTTTCCAGAAGTGCAAAGAATTGATCACATCAAAAGAGGTGTTGGCTCATTTCAACCCAGCACTACCAATTCGGTTGGCGTGTGATGCATCACCCTATGGTATTGGAGAGGTGCTGTCGCACAAATTCCCGGACGGCTTGGAGAGTCTAGTAGCCTTTGCGTCTCGGTCACTAACCTCAGCCGAGCGCAACTACTCCCAGATTGACAGGGAGGCCCCCAGCCTAGTGTGGGGAGTGAAAAATTCAACCACTATCAGCACGGGCAGAAGTTCACCTTGCTGACTAACCACCAACCACTTGTCTCCATCTTTAATCCAAAGAAGGGCGTTCCGGTGATGACTGCACAACGGCTACAAAGATGGTCCCTTTTTCTAGGGGCGAACCAATATGAAATTGAGTATAAGGGCACGAAACAGCATGGAAACGCTGATGGGCTATCACGCCTGCCACTGCCGACTGCGGAAGAAGTACCAGCAGTGGACGCTGTCGAAATATTTTATTCAACTATAATTGAACGCTTGCCAGTAACTAACGCGGATATAGAGAAGGAGACCCGAAATGATCCGACACTGTCTCGGGTATATGATTTGACGGTGAAGGGATGGCCAACACATGGTGACTCACTGTTGCCAGCATTCTGATCCAGAAGAGAACAGCTGTCAGTATGCCAGGGGACATTGATGTGTGGATCCCGAGTGGTAATTTCACCCAAGTTAAGGGAGAGAGTGCTCAACGAGCTTCACGAAGGCCATCTGGGAGGGGTGAAAATGAAAAGCCTTGCTAGGGCTTATGTGTGGTGGCCGGGGATCGATCAACAAATCGAGGACCTAAAAAGAGCTGCTCAGGATGCCAGAAGGTCCAAAATGCACCACCACATGCCCCTCTACACCAATGGGAGTGGCCCTCCTCTCCATGGCAATGGGTGCATATTGATTTTACTGGTCCATTCATGTACTCAATGTTCTTAATAGCAGTGGATGTGCACTCGAAATGGCCTGAGATGATCAAAATGTCCTCCACCACTATGGAGAAAATGATTGCAGTCCTACGGACCATATTTGCCAGGAACGGCTTGCCAGTACTGATTTGCTCTGATAACGGACCACAGTTTGTGTCCAAAGAGTTTCGGAAATTTATGAGAAGGAATGGGGTAAGGCATTACACATCCGCCCCGTATCATCCAGCCACAAATGGATTGGCTGGGAGGTTCGTACAAACCTTTAAAAAGGCAGTTAGGGCCATGTGCGATGACGATATTCCACTGCCGCATAAGGTGGACAATTTCCTGTTAGCCTACAGAAATGCGACACATGCAGTTACCAACCAGACCCCGGCCATGGTGTTCTTTAACCGAAGGTTGAGATCTCGTCTGGATTTGCTCAGACCAAATGTACGAAGAAATGTTGAGAATAAGCAATTCCAGCACATCAATGAGAAGCCGACAAGGAGTTTCAATATAGGACAACCAGTCTTGGCCCGCGACTACCGAACAGAGAAATGGCAACCAGGAACGATATGCACATGGCAGGGGCCACTAATGTACACAGTGGATGTTGGGTTGAACATTGTGAGATGCCATGTTGACCAGATCCCAGCGTCACAGGAACGAGTCAACCCCATGTCTCGCGTACCTGGTGATGAACCCGACATACCAGTAGCATCTACCCCAGAAACAGTAGCATCGGAAGCTGATGAACTAACCGACGACAGGGGGCCAGAATCGCCTCCGCACCAAGAGCAAGACACTCAGGAAAGGCGCTATCCAGAAAGGATCAGGAAGCCGCCCCAAAGACTGAATTTATAAATGGACTATTTCAGTTAATGTGCATGTTAAAAGTGTTAACTGTTAAATGAATGTTATGGTACTGTTAATCTAAAAGGGGAGGAATTGTAGTGTATGTACCTTTAAGAGGAGAACTACTTTTACAGCTCCTGTATACTGTAGTACCGGCAGTGACCACACCTGTATATAAACCCTGAGTAGGAATCTGTACTGATAGTTTTTAGAATACCCTCATCCAGTAAACACCTGTTGATTGTTCATCTGCAGTCTCCGTCTATTTATTGAAGAACACCATACCTCAAGATTCACGGATTTAACAGACAGGGCCCACTAATGTACACAGTGGATGTTGGGGAGAACATCGCGAGACGCCATGCTGACCAGAACCTAGAGTCACAGGAACAAGTCAACCCTATGCCTCACCCATACGTACCTGGTGATGAACCCGACGTACAGGTCGCATCTACCCCAGAAACAGTAGCATCGGAAGCTGATGACCCAACCGACGACAGGGTGCCAGAATCGCCTCCACACCAAGAGCGAGACACTCGGGAAAGGCGCTATCCAGAAAGGATCAGGAAGCCTCCCCAAAGACTGAATATATAAATGGACTATTTTCAGCTAACGTTGTATGTTAAAAGTGTTAATTGTAATCAGTTTGATATTTAATTGCTAAATGAGTGTTATGGTACTGTTAATCTAAAAGGGGAGGAATTGGAATGTATATACCTTTAAGGGGGGAACTACTTTTTACAGCTCATGTATACTGTAGTACCGGCAGTGACCACACCTGTATATAGCACTGAGTAGTAATCTATACAGTTCAGTTCCAGAGTGAGCCACATTGAGTAAACACCTGTTGTACCGTTCTCCTGCAGTCTTGTGTCTTACTACTGACGGACACAACAGCGGGCATCTCTAAACAGCCGACTGCACCTGCGCGCTCGGCCTCGCAGCGGAAAGGAGTCGCTGGGGGTTCCGGGTCCGCGACTGCGCCTGCGCGAACCCGGTGTTGGGGAATCTTTTCCCTCAGGCGCGCGGCTGCGCCTGCGCGAACCTCCTGTGGGCAAAACTCTCGCCTCAGGCGCGCGACCGCGCCTGCGCGGGAAAACTGAAAAGGAACCGCTGGGGGTACGGGCTGGGGAACCGCACCTGTGCGAGCAGTTGCAGTGGATGGAGTGGCAGCAGCCTGCAGATTTCTGATCCCAGGCTGCTGTTTCTCTGTTCCTAAGCCACCTAACCATTTTGAATTCAAACTTTGGGCAAAACTAAGGTCCCACTGGGGTAGGGAAGTGTCCCAATTTGTGGGTTGGACAACTTTTCCCTTAGAACAAGCCACAGTGCCTGTCTTTATAGGCAGTGAACTTGAACTTGTCTGGTGGGCAAACTCATGTACTCTTACCCGGGTGGCTTTAAATGAGGAATTTTGGACCTGGACCTGCCTTTGGTCTGGGGCCAAAACTATCCCCTATGTGCCTCCCTTGTCCCGGATTTCTGCTACTGGACCTGCTCTACAGGGGCCATGATCTACTTCCTCAACCCTTAGGTTCCAGGACAGCTTATAAGCTGCCTTTACCTCCCTAACCTTCTCCTCCTGCTCTGTTACTTCTGAGGTGAGGCGGGCATTCTCTTCCCGCAGTCTCATTTTGCTCCTCTTTACTCCTATGATTTGGTACTTTAGGAATTCTATCTCGCTCCTTGCATGGCTTTTTCCCTCGCTAGCTTCTTGGGTGAGGTGTGCGATTTCCTCCTGTAGCCTCATCTCACAGTCCCTTGCCTCTGTGACTTCCTGCACAAGGTGCTCTATAAATGCCTGGCATTTCGTGATCTCTAGTGTGAGGCGTGCATTCTCTTCCTGCACCCTCATACCACTAGCTCTGGCCTCATACACCTCCGCCTGGCATTTTTCAAGCTGGGACTCCCGATTCTTGGCCTCTTCAACCTCCTCCTGCACCCTCTTCTCACCCTTTTTAACCCAGCCACCTATACCATGATAGGTCAGCCTACACACTGCTGCTAAAATCCGCAGGGCTACCCACATACTGAAAACAATGAGAGAAACAAGAGCTGATGCTTTCTTCAGATCCAGACCACTTATCATATCAAGAATGGCCTATTGTCCTGCCGTGGTCACCATTTTGTAGGGGGGCATCTATAAACTGGTTTAAGGTAATTTACCTGGTCTGCAGCCTTTGCTTGCAATCTGACCAATTCCAAATAAACCAATTTTAAAACAGCGGTTTCGAATCGCTACCCCACCTTCCAGTTCTGACTGCAGGACTTATGATTATTGATATTCAAACAGACACGTGGTTTGGATGAGAGAAAAATCAAGTTTTATTAACTAAAAGAAACTATAATGAAAATTACAGTAAAATTGCTTAAATGGGGGAATGCAGATGGTAAAAATGAGGGGTAAGTGACTACAATGTTGATTAAACAATCTTAGCAATATCCCCTTAAATTACCATCCCTTAACTCCTTACTAGGTTGCTTTGCTGAGGAGTCAGAAACTCTGCTCACATGTGCTCCAGCGAAGTGAGAGAGAGAGAGAGAGAGAGAGAGGCTCACCTGTGGTCCCAGGAAGTAAAGAGAGCGATAGCTTCTCAGGAGCTATCATATATACCTTGTGAGCCCCCTCCCCCCTCTGCTGTTTGCCTGTCTGGGAAATTCGTGCCCAAAAAGTTCCAATTCACAAGAGAAAAGCTGTGATTGGCTAACTCAAAGTGGTTGGACTGGGTAGTGTGTCTGCACTATGGAGCCGAAATGTTCCCGCCCACTTCCGGAGTACACCTGGGTTAAAACAAAAGAGAAATGCAACAGCCCTATAGTCCAATGCTGGGTGATTTAAAAACCCATTCATTGCTTAAACTGTAGCCTTTCAAAGGTCCATTCCAGGGTTTTAGTCTCTCATTGTGTGTCTGAGTAGTTCTGAATGGCTGTGTCAACATAGCAGTTTCAAATCGATTGTCTTGCGGTCAATTCTCAAGTGGGCTAATCTCTTATGTAAATAAACAACTTCAAGTGCTTCTGAAGGAAACCTCCCTTTGATTGGCAGGTCTGACTCACAGCCCCTGTATCCACCCACTTTTTCACACAGACAACATTACAAGCTGCACAGGCTTTCCAAACCCCACGGTTCTTGGCCAATGCTTTCTGTGGCCATTTAAAAACCTTTTGTGATTGCCCAAGCTCCAGGGAACGATATTATTAATAAAGTACTGTCTTCGGATGTGTGAATATTTTCCACAGAGCTCCACGACTCCCGTGTTGTCCACATTCTTTCCATCTCCGAACAGTCTTTTGCGGTTCTGGCACATTTTTAAAACATTGTAGACAAGTCCCATCACCCAATTCTTCATCCACGATGTGGACCAATATTTTCAAATCTTCAGGGAAAATAGGGGAAATTTTGCAACCCCTACACCACCATACCAGGAATCAATCTCGTGAACCTTCGTTGCTCTCCTTCTATGGCAAGTATATCCTTCCTTAGGTAAGGAGACCAAAATTGTACACAGTACTCCAGGTGTTGTCTCACCAAGGCCCTATATAATTGGAGTAAGACTTCTTTACTCCTGTACTCAAATCCTCTTGTAATGAAGGCCAGCATACCATTTGCCTTCCTAATGGCTTGCTGCACCTGCACATTCACTTTCAGTGACTCATGTACAAGGACATCCAGGTCCCTTTGAGTATCTGCATTTCCCAATCTTTCACCATTTAGGAAATACTCTGCCTTTCTGTTTTTTCTACCAAAGTGGATAACTTCGCATTTATCCACATTATATTCCATCTGCCATGTTCTCGCCCACTCACTGAGCCTGTCGAGATCCCCTTGAAATCTCTTCACATCCTCTTCACAACTAACCCTGTCACCTAGCTTTGTATCATCAGCAAATTTGGAAATGTTACATTTAGTCCCCTCATCCAAATCATTGATATAGATTGTGAACAGCTGGGGCCCAAGCACCGATCCTTGCGGTACCCCACTAGTCACAGCCTGTCATCCTGTAAAAGATCCGTTTATCCCTACTCTTTGTTTTCTGTCTGTTAACCAATTCTCAATCCATGCTAGTATATTACCCCCAATTCCATGTGCCCTAATTTTGTTCACCAAACTCTTGTGTGGGTCCTTATCAAAGGCCTTCTTAAAATCTAGATGCACCACATCTACTCCACTAGTTACATCTCAAATAACTCCAATAGGTTTGTCAAAACAGGATTTCCCTTTCATAAATCCATGTTGACTCTGCCCAATCTTACTATTAGTTTCTAAGTGCCCAGTTATTGCATCCTTTATAATAGATTCCAGCATTTTCCCAACTACTGATGTGAGGCTAACAGGTCTGTAGTTTCCCATTTTCCCTCTCCCTCCTTTCTTAAATAGCGGGGTTACATTTGCTATCCTCCAATCTGCAGGAACCGTTCCAGAATCTATAGAATTTTAGAAGATGACAACCAATGCGTCCACTATCCCAATGGTCACCTCTTTCAAAACCCTAAGATGTAGGTCATCCAGTCCTTGGGATTTATCGACTTTTAGTCCCATTAATTTTGCTAGTACTGTTTCTTTACTAATAATAATTTCTTTAAGTTCCTCATTCTCATCACACCCTTGGTTTTCTCGTATTTCTGGGAGGTTTTTTGTGTCTTCCTCTGTGAAGACAGAAACAAAGCATTTATTTAATTTCTCTGCCATTTCCTCATTCCCCATTATAAATTCTCCTGTCTCTGACTGTAAAGGACCTACATTTACCTTCACCAGTCTTTTCCTTTTCACATATCTATAGAAGCCTTTACAATCCGTTTTTATATTTTTCGCTAGTTTGTGCTCATATTCCATTTTCCCTTTCTTTATCAATTTCTTGGACCCCCTTTGCTGATTTCTAAAAAGATCCCAATCCTCAGGCTGACCGCTTTTTCTGGCAACTTTATAAGCTTCCTCCTTTGATTTGATTTAATACTAGCTTTAATTTCTTTTGTTAGCCATGATTGGATCACTTTTACCTTTGTGTTTTTATGCCCTAGAGGAATATATGTTTGTTGCAAATTATGCATTATTTCCTTGAATGTTAGCCATTGTATGTCCACCTTCATACCTTTTAGTGTAGTCTCCCACTCTACCATGGCCAACTTGTCCCTCAGACCCTTGTAGTTTCCTTTGTTTAGATTGATGACCTTAGTTTCAGATTGGACTACATCACTCTTAAACTTAATGTAAAATTCAATCATATTATGGTCACTTGTCCCTAAAGGTCCCTTTACCACAAGATTATTCATTAGCCCTTTCTCATTACACAGTACCAGATCCAGAATAGCCTGTTCCCTGGTTGTTTCCTCCACATACTGATCCAGGAAACCATCTCGCATGCATTCCAAGAATTTGTCCTCCACACCATTAGTGGTAATTTGATTTGCCCAGTCAATATGTAGATTAAAGTCCCCCATGACTACCGTATTGCCCTTGTTACATGCTCTTCTAATCTCTTGACTGATACTGTGTCTTACATTACCATTACTGTTTGGTGGCCTATGCACAACTCCCACCAATGTTTTCTGCCCTTTGCTGTTTCTTAGCTCCACCCAAACTGATTCCAGTTCTACATCACGATCTGCCAAGCCAAGATCTTTTATCTCTACCATACCGATCTCATCCTTTATTAACAGCACTATGCCACCTCCTTTTCCTTTTTGTCTGTCCTTCCTAAATGTTGAGTACCCTGGAACATTCAGTTCCCAGCTTTGGTTACCCTGCAACCATGTCTCTGTAATGGCAATTACATCATACCCATTTACTTCTATTAGTGCCATTAATTCATCCACCTTGTTGCGAATGCTATGTGCATTTAGATAAAGTGCCTTCAACTTTGCCTGTTTAATATTTTTCTGCACTTTGACCCTCTTTACTGTTGGCCTTTGTTTCTGCTCCCTACTAGTTTTGCTGACTACTTTTCTAACTTGCACTTCCAGCTTTGTTTCTCTCTGTTCTGGGCCCACACTTAGGTTCCCAGCCCCCTGACAAACTAGTTTAAATTCTTCCCAACAACACTAGCAAACCCCCCTGCGAGGATGTTGGTCCCACTTCTGCCGAGATATAACCCGTCCAGTTTGTACAGGTCCCACCTTCCCCAGAATCGGTCCCAATGCCCCAGGAATTTAAATCCCTCCCTCCTACACCATCTCTCCAGCCACGCTTTCATCTGGTCTATTCTCTAATTTCTGCTCTCGCTAGCACGTGGCACTGGGAGTAATCCTGGGATTACTCCCAGTGCCACGTGCTCACTTGCCATGAGCGAATGAAGTTCTGCTCCACTAGTAGCAGAGCTGGATTTTCAGAAGTTGTGCCCACAAATTTGTTGCATTACTAATTTATTAAATTATGTCCTAAAATGAACAAAAATTGCATTCTCAATGGCTCCCTTGTACTGTTCTACCATATGGGTTAGTTAAAGCCAACATAAAATTGCTGGGGAGTTATAAAAGCTTTTCAAGTAGAACAGCGTGTTAGAGCAATTTGTAGTCTATTCTCTCACGTATTTGACATAATCAGGCCTGCTGTGGAAACTAAGCATGCACTGCCACTGGTGCTATTAATATTTATAGCTCTCAGCGGTATTCATTTCTTGAAGACCCTGCATGCAAGATCATGACCCTCCCAGTTCCATTTAATCCAATTAACTTACATTTACCTTCAATGAGGTTGAAAAGTATAGAATAAATAGATGTAAGACATTTAGATTAAAAAGCATACCCTTAGGATGGAGAAAATATTAAATAAATATCAGCAGCAGTTTTATGCCATGATTAACAGGTAAACATACCTCTTTACTGCTCTCCTTGGTTTCTTTACTGGACTACCAAATTGACTTTGATGTATTTTAAGTCACATGCATGAGTTAGCATAATATTGGAAAAGACGCTCCAGTTTTTGTTGGAAAAGACAGATCTAAAAAGACCAGTCAGGAGTTTTTAATGAACAGTTGAATGCAACCTAAATGAAAACCAGATGTTCTTTGTTAATTTTACTGGATAGTCTTCCACTCCAGGCTAGGTAAGTGGTTCTTGCTTATTTTTCAGTGTAGAGAAAAAGAAAGCAGTGGCCAAGGGACGATAACATACAGGACCCTTAACTAAATATTTTCCTATCTATTTATTATCTTCTCTCTTCATTTTTTGCGTTTTTTTCTAATGTAATATTCTAGTACGAATGTTATAATATTCTTTGTGTACTTTAACGTAACAAATTTGTTCTGCACAGTAGACTAGCGAATATAAAATATGTCAACATTAAAGCTCAAATACTGAAGGAAATGGATTATAGTAATAATTTTAAATTAGTAGCATTCAGGATGCATAGTAAGTGAGTTAATATCTGTACTGGATTGTCTCTACTTATGGGCAGTTGGAGATTTTTTTTTCACAGTGTAATTAGGAGTAATCATCTTAAATTGCAAAATCACACTTTTAAATTGCTTCCAAACTTTTTTTCAAAGGATGCTTTATAGCACATTCCAGCTATGTGTTTTCCACATAAATTTAACTTAAAACCTATGAAACATTTGTGGAAAAAAGTATAGGATTTTACAATAGTAAACCTTGGTTTCATTTATTTTACTGATTCATAGCACACATGAGCAATACCATTAATAATACTGGGATTTATACCAGTATAATGTCAAAAAGTCACAACCACCTGCAAACATAAATCCATCTGATTTGTGCGCCTGTACAAACAATGAACCATCGTTTATGAAAATGCACACTCTCTTGTTCACTATAGAATGAAAATTCAAGTTAACTGAAACTTTGGTTTCAGGTTCACCTTCAGAGGATTCCAACAAATGTTAAAGCAAAGATGCACAAAACCAAATGGTGGTAATTCTTATCCATTCTAATAATCACAGGTGAAACTTTTCTAAAACATTATAAAGCAATTTTGCCTGTATGAAGGAGCATAGATAATAACTGATCAAATTTTGACATATACCATAGATTGGCTGAAGAACTTTAGACGTATCTCCATTATACTTCTGGAGCATAGACCAAAACACCATCATGAAGCTGCATTTCTCTCCATTAGATTATCATGATTTTTTTTAATGGCATATACAACACCATAGCTAATAATAATCAAATTTCTCCAGTAGATTTCCAGCCACCTTTACTATTTTGCTAGAAGTGCTTTTTAAAAAAAAATTAGAACTACATAAACAGCTATCACTATGGCTCCAGCCATAAATTAGAACTGTTCATCTATTGCCTGCAATGGAGATGGGTATCCATTCAGGATGGATCTTCCAAATGGTGGCATATATAAACTGCAGAACATCCTGTTCCTTTACACGTGGTTGCAATTGTTTGTTTTAAAAGAATAAGCCAACACAAACCCAAAGGCCTGGATTTTCTTCATTGTCGGTTCACTACTGGAGTGTGCTGGAACTGTACTTCCACCTGCCGGTGTGACCCTGCCATGACCTCATCCTACCTTGGTTAAATGCTCATGGCAGGCTTCCAGTATTATTAAGCTTCTCTATGGGGAGTCCACCTTTGCAAGGTGAGGAAAAATGAAATGCTGCTGTAGCATTAAAATGGCTGCAGCAGCTTAAAGGAGTAGACCAGCCACTTTCTGTTGGCAAAAATTTCCATCAGTGCAATTTTTCAGTCTGATGTTTCTTCGGGGTGCCATGCGCAAATTTACAGATTCTTCAGTTGAGACATTCTTGTTGGAAATGTGGCAATTTTGGCACTGAGGGAAGGAGACCCATGAAGGGTATGGTGCAGGCCCAGTGGAAGGGGATGGCCTTGGTAGGGAGTGCTATTTCCAGCACTCCCACATGGCTACTTAATGACAGAACAACATTAATAACCTCACCGAGTTAGCCAAGGTAACTTCCCTTGAACCCCCTGACCTATCGCGAGACGATCTGTCCGACAGGATATGGGGCGTTTTTGCAGCGGTGGTGGCGCTACTTAAAGGGCAGGTGTCGGGCGGCCATTTTTATTTTGTCTGTCTGCCAGCACCTGCCCCCTTTCACTTTTTTATGCGGTGTGCTGGCCACGATCGCTCAGCCCAGCACTCCTCTTGAGTGCCGGGCTGTTTTTACGGCACCCCGCTCCCCGGTGGTCGAGCAGGGCCCCGGTGTACGCAGCGCCAGGCCCTTCCCCTTTAATCAGGGGAGGAGGCCTGCAATGACGCGGTGCTACGTGCTGCCAGAAATAGCGCCCAAGCAGGAGGTGGAGCACTTTCCAGTAGCTTCTTCTTCTCACATCCCGCTTTCCCCTCACCCACAAGCCTTTCGCACTTTCCAGCTAATCATGCTGTATGCATGCATTTCTCCCTTCCTGTCCCACTCCCCTCACCCAACTCTTGTGCCTTTATGCTTTCAGATAATGAGCAAGCACTTGAGCAGTCTGTCCCTGAGGGCACCGTAACGAGCGAGGCGGGAGAAAAGGAGGAGGAAGAATACACCGCGTCACTGCATGTCTCATCCGCAGGCACCAGCTCAGACACTGGCACTACGCATTCTTTGGAGGCAAGTATAGTAGCAGGATCTGCAAAGGGTGAGGCACCGGGGACGAGAAGGCTGCAGCAAAGCCAGGGGGAAAGGGTAGGTCGGAGGCCAGCTCTCCGGAGCGTGAGTGCGTGTGCGAGTTCTGCTGCACAGAACTCAGATAAGGACTTCGATGGGGCGATGTTTAGAAGAAGGGTGATGGGCATGCACACGGAGATGATAGGTGTAATGGCAAGGGTGCCTGAGAGCCTCTCGGCAGTGATAGGAGCATGGAGGAGTCCACCTCCAACATTGCACAAGTCTCTGCGCACACCATGGAGCCCATCATTTCCAGTCTGCAAAGGATGGTACACTCCCAGAGAGACCGTGGTGACCCAGACCTGATGCCACATGTGATGGGCAATCTGGCAGCTTCCATTGCAGCACAGGTGGAAGCGACGCAGCATCTTAGTGATGTAATGCAGTCTATGCTTGGTGGCATTCAATCTCAGACTGCTCTCATGCAGTCTCAGCTGGATGCCACGCAAGTTCGGACTGCTGCCATCGTGGCTGGGTCTACCACCATCGACTGGGGCTTTCACGGTGTCTCAGCAGGCCAGCAATCTGTGCTCCAACAGATTGCTAGGGATGCTGAGGTGCTGCTCCGGAGGAGTGGCAGTGTGTCAGTGGAGCAGGAAACTGCTGTCCTCTCTAAGGATGACAGCATTCCTGCTCCCACCACTGCCACTCCACCATTGCCCTTGTCGCTGCCTGCCATCCAGCCAGCCCAGATTGCTGCCACCCATGCTGAGGTGGTGCAGGCCACAGCCGGGCCTTCCAGACCCAGAGCTGGTCGAGGGCATCCTGCAAGGCCATCTGAAGTCTTCCACACGGACACTCAGCAGCCTTCCACCAGCCCTGCTGCAGCCACTGGGCCAACACTTCATAGGACCACTAGAGTAGGCAAAGGCACAGTAACGAGAGGCACTAAGGGATTGCACAAAGGTGAATAGTTAATGCTTTTGTTGTAAGTACGTGTTCACTGATTATTGATAAATTTATTAACACAGTTTGGATTCTTTTGTGGTGTCTCTCATTTCAGCTTTGCGCTATGATATGGCCTGCGACAGGGATGGAATGATGGAGATGTGGTGAGCAATGGGGATCTGGAGTTTAATTCATTCAAACCGCAGTCTGATGAAGCGGTCACGGACCGCCCTTCCAGAATGTCGATTGAGTGGCTGCCTCCTCCCTCGCTCCTGTTCCTCCCCTCCTCATTTTCCTCCTCATCCTACTCATCTTCCTCTTCCTCTTCCTCCTCCTTCTTCTCCTCTCCCTCTTCCTCCTCCTGAGATGGTCCTGCAATCCCTCATGGCAAGGCTGGGCCCTCATGATGGCCACGTTGTGGAGCATGCAGCTGACCATCACAAAATGTGACACCCGCTCAGCCGAGTACTGGAGGGCTCCTCCGGAGCAGTCAAGGCAACGGAACCATTGCTTCAGCAGGCTGATAGTCTGCTCGATGATGTTCCTGGTGGCAGCATGGCTCTCATGATATGAGTGCTGAACAGAAGCGTTGCGGAGGGGATTCATGAGCCAGGTGGAGAGCATATAGCCAAGCCATCCACAAGCTTGACGTGGTCCTGAAAGAGTGCTGACACGCCAGTCTGGCACAGGATGAAGGCATCGTGCCTGCTGCCAGGATAGCGGGCATTGACATTGAGGATTAGCTGTCTGTGGTCGCACACCAACTGCACGTTAAGTGAATGGTAGCCTTTGCGGTTACGGAAGATCTTAGGATTGTTATGCGGTGCCCTCAAAGCCACGTGGGTACAGTCAATGGTGCCCTGCACCATGGGGAGTCCCTCTATCCTGGCAAAGACACATGCACGCTCATCCTGCTTCTCTCTGGTGATGGGGAAGGATATGTAGTCCCTTCTCCTACTATAGAGAGCCTCAGTGACCTCCTGGATTCAGTGATGGATGGCGAACTGCGAGATGTTATCTATGTCTCCTGTTGCAGACTGGAAGGATCCGCTGGTGAAGAAATTGATGGCGACAATGACCTTGACTACTCCTCACTTAATTGGAGGTAGGAGAAGAGCTCTCGGAATATACTCAGAGGGTAAAGCCCCCTGTTGAGAGCCCTAATTGCCCTCCTCCTCCCTCTGGCCACATGTTCCAGTCTTTCTCACTGCCTCTGCCCCCTCTGCCATAGATCCTGGAGTGTGAGGTCAACTGCCAGTACAGCCCCATTAATGTAATCAACTGCAGCAGTTTGATTTTTTAAAGAATAAACATAGCTACTTTTTAGTTGCCACAACACTCCTGATACTAAATAACCTTGAAATCTTGGAATGAGGGTGTTGCACGATGTGAAACTGACAAGAAAGCGCTGAAACTCCACTAACCTACAGCTGTGACTCATTACTGATGATCCCTTTAAATAACACCCTGGGAGCCGGCTTCCTGGTGCTTCACGCCAGCTCTCCCTGTCGCTGTTTCCTGCAGGTGCAAAGGTAGGCAGCAACAATCAATTTCACGGTCAGTGAGCATTGCACACTCACTGATGTCACGATCCACCTAGCGTTCAGGCTCCTGGTGATAACTGTTAGCAGCGATGCTGCAGGGGGGCAGGATTTGGCATGCGGTGCTGGATTTGGCTCACCCCGGTGATAATGCTCATCTGCTGGCACTAACGGGAGGCGCTAAGTTGCCAAACTTTTCCCCCAATATCTTTTGATTTAAAAGCTGCAGATTGTGTAAGCATGCACCTCTTATTTTCCCCCCTCCCCGCACCGCAACCTTACCCTTGTTCTTTCTCCTTTCAGATACCTCAGACCTGCAAGCTGGCTAGACAGTGGTGGAAGAGCGACAGGTGGAAGAAGAAGGCAGTGATGCTGAAGACACAGCACTGTCACTCAATTTAACACTTACAGCCATCAGCTCAGATACTGACACTCCACATAATTTAGAGGATACCTTAGACGTGGGATCTGGAGCCGGCTTCCTGGTGCTTCACGCCAGCTCTCCCTGTCGCTGTTTCCTCCAGGTACAAAGGTAGGCGGCGACAATCAATTTCACGGTCAGTGAGCATTGCACACTCACTGATGTCACGATCATGAGACATCGGGCATGAGTGGCCTGCAGCCAGGGCAGGGGGCAAGGGTAGTGCAGGTGCCAGCTCCCTGGAGGCCGAGGATGCACTCAAGTTCTGCTGCAGAGGACTCAGATGAGTACTTCAATGGGGCAGGGTACAGAAGAAGGCTGATGGGTATGCACAATGAAGTGCTTGGTGCATTGGCAGGCCTGCCAGAAAGCCTGTGTGCAATGTCAAGGAGCATGAAGGAGTTTGGCACCAACTTGGCACAGGGCTTTGCGTAGAGCTTGGAGCACAAACCTGCTGACCATCTCAGGATTATAGTATTGCTCCTCCCACCTCTGCCATTCCGTCAGTGCCCTTGCTGTTGCATGTCAGCCAGCCAGCCCAGACTACTGCCTCCCATGCCAAGATGGTGCAGTCCACAGTGGGGCCATCTAGGCCCAGAGCTACTCAAGGTCATCCTCCAAGTCCAACAGCAGTCTACCCCACTGAAAGTCAGCAGCCTTCCAACAACCATGCTGCAGCCACTGAGGTAACACTGTGCAGGAGCACTAGGATGGGCAAAGGCACACAGAAGACAGGCACTAAGGGAATGCACAAGGGTGATTATTTGACGTTTGAATGCAATATGGCATGGTTTGATTGATAAATTGGTTTTGAATGTTTATTTTGTGTTGGCTTTTATTTTTGCATTGTGGCCAAGCAGACGCTTTAATGGTCAGTAGCAGAGGGAAGATAAGGTGTGGGACTGTTGGTGAATGTGGAATTGGGGTTGCATTTACTGGTATCGCAGCCAGTTGAGTCAGTCACGGACAGCCCGGCCAGAAAGTTTCTGCCTGGGTTGCCTCCTCCCTTCCTCCTCATGCTCCTCCTCATACTCCTCCTCCTCCTCATGCAACTCCTCCTGAGTTGGTTGCCGTATAGCTGGTGGCAAGGGATGTTCGCTCATGATGGCGAGATTATGCAGCATGCAGCAGACCATCACGAATCTCGACTCCCACTCTGCTGAGAACTGCAGAGTGGTCCAGGCAGCAGAAGCATTGCTTCAGCATGCCAATAGTCTGCTCGATGATATTTCGTGTGGCATCATGGCTTTCATTGTATGAATGCTGCCCACCAATGTTCCCCCTAATTTTTTTAGGGCAGCCTATTTACAGTTTTGCACATGCGCGAAATGTAACATTACAAAAGGAGGTCCCAGGCTGCGCGGAACCGGCAGAGAGTTGTGCACTCATGCAGCCACGCAGCTTAGAGGGAACGTTGCTGCCCACAGGTGCGTGGATTGCGCATCGGAGGCATGAGCTATGCTGTTAACAGATAGCCCTTGTCACCCAGTAGCCACGCTCTGGTTTGCTGTGGTGGCTCAAATGCAGATGGTAAAGTGGACTGCCGCAGAATGAAGGCATCATTACTGCTCCCAGTATACTGGCCATTCACCTGCATGATTTGCTAAGTATGGTTGCATACCAGCTGGACATTGAGGGAGCGGAATCCCTTTCAGTTGCGGTACATCTCAGAGTTTACATGCGGCGCCTGTAAAGTGATGTGTGTACAATCAGTGGCACCCTGCACCATGGAGAAGCCTGCTGTCCTCGGGAAGCTGCATGCTGACTCTGCCTGCTGCTCTCTGGCCAGAGAGAATGAAATGTATTCAGCTCTTTTGGAATAAAGAGCCTCAGTTATTTCCCTTATACAACAGTGCATGGCTAACTGGGAGAAGTTGCAAATATCTCCTGCTCCAGCCTGGAAGGAGCCCGATGGATAAAAGTTTACAGCCACCTTTACAGCCACTGGCAATGTGGCACTACTGCACCCATGTCTGGGAGCAAGTGGTCTGTGCAGAATCCTTAAAGACAGGACAAATTCCTTCAGCACCTGCCACACCACTCCCTGTAGACTTTAGCAACTTTAAATAACTCTAGAAACCACCAAACACTTCTACAAACACAGCAAGAGCCAGTAAAAAAACAATCAGCAACTAACCTGTAAGTAATTGATGATCTCTTTCAATAGTACTGGTGTGGTGTCCTTCCTGCTGCTGAATGCATGTTCAGCTGTGCGAGCTTAAGAAAAGGGTGTTTTCTGGAGCGTTGAGCACCAAAATGGCAGCGCTGGCATCAAATCAGCATTACACGCTGATTGGCGTCACGATCTGCCTACTCTACATACTTGTGGCGCACGCTCCCTGCGTCTGCACTAATGCCTTACCCAAGGTGGCGTCTGGTGTGACCTGCACTGGAAACAGCACTCATAGCCCCCACTCAACGGGCGCTATGGAGCCAAATTCTAGGGCCATTGTGTTTTAGAAGTGGGTTGCAGGCATTATAGGAGGGAATGGGGCTCTGCTGCGCCTGATCCCTGTGAGGATGGGGATGTGGCAACTCCTGGCATTCGGAGTCGCTGCTCCTTTATATGCCACTGACCTTGTAAAGGGCAGACGAGGCTCCGTCCCTTACAAAGCCCCATTGAATCTCCAATGTATGGCTAAGGCTCAGCATATCTGGCATAGTTGTTGAGATAGCTGGAGAGGTGAAGAGCTATAATTAAAATCATAAAATGTTGGATATACTCAACAGGTCAGGCAGCATCTGTAGAGGGAGAAACAGAGTTCACTTTTCAGTTTGATGACCTTTCATCAGGTGAAGAGCTATTCTCACCATAAATGTATCAGTGCTATCTGCTCCAACCACTCTATGTGGCTGCAAGTTCCAAGTTTTCACCACTCCTTCTAAATTATTTATTTGATCTGTTAGTGGCTATGTTATATTTATGCCTCCTCATTTTGGACTCACCCACATGTGGAAACAGTTCCTCTACGTCCACCTTATCAAAACCCTTAGGCCTAGAAATTCGGTTGTTTGCGCCAGCGGTTAGCGCCTAAAGAGACTGAGAATTGGGGCGTAACCTAATGTTGGGGCGGGCGCAATGAAGATAGCGACAAATCCCATATTGACTATACATTTAACGCCTGCGCTAAGTGTTTGCGCGCGCCCGCGAGCGCAAGCAGATAATGACGTCATTTCATTGTGCAACGCCTTTTAGGGGCGCCTGAGCGGATATTGGGTGGCGCCCGGAGCCTTTACGCCTAGTACTATTAGTGACAGTTCAAAGGAGCATTAACAGGCCCTTCTCGGAGTCGGGGGCGCTATTTAAAGGGGACAGCTCTAGTATAGAAGCTTCAGCCACTTGGCCTGTTCATTGCGATCGTTGGTGGAGAGAGTTGGGGAGCTACTGTGGAGCAGAGTTTTTGGAATTTAGCATTAGAGTACTTGGGACCCTCAAACCTGTCCGGAGCAGTTGGAGCACTAGACCGAACAGCCTTTTGACCAACTGGCATCGGAATGGGAGATGCTTTGGAGGGCGACGGCCTCATGGCTGAACACTATGAAGGGGCAGAAAGACGGCGGGAGAACGGGCAGGGATTGGCCAGAAGGAGGAGGGGCAATGGAGGTCGCCCAATCCGAGGGTATGCTGCGAGGGTCTTTAGGGGTCATACCTTGACATGTCGGAGGAGCAGTGTGTGCAAAGGCTCCGAATCAGGATGGACGTTGTTACTGAGCTGTGCCACCTGCTTACTGAGGATCTGCAGCCGCGTCTACGGTGCATGGCCTCTCTGTCGGTGGCCGCTAAACTGACTGTTGGACTCAATTTTTATGGCAACGGATCCTTTCAGTGAGCCATTGGGGACATCGCGAATATCTCTCAGGTTGCAGTCCACTGCTGCATCCGGCAAGTTACAGCTGCCCTTTATAGGCGAAGGCGTCAATTCATCACCTTCCCTCTGACCCTGGAGAAGCAGGCGGAGGAGGAGGAGGAGGAGGAGCATGCGGACGAGGAGGAGGAGGAGGAGGAGGAGGAAGATGGAAGGGCTCCTGAAAGTGGAAGGGCCATCCGTCACTGGCTCATGAGGACTCGTATCGAGGCCCCTCTGGCGGAATGATGAGTGTCTTAACTGCTGCGCACTTTGGATGTTTGAAATCATCTAAAGGCCAGCATCACTGTAATTAGTCACGTACACCATAGCACATTTAAACTTCTCTTTATTGTCACAAAAGTCTTTCATTACAGCAAAACAACGTCGTGTCAACAGAAACCATAACTAACAAAATAACAGTTAACTCTTCGGCAAGGCTGCCAAACTAAACAAACTATTTCCAACAATTCCAACAGGTGAGGGTCTCCTTGATTTTGGCCAAAGAAACGTCTCAGTACCTCCCTCTACTGCTGGCCCCTTGATGGAGAACGACTTCTCTTTCGCGCTCGGCCCCTTCCCTCCCTGCTGCTCCTATGTAATTGAACCCCAGTGGCGGGGTGAAGGCTGGGGGACGCCTGCTGACTGTCTGGAAGCGCAGAAGCCCCTGAGGGACGGCCTGGCCGACCTCTGGGCTTGGAGGATGCAGATGCAGGATGCTTGATCTGAGCATGGCTGGAAGCAGTGTGCACTGCAGGTGGTGGCAGCTGCACTGCAGACGTGCCAGCGCTGGCATGTGGAATGGTCACCTGCCGAGAGAGGACACCTGCACCATTGTCGGATGACACACTGGCTCTCTGAGGGGACCGGCTCGGCTCATCCGCCACAATCGCATGCTCCACTGATTCCTGGCCTTGTATGGGACTGGAAGGGCCCGGGGTGATCCTAGCTGATGCAGATAGGGTGGCTGCAGTGAGAGTTCGCGTTGCCTCAATCTGGGTGTGGATGAGGCCGGAAAGTGACTGCGTGGCAGCAGTGAGGACCTGTGAGCCAGGTGCCAGTGCTTCGGAGAAGCCCTGGACAGTTCTTTCCATTGCTTCGGACAAGGCCGGTGCTGACCGCTCCACTGCCTCGGACAAGCCCTGGACAGACCTTTCCAGGGATTGTCCAAAGCCCTGAACAGTCCTTTCCATAGCGGCCTCAAAGCCCTGGACAGTCCTCTCCATTGTTGGGCCAAAGCCCTCGACAGACCTCTCCATTGTTGCCCCAAAGCCCTCGACAGACCTCTCCATTGTTGCCCCGAAGCCCTGGAAAGTCCTGTCCATTGTTGCCCCGAAGCCCTGGAGAGTCCTGTCCATTGTTGCCCCGAAGCCCTGGAGAGTCCTGTCCATTGTTGCCCCGAAGTCCTGGAGAGTCCTCTCCATTGTTGCCCCGAAGTCCAACACACTCTTTGCCAGTGTATCTATTGACTGAGGCATCCTCCCCACTGCAGCCATCAACTCAGTGTGCCTGAGCCGGGCCTGGGTGCTCATTTCAGCCAGGCGACGCACCTCCTCTGCACTCTGTGCAGCAGTCATCACTACCTGCCTTGCCCTCCGGGGAGACAGTGGCCGAACTTGCCTACCCCCCTTGCGTTGCTGCATGCCGCTTGGTCCGGCAACTGCCTGATCCTCAGAGCCGCCCCCCCTCCCCTCCAGGGAACTACTATCCCCAGTCTGTACATGTGTATGCTCCTCTGAGATTGGAGCGGATGGTCCGGCTTCCTCCTGATCCTCATCTCCGGAGGCACTGGCACTGGCAGCTTCAGGGCGTGGAGCCCCAGTTGGTGATGCATCATCTGAAAGCAGGGAGGTGGAAGAGTGGCTTTAGCAAAAGGACAGGTTGGCGGAAAGGCATGGCAGATTGCGGCACACTGAGGAAGCATGCTGGCGGGGGGGCCAAGTGGAAGGAGACAGCTGCAAAAGGTGAGAGCCTTACCCTCGCTGTCAAAAATGGGGTTGGCAGCTGCAGTGGTAACAGGACCAGACAGACGTCCTCCAAGAATCTGGTGCACTCTCTCCTCGAGATCCGTGAGAGTGACCACTTGTGGAGGTCCGCCACCGGTTCGACGCTGCCCCTTTCGCATCGTCGCCAGCTTAGACTGCAGGGGAAAGAAGGGGAAGTTCTGTAACATGATGCCTTGAGAGATCATCTCATGCCCCCCATGGTGCAAGAGCCCTTACATGATGCCTTGAGAGATCATCTCATGCCCCCCATGGTGCAAGATCCCTTACATGATGCCTTGAGAGATCATCTCATGCCCCCCATGGTGAAAGGGCCCTTACATGTTGCCTTGAGAGATCATCTCATGCCCCCCATGGTGCAAGAGCCCTTACATGATGCCTTGAGAGATCATCTCATGCCCCCCATGGTGAAAGGGCCCTTACATGTGGCCTTGAGAGAAATGTCCATGTGTGTGCCCAGAAAGGGCCATGGGTGCTTGCTGACAGATGGCCATTGGGGCATCATGGCAACAGGGTCCTCGAAGTTAGGTGCAGATGGAGGGAATCAGAAGTTTGCATAACCAACACTCACCCTAACGACCCGAGTGAGGTCGTTGAATTTCTTCCTGCACTGAACAGGGGTCCTGGTCGCCAAGCTGTTGGAGTTGACCCTCTGAGAAACCTCCCTCCAAGATCGTCGGTAAGCCTTTTGATTCGGCCTCTTGCCATTGTCAGGTTACAGAACGTCTCGACGGCGCTCAATTGCAGACACCAAGTGGTCCAGAGCCTCAGTGCTGAAGTGCTCTGCTCTCTGTCTCACCTTCTCCATCCTCACCAAGTTTCTTGCGCCAGAGAAGGGCGAGCGCCGATTCTGAGGCCTACAGGGCGTTGAGTGTAGCAGCTCAGGCTGACTGACCCACCCCTTTAAGAACCGGCCGGCGCCTGGAAGTCTCGTGGTTTCCGGTAATTGAGATCACCTGTGCTGCGCCCGTCCACGCCGATATTGGGTAGCGCCTGAACTTTTGCGCCTTAGGAGCCCCGTGCAACGTCTGAGTTAGCGCCTCAATCCCCTTTGGGGGCGATGCAACCCAATATCTCGCCAGGCAGCGATAAGTTTTGTCTGGCTATAAACTTTGCGCAGCGCCAGTTCTAACGCCTCAAGCAGGGCTATACCCAATTTCTAGGCCTTAATATTTTAACGACTTCTTAGCTGGCAAGAGTTTCATTGAGACTTTATAAGTGCAGTAGTCAACGGGTTATACTGGGAACTTCCCCAGACAAAGGGGAAGAGTGTAGAAGGCTCGCTTGCTTTTCCCCCACTGCAATTAAAATAACAACATAAGAACATAAGAAATAGGAGCAGGAGTAGGCCATTTGGCCCTTCGAGCCTGCTCTGCCATTCAATGAGATCATGGCTGATCTTCTACCTCATCTCCACCTTCCCGCACTATCCCCATATCCCTTAATCCCCTTCATTCCCAAAAATGTATTGATCTCTGTCTTGAATATACTCAACGACTGAGCATCCACAGCTCTCTGGGGTAGAGAATTCCAAAGATTCACAACCCTTTGAGTGAAGAAATTTCTCCTCATCTCAGTCCAAAATGGCCTGCCCCTTATTCTGAGACTGTGACACCGTGTTCTAGATTCCCCAGCCAGGGGAAACATTTTCCCAGCATTAACCCTGCCAAGCCCCTTAAGAATTTTATATGTTTCAATTAGATCACCTCTCATTCTTTTAAACTCTAAGGAATATAGGCCTAGTCTACTCAATCTCTCCTCATAGGGCATTCCCCTCATCCCAGGAACCAGTCTAGTGAACCTTCGCTGCACTCCCTCTAAGGCAAGTATGTCTTTCCTTAGGTAAGGAGACCAGAATTGTACACAGTACTCCAGGTGTGGCCTCACCAATGCCCTGTATAATTGTAGTAAGACTTCTTAACACTTATACACTAATCACTTTGTAACAAAAGCTAACGTGCCATTTGCTTTCCTAATTGCTTGCTGTACCTGCATGTTAACTTTCTGTGATACATGTACAAGGACACCCAGATCCCTCTGAGTGCAAACATTTCCCAGTCTCTCACCATTCAAAAAAGATTCTGCTTTTTTGTTTTCCTACCAAAGTGGATAACTTCACACTTCCCCACATTGTATTCCATTTGCCATGTTCTTGCCCATTCAGTCAACCTGTCTATATCTCTCTGCAGCCTCTTTACGTCCTCCTCGCAGCTTACTTTCGCACCTAACTTTGTATCATCAGCAAACTTGGATACGTTACACTCAATCTCTTCATCTAAGTCATTAATATAGATTGTAAATAGCTGAGGCCCAAGCACTGATCTTTACGGTACCTCGCTAGTTACAGCTTGCCAACCTGAAAAGGTCCCATTTATTCCTACTCTCTGTTTTCTGTCCATTAACCAATTCTCAGTCCATGCTAATATATTACCCCCAATCCCATGAATTCTAATTTTGTGCATAACCTCTTGTGTGGCACCTTATCGAATGTTTTTTTGAAAATACAAATACACTACATCCACTGGTTCCCCTTTATCCATCCTACTAGTTACATCTTCAAAAAACTCTAACAGATTTGCTCAAAAATCTATCTACCTCAGCCTTGAATATATTCAATGACTCAGCTTCCACAGCACTCTGGGGTAAAGAATTCCAAAGATTTGCGACCCTCTGAGAGAAGAAATTCCTCCTCATCTCTGTCTTAAATGGGCGACCCCTTATTCTGAGACTATGCCCCCTTGTTCTAGATTCCCTGATGAGGGGAAACATCCTCTCAGCATCTACCCTGTCCAACCCCCTCAGAATCTTATATGCTTCAATAAGATCACCTCTCATTCTTCTAAACTCCAATGAGTATAGGCCCAACCTGCTCAACCTTTTCTCATAAGACAAGCCTTCCATCCAGGAATCAACCTAGTAAACTTTTTCTGAACTGCCTCCAATGCAAATATATCCCTCCTTAAATAAAAGGACCAAAACTGTATGCAGTACTCTAGGTGTGGTCTCACCAGCACCCTATACAGTTGTAGCAAGGCATCCCTACTTTTATACTCCATCCCCCTTGAAATAAAGGCCAACATTCCATCTGCCTTCCTAATTACTTGCTGCACCTGCATGTTAACTGTTGTGTATGTACCTTTAAGAGAATAACTGGTCTCAGACTGCAGTACCGGCAGTGACCACCCCTGTATAAAAGGCGCTAGTAAGCCACTGTAGTTTCAGTTTCCCGATTGACTCCTTTCAGTAAAGACTTGTTTTGTTCAACTCCTGCTGTCCGTGTCTCAATCATACACGGACATAATACTGGCGACGAGCAGATATGAACTTACCTACAGTCTGCACCACCTCCTGGGATCCATTCCTGAAGCGAAGTGAGCAGAGGTCGAGGCCAGAAGGAAGAAAGAAGCAGTAGAAACGGGCGTCAACCGTGGGCATCTGCCCCTGAGTCAGCGTAGTTGAAGATTGCTGGAGAAGCTGTCGAAAGCGGGGCCTGGTTCCTGTCGACGGTGCTTCAGCTAATCGGGCTGGTGGCAGGTAGTACACTGATCCTTCCTGGGCTGCGGCGGTCGCGAACTCGAGCGGGTGGCTTGCAACGGGGCCGAGCAGCGTTGTCGGGAAGAGGAGTGAGAGAGGGTGGAGCACACAGGGCGCGGCTGGTGCTACGAAGCCGGGCTGCGCATAGACCCGAGAAGAGGGAGGCAAGAGTCCCACAGGGTTGTTCCACGATGGGAAAATAATAAAAAAAATAATAAAAGAAATATTAAACACGCAGGAAACCGCGAGGATCTGCAGGTTGCAATGGAAACCGCGGAAAGCAGCGCTAGCAACAGCGGGGAAGAAGGCAAAAGCGCGGGAGGCGCCATCTTAATCAGCGGGGGAAGAAGGCAAAGCGCGGGAGGTGCCATTTTGTTAAATCGGGGAAGAAGGCAAAGCGCGGGAAGCGCCATTTTAGATTTTCAAGATGCCGAAGACTGGCTGTATCACTGCCTTTGATAATACAATAGAGGACTGGACCACGTATGTGGAAAGAGTCGAGGTATATTGCGAGGCAAACGAAATAGCCGATGAGAAAAAGGCATCGGTATTGCTAAACTTAATGGGTGCTAGAACGTACGGCCTATTGCGGGACCGGATTACTCCAGCCAAACCGAAGGTGAAGAGTTTTAACAAAATTGTTGCTGTCCTACAGGAACACCTAAACCCTGCACCGCTGTTGATAGCCGAAAGATTTAAATTCCACAGGAGAACTCAGCATAAAGATGAGAGCAATGCTGAGTACCTTACGCAACTACGCAAGCTATCAAAGCACTGCCAGTTTGGAGCAGGACTGGCAGATACACTACGGGACAAATTTGTCTGTGGACTCCTGAGTGAAGGAACACAGAAGAAGTTACTCTCAGAGAAAGAACTGACGCTAGATAAGGCTTTCAGCGTGGCAGTATCGTACGAAGCAGCAGCCAGGGGAGCTGTGGAAATTCAACAAAAGCCACAGGAATACGGCACCCACGAAATGACACGGGGATTTGCAAAATGTTATCGCTGCGGCAGAACTAACCATGACCAGAAGGACTGCTGGTCCAAGGACAAAATATGCAGGCAATGCGGGAAGATGGGACACATTGCACGAGTTTGCAGGTCTGGGAGGAAGACCAGCGACAACAAAAAGGCTACTAAGGAACCGTACAAGAAAGTACAAAAGATGACGGACAGTAGTTCCGAAGACCAGATGAGTGATAGTGAATCCGGGAACAGGAGACTAAGCTGTCTCAAACTTCACAATGTAATCGCAAAAGAGGATCACCGAACCATTTGGGTCACCCTCAAGATAGCAGGGTCCCAAGTTAAAATGGAATTGGATACAGGATCAGCGCTAACCGTCATGAATCGACGAGACTACGAGCGGCTATTCTCACACATACCCTTGAGAGAGACATGCATCGTCTTGACGATGTATACGGGGCAAAAAGTATACCCCAGAGGAAAAATAAGGGTGCCTGTCGAATACAATGGCAAGAAAATACGGAAATTGTATCTCTACATACTGCAAAATGGTGGGCCACCGTTATTGGGACGTGAATGGATCAGGAAGATAAGCTTAGATTGGCACTCCATTCATGCAATGATGGTGGACGGTAAAAAAGATGAAGACGTCACTCCTGGACGATTGTCAACAATCTTAGCTAACGCCAAAGAGATATTTCAACAAGAACTGGGCACTCTTAAAGGCGTAACCGCCTCGATAAAAATAGAAGAGAATTCAATTCCCAAGTTTTTCAAAGCAAGACCGGTACCATATGCAATTCGCCCAGCCGTCGAGGCAGAGCTGGAGAATCTGGAGAAGGCAGGCGTGTTGTCTAAGGTCGACTGGAGTGAGTGGGCGACACCCATCGTTCCTGTCATGAAGAAAACGTTAAGCAATAAGTCTGAGGAGCCAAGGAAGGTTCGCATCCGTGGGAATTTCAAGGTGATGGTGAACCCAGTCCTTCACACAGTACAATATCCTCTTCCAAGGATAGAAGACATCTTTGCCTCACTGTCTGGAGGGAAGCGTTTTACAAAAATTAACCTAGCACAAGCATATTTGCAGATGGAGGTTGAAGAATCCTCTAGGAAGTATCTCACGATAAACACTCACAAAGGCCTTTACCAGTATCATCGATTGGTATTCGGAATAGCATCGGCTCCGGCGATATGGCAAAGAGCGATGGAACAAGTCCTGCAAGGGATTCCGGGTACTCAGTGTTACTTGGATGACATCCTTGTGACAGGTGACGATGACAGTGAACACCTTAACAACCTAGAACAGGTGCTCACTAGACTACGGGAACATGGGCTACGAGCCAACCGCCACAAGTGCGAGTTTTTAAAGAAACAGATATCGTATTGTGGCCACATGATTGATGAAGAGGGGTTACATAAGTCCCCTGACAAAATTGATGCGGTTGTTAAGGCCCCAGCGCCTGAAAATGTGTCGCAACTGAGGTTATTCCTCGGATTGGTGAATTACTACCATAAGTTTTTGCCGAATTTGTTGACAATCCTGCACCCACTGAACGCCCTGCTACGAATGGGAGTAGCATGGAAATGGAGCAATGACTGTAAGCGGGCCTTTCAGAAGAGTAAGGACTTAATCACTTCAAGAGAAGTATTGGCTCACTACAACCCAGCACTGCCGATCAGACTGGCATGTGATGCGTCTCCCTACGGCATTGGGGCGGTACTGTCACATAAATTCCTTGATGGTTTAGAGAGGCTGATAGCTTTTGCGTCATGCTCGTTAACTTCTGCCGAGCGTAACTACGCCCAGATTGACAGAGAGGCCCTCAGCCTAGTGTGGGGGGTGAAGAAGTTCAATCACTACCTGCACGGTCAAAAATTTACTCTACTAACCAATCATCAACCTCTTGTCTCCATTTTCAACCCTCAGAAGGGCGTACCGATAATGACAGCGCAACGGCTGCAGAGGTGGTCCCTTTTCCTAGGGGCACACCAATATGACATCGAGTACAAAGGAACTAAACAGCATGGGAATGCTGATGGATTGTTACGCCTACCATTGCCGACGGTGGAAGAAGAAGACCTTGCAGTGGATCCAGTGGAGTTATTCCACTCGACCATAGTCGAATGTCTCCCTGTGACGAATGAAAACATAGAAAAGGGAACACGGAATGACCCGACACTATCACGGGTCTATGATTTAACGGTGAAGGGATGGCCAGCACATGGCGAGCCACTGCTGCCAGCATTCTCGCCGGGAAGAGAACAGCTGTCAGTGTGCAGAGGAACCTTGATGTGTGGATCCAGAGTAGTAATTCCACCTAAGTTGACGGATAGAGTGCTCAATGAGCTTCATGCGGGTCATCTGGGTGGGGTAATAATGAAGAACTTAGCCAGAGCGTTTGTGTGGTGGCCGGGAATCGATAGAGAAATTGAAGAGATGACCAAGAGCTGTGCAGGATGCCAGAAGATCCAAAACGCCCCACTACAAGCTCCTCTACATCCATGGGAGTGGCCCTCATCTCCATGGCAAAGGGTGCACATTGATTTTACTGGTCCCTTCATGGACTCGATGTTTTTAATTGCGGTGGATGCGCATTCAAAGTGGCCAGAGGTAATAAAAATGTCCTCAACCACCACGGAAAAAACTATCACAGTTTTACGAACCATATTCGCCAGGAATGGGCTGCCTGAACAGATTTGCTCTGACAATGGACCACAGTTTGTGTCTGAAGAGTTCCGGAGGTTCTTAAAGAACAATGGTGTTAAGCATTACACATCTGCCCCATATCATCCAGCCACTAATGGATTGGCCGAGAGGTTTGTTCAAACATTCAAGAAGGCTATCAAGGCAATGTGTAATGAAGATATACCCCTACAATACAAGGTGGACAACTTCTTGTTTGCCTACCGGAATGCGACACATGCGGCTACCAACCAAACTCCAGCCATGATGTTCTTCAATCGAAGACTACGGTGCCGCTTGGATTTGGTTAAGCCAAACGTCCGAAGAGATGTGGAGAACAGGCAGTTTCAGAATATGAATGAAAGGCCGACCAGGAGTTTTAAGATAGGTCAACCAGTTTTGGCCCAGGACTACCGCACTGAGAAATGGCAGCCAGGAACGATTTGTACACGGCAAGGACCTTTCATGTATACCGTGGACGTTGGCGAGAGCATTGTAAGACGCCATGCTGACCAGATTCTAGAGTCACTGGAAAACGCCAACTCCACACCACGATCTGATACACCTGGTAATGAAATCGACGTACCAATTGCAGCTACCGCAGAATCGGTGATATTGGAAGCAGATGAACCAAACAACGACATTGATCCCGACTCAACCTTGCCAGAGGAACCTGATATCCCAAAGAGGCGTTATCCAGACAGAATCAGGAAGCCTCCTCAAAGACTGAACTTATAATTGCTTAAACTTAACCAATGTATCTAGCAACCGTAATTGTGATTGTAATTAGTTATCATTTAGTTGTTAAATGAATGTTATGTACTGTTTATCTAAAAGGGGAGGAATTGTTGTGTATGTACCTTTAAGAGAATAACTGGTCTCAGACTGTAGTACTGGCAGTGACCACCCCTGTATAAAAGGCGCTAGTAAGCCTCTGTAGTTTCAGTTTCACGATTGACTCCTTTCAGTAAAGACTTGTTTTGTTCAACTCCTGCTGTCCGTGTCTCAATCATACACGGACATAATATTAACTTTTTGTGTTTCATGTGCGAGGACACCCAAATCCCTCTGTACCGCCACATTCTGTAGTCTTTCTCCATTTAAATAATATTTTTCTTTTTATTCTTCTGACCAAAGTGGATAGGATAACTTCACATTTTCCCACATTATACTCCATCTGCCAAATTCTTGTCCACTCACTTAACCTATCTATATCCCTTTGCAGACTCTTTGGGCAGGATTTTCATTGGGCCATGGAGGCGGGATTGGAGGCATGTGGGAGGTTAAAATCACGAAATAAGGGGGCATGAACCCATCCCGCCCCCAACCCGCCTCCATGCCAGTTTCAAAGGAGGCGGATACCCGACCTGTGCTGGGAGCCGCCTCCCCGAGGCGGGAAGGGGATTAGTGCCAATTAACTGCCTGTTAACAGGTAGTTAACAGGCAGATTTTAGCCTAATCCCTATTTTTATTCCTGGAGTGTGGGCTTCCCGATGGCTCCAACCCATGCCAAGTTAGCGAGGTGGACCGTCGGGCTGAAGGGCTTGGAGGGTTCGAGATGTCCGGTGTTCAGGTGAGTGATGGGTGCATGAGTGCAGAGGTAAGTGTGTAAAGTGTTTAAAGAAGTTTAATTAACTTTACTTACCTTTACAGCCTTCCTTCCTTCAGGTCTCAGGAGTCCCTCATCTCACCGGCACAGAAAGCAGAATGGCAGCGAGCTGTCAAAAGTTGCAGCATTCAGCTTTCTGTTCTGGAGAGATCTCTAAATCAGCCTGAGAGGAAGGAATTAACTTAGTGTGCAGATTGTCAGTGTTTGACAGCTTCAAAGAGCTGTCAAACGCTGATATTTCATCTGTCAAAAGCTCTTGACAGATGAAATGTCAATCTGTGATGTCACCTGTTGCTGGGTGGCCCTTAATCGGCCTGCTGAGCCCGCTGGGCGAGCTCAACAAGGTCAATCAAGTGAAAATCGCGTGGGTTGGCCACAACTCGATGGAGACAGGACTACAACCCCAAAAGTTGTAGTCCCGCCTCCTACACGCCTCCAGTATCAAAATCCAACCCTTTATGTCCTCCTCACAACTTGCTTTCCCACCATCATTGTTTCGTCTGCAAATTTGGCTACAATACACTCACTTCCTTCATCCAAGTCATTAATATCGATTGAAAATAGTTGTGGCCCCAGCCCTGATCCCTGTGGCATCCCACTAGTTACAGATTGCCATCCTGAAAATGACCCATTTATCCCGACTCTCTGTTTTCTGTTAGTTAGCCAATCCTCTATCCAATCTAATATATTACCCCCAACATCATGAACTCTTATCTTATGCAGTAACCTTTTAATAATAATAATAATAATCAACTTTATTGTCATTGTTAGTGCACAAGTGCAGTACAACGAAATGTAGGCTTGCGGCTCCCGAGAGTGTACATTTAGATTAAGGCATTTAAACATTCACCATACATTTGGCTTGTAATACATTAACATAAACATAACCATAATAAAGTGCATTGGCAGATGTGCAGGCTTTAGAGTTTATTTGTGGAGTTCAGTAGGATGACAGCCCTGGGAAAGAAGCTGTTCCTAAATCTGGTCGTACGGGTGCGAATGCATCTGTAGCGTCTCCCAGATGGCAGGAGGGCGAACAGACTGTGGCTGGGGTGGGTAGGGTCTTTGATGATGGACCGTGACCTCCGTAAACAGCGTTTCTGGTATATGTGCTCTATGGTCGGTAGCCGGGTGCCGGTAATGCATTGGGCAGTTTTGACTACCCGCTGCAGGGCTTTCCGGTCATAGTAGCTACAGCTGCCATACCATACTGTGATACAGTTCGTCAGGATGCTCTCTATTGTGCAGCGGTAAAAGTTAGAGAGGATCAGGAGTGACAGGTTACATCCCTTCAGCCTCCTTAGGAAATATAGGCGCTGCTGGGCCTTCTTCACCAGAGAGGAGGTATTGAGGGGCCAGGAGAGGTCTTCTGTGATGTGGACTCCGAGGAACTTAAAGCTGTCCACCCTTTCCACCACAGCCCCATTGATGTGGATGGGGGTGTGACTTCCGCCTTTTGACTTCCTGAAGTCCACAATGATTTCTTTGGTTTTCTTGATGTTAAGGGCCAGGTTGTTATCGGCGCACCAGTTCACGAGATGCTGGACCTCCTCCCTGTAGGCTGACTCATCATTGTTGGTGATCTGGCCTACTACCGTGGTATCATCCGCAAACTTGATGATGGTGTTGGAACCATGAACAACCACACAGTCGTGGGTGAAGAGGGAGTAGAGGAGGGGGCTCAGCACACATCCTTGTGGGGCCCCCGTGTTCAGGGTCGGGGGGGGGAGGTGTGGTTACCTAATTTGACAGACTGGGGTCTGTTTGTTCGGAAGTCCAGGGTCCAGTTGCAGAGGGAAGTGTTCAGGCCAAGAGTGTAGAGTTTGGTGGCCAGCTTGTTGGGGACGATAGTGTTGAATGCTGAGCTGTAATCTATGAACAGCATTCTGATGTAGGTCTCTTTACCATCTAAGTGATTCAGTGCAGAGTGTAGGGCAGTTGTGATTGCATCCTCCGTTGATCTGTTTGCACGATAGGCAAACTGGTGTTGGTCAAGAGAGGCGGGAACACTGGCTTTGATGTGAGCGAGGACCAGTCTCTCGAAACACTTCATTATGATGGGTGAGTGCGACAGGTCGATAGTCGTTCAGGCACGTCACAGCCGTTTGTTTTGGCACAGGAATAATGGTAGCGGTCTTGAAGCATGTCGGGACTACTGCCTGGGCCAATGACAGATTGAAGATGGCGGTGAAGACATCAGCCAGCTGATCAGCACATTCCTTGAGTACCCGTCCAGGGATGCTATCCGGTCCAGCAGCCTTTCGTGTGTTCACTCCGCGTAGAACACCCCTTACGTCGGAGGGTTTATGTGGCACCTTGTCGAATGCCTTTTGGAAATCCAAATACACTACATCTACTGGTTTCCCTTTATCCACCCTGCTCGTTACCTCCTCAAAGAACTCTAATAAATTTGTCAAACACGATTTCTCTTTCATCAAACCATGTTGACTCTGTTTGATTGTATTATGATTTTCTAAATGTCCTGCTACTACTCCCTTAATAATGGATTCGAGCATTTTGCCAATGATAGATGTTAGGCTAACTGGCCTAAAGTTTCTTGCTTTCTGTCTCCCTTCTTTTTTTGAATAAGGGCATTACATTTGCGGTTTTCCAATCCGCAGGGACTTTTCCAGAGTCAAGGGTATTTTGGAAGATTACAACCAATGCATCCACTATCTCTGTAGCCACTTCTTTTAAGACCCTAGGATGCAGGCCATCAGGTCCAGGGGACTTGTCAGCCTTTAGACCCATAAGTTTGCCTAGCACTTTTTCTCTAGTGATCGTGATTCCGGCTCCTATCGGCCGATCTTCCTGCTCTGCATCCTGGCTCTGGATTGGGCTATTTGGGCCCTGGTATTTAGCAGAATGTGGAGGAGGGGATGGGTTTACATGTGCTTGGGGGCAATCCTGCCCTTTGGTAGCAATGGGGAGATTCCTGGGCTTTGATTGCACCAAGGAATGGTCTTGGGTTTTGATAGCTCTGGGGAAAAGCCCTGGTGTTTGGCAGTACTGGGGTGGGGATTCTCGAATTAGACAATAGTGCACAGGAGCTGCTGGGTTTGGCAGCTTGTGGGAGTCTTTTGGTCTAGCATCACTGTGGGAGAGAAACAAGGGCATGGCATAACTTGGAAGGTGAACCTGAGGTTTGGCACAACTGGAAGTGGAATATTAGTGGTGGATTTTTGGTGTCCGTCAGCAATTAGAAGGAGAATGGTATGGATCTAACAGCACTTGGTGGGAGAATGGTTCCCATGAATGGCAGTACTGGGATGTAACTGTCTAAAGGATCTCCGAAACTACTGAGTTTTCTGTTTTATAACTGGTTGCTAAAAGTATGGCTCTGATATTAACTCCAAGGCATGTTGGTAGCGGGAAGGGTTCGATAACACGTGGGAAACCCAGAAGTAAGTTCAGCACATCCGTCTGTGGTATTTTAACGCAGGCACCTCATTATCATTTTACTTCAGGGTTTGGTGTCGATCACATGGCAGCGGGCGTGGTGCAGCCCCATGTGATGCGATATCAACTCCAATATTTAAAGAGCCAATCCAAAGATAGAATTTGGAGGAGTTAGGAGTTGAAAGCAAGAGAAGAAGAACATTGTCAATGGATTAAGGATGGTCAAAGGCTGTGCCCCACTTTAACGGTGCCTCCCCTGGTGTACTGCTGGGAGCTGTGAGGAACCTGGAAGGAGATACTCTTCCCCAGCAATGAGAGGTCAAGAAGGTCAGCAGCAGAAGCATTATGCCATGCTCCTGGATTCAATGCAGGAAGCGCTTTAATGACTTAACTAGGTCAGGAAAGGTGAGTACAGTTGCACAATCTGTTGTGCGTATCAACCTCACCGCACCCCCCCCCCCATTCTGCCTTGTCACGCCTACTCCATCACATCACTCCTCACATCCATGTACCTTGCAAGTGCACCCATCCTTCTCTTTCTATTCACTTCCTCACATCGCCACCTATACATCCACCACTACCTCTCACCCTCATCCTTATGCAATTTGATGCCTCTCCCTGATAGTCACCCTCACCAAATGGGAAGAAAGAACAAAAGGGAAGGTCTGCGATAGAATGGACGGCAGGAGAGATTAAAAGGCAAAAAGGATGATGGTGCGAGGCAAAACGAGATGGTAATGGGACAAGTAAAGCAATGGGTCCAAAAGAGGTGTAAATGGGAATAGCAGAATCATCAACAACTGTCATTCATAAAAATGGGGGCAGAGTAAATAATCTGAAATTGTGGAACTCAATGTTGAGTCCAGAAGGCTGTAAAGTGCCGAAGAGAAAAATGAGGTGCTGTTGCTCGAGCTTACATTGAGCTTCATTGGAACAGTGTACGAGGCTGAAGACAGAGTGGGAGTGGAGCGGAGAATTAAAGTGACAGGCGACCGGAAGCTCGGGGTCACGCTTGCAGACTGAACGGAGGTGTTCCGCAAAGTGGTCACCCAATCTGCGTTTGATCTCCCCAATGTAGAAGAGACCGCATCGTGAGTAGCGAATACAGTATACTAAATTGAAAGAATTACAAGTAAATCGCTGTTTCACCTGGATGGGCTGTTTGGGGCCCTAAACGGTGGGATGGGTGGATGTAAAAGGGCAGGTGTTGCATCTCCTGCGCTTGCACAGGAAGGCGCTGTGGGAAGGGAACATAGGAACAGGAGTAGGCCATTGAGCCCCTCAAGCCTGCTCTGCCATTCAATGAGATCATGGCTGATCTGCGACCTAACTCCATATACCCACCTTTGCCCTATATCCCTTAATACCTTTGGTTAACAAAAATCTATCAATCTCCGATTTAAAATTAACAACTGATCTAGCATTAATTGCCATTTGCAGAAGAGAGTTCCAAACTTCTACCACCCTTTGTGTGCAGAAGTGTTTCCTAATTTCATTCCTAAAAGGTCTGGCTCTAATTTTTAGCCTATGCCCCCAGTCCTAGAATCCCCAACCAGCGGAAATAGTTTCTCTCTATCTACCCTATCTGTTCCCCTTAATATCTTGAAAACTTCGATCAGATCACCCCTTAACCTTCTACATTCTAGGGAATACAACCCTAATTTGTGTAATCTCTCCCCATTATTTTCTGAACCTGTTCATGACATTTTAATGATCTTTGTACCCGGACCCCCAAGTCTCTTTGGACCTCTGCTGTTTTTAGCTTTTCACCATTTAGAAAGTACCCTGTTCTGTCCTTTTTAGGTCCAAAGTGGATGACCTCACATTTGCCTACATTGAAATCCATTTGCCACAGTTTTGTCCATTTACTTAATTTGTCGATATCCCTTTGTAAATTTATGCTTTCATCTGCACTGCCTACCCTCTTTTTCCTAATATAATTGTAAAAATTATTTGTGTTGATTTTGATATCCCTTGCAAGTTTCTTTTCATACTCACTTTTTGTAGCTTTTACTATCTGTTTTGTGACCCTTTGCTGTTCTTTGTATCTTTCCCATTTACCAGCATCTGTGCTATTTTTTGCATTTTTGTATGCTTTTCCTTTTAGTTTTATGCTGTCCCTTACCTCATTAGTCATCCATGGCTGGGTTTTTTTGACAAGTAGAGCTCTTGTCCCTCAGGGGTATAAATTTGTTCTGTATCACCTTAAATTCTTTTTTGAACATCTCCCACTGATCTTCTGCCATTTTACCCATTAACAGATTTGCCCAGTTTACTGTGGACAATCTCTGTCTCATCCCGTTGAAGTCGACCTTACCCAAATCTAGAATCTTAGTAGGGGACGGGATGTTGGGGGTGATTGAGGAGTAGGCCAGGGTGTCACAGAGGGCCTGGCCCCTTCGGAGTGCTGAAAGGGGAGGGGAGGGGAAGATGGCAGGTGTTGATGATTCTGCTATTCCCATTTACACCTCTTCTAGACCCATCTTTTATTCCTTTACTTGTCCCATTACCATCTCCTTTTGCCTCGCACCATCATCCCTTTTGTCTTTTAACCTCTCCTGCCTTCCACCCTTTTGTTCTTTCCTCCCCTCCCCCTGCCTCTGCATTTGCTTAAAACCTGTTACATCTGTAACTTTTTTCAGTTCTGACGAAAGGTCATCGACCTGAAACTTTGGGGGTGATTTTCATTCAGAAGTCGGGAAGGAGGCGGGACTACAACTTTCGGGGTTGTAGTCCCGCCTCCATCGAAATGCAGCCAATCCACGCGATTTTAACTTGATTGACCTTGTTGAGCCCGCCTAGCGGGCTCAGCAGGCCAATTAAGGGCCACCCGGCAACAGGTAACATCACAGACTGAAATTTCATCTGTCAAGACGTTTTGACAGATGAAATATCAGTGTTTCACAGCTGTTTGAAGCTGTCAAACACTGACAGTCTTACTTCTAACATATGTCCTTCTCCACAGACTCAGTTAGAAATTTCTCCTGCAGAGAAAGCTGCAGGCTGTCACTTTTGACAGATCGCAGCCATTCTGCTTTCTGTGCCGGTGAGATGAGGGACTCTCCGAACCTAAAGGAAGGAAGGCTGAAAAGGTAAAAAAATGTATGTAAAACTTATTTAATCACTTTAGACACACCAAACACACTTACCTTTGCACTCATGCACACATCACTCACCTGAACACCGACATCTCGACCCCTCCAAGCCCTTCAACCCGACGGCCCGACTCCTCCAACTTGGCGTGGTTTGGAGCTGTCGGGATTCCTACAGTTCAAGCTTAAAAATAGGGATTAGGCTAAAAATTGCCTGTTAACTAGCTGTTAACAGGTAGTTAATTGGCACTAATCCCTTCCTGCCTCGGGTAGGCGGGTCCCAGTGCGGGGCGGGTACCCGCCTCCTTTGAAATTGGCATGGAGGCGGGTTGGGGGCGGGATGGGGTCGGGACCCCTGATTTCGGGAATTTAACCGCCTGCATGCCTCCAATCCCGACTCCACGGCTCAATGAAAATCGAGGCCTTTAACTCTGTTTCTCTCTCCACAGATGCTGCCTGACCTGCTGAGTATTTCCAGCATATTCTGTTTTTATTCCAGTTAGACTGATAGTTGGATTTACACCTGGTGACTCACACTTCACAAGTGAGCAAGAGCAGACAGTGATGGTAGGGACAGCTGTGGTGAGTCTGCATCTGATGCCACAGGCCTCTCCAAGCACTGCTCAGCTGGACACAGATGCTGTACCCTGAGAGTTGTCAATGAAAAGGATAATCAATCATTGAGGAGCACCAGAAAATGTGCAATGTACTGACACTGTCCAAGCACACTGTCCACGACTGATGGGAGAATGGAGGAGTCCACCTGAAGCTTAAGTGGGTTGATGTCACAGGGCATTGAGGTGATGTCTTCTTGCGTGGATTAAGTGGCCAACTCCATGGAACATCAATTGCGGCAATCAACTGAGTCCATGCACACCTTGACCACGGCCATGCACTCTAGATGCTAACACGTCTGGCACCTTAAATAGGATGACAGATACCTTAGCCTTCGCCTTTCAGCACCGAACTGATCAGCACCAAGCTGCTCTCCAGCAGAGTAGTAGGAGTGAAGTGTGGCTGGCCAATGAGAGGGATGTTGGTAAAAGGGGACATGGAAGTGAGGACTCCACTCAAAGTGTTTTCACTTCTCACTCATTGCTACCTACTCAGTCAGTCTCCTGTCCCGATGGCCGTCTACCCCTGCACAGGTGCAGGTGGAGCAGTCTTTGGCAAGGCCCTCATGGGCTCCAAAACCCAGAGGCTGTCATCAAGAGCGCCTCAGTAGTCACAGCAGGGATCTGAGCAGCCTGCCTCTACCTCTGCTGAAGCCATGGGGGTTGCAGTACATAGGAGCAGTAGGAAAAGGAAGAGTAAAGCTTTGTATTTCACCAAGGGTATGCACATGGATGTATGAGATAATGTTATGTTGTGAAGTTTCTGTTGTTTAGTAGAATCACAGAAAATGTATTACTTTGCACCACTTTCCCATGTTGCCCATTCTTAGTTGCTGGCTGGCAACTTGCCTTTTCACTTGCCTGATGATGAGTGGGAAGACATGAATTGATGGGCACCAATGGGGGATGTGCAATGGGTAGTTGGTTGTTTCCAAAACTGCTTTGTGTCAGTGGCATTGGTGGAGAGGGGGGGCGGGGAAGAGTGGGTGTTGCATGTAGTTCTGACATCGGTCCAGTGGTGGTAAGTAACTGAACCTTGCATTAATAAGGGCATCCCTGGCAAGTGCTGCATTGGGGTCACCATCTTCCTCATCCTCGCCTTCCCCCTCTTACTCCTCCTCCTCAGATTCGACCACAAATGATATGAGCTCTGCGACTTGTTCCTCCTGCAGATCAAAACGTTGCTGCTACTCAATGTTGTGCAGAGAGCTGCACACCACAATCATTCTGAACACCCTGGCTAGTGCGCACTGAAGGGCACCTCCAGGCACCTGAAGTGCATCTTCAGCATGCCGATGGCTTGTTCAGTGACAGATCTGGTGGTCCTGTGGTTTTCATTGTAGCGCTCTTGGGCTTCATTGGTCGGGTTGCTCACGGGTGTCATCAGCCAAGTTTGAAGGGGGCATCCTCTGTCTCCTAGCAGCCACCCCCCAAGTCTGCTTCCAAGTCTAAAGAGCTTAGACTGTCACAGGATGAAAGTATTATGGCTGCTCCCCAGAAATCTTGTGTACACCTGCAGAAATATCTTCTTGCAATTTCACACCAGCTACATATTGATGGAGTGGAAGCCCTTGCAGTTCACAAATACTACTGGTTGATCTGGGGGTGCATGGAATGTGACGTGTGTGCAGTCGATGACACCCTGCACCTGTGGGAAGTCAGCTAGAGACACAAACCCAAATCCACTCATTCTGACTGATTTCATCACAGATAAAGTTCACATAATTGCCGGCCCTGGCAAAAATCCTATCAGTGACCTGCCTTATGCATTTGTGCACCGCTGACTAGGAGATCCTGGCTATGTCTCCGGCAGAGCCCTGGAAGGATCCAGAGGCAAAGAAGTTGAGGGCGGTGGTCACTTTGACAGCCACTGGTAATGTATGGCCACCAAGTTCAGCAGGGAGCAGATCTTCTTCTAGGAGGCTGCAGATGTGCCACCACCTGATCTGACAACCTGAGCCTCTGGAAGCATTGCTGTTCCAACATGTCAAGGAAGCTCAGACTCTGCCTGTACACCCTGTTTTGCAGGTAGTGGCTCCTGTGAGCTGCACCCCTCTCTGCTGTTCCCCTCTCTGCTGTCCAGCTGCAGGTCTGTCAACAGCAGGTTGTTGCTGTTGGTGCTGCTGCAAAGGCACTATGTCGAGGAACCAACTAGGGAACAGGCTATTTTAGATCTAGTATTGTGTAATGAGACAGGGTTAATTAGTCATTTTATAGTTAAGGCTTCTGTGGCGAAGAGTGACTATAACATGATAGATTTTTGTATTAAGTTTGAGAGTGATGTAGTGAACTCCGAAACTAGGGTATTAAATTTAAACAAAGCCACTTACGGAGGTATGAAGGGCAAATTGGCTGAGGTAGATTGTGAAATTAAATTAAAAGATATGATGGTAGATAAGCAATGGCAAACATTTAAAGAAATAATTCATAATTCTCAAGGAATATACATTCCCTTGAGGAATAAAAACTCCACTGGAAAAGTGGTATGGCCACGGCTAACTAGAGAAGTTAAGGATAGTATTAGATTGAAAGAACAGGCTTACAATGTTGCCAAAAAGACTAGTAAGCCTGAGGATTGGGAGGGGTTTAAAAGTCAACAAAGGATGACCAAGAAATTGATAAAGAGGGAGAAAATAGAATTTGAGAGTAAACTAGCAAGAAATATAAAAACATATTGAAAGGGCTTTTACAAGTATGTAAAAAGGAAGAGATTAGCAAAAGTAAATGTGGGTCCCTTAAAGGCAGAGACAGGAGAAACTAAAATGGGGACTAAAGAAATGGCAAAGGGATATAATGATTGGGCAAGAAGGTGGCAGATGGAGTATAATGTGGGCAAGTTTGAAATTATGCACTTTGGTAGGAAGAATGGAAAAGCATAATTTTTTTTAAAAGTGAGAGACTTTAAATGTTGGTATGTACACGAATCACAGAACGTTAACATGCAGGCACAGGAAGCGATTAGGAAGGCAAATGGTATATTAGCCTTTATTGCAAGAGGGTTGGAGTATAAAAGTAAGGAAGTCTTGATGCAATTATATAGGACTTTATTGAGACCACACCTGGGGTACTGTGTACAGTTTTGTTCTTACCTAAAGAAGCATATACTTGCCTTGGCGGGGGGGGGGGTGCAACAAAGGTTTACATAGATTGATTTCTGAGATGAGAGCGCTGTCCTATGAAGAGAGATTGAGTATAATGGGCTTATACTCTCTGGAGTTTAGAAGTATGAGAGGTGATCTCATTGAAATGTATACAATTCTCAGAGGGCTTAATAGTGTAGATGCTGAGAGACTGTTTTCCTTGACTGGAGAGTCTAGAACTAGAGATCATAGTCTCAGGATAAGGGGTCGGCCATTTAGGACTGAGATGAGAAGAAATTTCTTCACTCAGAGGGTTGTGAATCTTTGGAATTCTCTTCCTCAGAGGGCTGTCGATACTCAGTTGATGAGTATATTCAAGACAGAGATCAATAGATTTTTGGGCACGAAGGGACTCAAGGGATATGGGGAGAGGGCGGGAAAGTGGAGTTGATGTAGAAGTTGAGCCATGATCTTATTGAATGGCGGAGTAGGCTTGAGGGGCCATATGGGCTACTCTTGCATCTATTTCTTATGTTCCCAACTATGGGTATGGGGAGAAAGCGGGAATATGGTATTGAGATAGAGGATCAGCCATGATCATATTGAATGGCGGAGCAGGCTTGAAGGGCCGAATGGCCTACTCCTGCTCCTATTTTTCTATGTTTCTATGTTTCTAACGCTGCTGTCCAGCTGCAGATCCGTCAACAGCAGCCTGTTGCTGTTACTGATGGTCAACTTGCTCCTTATCCGAGGTCCAATCTATGGCAGCCAAGGAGGTACCCATCCTGATCTGATTCAGAAAACCTCCAAAGTGTAGAAAGAATATTCTCAGCAGAAGTACTGTGAACAAACCCTTTCCCACTAGTAGGTAAGAAAGCAGCTGTGAGTGCTGAGTATTTATTGGAGTATTTGCATGAATTTTAATTAGCCCCGTCACTTGGCATTGTGTTCGTGCCTTGGTTTCAATGGCGAGTTTCAGGAAGCTGGGGAAACCCATGGATGCGTTAAATTTTAAAGTGTGTTGATATATCACTCCAATTCAGCAATTAGCATATGTTAATAGGTAACCTGCCTCTCCTGATGGGGTTGTATGCAACCAGCCCGAGTTAAATGCAGAAGTTGGTGGGTTGGAGCTAGCTTCTGGACGTGCTGGCATTTTTGCCAACTTTAATCCCCCACCCACACCTAAACCTATGTGCGCCTCCATGTTAAAGTTCCTCCTAGTGCTCTTCATCGCCTCCCCTGGCAGGTGACTGTTATTACAGCATGACAAGTTTATATAAGCAGTTTCCATTGTAAATCTGAACAACAGAATCTATAATGGAAAACAGACAGGAAAAGCGCGTGGAAATACAAGATATTTAAAATATATGTAGTTGATATATTATAAATTTTAGCTATATCTTCTGTAATATTGAATTAAATTCCCAAATGTTTCTTGGATTTTGTGCACTGTACTTCATACTAAAATAATAATGGCCCAGAAATTCGGGTTGGAGGCTTCCCACGGGTGCAAGCCTCCAACCTGCACTTACCTTGCGCGCCGGCCATTGTGCTGTGGGCCCCAGTGGAATTGCAATCCTGGGCCTCCTCCAACTGCCGGCGCGCAGTGCTTGCGTATCCCAGGGGCGCAGTTAGTTCGATGCATCCCCTGGGATCACATGGGCCATGGAGAGCCAATGGTAGCAGGGAAATGCCCATTCATAAAATTGACAGGAAGAGCTGTCAAGACCATAAATACTATAAGCCCCAAAACATAACTAAAACTTCAAATAAATTTAAAAATAAACATCACATTTTTAAAATAACTATAAATTATATAAAATAACTATTTTAAACAATAATTTAAATTTAAAAAAAAATAATTACATTTTCTAACGGGGCTAAAAATAAACATACCTTTCTTTAAAGTATTTAAAAATAATAAACCTGTGGAAAAAATGTTTTATTTTAATTAATTCACCACTTACCTTGTAAAAAGCAGGCCTCCTGGAGATTTAACCTCCCGGGAAAACCTGCAAAAAAAATGTAAGTTCGTGTGCACGCGTCCCACCTCTGAACCCCTTCTTTCAGGGGAACGGAAGTGCCGGTTTCCCACGCATGCGCAGTGCATACACAAAACCAGCACTTCCTTTGGGCTTATGGGTGAGTACCCCATGCGTACTCACCCGTGGAGACTCGAATTTCTGGGCCATTTTGTGATGATTTATGGCAACGTATAAGTGACTACCTGTTAACCAGATAATCTTTTGTAAGTCAGGACTGCAAAATTATGCTTTTGCTAAGTACATCTGGTGAATGAGCACACACAATGCTAGCTTGTAAAGCTTATTAGTGAATCCCACATGACTGTGCTATCAATTTATTGTTAACAGATAGACAAGCTGAATACATCATAATTTTCACTTAGACGCTGACCTGAGCTAACTTGATGAGCGCCAAAAAGATCTGTTTTCCACTGGGTTGGGGGTAAACTTTATGATATAATGGAAATTTAAGTTTATTTTTTAGTACAGAGATGAAATGTGAACAGTAGTAAGATATTTCAAGGTATATTGATAGAACAGTTAATGATTTTTTCAGTTTTGCTTTGTGTAATTTATTAGAAAGTGCTTTGTAAATGTTGATGAGATGACAGGTTAACATTAATCTGCCCTTTTCTCCTGTCTCAAAGGGATGATTAAATAATGCATGGACCCTTGTGTATTACGGTACTCTACTATCGTTTAACCATTAGCTGAGATACTAGCAGCAGCTAGTACTTTCTTTCATTCCTATGCAACCCTTTGGCTGTCATTTAATTAAATTATCCTACAATGAAAGCTTCTATAATGAGATTAATTTTAATTATTTATTAGGGCCTATGTGCTAGGGAACCCATCAATTATGTATAGCCTGGCTAAACATTTTTCAATCCATCACTCTTTCTTTTCATAAAAGGTGCAATTTATTAAGTGCACTTGGACTGTCAATATAGGTTTAGAGGTGACGAATATGTTTGTAAAAGTCAACAGCCAAGCCTTCCGAGGATCAAAAATGTAATCTTTCTTATTGTAGCTAATCTTACCAAGGTTACGATGTCTACTAATTAAATGGAGCTGTGTTTCGAAACAGGGACAACATTTGCTATGATGGGAGATTTTCAATTTCACATTTGTCAAGAGGTTTGACTTCAGAGCTTGCAAGAAGTATAAATTCACTGTCTTTCATTTGATATTCAGTAGGCCGGTTCATTGGGGAAATAACTTGCAATTTGTGCAACATAGTATTGATTAGAGAAAGATTATTCCATATGTTATCTGGTTGAAGATGACAATTTCATGTTATGAACTTAGTTTCTTTGATGGACTTCAATGGGCAGGTGTACATTAAGAACTTTGGTTTAGTGTAACTATGTTTAATGTAGAGTATCTTACATCAGTTGCTTTGTTTAGAGTAGAAAATTATATATTATATTATATAAAAAGCAATTTCAGATGGATTTAATAATTGGTCAAAATAATTATTTACAATCCTGCAAGCTGAAACAGGCTTTACAGCTTTTAAATACATGCTTTAATCATTATTACTCCTTAAACTATGTGATAAATATATATCAAAACATTGGTCTCTATGATGGTAACTGCAAAGAAACCACATGATAATAGATGTTTATGCAGTGCTCTTTTATCACAGTTCGTCAATTAATTAACTATTATGCATGAGTTTCATATGGTTCCGGGCAGTACTTCAGCAAGTCTGCAATTTTTTACAAATGATATAGTCACCATATGAGGGGTAATTTTTCACCTGTAAATAACATGCACTAACTAAAATCACCAGGACTTTACTTTGTGGTGCATTTAGTTTAATTGCAAAGCTAGTATCATCAAAGCTAATAGAAGTAAATTATAGCAAATATACAATAGAATATAACAGGAGACAATTCTGCATACACAGAAATTATACTGTGTCAAGTGAAGCACTCAATTGCTGAACAACACATTCACAGCTGTGCAATATGTATTGAGTGTTTTAAGTAGGATTATTAATATGCTGTAGGAATTAATGAATTCCTACGAATAACGGAGATCGACACAAGAGAACAATCAAACAGGTCTTTACTCAAAGGAGATGCCACGAGGACTGACTGGGCAGTCCTGTGGTCTGCGACGTGACGTCATTGCGTTTGCCCGCATTTTCCCGCACTCTTAAAGGGGCCATGCAAACTCTATATACAAAACACAGTAATGCCTAACACAATGGTACAGGTTTAGGCTGGTGTTAGAACATCGTAAAGAATTATATACAGTTAGCCAGAGTCATTCAGTGGTTCTGCCACATGCAGCCCCCAGAATTCGCTTTAACGGACAAAGTCAAACGGTGAGGGGGTCTGACAAGCCTGTCAGAATGACTCCTATACTCTCGAGGCGGAGGCTGCTGGGCGGCAGGTGGTCTGGCGGGCGGTCGCACTTGGTCTGCCGTAACGACGATGGGTGGCCGACCCCGTCTCGGCGGTTGTGCTGTCTCGACGGGGCGGTCGAGGTCCAAGTGTGCTGGCTTTAAGCGGTCGACCGAAATGTGGTCCAGTTTACCACCGACATCTACCGTGAAGGTTTTGTCCCCTGCATCCAACACCCGGAAGGGACCGGTATATGGGGCCTTGAGCGGACCCCTATGTGCGTCATGGCGAATAAAAATGTATTCAGCCTTGTGAAGCTCTGTGGGAACATGTGACCTCTGCGGCCCGTGGTGCGAAGTGGGCACCGGTGTGAAACATCTGGCCGCCTCTTGGTGACTAGCAAGCTGGGCAGATGCAGACCATTGCTCCGTCGATGTTGGTAGGAAGTCCCCTGGGACCCACAGCGGCTGACCATACACAAGCTCCGCTGATGAAGAGTGAAGGTCTTCTTTGGGGGCCGTGCAAAGGCCCAACAGGACCCACGGTAGCTTGTCTGCCCATCCAGCGTCCTGGAGGCTGGCTCTCAGGACGGCCTTCATTGACCGGTGGAAGCGTTCGCAGAGGCCATTCACCTGTGGGTGGTAGGCTGTGGTGCGGTGTAGTTTGACACCAAGTCCTTGGGCCACTGCATTCCAGAGTTCGGAGGAAAACTGCGGTCCCCTGTCTGACGAAATATCGGCGGGTACTCCGAAACGGGTGATCCAGGAGGAAATGAACGCCCTGGCCACGTCTGCCGAAGTAGTGGATGACAGCGGGACCGCCTCCAGCCATCTGGTGGTGCGGTCAACCATGGTCAGGATGTGTGAAAAACCATGGGAGGGTGGGAGTGGTCCTACCAGGTCCACGTTGACGTGGTCAAAACGTCGCTCCGGAACTGTGAAGGCGGCCAACGGAGCTTTGATGTGGCGCTGTACCTTGGCCTTTTGGCAGACCACGCAGGTGTTTGCCCAGTCGCGGACATCTTTATGCATGCCATACCATACAAATTTCGCTGACATCAGTTTCTGAGAGGCCTTCATTCCAGGGTGTGACAACCCATGTATGGCATCGAACACTTTGCGGTGCCAGACGACCGGCACGACAGGGCGAGGATCCTGTACGGAGACGTCACACAACAGCGTGGTACCTGCCAAATGGAACTTGACGTCGGCCAACTGGAGGCCAGTGATGGCCGTTTGGTAAGTTTGGACTTCCGGGTGTGAGGCTTGGTCCGCTGCCATGAGGGCGTAGTCGATGCCCAAATGAACCGTATTGCCGATCGCGCGGGAGAGGCAGTCTGCCACCAGGTTGTCCGTACTGGCCACGTGCCGTATATCCGTGGTGAATTCGGATATATAGGTCAGTTGACGCTGCTGTCGGGCTGACCACGGTTCGGCGGTCTTGGACATTGCAAGGGTCAGCGGCTTATGGTCCACAAAAGCGGTGAAAGGACGTCCTTCCAGAAGGAACCAAAAATGGCGGATGGCCAGAAAAAGGGCGAGCAACTCCCGGTCGAACGTGCTGTATGCTCTCTCGTTCTGCCGTAGTTGATGGCTGAAGAATGCCAATGGTTGCCACGTCCCGTTCACCCACTGCTGTTGCACGGCACCGACTGCGTAGTCCGACGCGTCGGTGGTGAGGGCGATGGTGGCTCCTGGCAGTGGGTGCGCCAGCATAATCGCGTTAGCTAAGGCGCTTTTGGTGTCGGCGAACACTTGGGCCATGTCATCCATCCAGTCTACCGGGTTCTTGCCAGTCTTGCCCTTGAGGGCCTCGTACAGGGGCTGCATGAGTAGTGCCGCCTTAGGCACGAAATGGTGGTAAAAGTTTACCATGCCTAGGAATTCCTGCAGGGCCTTTAGGTTCTGCGGGCGTGGGAAGGATGTCACCGCTTCTACCTTCGAAGGTAAAGGAACCGCTCCCTCTGAGGTGATGCGATGCCCCAGGAAGTCAATTTGGTGCAGGCCAAACTGACACTTGGCTGGATTGATAATCAGGCCGTATTGGCTGAGGCGTCGAAAAAGGGTGCGTAGGTGACAGGTATGTTTTTCCTTAGTAGGACTGGCAATTAGAATATCGTCCAGGTAGATGAAGAGGAACTTGAGGTCCTGCAGCATGGAGTCCATCAGGCGTTGGAAAGCCTGGGCGGCGTTCATTAACCCAAACGGCATCCGTAAAAACTCGAAGAGGCCGAATGGGGTGATGACTGCTGTCTTCTGGACGTCTTGTGGATGAACTGGGGCCTGGTGGTAGCCCCGGACGAGGTCGACTTTTGAGAACACGGTGTTCCCTGCCAAATGGGCAGAGAAATACTGGATATGGGGATCGGGTACCAATCAGGAGTGGTGGCGTCGTTTAGTCGTCGATAGTCATCGCACGGCCGCCATCCGCCGCCAGGATTCGGGATGATATGGAGGGGTGAAGACCAGGGACTATTCGACTGGTGAATAATCCCCAACCGTTCCATGGTTGCGAACTCTGCCTTTGCGACCGCCAGCTTGCCAGGTTCTAGGCGCCGGGCCCGCGCGTAGACCGGGGGCCGTTGGTGGTGATGTGGTGTTCCACACCATGTTTCATGGCTATGGAGGACAACGTGGGTCTTGTCAGGTCGGGGAATTCGCTGAGCAGGCGAGCGAACTCATCAGGAGTCGGGAACGCACAGGAGACGGTGCGTGATGTAGTGTTACTGCGGTAACACGGAAGAGAATTAAAAGTTGCTGCGTTGATCAGCCGCCGGTTCCTAACGTTGACCAGGACGCTGTTGGCGCACAGGAAATCCACGCCAAGGAGGGGCTGGGAAACTTTGGCCGTAACAAACTCCCAGTGAAAATGTTGCCCCCCGAGGCACAACTCCACTCGCCGTCTGCCGAAGGTCTGAATTGTTCCGCCATTGGCCGCTTCAAGGGCGGGGCCGTGATTCCCCATCTGCACATCGAGGGCGGACTCGGGTAAAATGCTGCACTGCGCTCCGGTGTCGCACAGAAAACGACGACCGGAGAGAGTATCAGTGATGAAGAGCAATTTTCCCGCGTTGCCGATTGCCATCGCGGCTGCGGGGTGCCCGTTAGACCCGTTCCTCGGTGTTCGCAGTGTCAGTCATTGCTTTTTGGGGGGGAAACTGCAGGGAGGGCGGCAACGCTTCGCTTTCGCGCCGAACTGCGCGTGGTAGAAACACAGCCCAGCAGGCGGACGAGCTGGGGCGGTGTCTGCGGGGGATGGGTGCCTCGTTGTGGCGCAGTGCTGCCGAGTTACAGCGAAAATTCTCTCAGCCTCCGCAGCGAGTGTTGCGCAGTCTTCAGTTTCAGATCTGGCCAGGGCAGCTTGTACCTGTTCAGACAGTTGGCTGAGGAAAATCTTGCGGAATAGGAAACATTCCCGTTCTGAGCCCAAGAGTGTGAGCATTTGGCTCATCAACTCTGAAGGCTTGGAGTCCCCGAGCCCGGGCATAGCGAGTAATCGACGGGCGCGCTCCGATTTTGTGAGCCCAAAAACCTGCAGTAACCGCGCTTTGAGGGTTTCATACTTGCGCTCTGTTGGGGGGTTTTCGAGGAGGCTGACGATCCGAGAGGCGGTAGAGCTGTCGAGTGTGGAGACCACGTGAAGATACTTGGTCTGATCCGCATCGATGTTCCTCAGGGCGAACTGGGCCTCGACCTGAATAAACCACGAGGGCGCTTGCTGCTCCCAGAACTGCGGTAGCTTTAGCGAAATGGCGTTTGCTTCCATGCTGTGCTCTTCTTTTGTAAAAACGTTCACAAAAACGGGGTCACCAATGTAGGAATTAACGAATTCCTACGAATAACGGAGATCGACACAAGAGAACAATCAAACAGGTCTTTACTCAAAGGAGATGCCACGAGGACTGACTGGGCAGTCCCGTGGTCTGCGACGTGACGTCATCGCATTTGCCTGCGTTTTCCCGCGCTCTTAAAGGGGCCACGCCCCGTACATGCAAACTCTATATCCAAAACACAGTAATGCCTAACACAATGGTACAGGTTTAGGCTGGTGTTAGAACATCGTTAAAGAGAATTATATACAGTTAGCCAGAGTCATTCAGTGGTTCTGCCACAATGCCAAGAGTAGAAGTTTCTGGACTGTGATTGTTAAAAGGGTTTCAAGATTGGATAAAGGAATGACATTTTGTTTTATTTTTCTCAGGCTGTGTGCAACACTGGCAAGGCAGTATCTTTGGCAATCTCTAATTGCCCTAAGGTCATTACAAGTCAACCATGTCATGTGGGATTGGAGTCACACACAAGCTAGACCAGCTAGGGGTAGTGGAATCCTTCCTTGAAAGACATTAGTGAACCAGATTTCATGGTAACTTTACCTGGTGCTCACTCACAAATTACCAGAATTCATTTTCACAATTTACCATGGTGTGATTTGAACTCACCACTAGTGGGTTACTCGTCCACTACCATAACCACTAGTCTACCGAACCCCATTTACATGAGGAAAGACCCCAGCAGTAATCATAACTTACCTACTGCCAGGTTATATGCTGTAGACAGTTATTCATAGTAACCATGTTGAAATTTAAATATGTTTTATTTCCTAAAAGTGGGCAGTAGATTATGTGATAGCTAAAAGTGGGAGTTGCAGAAAAGGGACTTTTGCAAAGGGAATTATAGCCATAAAATGAAAATACTTCTACTACATTTCTGTTTTAAAAATACATAGGATATTTTAATAGTAATTTAGGGCATTAAAAGTGTACATGATTATTGTAGATGGAGACATCAGCTCCTTTACTAAGTATAAAGTTTATGCTAAGGAATACATGATAACTGCATAGCAACTTTCAAGGATGTTTTGTATTTGTTCATCATTTTGAGCAATACAGCATATTATTAAAAAAATGAGACTGATAGAATTTGGAGTGTCATAAATTTCAAAGCATACTCTTAAGAATATGCATAACTGTTCTCTTGAATTAATTCAGCGCATTAACCAAAATTACCACTGTCATTCTCAAAAGGATCAACTGAACATCTTCTAATTGCTTTTTCTTAGTATCATCGGACTGTAAGTAGAAATTCATCTGTTGAGCGCCACTCTGTAGCACCATGAAATGGCGATAAAATGGCTGCCGCCGCTCTTTCACCAGCTGGTGGTGGGTCCCGTGGCGGCCACCATATTGCTCTCTCCCTTTGCGCTGTCAGTAACTGGCAGCGCTCTACAAAAAAAATGGCGGCATGGTGACGTCAATCAGCATGCAACACTGACTTAACGTCACCAACGCAAATTTCAACCCTAGCTGGTCCTAAGCACGCCAGGTTAACCAGGCTGACAGTGGCGATGTCTGCAGCTCTTAAAGGGACACACACATCATTCAGGTAAGTTTAAATGTAAGGGTTTGGACTGGTTTTTTTTGATTTTATTGAAGTGGTGGCTTGCTGCAATAGATGCGAAAAGTCTTTTAAGTGTGTAGGGAGTGCTGCTGGATGCTTGCAAGGGCTCGAATGGTAAATGAAGGCTTTTGAGAAGACAGACCATGCTGCGAATATTCAGCAGGTCATGCAACATCCATGGAGAGAATAACAGAGTTCACGTCTCAGGTCAACATGCTGCCTGGCCAACTGAGTATTTAGAGCATTTTATGCTGTCATTTCACATTTACAGCATCCGCTTACAGAGGGAAGAGGAAGACGCAGAAGAGGAGGAAGCTGAAGAGGACGAAGCCGAAGAGGAGGAATCAGATGGAAGGATGCATCCCAGACAGCCCCTTTGTGGCCAGGATATCAGGATGGAATCATCTGCCTGCAGTCCCACTGGCTGGGCAGGCCGCCTCTTCTTGTTGACTCATTTGGCTGGGCAGGCTGCATTTCTTGGGTGTGTGAAATGAGGAAGGCACAAGGGTGCAGTTGTGCTGACAGGAGGGCAGGAAAGCAAGACTTGCATGCCAGAAGGAGGATAACATATGAGGATACCCACATCTTGTATCTTTTCAGCCCTGCCGCTGGCCAAGGGCGCAACCATGCCCTTGCCAAGAATGGCCTGCACCGTCTCCTCCAAGGGGGTGAGGTGAAGCTAGGAATGGGAGATGTGCCTCATGTTGGTGCAGATTGTTGGTAGGTGAGTGATTGGGGGTTGTGCATTGAGTAGTGTGTGAGGCTAGTGGTGCAGTTGGTAGGAGACAACTTTTGAAGATGCATTCACTGACCTTGATCAGTGGTCTGAGGTCATGAAGATTCTTTGGGCACTGGAGCCAGATGGTGGGGGAAACACTGCTGGCAGTGATGACCTTAGGGATGTACTCCGACATCGTTCTTTCTGGGTGGCCTCCTGGTCCCTGTGGGTAGAGGGCCGTTCTTGCAGTGTTGACCTCCTGCACAAAGCTGGAGTGCTGCATGTGAGACCCTTGGTGTCCCTTCCCTGGCTTACTGAGACATCTGTGTTAGTGCTGAGGCAGTTTTCCCATTTGTTGAGGTTAGGAAGATAATTCAGCTTTAACAGCTGAATATTCACATTTAGAACTTTTTTAGAATATTGAATATTTCTTAAAAGGCAGCAAGGGCTGAAAATTGTATTGATTCACTGCATTTTAATTTGTATTGCTTCAGTGTGCATGGCCCCTTTAATTCTCAGACCTCTTCATTGCCCACAATTCCTTGCGAGCTCCAAAGCTTTGCTCCCAGAGGCTGTGGGAAGCTACAACTCCGCACCTGAACAGAAACTTCGTCCCAGATCCCTCCAGCAATGCCACCAGGACAGCATTGCATGGAAGGTGAGCACTGCACCACCTATCTCCATGCCCCCCAGGCCAATTTAACTCAGTTAGCGTAGCGGCCATTTCCAGCAGCCATTAACTGCAGTTGCCAGTGACACCGGCAAAGAAAAACTTTGCTGGCGAGCATGAATTTTTCCCCCAGAAGTTTACAAAACAGGAAGCTATTTGGCCTATCATAATCTGTGTTGGCTCTTTGCTACAGCAATCCCCAAATAATCCCATTTCCCTGTTCTCTCCCCATAGCCTTTATCTTCCTCTGCTTCAAATATTTATAAAATTTTCCCTTAAAATGCATTGGTTTCAGATTCAATTACTCCCTGTAGCAAAGCATTTCATGCTCCAACAACCCTCTGCATAAAGAAATTGTTTCTTAAGCTCTCTCTTCATTCCCTTAGTGATAATTTTGAATTGATAGTCGCACATCACTGACTCAACAAGATAAAATAGTTTTTTCCATATTTACTCGATCAAAATCATTAATAATTTAAGAAAAACCTCTATTAAATTTCCTTCACTGCTCCAGTTGGCATAGTCCCAGTACCTCAAGTCCCTCCTCATAACTATGGTCTCCCATCCCTGGCATCATCTTGTTGAATCTACACTGTGCACTCCCAATGTCTTTAATATCCTTTCTATAATGAATCACCCAAAACTGCACACAGCACTCTGATTGCAGTACGTAGAAATACATAGAAGTTGCAACTTAAACAGACCATTCATCCCAACCAGTCCATGCATTAATATAAACAGAAAATGCTGGAAATACTCTGCAAGTCAGGCAGCATCTGTGAAGAGTAAAACAGAGTTAACATTTCAGGTCGATGACCTTTCATCAGTCCATGCCGTTGTTAATTCTTCATGTGAGCAAATAGCTCTAATCACATTTACCCACCCTGTTACCATATCAATTCAACTCCTTTTCCTTCATCTACCTATCCAATCTAATCTTGAGTGTTGACATAGGCCTCAATATTTACAGGGAGACGGTGAGGGTGCAGGGGTGGCCAAAATGGCTGAAGAACCCAACAAGGCCGGGGATGAGGAGTTCCTGCTGAACTTAACGGCAAGACCTCATTATCATTTTTTTGATCTGTTTTCCATCCGCCAGCCAGCCAAATTGACAGTCTGGCCGGCAGCCAAAAGGGAAAACCAGTGAGGTATTATTAAGGTTTTATATAGGCTCATCGTTGTCTCGTGACTTTTATATTCTCTATCACCTGAGATAAAACCTAGAATTCCATTAGTTCTTTTATGGAATTATCAATCTGAGGTGATGCCTTTAACATCCTGTGAAGCTGTACCCCCAAATCTCTCTACTCTTTCATAGCACTGAGCCTACTTCCACTCAGATTATGATTATGAGCATACAACAAATGATGGACAGGAAAAGTCCTACTGGGTCATCTAACCTGCTGGTCCATCAACAGTTACTGGCATTGAATTCTATCTGCAACTTTTTAGCCCATTCCCCCATCTTATCAATATCTCCTTGCAGCTTCCTTTGGTCTTCTAAAGAATTAACTAGACTTCCTATTTTGGAATCATCTGAAAATTTTGACATCGCTCCCTCTAGGCCTATATCCAAATGATTGAAGTACGCAGTGAACAGAAGCGGCTCCAGAACTGAATCCAGTGGAACACTGCCCACTTCTAACCACTCTGAGAAACTGCCCTTAACTCCGAGGGGGCAATCTTTGACTTCCACCAGAATAAAGACACCACCAAAGCCTGCCTTATTTTGTTGCTGCCAGCAAGCTGCAAGTGCCAAACAGGCCCCCCGCTGCAGCCTGGCAGTTGTGGGAGGGCAAAAAAACAGGCAGCTCCCACACTGAGCCAGTCAACAGGTCAGGGAATCCCTGTGCAGGGGTTTCACATGGGCCAGCAGCAGGCCAGAGTATTTTATGGGCTCAGGTGAGGCACAAAATTGTTTTTAAATTTCTTCATCCTTTTTTTTTGAGCAGCCTCAAGCAGTCTATTTAAGGATCGCTGATTAGGCCGCTCAACACCACACGCTCCACTATTTATACCAGAAAATTGTCATCGAGAGCCAGCAACTGGTATAGGACCCCAACATGCGTATTTAAGCAACCCCCTGTTGAAAACAGACCCACCTGAAAATTGCATCGGGTGATTCTTAGGTGTCAATGGGGCAGCTGAGGTGTCTTCCGACCCCCACCCCCGCCTGCCCTCGATTTTCAACTGCCAGCCACACATTGTTTTAGGCAAGAAATGGGTAGTCAGTAGTTTCGATATCATCCCCTATTCTCTGTTACCTTCCTTCTAACCAATTTTTAATCCAGTCTGTTATCCTCCCCCGAATTCCCTACCCCTTAATCTTCTCTAGTAATTTCCTATATGATAACTTGTCGAAGGCTATATTAAAGTTCATGTACACTACATCCACAGCATTTCTTTCATCTACTATGTCCATTACTTCCTCAATGAATTCTTTCAGGTCTGTTAAGCATAATTGTACCTTTTGAAGTTCATGCTGGCTATTCCTAACTATTTTCTCTCTATCTAGATACATAGTAATTTCATTCTTGTATAAAAAGACTAAAATTTTCCCTACAACAGATGTTAAACCAACTGGCCTGCAATTACCCAGATTAGCTCTGTCTCCCTTTTTAAAAGTGGGTACTACATTGACCACTCCCCAATCCTCTGGCACACATCTGCACTCAATAGAGCCCGAAAATACAATTTCAAGAAAGTGCTTACAAAAAACTGTTGTTTTTTATGATAGTAGCAGAAGTGTGTCTTCTGTTCAGCCTCCTATGAGGCCTGCATGTGTGACTAAAATAAGGCAGGACCAGGATGCCCATGGAGCAGCACAAGAGGTGTAGTCTGCAGCTGATCTATCTCAAGATTTAGCTAGCACAATGGCCACCTTAGTCCCATTAGATTTATGTTAAGAGCCAATAGCTTTTTTGTGAAGCATTGCCTTCAGAAACACTACCCCCACTGTTTCAAGTGGAGGTAGAGGCACCATGTCTCTATATTTGGGGCTCGATTTTCATTGGGCCGTGAGGCGGGCTTTTAGGCGTGCGGGGGGTTAAAATCGCAAAACCTAGGGGTCGCGACCCCCTCTGCCTGGTTCCCGCCTCCACACTATTTTAACCTAGGCGTGGCTGATTGACCCGAATCAGTCCCGCCTGCAACAGGCGGGACTGGTCTTTAGGGCCCTTAAGCAGCACTGATTGGCCTTTATAATCCCATTTAAACAGGCCCTTGCCTGTTTAACCCTTTTCCCACGTAAAACGCACCTGGTGGGGATGATGCCTGTGAAAACTGACGTGAACACTATTGGCTTGCTGACTATCAGCTGCAGGTCCAACATTAAAGAGGAGATTTGATCAGTCATCATTTGCAGGTGGCAGGACTTTGTTGTCTCAGGTCTGGGGGAACTTTTAGAAGGCACAACCACAGCTGTGGAAGTTTGGAGCCTCATACACTTCTCCAGCGTGACCTCCTGCGAGATCCCTCTCACCACCCTCACTCAGCGCTTCCTCAACTGAGGCACCTACCAGAAGCATGGGAGGCCTTTTTTTCCTTCCCTTGGTATTAGAGGACCTCCAGCCCTATTTGCGAAATGACACACGCCACAACTGCAGAAGTTGCCATCAGAAATTTTATTTACAATAACCAACTGATGGCATTTTTAAAATAACCACAACAGTTCACCCAAGTGACTACCCTTGTGACTATCAGTGCTTTATTTTCCTCTTACGCATGCTCCTACGTAGTGGTTCCCCTGAGGCTTCAGCAGATGTGGAGGCCCCTTGCTCACTTTCCTGCTGCTCCTGTCTCAACACCATTGGCGGGCGTCCTCTGGGATGGCGAGACTGTGAGGGCTCGCCAGCAGTCTGCTGCTCCTGCGGCTGTGCAGGGGTTGAGACCTCTATCTCCGTAGGGTGTGTACTCCGGCGGGGCTCTGACCGAGGGCTCTGCAGTGGCATGGAAGTGTGAGCACTTGGAGAGGGGCCCCCACTTCCTTGAGGTCTGCCACCAACCTCACTCTCATGGGTCAGGTTCCCCTCAGTGCCTGCAAGTGGCTTGAGAGCAGCTTGCTGCACATCAGGGGGGCCATGGGGACCCGTTTCTACAATGGCAGTCCTACTCAGAGGGCCTGCCATGAAGGTCTGATTTCTCTGTTCAATAGCTGGCCATCGCTCCTCCAGAGATGTCAGTCTATTCTGAACATTCACCATGTTTTCAACACTCTGGCGACTTAGCTTCTCCATGGCCGTAGCCATCCTCTCCTCTACTGTAGCCATCCTTTCCACGGAGGTTGCCATCCTTTCCGTGGTGATGCGTTCATGCACCAATGACTCCACAAAGGCTCTGCTCATGTTCGCTATGGACTCCTCCATTCGCTCCACACTCGCAGCGACCCTAGCAACAAAACCTGCCAGAGACTCCTGCATCTGTGCCTGGAGTTCCATCACCTCTGATCTTACGGATGGACCCAGAGGCAGAGGGTCGACATGCAGCTGAGCCGAGCTGGCAGAGTCCTGCGCCCTCCGACGAGGACTCTCCACTGCTGTCCCTGTCTCCACAATCTGCTGATGCTCACTTGTGAGCTGTGATACACCAGGTGACAACTCTACTCTATGTCCCGAAGGTCCCACCGAGGTGTGAGTGTCTGCGCTGGTGCTGGGTGCGCTTATTGCTGATGTCGCTGCACCCTCAGAGGTTGCAGATTCCTCTGAGGAGTCTGGCTGCTCAGGCTCTTCCTCCTGCAGAGTGGGGACGGGGGCTCTTGATGGTCCTGTGGGGGAGTCAAGGAAAAAGTTAAAGATGTGATGCCAAGGTTACATGCACATTGCATTTTGCAGATGATCATAAGTCCATATGATATAGCTTCAGAATCATGATCAGCGACTCATGCAATGCCAATGAGAGAGATGGAAAACTATTCTGTCAACAGCTTGCGGCCTGTCCTTCCCCAACGTCCACATCTCGGTCAGCCCCAGCAATCTCCAAGACACCTTCCTCCCAGGGGGTGAGCTGGGCTAATGAGGGCGGCCCTCCTCCTGTCCTGGCTCGCTCTCTGCTGTTGTGAGCTCTCTTTTCCTGTAATGAGGGAGACAAGTGGAGGTTGAGTGAGAATGAAGGAGTGAGTGCAGAGATTGCATAGCATAGATACTTAGAAGGAGACCAAGATGGAGTGAGGTTGCAAGACCAAGGGCCCTCCCTGTGTGTTGTCAGTTGTGTTCAAAGCATCAGAGTGAGAGGGAGTGTGAGGGCTGCATGGTGGCATAGTTCTGTGAATGCGAGCATAGAGAGAGAGGGAATGGGTAAGGGTGCATGGATGTGAGTGTCTAGTGGGATGTGCAGGAAGAGATTGCTAAAGCTGAGTGCTGGTGAGGAAAGGCAATGGGGATCAGATTGAGGGTGATGGAAACATCATACAGTACTTGCTTTTCCAGTGCGAAGAAGGTCATGGAATCTTTTCCTGCACTGCAACCACGTTCTTCGTGTTAGCCCCAAGGAGTTGACTTGACCTGCCACCTCTAGCCACACAGCCTTGGTCTGGCTGGGAGGTCTCTTCCTCCCTGAAGAAGGGAAGAGGACCTCCCTGTGGGCCCTAGCACCATCCAATAATGTCTGCAGTGAAGCCTCATCTAATTTGGGCGCAGATCTGGCCCTCCCACTGGCCGTTCCTCCTGCAGGCTCCTGTGCCTTCTTAATGTGGAAGGTTGGAAGCCTGCAGAGGAAGCAAGGATTGCTGTGGACCTTAAAAGCAGCAGCAATGATGACGTCATATTCTGCGACTTTCTGACTGGAAATACTCAATTGCCAAGGCTTCCCACACGCTGGAAATCAATTGGCCAATTGTGTTAAATTTGCATCAATCTCACAGGCCCATTTACAATCGTGTCGGAATCACTAAATTCGGGGAAACCGCCAATTCCCCGCACCTGAACTAAAATCGACCCCTTGGAGTGGGATACTGTTAGCTGGGTGCCTTATGAGGGCTTCCCTCTCTTTGTTCTCTAAAAAGCACACATGAAGAGGTATTCCCAAAGGAATTCCTGTAGTGCTTCATAGAACAGGTGAGGAGGCAAAAATGGAAGCCGCACAAATATAGATATAGGCCTCAGCCTCTGTGTAAAACTGTTTCTCCTGCCTTCTGTCCTAAATCCCTTACTTTCAATCTTATAAGTGTCAAAAAAAAGCAAAATGCTGCAGATTGCTGGAAATCTGAAATAAAAACAGAAATTGCTGAAAACACTTAGGTTAGGCAGCATCTGTGGAGAGAGAATCAAAGTTAATGTTTTAGGTCGATGACCTTTCATCAGATCTGGAAAAAGTTAGAAATGTAACAGGTGTTAAGCAAGTGCAGAGCCAAGGAAAGGGGGGAGGGGCGCAAAGAACAAAAGGGAAGGTCTGTGATAAGGTGGAAGGTAGGAGAGATTAAATGACAAAAGGGACGATGGTGCAAGACAAAGGGTATTGTTATGTCCATGTATAATTGAGACACGGACAGCAGGAGTTGATTTAAACAAGTCTTTACTGAATGGAGTCAATCGGGAAACTGAAACTACAGAGGCTTGCTAGCGCCTTTTATACAGGGGTGGTCACTGCCGGTACTGCAGTCTGAGACCAGTTATTTCCTTAAAGGTACATACACAACAATTCCTCCCCTTTTAGATAAACAGTACATAACATTCATTTAACAACTAAATGATTACTAATTACAATCACAATTACGGTTGCTAGATACATTGGTTGAGGTTAAGCAATTATAAGTTCAGTCTTTGAGGAGGCATTCTGATTCTGTCTGGATAACGCCTCTTTGGAGTATCAGGTTCTTCTGGCAAGGTTGAGTCTGGATCCATGTCGTTGTTTGGTTCATCTGCTTCCAATATCACCGATTCTGCGGTAGCTGCAATTGGTATGTCGATTTCATTGCCAGGTGTATCAGATCGTGGTGTGGAGTTGACGTTTTCCAGCGACTCTAGAATCTGGTCAGCATGGCATCTTACAATGCTCTCTCCAACGTCCACGGTATACATGAGAGGTCCTTGCCATGTACAAATCGTTCCTGGCTGCCATTTCTCAGTGCGGTAGTCCCGGGCCAAAACTGGTTGACCTATCTTCAAACTTCTGGTCGGCCTTTCATTCATATTCTGAAACTGCCCTTTCTCCACATCTCTTCGGACGTTTGGCTTAACCAAATCCAAGCGGCATCGTAGTCTTCGATTGAAGAACATCATGGCTGGAGATTGGTTGGTAACCGCATGTGTCGCATTCCAGTAGGCAAACAAGAAGTTGTCCACCTTGTGTTGTAGGGGTATATCTGCATTACACATTGCCTTGATAGCCTTCTTGAATGTTTGAACAAACCTCTCGGCCAATCCATTAGTGGCTGGATGATATGGGGCAGATGTGTAATGCTTAACACCATTGTTCTTTAAGAACCTCTGGAACTCTTCAGACACAAACTGTGGTCCATTGTCAGAGCAAATCTGTTCAGGCAGCCCATTCCTGGTGAATATGGTTCGTAAAACTGTGATAGTTTTTTCTGTGGTGGTTGAGGACATTTTTCTTACCTCTGGCCACTTTGAATGTGCATCCACCGCAATTAAAAACATCGAGTCCATGAAGGGACCAGCAAAATCAATGTGCACCCTTTGCCATGGAGATGAGGGCCACTCCCATGGATGTAGAGGAGCTTGTGGTGGGGCGTTTTGGACCTTCTGGTATCCTGTACAGCTCTTGGTCATCTCTTCGATTTCTCTATCGATTCCCGGCCACCACACAAACGCTCTGGGTAAGTTCTTCATTTTTACCCCTCCCAGATGACCCTCATGAAGCTCATTGAGCACTCTATCCTGCAATTTGGGTGGAATTACTACTCTGGATCCACACATCAAGGTTCCCCTGCACACTGACAGCTGTTCTCTTCTCGGCGAGAATGCTGGCAGCAGTGTTTCACCATGTGCTGGCCATCCCTTCACCGTTAAATCATAGACCCGGGATAGTGTCGGGTCATTTCGTGTTTCCTTTTCTATGTTTGCATTCGTCACAGGGAGACATTCAACTATGGTTGAGTGGAATATCTCCATTGGATCCACTGGAAGGTCTTCTTCCACCGTCGGCAAAGGTAGGCGCAACAATCCATCAGCATTCCCATTCTGTTTAGTTCCTTTGTACTCGATGTCATATTGGTGTGCCCCTAGGAAAAGGGATCACCTCTGCAGCCGTTGCGCTGTCATTATCGGTACGCCCTTCTGAGGGTTGAAAATGGAGACAAGAGGTTGATGATCAGTTAGTAGAGTAAATTTTTGACCGTGCAGGTAGTGAATGAACTTCTTCACCCCCACACTAGGCTGAGGGCCTCTCTGTCAATCTGGGCGTAGTTACGCTCGGCAGAAGTTAACGAGCGTGACGCAAAAGCTATCGGCCTCTCTAAACCATCAAGGAATTTATGTGACAGTACCGCCCCAATGCCGTAGGGAGACGCATCACACGCCAGTCTGATCGGCAGTGCTGGGTTGTAGTGAGCCAATACTTCTCTTGAAGTGATTAAGTCCTTACTCTTCTGAAAGGCCCGCTTACAGTCATTTCTCCATTTCCATGCTACTCCCGTTCGTAGTAGGGCGTTCAGTGGGTGCAGAATTGTGGACAAATTCGGTAAAAACTTATGGTAGTAATTCACCAATCCGAGGAATGACCTCAGTTGCGACACATTTTCAGGCGCTGGGGCCTTAACAACCGCTTCAATTTTGTCAGGGGACTTATGTAACCCCTCTTCATCAATCACATGGCCACAATACGACATCTGTTTCTTAAAAAACTCGCACTTGGGGCGGTTGGCTCATAGCCCATGTTCCCGTAGTCTAGTGAGCACCTGTTCTAGGTTGTTAAGGTGTTCACTCTCATCTTCACCTGTCACAAGGATGTCGTCCAAGTAACACTGAGTCCCCGGAATCCCTTGCAGGACTTGTTCCATCGCTCTTTGCCATATCGCCGGAGCCGATGCTATTCCGAATATCAATCAATGATACTGGTAAAGACCTTTGTGAGTGTTTATCGTGAGATACTTCCTAGAGGATTCTTCAACCTCCATCTGCAAATATGCTTGTGCTAGGTCAATTTTTGTAAAAAGCTTCCCTCCAGATAGTGAGGATATTGTACTGTGTGAAGGACTGGGTTCACCGTCACCTTGAAGTCCCCACAGATGCGAACCTTCCTTGGCTCCTCAGACTTATTGCTTAACGTTTTCTTCATGACAGGAACGATGGGTGTCACCCACTCGCTCCAGTCAACCTTAGGCAACACGCCTGCCTTCTCCAGATTCTGCAGCTCTGCCTCGACGGCTGGGCGAATTGCATATGGTACCGGTCTTGCTTTGAAAAACTTGGGAATTGCATTCTCTTCTATTTTTATCGAGGCAGTTACGCCTTTAAGAGTGCCCAGTTCTTGTTGAAATACCTCTTTGGCGTTAGCTAAGATTGTTGACAATCGTCCAGGAGTGACGTCTTCATCTTTTTTACCATCCACCCTCATTGCATGAATGGAGTGCCAATCTAAGCTTATCTTCCTGATCCATTCACGTCCCAATAACGGTGGTCCACCATTTTGCAGTGTGTAGAGATACAATTTCCGTATTTTCTTGCTGTTGTATTCGACAGGCACCCTTATTTTTCCTCTGGGTTATACTTTTTGCCCCGTATACATCGTCAAGATGATGGATGTCTCTCTCAAGGGTATGTGTGAGAATAGCCGCTCGTAGTCTCATCGATTCATGACGGTTAACGCTGATCCTGTATCCAATTCCATTTTAACTTGGGACCCTGCTATCGTGAGGGTGACCCAAATGGTTCGGTGATCCTCTTTTGCGATTACATTATGAAGTTTGAGACAGCTTAGTCTCTTGTTCCCGGATTCACTATCGCTCATCTGGTCTTCGGAACTACTGTCCGTCATCTTTTGTACTTTCTTGTACGGTTTCTTAGTAGCCTTTTTGTTGTTGCTGGTCTTCTTCCCAGACCTGCAAACTCGTGCAATGTGTCCCATCTTTCCGCATTGCCTGCATATTTTGTCCTTGGACCAGCAGTCCTTCTGGTCATGGTTAGTTCTGCCACAGCGATAACATTTTGCAAATCCCCGTGTCATTTCGTGGGTGCCGTATTCCTGTGGCTTTTGTTGTATTTCCGCAGCTCCCCTGGCTGCTGCTTCGTACGATACTGCCACGCTGAAAGCCTTATCTAGCGTCAGCTCTTTCTCTGAGAGTAACTTCTTCTGTGTTCCTTCACTCAGGAGTCCACAGACAAATTTGTCCCGTAGAGTATCTGCCAGTCCTGCTCCGAACTGGCAGTGCTTTGATAGCTTGCGTAGTTCCGTAAGGTACTCAGCTTTGCTCTCATCTTTATGCTGAGTTCTCCTGTGGAATTTAAATCTTTCTGCTATCAGCAGCAGTGCAGGGTTTAGGTGTTCCTGTAGGACAGCAACAATTTTGTTAAAACTCTTCGCCTTCGGTTTGGCTGGAGTAATCAGGTCCCGCAATAGGCCGTACGTTCTAGCGCCCATTAAGCTTAGCAATACCGATGCCTTTTTCTCATTGGCTATTTTGTTTGCCTCGCAATATACCTCGACTCTTTCCACATACGTGGTCCAGTCCTCTATTGTATTATCAAAGGCAGTGATACAGCCAGTCTTCGGCATCTTGAAAATCTAAAATGGCGCCTCCCGCGCTTTGCCTTCTTCCCTGATTTAACAAAATGGCGCCTCCCGCGCTTTGCCTTCTTCCCTGCTGATTAAGATGGCGCCTCCCGTGCTTTGCCTTCTTCCCCGCTGTTGCTAGCGCTGCTTTCCGCGGTTTCCGTTGCAACGTGCTGCTCCTCACGGTTTCCTGCGCGTTTAATATTTCTTTTTTTTATTATTTTCCCGTCGTGGAACAACCCTGTGGGACTCTTGCCTCCCTCTTCTCGGGTCTGTACGCTGCCCGGCTTCGTAGCACCGGCCGCGCCCTGTGTGCTCCACCCTCTCTCTCTCCTCTTCCCGAAAACGCTGCTTGGCCCCGTTGCAAGCCACCCGCTCGAGTTCGCGACCGCCGCAGCCCAGGAAGGATCAGTGTACTACCTGCCACCAGCCCGATTAGCTGAAGCACTGTCGACAGGAACCAAGCCCCGCTCTCGACAGCTTCTCCAGCAATCTTCAACTCCGCTGACTCAGTGGCGGATGCCCATGGTCGACGCCCGTTTCTACTGCTTCTTTCTTCCTTCTGGCTCGACCTCTGCTCACTTCGCTTCAGGAATGGATCCCAGGAGGTGGTGCAGACTGTAGGTAAGTTCGTATCTGCTCGCCGCCAATATTATGTCCGTGTATAATTGAGACACGGACAGCAGGAGTTGATTTAAACAAGTCTTTACTGAATGGAGTCAATCGGGAAACTGAAACTACAGAGGCTTGCTAGCGCCTTTTATACAGGGGTGGTCACTGCCGGTACTGCAGTCTGAGACCAGTTATTCCCTTAAAGGTACATACACAACAGGTATGGTAAAAGGACAAGTAAAGAAACAAAAGCTGGGTCTAGAGGTGGTGTAAATGGCAATAGCAGAATCATTACCAACAGCTTCTGTCCGAAAAAATGGGTGAATTAGAGTGAAAGCGATATATATATATTTATTATGTCCCCTTGTTCTAGACACCTCATTCATGGGAAAAAGTCTGTTTCTATCTATTCTGCCCCCATCCCTTCATAATTTTAACACTTCTGTAAAATCACCCCTTATTCTCCTCTGTTCTAAAAAAAACAGGGCTCATTTTTCAGGTCTTTCTACATATTTGTTGGTCCCTATACCAAGCAGCAGCCTAATGAATCAACACTGTACACAATTGCTTCAACACCCCTCCTATAGGGTAGAATCCAAAACTGCAAACAGTACTCCAACTGTGGTCTTACTAAGGTTTTATATAAAGTCACCATTACATCTCAACTTTTACTCTATGGGAGAAAGATTCAGTACCTTAGCACCTCCCATTAGCGCCAGCAGATGGTATTCGAGTATTATCGCCGGGGTGAGGCGAATCCAGCACCGCACGTCAAATCCTGCTCCCCCCGCAGCGTCGCCGTGAACAATTATCGCCGGGAGCCTCAATGCCAGGTGGATTGTGATGTCAGTGAGTGTGCAATGCTCATGGACTGCCCGAAATGTGAAATTCATTGTCACCACCTACCTTAGTGCCTGGAGGAAACAGCAACAGGGAGAGCTGGCGTGAAGCACCAGGAAGCCGGCTCCAGGGATGTTATTTAAAGGGATCATCAGTAATGAGTTGCAGCTGTAGGTTAGTGGATTTTCAGTGCTTTCTTGTCAGTTTCACATAGTGCAACAGTCTAATTCCGTAATTTCAAGGTTATTTAGTATTAGGAGAGTTGTGGCAACTAAAAGGTAGCTACATTTATTCTTTAAAAAATCAAACTGTTACACTTGGTTACATTAATGGGGGCTGTACTGGCCGTCGGCCTCGCCCTCCAGGATCTACGGTGGAGGGAGTGGAGGCAGTGAGAAAGACTGGAATATGTGGCCAGAGGGAGGAGGAGGGCCATCAGGGCTCTCAACAGAAGGCCTTACCCTTTGAGGGTATTCCGAGAGCGTTTTTCCTACCCCCAATTAAGCAAGGAGCAGTGTATTATGAGGCTCCGCTTCACCAAGAAGGTGGTCACAGAACTCTGCCACCTTCTGCAACCAGACCTCCAGCCTCAGATCAGGCTGACCACAGCTCTCTCAGTGGCAATCAAGGTCACTGTCACCCTCAATTTCTTTGCCAGCGGATCCTTCTAGTCTGCAACAGGAGACATAGCTAGCATATAACAGTTCGCCATCCATCGCTGCATCCGGGAGGTCACAGAGGCTCTCTACAGTAGGAGAAGGGACCATATTTCCTTCCCCGTCACCAGAGAGAAGCAGAACAAGCTTGCATGTGGCTTTGCCAGGATAGCGGGACTCCCCTTGGTGCAGGGCTCCATTGACTGCACCCACGTGGCTTTGCGGGCAACGCATAACAATCCTGAGATCTTCCATAACCGCAAAGGCTCCCATTCACTTAATGTGCAGTTGGTGTGCGACCACACACAGCTAATCCTCAATGGCAATTCCTGCTATCCAGGTAGCAGGCATAATGCCTCCATCCTGCGCCAGACCGATGTACCAGCACTCTTCCACCACCACGTCAAGCTTGCGGCTGGCTGGTCAGAGACCAGGGCTATCCGCTCTCCACCTGGCTCATGAATCACATCCACAATGTTCCTGTCCAGCAGTCATATAATGAGAGCCATGCTGCCACCAGGAACATCATCGAGCAGACCATTGGCCTGCTGAAGCAACGGTTCCACTGCCTTGACCACTCGGGAGGAGCCCTCCAGTACTCGGCTGAGCAGGTGTCCCATTTTGTGGTGGTCTGCTGCATGCTCCACAACTTGGCCATCATGAGGGCCCAGCCCTTGCCACAAGGGATTGCGAGATCACCTCAGGAGGAGGAAAAGGGAGAGGAGGAGGACGTGGAGGAGGAGGAAGACGAGGAGGAGGAGGAAGAACAGGAGCGAGGGAGGAGGCTGCCACTCAATCAGCCTTCCGGAAAGGCAGTCCGTGACTGCCTCATGAGACTGCAGTTCGAATGAATTAAACCCCAGATCCCTGTTGCTCACCACATCCCCATCATTCCATCCCTGTTGCAGGCCATATCACAGAGCAAAGCTGAAATGAGAGACACCAAGAAAGAATCCAAACTGAATTAATAAATGTATCAATAATCAGTGAACACATATGTACAACAAAAATATTAACTATTCAGCCTTGTGAAATCCCTTAGTGCCTCTCGGTACTGTGCCTTTGCCTACTCTAGTGGTCCTACAAAGTGTTGGCCCAGTGGCTGCAGCAGGGCTGGTGGAAGGCTGCTGAGTGTCTGTGCGGGAGACTTCAGATGGCCTTGCAGGACGCCTTCAACCAGCTCTCCGCCTGGAAAGCCCGGCTGTAGACTACACCACCTCAGCATGGGCGGCAGCAGTCTGGGCTGGCTGGATGACAGGCAGCGACAAGGGCAATGGCGGAGTGGTAGTGGTGGGAGCAGGAATGCTGTCATCAGGAGAGAGGACAGCAGCTTCCTGCTCCACTAACCCACTGCCACTCCCCTGGGGCAGCACCTTAACATCCCTAGCCATCTGTTGGAGCACAGATTGCTGGCCTACTGAGATACCATGAAAGACCCAGTCGACGGTGGTAGACACAGCCACGATGGCAGCAGTCAGAGTTTGTGTGGCATCAAGCTGAAACTGCATGAGAGCAGTCTGAGATTGGATGCTACAAAGCATAAACTGCATTACAGCACTAAGATGTTGCTTCGCTTCCACCTGTGCTGCAATGGAAGCTGCCAGATCGCCCATCACACGTGGCATCAGGTCTGGGTCACCACGGTCTCTCTGGAAGTCTACCATCCTTTGCAGACTGGAAATGATGGGCTCCATGGCATACGCAGAGCCTTGTGCAATGTTGGAGGTGAACTCCTCCACGATCCTTATCATTGCCGAGAAGCTCTCGGGCACCCTTGCCATTGCACCTGTCATCTCCGTGTGCGAGCCTATCACTCTTCTTCTAAATGCTTCCCCATCAAGGCCCTCATCTGAGTCCTGTGCAGCAGAACTCACGTGCGAACTCACCCTCCGGGGAGCTGGCCCCCAAGAAACCATATCCCCTGGCTTTGCTGCAGCCCACTCGTCCCCAGTGCCTCACCCTGTGCAGATCCCACTTCTATACTAGCCTCTAAAGAACACGTAATGCCAGTGTCTGAGCTGGTGCCTGCAGGTGAGACATGCAGTAATGCAGTGTGTTCTTCCTCCTCCTCTTCTCCTACCTCGCTCTCTACGGTGCCCTCAGAGACAGGCTGCTCAGGTGCTTGCTCATTATCTGAAAGCATAAAGGCACAAGAGTCGGGTTAAGGTGAGGGGAGGGGGTCAGGAAGGGAGAAATGCATGTGTACAACATGATTAGCTGGAAAGTGCGAAACGCTTGTGGGGTGAGGGGGAAGCAGGATGTGAGAAGAAGTAGTAGGGATCAACATACTGTTGTTGTCCCCAAAGATGTCAACGTCGCTGGTGACCACGGTGCCCACCACCTGGCGCTCAATAATCTGCAGCACTCTATTTTCCAGCGCAGACAGCGGTTGGGTGTCCGCTTGTCCCCCGCCTGTGAGCTCCTGCTCCCTCCTGTTGTGAGCCACCTTGGCCTGCAAGAGAAAGGAGAGAGTGAGAGTCAGTGTGGAGCAATGTGTTTGGGTGATATGCCTGCCATAGTTGAATAGTTGTCATTGTGTGCAAGGTATGAGATGTGGGTGTGAGTGTTGGTAGGTAGATATTGTTGGTGGGTGACTGCTGGAGGTGTGGTGCTTTGGGCAGTGTGTGAAGACTGTGGTTCAGATGGTGGTACGTAGTATTTGTAGAAGCATTGACTCATCCTGACCACCGAGTGAGGTTGTTAAATTTCTTCCTGCACTGTGTGTGGATTCTGAGGACCAGAGTGCTGCCCGAGACGTGCTGCGCTACCTCCCTCCACATGGTGCGGAAGACTTGCAGCGAGGGCCTCCTGCCACTTGCTGGGTAGAGCACCAGCCTCTGTCTCTCCACAGTGAACGCCAACGCCTCCAATCTTGATCGCAGAATCTGCGGGCTCTCTCCCTGGGGCATGGATCTTCCATGAGTACAGCTGCTTCAGTCCTCTGGCTCCTTTGCCTTGACCTGCTGCTGCTTGCTGAGACAGCAGCACAGCCAGCAATGCTGAGGACGAGGTTCTGCAGCATCAGTGAATCTCCCCTTTAAGAACTGGAAAAAGCCTGTGGCAATCATGACTTGCGATTAGACTGCACCTGATATTGGTCCTTTGAGTGTAACGCCAATGAGCTTGGGCTTCAAGACTTGACTTAGGACTCCAATCATTTCTTTGAGCAGTGAGCACAAATTTTGCATGCAGTCTAAAGCATTAGCGCCTGGCGCTAATTCTCCAACTTTTCTAGCTATACTGCCCATTCCTGGGCGATAATGACTTTCTAGCCCAATACCTCTTGCCATAAAACCCAGTATTCCATTAGCCTTTTTATCCTCTTGAGGTGCTACAATTAATGGAGTAACAACTAGTCTGACCCCAAACAGAGAGGCCTGAGGCCCAATTTCAGGATGGCCTACATCTACAACTTTGGGGTGCGCTGCCAGCGCCTGTCGTGCCTCCACAGGCAGCTCACCCGACAAAAAAAATGGCCCTCATGTGATGAAATATTCCATTCACCACTGCCTGTGACTGAGATCGGTTTCAGTGTCATTTCCCTTCCCCCAGACCTCATTGTATTGTGTACTGGAATGTGCTGTATTGTATACTGGAATGTGCTGGAATGTGCTGTGTGTAGGGCTCCGCCCATACCTGGCCCCGTTTGTAAGCTAGCTTCAGTCTGGCCTCAGTCTCCAGAAGGAAGACATCTCTCTCTCTTACGTGTTACTTTCTAAGTTAATAAAAGCCTTGTTTTTGTTCTGCTAACTTCGAGTCTCGGAATTATTGAGGCACATCAATTTTATTAACTTATTTTTCAACACTATGGATCAACTCCTGAAACCCGAACGTTTGGATTTGGATCAACATGCTCCAGACGCATCAGCACGCTTCGGACACTGGTTTGAGTGTATGGAATTCTTCCTGGACAATTCCGCAGCCGTCAAAGACGCTACGGACGCTGCGAGGATGAGACTCGGAATTCTGCGGAATTGGGTAAGCCACCGGGTTTACCCCCTCATCCAAGACGCCGAGACGTACCTGGCCGCCTGCGACATCTTAAAGGCGCATTACCAGCAGCCTACGAATGAGGTGTATGCTAGGCACCTGCTCGCTACCCGCGCACAGCGACCTGGGGAATCGGTGGAGGAGTTCCTAAGCACCCTGAAAATGTTTGGCAAAGACTGCAAGTGCCGAGATGTAAAAGCCGCAGTGTACACTGGCGAGCTTGTTCGCGATGCCTTCATCACAGGCCTCAGCTCCACTTACATCCGGCAAAGACTGCTGGAAAAAACGGGGTTGGACCTGAAACAGGCTGCGGACACCGCGCGATCCCTGGATGTGGCCCAGAGAAACTCGGACGCCTACTCTTCAGCCCGCGCCGTCCATGCCGCCACGTGTGCACCGAGCGCGCCGCCATCTTGGAAGGCATCTTCCCCGCCCGACAGCCCGACACCGGCTGGGCCCCGCTCTCCCCCCAGAAGCCCTACGACAGCCGCGACGCGTCAGGGACCCAACTGCTACTTCTGCGGGCAGCCAAAGCACACCAGAAACCTGTGCCCGGCGAAAGGCACCACCTGCTTTAAGTGCGGTAAGAAGGGGCACTTCGGGAAGGTGTGCAGAGGGAACCCCGCCGGAAAACCAACCGCCGGAAAACCCGCCACCGCCGCGTGTGCGCCGTGGGAGTGGCCATCTTGGACGCCATCTTGCCCGACCTCGTGGGGTCCGCCATCTTGTGAGCAGACAGCATGGACGCCATCTTGTATCGATCAGGGCCCTACAGTGACATCGGTCACAGTGGACCAGACCAGGCCGCACCCGCTATCCAGATCAATGGTGGGCATCGAGGTAAACGGCTGCCGGGTTAAATGCTTAATTGACAGTGGAAGCACGGAGAGCTTTATCCACCCAGAACTGGCACAACAACTCTCCCTAAAGGTGATCCCGACTCAGGGTACCATCTCTATGGCTGATAAAACCCAGACATCGACCATTCTGGGTTACTGCACGGTACAATTGTGCGTTAACGGAACTGTATATGATAATTTTAAAGTATTAATCATGAAGAACCTATGTGCGAGCGTGATCTTGGGCCTGGATTTCCAGTGCAACCACCAAAGCATCACGCTCAAGTACGGTGGGTCCCAGCCGCCCCTCACAGTGTGCGGTCTGGCTACCCTGAAGGTAAAGCCGCCTTCGCTATTCGCGAACCTTACCCCTAACTGCCGGCCAATAGCGACCAAAAGCAGGAGGTACAGCTGGGAGGACAGGCGGTTTATCGCGACCGAGGTAGACAGGCTCCTGAAAGAGCGCATTATTGAACGCAGCAACAGCCCGTGGCGCGCCCAAGTGGTAGTGGTAAGGGGTAGCGAGAAGAAACGGATGGTGATCGACTATAGTCAAACGATCAACAGGTACACCCTACTAGACGCTTACCCGCTACCCCGCATATCAGAAATGGTGAACCAAATCGCCCAATACCGGGTGTTCTCCACCATCGACCTCAAGTCAGCGTACCACCAGCTCCCTATCAGACCAGAGGACCGCCCGTACACCGCCTTCGAGGCGAACGGACGCCTCTACCAATTCCTCAGAGTCCCCTTTGGGGTGACGAATGGGGTCTCGGTCTTCCAGAGGGAGATGGACCGCATGGTCGATGACCACCACTTGCAGGCAACCTTCCCCTACCTTGACAACGTCACCATCTGCGGTCACAACCAGCAGGATCACGACTCGAACCTCGAGAGGTTCCTGAAAACCGCACAAAAACTCAACCTCACCTACAACGAGGACAAGTGCGTTTACAACACCACGCGCGTCTGCATACTAGGCAGCGTGGTGGAGAATGGAGAAATCGGGCCAGACCCCGACCGATTGCGCCCCCTACGGGAGCTGCCCCTGCCCAACACTCCCAAAGCCCTGAAAAGGTGCCTGGGGTTATTTTCTTATTATTCCCAATGGGTCCCCAACTACTCCGACAAAGCCCGCCCCCTCTTGAAAGCATCCTCTTTCCCGCTCTCTGCTGAGGCCCACGCCGCCTTCAAAAGCATTAAGCAGGATATTGAGCGGGCCACGCTACAGGCAGTGGACGAGAACACTCCATTTCAAGTGGAAAGTGATGCGTCTGACTTCGCCTTGGCGGCCACCCTCAACCAGGCGGGGCGGCCCGTAGCTTTCTTCTCGAGGACCCTCCAAGGGCCCGAGATCAGACACTCCTCCGTGGAAAAGGAGGCCCAAGCCATCGTGGAGGCAGTGCGCCACTGGCGCCACTACCTAGCCGGCAAACGCTTCACCCTACTTACCGACCAGCGGTCGGTAGCGTTTATGTTCAATAATAAACAGAGGGGGAAGATTAAAAATGATAAGATTCTTAGGTGGCGGATCGAGCTCTCCACCTTCGAGTACGACATCATTTACCGGCCAGGGGCCCTTAACGAATCCCCTGACGCCCTCTCACGAGGAATGTGTGCCAGCGCCACCGGGGATCGGCTACAGACCCTCCACAACGACCTCTGCCACCCAGGGGTCACGCGGCTGTTCCACTTCATAAAGTCCCGTAACTTACCCTACTCGATTGAGGAAGTTCGGTCCCTGACCAGGAACTGCCGCACCTGCGCTGAGTGCAAGCCTCGGTTCTACCGTCCAGATAGAGCCCACTTAATCAAAGCTACACAGCCCTTTGAGCGGCTCAGCTTAGATTTCAAGGGCCCCCTCCCGTCCGTCGACCGCAATGTTTACTTCCTGAACATTGTGGATGAATACTCCCGGTTCCCATTCGCCTTCCCCTGCCCAGACATGACCAGCGCCACGGTCATTAAATGCCTCAACAGCCTGTTCTGCCTGTTCGGTATGCCGAGCTACATCCATACGGATAGGGGGGCGTCCTTCATGAGTGAAGAGCTACGCCAGTACATGCTGTCCAAGGGGATCGCCACGAGCCGTACCACCAGCTACAACCCCCGGGGTAACGGCCAATGGAGCGAGAGAACGGGACAGTATGGAAAGCAGTCACTCTAGCTCTAAGGACCAAGGGCCTCCCTATCTCCCGCTGGCAGGAAGTCCTCTCGGATGTGCTCCATTCGATACGGTCGCTATTGTGTACGGCCACTAATACCACGCCTCATGAACGAATGTTTGTCTTTCCCCGGAAATCCACCTCAGGCGTATCCATGCCGTCATGGCTCTCCACCCCAGGTCCAGTACTCGTGCGAAGGCATGTGAGGGGCCACAAGACGGACCCTCTTGTGGAGCCAGTACACCTACTCCACGCCAACCCCCAATACGCATATGTCCGGCACGCCGACGGAAGGGAGGACACCGTGTCCATAAAAGACGTCGCCCCAGCCGGCATCGACAAGAACCACGGCAATAGCGGCAACGACGATCACAGCAACTCTTACCCACCCACTACTCTTTCATCACCCCCAGAAGAACACCGACCAACGGCACCCCCACCAACTACCCCTCCAACAACCCTGGCGGCACCCCCGGCAGAGACCCAGGAGGCTACCGGGGACACCCAGCCGACACCCGCGGCACCGCAACAGCCACGTCGGTCGCAGAGGACTATCAAACCCCCGAACAGACTAAATCTATAGAAGGGGTGAATGTGATGAAATATTCCATTCACCACTGCCTGTGACTGAGATCGGTTTCAGTGTCATTTCCCTTCCCCCAGACCTCATTGTATTGTGTACTGGAATGTGCTGTATTGTATACTGGAATGTGCTGGAATGTGCTGTGTGTAGGGCTCCACCCATACCTGGCCCCGTTTTTAAGCTAGCTTCAGTCTGGCCTCAGTCTCCAGAAGGAAGACATCTCTCTCTCTTACGTGTTACTTTCTAAGTTAATAAAAGCCTTGTTTTTGTTCTGCTAACTTCGAGTCTCGGAATTATTGAGGCACATCACCTCAGTTAAGTTCTGTGGTGGGGGCGGGGACAATCGACAGGACTATGGAGTTGGGGGAGCACGCCTTCTCCTCCTGGCTCCACAGAATTTTTTTTTTAAAAGATCAAAAAACTTACTTGTAGTTGGCCACCGCAGGGGCCACTGAAGAATCCTGAGCCGGGCAGGCCCAGCGCCTCGCCCACTTATCTAGAACAAGTTTTGTAGAGCAGTCCTTCACCAGGCATGTGCAGGTTGGGTGCAGCTTGTTCCACTGCTAACTAGGTGTGCTTTTTGCCCGTTTTACGCTGAAAAAACAGGCACAACGCATACCAATTTCTACCCCAATGTCTTGTGAATGTGAACTTCCAAATCCCTCTGTCCTTTCACAGCTTTCCCCTATTCAAAATAAAATTATTACTTTTAACTTTTTTACTTCACATTATGTGTCACTATTTTGCCATTCAACCATTTTACCAATATCCTCTTACAGTTTCCTTTGATCTTCAGAATTATTCACTATACCTCCTATTTTAGCATCACCTGCATACTTGGACACCATTCCCCTTAGCCTTATATGTAAATCATTGATGTACAGACATTGAAGCAGTCGTCAGTCATGAAAAAAAAAGACGGAAGAAAGATTATTTTAGCTAACTTTTAAAGTTGCCTGCTGCAGATTTCTTCATTAACTTCACCTTTTCTAACACTTAGCACTGCTGGGTGCTTAGTTTATACACGCATTAGTAATGTCAAGCATAAATGAAACAATAATAATGGAAAATGCAATACATGATAATATGGCATAATAGGGGAGAAATTCAGTATCGCCCCATTTGGGGCGCCGTTATCGGCCGTGCGCAAAATTTAGCGCCTGGCGCTAATTATCACCTCCGACTGCAAACTCGGCTTTTATCGCCCCTGGAGGTGATTGGAGCGCAAAATAAGGCGCTACACACCTGTCTTAAGGCGCTAAGGCCGAGGAGCGAGGCGCTATCTCAGAGCACCGATTGAACACAGACACACTGGTTGTCAAGTCAGAGACAAGGGGTTATCAATTTAAAATGATCACGAAGAGAGTAATAAGGGAGTTTAGGAGAAATTTCTTCACATAGGGTTGTTGGAGCATGGACTGTTTTACCACAGAGAATATTTGGAGCAGAAATTATTGCATCCTTTAAGGAAAAAGTGGATAAATATTTGAAGCAGTGAAAGATACAAGACCATGTGAGAGTGTGATGCAGCGAGATTAGTTTTAGATTGCTCTAGCAAAGACACAATGGGGGAAACATTCGGTATCGCGCCATATGGGGCGCCATTATTGGCGGTGTGCAAAGTTTAGCGCCTGGCGCTAATTATTGCCTCCGACAACAAACTTGGCTTTTATCGCCCCTGGAGGTGATTGGAGTGCTAAATCAGGCACTACACAACTCTCTTAAGGCGCTAAGGCCGAGGAGCAAGGCGCTACTTCAGAGGGCGGGTGCAGCGCAGGTGCTGTCAGTTAGCGATTGAACACAGACACACTGGCGCCGGTCAGTTCTTAAAGGGGAGGGTCGATCTTGCTCTCCAGCCACACCCTGCTCATTGGAGCCTTGAATCTCGGCCTGGACAGACCTGTGCCTAAATCTTCCAGCCACGGACTATGGAGAGGGCCAGGGAGTGAGCACAGCGCTTCAGCGAGCGGGCCTTGGAGGCTCTGGTTGGCGCGGTGGAGCACAGAAGATCTATACTGTACCCAGAGAGTGGCAGGAGGCCTTTGCCACGCGAGTACAGAAGAGTGTGGAGGGAGGTGGCTCAGAGCGTCTCCTCAAGGAGCATGGTGCCCAGGACCCATATCCAATGTCGAAAAAGTTCAACGACCTCACTCGGGTCGTCAGGGTGAGTGGCTTTTTTTCAAAACCTTTCCATCCCTCCATCTCAACCTCACTCTATGGCCAGAGGATCTTAAAAGCCCCAATGCCCAACACTCATCCAACACCTATGGCCCTTTCATCAAACACACACGCACATTCCACACTTTGCATACAGTAAGGGCTATTCAACTATGGGAGGCACATCAGGCAAGACCATGGCTGCATACAGTAAGAGCTATTCAACTATGGGAGGCACATCAGGCAAGACCATGGCTGCATACAGTAAGGGCTATTCAACTATGGGAGGCACATCAGGCAAGACCATGGTTGCATACAATAAGGGCTATTCAACTATGGGAGGCACATCAGGCAAGACCATGGCTGCATACAGTAAGGGCTATTCAACTATGGGAGACACATCAGGCAAGACCATGGCTGTATATTTACTCAGACGCCATCCTTTTTCTTGCAGACCAAGCTATCTCATAATAGGAGACAGCAGCAACGGACGGGTGGAGGGCGGCCTCAGCTGCAACCCATCAGCGATCTTGAGGTGCGCGTCCAGAGGATTGTGGCAGGCCGGGTGATCAGTCCCGTCGCCACTGGAGATGCCGACCCCGTTCTGGACAGCAACGTTAAGGTCATCACCTTCTTGTCCTCTCTCCTTCCAGTTGTTCCTCACAACACCAGCCTTTGACACTTTCAATCCAACTTACTAAATCGCTGCACTCATTCCTCCCTTACTGCCCCCCTGTCCTCACGCTAAAGCCACTCTTGTACCTCCCTGCTTTCAGATGGTGATTCACCAGTTGAGGAGACGGGCCCTCAAGCTTCCAGTGGGAGTGAAGCTGCAGGCGAGGAGGAAGATGAAGCCGGAGCATCAGTGCCACCCTCTCCTGAGGAAGCCCATGCCCACACTGGGAACATGCCTTCCCTGGAGGGGAGCAGGGGGGAATGGTCTGATGAGGGTGAAGCTCCAGGACCCAGTGGGCTGCAGCAACACGATGGGGGTAGGGAAGCTTGGGGGCCTTCTCCCTGGAGGGAGAGTATGCCATTGAGTCCTACTGCACTGGACGCAGAGGAGGAGTGGGTCCTCGCTGAAATGAGTGCCCAGGCGGAGCACAGGCACACTGAGCTCATGGGTGCAGTGGGAAGGGTGCCCGAATGCATTGAATCACTGGCAAGGAGTGTGGAGCACTTCGCTGTAGCACAGGTGGATGCCACGCAAATGCTTAGTGCTGCAATGAAGTCACTGGCTGCTATGAGCCCATCTCAGACTGCTCTCATGCAGACTCAGATTGAGGCCACGTGAGCACTGACTGCTGCCATCCTCGCTGGTTCGGACACATTTCCCTGGGGCTCTCACCGCGCCGCAGCAGGCCAGCAATCTGTGCTCCAGCAGATTGCTCCGGATGCTGAAGTGCTGCCCCGTGGGAGTGCCAGTGTGTCGGTCGAGCAAGGAGTTGCTGTCCTCTCTCAAGATGACAGCATTCCTGCTGCCACCACTGTCACTTCTCCACTGCACTTGCCACCGCCTGTAGGACAAACTGCTGCCGCCCATGCAGAGTTGGTGCAGTCTGCAGCCGGGCCCTCCAGGCCCAGAGCTGGTCGAGGCCGTCCTTCAAGGGCATCTGCAGTCTCAGCTTGTGACAATCAGCAGCCTTCCACCAGCCTTGCTGCAGCCACTGGGATCCCATTATGGAGGAGCTGCAGGGTGGAAAGGGGGGAAGTGTGCAAGGGAAGGAGATCACCCTCGAAGGGCAAAAAGTAGGAGCTGTGACAAAATGTTATTCATTGTTTTATTAAAGGCCGAGGTTCATGGTCAATTTTTTTTTTACTGTTTTGGACATTGTCTCCAGGTTGTGAGAGCCAGTTATGTTAATGACTGTTTTTTCTTTTGTGTTTCTTTCTATTAGATTGTCATGCGGAAATGAGACACACAGAGTTTGTAAAATAAATACGTTTTTGTATTCAAAATGTACATGTTTGGTCTTTGCAATCATTGTTGCCTTGACCGGCTTAGGGGTTGCGGGTTGATTTCATTTAGGTTGTTCTCAATGGCAGAAGCCATTTCCTCAGAAGGGGCCTAGAAGCAGCTTGCTATGAGCCTTTGACGGACGGCCCTTCCACTTTGTACATTGTGTGCCTCCCTCCCGCCTTGGTGCTGCTGATGATCATCCTCCTCATCTTCCTCCTCCTCCTCTGGTGGTGCTCCAATGCCTGGTGGCATTGGCTGGGTCCTGAGGATTGCAAGGTTATGCAGCATGCAGCACACAACAACAAAGTGGGAGACTCGCTCAGGTGAGTACTAAAGGGCTCCTCCAGAATGGTCCAGACAGCGGAACCATTGCTTGAGCACGCCGATTGTGTGCTCAACGATGTTCCTGGTAGCTTGATGGCTCTCGTTCTATCACAGCTCAGCAGGGGTGTTGGGCATACGGAGTGGTGTCATCAGCCAGGTGCACAGAGGATATCCCTTGTCCCCGAGAAGCCAACCTCCTGGGTGATGCGGTGCCTGGAAAAAGTCTGCCACAGAAGTCTGGCGCAGGATGAAGGCATCGTGGCTGCTGCCAGGAAATTGGGCATTGACAGCGAGTATCAGCTGTCTGTGGTCACAGACCAACTGAACGTTTAAGGAATGGAAGCCCTTTCGGTTGCGGAAATCCTCGGCATTCTCATGCGGCGCACGCAAAGCCACATGCATGCAGTCAATGGTGCCCTGCACCATGGGGAAGCCCGCTATCCTAGCAAAGCCCATTGCGCATTCTTGCTACTTGTCCAGGGTCTTGGGAAAGAGATGTACTCTCGTCTCCTTTTAAAGAGGGCATTTGTGACCTGACGGATGCAGCAATGCACTGCGAACTGGGAGATATTGGTGATGTCCCCAGTAGCTGATTGAAATGAGCCGGTGGCATAAAAGTTGAGAGCCACTGTTATCTTCACGGCCACCGACAGAGACATCCTGCTCCTCAGTTGAGGCTGCAGATCTGGCTGAAGCAGGTGGCAGAACTCAGTGACCACCTCCTTGCTGAAGCACAGCCTTCGCAAACACTGCTCCTCAGACATATTAATGCAGGAGAATTGTTGGCGAAATACCCTGGGAGGGTAAGGTCTCCTGTGAAGAGGCCTGTTGGCCCTCCTCCGCCTGGCCATGATTGCCACTCTCTCTCTGTGTCTCTGTGCCCTCTGAATGTGATGGAGCAGGACGATGCCCCCATCCATTGCAGCCCCCATAGTATCTAGGCAATCAAAGTTATGAAGGTCAAAAACCAACACCTGCAAAGTTATGGTCAGACGCCAAAACTACCTCAGACAGCATTGACTCAATGCAGAAGTCTCTCTTTCTCTCTTTGTCTCTCTCAAAATCTCTCTCTCTCGCTCAGAACGAGTGGTGCAAAAATGGCTACCACACAAAAGCCATGGTGTGGAGATGCCGGAGTTGGACTGGGGTGGACAAATGTAAGAAATCACACAACACCAGGTTATAGTCCAACAGCTTTATTTGAAATCACAAGCTTTCGGGGCGCTGCTCCTTCTTCAGGTGATTTCAAATAAAGCTGTTGGACTATAACCTGGTGTTGTGTGATTTCTTACACAAAAGCCAAGAAGAGGCCCCTTTAAATGGCGCCCACCAAGCCCCACAGCGACTGGGAAGCGTTCCAGTCTGCCTGTCCTTGGTTGCGCCAGGTGGAAAGGAGGGGGGCACTGTAATGTTATCTTAGTAACGTAATTACGAGTCTCACAAGCAGTTGTTGAGGAGAACCATTTTATTCAGTCCTGCTTCTGTGTCTCCCAGTGCAGTCTGAAAGCATGGCCAAGATGGCGTCGGATCCCGCCCCCGGATATGACATCAGCCGTCAACCAGCTGTCAATCAAACCCCCACTGTCCTTACAACAGCTACGGTTATCCTTACAGGCGCCACTCAATTTCTGTTCCGGGGCATCACAAGGGCGTTGCACTCTCAAATGACGTCAAGATCTGCGTGCGCAGGAGATCGGGCAGTATTGTTTAGCGCCACCGCAAAATGTCTGGTTAATTTCGTGAGCGGCGCAAAAATCGCCGCGCCTGGGCGTTAGTTGCTTTGCGCCCCATTTGCGCCCTCTTAAGGCGCTAACGGGAGGTGCAAGCAACTGAATTTTTCCCCCAGTGTGTTCTCACTAAAAGTCCCAGTTATTTCAGATATTCCTGTCTCCACTTGCCCCAGTACCACCTGAAATGGAGTGATAAAACAGAAGAAAAACTTGTCCAAAATTTCTAGCCTCTTTACAGAAGTGAGTTACGTTAGACAGATATTAGAGTATCAAATATTCTATTCTTGAATCTGACTTGTCTGGATATTTCTTTTTCCTCTTTAAGGTTCCCAGACTTCTAAGCTGTCAACACCAGCCAATACTGGGCAACAAACTTCCAAAAATACCATACTAGGCTGTCCTTTTTCAGACAATCATACAAAAGTAAAAAAAACCTATGAGGGCTGTTATAAATCTCATCATCATAAAGAAACTATTCATGAAATAACACTGGACGGCCAGCTGGTGGCGCCGTCCATGGAGTATAAATACTCGGGCGTGGGCCCAGCTTGCTCAGGGACATTTTGTAAGCCAGGAACTAGTGAAGTACAACTAGACCTTCATGTTCTGAAACAAGTTGATTAAAGCCTTGCTTTATACTCAAACCAAGTGCGTAGTGAGTTTTATTACGTCAGGGGCTAACTCCCAAATGGACTCTCATGGTAAGGAGTGGCACTTACAGGGAAATTAACTTAAATGGACAGGAAATCTAGCACTGCAGACCTGTGATTTCCCAACCAATGCTCCGTATGAGCGTCGCTCCACACCTGGAATGCCTGGCAAGGGAAGCAGCCCTATTATCTTCAGGCATATAGTAATTATAGCAGCTAATCCTGTGGTCCAACACTGCCATATAGAGAGCAATTAAAGCATACAAAAAAAGGTATTAACATAAAAGGGGCTAAAGCACAGACGAGAATTTTATGCTCAGTACATTTGGCACTGACCCAAGTAACACATATTCTGATGAAGATTTATATCCAACATATTAAATGTCTTTTCTGTTTACTAATGCTGACTTATTTTTTATTCATTTTTGGGATGTGGGCATCACTGACAAGGCCAACATTTATTTCCCATCCCTAGTTGCTCTTAAGAAGGTGGTGGCGGGTTTAAGAGGTTCTGCCGAGAAGACTTGGTGAGTTGCTGCAGTAAATCCTGTAGATAGTACACACTGCAACCACGGAGGGGGTTCTTAGGTGTCAACAGGGCAGTTCAGGTACCAACGGAGGGAGTGGATATTTAGACTGACCAGTAATATATTTCCAGCATGTTCTGTTTTTGTTTGAAGCAAAACATTAACTGCATCAAAACAAGCTAAAGGGATGAACTTGTTTTGTGGCATATTTGCCATGACTGTTTTACCAGTCACAATTGTTGTACAAAATACTTGTTGCCTAACCATAATACCACAACAAATTTGGCTTGGGTTCATAAAATGCATTCATAATGCATTCGGGACAACACCAGCAATATAAGCAATCGAGTATTGCTGAACACACATCGGCACAGAGCAGTATCAAGGAAACATTGTCAAAGGACTCAATGACATCAATTGCTGCCCAGGATGATTTTACACCCTTTGGTGTTTACTATCACCAAAAGAATTTTGGTTTCAACCATATTACTAAAAGTCCCAGTTATTTCAGGTATGGTTTCCATCTGTACCATTTTCACTGGAGTTTCTCCCTCCAAGACATCTACAGACTTCCTGTAGGATTTGAGGAAGCAGTGAATAGGCATGCTTCCCTGAACAAATACAGACCACATTGCATGACATTCAACTTTTTGAACAATTCTGTGAACAACTTGGTAATATCAACAAGAGCTATGTTTATACTTGAACCCTCCCCACCCCTGATCACCGCCCCCACCCACCCCCCCCCCCCCCACACACACACACACACCACAGCTGGTGGAGACACATAGGCCTACTTTAGAAAGTCCCCATCTACCTGCAGCAATTGGACTTCCCTGAGAAAGAAGTGCAACAAGAGGAGGAAAATGATGACAAGAAACTATTATTATATCAAAGACTCAAATGTAGAGGTAATTAATGAGTCACCCAATTACTTAATGTAATAGTTCCTGTTACGTCCGTGTAATAATAAGAAAAGGACTGCAGAGAACGGTACAACAGGTGTTTACTCAATGTGGTTCAATCTGCAACTGAAACAACAGATTACTACTCAGCGTTATATACAGGTGTGGTCACTGCCGGTACTACAGTATACATGAGCTGTAGAAAGTAGTTTCCCCCTTAAAGGTACATACATTACAATTCCTCCCCTTTTAGATTAACAGTACCATAACACTCATTTAACAATTAAATATCAAACTAATTACAATTAACACTTTTAGCATGCAACATTAGCTGAAAATAGTCTATTTATAAATTCAGTCTTTGGGGAGGCATCCTGATCCTTTCTGGATAGCGCCTTTCCCGAGTGTCTTGCTCTTGGTGCGGAGGCGATTCTGGCCCCCTGTCGTCGGTTGGTTCATCAGCTTCCGATGCTACTGTTTCTGGGGTAGATGCTACCTGTACGTCGGGTTCATCACCAGGTACGTATGGGCGAGGCATGGGGTTGACTCGTTCCTGTGACTCTAGGATCTGGTCAGCATGGCGTCTCACGATGCTCTCCCCAACGTCCACTGTGTACATTAGTGGCCCCTGCCGTGTGCATATCATTCCTGGTTGCCATTTCTCTGTTCGGTAGTCGCGGGCCAAGACTGGTTGCCCTACATTGAAGCTCCTTGTCGGCTCCTCATTGATGTGCTGGAATTGCTTACTCACAACATCTCTTCGTACATTTGGTCTGAGCAAATCCAGATGAGATCTCAACCTTCGGTTAAAGAACATCATGGCCGGGGCCTGGTTGGTGACTGCATGTGTCGCATTTCTGTAGGCTAACAGGAAATTGTCCACCTTATGCTGCAGTGGAATGTCGTCATCGCACATGGCCTTTACTGCTTTTTAAAGGTTTGTACGAACCTCTCAGCCAATCCATTTGTGGCTGGATGATACGGGGCGGATGTGTAATGCCTTACCCCATTCCTTTTCATAAATCTTCGAAACTCTTCGGACACAAACTGTGGTCCGTTATCAGAGCAAATCTGCTCTGGCAAGCCGTTCCTGGCAAAAATGGTCCGTAGGACTGCAATAGTTTTCTCCGTGGTGGTGGAGGACATTTTGATCACCTCAGGCCATTTCGAATGCGCATCCACAGCTATTAAAAACATTGAGTCCATGAATGGACCAGCAAAATCAATATGCACCCGTTGCCATGGAGATGAGGGCCACTCCCATGGGTGTAGAGGGGCATGTGGTGGTGCATTTTGGACCTTCTGGCATCCTGAGCAGCTCTTTGTCAGGTCCTCGATTTGCTAATCGATCCCCGGCCACCACACATAAGCCCTAGCAAGGCTTTTAATTTCACCCCTCCCAGATGACCTTCGTGAAGCTCATTGAGCACTCTCTCCCTTAACTTGGGTGGAATTACTGTAGTGTATGTACCCGTCTACCTTTAAGAGAACTACTTTAGGTGTTGCACTACTTTGTTGGCTTCTGTATACTGTAATACCGATGGTGACCACACCGGTATATAAGTGCTGTGTCAGGATTTATGGGGCAGATTCGCCCTGACCTTCGAATAGTAAAGTCCTGTTTTAAGTTACTCTGGTAGTCTGTGTATTAATTAACTAAACAACCCACAGACTTTACAGTGGCGACGAGTCCGATCGTACCCTGCGGCAACAATACTTCCGAAGCAGTTAACGAGCGTCGAGAAGAGGCAACCGCCCTCGTCGTTCTGCTGGGAGAAAACTCGAGGCTGCAGAACTAGAAAGGAAGAAGAAGTTAGAGACAAAGACTTCCATCAGCAACAGGCACTGACTGTCCCTTCTGCCACGGTGAGGAGTGAGCCGATCAGCACGAGAAGCAAGGCGGCCACGGTGACTGTGAGTAAGGGAAAGTAAAAAGAATAACCGGAGGATAAGGGCGGTGCACTCGACCACGGTCGAGGGGGAAAGGAGCCGGACAGAAGTTGGGTCCAGAGGCACTGAGACTGGGGCAGCGTGGAGCAAGGAAGCCGCGGTACAGACAGGCTGGGGGACGCAACGGCGTCGTGAGACAGCTAGACCGCGACCGGCGAAAAAGGCCGGGCAGCGACCGAAGCCACGAAGCGCTGCGACCGGGAGCGTAGGCGCGGGAAGAGATAAACTCAGCCGCAGCCGGGGAGGGAAGCACCGGACTGCGAGAGGGCTGGGAGGCGCGATTGGGAGCCGAGCGAGCGGGAGAGGCAGAGCCGACCAAGGGAGACTGAGCGAGAGCCAGTCCAGCGGCTGAAACTGTTCGCCGTCAACGGGGTGTACCCAGCGCCGGTAGAGCCGAGCGAGCGGGAGAGAGACAGAGCCCGAGCAAGGGGAACTGAGCGAGAGCCAGCCCAGCGGCTGAAACTGTTCGCCGTCAACGGGGTGTACCCAGCGCCGGTTGCCCTGCCGAGAAAAGGGAAAGCACTGAAGCCGACACGCAGGCTGTGAACCTGAAAGCCAGCGGCCGTCGCCCGTGGGGAAAGTGTACCCCTCCCGCCAGGGGAAGAAACGCGGGAAGCCGCCATTAGGCGGAGAAGAAGACAGAAGCGGGGAACCGCCATTTTCGCGGGAACCGCCATCTTGAAAAAAAAAAAGAAAATTTAAAGAAATAATCCGTGGTGTTATCAGGAAGAGAGGAAGATGCCTAAGCGTGGTAACATCAACGATTTTAATTCCGAGGTAGAAGACTGGGCCACATATGTGGAACGCATTGAGATCTATGGTGAGGCCAATAAAATAGAAGAAGATGACAAAGCTATAACCTTGCTAAACTCGATGGGCGCGAAGACATACAGGCTCTTGAAGCATCTACTAGCACCAGCTAAACCGGCGGATCAGACTTTCGATGATATTGTTGTTGTCCTGAAGGATCATTTTAACCCCGCACCACTGATGTTAGTGGAACGATCCAAATATTACGCGAGAACGCAACGGAAAGAGGAAAGCAACGCGGAGTACCTGATTGAACTGCGTAGGCTAGCGAAACACTGTCAGTTTAAGGAAAATCTGGCAGAGGCACTCAGAGACAAATTCATGTGCGGAATGTCGAAGGAAGAAACACAAAAACGACTGCTCGAAGAGAACAATCTTACACATGATAAGGCTGTCCTTATTGCTGCATCGAACGAAGCCGCAGCGAAAGGAACGGCGGAAATGCAGCTAAAGGCAGCGGCACTCAGTGTGCAGCAAATTACTTCGGGTACAACGAAATGCTATCGTTGTGGGAAGACAACACACGACCAGAACCAATGCTGGTTTAAAAACCAGGAATGTAGGAAATGTGGCAAGCTCGGTCACATAGCTAAGGTATGCCGGTCAGGAAAGAAGACCAACAATAATGAGTCACCACAAAAGAGGTACAGGAAGGTACATGAGGTGACTAGGAAGAGTCCGGAAGAACAGGATTCGGACTCACACTCCAACTGCAAGGAACTGGATAGTCTGAGAATTCACAATGTGAGTAATGAAGCTGACCGACAAGCTATCTGGATCACACTACAGATTGCAAAAGTCCAAGTGAAAATGGAAGTGGACACCGGATCGGCGTTGACGGTCATGAATAAGCATGATTATAAAAAGTTATTCAAGCATATTCCCCTACGGGATACGGAACTAGTATTGCAGACATACACGGGGCACAAAGTATACCCCATCGGAAAGATAGAAGTCAAGGTGAGATACAAGGACAAAGATCACCAAAGGATGGACCTGTATGTGTTGCCTGAGGGAGGTCCACCACTTCTGGGACGGGAGTGGATCAGGAAAATAAAGATAGACTGGCATTCACTAAACACCATGACGGTAGATTCTGGAAAGGAAGATGTCAAACCTGAATGGTTGTCCAGAATATTGGACGAAGCTAAAGAGGTATTCCAGCAAGGACTGGGAACACTGCGAGGAATTAAAGCAAAGGTTAAGATTGCAGAACATGCAAGCCCAAAATTTTTCAAAGCCAGATCGGTGCCTTACGCGATACGACCTGCTGTGGAGGCAGAACTGGAAGAACTTGAATGATCAGGGGTACTGTCAAAAGTGGACTGGAGTGAGTGGGCCACGCCCATTGTTCCCGTCATGAAGTCTTCACCAAGTAACAAGCCAGGGGGACCGGGGAAGGTCCGCATCTGCGGAGACTTCAAGATCACAGTGAATCCAGTGCTTCACACGGTACAATACCCGCTTCTGCGGATTGAAGACATCTTTGCTTCGTTGGCTGGAGGGAAACACTTCACCAAGATAGACCTGGCACAGGCATACTTACAAATGGAAGTTGAGGAAGAGTCGCGTCAGTACCTCACCATCAACACACACAGAGGCTTGTATCATTATAATAGGTTGGTTTTTGGGGTAGCTTCGGCTCCAGCAATTTGGCAGAGGGCCATGGAGCAGGTATTACAAGGAATTCCAAGCACGCAGTGTTACTTAGACGATATCCTGATTACGGGAGAAGACGAGGAAGAACACCTCACAAATTTGAAACTGGTGCTCACTAGGTTGAAGGAATATGGCCTTCGAGTTAATCGCAAGAAATGTGAGTTCTTCCAAAAACGGATCTCGTACTGCGGTCATGTCATTGACCGAGAGGGGCTGCACAAGTCACCTGACAAGATAGAAGCTGTCGTGAAGGCCCCCGCTCCGGAAAACGTATCACAGTTAAGATCATTCTTGGGGTTGATTAATTATTATCACAAGTTTCTGCCGAACCTATCCACGGTGCTGCATCCGCTGAATGCTCTGTTGCGGAAAGAAGTACCATGGAAGTGGAGTGAGGAATGTAAAAAGGCCTTTCGCAGAAGCAAGGCGTGATTACCTCTGAAGAAGTGTTGGCTCATTTCAACCCAACGTTACCTCTTCATCTAGCTTGTGATGCTTCCCCCTATGGAATTGGAGCAGTACTTTCACACAAGTTACCAAATGGCTCGGAAAGGCCAGTGGCATTCGCGTCCCGATCATTGACCTCCGCGGAGCGAAATTACGCTCAAATAGATAGGGAGGCCCTCAGCCTTGTGTGGGGCGTAAAAAAATTCAATCATTACCTGCAGGGCAAGAAGTTCACATTACTGACAGACCACCAGCCGTTGGTGTCCATATTCAACCCTAACAAGGCCGTTTCCACCATGACAGCGCAAAGGTTACAGAGGTGGTCCGTGTTACTTGGGGCACACCAATATGACATCGAATACAAAAGGTCCAAACAGCATGGAAATGCTGATGGGTTATCGCGCTTGCCATTGCCGATAGTAGAAGAAGCGACTAAAGTGGACCCGGTAGAGATGTTCCACTCATCCATAGTGGAATGTCTACCAGTAACAAATTCGATGATCGAAAACGAAACAAGAAATGACCCGACTCTCTCACGAGTCTATGATTTAACGGTGGAGGGATGGCCAGCACAGGGCGAACCAACGCTGCCAGCATTTTCGCAGAGAAAAGAACAGCTGTCAGTGTGTCGAGGAACCCTGATGTGTGGATCTAGAGTGGTGATTCCACCCAAACTTCAACAGAAGGTGTTAAAGGAGCTGCACGAGGGACATCTGGGTGGAGTGAAAATGAAGAACCTAGCAAGAGCGTTTGTGTGGTGGCCAGGCATTGATGGGGACATCGAAGAAATCACTAAGAGCTGTCTAGGATGCCAGAAGGTCCAAAACGCGCCACCACAGGCTCCTCTGCATCCATGGGAGTGGCCCTCATCTCCTTGGCAAAGGGTACACATCGACTTTGCTGGTCCATTTATGGACTCAATGTTTCTAATAGCGGTGGATGCACACTCCAAGTGGCCGGAGGTAATAAAGATGTCCACCACTACCACGGAAAAAACCATCACAGTGTTAAGGACCATGTTTGCTAGGAATGGGCTGCCGGAACAGATCTGTTCTGATAATGGACCACAATTTGTGTCCGAAGAATTCAAGAAATTCTTAAAGAGCAATGGGGTTAAGCACTACACGTCAGCCCCATACCATCCCGCCTCCAATGGATTGGCTGAAAGGTTTGTCCAGACCTTCAAGAAGGCCATAAAGGCCATGGGTAATGAAGACATTAATTTACAACATAAGGTGGATAGCTTCTTGTTGGCGTACAGGAATGCAACACATGCGGTCACAAATCAAACTCCTGCCATGATGTTTTTTAATAGACGACTAAGATGCCGGTTGGATTTGCTTAAGCCAAACGTCAGAAGGGACGTAGAGAACCGGCAATTCCAGGGCATGAATGAAAGGCCAACTAGATCTTTTCAGATAGGTCAACAAGTTTTGGCCCGGGACTACCGTACCGAGAAATGGCAGCCTGGAACTATTGGAAAAAGGCTAGGGCCGTTGATGTATACGGTGGACATTGGGGACAGTATAATAAGGCGCCATGTTGACCAGATCATAGGGTCAGCCACAAATGGCCAACCTACTCCACCACCTTACACGGTTAATGTTGAGACAGAGATACCCAGAACACCTACCTCCGATCTGGTAATACTGGAATCAGATGAACCTGACACTGTCCTTCAAGCCGAATCGACCTTGCCAGAAGCAACTACTACCCCGCCAGGAGTTACGACACCACCGAGGCGTTATCCGGACAGAGTCCGGAAACCTCCAGAGAGACTGAATCTGTGAACTGTCTTGCATAAAGTTGTATATATGTTATAATGTATGTTTAATGGGGAATCAGTATGCTTTAAGCTAAAAAGGGAGGATTGTAGTGTATGTACCCGTCTACCTTTAAGAGAACTACTTTAGGTGTTGCACTACTTTGTTGGCTTCTGTATACTGTAATACCGACGGTGACCACACCGGTATATAAGTGCTGTGTCAGGATTTATGGGGCAGATTCGCCCTGACCTTCGAATAGTAAAGTCCTGTTTTAAGTTACTCTGGTAGTCTGTGTATAAATTAACTAAACAACCCACAGACTTTACAATTACCACTCGGGATCCACACATCAAGGTCCCCTGGCATACTGACAGCTGTTCTCTTCTGGAGGAGAATGCTGGCAACAGTGAGTCGCCATGAGCTGGCCATCCCTTCACCGTCAAATCATATACCCGAGACAGTGTCGGGTCATTTCGGGTCTCCTTCTCTATACCAGCATTAGTTACTGGCAAGCATTCAATTATAGTCGAATGAAATATTTCGACAGGATCCACTGCTGGTGCTTCCTCCGCAGTAGGCAGTGGCAGGCGTGATAGCCCATCAGCGTTTCCATGCTGTTTCGTGCCCTTATACTCGATTTCATATTGGTGCGCCCCTTGAAAAAGGGACCTCCTTTGTAGCCATTGCGCAGTCATCACCGGAATGCCCTTCTTTGGATTAAAGATGGAGACAAGTGATTGGTGGTCAGTCAGCAAGGTGAACTTCTGCCCGTGCAGATAGTGATTGAACTTTTTCACTCCCCACACTAGGCTGAGGGCCTCCCTGTCAATCTGGGCGTAGTTACGCTCGGCTGAGGTTAGCGACCGAGACGCAAAGGCTACTGGCCTCTCCGAGCCGTCCGGGAATTTGTGCGACAGCACCGCTCCAATGCCATAGGGTGATGCATCACACGCCAACCAAATTGGTAGTGCTGGGTTGAAATGAGCCAGCACCTCTTTTGATGTGATCAATGCTTTGCTCTTCTGGAAAGCTCGTTTACATTCGTCACTCCACTTCCATGGTACCCCCGTTTGCAGTAGGGTGTTAAGTGGGTGTAGTACGGTAGACAAATTCAGCAAGAACTTATGGTAGTAGTTCACTAGCCCGAGGAACGACCTCAGTTGTGACACATTTTCCGGTGCTGGAGCCTTGACTACTGCCTCAATCTTTTCAGGGGACTTATGTAACCCCTCTTTATCAATAACGTGGCCACAATACGAGATCTGCTTCTGGAAAAACTCGCATTTGTGGCGATTAGCTCGGAGCCCATATTCCTTCAATCTAGTGAGCACCTGCTCCAGGTCGGCGAGGTGATCACTGTCATTTTCGCCCGTGACCAGGATGTCGTCCAAATAACACTGGGTCCCTGGAATCCCTTGCAGGACTTGTTCCATTGTCCTTTGCCAAATAGCCGGAGCTGATGCTACCCCAAACACCAGCCTGTTGTATTGGTAGAGACCTTTATGAGTGTTGATCGTGAGGTACTGTTTCGAGGCTTCTTCTACCTCCATTTGCAGGTACGCCTGTGCCAGATCAATCTTAGTGAAGCGTTTCCCTCCAGATAGCGAGGCGAAAATATCTTCATTCCGCAGAAGCGGATATTGTACAGTGTGAAGGACTGGGTTCACTGTCACCTTAAAGTCCCCACAGATGCGAACCTTCTTTGGTTCCCCAGGCGTATTACTCAACGACCTCTTCATTACAGGAACGATGGGTGTAGCCCACTCACTCCAGTCCACTTTGGACAGTACTCCTGAACGTTCCAAACCTTCCAGCTCTGCTTCGACGGCTGGGCGGATCGCATAAGGTACCGGTCTGGCCTTAAAAAACTTTGGGCTTGCATTTTCCTCTATTTTGATCGTTGCTGTTATGCCTTTTAGTTTTCCGAGTCCCTGCTGGAACACTTCTTGTGCGTCAGTTAGCATTTTTGACAGTCGTCCAGGTGTGACGTCGTCATCCTTTTTGGCATCTACAGTCAGTGCTTGTATGGAATGCCAATCTAGCTGTATCTTCCAGATCCATTCATGTCCTAGTAGTGGTGGTCCTCCATCTGGCAATACACATAGGTCCATTTTTGGTGTTTCCTTGCCGTTATATATAACGTTCACCCTTATTTTTCCTTTGGGGTAGACTTTTTGACCCGTGTACGTCTTCAAGACAATCTTTGTATCTCTCAAGGGTATATGTGAGAACAGCCGCTTGTAGTCCCTTCGGTTTATGACTGTTAGGTCTGATCCTGTGTCCAATTCCATTTTCACTTGGACTCCTGCTATCTTGAGCGTGACCCAGATAGTTTGGTGATCCTCCATTTTGATCACATTATGTAGTTTCAGACAACCCAGCTCCTTGCTTCCGGAGTCTGTATCGCTCTTCTGTTCGTCTGAACTGCTCTCCGTCACCTTATGTACCTTCTTGTACTTCTCCTGTGGAGATTTCTTGCTGCTGGTTTTCTTTCCCGACCTGCAGACTCTTGCTATGTGTCCTACTTTTCCACACTGTCTGCACACTTTGTCCTTGAACCAGCAATCATTATGGTCATGTGTTGTTCTGCCGCAGCGATAGCACTTCACTGTTCCGTATGACATTTCATTTGTGCCATATTCTTGCGGTCTCCGTTGTATCTCTGCAGCACCCCTTGCTGCTGCTTCGTGTGATACTGCAATGCTGAAAGCCTTGTCCAGCATAAGATCCTTTTCTGATAGAAGCCGTTTCTGGGTTCCTTCACTTTGAAGCCCACACACAAACTTGTCCCTTAAAGTATCTGCTAGTCCCGTTCCAAACTGGCAGTGTTTCGATAGCTTGCGCAGTTACGTTAAATACTCAGCATTACTTTCATCTTTATGCTGGTTCCTTTTGTGAAACTTAAATCTTTCTGCTATCAGCAGCGGTGTGGGGTTTAAGTGGTCCTGTAGGATTGACACTATGTTTTCAAAATCCTTTTCTACTGGCTTCTCTGGGGTTACTAGGTTTCATAGTAAGCCATACGTTTTTGCACCCATTGAATTCAACAATACCAGCGCTTTCTTGTCATCTGGCACTTCATTCACCTTGCAGTATACTTCTATGCGTTCGACATATGTCGTCCAATCTTCGACTTCATTGTCGAACGCTGTAATACTGCCACTCTTCGGCATTTTTGGGTGTGGTTAGACTGGCTTATAATGGCGTCTCCCGCGCTTTCCTTTCTTCCCCGCTGCGGCTTAAAATGGCGTCTCCCGCGCTGCTGCCAACGCCGCTCTCGGCGGTCCTCGTGGCAAATGGCGACGCCCTGTGGGTTTCATGTGCTGCTCCTGCGCTGCTGCCAATGCCGCTCTCTGCGGTCCTCATGGCAGTGGCAGCGCCTCGCATTTTCCTGCGCGCCTCTCTCCCCCATTGACGCTGCTCGGCCCTTGACCACCGGCTGCGCTCTGCTCTCTCTCGCCTCTCTCCCCCATTGACGCCGCTCGGTCCTGAACACCGGCTGCGCCCTGTGCGCTCTGCCCTCTCTCTCTCCCCCGTCGACGCTGCTCGGCCTTTTTCTGTGCCACACGGTCGGGCTCTAGCCCGTCGCTGTCCGGGAAGGGTCTGCGCAGTACCTGTTGCCAGCCTGTTTCGCTGGACCACCATGACTGGAACGCCAAGCCTGGCTATCGACAGCCTCCCCTGCGATGCTCAAATCTCCGCTGGATGACTGGGCGGTTGCCCGTGGTCGACGCCCGTGCTTCTGGACTCGACCTTCTTCCACTGTTCTCCAGGAGCGAATCCCTGGGAGGTGATGCAGAGTTGCAGGTAGGTTCGAACTTGCTCGTCGCCACTGTTACATCCATGTAACAATAAGAAAAGGACTGCAGAGAACGGTACAACAGGTGTTTACTCAATGTGGTTCAAACTGCAACTGAAACAACAGATTACTACTCAGCATTATATACAGGTGTGGTCACTGCCGGTACTACAGTATACATGAGCTGTAGAAAGTAGTTCCCCCCTTAAAGGTACATACATTACAGTTCCAAGGATCCCGCATCCCAGAGTGGAATCCTTCCTCTTGATATGACACAGACCACATCAACTGTATTTTTTTACAGTAATCCTTATGGTTACAAAGGTTTGAGTTGATATATACAAATTATCAACGTCTAACCTTCAAATAGAGAATACAAAGTCCACTGAGACTCAGTGGAACCCTTCTGCAATGTGCCAATTGCAGATTTGGCATTTGTACTTCAGGTCCTTACCTAGTAAAGAAAATATACCACATAGAAAATGAACACTCACCTTCTGACTGAAAATCTGAGGATAGGTAGCCTTAGTTAACAAATTTACTAACAAGAGCCTGCCACCAGGCCCACTGCACATGATTTTTCATCAAACAACAACAACCACAACAACTTGTATTTATATAGCGCCTTTAATGTAGTAAAATGTCCAAGGCACTTCAGAAGAGTGTTATAAGACAAAAAATTTGTCACATAAGGAGAAATTAGGGCAGGTGACCAAAAGCTTGGTCGAAGAGGTAGGTTTTAAGGAATGTCTTAAAGGAGGAAAGAGAGGTAGTGAGCTGGAGAGGTTTAGGCAAGGAATTCCAGAGCTTAGGGCCTTGGAAACAGGAGGCACGGCCACCAATGGTTGAGCGATTATAATCAGGGATGCTCAAAAGGGCAGAATTAGAGGAGCACAGATATCTCAGGGGGTTGTGAGGCTGAAGGAGATTACAGAGATAGGGAGGGGAGAGACCATGGAGGGATTTGAAAAAAAGGCTGAAAATTTTGAAATCAAGGCATTGCTTAACCGAGAGCCAATGTAGGTCAGCGAGCACAAGCGAGATGGGTGAACATGACTTGGTGCGAGTTAGGACACGGGCAGCCGAATTTTGGATGACCTCAAGTTTACGTAGGGTAGAATGTGGGAGGCCAGCCAGGAGTGCGTTGGAATAGTCAAGTCTAGAGGTAACAAAGGCACAGATGAGGGTTTCAGCAGTGGATGAGCTGAGGCAAGGGCGGAGACGAGCGATGTTATGGAGGTGGAAATCGGCGGTCTTAGTTATGCAGCGGATATGTGGTCGGAAGCTCATTTCAGGGTGAAATATGACAGCAAGGTTGCGAACAGTGTGGTTCAGCCTCAGACAGATGTTAGGGAGAGGAATGGAGTCAGTGGCTAGGGAATGGGGTTTGTGGCAGGGCCCAAAAACAATGGCTTCGGTCTTCCCAATATTTAATTGGAGAAAATTTCTGCTCATCCAGAACTGGATGTCGGACAAGCAGTCTGACAATTTAGACACCGTGGAGGGGTCACGAGAAGTGGTAGTGAGGTAGAGCTAGGTGTCATCAGCGTACATGTGGAAACTGACGCTGTGTATTCAGATGATGTTGCCAAGGGGCAGCATGTGTAGGAGAAATAGCAGGGGGCCAAGGATAGATCCTTGGGGGACATCAGAGGTAACAATGCGGGAATGGGAAGAGAAGCCATTGCAGGTGATTCTCTGGCTACAATTAGATAGATAAGAATGAAACCAGGCGAGTGCAGGCCCACCCAGCTGGGCGAAGGTGGAGAGGCATTGGAGAAGGATGGCGTGACTTTGGAGAGGAAAGGGAGGTTGGAGATGGGGCAGTAGTTTGCAAGGACGGAAGGGTCAAGGGTTGTTTTTTTGAGAAGAGGGGTGATGATGGCAGATTTGAGGGAGAATGGGACAGTACTTGAGGAGAGAGAACTGCTAACAATGTCAGCTAAATGGGAGCCAGAAAAGGAAGTTGGGTGGTCAGCAGTTTGGTGGGAATGGGGTCGAGGGAGCAGGAAGTGGGTCTCATGGTCAAAATGAGCATGGAGAGGTCATGAGGGGAGATCTGAGAGAAACTGGAGAAAGATGTGAGTTCAGGGCTAGGGCAGGGGGGAACCGTAGAGGAAGTTTGGCCCAGTGGACTAGGGGAAAGAAGGGAAGTGGCAGAGGCAGCTGAATGGATGGTCTCAATCTTTGAGGCAAAAAAGTCCATGAACTCCTCACACTTGTTGTCGGAGGTGAGGGTGGAGGAGACAGGGGAGAGGGGTTTAAGAAGACGGTTAGCAGTGGAGAATAGAAGCCGGGGTTTATCTTTGCATTCCAGAATGATTCTGGAATAGTGAACAATTTGGTAGACGAGAGCTGGACCCGATAATGCTTTATTTTGGTCCAGCCAGATCTGGCGCTGAATGGCTAAACCAGTTGTCCGCCATATCTGTTCAAGTCTGCATCCCTTGGACTTAAGAGAACAAAGATGAGGGCCGTACCAGGGGGAATGGCCAGGGTGAGAGAGAGTAATTGTTTTAATAGGAACTAGGGCATCAAAGGTGGAGGTGAGGGTGTGGTTGAGCAGATCGGTAGCTGCAGAAATGTCATGGTGAATGGAGGGCAAAGGGCTGGACGGTTGAGATTTTTTAAGTGCAGTTGTAAGAGAGTTGGGAGAGAGTTTTTTCCAGGGGCAGACACGGAAGGAAGTAGAAACAACAACAGAAAATGCTGGAAACGCTCAGCAGATCAGGCAACATTGTTCTTTCCTTCACTTCTCCCTTTCCCTGCCCCACACTTGCTTAAAAATCTGTTACTTCTCCAACATTTTCCAGTTCTGACAAAGGATCATCGACCTGAAACGTTAAATCTGTTTCTCTCTCCACGATGCTGCTTGACCTGCTGAGTGTTTCCAGCATTTTCTGTTGTTGTTTCAGATTTCCAGCATCTGCAGTAATTTGCTATTGTACAGAAGGAGGTGGGGTTGGGGGAGGGGGATGGGGTGGAAGGAGGATGACATAGGATAACATAGGATATACGGCACAGAAACAGACCATTCAGCCCAACCAGTCCATGCCGGCATTTATGCACCACACGAGCCTCCTCCCGTCTATGCTCATCTAAATCTATCAGCATTACCCTCTATTTCCTTTTCCCTCATATGCTTGTCTAGCCTCCCCTTAAATGCATCTATCCTGCCAATGGATTTGCAGGATCTTGCGGAGGCAGCGTTGGTGGTACCTCTCCATGCTTTGAGGTGCCTGCTGTACATGGTCCATGTCTCTGAGGCATACAGGAGGGCAGGTATTACTACTGCTCTGCAGACCATGAGCTTGGTGCCGGGTCTGAGGTCCTGGTCTTCAAAAAACCCTCTTCCTCAGGCGACCGAAAGCTGCACTGGCACACTGAAGGCAGTGTTGGACTTCGTCATCGACAAAACTCTCAAAACAAGCGCTCTACTCAGAGCTCCGACACGGCAAGAGAGCCCCAGGTGGGCAGAGGAAATGCTTCAAGACACCCTCAAAGCCTCTTTGAAAAAGTGCAAAATCCCTACCGACACCTGGGAATCCCTGGCCCAAGACCGTACAAAGTGGAGGAGAAGCATCCGGGATGGCACCAAACACCTCGAGTCTCTTTGGCGGGAGCAAGTGGAAGCGAAGCACAAACAGCGGAAGGAGCGCACATCAACCCAAGCACCCCACCCACCCGCCCCTTCAACCACCGTCTGCCCCACCTGTGACAGAAACTGTAGGTCCCGCATTGGACTCATCAGTCACCTGAGAACTCATTTTTAATGTGGAAGCAAGTCATCTTCGGTTCCGAGGGACTGCCGAAGAGAGAGAGAGAAATACATCTATACTATTCATTTTAACAACTCCCTGTGGTAGCGAGTTCCACATTCTCACCACTCTTTGGGTAAAGAAGTTTCTTCTGAATTCCCTATTGGATTTCTTGGTGACTATTTTATATTTATATAGTTATGCTCTTCCCCACAAGTGGAAACATTCTCTCTGTATCCACTCTATCAAAATTTTTCATAATTTTAAAGACCTCTATTTAGGTCACCCTTCAGCCTTCTTTATTCAAGAAAAAAGAGACCCAGCCTGTTCATTCTTTCCTGATATGTATACCCTCGCATTTCTGGTATCATGCTTGTAAATCTTCTCTGCACCCTCTCCAGTGCCTCTTTATCCTTTTTATAATATGGTGACCAGAATTGTATGCAGTACTCTAAGTGTGGTCTAACCAAGGTTCAGCACAGGTTTAGCATAACTTCCCGATTTTTCAATTCTATCCCTCTAGAAATAAACCCTAGTGCTTGGTTTACTTTTTTATGGCCTTATTAACCTGTGTTGCTACTTTCAGTGATTTGTGTATTTATACTCTGAGATCCCTTTGTTCCTCTACCCCACTTAGACTCACACCCTCCAAGTGATAAGTGACCTCCCTATTCTTCCTACCAAAACGTAATGCCTCACATTTATCTGTGTTGAACTTCATTTGCCAATTATATGCCCATTCTGCAAGTTTATCAATGTCCTCCTGTAATTGTTGCAGTCCTCCTCAGTATTAACGATCCCCCCCAATTTGGTGTCATCCACAAATTTAGAAATTGTGTTTTTGATTCCTAAGTCTAAATCGTTAATGTAAATTGTGAACAGCAGTGGTCCCAGCACTGATCATTGTGGAACACCACTACCCACCTTCTGCCACTGTGAATAGCTACCCTTTACCCCTACTCTCTGCTTTCTGTCTTGAAGCCAGCCAGCAATCCATTCTTCTACTTGTCCCCTGACTCTGCATTCTCTGATCTTGTTCATCAGTCTATTATGGAGTACCTTATCGAAGGCCTTTTGAAGATCCAGATAAATTACATCTACTGCATTATCCTTGTCTACTCTCTCTGTTACCTCTTCAAAAAATTCAATAAGGTTGGTCAAGCAAGACTTTCCCTTTTGAAATCCATGTTGACTATTCATTATTCTATTTTTAGTTTCTAGATGTTCTTCTATTTTCTCCTTTAGTAGGGATTCCATTATTTTTCCTACCACCGATGTTAAGCTGACTGGTCTATAATTCCCTGGACATGTTCTATCCCCCTTCTTAAATATTGGTATTATATTAGCTATCCGCCAGTCCTCTGGCACTATACCTTTTTCTAACAAATTATTAAATATGCGTAGTAATGCCTCTGCTATCTCTTCCCTAGATTATTTTAAAATGCGTGGATGCATACCATCCGGACCAGGGGTTTTATCATCTTTGAGTTTGATTAATTTATTTAATATATCCCCTTTTTTATTTTAAATATGCTTAGCTCATTACTAATCTCATGGTCCAATGTCATGTCTACTGTTCTATCTCCCTGGTAAATACTGAAGCAAAATAATTATTTAATATTTCTGCCATCTCTCTATCGTTACCTGTGGTATTATCCTGACTATCCCTTAATGGCCCTATTCCCATCCCAACCTTCCTTTTTTATTGATGTGCCAATAAAATATTTTACTATTTTGTTTTGTGTTCCTTGATAATTTAATTTCATAGTTCCTCTTTGCCTTCCTAATTGTTTTTTTGACTTCTCTCCTAATCTTTTCATATTCTCTCTTATCATGCACTCCCCTGCTGTCTATGTATTGAATGTATGCCTCTTTCCTTACCCTCAATTGTTCCCTTGTGGCTTTATTCATCTATGGAGTCTCATTATTGTTTAGTTTGTTCTTTCCTTTTAACGGAATATATTTTTCCTGCACTCAGTTGTACACCATTTTAAACGTTTCCCATTGCGGTTCTACATTGTTGTTTGCCAATATTGTTGCCCATTTCTTTCCCCACGTTCTATTCTCAGCCCCTCAAAATCAGCTTTTCTCCAATCTAGGTTACTGTTTTTTGTCATAATTATGTCCTTCTCAATTGTCATCTTAAAGCATATTATATTATGGTCACTACTGCCTATGTGTTCCCCTACCTTTACTTCTCTTATCTGATCTGGTTCATTCCCCATTACTAGATCCAATAGCGAATCCTCCCTTGTTGGGCTTTTTATATATTGGGTTAGAAAGGAGTCCTGTACATATTGAAAGAATTCCATTCCCTTATCCCCTTTACCTACCTCTTTTGTCCAATTAATATCGGGGTAGTTGAAATCCCCCATGATTATTATTCTATGTTTTTTACACATTTCCCTAATTTGTCTGCATATTTCTTCCTCCATCTCCCTTCCACTATTAGGTGGTCTGTAGACTATGCCTATTAGTGTGATTGATCCTTTATTATCTTTTACCTCTACCCATATGGATTCTATTTTTGTCTCGCTGATATCCACGTCACTTTTTTCTACTGCCACCATGTTATCCCTAATAAGTGCAGCTACTCCACCTCCACTTTTTCCCTCCCTATCTCTTCTAAATATGTTATACCCTACAATGTTTAATTCCCAGTCCTGAATTTTCCATAGCCATGTCTCAGTAATCCCTACTATGTCTGGTTGCTCGCAACATATGATTGCCTCCAGCTCCCCTGTTTTATTACGGACACTGTAGGTGGAGAGCAATATGAGGAAGTGGTCAGAGATGGCCTTATTTGCAATTGACATGATGGGAGTAGCGAGGCCGCAAGAGATAGCAAGGTCGAGGGGGTGGCCGTGAATATGGGTTGGGGAGTTTACATGGAGGGAGAGATTAAGGGAGGATAGGAGGCTAGTGAACTAAGAGGAGAGAGAGCATGATGAATTGAGATGGAGGTTGAAATCACCAAGAATGAGAAGTCGTTCAGTGCAGAGGCTGAGGGAGGAAAGCAGTGAAAATATCTCATTAATAAAATTTTTATGGTAATTGGGTGGGTGGTAGAGAATGAGAATTTGAAATGAGAGGTAAGAGTGGTGGAATAAGGTGAGATGCGCAAAGGAGAAGAAAGTGCCAGAGGAGTAGGGGGACAGACCAAGGTGTGATTTGGTGATGAGAGCCACACCGCCACTATGGCGGTCTGAGCGGGGCAAGTGGTGGAAGGTATAGCCAGGCAGGGAGGCTTCATTTAAGGGTAAGGTGTCCACCCCTCAACCAAGTTTCCATCAGGGCCATGATGTTGATGCAATCATCCACGATAAGCTTATGGATGGCAAGGGCCTTGTTCATAAGTGAACAGACATTCTGGAGGGAGATGCGGAGAGGGTTGGTGATGGCTGACACATTGCTAGCATCCACAGGGTCAACACTAGGAGGGGTGAGTTGGACGGGGAGGAGATTAGCAAGATTAGCCCCCAGTGGGTGTGCTGGGCGGGAAGGTCGGCAAAAGAGTAGAATCGGACAGTTGGGGTTGCTGCTCTTAAGGAGGCAGCGACGAGTGCCTCGATGAGCCCTTCATAGGATGCCAAGAGAGGCACAGAGGGAAGTTGTAGGTTTACCTAAGAGGGAGTCAAGTCCAGGACGGCAGCAGGAGAGTAGGAAAGAAAGAAAGACTTGCATTTATATAGCACCTTTCACGACCACCGGACGTCTCAAAGGGCTTTACAGCTTTTGAAGTTGAGTCACTGTTGTAAACGCGGCAGCCAATTTGCACTCAGCAAGCTCCCACAAACAGCAATGTGATAATAACCAGATGATCTGTTTTTGTTAAGTTGGTTGAGGGATAAATATTGGCCAACACACCGGGGATAACTCCCCTACTCTTCTTCGAAATAGTGCCATGGGATCTTTTACGTCCACCTGAGAGGGCAGGCGGGACCTCGGTTTAACATCTCATCTGAAAGATGACACCTCCGATAATGCAGCACTCCCTCAGCACTGCACTGGAGTGTCAGCCTAGCTTTATGTGCTCAAGTCCCTGGAGTGGGACTTGAACCCACAACTAACTGAGCCACAGCTGACACTCAAGGTCGAAGAGTAATGAAGGATTGGGGTAGGGATTTGGGAGGGCAGAGTATCCGAGAGAGGAGAGATGAAAGGAGGCATGATGACAGGAGAGAGCAGTCTGGGATAGAGAGAAAAGGAAAAGAGGGAGAAAAATGGCTTGGGTACAGAGCGGCAGCCAAAGTGCGCATGTGAATGGACGCAGGGGAAAAACTCAGGTTACATTGGTTGTAAAATGCAGTAATTAATGGGATACATATTTCCTGGAAGCAGGGAATAGGTTGGGGACAATAGTAGGGAGACCAGTAGGAATGTCCATGCAGCTCCAAAGATTTACTAAAACAATCAGGTAATTTCCCAAAGCTAGCTGCTGCCCCTAATCAAGGAGTAAATGCAGGCTATTGCCTACGGCAAGAAGAAGAAGTCCATGTCATGGGCATTGTTGTGAAATCTATGGATTTTGGTGCAATTACAGAGTGGAATGGCTGCATTTAACATCACTCCCATAGAAGATACAGCAACGGATATTACAATTACCATTTGACGTGCAAAGTAATTTTGGGGACAGGTAAAGAAATCACAGGAATCTTTAAAAAAAATATAGCAACAAGCAATAAATGACAGGTGTTGAGTCTGTGTGTTCCAGATATACTTATTTTAAATAACTGGACACAGACAACAGGAAAAACTTAAACAGGTCTTTACTACTTGAAGGTCAGGGCTGAACTGCTTTACAAATTACTACACAGAGCTTATATACCGGTGTGGTCACCACCGGTACTACAATATACAGTAGCAAGAGAAAGTAGTCCATCTTCTTAAGGTAGTTCTCTTAAGGTGGTACAGGTTACATACACCACAATTCCTCCCTTTTTAGCTTAACAGTGTACACCCCAATTTAAACATAACATGGATAACATATATACAACTTTCATGCAACTGTTCAAAGATTCAGTCTCTGAGGAGGCCTCCTGATCCGAGTTGGATAACGCCTTTCAGGGGTCTCTGATTCTGGTTGCTGGGGTGACTCCTCTAATTGATCTCTTATGGATTGAACATCCTCATGTACGTTCGCGTTTGAGGTAGATGCTACAGGTTCAATAATTTCTTCCACTGGTGTCTCTGCCGTAGCCATGGGTTCGACCCTTGTTCTCAATTCTACAAGTTGGTCAGCATGACGTCGTATTACGTTTTCACCAATCTCTACCGTGTACATCAGGGGTCCTTGTCTGGCACGAATTGTTCCAGATTGCCATTTCTCATTCTTATAGTCCCGGGCTAACACTGGTTGTCCTATTTCGAAACTCCGAGTGGTCTTGTTATTTACATGCTGGAACTGTTTGTTTTTGACTTCCCTACGCACATTTGCTTTTAACAAATCCAACCTGGACCGCAACCTCCTGTTATAAAACATCATGGCAGGACTTTGATTTGTCACTGCATGTGTGGCGTTTCGATATGCCATTAGGAAATTGTCCACCTTGTGTTGTAGTGGAATATGGTCTTCGCTCATGGCCTTTATCGCCTTTTTGAACGTTTGTACAAATCTCTCGGCCAACCCATTTGTAGCCGGATGATATGGGGCAGATGTATAGTGTTTCACCCCATTCTTCTTCATGAATTTCTGGAATTCTTCTGACACGAACTGCGGTCCGTTGTCTGAACATATCTGTTCTGGCAATCCATTTCTTGCAAATATGGTTCTTAGAACTGCGATCGTCTTTTCCGAGGTAGTGGTCGCCATCTTAATCACTTCTGGCCATTTAGAATGTGCGTCTACCGCTATCAAAAACATGGAATCCATGAATGGACCTGCAAAGTCGATATGTACATGCTGCCATGGGGTTGAAGGCCATTCCCATGGATGCAGCAGTGCAATTGGAGGTGCATGTTGAACTTTTTGGCACCCTGAGCAGCTTTTAGTCAGATCCTCTATTTGTTTGTCGATACCTGGCCACCACACATAAGCCCTAGCAAGGCTTTTCATCTTGACTCCCCCCAGATGACCTTCATGCAGTTCCTTTAGAACTCTCTCCCTTAATTTAGGAGGAATAATCACCCTTGTTCCATACATCAATGTTCCTTGACAAACGGACAGCTGTTCTCCTCTGGCTGAGAATGCCGGTAACAGTGGTTCGCCATGTGCTGGCCATCCCTTCACTGTCAATTCGTAGACCCAAGACAGTGTCGGGTCGTTCCTGGTCTCTCTCTCAATACTCGCATTGGTGACTGGCAAACATTCGATGATGGTCGAGTGAAATAACTCAACAGGGTCAACTGTCGGTGCCTCTTCCGCTGTAGGTAGTGGCAGGCGCGACAGCCCATCAGCATTACCATGTTGCTTTGTACCTTTGAATTCGATCTCATATTGATGTGCCCCTAGGAAAAGGGACCATCTCTGGAGCCTCTGCGCTGTCATCACCGAAACACCCTTCTTAGGGTTAAAAATGGAAACCAACGGCTGGTGGTCTGTCAGCAGCGTAAACCTTTGTCCTTGCAGGTAATGATTAAATTTTTTTACTCCCCACACGAGGCTGAGAGCTTCCCTATCTATCTGAGCATAGTTGCGCTCAGCGGAGGTCAATGATCTGGATGCGAACGCGACTGGTCTTTCCAAGCCATTTGGCAACTTATGTGATAGCACTGCCCCAATACCATATGGAGAAGCATCACAAGCTAAACGAATAGGCAGCGTTGGGTTAAAGTGAGCCAACACTTCCTTAGAGGTGATCAATGCCTTGCTTTTGTGAAAAGCCCACTTACAGTCCTCGCTCCGCTTCCATGGCACTCCCTTTTGTAAAAGAGCGTTCAGCGGGTGTAGCACTGTGGATAAATTTGGCAGAAACTTATGGTAATAGTTAATCAACCCTAGGAACGACCTCAACTGGGATACATTTTCCGGAGCGGGAGCCTTCACAACAGCTTCGATCTTGTCAGGTGACTTGTGAAGCCCCTCCTGGTCAATGACGTGACCACAGTACGAGATTCGCTTCTGAAAGAACTCACATTTCTGGCGATTAACTCAAAGTCCATACTCTTTCAATCTGGTGAGCACCTGTTCCAAATTAGCAAGGTGTTCCTCATCATCATCTCCTGTAATAAGAATGTCGTCCAGATAGCATTGTGTGCCAGGAATTCCCTGTAATACCTGCTCCATGGCCCTTTGCCAAATCGCTGGAGCCGATGCCACTCCAAAAACCAGTCTATTATACCGATATAAGCCCTTATGCGTGTTGATCGTGAGATACTGGCGTGACGCTTCATCAACTTCCATTTGTAAGTACGCCTGCACCAGGTCTATCTTGGTGAAGTGTTTCCTGCCAGACAACGAAGCGAAGATATCCTCAATCCGCGGAAGCGGCTATTGCACCGTGTGAAGAACCGGATTAACAGTGATCTTGAAATCGCCACAGATGCGAACCTTCCCCGGTTCCCCCGGCTTGTTGCTCAATAAACGCTTCATGACGGGAACAATGGGCGTGGCCCATTCGCTCCAGTCCACCTTTGACAGCACTCCTGCACGTTCTAGCCCTTCCAGCTCAGCTTCCACAGCAGGTCGTATCGCATAATGTACCGGTCTGGCTTTGAAAAATTTCGGGTTTGCATGTTCTTCAACCTTGATGTTTGCCGTAATTCCTTTCAGTGTTCCCAGTCCCTGTTGCAACACCTCCTTAGCATCGTCCAATATTCTGGACAGTCGTTTAGGTTTGACATCGTCCTTTTTACCGGAATCTACAGTTAGTGCTTTTAAGGAATGCCAGTCCATATTTATTCTCCTGATCCATTCCCGTCCCAGTAGTGGTGGACCTCCCTCAGGTAACACATACAAGTCCATTCCTTTGCTTTCTTTACCCTTGTGGACCACCTTTACTTTTATCTTTCCGATGGGGTACACTCTTTGCCCCGTGTATGTTTTTAATACAATCTCCGTATCCCTTAGGGGAATGTGTGAGAATAACCTTTTGTAATCTTGCTTATTCATGACCGTCAATGCCGATCCCGTGTCCAATTCCATCTTCACTTGGACTCCTGCTATCTGGAGTGTAACCCAAATAGTTTGGTGGTCTGCTGTGTTACCCACATTATGTATTCTTAGACAACCCAGTTCCTTACTGCTGGAGTCTGAATCCGTCTTCTGTTCATCCGAACTGTTCCCTGTCACCTTGTGTACTTTTTTGTACTTCTTCTGTGGTGACTTTTTGTTGCTGGTCTTCTTTCCTGACCGGCATACTTTCGCTATGTGACCGAGTCTGCCACATTTTCTGCATTCTTGATCTTTGAACCAGCACTGGTTCTGATCGTGCGTTGTTCTTCCGCAACGATAGCACTTTACTGCACCCAATGCCATTTGATTGGTGCTGAGTTCCGATGGCCTTAACTGCATTTCCGCGGTGCCTCGTGCTGCCGCCTCGTGCGATGCTGCAATGGTGACAGCTTTATCTAGCGTAAGGTCCTTTTCCTCTAGCAGTCGCTTCTGAGTTCCTTCTTTTAATAGTCCACACACGAACTTATCTCTCAGAGCATCTGCTAGTCCTGTACCAAACTGACAGTACTTTGATAGCTTGCGCAGTTCAATTAAGAATTCAGCGTTGCTTTCCTCTTTCAGCTGCATTCTTCTGTAAAATTTTAATCGTTCCGCTATCAGCAGCGGCGTGGGGTTTAAATGCTCTTGCAGGATAGTAACAATATTCGCGAAAGTCTTATCCGCCGGTTTATCTGGTGTTACAAGGTGCCTTAATAACCCGTACGTCTTCGCACCCATCGAGTTTAATAGGGTTAGTGCTTTCTTTTCAGCCGGTATCTCATTTGCTGTACAATAAATTTCAATACGCTCCACATAAGTGGCCCAATCTTCGACATCGCTATCAAAAGCAGTGATGTTACCGTTTTTAGGCATCCTTGTAAGTTTCTTTAAGTATTTTTTTTTTTTTTTCCAAAATGGCGGCTTCCCGTGCTTGGCAGCTTTTCCCGTGCTTGTCTTCTTCCTGCGCCGACTAAAGTGGCGGCTTCCCGCGCTTGGCTTCTTCCCCCGCTGGCTACAATGGCGATTACTGCGCTGTTGCCGTTCTCGCCGCCCAGCGGTCCTTAATTTCCCCTGACGCTGCTGCTTTTACTCCCCGCTGTCCTCGTGGGTATTAGTGCTTCCTTTCTTGCTGCGCGTCTATTCCAATTGCAGCCCGGCCCTTTACACCAGCTGCGGTCGAGTTCTCCGCCCTTTTTCCTCGGTCTCGCCCCCCCTTCTCCACTGACAACGCGGCCGACTTTCTGCCTGTGTCGCTAGATCGGCTTACCCACTGCCGTGGAAGAAGGATGATTACTGCCTGTCGCTGATGGTGGACTTCGTGGTCAGCAATTCCAACCCGGGTTCTCGATGCCTCCCGCGCGAATGCGGTGCTCAGCAGGATGATGAGGGCGGATGCCTCTTCTCGACGCCCGTTCTGGGGACGAAGCTGCCTTGGATGCAATTGCCGCTGGGTAAGATCGACTCGTCGCCACTGTTGAGTCTGTGTGTTCCAGATATACTTATTTTAAATAACTGGACACAGACAACAGGAAAAACTTAAACAGGTCTTTACTACTTGAAGGTCAGGGCTGAACTGCTTTACAAATTACTACACAGAGCTTATATACCGGTGTGGTCACCACCGGTACTACAATATACAGTAGCAAGAGAAAGTAGTCCATCTTCTTAAGGTAGTTCTCTTAAGGTGGTACAGGTTACATACACCACAACAGGGATAACCATGAAAAGCAGGGACACTTTTAAGAGCCCCACTCGCTCATTCAACAGACCTGGCTCAGCCACAGCTACTTTGTGGCACTGCCCCAATATCCCTGTCAAGTGATACCGATGTGCAGTGGCTACTGCATGAGATCCCCCTATAGATTCAGACTACCTCAAGCATTTCATTGGCGACATTGGCCAGAATTTTCACATTGCAGAGCATGCGGGTTTGGGAGCGGGTCAGCGGTTAAAAGCGTTGAAATTGAAAGCACGTCGGGAACCCGCCGTCATCCCGCCGACTTCCGTGCTTAACTGGGGTGCGTTTCGAAGCATGCCACGGATATTCTTGGGAGAGGCGGACGACCTCATTGAGGTTGCTAACTGCACGTTTAGAGACCCTTAACAGCCTTTTTAACGTGAGGTTTCAACTTTAACAGGTTGCGCACGGGATTCATGGCAAGCTGGCTTCTGAAGGAGAGGATGGGGCTCAGTGGCTATTGTGCTACTTCATTAAGTGCAGTTGGAAAAAGCACATAAATATACACACCTTACACCTGCTTCCTTGCCTCAGGGAAAGGCTCTTGCTGACACCATTTTGTGCAGAGGTTTTGCTTTCAGGAGTTTGCAGGTGATTTCTGCAACCTCAGAAGCCACTCTCACCACATTGCAAATCACTCTCACTACATTGGAGGATTGTGCCTCTGATCTCCACTTTACCTGCTATCTATGAGATCAGCATGGGTGCTGCTTATGCTCACTCACCTTGGACCTCAGATTCAGACCAAGATGAGCCCCAGCACCAACAACACCAGTCACACCAGCAGCAGCAACAACACCAGCAGCAGCAGCAACAACACCAGTAGCAGCAGCAGCAACAACAACAGCAGCAGCAACAACACCAGCAGCCTTCGCCTCAATGACCTGATGTTCCACAGGAGAGAGGGGGTCAGTGCAAGGCTGCACTGTGCCGGAGGCAATACCCACAACACAGGGTACACAGGCAGCGGATGAGCTTCTTGGACATGACTGAGCAGCAGTGCTTCAGGAGGCTCAGGCTATCACACCAGGTCATGGCAGACATTTGTAGTTTGCTGGAAGAAGACCTGCTGCCCAGAGGACCTGGTGGATGTAGTGTATGTATCTTGAAGAGAGAACTACTTTTACAGCTCCTGTATGCTGTAGTACCGGCAGTGACCACACCTGTATATAAGCCTTGAGCATGCCTCTGTACCCCAGTCTGGAGATTACCCTACTCCAGTAAATACCTGTTGATTGTTCAGTTACAGCATCCATGTGGTTATTGAAAAACATCATACTCTCAGAATCACGGATCTAACAGTGGCGACGAGTGTCGATTCAAATCTACCTGCAACTCTGCATTTCCCTTCGAGGATTCGCTCCGGGAGGGCTGTGGAAGAAAGTCGAGGCCAGAAGCACGGGCGTCGACCACGAGCAACCGCCCAGTCGTCCGGCAGAGAGTGAACATCGCAGGGGAGGCTGTGGAGAGCCGGGCTTGGTTCCCCAGCCATGACGATCAGCAATAGACTGACGACAGGTACAGCGCAGACCCTTCCCAGACAGCGGCGGCTGGAGCCGACCGACGGAGGAGAGAAAGCCGAGCAGCGTCGACGGGGTAAGACAGAGGGTGAAGCGCACAGGGCGCAGCCGGGGGTTGAAAACCGAGCGGCGTCGAGGAAAAACAAAACGGAGAGAGAGAAGGATTGTTGGTTCAAGGACCAAGTGTGCAGACAGTGTGGAAAAGCAGGACACATAGCAAGAGTCTGCAGGTCTGGGAAGAAAACCAACAGTAAGAAATCTCCACAGGAGAAGTACAGAAAGGTACACAAGGTGATGGACAGTAGTTCAGACGAACAGAGAAGTGACACAGACTCCGGAAGCAAGGAGCTGGGTTGTCTGAAACTACATAAGGTAACCAAAATGGAGGATCACCAGACTATCTGGGTTATACTCAAGATAGACGGAGTCCAAGTGAAAATGGAATTGGACACAGGATCAGCCCTAACAGTCGTAAACCAAAGGGACTACAAGCGGCTATTTTCACATATACCCTTGAAAGCTACAGAGATTGTCTTGAAGACGTACACGGGGCAAAAAGTCCACCCCAAAGGAAAAATAAGGGTGAAAGTGATATACAAAGGCCAGGAAATACCTAAAATTGATATATATGTATTGCCAGACGGAGGACCACCACTGCTAGGACGTGAATGGATCCGGAAGATACAATTAGATTGGCATTCCATACAGGCACTGAAAGTTGAGGCCAAAAAGGATGACGACGTCACACCTGGATGACTGTCAAAAATGCTAACTGACGCAAAAGAAGTGTTTCAGGAGGGACTCTGAACACTAAAAGGCATAACAGCAACGACTAAAATAGAGGAAAATGCAAGCCCAAAGTTTCTTAAGGCCAGACCAGTGCCTTATGCGATCAGACCAGCTGTCGAAGCAGAGCTGGAAGGGTTGGAACGTTCAGGAGTACTGTCCAAAGTAGACTGGAGCGAGTGGGCTACACCCATCGTTCCAGTAATGAAGAGGTCGTTGAGCAATACGCCTGGGGAACCAAAGAAGGTCCACATCTGTGGGGATTTTAAGGTGACAGTGAACCCACTCCTTCACACGGTACAATATCCGCTTCAACGAATTGAGGATATTTTTGCCTCGCTATCTGGAGGTAAACGCTTCACCAAAATTGATCTAGCCCAGGCGTACTTGCAAATGGAGGTAGAAGAAGCCTCGAAACAATACCTTACGATTAACACTCATAAAGGTCTTTATCAATACAATTGGCTGGTGTTCGGGGTAGCATCGGCTCCGGCTATTTGGCAAAGGGCGATGGATCAAGTCCTGCAAGGGATTCCAGGGACCCAGTGTTATTTGGACGACATCCTGGTCACGGGCAAAAATGACAGTGATCACCTCGCCAACTTGGAGAAGGTGCTCACCAGATTAAAGGAATATGGGCTACGAGCTAATCGCCACAAGTGCGAGTTTTTCCAGAAGCAGATCTTGTATTGTGGCCACGTCATCGATGAAGAGGGGTTACATAAGTCCCCTGAAAAGATTGAGGCAGTAGTCAAGGCTCCAGCACCGGAAAATGTGTCACAACTGAGGTTGTTCCTCGGGCTGGTAAACTACTACCATAAGTTCTTACCAAATTTGTCCACGGTATTACACCCACTGAACACCCTACTGCAAACAGGGGTACCATGGAAGTGGAATGACGAACGTAGACGAGCTTTCCAGAAGTGTAAAGAATTGATCACATCAAAAGAGGTGTTGGCCCATTTCAACCCAGCACTACCAATTCGTTTGGCATGTGATGCATCACCCTATGGTATTGGAGCAGTGCTGTCACACAAATTCCCAGACGGGTTGGAGAGGCCAGTAGCCTTTGCGTCTCGGTCACTAACCTCAGTCGAGCGCAACTACGCCCAGATTGACAGGGAGGCCCTCAGCCTAGTATGGGGAGTAAAAAATTTCAACCACTATCTGCATGGGCAGAAGTTCACCTTGCTGACTGACCACCAACCACTTGTCTCCATCTTTAATCCTAAGAAGGGCGTTCCAGTGATGACTGCACAACGGTTACAAAGATGGTCCCTGTTTCTAGGGGCGAATCAATACGAAATAGAATATAAAGGCACGAAACAGCATGGAAACGCTGATAGAACATAAGAACATAAGAAATAGGAGCAGGAGTAGGCCAATCGGCCCCTCGAGCCTGCTCCGCCATTCAATAAGATCATGGCTGATCTGATCCTAACTGCCAATCTACTATCACAGAACCATCTCCTGAATCTAACAGAATTAGACACACGAAATAGGAGAAGGATCAGGCTACACGGCCCCTGGGCCCGCTCCGCTACCCACAGGGCCATGTCCGATCCGAACCTAGACTCATGTCCAAATTCCTGCCCGCTCCCCATAACCCTTAATTCCCTTTACTTCTCGGAAACTGTCTATTTCTGTTTTAAATTTATGTAATGATGTAGCTTCTACAGCTTTTTGGGGCAGCATATTCCATGGACCTACCACCCTCTGAGTGAAGTAGTTCCTCCTCATCTCAGTTTTGAAAGAGCAGCCCCTTATTCTAAGACTATGCCCCCTAGTTCTAGTTTCACCCATCATCGGGAACATCCACCCCGCATCCACCCGATCCAACCCCTTCACAATCTTATATGTTTCAATAAGATCACCTCTCATTCTTCTGAACTCCAATGAGTAGAGTCCCAATCTACTCAACCTCTCCTCATATGTCCATCCCCTCATCCCCGGGATTAACCGAGTGAACCTTCTTTGTACTGACTCGAGAGCAAGTAGGTCTTTTCTTAAGTATGGACACCAAAACTGTATGCAGTATTCCAGGTGCGGTCTCACCAATACCTTGTACAGCTGAAGCAATACCTCCCTATTTTTATATTCTATCCCCCTAGCAATGAAAGCCAACATTCCATTGGCCTTCTTAATCACTTGCTGCACCTGCATACTAACCTTTTGAGTTTCGTGCACCAGGACCCCCACATCCCTTTGTACTTCAGTACTTTCCAGTTTCTTGCCATTAAGATAATAACTTGCTCTACGATTTTTCCTGCCAAAGTGCATAACCTCACACTTTCCAGTATTGTATTCCATCTGCCAAATCTCTGCCCACTTACTTAGCCTGTCTATGTCCCCTTGCAGGTTTTTTATGTCCTCCTCACTCACTACTTTCCCTCCCATCTTAGTATCATCTGCAAACTTTGATAAGTTACACTCGGTCCCCTCCTCCAAATTGTTAATATAGATTGTAAAGAGTTGGGGACCCAGCACTGACCCCTGCGGAACACCACTAGTTACGGATTGCCAGTCTGAGAATGAACCATTTAATCCAACTCTCTGCCTTCTGTTAGATAGCCAATCCTCTATCCATGCCAGAATATTACCCCCAATCCTGTGATTTTTTATCTTAAGCAATAATCTTTTGTGTGGCACCTTGTCAAATGCTTTTTGGAAGTCTAAATACACTACGTCCACTGGTTCCCCTTTATCCACCCTATATGTTACTTCCTCAAAGAACTCCAGCAAATTTGTCAAACATGACTTCCCCTTCATAAAACCATGCTGACTTTGTCCTATTAAATTATGATTATCCAAATGTCCTGTTACTGTCTCCTTAATAATGGACTCCAAAATTTTACCTACCACAGATGTTAGGCTAACCGATCTATAGTTTCCAACCTTCTGTCTACTGCCCTTTTTAAATAAGTGTGTTACATTAGCAGTTTTCCAGTCTGCCGGGACCTTTGCTGAGACCAGGGTGTTTTGGAAAATTATTACCAATGCATCCACAATCCCTACCGTCACTTCCCTCAAGGCCCTAGGATGTAAGCCATCAGGTCCAGGTGATTTATCCGCCTTGAGTCCCATTATTTTACCGAGTACCACTTCCTTAGTGATTTTGATCGTGTTTAGCTCCACCCCCCCACTATAGCCCCCTGTTTGTCCAGTGTTGGGATATTCTTAGTGTCCTCTACTGTAAAGACTGATACAAAATATTCATTCAGTGTTTTTGCCATCTCCATATTTCCCACCATTAATGTCCTGGCCTCATCCTCTAAGGAACCATCATTTACTTTAGCCACCCTTTTTCTTTTTATATAACTATGAAAACTCTTACTATCTGTTTTTATATTTTTTGCTAATTTACTTTCATAATCTATCTTCCCTTTCTTAATCAATCTTTTTGTTATTTTTTGCTGTCTTTTAAAGTTTTCCCAATCCTCTATCCTCCCACTAGATTTGGCTACCTTATATGCCCTTGTTTTTAGTTGAGTACTATCCTTAATTTCTTTGCCTAGCCACAGATGGCTGTCTTTTCTTTTACACCCTTTTCTTCTCAGTGGAATATATTTCTTTTGGAAGTTGTAAAATAACTCCTTAAATGTACACCACTGATCATGTATCGTCTTACCCTTTAATCTATTTTCCCAATCCACTCTACTCAATTCCACTCTCATGCCTTCATAGTCTCCTTTATTCAAGCTTAACACGCTTGTTTGAGATCCAACCTTCTCACCCTCTAATTGAATATGGAATTCAACCATGTTATGGTCACTCATTCCAAGGGGATCCTTTAGTAGGACATTTTTAATTAATCCTGTCTCGTTACACAGGACCAGATCTAAGGTTGCTTGCCCCCTGGTCAGTTCAGTTACATACTGCTCAAGAAACCCATCCCTAATACACTCAATGAACTCATCCTCAAGGCAGCCCTGCCCAATTTGATTTGTCCAATTAATATGATAGTTAAAATCCCCCATAATTATAGATGTTCCCTTATTACAAGCCTCAACTATTTCCTGATTGATACTCCGTCCAACAGAGTTGCAACTGTTCGGAGGCCTATAGACTACGTCCACGAGTGTTTTTTTCCCCTTATTATTCCTTACCTCCACCCAAACTGTTTCATTATCCTGATCTTTTGACCCAATATCATTTCTCTGTATTACAGTGATTCCTTCCTTTATTAACATAGCCACCCCACCTCCCCTTCCTTCCTGCCTGTCCTTCCTGATCGTTAAATAACCTGGTATGTTTAATTTCCAGGCATTGTCACCCTGCAGCCATGTTTCTGTAATGGCCACAAGATCATACCCATATGTAGTTATTTGTGCCATTAACTCGTCTATTTTGTTACGAATGCTACGTGCATTCAGATAGAGAACTTTCAAATATGTTTTGTGACACTTAGTTCCTGCTTTTGCCCTTTTTATTACTCTACCTTTTACTCCATACCTTCTGCCCCTTCCTGACATGCTCTGGTTTTTAATTTCCCCACTGCTACCTAAGTCTATGACCTTCTCTGTTGTCATTTTTATTATTTGCTCTCTAGGAACCTCCCCCCCACTAGTTAGTTTAAAGCCCTCTCTACAGCCCTAGTTATATGATCCGCCAGGACTCTAGTCCCAGCACTGGCCAAGTGAAGCCCGTCCCAATGGAACAGCTCCCTCCTGCCCCAGTACTGGTGCCAGTGTCCCAGGAAGCAAAACCCATTTCTCCCACACCAGCGTTTGAGCCACGCATTTAACTCTCTAGTTTTATTTGTCCTAGCCAAATTCGCTCGTGGCTCAGGTAATAATCCAGAGATTATTACCCTTGAGGTTCTGTTTTTTTATTTGACCCCTAGCTGCTCATACTCCTTTAACAGAACCGGCTTCCTAGTCCTATCTACGTCGTTTGTACCAACATGGACCACGACAACTGGATCCACCCCCTCCCACTGCAAGTTTCTTTCCAGCCCAGAGGAGATGTCCTTAACCCTGGCACCGGGTAGGCAACACAGCCTTCGGGACTCTCGCTCTCGGCTGCAGAGAACTCTATCTATCCCCCTAATAATACTATCCCCTACCACTACAACATTTCTATTTACTCCCCCCTCTTGAATGGCCCCCCGTTCCACGGTGCTGTGGCCAGGTTGCTCATCCTCCCTGCAGTCCCTGCTCCTGTCCCCACAGGGGGTAAGAACCTTGAACCTGTTGGACAAGAGCAAGGGCTGCGGCTCCTCCAGCTCTATCTCCTGGATCCCCGTACCTGCCACACTCATAGTCACACCGCCCTGTCCCTGACCATGGGCTACATCTGAATTAATTCACTTCATAGGTGTGACCACCTCCTGATACACAGAGTCCAGGTACTTCTCCCCCTCCCTGATGTGTTGCAGTGTCTGAAGCTCAGGCTCCAGCTCATCAACACAGAGCTGGAGTTCCTGTAGCAGCAGACACTTGTCACAGACGTAATCACCGTGAGCCTCAATGTGGTTCACCGGCTCCCACATCTCGCAACAGTAACACATCACCTGCTCCATTCTATGTAATTAATTAAATGTTTTATTGTTAGTTATGGACACCCTCGTGCCTGCCACTGCCTACTGTGGAGGAAGCACCAGCAGTGGACCCTATCAAGATATTTTATTCATCAATAATTGAACGATTGCCAGTAACGAACGCGGATATAGAGAAGGAGACCTGCAATGATCCAATGCTGTCTCGGGTATATGATTTGACGGGGAGGGGATGGCCAACACATGGCGACTCACTGTTGCCAGCACTCTCATCCAGAAGAGAACAGCTGTCAGTATGCCAGGGGACAGTGATGTGTGGATCCAGAGTGGTGATTCCACCCAAGTTAAGGGAGAGAGTGCTAAATGAGCTACATGAAGGTCATCTGGGGGGAGTGAAAATGAAAAGCCTTGCTAGGGCTTATGTGTGGTGGCCGGGAATCGATCAACAAATGGAAGACCTAACCAAGAGCTGCTCAGGATGCCAGAAGGTCCAAAATGCACCACCACATGCCCCTCTACAACCATGGGCGTGGCCCTCCTCTCCATGGCAACGGGTGCATATTGATTTTGCTGGTCCATTCATGGACTCAATGTTCTTAATAGCAGTGGATGCTCATTCGAAGTGGCCTGAGGTGATAAAAATGTCCTCAACCACTACAGAGAAAACGATTGCAGTCCTACGGACCATATTTGCCAGAAACGGCTTGCCAGAGCAGATTTGCTCTGATAATGGACCACAGTTTGTGTCCGAAGAGTTTTGAAAATTTATGAGAAGGAATGGGGTAAGGCATTACACATCCGCCCCGTATCATCCAGCCACAAATGGATTGGCTGAGAGGTTCGTACAAACCTTTAAGAGGGCGATAAAGGCCATGTGCAACGACGACATTCCACTGCAGCATAAGGTGGACAATTTCTTATTAGCCTACCGAAACACGACACATGCAGTTACCAACCAGACCCCGGCCATGATGTTCTTTAACCGAAGGTTGCGATCTCGTCTGGACTTGCTTCGACCAAATGTGCGAAGAAATGTTGAGGATAAACAATTCCAGCACATCAATGAGAAGCCAACAAGGAGCTTCAATGTAGGACAACCAGTCTTGGCCCGTGACTACCGAACAGAGAAATGGCAACCCGGAACGATATGCACACGGCAGGGGCCATTAATGTACACAGTGGATGTCGGGGAGAACATTGTGAGACACCACGTTGATCAGATCTTAGCGTCACAGGAACGAGTCAACCCCATGTCTTGCGTACCTGGGGATGAACCCGACATACCGGTAGCATCTACCTCCGAACCAGTAGCAGTGGAACCCGATGAACTAGCCGATGAAAAGGGGCCAGAATCGCCTCCGCACCAAGAACAAGAACCTCAGGAAAGGCGCTATCCCGAAAGGATCAGGAAGCCGCCCCAAAGACTGAATCTATAAATGGACTATTGTTGTTTAATGTACATGTTAAAGTGTTAATTGTTATTTGAATATTATGGGTGCTACTAATCTAAAAGGGGAGGAATTGTAGTGTATGTACCTTTAAGAGAGAACTACTTTTACAGCTCCTGTATACTGCAGTACCAGCAGTGACCACACCTGTATATAAGCCTTGAGCATGCCTCTGTACCCCAGTCTGGAGATTACCCTACTCCAGTAAATACCTGTTGATTGTTCAGTTACAGCATCCGTGTGGTTATTGAAAAACATCATACTCTCAGAATCACGGATCTAACAGTGGATATGCCTTGCCAGTGGCTGTCAAAGTCACCACCACCCTCAACTTCTTTGCCTCAGGCTCCTTCCAGGGGTCTGCAGCAGACATTTACAGGATCTCGCAGTCAGCCGCCCACAAATGCATCATCGAGGTGACCGATCCCATGTTTCATAAGTTAGCCACTTATGCATACTTTGCCATTAATGAAGCCAGTGTTACTGAGCAAGCCTGTGTTACTGAATGGGTGCTTGGCTTTGCAGCTCTGGCTAGCTTCCCACAGATGCAGGGCATCATCGACTGCACACATGTGGTCATCAAGCCACCCCTAGATCACCCAGGAGTGTTTGTGAACCAGAAGGGCTTCCACTCCCTTAATGTGCAGCTTGTCTGCAACCATAAAATAATCATCATGCATGTGTATGCCAGATTCCCTGGGAGCTTTCATGACTCTTTCAGTCTGCGCCAGTCCACCCTCCCTCAGCTCTTCGCACATCCAAACAGACTTAACGGCTGGCTGCTTGTAGACAAGGGGGGCTAAATTCGGTTGATTTGCGCCAACCGTTGTTAATGGGGCACAAATCAACTAGCGCCTGGGCGTGGTGCCACTAACGCCTCCTACGAAATTCAGCGGGAGGTTAGCAGCGGCACTAACCGTTAGCGCAGCGCCGCCGGCGATGACGTCATCGCCATGCGCAGTGCCCCGCTCGCTCCCCGGCTGTAATATTGGGTGGCGCCCCCCGACTTACCGCCGGACGCTATGTCCGCCGGGGTTAGGTGGGTCCTACCTGCGGCCGGGGCGGCGCTATTAAAGGGGAGGTGGCGGGCAGCCATTTTTGTTCCTGGCCGCCTGCCAGCACCTGCTCCCCGTGAGCCTGGCACTCCTCTTGAGTGCTGGGCTCGTTTGCCGTCACTCCCGATCCCTGGTGGCCCAGCTGGGTGCCGGGATGCACTGCGCCGGGCCCCTCCCCTTCAATAAGGGGAGGAAGGCCTGCAGTACCGTGGCATGATGTGCCGCAGTGCATGGCACTGCAACACGTAGCACAGTGATATTGGCTTGCAGCGCCCCAAGAGGGACGCAGGATGCTTCCAGTAGCGCCCCTCCTCCCTCTCAGGGCGCTTCCTGGGAAAATCGGCCGTGGGGGCGCTAACTTTTTCAGGGTGCTGAAATTAGCGTCCCAAAGGGGGCGCTAACCAATTTTTACCCCAAGGGCTATCCACTGAAGACATGGCTCATGACACCCTTGAGGACGCCAAGTAATGAGGCCGAGGGGCATTATAATGAGAACCACATGTCCACCAGGTGTGTCATAGAGCAAACAATAGGCATGTTGAAGATGCGCTTCAGATGCCTTGACAGATCAGGAGGAGCCCTTCCGTATGCACCAGCCAGGGTCTCCAGAATCATCATTGTATGCTGCGTGCTGCACAACATAGCACAGCAGCAAGGATTGGAGCTGCAGGAGGATCAAGGTGCAGAGCGCACAGCCTCTTCGGAGGATGAGGAGGAGGATCCGGTGGAACATGAGAAGGAGTAGGAGGAGGAGGAGGAACCTGAGGTGGACATGGCACCAGCAGCGGTGCACATTGCTGCCCGGGAGGCCCAGGATGTCCTCATAATGGCCCGATTTACTTAAGTTGCACCAGTGCACTCATCTGGCTCCCAGATGCTGTACCAGCTTTACCCCACCAGCTCCCACCAACACCACAAAGCAGTCCTAAAATGATCAAACCATTCCTGTCAATCAAGCATTGCTCGAGACAAAGCCACTTCCCAGGTAGCAGGCAAAAATGGACAAGACAGGAAGGCAATGCAAAGAAATAAATTTATGTGCGTCATAAATAGAACTGAAACTTAACACTAACATTTTGGCAAACAGCCATGTGCATACCCTTGTGCATCTACGATTGTGTCTTTTTTCTTTTCTGAGTGCTTCTACGAGGTGCAATCCATGTGGTTTCTGCAGAGGTCGAGGCAGGCTGCTCACTTCCCTGCTTTGTGACTGCTTTGACACTTTTGGCTGACGTCCTCTGGGTTTTTGGACTCCGCCAAAGACTACTCCTGCAACTGTGCAGGGGAAGAGTCAGCCATCGGAATCCAAGGCAGCATGTAGGGCTCTGACTGAGGGGGAGGCAATGGGGGAGAAGTGCGAGCGCTTTGAGCAGAACCCCACCTCCATGTCCCCACTCACCATCATCCCTCTCATGGGCCACCCGTACTTCCCTGCTAGCAAGGAGTTCTCTTAGGCAGTCCCTCGGAACCGATTACAAATGAGTTCTCAAGTGACTGATGAGTCCAATGCGGAACCTACAGTCTCTGTCACAGGTGGGGCAGACGGTGGTTGAAGGGGCGGGTGGATGGGGTGCTTGGGTTGACGTGCGCTCCTTGCGCTGCCTTAGCTTGGCTTCCGCTTGCTCCCGGCGAAGAGACTCGAGGTGTTCGGCACCTTCCCGGATGCTTCTCCTCCACTTTGTGCGGTCTTAGGCCAGGGATTCCCAGGTGTCGGTGGGGATGTTACACTTTTTCAAGGAGGTTTTGAGGGTGTCCTTGAAGTGTTTCCTCTGCCCACCTGGGGCTCTCTTGCTGTGCCGGAGCTCCGAGTAGAGCGCTTGCTTTGTGAGTCTCGTATCGGGCATGCGGACAATGTGACCCGTCCATCGGAGCTGATTGAGCGTCGTCAAAGCTTCGATGCCGGGGATGTTGGTATCCCTCCTAGAGATGAGGTCAATGAGAGTCTGCAATGTTGTTCACCGCAAGCATGTTCTCGTTCAACTGGCGCATTAGCTGCTCCTTGCAGGTGGCCACCCTTTCCATGGAAAAGCACATTGTCGCCATCGCCTGCGATATGGTACTGCTCATGTTGGAGATGGACTTTGTTGCTGCTCCTCCAAGATCAACCTCTTTGTCGACTGTTGTGTATGTAATATGTGTGCTACTTTAAACCTATGGACAGGACTGTACTACTTGTAGGGCGTAGTGATACGCAGTACCACTCCTGGCCATAGGGGTATAAATAGTACTGTGGGTACTGATCTCCCCTCAGTTCCCGCCTGTGGGCATGAAGTAAAGACCTACGTGTAGTCCCTACCTCCAACCAGTAAAGACCTGTTTGAGTTATACGTTTAAGTCTTTGTGTTAATTGTTCAATACAATACACATACTTAACACTGGCGACGAGTCAGATTCTTACCCTGCGGCAGTTATTCCACGGCGGCTTCGTCCACAGACAGGACGTTGAAGAGAGGTTTCAAACCGCACCACCCCACTGGAAGTGACAGGCATTAGGACCCTGAAGCCTCCATCAGCGACTGAAAACTGGAGGACAGAAGACATCCTGCAGCTTCTTTTTCAACCTCGGTGGTGGGTAAGCCGAGCAGCGTTGGCTGCAAAGACAGGGCTGGGGGAAGTCGGAGGTACAAGGGCGATCGCGATCGGGAGATAAGGGCCATCGATCGCAATCCCTGATAAGGGCCGCACTCGGGCTGAAAGGCGCAGCGTCGGCAGACACTGAAGGCGCGAGAGCCGCGGTGAAAAGCGCGGGCCATCGATCGCGGCGGAGATAAGGGCCGCACTCGGGGCTGAAGGGAGACGGCGTCGGGGGACGGGTGAAGACCGCCAAGCATGGGAAAACCGCCATTTTGTGGGCGGAGGACGACGGCAAGAGCGGGAAGCCGCCATCTTTGATAACAAGTAAAGAAAAGAAAATCTGAGAAATTGCAAATCTACAATGCCTAAACACAGGAATATTAGTACCTTTGATAGTGACCTCGAAGATTGGGCCATATATGTTGAAAGAGTAAAAAATTATTGTAAGGCCAATAAAATTCGTGACCAAGATAAAGCTCTAACATTATTAAATTTAATGGGTGCGAAGACATACGGGCAATTGAAACACCTGTTATCACCAGATGAACCGGCGGATAAGACGTTCGATGAGATTGTTACTGTCCTGAAAGATCATCTAAACCCCACGCCGCTGACGCTAGCGGAACGATTTAAATTTTACGACAGAAGGCAGCTACAGCATGAAAGCAATGCTGAATATTTGCTGGAATTGCGAAAATTAGCGAAATATTGCCAGTTTGGAACGGGACTGACAGATGCACTACGAGACAAATTTGTGTGTGGTTTATTTAAACAGGATACACAAAAGCGACTGCTCGAGGAGAATGAGCTGACGCTTGAGAAGGCGGTCACTATGGCAGCAGCACACGAAGCCGCAGCGAGAGGCACGGCAGTAATGCAGCTACGGTCACCGGAGCTCAGTGCACACAAATTGGGTGTGAGTTCTGGCAAATGTTATCGTTGTGGAAAGACAACGCATGATCAGAACCAGTGTTGGTTTAAAAACCAAGAATGTAGAACTTGTGGTAGGCTTGGACACATAGCCAGAGTATGCAGGTCAGGGAAGAAGATCAGCAACAAGAAGTCACCGCAAGGAAAATACGCAAAAGTACACAAGGTGGCTGAACAGGAGTCCGATTCAGACGCTAACAGTAATGAACTGGCTGGCTTAAGCAGTATTGAACTGGCTAGCTTAAGGGTACTCAACGTGGGTAAGGGTGCAGACCTCCAGACAATTTGGGTCACTCTTCAGATAGAAGGAGTCCAAGTAAAACTGGAATTGGACACTGGATCGGCATTGACGGTCATAAATAAGAAAGATTATGGAAGGTTATTCCAACATATTCCCCTACAGGATACGGAGCTCATATTGAAAACATACACGGGGCAAAGAGTGTACCCCATCGGGAAAATTGAGGTCACAATGGTCCACAAGGGCGAAGAAAGTCAAATAGTGGACTTATATGTGCTATCTGAAGGAGGTCCTCCACTACTAGGACGGGAGTGGATTAGGAAAATGAATATCGACTGGCATTTCCTACAAACAATAACGAGTGAGAACTCAGTGAACATAATCAACCCAGACTCTGGAACTGATGATGGTAAGACCAACCCGTGTGCAAAAGACAAAGTTTCAGCACAGAATTCCACTGAGATAGAGAATTCTGAGTCTGTCCAGTCTACTGACATGCACATTTCTGAGGGACACCGGGCTCGAACTCAACTCCATTTCAAACTGCAACAGCAATTAGAACAAATGATTCGCCGTTTTGAGCAAGAGATGAATGCGACGAAAGAGTTCTTTGATATAGAGTGGGAACATCTGGAAAGACAACAGAAGCAGCTGCTGGAGCAAATGGAGCAGGAGCACACAAAACGTCTGATGTCAGAGGAGTTAACGGTCAGCCAACTCCTGCATATGCTGAAGGACAGGACTCTGAAATGGGAAAAACTTGAACACGAACTTCAATATTCAAACGAAAGGGGTTCAGAGCTCTCAAAGGTTATTGGAAGAGCTGAGGTGGCAACACAGACTGAGATGACTGCAACAGAGCAGCCCTTGGATGCCAAAAGTACACTGACTCACATCAATGTAGAACAACAGACCGCTGAAACAGCTGCTACGGTAGAGGGATTGAATAGTCCGATCAATCAATCTCCAAAAGAAGTTGAAGTAGTAAAATCTCAAATGAGGTCATTAGTAAACGACTTGCTGAAAGCCCAGAAAAAGCTGGATGAAGAGGTACGCATGAAGAAGTCTCTTCAGGAAAGATGTCTGGACTTGGAACAAAAGCTGGCTAACGCCCAGCTGGGTATGGAGGAAATAGAAGACCCTCTCGCTGGCCTAGATCAGGACGACACCGAATATTACCATGACCTATTGAGTGACACTGAATATTATAGTGACCTGGTCTGCCCAGCTTGTGATGAAAACTCCCAAAGTGCAGAAATCAGGATGAATCACTTAAAGTCTAAGGAACATAGGGAGATGGTGGCGCTACAGCTGGCAGCTGACAGGGGAGCCCAGAGAGTCTCTAAGAAGCAGAAAAGGAAAAGACGAAGCAGAAGATGATACCCATCTGAACCATTATCACCCCTACCAGATCACACACGTGGTCCCTCCGAATGGAGCCAAATCAGTTCGGAAGTTCAAGCTGTTAAATCCATGGAAGGACTATTGAATGAGTCACTCCAGCAACGTGAACCGACTACACCACAGAGACTGAATCTGTGAACTATTTTCCGCAGAGATTGAATCTGTGAACTGTTTTCCGCAGAGGCTGAATCTGTGATCTGTTTTGACATGAAGTTATCTATGTATCTATGTTATTCTGTTATGTAAACCTGAAGTTATATATGTATATATGTTATTACGTTATGTTAAATGGGGAGATGACTGTAAAGCTAAGAAGGGAGGAATGTTGTGTATGTAATATGTGTGCTACTTTAAACCTATGGACAGGACTGCACTACTTGTAGGGCGTAGTGATACGCAGTACCACTCCTGGCCATAGGGGTATAAATAGTACTGTGGATACTGATCTCCCCTCAGTTCCCGCCTGTGGGCATGAAGTAAAGACCTACGTGTAGTCCCTACCTCCAACCAGTAAAGACCTGTTTGAGTTATACGTTTAAGTCTTTGTGTTAATTGTTCAATACAATACACATACTTAACATCGACGGCCCCTGAGGTTTAACATCTGCATCCAGCTGAGCAGAGTTTGGAGCATTGTACACCCTCCGGCGTGGACTCTCCACTGCTGTCCCTGTTTCCACCATATGCTTTTGCTTACTTGTGATGTGTGAGACCCCAGGTGACAACACTACTCTATTCTCGCTGGACCCACCGACGTGCGCATATCTGCACTGATGCTGGGTGCGCATGGGTCTGGTGACAGTGCACCCTCAGAGAATGGAGCTTCCTCTAAGGAGTCTACTTCTTCCGGCTGGACAGTGGGAGGGGAACTTGATGGACCTGTGGGAGAGTAAAGACATGAATTGGACCTCATAGGATAAGAATGTGTAATGTTACCATTAAGCACATGATGATATTTCACTAGCTGCTGACATCAGTCACCATGAGTGACTGTTGTATGCCACGTGGGATATTTAATTCTGTCACCAGCTTGTTCTCTTCATCTCCCACTGCCATCAGCTCAGTCACTCCACTTATTTCGAGAGCCTCCTCCTCTGCAGGTGTCAAATTTGTATATATTGGAGGGCCACCTCTCTCTTTCCCTCCTGTTCTGGGCTCTCTTCTCCTGCAAGGAGGGAAAGAAAAGAAATTTGAGTGAGAGTGATGGAATGAGTGTAAGGAATGGATGGGCTACATCTGTAGAGGGTGACTATGAAGGAGTGGCATGACATTGCCAAATGGCCTCCTTCTGTGGTGTTACTATCTATGATTGCATTAGGATGACGGTGAGTGTCAGTGGTGGATAGTCAGATGGGGATGTGAGTAGGTGCATAGACAGGGATGGATGCACCTGCAAGGTAGTTTGGTGTGAGGAGTGACGTGCAGGAATCGACTTGGGAAGGCAGAGTGATGGGGTTGGGGTGACATGCACATCAGGATGTAAATGAATGTGGCATTGTACTTGTAGTGTCCGCGTATCAATAATACACGGACTGCAGGAGAACAATAATAACAGGTATTTACTGAACAGAGGGTAAGCTTAAACTGAAAGTACAGAAGCCTGCTATGGCTTTATATACAGGTGTGGTCACTGCCGGTACTACAGTATAAAATCAATTCTCTCTTAAAGGTACATACACAACAATTCCTCCCCTTTTAGATAAACAGTACATAACATTCATTTAACAATTAAATAATAACTAATTACAATTACAATTTTCTCTGTACTATATACATCAATGGAAATAATCATTTATAAGTTCAGTCTTTGAGGAGGCTTCCTGATCCTGACTGGATAGCGCCTTTCTCGAGTATCCTGTTCTTGCGGCGGAGTCGATTCTGGCTCATTGTCATTGGTTGGCTCGCCAGCTTCCAATACTACTGATTCTGAGGTAGACACAATCTGTACTTCGGGTTCATTGCCAGGTGCACATGCTCGTGGTATGGGTTTGGCTTGTTCCTGTGACTCTAGAATCTGGTCAGCATGGCGTCTCACGATGCTCTCTCCAACGTCCACTGTGTACATTAGTGGTCCCTGCTGAGTGCATATCGTTCCTGGCTGCCATTTTTCTGTTCGGTAGTCGCGGCCAAGACTGGTTGCCCTATCTTGAAGCTTCTGGTTGGCTTCTCATTGATGTGCTGGAATTGCTTATCCTCAACATCTCGCGTTATGTTTGGTTTGAGCAAATCCAGGCGACATCTTAGCCTTCGGTTGAAGAACATTATGGCTGGAGCTTGGTTGGTGACTGCATGTGTCGCATTCCGGTAAGCAAACAAGAAATTATCCACCTTGTGTTGTAGTGGTATGTTGTCGTTATACATCGCCTTTATTGCCTTTTTAAAGGTCTGAACAAACCTCTCAGCCAATCCAACTGTGGCTGGATGATATGGGGCAGATGTGTAATGTTTCACCCCATTATTCCTCAGAAACATCCGGAAATCCTCGGACACAAACTGTGGTCCATTGTCGGAGCAAATCTGTTCTGGCAAGCCATTCCTGGTGAAGATGGTCCGTAGGACTGCAATAGTTTTCTCCGTGGTGGTGGAGGACATTTTGATGACCTCTGGCCATTTCGAATGGGCATCCACGGCGATTAAAAACATTGAGTCCATAAATGGACCAGCAAAATCAATGTGTACCCGTTGCCATGGAGATGAGGGCCGCTCCCATGGGTGTAGCGGGGCCTGTGGTGGAGCGTTTTGGACCTTCTGGCATCCTGTGCATCTCTTGGTCATATCCTCAATTTCTTTATCGATTCCCGGCCATCACACAAACGCCCTGGCTAGGCTCTTCATTTTTACCCCTCCCAGATGACCCTCATGAAGCTCATTGAGCACTCTATCTCTCAACTTGGGTGGAATTACCACTCGGGATCCACACATCAAGGTCCCCCGGCACACTGACAGCTGTTCTCTCCTTGGCGAGAATGCTGGCAACAGTGAGTCGCCATGTGCTGGCCATCCCTTCACCATCAAATCATAGACCCGAGAGAGTGTCGGGTCATTTCGGGTTTCCTTCTCTATACTTGAGTTTGTAACAGGTAGACATTCGACTATGGTCGAATGGAATATCTCAACAGGGTCCACTGCAGGTGCTTCCTCCACAGTAGGCAACGGTAGGCGTAACAGCCCATCAGCGTTTCCATGCTGTTTCGTACCCTTGTACTCTATGTCGTACTGATGTGCCCCTAGAAAAAGTGACCATCATTGCAGCCATTGCGCCGTCATCACCGGAACGCCCTACTTTGGGTTAAAAATGGAGACCAGAGGCTGATGATCAGTCAGTAGGGTGAATTTCTGCCCGTGCAGATAGTGATTAAACTTCTTCACCCCCCACACCAGGCTGAGGGCCTTCCTGTCAATCTGGGCGTAGTTACGCTCGGCTGAGGTTAACGAGCGCGACGCAAAGGCTATTGGCCTCTCTGAACCATCAAGGAATTTGTGTGACAGCACCGCTCCAATGCCGTAGGGAGACGCATCACATGCCAACCGAATCGGTAGTGTTGGATTGTAGTGGGCCAATACTTCTTTTGAAGTGATTAGGCATTTACATTTCTGAAAGGCGCGCTTACACTCATCACTCCATTTCCATGTTACTCCAGTTTGCAGCAGGGCGTTCAGTGGGTGCAGAATTGTAGATAAATTCGGCAAGAACTTATGGTAGTAGTTCACCAACCCGAGGAACGACCTCAGTTGCGACACATTTTCCGGTGCTGGAGCCTTGACTACTGCCTCAATCTTGTCTGGGGACTCATGCAACCCTTCCTCATCAATCATGTGGCCACAATACGAGATTTGTCTCCTGAAGAACTCGCATTTGGGGCGGTTGGCTCGTAGCCCATATTCTTGTAATCCAGTGAGCACCTGCTCCAGGTTGGCAAGGTGTTCACTGTCATTTTCGCCCGTAACCAGGATGTCGTCCAAATAACACTGGGTCCCCGGGATCCCTTGCAGGACTTGTTCCATCGCCCTCTGCCAAATGGCCGGGGCTGATGCTACCCCGAATACCAGTCGGTTGTACTGGTAAAGACCTTTGTGAGTGTTTATCGTGAGATACTTCCTAGATGCTTCTTCCACCTCCATTTGTAGATACGCTTGGGCCAGATCAATCTTCGTAAAGCGTTTCCCTCCAGATAGTGAGGCGAAAATATCTTCTATCCGTGGAAGTGGATATTGTACTGTGTGCAGGACTGGGTTCACAGTTACCTTGAAGTCCCCACAGATGCGAACCTTCTTCGGCTCCCCAGGTGTGCTGCTCAATGATTTCTTCATTACAGGAACGATGGGTGTGGCCCACTCGCTCCAGTCCACCTTGGACAGCACACCCGAATGCTCCAGACTCTCCAGCTCTGCTTCAACGGCTGGGTGGATCGCGTACGGTTCAGGTCTGGCCTTGAAAAATTTTGGGTTTGCGTTATCTTCGATTTTTATCATTGCCGTTACTCCTTTTAGAGTCCCAAGTCCTTGTTGGAACACCTCTTTTGCGTCAGTTAGAATTTTTGACAGTCGTCCAGGTGTGATGTCGTCATCCTTTTTGTCAGTCACAGTTAGCGCCTGAATGGAATGCCAATCCAATTGTATTTTTCGGATCCATTCACGTCCCAATAATGGTGGTCCTCCATCTTGTAGTGTATATAGATACAGTTTCTGTGTTTCCTTGCCGTTGTATTTAACTGGCACCCTTATTTTTCCTCTGGGGTAGACTTTTTGCCCCATGTATGTCTTCAATACAATGGACGTGTCCTTCAAGGGTATGTGTGAGAATAGCCGCTCATAGTCTCGTCGATTCATGACAGTTAGGGCTGATCCTGTGTCCAATTCCATCTTTACTTGGGACCCTGCTATCATGAGGGTGACCCAAATGGTTCGGTGATCCTCCTTTGCGATCACGTTGTGTAACTTTAGACAACTTAGTCTCCTGCTCCCGGAGTCATTATCACTCTCCTGATCTTCTGAACTACTGTCTGTCATTTTTTTTACTTTCTTGTACTTTTCCTTAGTAGTTCCTTTAGTGTTGGTTTTCTTTCCCGACCTGCAGACTCTTGCTATGTGTCCCATTTTCCCACATTGCCTGCATACTTTGTCCTTAAACCAGCAGTCCTTCTGATCATGGGTTGTTCTGCCGCAGCGATAGCACTTTTCTGCTCCATATGCCATTTCGTTAGCACTGTATTCTTGTGGTTTCTGTTGTATTTCCGCAGCTCCCCGTGCTGCTGCTTTGTAGGATACTGCCACGCTGAAAGCCTGTCCTAGCGTCAGGTCCTTTTCCGAAAGTAGTCGTTTCTGGGTTCCTTCACTCTGGAGCCCACAGACAAACTTATCCCTTAAGGTGTCTGCCAGTCCTGCTCCGAACTGGCAGTGCTTTGATAACTTGCATAGTTCCGTAAGATAGTCTGCATTGCTCTCATCTTTGTGCTGGTTTCTTTTATGGAACTTGAATCTTTCTGCTATCAGCAGCAGTGTAGGGTTTAGGTGTTCCTGTAAGATATTAACAATCTCTTCAAAACTTTTCTCCATTGGTTTAGCTGGGGTAATTAAATTCCGCAATAGGCCGTACGTTCTCGCGCCCATCAAATTTAATAATACCGATGCCTTCTTTCCGTCGGCCACCTCATTTGCCTTGCAGTACACTTCAATTCTTTCCACATACGTGGTCCAGTCTTCTACCTCGTTGTCGAAAGCAGTGATACTGCCACTCTTCGGCATCTTGGGTGCTTTAAAATGGCGCCTCCCACGCTTTTTCTTCTTCCCCAATGGATTAAAATGGCGCCTCCCACGCTTTTCCTTCTTCCCCAATGGAATAAAATGGCGCTTCCCGCGCTTTTCCTTCTTCCCCTTGCTGCCAACGCTGCTCCTAGCATTCTACAGGGTAATGGCGGCGACCCGCGGCTTCGGCGCATCTCACTTTTCCTTCCCCTCGTTTTATTTTCTCTACGCTGCCCGGTTCTTGAGCACCGACCGCGCCCTGTGCGCTCCACCCTCTCTCTCTCTCTTTTCCTCCCGACGACGCTGCACAGCTCCTTTTGCAGAGCCGCTCGATCGAGCTCGAGCCCGCCGCAGTCCGGAAGGGTCAGCGCACTACCTGCTACCAGCACAATTTGCTGGAACACCTTGACTGGGGAGCCAAGCCCAGCCCTCCACAGCCTCCCCTGCAACTCTCCGAACTCCGATGGATCACTGGGCGGTTGCCCGCGGTCGACGCCCGTTGCTCTGACTTCGACCTCGAAGAAGCTTCTTTTCAGGGAACGATCCCCGTGAGGTGATGCAGTACTGCAGGTGAGTTCGAACCTGCTCGTCGCCAGTGTCGTGTCCGCGTATCAATAATACATGGACTGCAGGAGAACAATAATAACAGGTATTTACTGAACAGAGGGTAAGCTTAAACTGAAAGTACAGAAGCCTGCTATGGCTTTATATACAGGTGTGGTCACTGCCGGTACTACAGTATAAAATCAGTTCTCTCTTAAAGGTACATACACAACAGTACTCACCTTTCCTGACCTCATGAGATCATTAAATCTCTTTCGGTATTGAATCCAGGAGCGGCTGACAACACCACTGCTGCTCACTTCTTGGGCGATCTCCAGCCATGCCCTCTTGGTTTCTCTGGATGCGCGTTTCCTGCCGCTGCCAGGGAATAGTATCTCCCTGCGCATTCTGACTCCCAGGACTTCCACGGAGGCATCTGAGAACCTGGGTGAAGCCTTCTGTCGCTGTGACTCCATGTTTGCTTTCACACACACAAATCTCTGTGATATAGACCAATAGCCATCTCTCCCAACCACCTTTATGCCTCCTCCAACAACCTTCAACTGGGATGTGTGCAAGGCTCCTTTAAATATCCGTGCTGAAAATGAGTCATCGGTGACATCATCAGACCTGCTCCATTTAATTGGCCGGGAAACCTGCATGACTGTTTCAATTGATGTAATTGAGGTAAACGTGCAGTGTAGAATGCGCTGTTGAAAACTTCAGGATGGTGACCCATCACGCGGCCCGCATGCACCCACCCCAACTCCAAGGTAAAGATTCCATCCATTGTTATTTTTTACTGCCCCCTTGGTTTTCTGAAGAAATTTGCCACATGGGGACGAGTTCAAAACACTACTAGAGAGGGTTATCCTCTTTATCTCACAAGCACACTTCCAAAATATCATGATGTGATCAGATTGGACTACTATGGTAGCACCATTGTTCAATCAACTTATTACAGCAGGAGCAATAGAAAGAATCCATCCTAAAAAATATAGGTTTCCACTCCACAGGCAACATGTAATCCCGAGCAGGTGAGAAACTAACTGAAATCAACAGTTTCCTACTGGAATAAAAACAGAAAATGTTGGAAATACTCAGCAGGTCAGGCAGCATCTGTAGAGAGAGAAACAGAGTTAACGGGCTGGATTTTGCCAGCCCTGGGGAGGCAGGTTTGGAGGCAGGACTGCGGGAAAATGCCATCTTCCCAGGAGGCGGGTAGCTGACCCACGCCAGGTCCCATCTCCTGGAGGTGGGAAGGGGATTACAGCCACTTAACTACATGTTAACAAGTAGTTAACAGGCAGTTAAGAGGATTATCCCCATTTTTCCACCAGAGGCGTGGGCTTCCCGATGTTGGAAAACCCTGCCAGGGTCACCGAGGCGAGCACTGGGTCTACGGGGGTCGGAGGGGTACAAAAGTGCGCTGTGGAAGTAAGTGATGGGTGTAAGTGTGGGGAGGTAAGTATGTGAGGTGAGTGAAAAGAGATAGAAAATGTTTACTTACCTTTGTTTCTTCCTGCAGGCTTCAACAGTTGGGGAACTCTCGCATCTCGCCGGCAGAGATGACAGATGGCTGCTGCATTCTCTGCTCACAAAAGAGGTTTGATGAGTCTTGAATACAAGGACTCATCAAACAACAGAGAATGTCAGTGTTTGACAGCTTCACAGAGCTGTCAAATGATGACAATTCATTTTGACAGATGAAACGTCATACGCTGATGTTCTCTGTAACCGGCTTCCTCTTAATTGGCCTGTTAAACCTTCTGGGCGGGCTTAACAAGGTCAATCAAGGGAAAATAGCATGGGTTGGCCACAAGTCGATGGAGGCGGTACTAAAACCCAACAACCCGCCTCCAACGCGCCCCCATTGGCAAAATCACCCCCTCGGTTTCAGGTTGATGACCCTTTATCTGAACTCCAAGGTAAAGATTCCATCCATTGTTTTTTTTTACTGCCCCCTTGGTTTTCTGAAGAAATTTGCCACATGGCGAAATGTCTCTACAGGCGTACGAATTCAAGACACTACTAGAGAGGGTTACCCTCTTTATCTCACATGCATACTTCCAAAATATCATGATGTGATCAGATTGGACTACCATGGTTGCACCATTGTTTCCTAATGGAAACCTGCTGGCAGGTAAAATCCCACTCCCCCACCCCCTCCCCCCATCCCAGCCCACATATATTGTAGTCGTCAAAAGGACAAAAGAGCTTCATCCTGTACTAGGTCTCAAGGTCCTAAATCAAGTCCTAAAACAGAAGAAATTCAAGATGGTCACTGTCACAGATTATCCCGGGAGGGAGCCTTTGATCAAAAAGATGCATACTTCCATACAGGAGCACCACCAGAAGTTTCTCAGGTTCAGTTTCATGGACCAAATGTATTAATACCCTCACTTTTGGCCTGCCCTCAGCATCTAGAATTTTTTTAATAAACTGCCTGTTCCTGCTTGTAGTGCATTTCAGGATGCAGCACTCCATGTAGATCTGTATCTGGTTGATTGGCTTACTGGATGGAGCCCCATATCTGAGGGCTTGCAGCACCACTGTGTGGCAGATGTTCAATAATTCCCAAGCAGGTACTAGTATTCTTAAAGGCATTAATTTGGACACACAAGCAGAAAGTGTTTCTGCCTTTAGACCTCAGGACTCAGGAATTGATAACCCCTTTGCAGGAATATAAATCCCAATAAAAAGTTATTTAATAATTTGATTCTGATGTCAGCAGTTATCTTGTCCTCGACCTCACATGGTGTCACGATAAGATAATGTGGTACAACAGAATCTCCTAAGACAATCTTCCTCACAATTGGGAGTCTCCCTCACAGCTGCGAGTCTCCTTTACAGGATGGAGTTCCCATTTGCAAAGCAACTGGAATGAACACTAGAGCAGTCCACTTGACACAATCAATTAGAACAAGGGCATTTGTGGTCAGGTAACAATAAATTGGCCCGCAACATCAATGAATGGAGAAGGACTCATTCCTGTACCCTTTATCAAAATGCAATCATGCTAACGCCCTGGTGTCTGGATTATATTCTTGGTTCAACATTTAGCTGAGGCGATAAAATAGCAGAAGATAATCTCAGAATTCACCCTCATGAGCGGGAGATCCACTAGGGGGAGTTCAGGACATTTTCAGGAGTTGGACACATCAGAGAAATACCTTTTTAGGATCTCCAGATAACCATTATCTCCCATATTTCTGCTCAGTGACAGAGAAAGTGTCAGCATGAAGGCTGGACGGCTTCTACTTTTGTGGCTCCCGTATGTTTTTCCTCTGTTTTGCCATCTTACAGGCATTTCAAAAGATATGAGCAGATAGGCCAAAACTTATATGAGAGATCCCTCGTTGGGCCCTCAATCTGTGGTTTCCTGATATCATTAGATTCAGTAGAGGCAGATTCCATTGCCTCACGGAAATAATCTCCTTGCACATATACATTTAAATATGGGGCATTCTGGTTGATGTCTTAGTTATTGAAAGACAATTGTTACATCAGAGTTGCCCATCCATCAATGAGCATTAGCTTCAGCTGATAGAGTTAGTGTACTGCAAGCTCTTATTGTAAATCAGTCCTTTAATTTGGTATTCTTGCAGGAGTCATAGCCAAGTATATGCACTGTATACAAATCTATATATGTTTTGTCCCCTAGGGCAACAAATTGGCAAACCTGTGATGCTACAGCTCATTTTGTAACACCAACGGATTTGGCTGTGAAATCACTGCTCCTTTGCTATCTGATGGTCTCCTCACTATCAGTTCCACTGCTAATGCTACTGCATCATTCAGAGAGCAAACTCTCTGCTGTAAGCTGCAAGTAGGGATTCCTGATCTCACAATAGATTAGGAATTCCCACCTGCAGCACAGAATCCATTCCCAGGTTGAAGCAGACAAGACCAGCAGTGAGAAGATCATCAAGAAAGGAAAGTGCTTCAGTGAACTAGTATGGAGTTAAAGGGGGAGGGGGTCTTGTGAACTTAGGGAAGCTGGTGGGGGGGGCGGCAGTGCTTCTGTGAACTGGAAGGGTTGGAGGGGGAGAGTGCCTTTGTGAAGTAGGGAGAGAGAGTAGAGGAGAGAGTGCCTCTATGAGTGATGAGAAGATTGTTGAGGTAACAAGTTACGGTCTGGTTGGTCTGTTGAATATGGAAAAGTCCTATTTTTATTTTTGATTAAAAATACATTGATTGTGAAGTAAACAAATGTTTAAAATTGACCAGAATGCACACATAAATATATATTTAATTCAGAATTTTGTGGGGAGCATGCCCTGGATCCCTCTAGAAATGCACCACAAGTAGGCAAAACGAGAAAAGGTGACAGTAGCATTTTGAACAGATCTGTACAATTTTAAATTTGCTGCCTGTGGCACTATCTGGCAAGGAAGTTATTATGAACATACAAAAAGGTGGACAGAAAAATATCAACTGGTCCAATGAGCATGTCCCATTCAGCCAAGTTGCATCTAAGCAACATTACCCCCAATACTCTCCACTCACCAGAAGTCATGTAATCTCCTGGCAGATGCAGAAAAACAGATTTAAAAAATACCCTAGGCCAATTCAGGGAAAATGAATTCTGGGAACTTAGTCCCCAACCCCTGTAGATGAATAAAAACGAGTTCTAGGAAATAATATTAAACACGACTCAGGTACATTACCAACATCCCACCAACTTCATGTAAAGAGCAATATCAAACTCCTCCAGGAACTTGTCTAGCTCCCTTTTTAATGTTTGCAGTGAATCTGCATCCACTGCACAAGCCAGCAACCTATTCCAAAGATTATGAATCCTCTGGGAAAAGAAAAACATCTTGATATTTAACCTAGTTCTATGCTTACGTAACTTGTAAGCATGTCCCCTCATTCTGCCTAACTTATCTAATTCAAATAATGGTCTAACTCAAAATATGATTGCATGGCACCCATTTTTCAGTGATAAAACAGATGCCTAAGGATTCAATATGACAGGTGGTGATGCACTTCCATCCCCTGCGGAAGTGTGCTGCCCGCCATATTGGATTAAGTACCCGTAAGTGTCCAGGTGGCGTGCATTCAAAAACATCATCAATATATTTAAATAAGGGGCTTAAACTTGTTCTAGGACACTTTTGTAAAATTGGTTTGCCCCAGCACCTAACTCACCATATGATACATTTGTCCAGCAATTACAACAACAGCAATAATAACTAATAAATATAGCACCTTTAACATAGTAAAACATCCCAAGGTGCTTCACAGGAGTGTTACAAGACAAAATAACATTTTGATACCGAGCCACATAAGGAGAAATTAGGGCAAATGACCAAAAGCTTGGTCAAAGAGGTAGGTTATAAAGGGCGTCTTAAAGAAGGAAAGAGAGGTAGAGAGGCACAAAGGTTTAGGGAGGGAATTCCAGAGCTTAGGGCCGAGGCAGCTGAAGGCACGACCACCAATGGTTAAGCGATTAAAATCAGGGATGCTCAAGAAGTAGAATTAGAGGAGCACAGATATCTCGGGGGGTTGTGGGGCTGGAGGAGATTACAGAGATAGGGAGGGGCGAGGCCATGGAGGGATTTGAAAACAAGGATGAGAATTTTAAATCGAGGCATTGCTTAACCAGCAGCCAATGTAGGTCAGCGAGCACAGGGGTGATGGTTGAATGGGACTTGTTGCGAGTTAGGACATGGGCAGCTGAGTTTTGGATGTCCTCAAGTTTACGTAGGGCAGAATGTGGGATGCCGACCAGGAGTGCATTGGAATAGTCAAGTCTAGAGGTAACAAAGGCTCTAACTCATGGCAATAGCAGTCAGAAAGGAATCTGCAGGAATGCTATTTGAAGTACTCATCTCCTCCATAAAGGTTAATTCCTGGTTTATCCTCTTTGGCTGCTAGTTAATTTCTGGGCCTTTTTTGTGGCTATTTTCTGCATTCCACAAATGAATTCTGAGTTCTGGTAACAACTTTGTGGTGGTCTTCTTTTGTCTGCTTTGGAAAGACTTTATTCCAGTCATGGATGGTCTGGTAGGTCTGCCTTTGGGGCTAGAGGAGGAGCGGGAGCAGCGAAGAAGGCAGCAGAGAGCAAGAGCAGCTAGGGGAACAGGGAGGAGGAGAATACTGCACAGGAGGCCATACTCACAGTGGGTCTTCAGCGAACACTTCTCATACCTCAACTTCACTGAGGAGCAATGTGTGAGGCATCTGTTCTTCACCAAGAAGCCTGTCATGGAGCTATATCATTTGCTGCAGCCACAACACCATCACCTGCGATTTCCCCTCCAAGTTACACACTATCCTGACTTGGAAATATATCGCCGTTCCTTCATCATCGCTGGGTCAAAATTGTGGAACTCCCTCCCAAATAGCACTGTGGGAGTACCTTCACTACACGGACTGCAGCGGTTCAAGAAGGTGGCTCACCACCACCTTCTCAAGGGCAATTAGGGATGGGCAATAAATGCTGGCCTTGCCAGCGATGCCCACATCCCAGGACTGAATAAAAGAAACAACTGGAGCTTCAAACCAGGGCATGGACATCACTGCCTGTGGCTGCCCAGGTCACTGTGGCCCTTAGCTTTTACACTAAGGGGTGTTTCCAGGCTGCATCAATGACATATCACAGTCTGCTGTTCACTGCTGTATCAGGGAGGTGACCGACACTCTCTATGCCAGGAGGAACACATACATCAAGGACAGAATGAAGAAGAATGAGAGAGCACTAGACATCATCCACATTATAAGCTTCCACAGGGTCCAAGGTGCCATAAACTACATCGACATTGCCCTGCATGCTCCCCATCACCAACCTGGAATCTTTCTCAATAGAAAGTGCCTACCATTCCCTGAATGTCCAGCTTGTTTGTTACCACAGGCAGTGCATCATGCAGGTCAATGGTCAGTTTCCTGGCAGCTGTCATGATTCATTCATCTTGCGCACAGCCCTCTGTACCATCTTGATTCCAACCAGGCCATCAGGGCATAGGCTGGCTATATGGCGACAAAAGATATTCCCTCCGGAGATGGCTCATGACTCCTATCAGTAACCTGGGTACAGACTCAGAGCATGCCTACAATGAGTGCCAAGCCACCACCAGAAATACCATTGAGAAGACCATCGGCATGCTCAAGCAATGTTTCCGCTGCCTGGACCATTCTGAGAGGGAAGAGAAATGTATTTGCCAGAGAGAAAATCTATCTTCATTTTCAAAATGCTTTTTTCTCTCAGAGTCATGTTAACCAGTGAGATGACTGGGATCAAGTACGTGGGAGCTGAGTCTGTAAGTACTGTGGGTTCGCTTAGAGGCAGCAGGCCAGAGTTAAAGCTCAGCAGCAGTGCACTGCAGCTTCATGATGTTGCCTGCATTGCAACCCAAATCTATTATGGAGTTGGACATGTGACCTCCCAACAGGTGTTGTTTCAAGAATGACTGGCAGGAAATCTAGGGTTCCCCCATTGGTGGCTTGCTCCTTTCAGGCATTGTGTACCAATTTTTCCTGCAACAATATATATGTCATTAAGTGATGGCAAGCATCTGAGGGGATTTCCCCAGGTGGCAAGAGACAGTTGATGTAACCTGAAAGACAAATACAATATTTAACATGAGAGTTTGAAGTTTTAAGGGGCAGCATCTAAGAAAATTTTGTGAGGAGAGATCCAGACAGTCTCCAGGTGAAATGTTAGACAGCCATTGAACTACAATGCATTATGAATGAAGACTTATTATTCCATTTATGAAGTGAGGGTGTCAGAGCAGCCATTACTAGAGGGACAGCAGGTACCAGGAATTCCTCATGAGTGACATGGTGAGCACACAATATGCCATAAAATATGTGAGTGCATTTCCACCATCTTCCTCACCACAACATGAATACAAACCAGCAGATGGTAGTTCTGCCAGTTGATAGTGTGAAGTTTCAGCAGCAGCTGTTTGCCTCTCTGCAATCCAATCATGATAGACATTGAAAATATGAGCATGTATTCTCATATACCATCTCCAGGTAATGCCTTGGACCTGGGAGGTTTATTCATTTTTGTAGTAAGTGGCAAAGTAAATATTAAAATTTAAAAATCCAGTAGAAAGATTATTTTTGTGTTTTTTTTGTTCTGTTCATTTTTTCATACAGTTTTTCTGATTTCTTTAGGCAGCTGACCCCTGTTCAATGTACAATTTTACACGATTTTCTACCTGCTTATTCAGAGTAGGAGTAAATGTATAGGGCTGGATTTTGCTGGGTCCGACCCGCACGATGTGGGGGACTCGGGAGACAGCGGAAACCCCAGAAGGTCGGGTTTCCCGGCACGCTGCGGAGCTTTAACTCCACAGCGTGCGTGCAACATGAAGGCATGATTGGATTGCAGAGAGGCAAGCAGCTGCTGCTGAAACTTCGCACTATCAAATGGCAGAACTAGCATCTGCTGCCTTCCAGTCATGTGAGGAACTTGGAGAAGGAGGCCAAAGGACAAGGTAAGTGCTGGGCCCAAGATGGTGGGGGGTGGTCCAAGCCTGGGGGTGGGGGTCTGACCCCGATCCCGGGGCTGAGTCGTGATCCCGGGGTAGGAAGGGGGGGGTTGTTCCAGGCCCAGGGGGGGTCCGATCCCAAGGGAGAATACAAGAACATAAGAAATAGGAGCAGGAGTAGGCCATTCGCCCCTCGAGCCTGCTCTGCCATTCAATAAGATGATAGCTGATCTTCTACCTCAACTCCGCTTTCGTGCACTATCCCCATATCCTTTGCTTCCCTTAATATCCAAAAATCTATCAATCTATGTCTTGAATATACTCAACGACTGAACCTCCACAGCCCTCTGGGATAGAGAATTCCAAAGATGCACCACCCTCCTGAGTGAAGAAATTTCTCCTCATCTCAGTCCTAAATGGCCGACCCATTATTCTGAGATTTTGACCCCTGTTTCCAGACTCCCCAGCCAGGGGAAACATCCTCCCTACATTTACCCTGTCAAGCCCTGTAAGAATTTTGTATGTTTCAATGAGTTCACCTCTCATTCTTCTAAACTACAGAGAATATGGGCCTAGTCTACTCAATCTCTCCTCATAGGACAATCCCCCCATCCCAGGAATCAGTCTGGTGAACCTTTGTTGCACTCCCTCTATGGCAAGTATATCCTTCCTTAGGTAAGGAGACCAAAACTGTACACAATACTCCAGGTGTGGTCTCACCAGGGCCCTATATGATTGCAGTAAGACATCTTTACTCTTATACTCAAATCCTCATATAAAAAAGGCCAACATACCATTTGCTTTCTTAATTGCTTACTAACCTGCATGTTAACTTTCAGTGATTCGTGTACAAGGACACCCAGGTCCCTCTGAACACCAACATTTCCCAATCTCTCACCATTTAAAAAATACTCTGCTTTTCTATTTTTCCTACCAAAGTGGACAACTTCACATTTCTGTACATTATATTCCACTTGCCATGTTCTTGCCCATTCACTTAGCCTGTCTATATCCCCTTGAAGCCTCCTCACAACTTACATTCACACCTAACTTTGTATCATCAGCAAACTTGGATATATTACTTTTGGTCCCCTCATCTAAATCATTGATGTAGATTGTGAATAGCTGAGGCCCAAGCACTGGTCCTTGCGGTACCTCACTAGTTACAGCCTGCCAACCCGAAAATGACCCGTTTATTCCTACTCTCTGTTTTCTGTTCATTAACCAATCCTCAATCCATGCTAGTATATTACCCCCAATCCCATGAGTCCTAATTTTGTTTAATAACCTCTTGTTAGGCACCTTATCGAATGTCTTCTGAAAATCAATATGCACTACATCCACTGGTTCCCTCTTATCTATTCTGCTAGTTACATACTCAAGAAACTCTAACAGATTCGTCAAACATGATTTCCCTTTCATAAATCCGTGCTGACTCTGCCCAATCCTATTATTATTTTCTAAGTGCCCTGTTACCATGTCCTTAGTAATAGATACATACAAACGTACGAACATACGAATTAGGAGCAGGTGTAGGCCACTCGGTCCTTCGAGCCTGCTCCACCATTCAATAAGATCATGGCTGATCCGATTACTCAACATTACCGCCTACCCCCGATAACTTTTCACCTCCTTGCTTACCAAGAATCTATCTACCTCTGCCTTCAAAATATTCAAAGACTCTGCTTCCACCGCCCTCTGAGGTAGAGAGTTCCAAAGACTCACGACCCTCTGTGAGAAAAAATGTCTCCTCATCTCTGTCTTAAATGGGCGACCCCTTATTTTTAAACAGTGATCCCTAGTTCTAGATTCTCCCACAAGAGGAAACATCCTCTCCACATCCACCCTGTCCAGATCCCTCAGGATCTTATATGTTTCAATCAAGTCACCTCTTACTCTTCTAAACTCCAGCGGATACAAGCCTAGCCTGTCCAACCTTTCCTCACAAGACAACCCACCCAGTCCAGGTATTAGTCTAGTAAACCTTCTCTGAACTGCTTCCAATGCATTTACATCCTTCCTTAAATAAGGAGACCAATACTGTACACAGTACTCCAGACGTGGTCTCACCAATGCCCTGTATAACTGAAGCATAACCTCCCTACATTTGTATTCAATTCCCCTCACAATAAATGATAACATTCTATTAGCTTTCCTAATTACTTGCTGTACCTGCAGAGTAATCTTTTGCAATTCATGCACTAGCACACCCAGATCCCTCTGCATCTCAGAGCTCTGCAATCTCTCACCATTTAGATAATAGGTGTGGTAAACCACTGTTAACTCTGTACAGGTCCGGGCATGTCTCCGCCCCTGGCTCCACCCCTAAGCCCGGGTATAAAGGTGACTCACCACCCTTCCCCTGGGAGCTCTTAGGATGGATCCACTAGCAGAGGCATGCTCCAGTTCTTAGTCAATAAAAGCCTACTTCGTATAAGTTCAACTCGTAGTCTTTGGTGTTGTTGATAGTGCATCAATTTTATTGACTAAATTTTCGACATGGAGCAAATCTTGAAGCCGGAACGTTTAGACCTGGATCCTCAAGCAGCAGATGCAGCCAATAACTTTGAACACTGGCTGAGCTGTTTCGAAGCCTTCCTGGAGGCCTCCAGCACTACCGTCACTACAGATGACGCGAAATGGCTTGTCTTGAACTCACGGGTGAGCCACCGAGTCTACTCGATCATCCGAGACGCCACAACTTACGCGGCCGCCATCGCGACGCTAAAGGAACAATACGTGAGGCCTGTTAACGAGGTCTACGCCAGACACCTCCTGGCTACCCGAAAACAGCGCCCCGGGGAATTGGGCGCCGAATATTTACTGGCACTGAGAGTCCTCGGCCGGGCCTGTAATTGCAAAGCAGTGACGGCCAAGGAATGCACGGAAGACCTGATCCGAGACGCCTACGTAGCCGGCATCAGGTCCAACTATACTCGGCAGAGGCTGCTGGAACAGAGGGGGCTCGACCTGCAGAAGACGGTGGCCCTCGCTAACTCATTAGACGTGGCCCTCCAGAACATGGACGCCTACCCCCCTGACCGGATGGCCACGTGGATGTCACGGGAGCAGCCATCTTGGGACCCGGTAAGGCCACAAGCCGCCAGCAGCCCAACTACAGCTGCAATGACCAGAGGCCAGAAATGCTACTTCTGCGACCAGGCCAAGCACCCCAGACAGCAATGCCCAGCAAAGGACGCGACCTGCTCCAAATGCGGCAAGAAAGGCCACTACGCGAGAGTGTGCAGGGCAAAATCGACCCCCAATTCCAGCAGCGCCGCGTGTGAACCGTGCAGGCCGCCATTTTGGACCCCACCAACCACGTGTGAGCCGTGCGGGCCGCCATTTTGGGCACCACCAGCCGCGGGGGAGCCGCCATCTTGGACACCATTTCGAGACCAGGCCCCCGGCGCGGGCGAATACTACAGCGACCCACCGACCTCGACGATGGCCTCCATCACCCTGGACCAATCTAGGCCCCATCAACTAGCCAGGTCCATGATGAACGTAAAGGTAAATGGCCATGCCACAAAGTGCCTTTTCGACTGCGGAAGCACGGAGAGCTTCATCCACCCCGACACGGTGCGACGCTACTCCCTATCGGTTATGCCCACACGCCACCAGGTCTTTATGGCCTCAAAGTCCCATACGGCGGACGTCGGCGGCCACTGTGTAGCGACTCTGACAGTGAACGGCGTGGAGTACAGAGATTTTAAATTCCTCGTCCTGCCACAGCTCTGCGCTCCCGTACTGCTAGGATTAGACTTCCAGTGCCATCTGGAGAGCGTCACAATGGCATATGGCGGGCCCCTGCCCCCACTTACAGTCTGCAGCCGGCAGAATTTAAACACGGCGCCGCGCAAAGTATGCACCCTGTCCACCCTGAAGGTCAAACCCCCCCCCGTTGTTCGCTAACCTCGCCAAAGACTGCAAGCCAATTGCTACTAAAAGCAGGCGGTACAGTGCCGGGGATAGGAGCTTTATTAAATCAGAAGTAGAAAGACTCCTGAGGGAAGGGATTATCGAGGGCAGCACCAGCCCATGGCGAGCCCAAGTGGTGGTAGTGAAGACCGGCGAAAAACAGCGCCTGGTTATTGATTACAGCCAGACGATCAATCGATACACGCAATTAGACGCATACCCACTTCCCCGCATATCTGACATGGTCAACCAGATAGCACAATACCGGGTATTCTTGACGATTGATCTGAAGTCGGCATACCACCAGCTCCCCATCAGGCCTGAGGACCACCAGTACACGGCCTTCGAGGCCGACGGTCGCCTCTACCACTTCCTCCGAGTCCCCTTCGGCGTCACCAACGGGGTCTCGGTCTTCCAAAGGGAGATGAACCAGATGGTTGACCAGAACGCGCTGCAGGCCACCTTCCCCTATCTAGACAACGTCACCATCTGCGGCCATGACCGGCATGACCACGACGCCAACCTAGAAAAATTCCTCCGTACGGCCCAACGGCTGAATCTGACATACAACAGAGAAAAATGTATGTTCCGCACCACGCGCCTCGCTATTCTTGGCTGCGTGGTGGAAAACGGAGTCATCGGCCCCGACCCCGACCGAATGCGCCCCCTCCTGGAACTACCCCTCCCCCACTGCCTAAAAGCCCCGAAGAGATGCCTAGGGTTCTTCTCTTACTACGCCCAGTGGGTGCCCAACTATGCGGACAAAGCCCGGCCCCTCATCAAGTCAACCTCCTTCCCCCTGACGGCAGAGGCCCGTGCGGCCTTCACCCTCATAAAAGAGGACATTGCGAAGGCCACAATGCACGCAGTGGATGAGTCCATCCCTTTCCAAGTGGAGAGCGATGCATCCGACTTCGCCCTAGCCGCAACCCTTAACCAGGCGGGGAGACCCGTGGCCTTCTTTTCACGGACCCTCCAGGGCCCCGAAATTCGACACTCCTCAGTCGAGAAGGAGGCCCAGGTGATAGTGGAGGCTGTATGGCACTGGAGGCATTACCTGGCCGGTAAACGTTTCACCCTGCTCACTGACCAACGGTCAGTAGCATTTATGTTTAACAACAGACAAAGGGGGAAAATCAAAAATGATAAGATATTGCGGTGGAGGATCGAGTTATCCACCTAAAACTATGATATCTTATACCGGCCCGGGAAACTTAATGAGCCCCCAGACGCCCTATCCCGTGGGACATGTGCCAACGCACAAGTCGATAGGCTACGGACCCTCCACAATGATCTCTGCCACCCGGGGGTCACCAGGTTCTTCCATTTTATTAAAGCTCGCAACCTGCCTTACTCCATCGAGGAGGTCAGGACCATGACCAGGAACTGCCAGGTCTGCGCCGAATGCAAACCGCATTTTTATAGGCCAGACAGGGCACACCTGATTAAAGCCACCCGCCCCTTCGAACGTCTCAGTGTCGATTTCAAGGGGCCCCTTCCCTCCTCTGACCGCAACACGTACTTCCTCAGTATTATTGACGAATACTCCCGTTTCCCCTTCGCCATCCCCTGCCCGGACATGACCAGCGCCACAGTCATCAGGTGCCTCAACGACCTGTTCGCCATATTTGGCTTCCCCAATTACATCCACAGCGACAGGGGCTCGTCGTTCATGAGCGACGAGCTGCGCCAGTACCTGCTCGAGAAGGGCATAGCCATGAGCAGGACTACCAGCTACAACCCCCGGGGTAACGGACAGATAGAGAGGGAGAACGCAACGGTGTGGAAGACCGCCATGCTCGCCCTAAAATCCAAGGGCCTCCCAATCTCCCGCTGGCAAGATGTCCTCCCCGATGCGCTCCACTCCATACGATCACTGCTCTATACTGCCACAAACGCCACCCCTCACGAGAAGATGTTCGTCTTCCCCAGGAAATCCACCTCGGGGACATCACTACCGCCATGGCTGACGTCTCCGGGACCCGTCCTGCTCAGGAAACACGTGAGGAGCCATAAGACGGACCCACTGGTCGAAAAGGTTCACCTCCTCCACGCCAACCCACAGTACGCCTACGTGGCGTATCCTGACGGGCGGGAGGACACAGTCTCAATTCGAGACCTCGCACCCTCAGGTACCACCCGAAACACCATCGATCACCATCCACTACCTCCACCCACCACCACTACCCACGTCGCACCACCGGGGTGTCTACCACAAACTGACGACATGCCGGTGCCATCCCTACCCCGAGAGGACGACACGCCAGTGCTCCGTCCCATGCGAGAAGCGGCCGCGGGCAAAGAACCGCCGCAACCGGCACCACGAAGATCATTACGGCAGACAAGACCCCCGGCGAGACTTTCGTATACGAACTTTTGAAACACTTCACCCCGCCGGACTCTTTTTTAAACGAGGGGTGAATGTGGTAAACCACTGTTAACTCTGTACAGGTCCGGGCATGTCTCCGCCCCTGGCTCCACCCCTAAGCCCGGGTATAAAGGTGACTCACCACCCTTCCCCTGGGAGCTCTTAGGATGGATCCACTAGCAGAGGCATGCTCCAGCTCTTAGTCAATAAAAGCCTACTTCGTATAAGTTCAACTCGTAGTCTTTGGTGTTGTTGATAGTGCATCAATAGGCTTCTTTTTTATTCTTCCTGCCAAAATGGACAACTTCATATTTTCCCACATTATACTCCATTTGCCAGTTCTTTGCCCACTCACTTAACCTATCTATATCCCTTTGTAGCCTCCTTATGTCCTCTTCACAATTTACTTTCCTACCTGTCTTTGTGTCATCAGCAAATTTAGCAACGATACCTTTGGTTCCTTCATCCAAGTCATTTATATAAATTGTAAAATGTTGAGGCCCCAGCACTGATCCCTGTGGCACACCACTCATTACATCTTGCCAATCAGAAAATGACCCATTTATGCCTACTCTCTGTTTCCTGTTAGCTAGCCAGTCTTCTATCCATGCCAATATGTTACCCCTTACACCATAAGCTTTTATTTTCCACAATAACCTTTGATGTGGCACCTTATCAAATGCCTTCTGGAAATCTAAGTACAGCACATCCACCGGTTCCCCTTTATCCACAGCACATGTTACTTCCTCAAAGAACTCCAATAAATTGGTTAAACATGATTTCCCTTGCACAAAACCATGTTGACTCTGCCTGATTACATTGAAGTTTTCTAAATGCCCTGCTATAACGTCTTTAATAATAGCTTCTAACATCTTCCCTATGACAGATGTTAAGCTAACTGGCCTGTAGTTTCCTGCTTTCTGTCTCCCTCCCTTTTTGAATAAAGGAGTTACATTCCCTATTTTCCAATCTAATGGAACCTTCCCTGAATCTAGGAAATTTTAGAAAATTAAAACCAACGCATCAACTATCTCACTAGCCACTTCTTTTAAGACCCTCGGATGAAGCCCATCAGGACCCGGGGACTTGTCAGCCCGCAGCTCCAACAATTTGCTCAGTACCACTTCCCTGGTGATTATAATTTTCTTGAGTTCCTCCCTCCCTTCCATTTCCTGATTTACAGCTATTTCTGGGATATTACTTGTATCCTCTATAGTGAAGACCGATGCAAAATATCTGTTCAATTCAACTGCCATCTCCTTATTTTCCATTATTAATTCCCCAGACTCACTTTTTATAGGACCAATGCTCACTTTGTTAACGCTTTTCTTTTTTAAATATCTATAGAAACTCTTACTACCTGTTTTTATATTTCTAGCTAGCTTTCTCTTGTACTTTAATTTTTCTCTCATTCATTTTTTAGACATTCTTTGCTGTTTTTTTATATTCTGTCCAATCTTCTGACCTGCCACCCATCTTTGCGCAATTATATGCTTTTTCTTTAAGTTTAATACTCTCTTTAACTTTTTTAGTTAACCACAGATGGTGGGTCCTCCCCTTGGAATTTTTCTTTCTTGTTGGAATGTATATATTCTGTGTATTTTGAAATATCCCCTTAAATGTCTGCCACTGCAACTCTATTGACCTATCCCTCAACCTAATTTGTCAGTTCACTTTAGCTAGCACTGCTTTCATGCCCTCATAATTGCCCTTATTTAAGTTTAAAGCACTAGTCTTGGACCCACACTTCTCTCTCACAAACTGAATGTAAAATGCAATCATATTATGATCGCTGCTACCTCGGGGTGCCTTCTCCTCTACATCCTCTCAAGGGCCTTCACATCCTTCCTAAAGTGTGGTGACCAGAACATACTCCAGTTGTGGCCTAACCAAAGCTTTATAAAGGTTCCGCATAACTTCTCTACTTTTGTACTCAATACCTCTATTTATGAAACCCAAGATCCCATATGCTTTGCTAACCACTCTCTCAATATGTCCTGCCACCTTCAGGGACCTATGCACATTAACTCCCAGGTCCCTCTGTCCCTGCACAGTCTTTAAAACTGTGCCATTAAGTGTATATTGCCTCTCCCTGTTCCTTCTGCCAAAATGCATCACCTCACACTTCTCTGTATTAAATTCCATCTGCCACTCGTCTGCCCATTCTGCTAGCCTTTCTATGTCCTGTTGCAGTCGATTGGTATCATCCTCACTGTTTGCCACACCCCCAAGTTTGGTGTCATCGGCAAATATAGAAATTCTACTTTGTATTCCAATATCCAGGACATTTATATACTGTATATCAAAAAATGCAGTGGCCCCAGCACTAACCCTTGGGGAACATCACATTCTATCATCCTCCAGTCTGAAAAACAGCCATTTAGCACAACTTGCTGTTTACTGTCCTTAAACCAATTCCTTATCCAAGCTGCCTATTCCGTGAGCCTCAATTTTGTTAACCAGCCTTCTATGTGGTACTTTGTCAAACACCTTCCTAAAATCCATGTAGACAACATCCATTGCATTCCTTTAATTGATCCTCCCTGTTACTTCATCAAAAAATCCAATTAGATTAGTTGCGCTTCATCTCTGTACAGCTTTCCACAATGCATGAGAGGAGATGGCTAAAACTTTGTTTACATAAAGTATATTTCTATCATGAGAAAGAAAGAAAGAAAGAAAGGACTTGCATTTATATAGTACCTTTCACGCCCTCAGTACATCCCAAATTGCTTTACAGCACAGAAACTTTGGAAGTTGTGTCCACTAAGCATACTTCCAAGAATAGGTTAATTGACTTACACAAATTAAAATGCAAGATGAACACCTGAGTGCCAACATCTCTCCTTTTCAGGACCTTTGGTCATTTTGAAGCGATCATACTGGAAATCTGAGTGAGTAGAAAGAATAATAAGTCATGAGCTTGTGGGAAGCCTCTGACTTCACCTTCCCCCACTCCCTTCAATTCCAGACTCAGATTTCCAATACGAGCTCTTCAAAATGACCAAAAGTCCTGATTGAATCTCCAATGTATTAAACAGATTGATATGCAAACAAATGTAACACCAACCTTCAGTAGCAGCACATAAAATGGCCTCTTCAGTGTGGTATCTGCCTCAGGGTTACTTTTCTATAGCACTTATATCGTGATGGTAATTATTTGGGTCAGGTTTGGGGTGGATGTTGGGGGAAATGGGTTGGAGGGGTTAGCCATGTTCCCTTACCCCAGTTACACATGATGGATTGGGCTGCAGGTGCACCTGAAAGGATACAGGTAATTTTTTGTTAGGATTATTCGGCAGTAGTGTTGAGATAGTCGACTTCAAGAGCCAATTTTACTTTTTTGACAATTGAAACATTGCACCCACATAGGCCACATGTTTGTCTAAAGTAAACCAACTTTCAGGGGTTAACTTTTCTCTCACACGCATCAGTATAGAATAATTTGCTTCAATTTATCGCCAAATGCCCTTGAGATGAATCCTAGCTAGTACGTGATTAGCTTTGTTGACAACAGCTTTATATTGACTGGAAACCTTCAGTGAATGATCATTAATCACACCCAATTCCTCCTTCACCTTTACCAAAGGACAAATGCATGTTTGCCATTTCCTGCTTCAGTATACATTACCTTACACTTATATTCACATTAAAAATCCATGTGGTGTTCCTTAATCCATCTGCTTAATTGGTCCAGATCTCTTTAGACACCTTTAGACAGCGACCTGACCACATTAGCTTGATATTATTAGCTTGGATAATTTCATATTACCAGTAGGTCCTGCTAGGTTGGAGGTAGGGAGAAGAAAAGAAGATATCTAAATGCTGTAAGGAATCAACAGAAGAAAAGAACAAACTCCAGTGTACATTATATCAATCCTGATGTGGAACCCAAGAAAGAAACCGTACCACAAGGTAAGACAGATGAAGAAGGGATGTGTTTTCCTGTATATTCCATAACAGGAAAGGAGCAATGCGAAATTGTGATCCCCGTCTGGCTGACAGGTATTAAATGTGAATTTGAATTGGACATTGGAGCTGTGCTAACTATTATATCATCAAAAGTGAGGAAAAGTTTCAGAAAATTGGCTTACTGGAAAGTTATTCTGGACACCCCCATTGCCAGTCCTTGGGGAAATAAACGTCCAAATAAAATATGCAAGTCAGACAAAACCATTACCTGTAATTCTGGTTAAGGGCAAAGGTCTCTCTCATTGATGGTTTGGTTTTGTACCCTGAAATTAAACTGGGCCAATATTAAGAATATCACCACTCAAAAACCCATGGATATATTCATGGAAGAGCACAAGTCCTTATTCAGTCTGAAATTTGGTACAGCAAAGGTACACCTTAATGTGAAGGAGGAAGCCAAAACATTTTAAGCCGAGTGGTACCTTATGCACTAAAGGAAAGGCTATCAGTGGAGTGTGAGGGCATAATTGTGAAAATTGACCACAATGACGAGGCAAGCCCAATCATGCCTGTAGTAAAACCTGATGGTGGTGGCTATCAAATAGTTGTGAACCAATAGGTTAAATGTTCATGAATATCCTCTACCCAGTGCTGAAGAGTTGTATACCATTTAGAGCTTGCTGAAGGAAGTCGGAATTTGACAACGATAAATACGCATCGAGGACTTCATTGTTACAAAAGGCTAAATTTTGGTATTGCAGCTGCTCCAGTCATATTTCAGAAAACCATGGAGACAATTTTAACTGGTCTTCAAAGAACCGATTGCATCTTGGATATACTTCTGGTTACTGGAAGATCAGAATGGTTTTCTAGCACTTACACGAATATGGTCTCTGTCTAAAAAAGTTCAAATGCTCGCTGTTGCAAGACTCTGTAGAGTATTTTTATTTCATTGTTAACAAGTTTGGTATTCAACTATCAATGAAGAAAGTTGAAGCAATGACTTCTGCACCTGCTCCAATGAATGTGGAAGAGTTGCAGTAATTTCTGGGTCTAGTCAATTATTACTGGAACTTTATTTCACACATGTTGACAGTCCCAAATAACATTCCCGTTGAGTAGACTCTTTCACAAAAACATGAGCGGTTGAAAGACTGTCAGAGTAGATTTGAACGGCTGAAGACTTTAATGGAAAGTGCACCATTATTGGGATATTATGAAACTCATTTTCCGCTGATATTATTGGTTGATACGTCTCAAATGGAGCTGTGATTTCTCTCTGCCGCGGCTCTGAAAAACCGATAGCATTCGCCTCCAGTACGTTAACTTCCTCTGAGACCAATTATTCACAGATCGAACGTGAAGCCCTTGAACTCATATTTGGAGTGGTGAAATTTCACACATCTCTATTCAGACATTGTTTTGTTCTGTATATTGATCATAAGCATTAGCTTTCATATTTTCTGAGAACTGAGGAATGCTTGTTTTAACTTCGATGAAAATTTAAAGATGGGCTGTTCAGTTATTTGCTTATCAGTATGTCATCAAGTTTAAACCATCAAAATCGAATGCCAATGCAAATTTTTTGTCCCGCCTACTTATATTAGATTCACATACTGTTGAAGATTTGACCATCAACAAAGTGCATTGTAGCTTTCAAGCCATACAGCAGCTGTGATACAACACTGATCCAAGCAAACCTGCTATGGAATTTATATGTGTCTCTTAGCACCACCTCTTAGAATCATAGAATGATACAGTACAAATAGAGGCCATTCGGCCCATTGTGCTGCTGACTTTGATGTACCGGCTACCAATGCCTTTTCCACCGAAGGAAGTACTCACTTACAATCACAGTCAGTGACATATGTAATGCTACAGCACATGACACTGTACAATCCCGTGTTATGTACTACATGGTGAATGGCTGGCCAGCAGAACTATGATTATACGGTAGACATCAAAATGAATTGTTGATCGAAGCTGGGTGTTTGCTTCATGGACTTCATATGTTGTTATTCCACCTAAATTCCAAAACCATATGTTGCAGGAATTACATGCAGGTCATCCTGGTATAGTAGGAATGAAAGGATTAGCTGGAATGCACATGTGGTGGCCTTCCCTAGATAGCAACATAGAAGATGCTGTTTATGAGGGTCAAGCCTGTCAATCAACTTACCTGTAAACCCCGCAGAAGCTAATACTTGCAATATCTGTGAAAACCATGGCGATGTATTCATGTTGATTTCGTTGAGATGATGACGTGGAAATTGTCACTTGTTTTGGATTGTTGTTCTAAATGGCTCACAGTATTTCCAATGCAATCAACAGATGCAACAACGATGATTGACGTGTAGCAGCATTTGTTTGCCCAAAATGGACTTCCTGTAGAGTTGGTCTCTGACAATGGATCAGCTTTTCTGTCATATGATTTTTCTCAGTTTTTGAATAAGAATGGTGTATCTCATGTTACCTCTCCACCTCGACAGCCACAGTCAAATGGAAAAATGAAGAGGGTTATACATACATTAAAAACTTCTCTAAAGAAGATGTCACAGATCCTGACACCATGCATCAGCTGTATTTCTTTTTACTTATCAGACGAGGCCTCATACCATTACATCTGCTGAGTTATTCACTGGAAGTAAGTTACAAGCTCATTTTGATATTTTTACACCTGACTTGGAAAATCAATCTTCTCTTCTTTTCGTGTCTTCTCGCTGTTCCCTGTGGAAGGGTTTGTAGGCCAATTAACAGTCTGACTGGCCGTGTTAATGCTCCTTCCATGGCTGTGACCATCTTTATACCAGCCGATAGGGTGGTTAGTCCTAAACGGCAGGAGGGTTTAATGGGCTCCCACAACCCATGCAATGAGGGGGGCCACCCGCACCCACGGGATGTGAGCATCCCGCTGGATGTCAATCCAGAATTCAAAGCCGGAGCTCTGACTCCACTCACCGGGACTGTCTGGAATGGGGTATGAGCCTCTGGCCCAGAGGCGGGAAGGTTACCACTGCACCAAAGGCTCACTCCCGGAAATATCAATGTCGAGAAGGAAACTTCATAATGCTGAATCGCCAACTTCAAAGCAATATTGCATGGGAGAGAGCATTATGTCTTGATTTCCATGGGATTGTGAAAAAATGGTGTGTTGGTGTTATTGAACAGAAGATTGTAGATGTTATATATTTAGCTTCGGTGGATGGTTTGCTTTGGAAGCATTATAAGGATCAGCTCAGATGTTTTGCTTATTTCCATGTGTAATGAACCAATCATCTTCCAAGATGCTGTTTGTGCCTCTAATTCTGATGTGAACTCTCCAGGACAATCTCTGAAGAAAGTTGTGAACCATGACAGTGTTGAAGCCAAACCTGAGACGTTACGATCTACTGCTCCTGCTATTAGTCCCAGCTTACCCATTACCAATTGTTATGTTCATAAATAAATAGACATTCTTATTATGAACAGCTAGCTTGAGCTAGTCACTTTATTCAGCCATGTGGACTTCTACAGCATCCATCTTGACTACTGCCTTGTGGTTAGCCTAGTGCATCATGGGTAGCCCACTCTTATATACATACAGCTCCACCTAGTGTACCATTCTAGAATGACATGTTACTGATCATTACATCCCCCTTTCTTTGAGGTTAAACAAAATCAATATCAATCAATCATAACGACATAAACATCTTCACAACAGTCAATACATTTTCAATATAGTTTTCTTTGTACTCAAAGATTAAGTCTATCAGGCTTTTTTACTTCACGTGTGGATCTTCTCAGCACAGGTAAGTCTGATGTGATTTCATGAGAGCCTGTATGTGTGTTTGTGTTAGATTGTTCTGGTGGTGAGAGACAAGATTCAGTTGCGGCATTATCATCGATTTGCTCTTGGATAGTTTCTTGTTTTTTCAGGAGGGAACGGCGGTTCCTCCTGAGAATCTGTCCTTCCTCAGTTCTAACAGTGTATGACCTTGGTCCTACTTCCTCAAGAACTGTAGCTTTCCTGTTCCATGCATCTGGATCCTCAATCCTGACAACATCATCCCTTGTCAATGGTTTCAGAGTTTTGGATGACTTGTCATAGTATGATTTCTGTTTCAGCTTTAACAGTTGAAGTCTCTGTCTCAGTTCCTTACTCTGTTTTTCTTTTGCACAGCAGGGTAGCGTGGTGCGCAACTTGCGACCCATTAAGAGTTCAGCAGGTGAAGAACCAGAGTCTAAAGGTGAGGCTCAGTAGCTCAGCAGGGCGAGATAAGGATCAGACTTGCTTTCTGTCACTTTCTTCAGTAGCTGTTTGAGAACTTGAACACCTTTCTCTGCCTTACCATTCGACTGAGCATACAAAGGACTGGATGTGATGTGTTGAAAGTCACAATGTGCTGCAAACTGTTGCCATTCCTTACAGTTGAAGCACGGACCATTGTCGCTAACGGCAATCCTGGGAATTCCATGTCTGGCGAAGATGGATTTAACATGCTTTATGACACTGCTTGCTGATGTGCTTGAGATCAGCGCCATCTCAGGATAGTTAGAATAGTAGTCAATCACTATTAGATAGTCTTTACCATTCAAATGAAAGAGGTCCATACCAACCTTTTGCCATGGTGCTGTTGGTAAGTCAGCTACTATCATTGGTTCCTTTGCTTGTTTGTTTTGGTGTTTCTGACATGTCTCACATTCGCCTATCATGTTCTCAATGTCCTTATTTATGCAGGGCCAATAAACAGTGTCTCTTGCTCTCCTTTTGCATTTTTGAATTCCGAGGTGTCCCTCATGAATCCTTTTGAGCATGTCTTGACGTAGAGCCTGTGGAATGACTATTCTGTTCTGTTTTAGTAATAGTCCACTTGCGACACTCAACTCTGACCTTATGTGATAGTACTTTGGACAGGAACCTTTTGGCCAACCATGATGAATGTTCTCTATTACTGTTTGTAACACTGTGGCCTAGAAATTCGGTAGGCTTAGCGCCGCTTTTGAGGCGCTAGAGGGCCTAGCGCCAGAGTTATGGCCAGTTTGGAAATTGAGTGGGTCCCTAAATCGGCGTTAGGCCGTTAGCGCTGCGCCGGCACCGATGACGTCATCGGTGTGCGCAGCGTCCCGGTTGCCATGGTAACCCGCCCGAACTCCGAAATTGACTTGCGGCCGCCTCGCCCGTGGCAGCCGCAAGCAACATTCTGGCAGAGGTGCCTTACTGGACTTTGCGCCGGCGCATTAAAGGCCCCGCGGCGGCCGGCCGCTTTCCTGCCGGCCGCCTGGCCACAGCTCCCTCCCCGGACTTCTCCCCGCCCCCCCCCCCGGGACAGATGCAAGCCTGGCACTTGTCCGAGGTGCCGGGCTCATTTTTACAATGATTTTCGCGGGCCACGGCCGGGTGCAGGCAGCTCCTCCTTAAGGGAAGGAGGAGGCCTGCACTTCCCGAACCTGCCGCACCGCAGCGGGCGCCGCAGCGCCGGAATAGCGCCGCAATTCAGCGTGTAGCGCCAGTTTTCAGACGCAAACAGCTTTCAGCAGCGCCGGCAGCCGTTTGGGCGCAGAACTAGTGAATTTTTGGCCCGCCCAGCGCGACTTAGCTCCGGCACTAACTTCCGGCGCTAAAGCCGTCGCTGCGCCAAAACCCAATTTCTAGGCCTGTATCTTTTACTGTTTCTTCTGCTATTTGCTTTGATTTTGTGTCTGACGCGGGCAGTGCAGCAGTGACCATGCTCACATGAACATCCACGTCTTCCTCAGTAGAGCTCACATGATTCATTGTGGGTGCTCGGGATAGTGCATCTGCTAACACTATGTGTTTGCCTGGTGTGTAGATCAGTTCAAAGTCATATCTTTGCAGCTTCATCATGAGTCGTTGAATCCTTGGAGACATCTCATTCAGATTTTTTTTTATGATGGCAACCAGTGGGCAGTGGTCTGTCTCAACTGTGAAGGTGGGAAGTCCATATATGTAGCCATGGAACTTTTCTAGTCCAACTACCAAGCCTAGATATTCCTTTTCAATCTGGGCATATCGACACTCAGAATCAGTCATAGACCTGGAGGTATAGGCAACAGGCTTCCAATCTTCACACTCTGCTTGTAGCAAGACCGCACCTAGGCCATCTTTTGATGCATCCATTGACACTTTGATTCTCTTTGTTGGGTCAAAGAAGGTGAGTACAGGTGTGGTTGTCAGCACTGTTTTGAGATTCATCCACCCTTGTTCATGTCTTTCTGTCCATGCGAACTCATTTGTTTTATGTAGCAGGTCTCGCAGACAGGCTGTCTTGGCTGACAAGTTAGGAATGAACTTTCCAATGAAGTTTATCATCCCCATGATGCGTAGCACTCCTTTTTTGTCAGTGGGTCGGGGCATGTTGAGTATGGCGTTTACTTTTTCCATATCTGGCTCTATTCCTTTACCAGATAGATTATCTCATAGAAACATAGAAACATAGAAGATAGGAGCAGGAGTAGGCCACTCGGCCCTTCGAGCCTGCTCCCCCATTCAATGAGATCATGGCTGATCATCCAAATTCAGTACCCTGTCCCTGCCTTCTCCCCATATCCCTTGATCCCTTTAGCCTCAAGAAATATATCCAACTCTTTCTTGAATATATTTAATGAACTGGCCTCCACCGCCCTCTGTGGCAGAGAATTCCACAGGTTCACCACTCTCTGGGTGAAGAAGTTGCTCCTCATTTCAGTCCTAAATGGCTTACCCCTTATCCTTAGACTATGACCCCTGGTTCTGGACTCCCCGGCCATCATAAACATCCTTCCTGCATCTAGTCTGTCCAGACCTGACAGAATTTTATAGGTTTCGATGAGATCCCCTCTCAATCTTCTAAACACCAGTGAGTATAAAGTCCTAGGAAAGTGACTTCCTGGACGCCAAACTGACACTTGACTTTGTTGAGCTTCAGTCCATTCCGGCGTATGCTCTGTAGCACTTTAGTCAGTCTCTCATTGTGTTCTTTCAGTGTGGAGCCCCAGATGATGATGTCATCAACATAGACCCGAACTCCTTCCAGACCTTCAATTATGTGTTCCATCGCTCTATGAAAGAGTTCAGATGCAGATATTATCCCGAAAGGCATTCTGAGGAAACAATACCTGCCAAATGGGGTGTTGAAGGTACAGTATTTGGTGCTCTCTTCATCCAGTTTTAGTTGCCAAAATCCTTGTGAGGCATCGAGCTTTGTGAAGTATCTGGCACCTGACATTTCACTGGTGATTTCTTCTCGCTTGGGAATCTGGTAGTGTTCACGTTTTATGTTTGCATTTAAGTCCTTTGGATCCCTGCATATTCTTAGATCATTGTTCTTTTTCTTTACACATACCATGGAGTTAACCCAGTCTGTTGGCTCTTCGACTTTCCTGATGACTCCTAGTGTGGTCATTCTGTCCAGTTCTTTCTTGAGCCGGTCACGCAGGGGTGCTGGAACTCTCTGTGGAGCATGTACCACTGGCTGAGCATTCTCCTTTAGCTGGATCTTGTAAGTGAATGGTAGAACTCCAAATCCTTTGAACACATCCTGGAAATTACTCACTACAGAATCCACCGAGTCACCTGGTCTGCTTATGGCACAGTTTATACGGTAGACTCTCTTGACCAGTTCTAAGTCCTCACAGGCTTTGTCACCTAGTACTGAATCAAGTCCTTCAGCCACAACAGAAAACATGAGATGATGCACTTTCTCTTTGACTGTCACTTTAAGTCTGCATACACCTAAGCTATCTATTTTCTGTCCATTATAGTTTCTCAGTAGTACTGCCTTTTTCTGTATTTTGGGCTTTTCTTTCATATTTTTAATGTCACTCATACTGATTAAGTTTGCTTTTGCCCCAGTGTCTAGTTTCAATGTGACTAATGCTCCATTTACCTGCAGTGACATTATACATTTGTCCTCTTTTACTGCATTAACTTTATGTTCAGCATTGTCCATTCCTGAGGGCTGCACATTTTCTGTATCCTTTTCGATATTGTCACATGACACCATTCCTACAGAAAATGTCTCAGTGTCCTCAACCACATTGACTTGTTGCCCTTTCTTTGTTTTTACTTTTGAAAAGCATTGTTTGGCAAAGTGATTCTTTCCATTACATTTTGTGCACATTTTCCCAAACGCTGGGCATTGTCTTGACTGGTGTTTATAACCACAACGTTTACAATTAAAAATTCCTTCCTCCGATTGCTTTTCATTTCTGTTCTACCCACGTTTCTTCCCCTTGTAGAACACAGCACCACAGCAGCACTATCACTTACTACAATCGCACCACTATTAATTTCACTGAAAGTCTTCGTGTGCTTCTGAGCTAGCTCACTGGCATGGCATATTTTCACAGCATTCTCCAATGTTAGTTCGGTTTCTCTCAACAGATGTTCCCTGACCTTTTTATCATGAATACCAAACACAATCTGGGCACAAATCATGGATGATTTCAGTTCAGAGAAATTACATGTCTGTGCTTTCAGTTTCAGATCGGTCACAAAGCTATCCAAAGTCTCATTTTGCTGCTGTGTCCATGAATGGAACACGTACCTCTCATAGGTCTCGTTCTTTTTGGGAGAACAATGTGTATCAAATTTCTTTAGCACATCGTCCATTTTTTCTCTGTCCTCCTCTTGATCAAATACAAACATATTAAATACCTCTATCGCCTGTGGGCCTGCAACCATGAGCAGCAATGCTATTTTCCTTGCATCTGGCTTCGTACCGAACCCGATGGCAGCAATGTAGAGTTCGAATTGTTGTTTAAAAGTCCGCCAATTGCAGTCGACATTCCCCGTGAGTTTCAAACCCTCCGGTGGCTTCAAATTCTCCATGTCGCATTTCACAATATTCAACAGATTTTACCACTCCTGGTACCATGTTATGTTCATAAATAAATAGACATTCTTATTATGAACAGCTAGCTTGAGCTAGTAATTATATTCAGCCATGTGGACTTGTACAGCATCCATCTTGACTACTGCCTTGTGGGTAGCCTAGTGCATCGTGGGTAGCCCAATCTTATATACATACAGCTCCACCTAGTGTACCATTCTAGAATGACATGTTACTGATCATTACACCAATCCTTCTCAAAGTTCAAAGGAACCTCCAAATTGTTTATACTTGTACATAGCTATGAGTGTAGTGGTTTTTATTATAGTTCTAGTGTTGGCATAATCCATCTTTCTGTATACTACTGGCTTCTCTTATAATACTTTGTTATTCTTTAATAGAGTATTCTAGAAGGTCTGGAAATAAAAGCAGCTAGTTATTAATACACCAATATGAGTGTTTATTTGGATGTAACATTTTGGAGGATGATGCAGAGGACCTGAGGAGGGATCAAAGGCAGCTTTATTTAAACCTGAGATGGACTTTCCACATCAGCCCTTGTTCAACCAGCTTTAGACTTTAGGTCTAGGCACATCTATGTAGATTCATCTGAGAAGATCTACTTTTGCGAACTATATTTCACCAGGAAGGCAGTAATGGTGTTATGTCACTTCCTCCAACCTGACTTTCAGACAAGTTCAATGACAGGGACGGTTCTTTCAGGTGCTGTGAAGATGATCACAGTCTTCAATTTTTATGTGACTGGATCATTGCAAGCCACCTCAGGCGATATATGCAAAATTAGTCAATCAGAAGTGCATTGGTACAGGTGGCAGATGTTTTGTTTTCTAGGAAAATTATTTCATTGTTTTTCTCATGCAGTACTGCAAGCAACCTGAACCGCCCTGTTAGGGGACTTCCTGCCCTCGTGCCCAACTGTCCCTCACTTCTGCCAAGAGGAGCTCAACAGATGTATCCAAGAATCTGGGGACCCTTCCAGCTGATGGCACCCCTGAGACTGCTACACTGTCAGCCATTTTAGCCACTGCTGTCTTCTGCACTGCAGAAGCACCTATGCCCCTTTAAATGGCTGCAGCATTTTAACTCTGGGTTGGATTCCAAATCATGGAATATAGAGAGACTTCACATTGCCTATTGTTTTCTTAAGGGAAAGTATCCCATAATCAATGTTAGTGAGCAGCCATAAGCTTCAAACGAGGAGGAGGCCCTGGAACTCCTGGACTGGGATATGTGAGAAGCAGTGGGAGATGAGGAAGGAGGAGGGAATGTGCCAGCTGCAGTTGGTCCCAACATTCACCTTCACATATCTCCACAACTCCTGCAGCACAGGAGTGCCATTACAATACATTACAAATGGTTAAGTTCATATTTTGTAGCGAAAGTACTGTAGCCATTTTGGTGCTCATCAACTCTTGCTTTCTTCTTTGTGTCTTCCTAGGTGTTACCACAGCAACAAGCAGACAAAGAGCAGCAAGAGGAATCTGGCCTCTCTGCTTCAAGAACATCCAACCCTCTTCATCAACCCCATTGTTCATCCACCTGGAGACACTGAGTCTGAGGAGAATGCATGGAGTGATGGGCAAAGCATGAGTGGTGAAGTTTAGGTGAGACTGGAAAATGAGGGGTCGCTCGTTGTTGACTGCAGAGTCAGGAGATATTTGCCCTCGGCTGAGGAGCATCCGGACCAGATCTCTGGAAGCCTGCATTTAAAAGAAGGAGGCTTCAGCAAGGTCAGCAGTTTCATCTCCCTTTCCACTGAAAAGCAACAGGAGCATGGTATGGCTGGGGCCAATTTTAATTTATAGATGTAAAACCTCCAGCACTCAAATCTCTGGTGTAAGCTCATTTAAGTCATTATTTACACCCAACTTTGCACACTCAGATGGGTCAAGGGAGCCACCAGAGGAAAATTGCAAGTAATTTAAATTTAAAGAGATTGGTCCAATTAAGCCGAGTGTCTTAATAAGGGGAGAAAAATTCAGAAAGCCTTGAGAACCTCAAAAGGCATCTCAATCCATTAGCAGTCTTTGCCAAGCTTGAAAGAGCAGGGGATTAAGAAATGGTGTGCCAAAATGAAGGGAAAGGAAACCTTCAGGACTGGCATGATTTTATAGATAAGGTGACCAAACAACTAAGTATCAAATCCCCCACCGCCCCGCCCCCCGTATGATGGGTTCTGAAGTTGAGTTGGTGCTGAATGAATTACTTGCAAGGAGGGTTCTCTTCTATGCCAGTCCACAGTACCATCCCCAAAAGTCAGCATTGCAGCATAGCTGCAAAGAGGTCAGCCACGTTACAGGTGACTGTTACTGTTGTGGTGTTTGTGCCAGCCATACGTTGCATGGTAGCCTCAGCTGACCCAGTTCCTGGGAAGACAAATTCCTGCAATTTTTAAGAGGTAGGTGTGCTAGGTCCTTCAGATATGGTGGGTGGAGTCATTCAGGCAATACTGCCCCTTGATCACCCTGGCATGTCTTCTTTCATGCAATGTCACATAAAGCATAACATAACAGTTAGTCAGTCATTCACATATATTGGTGATACAATTGTGAGTCCACTGGTAAAATCTCCTTTGAGAAGTGAAGCCTCCACCAGTGTTATGTCTTCTAAAGCAAGGTAATTTCACATCTGTCTGCTGATGCAGGCGCTGGCAGGTGAGCACCACTCAGGCAGCTTGAGCTGCCTGGCATTTTTCCATAGGCCCTCCTCTTCTTCCATTGAGACATACAATGGTGGCAGTTATATTGCTGTGGGCAAAAAAAATAGCTGTTACAAAGGCGCATGACAGCATAAGGACCAGCCGGAAAAGAAAAAATTAACAAAAATGGCCTCTGAATGGCCTAAAAGCACTTACCTTACCACTCTGTACCTTTTAAATGAGCGTCTCCTCAGTTGTGTTTTTTTTAAATTAGTTCAAGGAACGTGGATGTCGCTGGCAAGTCCAGCATTTATTGCCCATCCCTAATTGCCCTTGAGAAGGTGATGGTGAGCTGCCTTCTTGAACCACTGCAGTCCCTGTCGTGAAAGTACTCCCACAGTGCTGTTAGGGAGGGAGTTCCAGGATTTTGACCCAGCGACGATGAAGGAACGGCGATATATTTCCAAGTCAGGATGGTGTGTGACTTCATAGAATCATAGAATAGTACAGCACAGAAGTAGGCCATTCGGCCCATCGAGTCTGCGTCGGCTCTTTCGAAGAGCAATCCAGTTAGTTCCACTCCCCGGCTCTTTCCCCATATCCTTGCAAAATTTTCTCCTTCAAGTATTTATCCAATTCCCTTTTGAATCTGTATCCACCACCCTATTAGGCAGTGCATTCCAAATCCAAAAATTTTTTTTACTCATGTCACCTCAGGTTCTTTTGCCAATTACCTTAAATCTGTGCCCTCTGGTTATTGACCCTTCAGCCGTTGGAAACAGTTTCTCTTTATTTACTCTATGTAAAGCCTTCATGATGCATTCCATCAGGACCGGGTGACTTATCCACTTTAATTACTACCAGCCTGTCTAGTACCTCCTCTTTATCTATTTTTAGCTCATCCAGTATCCCAGCAACCTCTTTGTTTACTATAGCTTTGCCAAAGTCCTCTTTCTTGGTAAATGCAAAGTACTCATTTAGTACCTCAGCCATGCCTTCTGCCTCCACTAATAGTTTTCCATTTTGGTCCCTAATTCGCCCCACCGCTCCTCTGACAACCCTTTTACTGTTACTATGCCGATAGAAGACCTTTGGATTCCCCTTTATGTTAGCTGCCAATCTATTCTCATACTGTCCCTTTGCCCCTCTTACTTCCTTTTTCACTTCTTCTCTGCACTTATTTATATTCAGCGTGATTCTCCCTTGTATTAATGTCTGTCATATCCCACTTTTTCTGCTTCATCCTACTCTCCAAATCCTTTGTCATCCAGGGAGCTCTGACTTTGGTTGTGCTCCCTTTCCACCCCCCCTTGAAGGAATGTAGCTCCATTGCTCCATTACATGCTTGCCTGCCTGTCTTTGACTTCAATTTATCTGGATCAGATCCCTCCTCAATTTGCTGAAATTAGCCCACTTCCAGTTAAGTATTTTTATTCTAGATTGCTCCTTGCCCTTCTCCATAACTAATCTAAACCTTACAATACTTTGATCACTATTCCTGAGATGCTCTTCAACTGTGACATTCTCCACTTGACCCACTTCATTCCCCAGGACTAGATCCAGCATTGCCTCATTCCTCATTGGGCAGGAAACATACTGATCAAGAAAATTCTCCTGAACACACTTCAGAGATTCCTCCCCTTCTCTGCCCTTAACACAATCATTGTCCCATTCAATATTGGGGTAGTTAAAGTCTCCCATTATCACCACTCTATAGTTCTTGCACCTCTCAGTAAGTTCTTTGTAAATCTGCTCCTCTATCTCCTTCCCATTATTTGGTGGCCTATAAAATACACCAAGTAGCACAACAACTCCTTTAATGTTTTTCAACTCCAACCAAATAGATTCTGTCTTTGATCCCTCGAGGACATTCTCTCTTTCCAGCACTGTAATATTTTCCTTAATCAAAACTGTTACCACTCCTCCCTTTATTCCTTCCCTATCTTTCCTGAATACCTTTTACCCAGGAATATTAAGCATCCAATCCTCCCCTTTTTTGAACCAGGTCTCCGTTATTGCCACTACATCATATTCCCACGTGAATTTTTGCGCCTGCAGCTCAACAACCTTATTAACCACACTTTGTGCATTTACACACATGCGCTCCAACCTAACTTAGACTTCTTTGTATTTTCTATAATAGCATGTAATTCTGTATTATTACTATCTCCAACTATCCCAGTCCTCTCTGCACCTAGTTTCTACTTTTTAAAACTGCATCCTAGTGCCCAGCTCCCTGGCAAATTAGTTTAAACCCACCCCCACAGCACCAGTTAACCAGCCTGCAAGGATATTGGTCCCAGCTCTGTTCAGGTGCAACCCATCTGTAGTGTATGTGCTTTAAGTCAGAACTACTTTTTACAGCTCCTGTATACTGTAGTACCGGCAGTAACCACACCGGTATATAAGCTGTGCGCATGCCTCTGTACTCCAGTCTAGAGATTGCCCTCCTCCAGTAAAGACCTGTTATTTGTTTATGTACAGCATCCGTGTAATTATTTATCCACTGAACCACGGATCTAACACCATCCATTTTGAACAGGTCCCTCCTGCCACAGAATTGGTCCCAATGTCCCAGGAACCTGAAGTACTCCCTCCTGTATCATGTCTCTAGCCATCAATTAACCTGCCATATCTTCCTACTTCTACTCACACTAGAGTGTGGCACTGGGAGTAATCCAGAGATTACTACTTTTGAGGTCCCGCTTTTTAACTTCCTCCCTAGTTCCTTAAAAGCTGACTATAGGACCTCAACCCTCTTCCTCCCTATGTTGTTAGTTCTGACATGGACTGCGACTTCTGGCTCTTCCCCTTCCCCCCTGCAGAATGTTCTACACCCTCTCCATTGTGTCCCTTACCAGGGAGGCAACATACCATACAGGTCTCACATTGACGGTAGCAGAACTGCCTGTCTGTCTCCCTAACTACTGAATCCTCAATTACTACTCAATTGAGGAAAAGCTAATTTTACTAAGCTGAGAGGTGATTTAGCCAAAGTGAACTGCAAACAGAAACTTGAACGTAAATCAGTGTCGGAGCAGTGGGAGGCATTTAAGGAGAAGATAGTGAGGTGTGATAAATCCATGTAGTGAGACAAGGACTCGAAGAGGCGATATCGTAGAATTAGCATGAGTACTTTATTAACAAACAGAGTAACAAACATTATGCCTGCATCCTGGCATTTCACCTTTGCTGACCTTGACAGGAAGCAAACCTCTGAACTTAACAGGAAGCAAACCTCTGACCTTAGCAGCAGCATTGGCTACAGCACCACCTGGTGGATAACCTTAATCATAACATCCCAGATTACTATATCCCTCCCCCCACTTAAGATTTCAGTATGAATTTCTTAACAAACAACCATTCCTGAGGGTCACATAAGGAGTCTCCATTCATCATATTCCATACTTGATGAATCTAACAGTTCAGTATCAATCTCTCTGGTGGCTTGCGAGGCCTTTGTGAACATCTAACAGTAAAGTCCCTGCTTGTTTGTGGTGAAGCCACCAGCTGCTCCTGAGCAATGCTCAGAGTATCTGACTCTGCAACAATGGTTGCCTCTTGACAAATAGGTTCCTGTGGAATTGGCTCTGTCCCTGGTGGTGGCACCACAGATGCACTTGGATAACTGGGGGCAACCCTGTCTTCAGTCATTGTATCTGGAACCTTCATTTCAATTTCCCCTTGTCTGGGAATTATCTGATCTACATGTTTGCGTACTACCCTACCATCTCCCAACATGACCTTGTATGATACTGGACCTGTCATTGAGTCTATGAAGCCAGGAATCCACTTTGGTCCATAACTGAAATTCCTGGTAAGGACCGCATCTCCTTCTCCAAAACTTCAGCTCTTTGTTCTTTTGTCATGGTCCTCTTTTTGTTTGTTTTGTCTGTTTTCCATTTTCCTTTTTAGGTCTGGGTGGACAAGGTCAAGAGTGGAGCGTAGTCTACGGCCTAATAACATCTCAGCAGGAGAGAGTCCTGTGGTGGATTGAGGTGTTATTCTGTAGCTGAACAGAACCCATGACACTTTGGCTGCTAAACTCCCTTCTGCACTTTTTTTCATCATCTCCTTAAATGTTTGTACGGCTCTCTCCACAAGTCCATTCGAGGACGGATGATATGGAGCCAAGGTCACCTGCACTATGCCATTTTTTCTCAAGAACTCCTTTGTCTCTGTACTCACAAAACAAGTGGCATTGTCACTCACCGTGATCTCCGGTAGCCCTTGATTACTGAAGCTCCGACGCAGGCAGTCTATAGTAGTAGTGGCGGAAGCAGAATTTACAGGATAAACATCCATCCATTTGGAATGTGCATCAATGATTATGAGGAACATCTTCCCCATGAATGGACCCGCATAATCTAAGTGCAATCTTCTCCATGGTTTATCCGGCCACTCCCAGGGGTGGAGAGGAGCAACTGCTGGTGCCTTCCGGTGTTCCTGACAAGTGCTGCATGTCTTGACTAGATTTTCTATCTCCTCATCTAGCTTTGGCCACCACAAGTAACACCTAGCCAAGGCTTTCATACGCGAGGCCCCAGGATGACACTGATGTAGTTGCTCTAGGATAGACTGTCATGCTGGCTGTGGAATAATCACTCGTGCTCCCCACAACACGCAACCATCCTGCACACTCAGCTCTGTTTTCCTGACACTGTAGGGTGTGAAGTCAGCCCCTTCTGGATGCTGTGGCCATCCCCTCACCACATATTCTCAAACTCTAGACAGTACTGGATCTTTATCTGTCCATGTTCTTACTTGCTCTGCAGTCACAAGTGTTGTGTCAGTGTCCTCCAACATCAAAACTCTGTCCTCTGGAGCTGCACAGATAGGTGTGCCTGGCAGTGGAAGACGGCTCAAGGCATCTGCGTTCCCATGGTACTTGCCCGCTTTGTAGACGATGACATACTCATATGCCCTCAACGTCACTGCCCACCTCTGGATCCGGGGTGACACCATCTGTGGAACTGCTTTCGTTTCATTGAAAAGAGAAGAGGTTTATGATTGGTGCATATGGTGAACTTCCTGCCATATATGTACTTGTGGAACCTCTGTAACCCAAACATTACTGCTAACCCCTCTTTGTCTAACTGGGAATAGTTTTTTTCCGCTGGTGTTAGAGTTCGGGACATAAACCCTATTGGTCTTTCAGTTCCATCTTCCATGCAGTGTGAAAGAACTGCCCCCACCCAATAAGGTGAAGCGTCACAAGAGAGAATGATGTCTTTCTCTGCATTGTAGTGAACCAGCACATCCGACGACAGCATCAGTTTCTTGGACTGTTCAAATGAAACCCCCTGCTCCTCTCCCCACTGCCACTGTGTCCCCTTACGCAGTAGTTTGTGAAGAGGTGCTAACACAGTTGACAAGTTTGGTAAAAACCTGTTATAATAGTTCAGCAGTCCCAGGTAAGCTTTTAACTCAGCCACATTTGTAGGAGCAGGGGCGTCCTGCAGTGCTTGTACCTTCTCCTTGAGTGGATGGAGCCCGGTGGCGTCCACTCTGTGTAAGGGAAGAGGCGATATCGTAGAATTAGCACGAGTACTTTATTAACAAACAGAGTAACAAACATCATACCTGCATCCTGGCATTTCACCTTTGTTGATCTTGACAGGAAGCAAACCTCTGACCTTAACAGGAAGCAAACCTCTGACCTTAGCAGCAGCATTGGCTACAGCACCACCTGGTGGATAACCTTAATCATAACATCCCAGATTACTATATGAGGGTTCAGAGCAAGTATGTTCCCTTAAAGAAAAAGGGTGGGACGAACAAATCTAGAGTGCCCTGGATGTCAAGGGGGATAAAGAAAAAAAAGGAAGCTTATGACAGGTACCAAGGACTCAATATTGCAGAAAGCTGAGAGGAGTATAAAAAGTGCAGGGGTGAAATCAAAAAGGAAATTAGGAAAGCAAAGAGACGGCATGAAAAAATATTAGCAAGTAAAAGCAAGGAAATCTCAAAGATGTTTTATAAATATATTAAGAGCAAGAACCATAGAATAACAGCACAGAAAAAGGCCATTTGGCCCATCGAGTCTGCGCCGGCTCATTCGAAGAGCAATCCAGTTAGTCCCACTCCCCCGGTCTTTCCCCATATCCCTGCAAATTTTTCTCCAATTCCCTTTTGAAGGCTACTATTGAATCTGTATTCACCAGTCTATCAGGCAGTGCATTTCAAATCCTAACCACTCGTTGCGTAAAAAAGCTTTCCTCATGTCGCCTCTGGTTCTTTTGTCAATCACCTTAAGTCTGTGCCCTATGGTTTTCGACCCTTCAGCCAATGGAAACAGTGGGAGTGAAATTGGATAAAGCCTAAAAACGGGCACAAGAGCATGAAGCGTGATGTGCCCGCGCCCGGTCAAAGTGGTGCAGGCAGCATGCGGTTAACTAAAGTAAGAGTCGAGCCTATTAGGGACCATAAAGGTAACCTGTGTGTGGAAGCAGAAGACATGGGTATGGTTCTTAATGAATACTTTGCATCTGTTTGCACAAAAGAGAGGGACAATGCAGAATTGCAATCAGGGAGGAGGAGTGTGAAATATTCGATGAAGTAAACATAGTGAAAGAGGAAGTATTAAGGGGTTTAGGGGAAAAAATGGTGTCATGCCCCCTTTGGGGCGCTAACTTTGCCGGGGTGCTAGTTTTAGCGCCCCGAAAAATTAGCGCACCCACGGCCAAAATTGAGCAGTAGCGCCCCAAGAGGGAAGCGGGGCACTACTGGAAGTGCCCCACCTCCCTCTTGGGGCACTGCGAGGGAATATCACGGCACGTCGCACCGCGGTATTGCAGGCCTTCCTCCCCTTCTTAAAGGGGAGGGGCCTTGCGCAGCGCGACCCGGGGCCCAGCTGGACCACCAAGGATCAGAGTGCCGGGCTCATGGAGCGCAGCCAACACTCTGCGGTGGGGTGGGTGCTTAGAAGGCCAGGGACGGCAGCGGAGGCAGGTGCTGGCAGGCGGCTAGCAACAAAAATGGCCGCCCGGAACCTCACCTTTAAAAAGCGCCATCCCAGCTGCAGGTAGGCCCCCCTGACCCCGTCGGACATAGTGTCCAGCGGTAAGTCAGGCTGAAGGGATAATTACTAGTCCTAGCCCCTTTAGGGCTACCCCGGATCAGGCATATTCCTCAGACGTTTAGTTCCAACTAAAGTTTGAGGTAGCTGAATCCTAAAGGCACTTAATTGGGTCTAAAGGTCTGGACTATCTCTCCCTAAAGGAAAGGAACAACCTGAAAATGTTACCGTCCTCCAGATAGCACTTTTAATAAATTTAGCTAGACTGTAACGTTCCGGATATTATGAGGGTCCAGAAAACTCCCCCAGAATTCTGCAACTCCTCACCAAAGAGTGTACAGAGATTGAGTTCATGAGTTTGATACAGGAGTCTTATGTGAGACAATTCTAAAAATATATAGATTTATTATAGGTAATAGGTTATATGGCTTATTCCTTCACAAGGATGTGCTACCGAAGATCGCGGCCAGGGCGCAAGCGGGGCACTGCGCATGATGATGATGTCATCACCGGTGGCGCAGCGCCACAGGGCGCTGAAGGTTACTGCCACCGCTAACCTCCCGCTGAATTTCGCGGGAGGCGTTGGCGGCACCGCACCCGGGCGCTAGTTGCTTTTTGCCCCGTTAGCGCCTTCTATGGGCGTTAATGGGAGGTGCAAAGCAACTGTATTTTTCCCTCTTAGTATCTTTGAAAGTGGATAAATCCCCAGGCCCGGATGAAATGTATCCTAGACTGTTAAGAGAAGTAAGAGAAGAAATAGCAGAGGTTCTGACCATCATTTTTCAATCCTCTCTGGCTACAGGTGTGGTGCCAGAGGACTGGAGGACTGCTAATGTGGTACCGTTGTTTAAAAAGGGAAAAAGGGTTAGACCGAGTAATTACAGGACAGTCAGCCTAACCTCGGTGGTGGGAAAATTATTGGAAAAAATTCTGAGGGAGAGGATAAATCTTCATTTAGAAAGACACAGATTAATCTAGGACAGTCAGCATGGATTTGTTAAGGGAAGGTCGTGTCTGACTAACTTGATTGAATTTTTTGAGGAGGTAACAAGGAGGGTTGATGAGGGTAGTGCCAAATCCCCCACCATCAACATCCTGGGGGTCACCATTGACCAGAAACTTAACTGGACCAGCCACATAAATACTGTGGCAACAGGTTAGAGGCTAGGTATTCATGCCCTCCACCACTGGTGTATCGTGGCTGCAGCGTGTACCATCTATAAGATGCACTGCAGCAACTCACCAAGGCTTCTTCGGCAGCACCTCCCAAACCCCCGATCTCTTCCACCTAGAAGGACAAGGGCAGCAGGTGCATGGGAACACCACCATTTCCAAGTACACCTCCAAGTCACACACCATCCTGACTTAGAAGTATATCGCCGATCCTTCATCGTCGCTGGGTCAAAATCCTGGAACTTCCTACCTAACAGCACTGTGGGAGTACCTTCACCACATGGACTGCAGCAGTTCAAGAAGGTGGCTCACCACCACCTTCTCAAGGGCAATTAGGGATGGGCAATAAATGCTGGCCTTGCCAGCGACGCCCACATCTCATAAATGAATTAAAAAAGAAGAGGAGATTTATGAGGATGTTGCCTGGGCTGGGGAATTTTAACTATGAGGATAGATTGGATAGGCTGGTGTTGTTTTCTTTGGAACAAAGGAGGCTGAGGGGAGACTTAATTGATGTGTATAAAATTATGAGGTGCCAAGACAGAGTGGATAGGAAGGACCGATTTCCCTTAGCAGAAGGGTCAATAACCAGGGGCCATAGATTTAAAGTAATTGGTCGGAAGTTTGGAGGGGATTTGAGGAGAAATGTTTTCACCCAAATGGTGGTGGGGATCTGGAACTCACTGCCTGAAAGGGTGGTAGAGGCAGAGACCCTCATCACATTTAAAAAGTACTTGAGTATGCACTTGAAGAGCCATAAACTACAAAGCTACGGACCAAGTGCTGGAAAGTGGGATTAGGGTGAATAGCTATTTGTTGGCCAGCACAGACAAGATGGGCACTCTCAAACCAATATTCAGCATTGCTTTGCGGTGTCGTCACCCTCACTAGTATTCAATGCTGAATATTGGTTTGAGAGTGCCATACTCCCGGAGAATTCCTGCATTGCCTGCCTGCCTCTTCCTATCCTCCCAGGTGGCCACCCACTTGTTATTCTGAACTCTATTGGCTGTGGGGTGACCACCTGCTGGAACCTGCAATCAAGGGCACACTCAGTGACCCTTATGCCCTGCAGTGAATCCAGCTGCCCCTCAAGCTCAGAAACCCTCAGCATGAGTTTGAGCAGCTGTAGGCAATTCCTGCAAACATGGGCCTCTGGGATATATGAAGCATCCTGGAATTCCCACATGGCACTGGATTTGCAGGCTATGGGTCGTAGCTATCCCTCCCATTTAATTAGAAACTTAAAATAAAATTAACTACCCAGATACAAGGTGATTTATATAATTGCTGTTAACTAGGTCTAAACTACACTGCAATTTTTGTATTTGCTCCTCAAAGCAAACTACCCAAAGACTAAATTATTTACTCAAGCTTAACAAGAACCAGTGAGATGCTAAGAACAAATTGAATGGACAAAGCAAATTGGCAAAGGTAGACTTGAGGAAGAATTCTTAGAGTGTATGCAGGATGGTTTCTTGGAACAATACATTGTGGAACCAACCAGGGAGCAGACTATTTTAGATCTGGTAATGTGTAACGAGGCTGGATTAATTAATGATCTCAAAGTGAAGGATCCTCTTGGGAAGAGTGATCATAGCATGGTAGAATTTCAAATTCAGTTTGAGGGTGAGAAAGCTAGGTCTCAAACTAGTGTCCTGAACTTAAATAAAGGTAATTACAAAGGTATGAAGGCAGACTTGGTTAAAGTGGACTGTGAAAATATATTACAGGGTAAGACAGTACAAAAGCAGTGGCAAACATTTAAGGAGATATTTCATAATTCTCAGCAAAGGTTTATTCCAGTGAGAAAGAAATACTCTAAGAGAAGGAGGAACCATCCGTGGCTAACTAAGGAAGTAAAGGATGGTATCAAATTGAAAACAAAGGCATACAATGTTGCGAAGAATAGTGGAAGTTCAGAGGATTGGGAACTTTTTTTAAACCAGCAAAGGACGACTAAAAAAATGATAGAGAGAGAAGATAGCTTATGAGAGTAAGCTAGCAAGAAATATAAAAACAGACAGTAAGAGCTCTACAGGTATATAAAAAGGAAGAGAGTTGCTAAAGTAAACATTGGTCCCCTAGAGGATGAGTCTGGGGAATTAATAATGGGAAACAGGGAAATGGCAGAGACTTTGAACAAATATTTTGTATCGGTCTTCACGATAGAAGACACTAAAAGCATTCCAATAATGGATAATCAAGGGCCTATTGGGGTGGCTGGTGAGGGAGAACTTAAAACAATCACTGACACTAGAGAGAAAGTACTAGGCAAACTAATGGGACTAAAGGTGGACAAGTCCCCTGGACTCGATGGCCTACATCCTAGGGTCTTAAAAGAGGTGGCTGCAGAGGTAGTGGATGCATTGGTTGTAATCTACCAAAATTCCCTGGATTCTGGAGAGGTCCCAGCGGACTGGAAAACTACAAATGTAATGCCCCTATTTAAGAAAGTAGGGAGACAGAAAGCGGGCAACTATAGACCAGTTAGCCTAACATCTGTCATTGGGAAAATGCTGGAGTCCATCATTAAGGAAGTGGTAGCAGGACATTTAGAAAATCATGCTATAGTCAAGCAGAGTCAGCGTGGTTTTATGAAAGGGAAATCATGTTTGACAAATTTGCTGGAGTTCTTTGAGGATGTAACGAGCAGGGTGGATGAAGGAGAACCAGTAGATGTCATGTATTTGGATTTCCAGAAGGCATTCGATTAGGTGCCACATAAAAGGTTATTGCACAAGATAAGAACTCACGGGGTTGGGGGTAATATATTAGCATGGATAGAGGATTGGCTAACTAAAAGAAAACAAAGATTCAGGATAAATGGGTCATTTTCAGGTTAGCAAACTGTAACTAGTGGGGTGCCGCAGGGATCAGTGCTGGGGGCCTCAACTATTTACAATCTATATTAATGACTTGGATGAAGGGACTGAGTGTAATGTAGCCAAATTTGCTGATGATACAAAGATAGGTGGGAAAGCAAATTGTGTGGAGGACGCAAAGAATCTCCAAAGGGATACAGATAGGCTAAGTGAGTGTGCAAAATCTGGCAGATGGAGTATAATGTGGGAAAATGCAAGGTTATCCACTTTGGTAGGGAAAATAAAAAAGCTAATTATTATTTACATGGGGAGAGATTACACAATGCTGAGGTATAGAGGGATCTGGGGAACCTTGTACATGAATCACAAAAAGTTAATATGCAGGTACAGCAAGTAATTAGGAAGGCAAATGGAATGTTGGCCTTTATTGCAAAGGGAATGGAGTATAAAAGTAGGGAAGTCCTGTTACAACTGTACAGGGCGTTGGTGAAACCACACCTGGAGTACAGTGTACAGTTTTGGTCTCCTTTTCTAAGGAAGGATATACTTGCATTGGAGGCAGTTCAGAGACGGTTCACGAGGTTGATTCCGGAGATGAAGGGGTTTGTCTTATGAAGAAAGGTTGAGCAGGTTGGGCCTACACTCATTGGAGTTTAGAAGAATGAGACGGGATATTATTGAAATGTATAAGATTCTGAAGGGGCTTGACAGGGTAGATGCAGAGAGGATGTTTCCCCTCGTGGGGGAATCTAGAACTAGGGGGCATAATTTCAGAATAAGGGGGCACCCTTTTAAATCGGAAATGAGGAGGAATTTCTTCTCTCAGAGGGTCGTGAATCTTTGAAATTCTCTTCCCCAGAGAGCTGTGGAGGCTGGGTCATTGAATATATTTAAGGTGGAGATAGACAGATTTTTGAATGGTAAGGGAGTCGAGGGTTATGGGGAGCGGGCAGGGAAGTGGCGTTGAGGCCAAGATCAGGTCAGCCATGATCTTATTGAATGACGGAGCAGGCGCGAGGGGCCAAATGACCTACTCCTGCTCCTACGTCTTATGTTCTTATGTATGTAAAGGGGAAATAATTCGCGGCGCTAACTTCACTGGGGTGCGACTTTTCACCAGGGGCACTGACAGGAGGCACAAAGCAACCTAATTTTTCCCCCAAAGAACCTAAATATTAGATACTTTACTTGGACTCCTCGGGTTCTGTGACTCCACTCCTTCTTTTGAGTTGGACATGAGAAACCACCTTCCTCCTCGCCACCGAATTCCTACTATCGCCAAATTCTCAGCTTCCACTCTGCTTGCAATTCACTCCGATTGCAATTTTCCCAGCTCTGTCTCCAAACTCTGTGCTCAAGCTCAAACTTGGAGGGGAACTTGGAGCTAGTGGTGTTCCCATGCACCTACTGCCCTTATTCCTTCTAGGTGGTAGAGATTGCGGGATTGGGGGGTGTTGTCGAAGAAACCTTACCGAGTTGCTACAGTGCATCTTGTAGGTGGTACACACTGCAGCTCGGTACACCGGTGGTGGAGGGAGTGGATGTTTAAGGTGGTGGATGGGGTGCCAATCAAGAGGGCTGCTTTGTCCTGGATGGCATCGAGTTTCTCGAGTGTTGTTGGAACTGCTCTTATCCAGGCAAATGGCTAAATCAGTTGGATTGCAAACACGCTCAAGTCTGCACTCTTGACTTGAGGGAGTCAAGATCGTACGAATCATACAAGGGGTTCAACCAGGATGGCAGAGTGTAAAAGTTTTGTTGGGAACAAGGGCCTCAAAGATGGACCCAATTGAGCGGTTAAGCAGATCAACTGCTGCACTGACATTTACAAGGGAAAAGAAAAAGTGGCGGGGCATATAATGGACGGCTGATCCGATATTGCCCGTTTTACACAATTGCCAAAAGTTAAAATTAAGTCCAACATCTTTGTTTCAATGACAAGCTGGTACAGCTAGCAAGGGAATGGATCCAAACTAGAAGAGGGCCCAAAAATTACAAGGCTTCGACTTCCTCAGAGGAGGTCACCTTGGATACACTTTCCTAAAACTGCCGTAATCACCTCCCTTCAAAAAACACAACCCCGACTCCTCTGTCCTTGCAAGTTACTACTCCATCTCTAACCTTCCTTTCCTCTTCAAGGTTCTTGAGCGTGTTGTCGGTTCCCAAATCTGTGTCTATCTATCTTGCAACCCTATGTTTGAATCACTCCAATTAGGTTTCTGTCCCTGCCACAACGCTGAAATGGCGCTAACCAAAGTTACAAATGACATCTTCTATGACTGTGACCATTACCCTTCTTTGTTTTCCTCGGCCTCTCAGCCTCTGACACAGCCAACAACAACATCCTTCTTCAACGCTTCTCCTCCGTTGTCCAGCTCAGTGGGATTGACCTTGCTTGGTTCCACTATTATGTTCCGATAGTAACCAGACCATCTACAACAATGGTTTTTCTTCCTGCCCCAAACCTCTGGATTCCCTCCTCTTCCTTCTCTACTTGCAGCCCCTTGAAGACATCATTTACAGACATGGGGTCAGCTTCCACAAGCACACTGATGACACCCGGTTCTACCTCTCCACCACCTCTCTTGACCTGTCCACAGCCTGTCAGACTGTTTGTATGATATCCAGTCTTGGAAAGGCCATAATTTTCTCCAGATAAACACTGGGAAGACTGAAGCCATTGTCTTCGGCCCCCGCCACAAACTCCATACATTCGCCACTGATTCCTGGCCATTGTCTTAGAACTGAACCAGACTGTTCACAATATTGGCTTCCTATTCAAACCTGAACTGAGCTTCCGACCAACTTTCCCTTTAAGTTGCAAGGCCGAAGCTATGCAGCTGTCTCGAGGTCCCACACAGCTGGTGAGTCGGCTTTACAATGCAAAAAAACGCACATGCGTGGAAGTTTGAATGGGCTGTGCAGCACATTAAAGGGGCCACGTGGCCCAAAAAAAAATTAGGGGGAACATTGCTTTCGACCTCCATATTCTCTCCATCTCAATGACTGCCTACTTCCACCTCCATAACATTGCCCTTGCCTCAGCCATGCGCCACTGAAACCCTCGTCCATGCCTTTGTCACTTCCAGACTTGACTAATCCAGTGTTCTCCACCCTCCGTAAACTATAGTTTATTCAAAATTCTGCTGCCAGTATCCTATCCATGACCAAGTCCTGCTCACCTAATCACCCCCTTTCCTGCTGACCTACATTGGCTCCTGGTCCCCCAGTACCCTACGATTTTCAATCTCTATCTATCTCTGTAACCCCCTCCAGTCCTGCAACGACCCCCACCCCTCACCTCACCCAACTCACCATTACTCTGACTGCAAATGTTATTTCCAGCACCTATCACATTACCAGGATGTTCAATGCACTTCATAGCCAATAGATTACTTTCAAAGTGTAGCCACTATTGATTATAGGCAAATGCTGCAGCCAATTTGCACAGAGCATAGTTCCACAAACAGCAAATGAAATAAATGATCAGTTAATCTGTTCTGGTTGAGAGATGAATTGGCGAGGACACCAGGAAAATTCCCTGCTGTTGTTCAGTGCCACAGCATCTATTACATCCACCAAAAGAGGCAGATGAGGTCTCCATTTGATGTCTCATCCAAAAGCTGGCACTTGTGGGAATGCAACACTCTCTTATTGCTGCACTGAAGTGTCAGTCTAGATTACATACTCACTTCCTGCAGTGGGACTTGAACTCATTGTGATGAAATATATGCCTTCATCAGCCCTTGTGTTTTACCTGCTTTGTATTGTGTGTACCGCCCCCTTTTTCCTATTGTGTGTATTGGCTACGCCCCTGTCTTTTGTCATATAAAGGTCTCAAGAGCTGTATGAGTCATTCTATCAGACGAACTCGATGTGTAAAGACCTGCAATGTTCTTAGCGATTAAAAGCCTTTAGTTGAATCCTTTAAACTCCTTGTCTTTGAGTTATCGATGGCACATCACTCATAACCTTTTGACTCAGAAGTAAAAATACTACCACTGAGCCATTTATCAGCTTAGCTGTACAGTTTTGTATTTCAAGGACAGCGTTTCCCCCTGTGGTACAGTGCTCAGAGCTGTACACAATACTCGAGATGGTGTTGGATTAGTGTGTGTACAAACTATCACTTCCTGGGACATATGCCCCACACTATACATCCTGCTTGCCCTTTTCACTACTACTGCACATTGGGCTTAATGATGTTGGTTTAAGAGTGTACAGTGCTTATCCCGAACAACACCTTATGCCAGTCATCCTGCACTATCTTGGCTTGTTAGGCAAAGCAACTGACCTCATACCTACTCATCCAGCAGGACTTTCACTTCTCCAGTATTCAAATGGAAGTTTGTGTCGAGTGCCTGAAAGAATGCCCAAAGACTCCTTTTCCTCCCTCCACACTTTTTTACCATCCAGATTCTTTTACCAGTCATTTCTTTTTGCTATCCAAGAACTTGTGAGAATCGAAGACTTTTTGCCCTCCACATTCAGCCTTTAATTGACCTTTATTTAACTGCTTCTTTGGTGATTGAGTGAATGTTGAAGCCAAAAAATAAACTAGGCTTCAACATTCACTAAGAATTGCTCCAAAGAAGGCCAAGTTAGTTTAGCTATTATGGAGCCATTTTATATGGGCATGGCGGTGCTGAGGATAGGCCCTTACCCAAAGTCATGAAATTCTGTACAGGATCTGACTTACATAAATATTTCATTTAATGAGACTTGTGCATACCTGCAGTGTGGCCTCACTCTGGCCACAAAAATACCTCAGGCAGGTTTGGGTGCAGAAGGGGCCCAATTTTCCAATCTGCTCTAACATTAGCAAGGCTCTCTGTTATTGACAGTACCTCTTAAAATTTACCCATAGAACTCAACTTATAACTTATAATCTCAATCCCCCTACCCAGCCCTTATCCTGCACCTATCAGGTTTTAGACGTTGTAAAAAGTGGCAACATTCAACATTACATGCACCAGAAAGGCCATGATGTTATGTTCTATCTATAAAAATGTCCTTTTTAATCTGAGAAAATATATTTTTTACATTTTTATATATTTGGTAAGCTCCATTCTGGTTGTAAAGATGGAACAATACCTTATGTAACTATGCAGTAATCCAACCCCCATGAGCAATGGAGTATGCTGCTAACTAGAGTGGATGAAAAATATTATAGATCCTAGGCTTTACCACACACATGGGTAATTTAATGTTTAATGCTTAATGCTTTACGTTACAGTATTTTCTGTGCACACTCTGTATTAATGGATGATAGGCTTTTCCAATTGACTTGCTTGCTTGCAGTCATATATTTCCTGAGCATTTTCTTGAAATAAACAGATAAAAAAACACGTAACTAAAAATACAAGTGATTTTTTAGAACAAATCAAATAGATATAGGTATTTATTTGAATTTTAGAGATCTTTAGAGATCAACTGACATATTAATAAAAACAGACTTTTGACCCTTTTGAATGTAATTAGGATTGTGTCTGTGATACATTGTGGTAATTTTACAGGGCTAAGAATGTTTATAAACCTTCAGATACAGGTAAAGATTTCATGAGCTCTGCTTAGCATGGCATCCCAATTCAGATGGTCAAAATATAAACATTCATAACTGTAAGACCATTGAAATCAAAATTTCTTAACATATGCATTTAAGAACTTTATTCAGTTTATTACAAATCAGGTTCATGTTTTCTTTCACTTGGCATTGTAACCTCAAGAATGGCCTGAAATGCATCAAATAGAACAAATAACAATAAATGTTAAATCCAAGAGATTAATGCCACTAGAGATTAGTTTTATTCTGTTTACAACTATATAGTTATGTGGAAATTTGAGAAAGAAGTAATAGTAAAGCATTATTGTATGCAATAATGTTCAAGCAAAACAAAATGGAGAATAAAAGTTAACGGTAGCAGAGTGGCAGAGGCCTGGACTAATGATCCGGGGGCAAGAGTTCAAATCCCGCTGTGGAATTTAAATTCCGGTAATTAAATAAATCTGGAATAAAAAGCTAGTATCAGTAATGGTGACCATGAAACTACTGGATTGTTGTAAAAACCCATCTGGTTCACTAAGGGAAGGAAATCTGCCATCATTACCTGGTCTGACCTATATGTGACTCCAGACCTACAGCAATGTGGTTGACTCATAACTGCCCTCTGAAATGGCCTAGTAAACCAAACAAAACAAAAAAGTACAAAAAACAATAAGAATAACAAAACCAGATGGATCACCCGGTATTGAACTAGGCACTGGATTCGGACATGGCAAAGGCATGCCCAGCCCGGTTCATCCTGCAAAGTCCTCTTCACTAACAGCTGGGGACTTGTGCAAAAATTGGGAGAGCTGTCCCTCAGACTAGTCAAGCCTGATATAGCCATACTCACAGAATCATACTTTTCAGCCAACATTCCAGACTCCTCCATCACCATCTTTGGGTATGTCCTGTCCCACTGGCAGGACAGACCCACCAGATGTGGCAGCACAGTGGTATACAGTCAGGAGAGAGTGGCCCTCAGAGTCCGCAACATTGACTCATGAAACATGGGGAAGGAAACCTCCTGCTGATTAACACCTAATGCTCACCCTCAGCCTCAGCTGATGAATCAGTACTCCTCCATGTTGAACACCACTTGGAGGAAGCACTGAGGGTAGCAAGGGCACAGAATGTACTCTGGGTGGGTGACTTCAATGTCCATCACCAAGAGTGGCTCGGCAGCACTACTACTGACCAAGTTGGCCGAGTCCTGAAGGACAAAGCTGCTAGATTGTGCCTGTGGCAGATGGTGAGAGAACCAACACAAGGGAAAAACCTACTTGACCTCGTCCTCACCAATCTACCTGTCACAGATGCATCTGGCCATGACAGTATTGATAGTAGTGACCACTACACAGTCCTTGTGGAGACAAAGGCCTAGAAATTCACTAGCCTTAGCGCCGCTTTTGAGGCGCTAGAGGGACTAGCGCCAGAGTTATGGCCATTTGAAAAATTGAGTGGGGCCCTAAAGCGGCGTTGCACCGGTAGCGCTGCGCCGGCACCGATTACGTCATCGGTGTGCGCAGCGTCCCGGTTGCCGTGGTAACCCGCCCGAACTCCAAAATTGAGTTGCGGCCGCCTCGCCCGTGGCAGCCGCAAGCAACGCTCTGTAAAAGGTGCCTTGCTGAAGTTAGCGTCGGCGCATTAAGGTCGCGCGGCGGCCGGCCGCTTCCCCGGCGGCCGCCTGCCCGCACCTCCCTCCCCGGACTCCTCCAAGACCCCCCCGCGGCACAGATGCATGTGGGCCGCGAGCCCGGCACTTCTCCGAGGTGCCGGGCTCATTTTTATTCAGCCGTCAACGGCCAGCGGTCGGGTGCAGGCAGCTCCTCCTTAACGGAAGGAGGAGGCCTGCACTTCCCCAGCCTGCCGCACCGCATTGGGCGCCGCAGCGCCGGAACAGCGCCGCAATGGGGCAGGTAGCGCCCATTGGGAGGCGCTGAAACCCTCCAGTAGCGCCGGCAGCCGTTTGGGCGCGGCGCTACTGAATTTTTGGCGCGCGCAGGGGGACTTAGCGCCGGCACTAACTTCCGGCGCTAAAGCCCTGGCTGCGCCAAAACCCAATTTCTAGGCCAAAGTCCCGTCTTTGCACTGAAAACACCCTCCATCGTGTTGTATGGTACTACCACCGTGCTAAATGGGATAGATTCGGAGAAAATCTAGCAACTCAAAACTGGCCATCTATGAGGTGCTGTGGGTCATCAGCAGCAGCAGAATTGTATTCTACCAAAATCTGCAACCTCATGGCCCAGCACATCTCTCACTCTACCATCTACCATTACCATCAAGCCAGGTGACCAACCCTGGTTCAATAAGGAGTGCAGAAGAGCATGCCAAGAGCAGCACCAGACATACCTAAAAATGAGGTGCCAACCTGTGAAACACAGGACTACATGCATGCCAAACAGCGGAAGCAGCATGCTATAGACAGAGCTAAGCGATCCCACAAACAACGGATTAGATCAAAGCTCTGCAGTCCTGCCACATCCAATCGTGAATGGTGGTGGACAATTAAACAACTAACAGGAGGAGGAGGCTCCATGAACATCACCATCCTCAATGATGGTGCAGCTCAGCACGTGAGTGCAAAAGACAAGGCTGAAGCGTTTGCAACCATCTTCAGCCAGAAGTGCAGAGTAGATGATCCATCTCGGCCTCCTCCTGAGGTCCTCATCATCATAGGAGCCAGTGTTCAGCCAATTCGATTCACTCCATGTGATATCAAGAAACAGCTGAGCGCACTGGATACAGCAAAGGCTATGACCCCAATAACACCCCGGCTGTAGTGCTGAAGACTTGTGCTCCAGAACTAGCTGTGCCTCTAGCCAAGCTGTTCCAGTACAGCTACAACACTGACCTTTACCTGACAAGGTGGAAAATTGCCCAGGTATGTGCTGTCCACAAAAGGCAGGAAAAATCCAATCTGGACAATTTCCACCCCATCAGCCTACCCTCAATCATCAGCAAAGTGATGAAACGTGTCGTTGACAGTGCTATTAAGCAGCACTTACTCACCAATAATCTGCTCATTAATGCTCAGTTTGGGTTTCGCCAGCCCCACTCAGCTCCAGACCTCATTACAGTCTTGCTCCAAACATGGACAGAAGAGATGAATTCTAGAGGTGAGGTGACAGTGACTACCCTTGACATCAAGGCAGCATTTGACTGAGTGTGGCATCAAGGAGCCCTAGTAAAATTGAAGTCAATGGGAATTGGGGTGGAAACGCTCCACTAGCTGATTACATACCTAGCACAAAGGAATATGGTTGCGGTTGTTGGGGAGCAATCATTTCAGCCCCAGGACATCGCTGCAGGAGTTCCTCAGGGCAGTGTCCTGGGCCAAACCATCTTCAGTTGCTTCATCAATGACCTTCCCTCTATCGTAAGGTGAGAAGTTGGGATGTTTGCTGATGATTGCACAGTGTTCAGTTCCATTTGCAACTCCTCAAATAATGAAGTAGTCCATGCCCGCATGCAGCAAGACCTGGACAACATTCAGGCTTAGGCTGATAAGTGGCAGGTAACATTCGCGCCACACAAGTGCCAGCAATGACCATCTAAAACAAGAGAGAATCTAACCATCTCCTCTTGACATTCAACGGCATTACCATAGCAGAATCCCCCACAATCAACATCCTGGGGGTCACCATTGGCCAGAAACTTAACTGGACCAGCCACTTAAATACTGTGAGTCACCTCCTGACTCCCCAAAGCCTTTCCACCATCTACAAGGCACAAGTCAGGAGTGTGATGGAATACTCTCCACTTGCCTGGATGAGTGAGCTCCAACAACACACAAGACGCACAACACCTTCGAAGACAAAGCAACCCGCTTGACTGGCACCCCATCCACCACCTTAAACATTCACTCCCTCCACCACCATGTCTGCAGTGTGCACCATCTACAAGATATACTGCAGCAACTCACCAAGGCTTCTTTGGCAGCACCTCCCAAACCCGCAACCTTTACCATCTAGTAGGACAAGGGCAGCAGGCGCATGGGAACACCACCACCTGCAAGTTCCCCTCCAAGTCACACATCTTCCTGACTTGGAAATATATCGCTGTTCCTTCATCGTCGCTGGGTCAAAATCCTGGAACTCCCTCCTGAACAACACTGTGGGAGTAACTTCACCTCCCGGACTGCAGCGGTTCAAGAAGGCGGCTCACCATCACCTTCTCAAGGGCAGTTATGGATGGGCAATAAATGCTGGCCTTGCCAGCGACACCCATGTCCCAGAAATGAATAAAGCAAAATATAAGTTACTAAAGAGGAAATTAGTACAGTTAATAAATCAAAGCAGTGTATAATATCAGTAAACTTGTAGAGTTAAATTTAGCTAAAAATAAACAAGAAGATTATGGGGAAAAATTCAGTATCGCCCCATTTGGGGCGCCATTATCGGTCGTGCGCAAAGTTTAGCGCCTGGCGTTAATTATCGCCTCCGACGGCAATCTTGGCTTTTATCGCCCCTGGAGGCGATTGGAGCACTAAATCAGGCGCTTCACACCTGTCTCAAGGCGCAAAGGCCGAGGAGTGAGGCGCTACCTCAGAGCGCTGGCGAAGCTCATTGATGTCAGTCAGCAATGGAACACAGACACACTGGCGCCAGCCAGTTCTTAAAGGGGAGTTCTGATGAAAGGTCATCGACCTGAAACGTTAACTGTGTTTCTCTCTTCACAGATGCTGCTTGACCTGCTGAGTTTCTCCAGCATTTTCTGTTTTTATGTTAAAGGGGAGGGTTGATTTTGCTCTCCATCCACATCCTGCTCATTGCAGCCTTGAATCGTGGCCTGGAGAGACCTATACATAAAATCTGCTGGAAAGAACAATGGAGAGACCCAGGGAAAGAGCTCAGAGTGCAGCCCCCACAGTCTCTTCTAAATCGATACAAAGAAGGGCAAATCAAAATGAAACTGCAAAGTGCTGCTCAGTACCCAAAACTCCTTCACACAGCGTTGACTCTCTCCAGAAGCCTCTCTCTCTCTCAGAATGCGTGGTGCAAAAATATCACCAACAAAAAAAGGCAGGAAGCGGTTGCCTTTAAATAGCGCTCCCCCAGTCCCTTCCTGACTGCAAAACGCTCCCCTCAACCTGTCATTACTAGCGGCAGGCGGTAAGGCAGGGGGCACCACTCAATAGCTGGCCTGGGGCACTACCGGGGCGTTGCACACTCGACTGACGTCACAATCTGCCACGCAGGAGATCGTGGCGGTAGTGTTTAGTGCCGCCGCAAAATGTCCAGTTAATTTCGCGAGCGGCGCAAACATCACCGCGCCCGGGCACTAGTTGCTTTGCGCCCCATTAGCGCCCTCTTAAGGTGCTAATGGGAGGTGCAAACCAACTGAATTTTTCCCCCTATAACTTTGGCCTAGAAATTCGGTTTCCCCCTAAAGCGGGCGCACAGATTGCAATACATCGCAATCCGTGCCCATTCGGAGGCCTACCGACAGCATGTAAAATTCGTGCTGCCTTCTACTTTATATGACTGTGGCCGAGGGCTGAACGCACCGCTGAGTGGCTGAACGCTCAGCAGGAGGCCCAAATTCGTGCGAGGCTAGCACCAATCAAAGCTAGCTTCCACTTCTTAAAAGCAGTCTGAACTTCTTAAAGGGGAGGTGCCTTTTGCTTGCAACAGGTGTTGGAACTGCTTGGGAATGCAAGTGTTATAAACAAGAACACTGAGTAATGGCTCACAGGCTAGAGAAAGGGCTCCATGGTTCTCGGCTGCAGCACTGGAGGCCTTGGTCTAGGAGGTCAACTCCAGGAGAGAGGTCATCTTCCCACAGGGGCCAGAAGGCCCTCCAGGCAACAGACAAGACTGCAATGGGAGCAGATAGCCAATGTGGTCAATGCCAGCAGTATAGCCGCGAGGACCTGGACTCAGTGCAGGAAGAAGTTTAATGACCTCACTTGAGTGGTCAAGGTCAGTGAATTCATCTTCAAATGGCATATCCCACCATCTGCACCATTAGCCTCACACACTGCTCAATGCACCACACCCCCACCGCTCACCTACCAACAACCTCTACCAAACATGACTCACACCTCACATTCATAGCTTAACCTCACAGTTACCACTGCTGCAAGCCTCACACCCATATCTCACAGCTTGAACACACTGTCAGTTATTCAACCACGACAGGCACACCAGCCAAACACATTACACCACACTCATTGACACACTTCCCATTCTCGACGAATCAGGACACAAGCGTGAGTAATGTAGGGCTCCTCCAGAGCACTCCAATGAGTGGAGGTGTTGTTTAAGGACGTCAATGATCTGCTCTATGATGTTTCGTGTGGCAGCATGATTCTCTTTGTACGCATTCTGACCACGTGTGGTTGGGTTGCGGAGTGGAGTCATGAGCCAGGTGGTCAAGGGATAGCCCTTGTCGCCCAGTAGCCACCCTCTGGTTTGTCTTGGTGGCTCAAAGACTGAAGGAACAGCGGACTGGTGCAGAATAAAAACATCATGACTGCTGCCAGGATACTGGGCATTCACCAACATGATGTGCTGAGCATGGTCGCACACCTTTGTGGTTGCGGTACATCTCAACATTTATATACAGCAAAGCCTCCTGCATGTAGTTGATGGAGCCCTGCACCATGGGGAAGTCCGCTATCCTGGAAAAGCCATGCACACACTCCGTCTGCTTCTCTCTTGTCAGAGAGAAGACAATGAAGTCCCCTCTCCTGGCATAAAGAGCATCTGTCACCTCTCTTATGCAGCAGTGGACGGCAAACTGTGAAATGTTACAGATGTCGCCTGGAAGGATCCCGACGTGAAGAAATTCAGGGCCATGGTTACATTCACAGCCACTGGCAGCACTGTCCTTGCCCTGGAGTGAGGCTGCCGGTCTGGTTGCAAGAGGTGGCAGAGTTCTGTGAGCACCTCCTTAGTAAAGCGCAGATGCCTCACACACTAGTCCTGGCTCAGAGTGAGGTAAGAGACTTGCTCTCGGAAGACACTAAATGGGTAAGGTCTCCTGCTGAGAGCCCTTCTCCCCCTCCTTTTTATCCCTCTGCAAGCAGCTTGTCTTCTTTGTTGCTGCCTCTGCTCCATCTCCCTGTCATGCTGCAGGCCAAGGGGCTGACAACTAGAGCACACATGACTGGGAGCAAGTGGTCTGGCCAGAACCCTTGAAATCAGTAGCAAGGCCTTCTCCACTTACAGCACCACTCCCTGTCACCTCACCAACTTTAAACAACTCTGGAAAGTTCCAAACAGTTCCTCAAACTTACACAGAGCCAGTAGAAATCAAAAACCAAGTTACCTGAAAGTTGGTGATGATCCGTTTAAATATCACTGGTGGGGGATCCTTCATGCTGCGGAATGCATGTTCAACTGTGCAAGGTTAATACAGGGCATTAGCTCCAGCGATGATGACAAAAATGTCAGCGTTGACGTCAAATCAGCATTGCATGCTGTTTGATGTCACGATCTGCCTGCTTACCATACTTCTAGCACACGCTCCTAATGGCCGCCCTACCGCCCTCACCAAGGTAGAGTCCAGCATGGCTCACACTAGAAGTGTGTGTACGTTGCTCGGAGGCCATTTTGGTCCCAATTTGGCACCCGTAGTGCCCAAAAAATGGGAGAAACTGGACAGAATTCAGAACAGCATTGAGAAATAAAAGCATTAAAATTGTCGTAAATAATACACCCTGCAGAAAAACAAGTAATTGTTACTTTTATTTTGCTTATGATAACTATTTGTTTCTGATGTTGATTTTCAAAAGATTAGCCAATAAAATTTGATATTAGCAATTTTGATTTGATTAGGCGTCTATATTAGGATCCTGCTGTTTAGCTTATGGATATTTTACCCCCAGGGTAATGACTAAAATTATGTTGCCCTCCTCCCACCATCCATTATAAATCTGTCGTTTTGCAATTTCCTGCTTTACTTTCCTACTTTCTTACTTCATCCTTTGACAAACTTGTTTCTCCGAATAATGATAGAATGGTGCGCACAGTTTTTGGAAAAGATTTGATTAATTTGTTTGCTTGGTTAATTGGCAACAAACAAACCCAATCTTTTCAAATATCAGAAGGCCATTCTGTATATTTATTTATTTATTTATTTTTGTATTCATTCTTGGGATGTGGGTGTCGCTGGCAAGGCTGCTATTTATTGCCCATCCCGAATTGCAGAAGGTGGTGATGGGCTTTTTTCTTGAACCGCTGAAGCCCGTAGTGAAGGTACTCCCACATGCCGTTAGAGAGGGAGTTTCAGGATTTTGACCCAGCGACAATAAAGGAACGGCGACATATGTCCAAGTCAGGAAAGTGTTTGGCCTAGAAATTCGGTGAAGGTCCAAACGGGGCGCCAAGCTCGCCTGGGCACCGGAATTACCGCTGCGACCGGAGCCGTTGCACCCGCCGGAAATTCAGCTTGAGCGCCCCAAGAGGGACACGGGGCGAGGCTCGAGGCGCTCCGCGTCCCTCTTAGGGCGCTGAAACTGAATATCGCAGCGCAACGTGCCGCAGCGCCACACGCTGCGGCACGGCGTGCTGCGGTACTGCAGGCCTTCCTCCCCTTCTTAAGGGGGAGGGGCCTGCACCAGCGCGATGATCGATCGCGAGTGCCGGCAAAAGAGCCCGGCACCGAGGAGAAGTGCCAGGCTCTCGGGACACAACCGGCACTGCCGGGGGGGGGGGGATCAGGAGGCTGGGGACGGAGGTGCTGGCAGGCGGCCACTGAAAAAAATGGCCGCCCCACACCTCCACCTTAATTTGCGCCACTACCGCCACAGGTAGGCCCCGTGAACCGGGCGCAATTTGCGAACGGCGTTACAGAGGCAGGCGCTACCAAATATCGCAATCGGGGTGCTGCGCTCGCCGATGACGTCATTGGTGGTGGCGCAGCGCTACCGGCTAGCGCCGCCATTAGCGCCCCGCTAAATATCGCGGGAGGCGTGGCCAGTGGCGCTAAAGCCACTGAGTGCCCTCTTTAGGCGCTAACTGGTGGCGCAGCCCACCGAATTTCTAGGCCTTTATCTTGGACAACTTGGAGGTGATGGTATTCCCATGCACCTGCTGCCCTTTTCCTTCTAGGTGGTGGAAATTGTGGGTTTGGGAGGGACTGCCAAAGAAGCCTTTGCGACTTGCTGCAGTGCATCCTGTAGATAGTACACATTGGAGACACAGTACGCTGATGGTGAAGGAAGTGGATGTTTAAGCTAGTGGATGGGGTAGCGACCAAGTGGACTGCTTTGTCCTGGTTAGTGTTGAGCTTCTTGAGTGTTGTTGCAGCTGCACCCATTCAGGCAAGTGGAGAGTATTCCATCACACACCTGACTTGTGCTTTGTAAGAGGTGGAGAGGCTTCAGGGAGCCAGCAGGTAAGTATATATCCCAAATGAGGAGCGAGTGATATCATGGTAAGGCTCATATTGGTGGTCTCAGCAAGACAGTGAAGCTCGCAGTCAAGACGTAAAGCTGCACTGCGATTTAATTGCAAGAACTTAGGTAGGCAGACCAAGTGGCTTGAACATGATGGAATCCCAAAGCAGTAGGAGAGAAAATTTCCCTTGAGGGAATTGACTGAGCCAGGGAATTATTCACAAAAAGAGCAGGTGGGTTTCAAGGGTTGAGAAATTTGTGGAAACATGCCAAATATAGTAGAACTGTAAACTAAGCTCAGTTGTGGGATAAATAATGACCCCTTCTCCCAATATGCATTACAACTAGTCATGCATGTGAAACACTGGAAAATACACATTCAGCCACAATCTCCCTCACTGACCTTGTGGTTAAAGGCACCACCCACTGTAGTTCTGAGTTAAACAGACTAATCCCCAATTTGTGCTCAATTGGCTGATTTCAGCTGGGCAGCAGCTGGGGTGCTACAATTCACCTCAACACCTCTGGGCTAGAGAATGGAAAACATCAGCCAGGGTTCCCACTCCAGTCTGCCATGCAGTAACCCCAGCTGGAATGTGAAAATGTATTAACATCGGTGAGAACAAGATTGAGCTCCCTTGTAATGGACTCCACAACCAAATAATCATCTGACTCTCATTGTCCAGTCTCACCTATGAAGAATGGTTACTTGTATGTGGTCCTGGAGGGTGGTAGCCACTTGTGGATCATAGCTTAGTATGAGCTTGCACCTGGGGGGTGAGGTTGAAAATTGGGGGAGAAGCACAGAAAAAATGATGAGGTTGTAGGAGTCTACGTACTCCTAGCAAAAAATACTGAACTCGGAGAGGTTCAACAGAAAAGGTTTAATTGTTGAGGCTGCATGCTGAACACAAAATGGAGTCAGAGACTACACAAAGTACGACTGCCTTTCATCAGTGCACAGCTTCGACTGCCCCTCCCCCGCTCTGGGCTTAACTATGTTGCAGATCGAGTTTCTTAAAGGTGTGATCCTTCTTAAAGGCATGACGCCTGATTTATAATCTACGGACCGGAAAGTGGATTGTGTCCTTTCTGTGATCGGTACGCCACACAGCTTCCCCCAGAATCCGCTAGTAGGGAGTGTATGAACTGGCGTGGCGGCTTGATGGCATGGCCGGAACGGCTCTTGGCGGTTGGTGTCGGGAGCGGAGCGGTCGGACGCGTCGGGCTCTTAGGCGGTCTGCCCCGCGGTGGGGGTTGGCCCACTTGAACGGGTTCATCGGGCTCCAGGTGCGCCAGCTTGAGCCGGTCGACCGACACCTTGTCAGTTCTGCCGCCCACTTCGAGGAGGAAGAACTTGTTCCCCGTCTGGAGTACCTTGTAGGGTCCATCGTATGGGGGCCGTAGAGGTCCTCGGTGGGCGTCATGGTGCACAAAAACAAATTTGGCCATGTGCAGGCTAGGTGGTACGCGGGTTGCTGGTTCGCCGTGCCGGCCGGTGGGTACCGGAGCGAACTGTTGTGCTCGGTTGGCGAAAGAGCGGCGTTGCTGGTCAGCCGACCAGGGGGTCGTGGCGGTGGGCAGGAACTCTCCGGGTACGCGCAGTGGCTGGCTGTACACGAGTTCCGCCGCCGAGGCTTGCAGGTCTTCCTTGACCGCGGAGCGTAGGCCGAGTAGCACCCACAGGAGGCGGTCGATCCAAGCCTCTTCCTCGAGGCTGGCACGGAGGGACGCCTTCATGGACCTGTGGAATCGCTCGCACAGTCCATTGGCTTGGGGGTGGTAAGCTTTGGTGTGGTGAACGGCCACCCCGAGGTTTCGGGCGATGGCGGCCCACAGATCAGAGGTGAACTGCGGGCCTCTACCCGACGTCATGTCGGAGGGGACGCCGAACCGAGCGACCCAGGTACCGATGAACGCCCTCGCGATGTCGGTGGTGGTGGTGGACATCAGTGGAATGGCCTCGGGCCAGCGGGTGGTACGGTCCATGATTGTCAGCAGGTGCGTGTGACCTTGTGATGGCGGCAGGGGGCCGACGAGGTCGATGTGGACGTGGTCGAACCTTCTTTCTGGCACGGTGAACTCCTCGAGTGGGGCTTTGACGTGCTGGTGGATTTTGGCACACTGGCAAGCTATGCAGGATCTGGACCAGACGCGCACATCTTTGCACAGGCCACGCCAGACAAATCGGTTGGCCACCAGTCTAATGGACGCGTGGGTACCGGGGTGTGAGAGGCCGTGGACGATGTCGAACACCCGTTTTCGCCAGGATGCCGGGGCTACGGGGCGGGGTTGCGCCAAGGAGGTGTCGCATTTGACTGTGACGGCGGACGGGCCGCAGGCGACGTCGGTCAGTCGCAGCCCTGGGAGGGTTGTGGGCACGGAGAGCAGATCGGGGTCGGTGCGTTGCTCCGCTGCCAGTTGAGCATAGTCCACTGCCAGGTGGGCGCCGTGGACGGCGGGGCGGGATAAGCAGTCGGCCACCACGTTGTCTCGACCGGAGGCGTGCCGGATGTCCGTGGTGAATACTGGCGTTGTTGCCTGGCTGACCACGGGTCCGCAGATTTCGCCATCGCGAATATCAGGGGTTTGTGGTCGACAAACGCGGTGAAGGGGCAGCCCTCCAGAAGAAATCTAAAATGGCGGACTGCCAGGTACAGTGCGAGGAGCTCGCGGTCAAAGGCGCTGTATTTGGCCTCCGGGGGGCGCAGTTGGCGGCTGAAAAAGGCCAGCGGTTGCCAGGCCCCGTCGACCCACTGTTCGTACACGGCGCCGACCGCGTGGTCGGAGGCGTCCGTGGTGAGGGCCACCCTGGCGTTGGGCTGTGGGTGAGCGAGCATGGTGGCATCGGCGAGCGCCTTTTTGGTCGAGTCGAAAGCGGTCAAGATGTCCGCCGACCACTCGATCGCCATTCTGTCTTTCTTACCCGGAGGGCTTCGTATAGGGGCCGCATGAGGGAGGCCGCTCCGGGAATGAAGCGGTTGTAAAAGTTGATCATCCCCAAGAACTCCTGGAGGCCTTTGATGGTGGTAGGCCGGGGGAACTGCTGGACGGCTTGCACCTTGGCGGGCAGGGGAATGGCTCCGTCCTGCGTGATGTGGTGGCCGAGGAATTTAATCCTGCTGAGGCCGAATTGGCACTTGGCTGGGCTGATGATGAGCCCGTGCTCACTGAGCCGCTGGAACAGGGTGCGGAGGTGCTCGATGTGTTCCTGCTTGGAGGAACTAGCTACCAGGATGTCATCCAGGTAGACAAAGAGGAACTTCAGGTCCCGGAGGACCGAGTCCATGAGCCGCTGGAAGGCCTGGGCCACGTTTTTGAGGCCGAAGGGCATTCGGAGGAACTCGAATAGCCCAAAAGGGGTGATTATGGCCGTCTTGGGAACGTCCGTGGGGTGGACTGGCACCTGATGGTAACCGCGCACCAGGTCGACTTTGGAGAAGACTGAGCGGCCGGCCAGTCAAGCCGAGAAGTCTTGAATGTGTGGTATGGGGTACCGATCCGGTGTGGTGGCGTCGTTTAGGCGCCGGTAGTCCCCGCAGGGGCGCCATCCCCCGTCAGGTTTGGCGACAATGTGGAGTGGGGAGGCCCAGGGGCTGTTGGAGCGGCGGATGATGCCGAGCTGTTCCATTGTGGCGAACTCGGCCCGCGCGATCTCCAGCTTGGCCGGGTCCAGCCTGCGGGCGTGGGCATACACCGGTGGGCCTGTGGTGGGGATGAAGTGTTCTACCCCATGCTTAGCAACCTTCGCGGAGAAGGTCAGGTTGGTGAGGGCTGGGAACTCAGCCAGGAGTGCTGAGTAGTCGTCCGTTGAGCGGGCGCGGCACTGCCACGCCATTTTGGCGGGTTGGGGAGGGGCCATGGTGCCCGGGATAGGTGACATGGTGTTCATGTCCATGAGGCAGCGCCGAGGCATGTTGACCAACAGGCCGTGGGCGCACAGGAAATCCGCACCGAGGAACGGGGAGAGCACCTTGGCGGTGATAAACTCCCAGTGGTAGCAGCAGCCTGCGAGGTCGATGGTGATGGTGCGGGTGCTGTACGTCCGGATGTCGGTGCCGTTGGCGGCAGCCAGCGCAGGGCTGTGGCTGCCTCACTGGATCTCGAGGGCGGACGCGGGGATGATGCTGCGCTGCGTGCCCGTGTCGCATAGGAAACGGCGTCCGGAGGCGCTGTCCATAACGTACAGTAGCGCGCCTGCTTGCCCCACGGCCATCGTGTAGGCTGGTGTGGGGGCGGTTGGAAACGTGCAGGGATGGCTGCAGCGGCGCGCCCGTGCGCCGAACCGGGTATGGAAGTAGCAGTAGCCCTGGGTCGGAGGGCTTGGGGGACGTGGGGGCCTGGGGGGCCTCGTGGCCGAGCTGTGTGGCCGCGCGATAGAGGGTGGAGCGCGCGCCGACGCTGCGGAGGCCAGGTCGGGGGTGATGGCGTGGTTGGAGCTGGCGGACAGGAGCTTATCGGCTTCATCGGCCAGGGCCTCGAGGTCCGTGAGGCTGGACGCCACGATCGCCGGGCGGATGCTGGGAGGTAGTTGATGGATAAAGAGCGTGCGGAAGAGGGAGCCGGGTGGTTTCTCGTCGGTCAGAGCAAGCATGTGTGAGAGCAAGTCTGATGGCGTGGAGTCACCGAGGCCCGGGAGGTCGAGGAGGTGGCAGTTGCGCAAGAATTGGGAGGCTGTGAATTTTTTAATGAGCGCGGCCTTGAGATGTGCATACTTGCCTTCCTCCGGAGGGTTTTGTAGTGTTGTCCAGACTTTCGTGATTGTGGAGCTGCCCAGGGAGGAGAGGAGGTAGTCATACATCGTTGCATTGGCGGTGATGCCACGGAGTCGGAATTGCGATTCGGCTTGAAGGAACCAGGCGGTAGCCAGGTTCTCCCAGAACTCCGGCAGCTTCACAGAAACTGCGTTTGTGTCAGCCATGGTTACGCTTAGGAGTCGTCCTGAGCGTCGGGGTCACCAATGTAGGAGTCTAAAATAACAACAGAAAACGCTGGAAAAACTCAGCAGGTCAGGCAACATCCGTGGAGAGAAATTTGAGTTGACGTTTCGGGTTGGACCCTTCTTCAAAACTGGAAAGAAAAGAAACTAGATCGGAGGCAGGGCTGCGATCGGACAAAAGAATAAAAGAAACAAAAGAAGTAAAAAAGAGATTAGAAGCTAGACGAGATAGTAATAGGCTGGGATTAGGTGTAAAGTGTACTGGCAGGGCAAAAGATAGCTGCCAGGTGTGAGAGAGAAACAAAAGGAAAGGGGGGGGGGAAAAGGAGTGGAACAATTACATGTAACACCTTGCCCCTATACCTCCCCCCTTCCCACTGTCCAGGGCCCCAAACACCCCTTCCAGGTGAAACAGCGATTTACTTGTATTTCTCGCAATCTAGTATACTGTATTCGCTGCTCACGATGCGGTCTCCTCTACATTGGGGAGACCAAATGCAGATTGGGTGACCGCTTTGCGGAACACCTCCGTTCAGTCCGTAAGGGTGACCCCGAGCTTCCGGTCGCCTGTCATTTTAATTCACCGCTCCATTCCCACTCGGACCTCACCGTCCTTGGCCTCTTGTATTGTTCCACGGAAGCTCAACGTAAACTCAAGGAACAGCACCTCATTTTCCGATTAGGCAGTCTGCAGCCTTCCGGACTCAATATCGAGTTCAACAATTTCAGATCATAAGCTCGGCCCCCTTTTCATTTTCTCTTGTAATTGTTCCACTCCTTTCCCCCCCCCCCTTTCCTTTTGTTTCTCTCTCACACCTGGCAGCTATCTTTTGCCCTGCCAGTACACTTTACACCTAATCCCAACCTATTACTATCTCGTCTAGCTTCTAATCTCTTTTACTTCTTTTGTTTCTTTTATTCTTTTGTCCGATCGCAGCCCTGCCTCCGATCTAGTTTCTTTTCTTTCCAGTTTTGAAGAAGGGTCCAACCCGAAACGTCAACTCAAATTTCTCTCCACAGATGTTGCCTGACCTGCTGAGTTTTTCCAGCATTTTCTGTTGTTATTTCGGATTTCCAACATCTGCAGTATTTTGCTATCGTACCAATGTAGGAGTCTACGTACTCCTAGCAAAAAATACTGAACTCGGAGAGGTTCAACAGAAAAGGTTTAATTGTTGAGGCTGCATGCTGAACACAAAATGGAGTCAGAGACTACACAAAGTACGACTGCCTTTCATCAGTGCACAGCTTCGACTGCCCCTCCCCCGCTCTGGGCTTAACTATGTTGCAGATCGAGTTTCTTGAAGGTGTGATCCTTCTTAAAGGCATGACACCTGATTTATAGTCTACGGACCGGAAAGCGGATTGTGTCCTTTCTGTGATCGGTACGCCACACAGTATCTTTTCCTGTGGTGTAAAGTGGAATTAAAAATTGGTTGAGTAAATAGGTAAGAAAGACTAATAAGTGGGCACTGGCCAATAATTCAATCTGTACGGACAAAGTGAACTTTCAAGAGTGATAAAACACACCAAAGAATGCCCAGTAATTAACTAGCAGCCTACAATAACAAACCAGGAACTAACCTGTAAGTTCTGCATGATCCCTTTAAGTAGCGCTGGTGAGGGCTCCTTCCTGCCAGTTAGCACCATGTTTTTGCTAGGTGACACATTTACAGTTGACATACCAGCAATTTTTAATAGAGAAAATGGAAACATTTAAATTGAAGGTATAACTGCCAGTTGTTTTGACAAAATGAATGAAATAAATAAATACACATACAAATTCATTAACAGTGGAAAGTCAGCCACTCTCAATCTGGATAAAATGGACATATATGGATCATAATGTTTTTTTTTTAATGAATTAAATAAATAAAATACTTACTGAAATGAATGAACTTGTGGCTAACTAATTGATATAGGGAATGTTTGATGAATATGCGATCCCACTGCAGAGCTTTGCCCGTTAGAAGTGCATAGCAGGATTTCGGACACAGCGGTCAGCTGGCCTCAACCATTTCCCATCCATTATTCTCGTGGGGCCCACTGAACTCCATGCTCAAATTTCCAATATGCAATTCTGGCAAGTGATGCTATGTGCATAAATTTGTAAAATATACTCATTTGTATCCATACTGAGAGTTGTTAACTTAGCAATTGTAAACAGTTCACAATCTCAAGTGAACAAACTTGTGGTGGACTTGTCAGCTATAGGTTAATCATCTGAGCTGTGTGATCCATCAGTGGGAATCATGTTGACTTGGGCTTCCAGGAGGAGTAAATTTGAGTTACGACTGTCACTGATAGTTGGGTTGAGCCACCACACATTTTAGTCAGGTTATCTAACAGGACCTGTCAAATGAGTTTTATAACATTTTTATTTGGGCATTTTATCTAAGCTTTGTAAACTACACTTCTGGTTGAATGAAATCATCACCATTTGTGTTTGTTATATTCTGATTTAACTACTTGAAAAGTGTGAAGTGAATATTATATTGGGTGCATTATGATTGGCTGGCTTTTTAATCCTGCGGGCTTACCAGCCAATTAACAGGAAGCGGGTGCAGCCAGTTTCCTTAAAGGGACCACGTCCACATGGAGTTTGACAGTTGATCTGTCAGTGTTTGACAGCGTTGAGGTGCTGCAAACACTGACAATCACTGTACAAAGGTGGACACTTGCACCCAGGCTCTCCAATGACTCCCTCCATATGCTTATGGAGGGAGTCACAGCACACAGGGAGGTTCTCTTCCCTTCCAAGGGTGGAAGAGACCTCCCCAGGACACCAACTTACCTTGCACCTCCACCCAACCCTCTCTATGTACTTTATCACCTCCCCATCTCACTAGCCACCCCTCACACTCACCCTCATCCTTCAGCAAGCATACTAACTAATAACACACAAGGGTAGACACTTGAAGGGTTTAGCTAATGTCCATGTGAAGTTTCTGGTAATGTGTTGTCATACAGTGAAATCTATTGTTCCAAAAGTACCCCTTATTGGACAGATCAGAGCACACCATGAGAAGTGTCTTACTGAGTTCTTGTGATTGTTCAGACATAACTTTCCCCCCCACGCCCCCCCCCCACCCCGCTATAATGATGTGTGTGCATGGAATGGCTTGGACATTAAAGGGATGCTTCACAGTGCTGGTGTGGTGTCATCCTGGCACATCATGTGGCAGCCAGGGTTTACAGCATCAAGTGAAGAAAATCTGGCGATGGTGATGCCATCGCTGACCTCCCGAGTAGCAATGTTGTCAGGGGCTGATGCCCTGTGTCCAGTGCAGCATCAGGTGATGGCAGTGATGAGGTTGGTGATGTTGGTGTTGGGGCTGATCGTGGACGGATTCGGAGGACCAAGGTCTGATTGTTTCAATGGTTCCAATGTTGCTGCAATAGATGGCAGCTGCAGGTGAGATGACAGAAGCAATCTGTCAATGGTGAGAGAGGTTCTCCCAATGAAGTGGCACTGGACATACAGTTGGATCTAAAAGCTTGTAAGCTAAAGAAATATCTATATGTATTAAAAATGCAGTAGCCAACATTTTCTGTGCTCTGAAACTCACCATCTGCAACATGGCATCCTTTCCACCACTTCTGCAGCTGTCAGCTTTTCAGAAACATCAGAGCAAACTCAAAACATGCCAGGTTGAGGTGGCGTGTTCCCCGAACAGCGGGTAACCCGTGGGGGAGAACATAAAATTAGAAGTAAGCCTCAAAATAGTCTTAAGTTGGCTCATAACAAGCCATTTAACAAGCTGAATTGTATCCCCCGCCGCTTGGTGTCGGGTCAGTTCTCCGCCGACAAACCCAACACTGGGAGACTCGCATAGAGGCGGGTTGACAGCGGGTTTACCTACCCACTGTCAATCTTTGCTATTTTGACAGCGGACCCGTCTCCAAACCCACCCCCTCAGTGCTATGCCTTTTGAACAAAAGATAAAACAATGTCCCTTAGTGAATTTTAAAATGACCTTTTTTACTATCACAGTAAACCATTCAGTTCTCAACTTTGGTTTTAGTGAAAAATATAAAATTTAATTTAAAACACTTTTGGTTTTTTTTTCTTTATAGATATGGGTGATACATTTTATATAAATACTCAAGGAAAAAGCTAATGTAGGACCTTATCTGGAATATTCCTTTGACTGTAATGGAAGATAATCTGAAATATAAACTGTTTCATATTGTTATTTCTTATAAATGTTTTAGCTTATTAAAAAAAGGTCTTAACACATGATACAGAAAGTGTGTAATTTGGGTTGTGAATATGATAAAATATGTAGTACATTCAAAGATGATTTACTTAGGGACATACAGTCAAAATTATTCTATTAAGAAGAATGGATATTGTTAATGTTTTATGTTTTTCAGTTTTACTCATTTTCAGCTTTCAGGCATGTAATGACTGCAGCAGTTTATAAAGGCCCACCACCACCATCGCAGGGCAACTAGAAATGGGTAATAAGAACATAAGAAATAGGAGCAGGAGTAGGCCATTTGGCCCTTGGAGCCTGCTCCGCCATTCAATAAGATCATGGCTGATCTGGTCTTGGCCTTAACTTCACTTTCCTGCCCGTTCCCCATAAGCCTTGACTCCCTTATCGTTCAAAAATAAATGCAGCCTTGACCGCATCACCACACAAAAATAAAAATTGATTGGAATAATGTCCCATCAACAGAGACAGTTATACTGACCCACAGTAAGAAAAACTAATTTAAAGAAAAGAGTAAAGGTACAAATGTTCTAATGAATTGAATTACTGTGAATATTTTTGATTTATAATGCTTTTCATGAGGTGGAAATAGCAATTATTTTGATTTCCTTTCTAAAACATAGATAAAGGAACCATTTTACCTATTTATTTTGAATTAGCTGAAGCACTGGTCTTGAAGTTAAATACACATTTTTAAAACTAAGCTTCATTTGTAAAAGAGTTCCACCCCCCTCCCCCCACCCTCCACACAGAGCCAGAAGTTGCTGCAGCAGAGCATCTGATGGCATCTGCTATTAGTTAGATTTGCCCCTGCACCTTTCAGCTCAAAAAGGTTTTACTCAAAGTTGCTGAAAGTGCGATCTGATAATGGCGCAGCAAGGGAAACAGGGCATCTGGGACCTGAGTGAACAGGGCAGTCCTTAAATCATTGAGATTTAAGGATTGGGAAATAAACACAGGAAGACCCGAGAAGGAGGATAGATTAAAGGGGGTGAATTTATAGAAACATGGAAGATAGGAGCAGGAGTAGGCCATTCGGCCCCTCGAGCCTGCTCCGCCATTCAATGCGATCATGGCTGATCATCCAAATTCAGTACCCTGTCCCTGCTTTCTCCCTATATCCCTTGATCCCCTTAGCCTTAAGAAATATATCTAACTTCTTCTTGAATATATTTAATGAATTGACCTCAACTGTCTTCTGTGGTAGAGAATTCCACAGGTTCACCACTCTCTGGGTGAAGAAATTCCTCCTCATCTCAGTCCTAAATGGCTTACCCCTTATCCTTAGACTGTGACCATTGGTTCTGGACTCCCCCGCCATCGGGAACAGCCTTCCTGCATCTAGTTAATTCAATGTTTAATCAGGCACAGAAAGAGAAATAAAGGCAGCGATTTTGCCTTCCGAGGGGGGTCCAGGGCGGCTGGGGTCGGTGGCGGCGTGCAACCCCACTGCTGGCTCCATCCCGCTCTGTGAAAAGAATTTTATGCAGATTGGGCTTGTTAAGCCCGCCCATCGCGTTTGCCGGCCAATTGAAGGAAGCGAGTCTGATGACATCACTTAATGACGTGTCATCAGCCGGTTTCCTTAAAGGGACCATGTGCAAATTGTTTTTGACAGTTCTGCTGTCAGTGTTCTGCAGCATTGAGGTGGTGCAAACACTGACAAGCACTGCACAGAAGTGCACGGCTGCATCCAGGCTCTCTCATGACTCCTTCCATATGCTTATGGAGGGAGTCACAGCACGCAGGGAGGTCCTCTTCCCTTCCCATGGGAGGAAGAGACCTCCTGAGGATACCAACACAGCCTGGTTGCACATTGCACAGGAGGGCACAAGCAGTGATGTTGTCAGGAGGACTAGGCTGCAGTGGCGCAAACCCTTCAATGATCTCAGTAGATCATGAAAAGTTACTGCAAAGCCACACTCAACCTCATCCTGCTGTGCCACTCATCACATCACCATCACTCTGCCTTCCCTACCCTAGCCCTGCACATCCTTACTCACACCAACATACCTTGTGCCTCCACCCATCCCTCTCTATCTACATTATCACATCCCCATCTCACTAGCCACCCCTCACACTCACCCTCATCCTAGTGCAATCATGCCAACTAACAGCAAACAAGGACAGGCACTTAGGTGTTTTATGCAATGTTGATGAAAATTTCTGTTAATGTGGAGTCAAACATAGAAACCTTTATTTTCAACACTTTACATTCTTGGACAGATTTGTGTGCACCTTTGGAAGTGGCTTAGTGAGTTGCAGTGAATGGTGAGACATAACGGTACCCCCCACCCCCGCAATGGTGATGAGTGTGAAAGGAATGGCTTGGTCATTGTAGGGTTGCTTTATGGTGTTGGTGGTGCCAACCTGGCACATCGTGTGGTAGCCAGGGTGTACAGCGTCAAGTGAGTAAATCTGGCTATGGTGAGGTGATCCCTGGCGTCCTGGGCAGCAATGTGGTTGAGTGCTGATGCCCTGTGTCTTGTGCATCACCAGCTGATTGTGGAGGAGGTTGGTGTTGTTGTTGGTGCTGCTGGTGTGCCTGGTGCTGCTGGTGTTGGGGCTGATTGGGGTGGGATTCTGAGGACCAAGGTGAGATCATTTCAAGGGCACCAATGCTGATGGAATAGATGGCAGGTGAAGTAGAGATGACAGAAGTGATCTGTCAATGGTGAGAGAGGTTGTTCCAATGAGGTGACACAGGATAGTGAGTTAGCTCGAACCACTTGCAAGCTGCATAAAGCTCAATATGTCTTCCAAATGCAGTAAGCAACAGCTTCTAACCTTGCAAATTGAAGACCTATGAAATGGGAGCTTTTATAGACCATTTGCAGCTGCCAAATAAAGAAATCATCCCATGCTGACACAACACCTGACCTCCTTACCTGACGTGATCCCCGAGCACCGGGGAAGCCATTGGGGAACACGTAAAATTGAAAAGTAGGCATAAAATATTACTTAATTGGCTGTTAACAATGTATCTAATGATGTCAATTGCCTCCCCCGCCGCTTGGTGTCGGGTCTGTTCTGCGATGACAGACCCAACATCTGGGAGACTAGCGTGGAGGTGGGTTGACAGTGGGTTCCCTACCCACCGTCAAAAAAACATTTTCCCAGCTGACCTGCCTCCAAATGCCCCCACTGACCCCCTGAAAAATTCCGGCCAAAGAGAGGGAAAGAAAGATTGGATTAAGAAAGCGGGAGACAAAAGAGACAGAAAGGAAAAGTAAGAAAGAAAATGTTAAATTTAAAATTTGACATTTTTTGAAATCTCCCCAAAATATTCAAAACCTGAAGGAATGTGACTCCACACTTGTAATGGTTAATTTTCGGTGCCAGAGAGGTTGACTGGGGAGTCATTAACACTTATCACGTCGTTAAAAGGGTACTTATGCTTGCAGTGACAAGACTTAACTTTCTGAGGCGAGTTTAATGGGTAATTAATTTTGACAAATATGGCAACTCACTAAAACAAAAGGCAGGCTAAGGACGAAATGCCGTTTTCGTGAAGCTAACGTCAAAGCGGTGCAACTTGGACAGCAACTTTTGGATATTCATATTTAGCCACACATTTTCTCCTTGCCTGAAGTTGCAGTACTACCATTTATCCATAAATAATGATGAGCACCATTAACTTTATCACTATTTTGACAGAAAATGCTGGCCCATTGGTTTTAGTGAAAATTTAATGATGGTAAATTTGCCAAAAAATATAATTGTCACTATATTGTGATGTTGGTATAATAATTAAAAATCACAGATGCAAGCATTGAACATGCCATGTTTCACAAATGCCCTTTTTATATCTAATATTTATGTTTCTTGTTTTATTTTGTTTTCAATCAAATACTTTACAAAAGGTTACTCAAAAATTGTTCAAAAATGTAAAATGGCATTTCCTTCGTAATAATGTTACAATTATGTAAAAATTACTTATTTACTTTATTTTCCGTTTCTGTCTTTACAGTATTGTTTATGTAATCCCAAAACATGTCATTAGCTATTTAGGTAAGAAAGAAAGCAACTTTAAAAATGTTAAACGTCTACTTTTCATGTTAATTTCTTGTGATTTTTATGGTTATCATGATGCATTCTGTCATGAACATTACAATATAAAAAGTGGGTTGTTACAGTTGTGGTTCTACATATTGTGATATATTGTAATATTTTGGCATCTTTCCCTGCAACAACCTCACTTATGGAAAATGCAAATAAAGTAGAAGGAAATTAAAAATATATATATTTCTATATGAGGTCTGAACTTTATTGAAATTATATAAGGTGTGATTTTTTTGATTTTGAACCTGATAATTACTCAGTTAAATGTCATCATTTTGTTAAAGTCAATAGTTAAATGAACAGTTTGAAGAATAAGTACAGTACTGTTTACATACTGTTGTTATTTAATAATATAATATGGACCTGTTAAGTATCTGCATGAATCTATAAAAAATTGTTTTCAGTAACATTAAGATCAGAGTTTGAATTTATTTATTATATCTATAAAGCAGGTTTGCACAGTAATGTGCTGGCATTGAATAAGGAAAAGTAACATGTGCTTAGCAAGTGTGGATCTGCATAAACTTTATAGTTGCAATTGAAAAACAAAACCTTCAGATGCCTAGATACTTACAGTCCCATAACATTTCTGGGGGGCGGTGGAGAGGAAGATGTAAGGAGTTGGATCATCCTTTTTTTATTGACAGTGATGTCTTTACCTAGCTTGGCCAGGGAACTTAATCGTCTATGGATTGAATTACTAGTTCTTTGAAAAAAGGATGAATTTTGACCTTCAGTCCAAGAGACATCAAGCATAGCATGGATTTCATTCTGTTAGTTTTTGTTTTTCCACTTGCGTGATTGCTGAAAAATGTTAATTTTGTTTGAACAGAGAACATCAAAGTAAATGGATGTTGCCCCATTACTTCTCTTTGCTGTTTTTGTAATAGGCTGAACATTAATGAAACCAAACAAATATGTAGCTTTAATTTAAGGTTCAATTGTTTTCTTGCTTTCTTTGATTGATTTAAAAAGTGGTTAAGCTCATAGTACCAGAGGCAGAACAGTTGTCTCATTTGATAATTTAATCACTTTTATCTGAAATAAAAGTTTCTTTCAGATCATCTTAATCCATCTGCATGCTTTAGTAGGCATTTGTGTCAACATTTTTAATCAGAAACACAAAGACTCTTAAGAATCACTGTGCTTTTTCAGCAAAGTACTTTTTCCTGTGATACTTAGTTCTTTTGTTAAATTGATTTTTTTTTACCTTAACCTATGTCTTAACTCTGTTATGTTGTAATCAAACCAAAACACAATAACTGATACCGTATAATGATTTTGAGCCACGGTGCTCAAACCGTGCTGCCTACGAAGAGTGCAGCTTTCTTTAATTGTCATTTCAATGGACAAGCCTTGTAGGTTTATTCATTTTGACCTGGTTGACCATATATGGCTAGGTGACTATCCCAGAGTTCCTTGGCTGCACACAAGCAAAACAAAATCTTAGGTGTATGCAACTTGAAGCAGCTATACAGCTCTGGCAAAACATCCTTCTATTCTAAGATTTGCACTGTGTTTACTGAACTAGCGCAAAGAGAAGGGTATCATATTGAGAGGTACATTAGCAGGAACTGGATATATAGTGTGACAATATTTCCACTTTAGGTTTCTTTGCTGTACTGATGAGTTGTGTAAAAGGTAAGAAGTGCCAGATTGGCATATCTCAATGCGAAGTGATTTTCTATTCATTTGTTTTTAACGTAATTTTTTTTAAATTACATGTCTAACTATTAAACTTAATTTTGTCTTATATGAAGAAATATATAAATTCTGATTTAAAAGTGTATTAAGTTTCAAAATTGTTAGTGACTCGTCTTATTTTTAAGTCTATTCATAGAACTCCAGTGTCACAACATGTAGCAGCAATATTGTGATGGCACACGCTGTATTTGCCACTTTGCAGTCTGACCTATGCAAGTTTACTGAGAAAAACAAGACCACGGTCTTGCACAGTACGCACATGGGAAGGTTTTGTTTTTCTTATTTTAAATGTATGTCACATTAAATTGGAGGAAGGGAAAGAAATGAGCAAAAGTATTTTACAAAATTTTAAAAATGCAGTTTTGGAATCAAACGATCATGCAAGATTAGATTCCAATATTTGAAATAAAAGTTTTACAAGTAACATGTCTTGTAAGTAATTGAAAAAATTCTCAATGCGTTTACAGTTTTATAAAATATTTTTACTGTTTGAAATGTAATATTTTATGTAACTGAGCTTATGTAACTATATGTATGCATATAGAAAAATTACATTTTTAAAACTAAAATATACTTTTGATTTAATTTCTTACAGGTATATTTCATTTTTCAATACATGTTGGAAAAATAACTTTCAAAAATTGCATGGCACTATTTATTTCAATTTAGTTACTTAGTAATTTAATAATTACTTAACAAAAAAGTAGTAAGTCGTCAGTAACTGGTAAAAGAGCATCCTTTAAGTGAAATATTATGTTTAGTCACTTGCTGGTGCCTTTTTATTTAGTTCATGGAGAGCTGAAAACATTTTAGCTATTATGCTGTAGATCTCAAAAGTTTTGTCACCAGAGAGAGAAGATAGTACATATATAAAACTAAAAATCATTGCAAAATATATCCAGTATTCATTTGCTAGTAAAATGCAAGCATAAAATATGCTTTTTACGTATAAGTTTGTGTGTAATTTAAAATAATATTTCATATATATAGTTTTTTTGCCATAAGGTACTAAAATAAAACTAATTGCATAGACCTGTGAGAATGTCAAATCGCTTTCTTTATTGTTCTGCTCTGATAAATATAGCAAAGCTCTAGGTGTGTGAACTACCAGTAGCTTTTAGATAATATAAAAGATGCTAGAGAAATGTATGCTTGCTGCCTGTTGATGGAGTACTTGAATTAGGTCAGACACACAGCAGTTTGTTCAGAAACTACGGACTTGCTCATTTACATAATGAATTTATTTACGCTACTAAGGGGGACTGGAATAACACTGTGCTGATTTCCATTGTTGCATTTAAGCCAGTGGGGCTGGATGCAGGAGAAAAGCTGTGGTTTGCATTACAAAAACAAAAAGCCCTGAGGCTGCTTGGGCAGAACCACAAGATTGAGCAAACAAATAGGACGGATGAAGGTTCTGCCATTTCTTTGTCTATGGATCACTGATATTATCTGCTGCTGTTTAATGGGAAAAGGTACATTGCTTAGAGCAGTGACTTAGTGACACATAAGCGAGTTGGTGCTTCAGTTTGCTGGTAGCTGCATACTCCCAAGTGTCATTTCCGATTCTCTTCCTGTCAAAGTCCACTGTGGCTTTTTTTTCCTTTGTGGAAGCTGCTATACTCAGACATTCTCCAGTCTTGAGTCTGCAGTGGTGACTGGACTGCACTCAGTCAGCTCTGCTTCAACCTCCACAACTGCTACTATGTTATTTGCGTATTACTTGGACAATTGGTGCATTTAGTGCAGACTTTCGTGTTGATCAGGAAAAGGATTATGCTAAGAAATGATGGCTCATTAAATTCAAAAACTTGAAGGGAATCCAGAAGAGTTCAGGGGGATCTGCATTTAAAGTGCTGTGAGTACAAGTTTTCATCTATTAAATTGCATGGAAGAGCACTTTGGACCGCCAGCAGTTGTCCAATTCTCTGAGGGCTGAGGCATCAGTAACCCTTTTCTACATTTGCCCTGGGGACTTAGTAAAGAAAGGCCTAGGTTATAGTAACTGTTCTAAGTAGTTTTTGTACAATAATACGGTTTAAATCACTAACTATGTGTGTGCCACAGTGAATATTCTTAAATGAAGAGAGAATATTACATTAATTTTGTAGAAAGACTGGTTTAACATAACATTAACATAACGAACCTGTTATTTCTATTCTTAGATAAAATTCAATTCACACATTTCTTCAAAAAAAATTGTGAATTTAAATGGTGCTTTCTAGCAGGTGAACATAGCTTTTTTGTTGAGTTGTTATAAAGTGAGTTGCATTAGATGGAATCTTTACTGAAGAGGAAAATGTTTTATACTTTTCCTTTGATGTACATGCCATTAAATATACAAGAAGATCTATAAAAGCATATTTTACATTTAAATTGAATATGGTGAATTTGAACCTGAAGACATTAGATGGTCCTTGTCGAACCGGGAAATCCTTTCTCTTAATAAGTTTAAATTTTCTTTGCACCAAGCAAAACATTCGAATCATCATAGGAAACCATTTCGAACCAGCAGAATAAACAGAATGTACCAAGTTAAACAGTTAATGTTTATTAGTGCATTTGTTATGCTGGACATATGTTTAAATGCTCACAAATAAAACTGATTAACTAAGTTAAATTCGTTTTTTATGTTTGTTTGTGTGGCATAGTAATTTCTGTTATGGCACACTATATGGAGCATTTTTCATTTAGATAGAAATAGCTTAAATGTGAACCATTCAGTTTTCACATTTTTATTACAGCTTTGCTTTAGTCATAAGCCATTATTTCCATTCTTTACCACAGTTACTTTGTTAATATTGCACTGGCTAAACTATTGTTTGATTTTAGACTGCTTGCCTGTGTTTGTTGAAAGATATCTTCATTTGGATAGATTAGGCTTCACTTTACAAGCTGTTCATTTAGTCTGTTGCTGTAGTACTCTAAAGGGGGGAAATACATTTGTCACCATACTGAACTTTTAGTCTTGAAACAATGATAGAGACACAAGCTTAGCTGATGCAACTTAACTGTGACATTTATGTGAATAAGAGAAGAAAAATAAATTAATGCAAGCATTCTGTTGGTTTATGATATAAATGGAAAATTTTGACGGAAAGGGCACATTGGTGCTGCCAGCTGAGAGAATAGAATTTGTAATTTGTTAAAAAAAATTGTTTTTTATATGTTAAATATATTACTGAAAGAATTCAAGTAAAAACTATTTGATTGATTATTGGTTATATTAGAAATGTTGCATTTTCATTTTTTTCAAAAGACAACTTGACACCAAAGCCAAATGTGAAAATAATTATTACCATTATGCTAGTTAATTGGTTTGAATTATATCTCTGTCTGTCTAGCAGTTTGGACTTGATATTTTTTGGCATAAGGTAACATAGGTGAAAATCATAGTCCAATAAAATCTGATAATTAAGAGAGGAAAAAGTAGCTATTGTGTCTGATCTGTATTCCCACTTCATCCATGAGGTGGCCTATGCAAATCTCCATAAATTCAGTTTCTTAAATAGGAGACTACTTTTGCAAACAGGTATCAAGGAATATGAGGGCCTTCTGTGGCAGCCTTAGAAGAAATAAATGCTTTAGAATTGTAGCAAAAAAATTACTGGCAGCTGGATATGCAGAGGTGCTAGCACCCTGTGGTGCCCCGACTGCTGCCAGGGGTTAGAATTAATGTACTCCTTCTGTCCAGATTCCTTAGAATCCACTTGGAAAGTGATTTATAAAAGTGGATGTTTGCATTTAGTTGTAATTTTATTATCTTAATTTTTATTTTTCAAAAACATGTAACCTTTACATAATAATTCATTCTATAAATAAAAAGACTAAAGGACAATTTTGATCAGGGTAAAAAAATCCTATAGCAAGAAAAAGGTGTTTATTAATAATAGTGATATTTTAAAGGTTTTAGAAATTAATCATTTGAAAAACTAAATTTCACAAACTAAATAGGTGACTAAAATTCAGAACCTGTTTACATTTCTCAGATATTTTTCAAAACTGAAATTTCTAAGTATTTAAAGTTTGTATGTTGTATTCTACTAGTAGATTGAACTTACTTGTGATTTTTTGAGCTTAAACATGAGCTGAGAAAGAATGCATTTTCATTTATGCCTGGCTCTGCAGTAGGGAAAATGTGATAAAATGTCTACCTTAAATCTTGTTTGATCATCTCTCAAAGAATTTCCCTTCTGGAAATAATTTCTGGGGTTGAAGAGCACAGCATTAACAGATTTAATATAGCAATTCAGTAAGATGGCTAAAACAGTATGTCATTTTCAACAAAACAAAAGAAACAAATTGAAAATGTTCATGGCTGTGGGTCTACAGCAAATTACTATTTAAAGAGAAATTATACTTTAATTAAAATAATTGCAACTGAGCTAATGAATTGTTTATTTTACAAATGCTGTTTATTCTGTCTCATGGCTGCATTGGGCTTTTGAGATTTTGGGGGGAATATGAAATCCTTTTTTGATTTCAGTTAATATTTACTGTTTTTCTAAAGTCAAAATATGTTTACTGCTGATTAATGCTTAACAGTTAAGAAAATTTGTAATTTTTTTTAAAAAAAATTTAAAATTATTTTATGGAATATGAAGTTTTATGAAAGTGATCATAAAACAAAAAGGAGAAATCTTTAGTATGTTCACCAGCAGTTGGTTATGAATGTCAGATTACTTATTTTTTCAACATTTAGAGATATTTGAGCTTGTTTGAATTTAATTATCAACTCATTTAATGGGTTATCATTTTTGCGTTTAAATTATTTAAAAAATACAGTAATTCATATGTTGCATAATTTTATCAACTGTGACTATTTCCATTCAAATTTGCATCTCATTGGTGTCTAAAATTGAATGCTCTGTAGGTTTACTTATTTTTTTCTAGGCCAACACATAAATTCAGCAGACTGGTGAGGTTTAGTTGTTTGGATAGTGGAATCTTTTTTCAAAACTTTGACTTTCATTAATTTTTTCCATGTTGGAACAAGTACAATCAAAGCAGAAGGTGCACATCAATAATCAAGCATATATGATGTAGAGACATGTAGATATAAAAAACAAACCAGGTGGAAGACCTACTCGTGGGTATTATTACCTCCCTACATCTTTTACTTGAAGCACTAACATATTTTAATGAAACTATTGCTGTTAAGTCATAGTAATACAGTTATTGAAATTAATCAGCAGTAAAACAATTTACTTAGGGCAAGTCAAAAGAAAATTGGCACATGTAAAATTGAAGGTGGAGAGTCTGTCCACACAGTGTATTTTTTTATTATCGAGAAAATAAGGTATCACATTCAGTGACAAAACAGGGGCCATATTAGACATAAGGACATGTATGATTAGAAGCAAATGAGTTTAGTTATAATTTAAGACAAAAGTAATGAGCTGAGGTTCTTTTTATCATATTTTGTTAGCACTTTATGCATCATTTAATTGATGCTATTATCATAAAAGTAATTGTATTGCTGTCCTGATCAAAATACCAAAAAGTGTACGTACTACTGTGCTGACAGAGCTACATCAATGTAATGTAAAAAAACAAGTTCCTAAAACTTAGTTTACGTTCACATTTCATCATATATCTGTGGTGTACAAGAATGTTTTAAGTGATTAAACCCCCTCCAATATTACACCTCTGTGAAGCACTTTGAGATGTTTGTCTACATTAAAGGCACTGCATAACTGCAAGTTGCTGTTGTTATTGTACTAGCAAATTCATAAGAATTCTTTTAATTTTAATATGTTCTTATTCCTCAATGAAAAATAATCAAAAGTCCAGCTTGCACTGGTAAACACTTAAATAATTACAGAAATAGAACCTAATTCCTTATCAGAAAAATAAGAGATTAAAATATTACCACTGTGAACAAATAAGATCTCTAAATCAGGTTCATAGCAATTGTTAGTCTTTGGTAAGTTAAACCATCTGGTTTCCTTATGCATTCCAGTTCAATGACCCACTCACTATATTCTGTTTTTTATTGCAGTTTAATAAAGAAATATATTTCTTTTGATAATTTAGTATATTTAAAAGTAAAACTACTGAACATGGCTAAACACTAAAAAATTAGTATGAACAGGAATGTCTAAGAGTTGCTTTGTTCAATTTGATGGCACTTAGAATGTTTCATCTCCTCTTGCTTTGTTCTGGAAACATCAAAGAGGTGCTGGGTTCGGGTTGAATTGAAATGCACATCAAAGATGCTGAATGCAGTTTTTTTGGACAATATACTATTAGCAGGGGATAGATTTCTTTGTACTTTAGAGCCAACAAATTCTAATCACCTGGACCATATCACCTGCTGGCAATTTGTATTGGTCATTGCAGAAGGACTGGTGTCGCTCACTGTAACTCACAGCTTTTTACTGTTAATGTAAGTGGCAAGATATAGAGTCACTTAAGATTCCTAGTTAAGTGCAGAAACATATGTCAGGCAAATCTATTGGATTTTCATAATAAACATCATAAAAATTTGTCTTAGAATACAATTTGAATGTCGTTTGTAAACAAGTTGTTTACATTTTCAGAGAAATCATAGGAACATAATTTCCTCTTTTCCTAAATAAAGATTAATTGCCCATATAGTATAAAAATAATGAACTGAAATCATGGTGGTTAGAATACACAAATTTGCTGCCATATTTTCCATGTTAGGCATATCTATTAGTGGTAACTAAAGCAAATTAGCCAATCTTGATTGACCTATAACAAAGCTCTTTTCATACTTCTCACCCAGCTAAATTACCTCTTAATCAGTATAAATGCTGACTATTTTGTTCATCCAGCTGCACAGTGTGCAAAGTTTCCTATAATGACAGAACAAAAAATGGAGACAGTCTTGATTGTCCAACAATATCCAGGCTTCTCAGTAGAGTGTTTTCTCTACTGTACCATGGCTCTAACCATTGCACTTTTCTCATATGATCGATATATATTACACCTTGGCTAGCAAAAATCTCAGTTGGAGTTTTGGGTATATTTACATAGCAGCTGTCTTAGAATCTTCAAAATGTCCATGTACAATTTGTGGCATTAATTTTCAGATTAAAAACTAAACTGATTTATCTGCTGTATGCATTATCTTTAACGTGAAATAATGTTCTTAGACCGTTTATTTGACTTTCCAGAACTAAATTCCAGCTCCTATCTGTCAAATTTAGTTTGATTTGATTAAATGAAAATTAAATCTGTTAATAAGTAAAAGTGACAACTAAGCATAACTAATTTAAATTTAATCATCTTCAGCCAAATTTAATATTATTTATTCTTTGCTATTATTCAGTTAATTCAAATGTGTGTAATTTGTTTCTTTTCCATTTTTTAAATTCCGTGTCTGGCCTTAAACTATGACTTCAACACAATGAAAACAATGAGTAATAATAAGCAGATTTCATATTTGTGAAAGTAAATGTGCTCCATGGTACCTTGCTGTACAGGTTGCTGCTAGCTTTTTTGTTGTTGCATTGTTGCAAAATGTGCTCAGCAGGAAATATCACAATTCCTAATTTTAAACATACGTTTACCTCTTTCTGTCAAATCCAAATCTGTCTATTAGGTCCTAGCTCGTCGCCATTCTACCTTCCAATTACTCAGACATCAATGAGTGGGTACTTTAACTCACATTAGGAATGTGCATAAAACGGGACCTGAGCCAGTTATATACTGCAATAAATAATAATAATAATAAAGGTGTGTTTAATAACTGTGACATTTACTTAAATTCTTCTAAATACATTTTTCAACGTTACGGCACAAAGTTAGATTTGATTTGAATGGGAAGTGTGAAAACAGAATAGATTAAGTTAACTGGTATAAACTTATGTGCAAGCAGTAAGATTACTGTGTTGTTTGAAATTGTTGTACTGCATTATCTTATTAAATCCACTGTGCATTTGTGTTAGCATTAATTTTGCAATATGTGGGGGGTGAAAAATCCACTGTACTTCACTTCAGTTAATACTGTGAAGGAGCTTAGAAAAATCCTGCCTTCCATTGTACAACTTACAGATCTGACTGTAACTTGTTAACTTAAGTTCATTTTTCTACCTTAGCAATTCTGGAGTTTCTCTTGATTGATCTATAACAAGACCTTTGTGAAAAATTTTTACCTGAGCTAATTTTCATAAATGCATTTTTAGCATGGAACTTATACTCAGACCTGTAGCAATAATGGATAAAAAGTTTGTTACTGCTTTCTACGAGTAAGCAATGCACATAACTACATAATTAAATGAGGTATTTTCAGGAAGAAATTTATTTAGTCTGCAATTGGGTGTATTTTACATTAAATTTTAAAAAGATTAAAGTTCCATAAGTTTTATTCCAATTTCTCAATAATAAGCTATTTTAATTCTATGGCACTAAAGCACTCTATAGTCATTAATAAAATTACTTTGGAAGTGTTAGTAAATTGAATTGTAAAGATTTTCTAATACCTAAAATATCTTGGTGATGAGTTCACAAGAACTATTACAATCTGCTTCATTTATTTTAAATTTATAAAAGTGTAGAGATTAATGGCTATGATCTGAACTACAGTAAAGAGCAGTTGAGTAAATTAACCAGTATCATAGATGACAGTCATGCAGCTCAGGGAGGAAACAGTGATGTATTTCATTATGTGAATGGAAGATGAAAGATCTAAAGCTGCTGGAGGTGTAATGCTTCAGTTGCTTCTGTTCAACAAGTCCAGTTTCCAACCGCTACCTGTTTTTAGGCAGTTATTCCTGCTTACCTTGGCTAAACTGCTTTGCATGTTGACTGGGGGAGGGTTAATCCAGTTTGCAGCTGTCTAACCCAGTGATGAATCACCTTCCCATCATTTGGCTGCTTTCCCTGATATGGGGAGGAGAAAAGACCTGTAGGAGGAAACAACAGAAAAAATCAACCGAAAGACAATCTGACTCTCTGTTACACTGTCTCTCTTTCTTTCTTTCTGATAAAGGGAAAGAATGTTTTTTTTCAAGCTGAGGCCTATTGTTTGGGAATATGATGAGCCGTGACACTTGAATAACAAGGAGCTGTTTTGTTCTTGACTGGCAGGTGAAAAAAACTCGACCTGATTCCAATGTTTCAGATCTGCCAGGTTCCAGGTAAGAACATTGTTGAAATTTTACTGTATGCACTATGATTAGGCATTGCCTATGCTTGTTCTGAGCTTTGTTCAAAAATATACAACTACAAAGAATGATTCCAGGAACATACTTTGTCATATATACACAAGAAATAAAAAATGTTTTCACTTATTTCACAATAATTACCAGAGTTATGAGTACTATAAAATGTTAAAACAATTTCACTTGTGAACGGTTAATGTTTGTTTTTCTGTTCCAATCATGCAGTGTATCTAAGTAAATTTAAAATATTTCCAGATAGAGTCTTAGAATAGCAATAATGGCAATTGTTCCACTATTACTAAAGTCTCCTGTGATACACGTTATAATTTTTTTATATTATAGAGTTGTAATTTGGTATCACTGTGAGAAGCAATCCATAGATTATAAAAATAATGTGCCGTCTAGTCAACTAGTGCGCAGTGAATAATGAACATTTCAAAGATATTTTAGATAAGATAATGTTTTGATCATTTAATACTGCAGTCTAGCTATTGATACAAGTCTTCCAATTCCACAAAGGATACAAAATGAAATAACCATACAGTGCACTTACCTCATCGACTAAGCTGGTCAATTGATTCAGCTTTATGTGAAATGTGGACTCAATCATATATCAAATAGACAGAAGAAATGTTGCTTAGCGCTCTCTGTTTTCTGAGATCAAGTGGCAACTGAAGTACTCCCAATTACTAAAGCAGTCTAATTCATTTATAAACTGAATGGGTGTAAATCTTATCCCTTTTCAATTGGATGTGCTTAATATAATCCAAAAAACAAACAAATCAGAAAGCATAATAATGTTTTAATGTATTTCATGCTGGGAAGGAAACAAAGAAACAATTAAGTAGTTTGCCAGAGTAAACACATATATCAAGAGTACCTCATTCCCTGTCAATTGAGCATATATTTCTCCAGTTATTTGCAGTGCTAGATAAAGCTAGATGACTGATTCAAACTGAACTTACAGATAATTTATGGAATTTTTTCTTACTGGTAGGTCCAATGTGTAGTATTTGTCCCAAAAATGTTTTATATAATAATAGGTAACATGAGATTTTAAAATCACATCAAGTAATTACATAGCATGATATGACTATAGAGGATTGCAGAATCATTAAACTTTGAGAATTTGTAATATTTCAGATATATGAAGAAGGTTAATCATGACAAAGAGACAGGTGATGACATTTTTGTCAATTTGTGCAATATCACAATTTTGATAAAAAGTTTTGAATATTGCCCATCACTGGGTGGTATTTCTGAATCCTGATTCCTGGATAGAGTATTTATGTTCAACTATCATCGAAAGATGGGTTTCTGTATTCTATTTCTAATAGTTTCTAATAAAAAAGATTTGACAGTGATACACAATTACAACAGCAAATGTAAAGTGTTTTGATTGTGCGGCATATTATATAATATATATTTGATTACAGAATCTACAGTTAAAACAATATTCCATTTTCAGATTCACAAAATTGTATTTTTTAAATATTGCATAAAGGTTGAATTTTTGTTGTAATGTAAGTCAGTCAGTAGATAAATAAATAAGTGCACTTTTCTCAAAACCAGTTCAAAAATGTTTTAATCCTGGTTGGTATTTATAATTTAAATGCATACATTTGTAACATTTTGCATAGGAAAACAAGGATTATTTCTTGTTTGTAGGTCTATGGAAATGCAGGATCTAGCAAGTCCACACAGTCGAGTAAGTGGAAGCAGTGAATCTCCCAATGGTCCAAAACTTGACAACTCCTGCATCAATAATAATTCCATGACACCAAATGGCACAGAAGGTGAGTGCTTGATTTTCTTAATTAGATGCTTTGGTATGAAACTAATTTGGATACTGTGCATTCATTGTCATACGTATTTATTGTTTTCATTTCAACCCCTGTGTGATATAATATGCAACGGTTTTTCCAAGTGACTTTTGAAAAGCTTTTTGTTTGTCTTCCAAATGCCCCTTTAGCAGGCTCTTGAAACCAGGTGAAAAACGTTCTATAAAGGGAATACATTTCTAGACTTTCTGTTAGGTGGGGAGATAAAAACTGCACCAGAGGTTATGATTTATCAGAGAGACTTAGAAAAGGGAGGTTGGAAGTGAGAATTCTATTGTGTATACAAATAGAAAAATTCCAATACTGCACAAGCAAAACTGATTATTTTACATTTAGCTATTGTTCTTACTTGTCTTTGTTGATGGGACACCTCCTGCTAAAAATTATATTTTAGAATTTTTAAACTTTAAGTGAAAAAGTATTCAACACATCCAGCAGGAATAATCTTAACACAAAAATAGTTATTGTTTTGAAATATATATTCTATTTACGCAGCCATAAATAACAAAATAATTTAGCAATATTCTCAGAGATGGTAAGATAAAGCTGGGAGGTGTTGGCAAAACAATCATTTAGGCTAGCAAGAAAAAACTACTGTTTAATTGATGGGAAAATAGAATGCGTCATGCCTACATCAAACAAAACTCCCAACTGTTCCAAGTGTGTTATAGTGTTACTTTTAATTTTCATTTTTAAGGGTTACAATATAATTGCTCTAAAATGTATTGTGCAGCTTTTGTATACTGGCACATTGCATCCTTTAAGGAAGTTTCAATTCTTTCAATTTATTCTTTAGAAATAAGTAAACATGCTAAACCTATTGCTGTTCTGCACCTTCCTTGTAGAAGAACTCTGAAAAACCAGTTGTTCACAATAACATCTAGTGTTAAAACCACAAGCATCTTGATAAATCTTTTGCTTGCAGTAACAACCTATTTTAAGTAGTCTTTCAGCTCTACTGATAGCACATCATTTTCACGAGATGGTCATGCAGTACAAATGAGCCATGCTTCACTAGTAGGAGGATGCAGAATCAATTCCACACAGAGCTGATTTTCCAAAATCAATGATACTGTTGTGGTGAGGTGCTGAATAGAACCTGTAGCAGGTCATCCCTTGCCACTGTCACACACATCCTAGCAGCCAGCTAGAGTGGCACTGGTGGAAGCCTGGGAGCAGATTGCACACCTGCTCTCTTGGCCATAGGTGTAGCATGGCCTAAGGAGATTAGGGTGCTGGCGAGAAGATTAAGGAATTTGTTACCCAACCTAAAGTTCTTGTGTTCAAACTGTCAGAAAACTATTCAGGAGAAGATCTCCTCTGTATGCTTAGTGTAGCAAAATGTTAAGTGAAGAAAAAAGATCAAGTTTATGATCTCATGCCACCGAGTGCACAGAGGAAATCTTCCGCCACAGTTGTTACAAGAAAGATGCACTTCTGCTTCCCTATATAATTGTATCAACAGAACACCTAGAGCTATGGTAAACTTTTAGGATGGTTTGTGCTGTCACCTTTATTATGCAGCTTCACCCTGCTAGTTTGATAACATATGACGATAAATCGTGAGGTCCAACTCGCAGAGCAGATTTTTGCCTGACGACAGCATGGATCAGAGAAATGGGTGCAGAGATTAGCACACCAATGTCCAATACTCTTAATTTTCTGTGAATCAGGTGTGCAGACATTCTTGCCCCAATCTTGGATCCACGCTTCTGTTGAGCAAGACTCCATGCTGATAATGGAGCCTTGCAAAATTTCTCTGTGGTCACCACAGCAGGTTATATAGGTATGGACTTGGCACCTGTTGATAAAAGTAAAGTTACACAACAGTTTGGATACTCAAACAAAAGCCAAATACTGTGGATGCTGAAAATCTAAAATAAAAACAGAAAATGCTAGAAACACTCAACAAGTCAGGCAGCATCTGCAGAGAGAGAAACAGCGTTAACATTTAAGGTGGATAACCTTTCATCAGAACTAGACGTCGTTAGAGATGAACAGCCTTTGTGTGAGAATACTCAGTCTATTTGGCCTGTACTAGATGAGCCCTTTTTAATCAGGACCTAACGGTACTTGTAATGGAACTGATTGAATACATTAGGCAACATCATGGTTTGAATTTTCATGTTCACCACATGGGTAGCAATCCAGCAGAGCGGATCACCTTCCCATTATAGAACCCACTCGATTTTCATTCCATGCTTTCAATGGAATGAAAATCAGACAGGTTCTATAATAGTTAGGCAATGCACTCTGCCAGATTATCATCCATGGTGTGAAGATGAAAAATTACCCCCATATGTTTACAACACAAATGTTGGAAATTAGAAATTTTATCCAGTGACGCCTGCTATAAGTGCACACGTGTGGATATTGATGGGACAGGCTCAGGACCCTGTTCTGGTGCTCCTATGGTGCAATAGCCTAGCAACACTTATGTCTAGGTTAACACATGAAAAATGGTCACCTGGGCAATGTACTGGAGAGTGAATGGTAACCCTGGAACTATATCCCAACAATGAGTCTACAACTTCAGAAGAGAAGAGGGGAGGGAAGAAGGGGAGAAACAAAAGGTTAAAAATATCAAATGTTAATTATTATATAGAATGTTAAAGTAAATTTTATGTGTGTTTCACCCACTGGGAGTGTATATCGAGAAACTGCAGGCACACCAGGGGGAACATACCCATGATTTTGTGATATGCACTCCCAGTGAGCAACGCTCGGTGTCCAGAGTGCGCAGTCATAAAATTTGAGGTATGCACTCATGATTTCCTGATGCACACTCTTGCTGGGTGAGGCTCCACACAAGAACACATATTTGTAAATTTTACCCTATTGCATATATAAGATTATACAATGTAATTTTTAATATATAATGGATATTGCATTGAATGTAAGTTGTACTTGATTTTATGACATGAACCAAGTGGAAAGCTCTGTAAACTTTACTCAGTTTAAAACATTGTATTACTGATGAACAACATTGAGAAAATATTCTTACACCTCCATGAGAATATATAAAGCATAGAATGAGAAAAGGCCATTAGGCCCATTCAGATCATTCCTTCCATATACCTTTCTTGGATTATTTCATTTCTTGAACTAAAGTTCTTCAGAGTTAAAGGTTGCTGTTTTAATTCGCTCTTCTTCAACAAAATACAAGAAACTCAGTTTAACAAATTCATTAAATCCCCATTTTATCATTTTTCATTTTATTTTCTGTCTCAATACCACCCTCTTTCAGCAAGAAAGGTTGCAGGGTCGAGGTTGCAAACTTCTTTATACCTGTTATTGGTGTCACTGTATATTGGTAGGCAGGAGATGTGTGTTATAGGATAAGATAGGTTGCTCCTGCTAATTTTTCGTGTCCTGAGCTGGTGTCCTTTGAAGCTATGAACCCAGATGAGAAACAGCAAACTCGGCTTTGCAGCTGAATAGAAATATCAAGCAAGGCTAGGATTCAAAATTGTGGCGCTGTAAATGAGAATTCAGTGTTTTACCACTGAAGTTACCAGGTGTCCATTAAATCAATACTGGAGAGGTTTATCCAGGAAATAAAATTAGATTCTCAGTAAACAAAAATTGATGGCTGTAACTGTAACATTTGTTAGAGGGAGCTCTCTCTGTTTCAGAAGTTTAATCTTGAGATTCCCTCATGTACAATAGAATTATGAAGCATTAGCTGAACAGTTCTATAGCTCATGAGGGAGTTTAAGCTCTCATAATAGTTTCTTCATTGTAACAAACATTATAAAGTTTTTATTTTTTGTAGTGCACCTCATTTCATTTAGCCCTGAGTTCAATTAATGAGTGTCTGTCAAGTAACAAAATGTGATGCCACTTTAATAGAAGGTTGCCTGTTCTGTTTGAGCATGTTGTACGTGGTTCTCAGCTATTACAAACCTGTATCTCATAAGAACATAAGAATTAGGAGCAGGAGAAGGCCATACAGCCCTTCGAGCCTGCTCTGCCATTCAATAATATCATGGCTGATCTTTGACCTCAACTCCGCTTTCTCGCCTGATCCCCATATCCCTTGATTGACCTAGAGTCCAAAAATCTATCTATCTCAGCCTTGAATATGCTCAATGACTCAGCATCCACAGCCCTTTGGAGTGGAGGATTCCAAAGATTCACAACCCTCTGAGTGAAGAAATTCCTCCTCATCTCAGTCTTAATGGCAGACTCCTTATCCTGAGACTATGTCCCCTAGTTCTGGACTTGCCAGCTGGGAGTATCAATCTATCAGCATCTATCCTGTCAAACCCCCTCAGAATCTTATATGTTTCAATGAGATCACCTCTCATTCTTCTAAACTCCAGAGAGTAGAGGCCCATTCTACACAATCTCTCCTCATAGGACAGCCCTCTCATCCCAGGGATCAATCTAGTGAACCTTCGTTGCACCGCCTCCAAGGCAAGTATGTCCTTCCTCAGATAAGGAGACCAAAACTATGCACAGTACTCCAGGTGTGGTCTCAATTGTAGTAAGACTTCCTTACTCTTGTACTCCAACCCTCTTGCAATGAAGGCCAATGTGCAATTTGCCTTCCTAATTGCTCGCTGTACCTGCATGCTAACTTTCTGTGTTTCCTGTACGAGGATACCTAAATCTCTCTGAACACCAACATTTAATAGTTTCTCACCATAGAGTCATAGGAGGAAAAATTCAGTTGGTTGCGCCTCCTGTTAGCTCCTTAAGAGGGCGCTAACGGGATGCAAAGCAACTAGCGCCTGGGCGCGGCACTGCCCACGCCTCCCGGAAAATTCAGCGGGAGGTTAGTGGTGGTGCTAACCGGTAGCACCCTGTGGCGCTGCGCTGCTGGCAATGACGTCATTGGCATGCGCAGCGCCCCACTCACACCCCGGCCAAGATCTTCGGGAGCGCCCCCGACTTACTGCCGGATGCGATGTCCGACGGGGTCAGGGGGGCGTACCTGCGGCCGGGGAGGCACAATTTAAAGGCGAGGTGCGGGGCGGCCATTTCTGTTGCTGGCCGCCTGCCAGCACCGGCCTACACTCCCGTCCCAGACCTCCTGACATGCCACCCCCCCTCCTGCAGAGTGCTGGCTGCGCTCCAAGAGCCCGGCACTTCTCTTGAGTGCCGGGCTCTTTTGCCTGCACTCCCGATCCCCCGGGGGCCCAGCTAGGCCCCAGGTCGCACTGCACAAGGCCCCTCCCCTTTAAGAAGGGGAGGAAGGCCTGCAATACCGCAGCGCGATGTGCCGCAGCGTGTGGCGCTGCGGCACATAATGCCGCAATATTGCCTCACAGCACCCCAAGAGGGACGTGGGGCGCTTCCAGTAGCACCCCGCTTCCCTCTTGGGGCGCAACCACTCAATTTCCGGTGCGGGGATGCTAATTTTTCCAGGGCACTACTTTTAGCACCCTGGCGAAGTTAGCGGCCCAATTGGGGCACTACTCAATTTTTAGCCCATAGAGTCATAATGGCACAGAAGGAGGCCATTCGGCCCATCGAGTCCGTGCCAGCTCTCTGTAGAGCAATCTAGTCAGTCCCACTCCCCCGCTCTATCCCCATAGCCCTGCAAGTTTATTTCCCTCAAGTACCTATCCAGTCTCCCCTTGAAAACATTGAGTGTGTCCGCTTCCACCACTTCAGTCGGCAGCGAGCTCAGGGTCCTCACCACTCGCTGCATAAAAAAGTTTTTCCTCACATCCCCCCTGTATCTCTTGCCCAAAACTTTAAATCTGTGTCCCGTAGTCCTTGTACCATGAACTAATGGGTACAGTCTTTCCCCGTCTAGCCTATCCAAACCTGTCATAATCTTGTACACCTCTATCAAATCACCCCACAACCTCCTTTGCTCTAATGAAAACAAATCCAGCTTCTCCAACCTGTCCTTGTAGCTAAGTTCCCCCATCCCCGGAACCATTCTGGTAAATCTCCTCTGCACCCACTCTAGTGCGTTCACATCCTTCCTAAAGTGTGGTGACCAGAACTGGACGCAATACTCCAGTTGTGGCCTAACCAGCACTTTATAAAGGTTCAGCATAACTTCTCTACTTTTGTACTCAATACCTCTATTTATGAAGCCCAAGGTCCCATATGCTTTGCTGACCACTCTCTCAATATGTCCCGCCACCTTCAGGGACCTATGTGCATTAACTCCCAGGTCCCTCTGTCCCTGCACAGTCTTTAAAACTGTGCCATTAAGTGTATATTGCCTCTCCCTGTTCCTTCTGCCAAAATGCATCACCTCACACTTCTCTGTATTAAATTCCATCTGCCACTTGTCTGCCCATTCTGCTAGCCTTTCTATGTCCTGTTGCCGTCGATTGGTATCATCATCACTGTTTTCCACACCCCCAAGTTTGGTGTCATCAGCAAATTTAGAAATTCTACTCTGTATTCCAATATCCAGGTCATTTACATATATCAAAAAAAGCAGTGGCCCCAGCACTGACCCTTGGGGAACACAACTGTCTACCATCCTCCAGTCTGAAAAATAGCCATTTAGCACAACTCGCTGTTTTCTGTCCTTAAGCCAATTCCATATCCAAGATGCCATTGACCCATCTATTCCATGAGCCTCAATTTTGTTAACTAACCTTCTATGTGGTACTTTGTCAAACGCCTACCGAAAATCCATGTAGACAACATCCATTGCATTCCCTTCATCAATCATCCCTGTTACTTCATTAAAAAATTCAATTAGAATAGTCAAACGTGATTTGCCTTTGACAAATCCGTGTTGTCTCTCCTTAATTAGCTTAAACCTCTACAAGTGCCCCTTAATTTTTTCCTTGATTATTGTTTCTAAAACTTTACCCACCACTGATGTTAAACTGACTGGCCTGTAGTTACTAGAATTATCCTTACACCCTTTCTTAAACAATGGTGTCACATTTGCCACTTTCCAATCCTCAGGCACCTCCCCTGCATCTAGGGAAGATTGGAAAATTATGGCAAGCCCTTCTGCTATCTCCTCCCCCAATTTCCTTAGCAACTTGGGATGCAAGCCATCTGGACCAGGTGAGTTATCCACTCTAAGCATACCCAGCCTTTCTAGTACATCCTGTCTATCAATTTTCACCCCTTCCATTGCTTCTACCTTTTCCACTTCTTCTGATATTTTGTCAGCATCCACCTCCTTAGTAAACACCAATACAAAGTAGTCATTGAGTATTCTAGCCTTGCCCTGCGCCTCTAAGCATACATCACCTTCTTTGTCCCTAATAGACCCCACCCCGCCTCTTACTACCCGCTTACTGTTTACAAGATTTTTGGGTTCCCTTTTATGTTAACTGCCATTCTACTCTCATATTAGAACATAAGAACATAAGAACATAAGAAATAGGAGCAGGAGTAGGCCAATCGGCCCCTCGAACCTGCTCCGCCATTCAATAAGATCATGGCTGATCTGATCCTAACCGCCAATCTACTATCACAGAACCATCTCCTGAATCTAACAGAATTAGACACACGAAATAGGAGCAGGATCATGCTACACGGCCCCTGGGCTCGCTTCGCTACCCACAGGGCCATGACCGATCCGAACCTAGACTCATGTCCAAATTCCTGCCCGCTCCCCGTAACCCTTAATTCCCTTTACTTCTAGGAAACTGTCTATTTCTGTTTTAAATTTATGTAATGATGTAGCTTCTACAGCTTTTTGGGGCAGCATATTCCATGGACCTACCACCCTCTGAGTGAAGTAGTTCCTCCTCATCTCAGTTTTGAAAGAGCAGCCCCTTATTCTAAGACTATGCCCCCTAGTTCTAGTTTCATCCATCATCGGGAACATCCTCCCCGCATCCACCCGATCCAACCCCTTCACAATCTTATATGTTTCAATAACATCGCCTCTCATTCTTCTGAACTCCAATGAGTAGAGTCCCAATCTACTCAACCTCTCCTCATATGTCCATCCCCTCATCCCCGGGATTAACCGAGTGAACCTTCTTTGTACTGACTCGAGAGCAAGATGTCTTTTCTTAAGTATGGACACCAAAACTGTATGCAGTATTCCAGGTGCAGTCTCACCAATACCTTGTACAACTGAAGCAATACCTCCCTATTTTTATATTCTATCCCCCTAGCAATGAAAGCCAACATTCCATTGGCCTTCTTAATCACTTGCTGCACCTGCATACTAACCTTTTGAGTTTCGTGCACCAGGACCCCCAGATCCCTTTGTACTTCAGTACTTTCCAGTTTCTTGCCATTAAGATAATAACTTGCTCTATGATTTTTCCTGCCAAAGTGCATAACCTCACACTTTCCAGTATTGTATTCCATCTGCCAAATCTCTGCCCACTTACTTAGCCTGTCTATGTCCCCTTGCAGGTTTTTTATGTCCTCCTCACTCACTACTTTCCCTCCCATCTTAGTATCATCTGCAAACTTTGATATGTTACACTCGGTCCCCTCCTCCAAATCGTTAATATAGATTGTAAAGAGTTGGGGACCCAGTACTGACCCCTGCGGAACACCACTAGTTACTGATTGCCAGTCTGAGAATGAACCATTTATCCCAACTCTCTGCCTTCTGTTAGATAGCCAATCCTCTATCCATGCCAGAATATTACCCCCAATCCCGTGATTTTTTATCTTAAGCAATAATCTTTTGTGTGGCACCTTGTCAAATGCCTTTTGGAAGTCTAAATACACTACGTCCACTGGTTCCCCTTTATCCACCCTATATGTTACTTCCTCAAAGAACTCCAGCAAATTTGTCAAACATGACTTCCCCTTCATAAAACCATGCTGACTTTGTCCTATTAAATTATGATTATCCAAATGCCCTGTTACTGTCTCCTTAATAATGGACTCCAAAATTTTACCTACCACAGATGTTAGGCTAACTGGTCTATATCTTCCAGCCTTCTGTCTACTGCCCTTTTTAAATAAGGGTGTTACATTTGCAGTTTTCCAGTCTGCCGGGACCTTTGCTGAGTCCAGGGAGTTTTGGAAAATTATTACCAATGCATCCACAATCCCTACCGCCACTTCCCTCAAGACCCTAGGATGTAAGCCATCAGGTCCAGGTGATTTATTCGCCTTGAGTCCCATTATTTTACCGAGTACCACTTCCTTAGTGATTTTGATCGTGTTTAGCTCCTCCCCCCCCTATAGCCTCCTGTTTGTCCAGTGTTGGGATATTCTTAGTGTCCTCTACTGTAAAGACTGATACAAAATATTCATTCAGTGTTTTTGCCATCTCCATATTTCCCACCATTAATTTCCCGGTCTCATCCTCTAAGGGACCAACATTTACTTTAGCCACCCTTTTTCTTTTTATATAACTATAAAAACTCTTACTATCTGTTTTTATATTTTTTGCTAATTTACTTTCATAATCTATCTTCCCTTTCTTAATCAATCTTTCTCTCTTTGCCAATCTTATTTTCAACTTCACTTCCCCTCTCAACTTACTGTATTTGGTCTGGTTCTCCCTTGAAGAGTTCACCACTTAAAAAATACTCTGTTTTTCTATTCTTCCTACCAAAGTGAATAACCTCACATTTCCCCACATTATACTCCATCTGCCACATTATTGCCCACTCACTTAACCTGTCTATATCCCTTTGCAGGCTCTTTGTGTCCTCCTCACAGCTTACTTTCCCACCTAGCTTTGTATTGTCAGCAAACTTGGATACATTACACTTGGTCCCTACATCTAAGTCATTAATATAGATTGTAAATAGCTGAGGACCAAGCACTGATCCTTGTGGCACCCCACTAGTTACAGCCTGCCAACTGGAAAGTGACCCATTTATCCCTACTCTCTGTTTTCTGTCTGTTAACCAATCCTCTATCTATGCTAATATATTACCCCAACCCCATGAGCCTTAATCTTGCATAGCAACCTTTTATGTGGCACCTTATTGAATGCCTTTTGGAAATGCAAATATATTACATCCACTGGTTCCTCTTTAATCTACCCTGCTAGTTACGTCCTCGAAAAACTCTAATAAATTTGTTAAACATGATTTCCCTTTCATAAAACCATGTTAAATCTGCCTAATCATATTATGATTTTCTAAGTGCCCTGTTACAACTTCCTTAATAATGGATTCCAGCATTTTCCTGACAACTGATGTCAGGCTAACTGGCCTGTAGTTCCCTGTTTTCTCTCTCCCTACTCCTTTCTTGAATTGCTCATGCCACTAAATGTCACTTCACCACCCAACATCCCAATTGATTAGGACTTACAAAAACTTTATATTGTTTGTTATGATGAAGAAACTATTATGGGAGCTTAGGCCGTGAATATAATCGTGCTCGGGTTTGGAGGCGGGTCCGCTGTCAAAATAGCAAAGATTGACAGCGGGTAGAAAACACACTGTCAACCCGCCTCCTCGCGAGTCTCCCAGGTGTCGGGTCTGTCAGCAGAGAACTGACCTGAATCCAAGCGGCGGGGGATACAATTCAGCTTGTTAAATGGCTTGTTAAGAGCCAATTTAAGACTATTTTGAGGCTTACTTCTAATTTTATGTTCTCCCCTACGGGTTACCCGCTGTTCGGGGAACACGCCAGCTCAACCTGGCATGTTTTGAGTCTGCTCTGATGTTTCTGAAAAGCTGACAGCTGCAGAAGTGGTGGAAAGGATGCCATGTTGCAGATGGTGAGTTTCAGAGCGCAGAAAGTGTTGGCTACTGCATTTTTAATACATACAGAGATTTCTGTAGCTTACAAGCTTTTAGATCCAACTGTATGTCCAGTGCCACCTCATTGGGAGAACCTCTCTCACCATTGACAGATTGCTTCTGTCATCTCACCTGCAGCTGCCATCTATTGCAGCAACATTGGAGCCATTGAAACAATCAGACCTTGGTCCTCCGAATCCTTCCATGATCAGCCCCAACACCAACATCACCAACTTCTCCGCCATCACCTGATGCTGCACTGGACACACGGCATCAGCCCCTGACAACATTGCTGCCCAGGAGGCCAGCGATGGCATCACCATGACCAGATTTTCTTCACTTGATGCTGTAAACCCTGGCTGCCAGATGATGCGCCAGGTTGACACCATCCCACACCAGCACCGTGAAGCATCCCTTTAATGTCCAAGCCATTCCATGCACACACATCACTATAGCGGGGCTGCGGGGGGGGGGGGGCGGGGTGGGGGGGGCGTTGGGCGGGGAAAATTATGTCTGAACAATCACTGGAACTCAGTAAGACACTTCTCATGGTGCACTCAGATCTGTCCAATAAGAGGCAGCTTTGGAAAAAGAGATTTCACTGTATGACAACACATTACCAGAAACTTCACATGGACATTTTCTAAACCTCTCAAGTGCCTACCCATGTGTGTTGTTAGTTGGAATGTTTGCAGTAGGATGAGGTGTGAGTGTGAGGGGTGTCTGGTGAGATGGGGAGGTGATAAAGTACATAGAGAGGGTTGGGCGGAGTTGCAAGGTAAGTTGGTGTGAGTAAGGATGTGCAGGAGAAGGGTATGGAAGGCACAGTGATGGGGATGTGTTGAGTGGCACAGCTGGGTGAGGTTGAGTGTGGCTTTGCTGTAACGTTTCATGATCTACTGAGATCATTGAAAGGTTGGCGCCACTGCAGCCAGGGACCCCTGATGACATCCATGCTTTTGCCCTCCTGTGCAATGTGCAACCAGGTTGCGTTGGTGTCCTGGGGAGGTCTCTTCTGCCCTTGGAAGGGAAGAAAACCTCCCTGCATGCTGTGACTCCCCCCATAAGCATATGGAGGGAGTCATTGGAGAGCCTGGGTGCAAGCGTTCACCTTTGTGCAGTGCTTGTCAGTGTTTGCAGCACCTCAATGCTGTCAAACACTGACAGCACAACTGTCAAATTGCAAGTGGACGTGGTTCCTTTAAGGAAACCGGCTGATAATGCGTCAGCAAATGATGTCATCAGACCCGCTTCCTGTTAATTGGCCAGGAAGCCCACAGGGCGGGCTTAACAAGCCCAATCAAGGGAAAATCATGTCTACACAGCGGCTGCAGCTGGAAGTGGGACCGGAACCCGGAAACCAGCTCTCCCACCACCATCCTCCATTAAATTCGTGGCCTTAGTCCTTGAACTCCTAAAATGAGCTATAGAACTGTTCATCTGATGCTTCATAATTCTCTTGTACATAAGGGAATCTGAAGACTATACTTCTGAAACAGAGAGAGCTCCCTCTAATAAATGTTACATTTACATCCATCTTCTTTTGCATTTTTTCCCTTGTGAATCTAATTTTATTTTGTAGATAAAACTCTCTAGTATTGATTTAAAGAAGACCTGATTACTTCAGTGGTAAAACACTGAAGTCTCATTTGAATCCTAGCCTTGACTTGATATTTATATTTAGCTACAAAACATGTTTGCTATTTCTCATCTAGGTTCATGGCTTCAAAGAATTCCACCTCAAGACAGGAAACATTATCGCAGCAAGCTGTCCTATCCTATAGCACAAACCTCCTGCCCACCAATTTTTTTTTACTCCTGACGTCAGTTCATTGTTTAAACTTCTTGTTTACAATTTCCCTTTAGGTGACAACATGACTATGCTCAGCACAGCAGACTGGTTGCTAGGTTCTAGTACACAGACCACTTCAGGTTTGTGTGGCTCTGGTACAAAGATCACAAAATTCGATTAATTCTTTTATGTTGTGTGGTATGTCCTCTGAAGTGCCCTTTAGGTGTGGTTTTAGGCTGGCTGCATTCTGCTTTATATTTATTGTAGGCTCGCATTATTTTTATTTTTGTGAAAAGTGATGTAAAATTATAATTTTTTGCCAAGAAATTACATTGACTGTGTGCACTATGAAGATATTTATGCTGTATGCCTTTGTTTACACATGTATGGTAGAATTATATTATACCTTTGTAAAATAACATTATTGAACTCTGTTAGGATTTGTGACAATTGGTTCTGTTTTGTGCTCCAGTAATGCAGCTAATGTTAAAAGATTATGCAGATTAATAATACATTTACAAAACTAAGAGTTATGCTTTTACATTTTATTTAAGTACATTTTAGATTTTGTGTAGCAGTCAAACCCAACCTATGGCTAACACAACTGCTTTCAGACGTTCCAATTAGGAATAAGTTATTCACAATGCTATTTACAAATTATTATCGGGGCCTTTTATGTGCTTCGGGTCAGCAGACTAATAATGAAGAAAGCATGACGTGACTTGCAGGAATGCATCTGAAGCACTTTTGATCCCTGTTAACTACCTTTCTGTCACCAGTTTATCTTGGTGTTTTATTGTCAAAAGAACAATCCCAATGGAGACGAGGTGTAATTGTTCTGTTTATAAGATTATTCTTATTAAATAAAAATCACCAATATGATTCACATGCATTTACACAGCTTTGCTGCAGTACACAATTTGATTAAAATCTGCACAATATGTTCATTAAAAAATGCTGCTTGCTACTTCCATTTGGAATGAAACGGTTTACAGTGCCTAGTATTGTTTTCCATTAAGATTGACAAATGTAAAAAAAATTAACAAAGTACTCGTAGTAAAAGTTTGCATTGCCAGAGAGTGGGTCATAAACTTGCAGCTATGTCAGAAAAGGAAGGTAGGAAAACATAACTCACTGATGACAGCTCAGTATCTGTCATATGGCTTGCCTTCTTCCATGTTGCCATTTGAAAAGAAAGAGTTTCCACTTCCTTTTCTATAAACCTGGTAAAGCCATTGTATTAGAGATCAATTAGTGTCTGAGAAAAGGCACGTCTTTGACAGCCTTAACTGGCATCAGCTGTATTGGTAATGCAACATATTTTTGGTCCCATCCAGCTTTCCATTTTAGGTGATATGCTGTGATTCAATTTTCTTTATTCCTGTCTAAGAAAATAGTAGAGGATTGAAATTGTGCTGTGCCGCATTAGTAATTAACACATTAACACATTTGTATGAAACTCCTCCAACCACTATTCTAATGAAGGTGCTAATCCATTGAAAATAAATGGGTTAGTGCTTTCATTAAAATAATGGACAAAAGATTTCAGACAAGGTGTTAGCTTGCTCATCACTGATATCACACAGCACAATTGTAAGGCATAAGTCGTGGCATAGAGTGAGCACAATTCATGCTGACAAATCATTTTTACCCTAAGCATTACTGTGTTGATTTTGAGAAAACTATTGCCAGGCTCTAAATTGAGTAAGATATCTATCTAGATTGCAATTATATCTGCAATTACCAGTATGAATAAGTTTGTTCAATATTTTTTGATTTTCGAAAGTCGTATTTTGCAATTTCAACAATGGGCAGCCAGATCCTAAACAGTTAGCAGCTGATGAGAGAAAACTAGAACTAACAAAATACAGCATTTATAACAAATGAAGCGAACAAGACAGATGCTATTGTAGCTGCCAGTGTTACATAGACTAAAAATTGATGCATGAGGGAAAGAACAACAGAGTTCTGAGTTTATCAAATTTATTGAGATATAGGAAATGGAAAAAATAAATAGTAATTGAATTGTAGGCTTTGTTTCAGCTTTTGGTTCATTGACAGATGTAGTATCATAGAATCATAGAATGGTTACAGCACAGAAGGAGGCCATTCGGCCCATTGAGCCCATGCTGGCTCTCTGTAAGAGCACTTCAGCTAGTCCCACTCCCCCGCCCTTTCCCCGTAGCCCTGCAAATTTTTTCTCCTCAGGTACTTGTCCAACTCCCTTTTGAAAGCCATGATTGAGTCTGCCTCCACCACCCTTTCAGGCAGTGCATAGAGTCATAGAATCATAGAGTGATAGAGCACAGAAAGAGGCCCTTCGGCCCATCGTGTCTGCGCCGGCCATCAAGCCCTGTCTATTCTAATCCCATTTTCCCGCACTTGGTCCGTAGCCTTGTATGCTATGGCGTTTCAAGTGCTCATCTAAATGCTGCTTGAATGTTGTGAGGGTTCCTGCCTCTACCACCTTTTCAGGCAGTGAGTTCCAGATTCCAACCACCCTCTGGGTGAAAAGGTTTTTCCTCAAATCCCCTGTAAACCTCCTGCCCCTTATCTTGAAACTATGCCCCCTGGTTATTGACCCCTCTATTAAGGGGAAAAGTTCCTTTCTATCTACCCTATCTATGTCCCTCATAATTTTGTATACCTCAATCAGGTCCCCCCTCAGCCTTCTCTGCTCTAAGGAAGACAAACCCAGCCTGTCCAGTCTCTCTTCATAGCTGAAGTGCTCCAGCAGCCTCTCCAATGCAATCACATCCTTCCTCTAGTGTGGCGACCAGAACTGCACACAGTATTCCAGCTGTGGCCTAACTAGTGTTTTGTACAGCTCCATCATAACCTCCCTGCTCTTATATTCTATGCCTTGGCTAATGAAGGCATGTATCCCATATGCCTTTTTAACCACCTTATCTACCTGTCCTGCTGCCTTCAGGGATCTATGTACATGCACACCAAGGTCCTTCTGATCCTCTGTCCTTCCTAGGGTCCTACCATTCATTGTGTATTCCCTTGCCTTGTTGGTCCTCCCAAAATGCATCACCTCACACTTTTCAGGGTTAAATTCCATTTGTCACTGTTCTGCCCATCTAACCAACCCATCTATAGCGTTCTGTAGCCTGAGGCTTCCCTCCTCGCTATTTACCACTCCACCAATTTTCGTGTCATCTGCGAACTTACTGATCATACCTCCTACATTCATATCTAACTCTTTAATGTACACTATAAACAGCAAAGGACCCAGCACCGATCCCTGTGGTACACCACTGGACACAGGCTTCCAGTCACAAAAACAACCTTCGACCGTCACCCTCTGCCTCCTGCCACTAACCCAATTTTGGATCCAATGTGCCAAATTGCCCTGGATCCCATGGGCTCTTATCTTCTTGACCAGTCTCCCATGCGGGACTTTGTCAAAAGCCTTACTGAAGTCCATGTAGACTACATCAACTGCACTACCCTCATCCACGCACCTAGTCACCCCCTCAAAAAATTCAATCAAATTGGTTAGATATGATCTCCCCCTGACAAAGCCATGCTGACTATCCTTGATTAATCCTTGCCTCTCCAAGTGGAGACTAATTCTGTCCCTCAGAATATTTTCCAATAATTTCCCTACCACTGATGTTAGGCTCACTGGCCTGTAATTCCCTGGTTTATCCCTACTACCCTTCTTGAATAATGGTACTATGTTAGCTGTTCTCCAGTCCTCAGGCATCTCCCCTATGACCAGAGAGGTTCTGAAAATTTGTGTCAGAGCCCCTGCAATCTCCTCCCTTGCCTCACACAGCAGCAAATACATCTCGTCTGGGCCTGGGGATTTATCCACTTTTAAGCCCACTAAAACCGCTAGTACCTCCTCCCTCTCAATACTAATTTGTTCAAGTATATCACGATCCCCCTGCCTGATTTCTATGCCTACATCGTCCTTCTCCATAGTGAATACAGATCCTAACCACTCGCTGCATAAAAAAGCTTTTCCTCTTGTCGCCAATCACCTTAAATCTGTGTCCTCAGTTTCTCAGCCCTTCCACCAATGGGAACAGTTTCTCTCTATCTACTCTGCCTAGACCCATCATGATTTTGAACACCTCTATCAAATCTCCTCTCAACCTTCCCTGCTCTAAGGAGAACAACTCCAGCTTCTCTAGTCTATCCATGTAACTGAAGTCCCTCATCCCTGGATTCATTCTCATAAATCTTTTCTGCACCCTCTCTCTAAGGCCTCTATGTATACTAATACTTACCAATTCAGTTAACAACTCCAGGCTGGTTCCCTTATTCAAGTTAGTAGAGCTACTGTTATACAAATTAGATACTGATACAAGAAAAAGAGTGGCCTTCTAAGTGATGCCCTAAAATTCAGAAATCTGTTCTCTTAATCTACATAATGGAATGTAAGGTCCTATATTTTTAGCATCCACCTGATATTTCATCTTTAAAATTTTTTTCCAATGTCCTCTCTCTTGTCATCATCTGACGGTGATGACTCATGCTGGAGCACAGTTCCATAGTTTCCTGCAGTTCTCCAATACATCCTGTGTGAGCCTAGACAGGCAGCATCAACAGGTTATTCGATCTGACAAGCCTACCTTGTTGTCACCTGACATCTGGACTTACACGGTCTTATCAGAAGAATCTTGGCTGAGGCCAATTGTAAAGTCGTCACTACTGCTTGCCTTAGATCAAATAATTCAGGAAAGAACAGAAATCATAGAATCATACAGCACAGGAGGAGGCCATTTGGCCCATCGTGCCTGTGCCGGCTCTTTGAAAGAGCTGTCATTTAGTCCCACTCCCCCCTGCTCTTTCCCCATAGCCCTGCAAATATTTCCTTTTCAAGTATATATCCAATTCCCTTTTGAAAGTACAACTGAATCTGTTTCCATCACCCTTTCAGGTAGTGCATTCCAGGTCATAACAACTTGCTGCGTAATAAAATTTCTCATCTCCCCAGTGGCTCTTTTTGCCAATTATCTTCAATCTTTGTCCTCTGGTTACCGACCCTCCTGCCACTGGAAACAGTTTCTCCCTATCTACTCTCCTCAAAATGCCTCATCATTTTGAATGACTATTACATCTCCCCTTAAACTTCTTTATTCAAAGGAGAAAATCCCAACTTCTCCAGTCTCTCCACACAACAACTGAATTATATTTAATACCTTTTAGGTGGAACCAACCGTCAACTTTTCAAAGAGGCTCAATGCCTCACCTCCGGTGAGCAAGGATCTCCCCCAGGTTATTGTAATTTCTCTGTAGGTTAGTTATTGTGGCCAGTAGATTCATTTCTTCACTCAGAGGGTTGTGAATCTTTGGAATTCTCGAGCTCAGAGGGCTGTGGATGCTCAGTCGTTGAGTATATTCAAGACCGAGATTGAAAGATTTTTGGATACTAAGGGAATCAAGAGATATGGGGATCGGACGGGAAAGTGGAGTTGAGGTAGAAGATCAGCCCTGATCTTATTGAATGGCTCGAGGGGGGCCGTATGGCCTACTCCTGCTCCTAGCAAGTTGTTGTTGTATTAGGACAGGTGACCACAGACTTGGTGAAAGAGTTAAGGTAGGTCATAAAGGTGGAGAGGTTTAGGGAGGGAATTCCAGAGCTTGGGACCTAGACTGGTGAAGGCATGGCCAGTCCACCCACTTCCCATGTCAGGCGTCCTCTGCCTCTTTGGCTGCTGATTTGTGAGAAGTTCATCTATCGGGAGAGATGGAAAATGGAGGACAGGCTATCCTGGGCCACACGCACATGCCTTGGTTAAAAGCAGCTGTGGAGCAGTGTCAGCGTAGTGCTAGGAGCAGAGGTAAAGCCTGCCCACTCTCAGAATGAGGGCTACGGGGAAATAGTGGGGGGGAGGGGGGGGGGAAGTGTGACTAATTGGATAGCTCTTTCAAAGAGCCGGCACAGGCACGATGGTCCGAATGGTCTCCTTCTGCGCTGTAGGGTTTTATGAGTATGATGCATGGCCCGAACAGTTTGCAGTTCGTGCTGATGCAAAGAGCGTGAAGTGATCTGGAGCCATTTGTGCTGGACATTATTATGTCCGTGTATAATTGAGACACAGACTGCAGGAGTTGATTATAACAAGTCTTTACTGAATGGAGACAACCTGAATGGGGAAATTAGAGACAGCATAAAATCCAAAGATAGGGCGTATAAAATAGCCAAAAAAAGCGCCAGAGCGGAAGATTGGGAACAGTTTAAGATAGAGCAAAGGAGGGCAAAGGGCATGATCAAGAGGGGCAAAATAGCTTACGAAAACAAGCTGGCGGAAAATATAAAAACTAACTCCAAAAGCTTTTATAAATATATCAAAAGGAAAAGACTGGTGAAAACCAAAGTTGGTCCATTGCAGTCAGATACGGGGGAATATATAATGGGAAATAAGGAAATGGCAGATCAACTAAATGCATACTTTGGGTCAGTCTTTACGAAGGAAGACACAAAAAACCTCCCTGGGATATCGGGAAAAATAGGGACATTGGCAAAGGAGGAACTGACGCAAATCAATATCTCTAAGGATATGGTGTTAAGGAAGCTAAAGGGATTGAAGGTGGACAAATCCCCAGGGCCTGATAACATGCATCCTAGGGTACTGAAGGAGGTGGCCCTAGAGATAGCGGATGCACTAAGGATGATTTTTCAGAATTCATTAGACTCGGGAACAGTGCCGATGGATTGGAGGGTAGCTAACGTTACCCCACTATTCAAAAAGGGGGGTAGGGAAAAAGCAGGTAATTACAGACCTGTAAGCCTTACATCAGTTGTGGGCAAAATGCTGGAGTCCATCATTAAGGATGAAATAGCGGAGCACTTAGCAAATGGGGACAGGATAGGACAGAGTCAACATGGATTTACAAAGGGTAAATCGTGCTTGACTAATCTATTGGAATTTTTTGAGGGAGTAACTGGTAGAATAGATGGGGGAGAGCCAGTAGATGTGGTGTACCTGGACTTCCAAAAGGCCTTCGATAAGGTCCCACATAAAAGATTAGCATGGAAAATTGAGGCTCATGGGATAAAGGGGAAAGTTTTGGTGTGGATAGGGAACTGGCTGTCAGATAGAAAACAGAGAGTTGGAATAAACGGCTCATTTTCTGAATGGCAGGCAGTAACAAGTGGGGTACCACAGGGATCTGTCCTGGGCCCCCAGCTGTTCACAATTTACATTAATGACCTGGATCAGGGAGTCGGATGCAGCATTTCCAAATTTGCAGACGACACTAAACTAGGAGGGGGGGTGGGCTCAGAGGAAGAGACCAGGAAGCTCCAGAGCGATTTGGACAGACTGGGCGATTGGGCGGATAAATGGCAGATGCACTATAATGTGGACAAGTGCGAAGTTATCCACCTTGGGTGCAGGAACGGGAGGGCAAATTATTATTTAAATGGCAATAGATTGGGAGAGGGGGAAGTACAGAGAGACCTGGGTGTTCTTGTACACCAGTCACTGAAGGCGAGCATGCAGGTGCAACAGGCGGTCAAGAAGGCAAACGGTATGCTGGCCTTCATAGCAAAAGGGTTAGAATACAGGAACAGGGATACCTTGCTGCAGCTGTACAGGGCACTGGTGAGACCACACCTCGAGTACTGTGTACAGTTTTGGTCGCCTCATCTGAGGAAGGATGTTCTTGCCATGGAGGGGGTGCAGCGGCGATTCACCAGGCTGATACCAGGAATGGCGGGAATGACCTATGAGGAGAGACTATGTAGTTTAGGGATGTACACACTGGAGTTTAGAAGATTGAGAGGGGACCTCATAGAAGTGTATAAAATTCTGACAGGTCTAGACAGACTGGATGCAGAAGGAATGTTTCCCTTGGCGGGTGAGAACAGAACTAGAGGACATAATTTAAGGATAAGGGCTAAACCATTTAGGACAGAGATGAGGGGGAATTTCTTCACTCAGAGAGTGGTGAACCTGTGGAACTCATTGCCACAGAGGGCAGTGTACGCCAGCTCATTAAATATATTTAAGAGGGAATTAGATATATTTCTACGGGCAAAAGGGGTTAAGGGTTACGGAGAGAAGGCGGGGACGGGATACTGAATTAAAGGATCAGCCATGATCTCATCGAATGGCGGAGCAGGCACGAAGGGCCGAATGGCCTACTCCTGCTCCTATCTTCTATGTATCTATGTATCTATGTAACCTGGAAACTGAAACTACAGAAGCCTGCTAGGGCCTTTTATACAGGGGTGGTCACTGTCGGTACTGCAGTCTGAGACCAGTTACTCCCTCAAAGGTACATACGCAACAATTCCTCCCCTTTTAGATAAACAGTACGTAACATTCATTTAACAACTAAATAATAACTAATTACAATTACGGTTGCTAGATACATTGGTTGAAGTTAAGCAATTATAAGTTCAGTCTTTGAGGAGGCTTCCTGATTCTGTCTGGATAACGCCTCTTTGGGATATCAGGTTCTTCTGGCAAGGTTGAGTCGGGATCAATGTCGTTGTTTGGTTCGTCTACTTCCAATATCACCGATTCTACGGTAGATGCAATTGGTACTTTGGTTTCATCACCAGGTGTATCAGATCGTGGTGTGGAGTTGACGTTTTCCAGTGACTCTAGAATCTGGTCAGCATGGCGTCTTACAATGCTCTCTCCAACGTCCACGGTATACATTAGAGGTCCTTGCCGTGTACAGATTGTTCCTGGCTGCCATTTCTTTGTGCGGTAGTCCCGGGCCAAAACTGGTTGACCTATCTTAAAGCTCCTGGTCGGCCTTTCATTCATATTCTGAAACTGCCTGTTCTCCACATCTCTTCTGACGTTTGGCTTAACCAAATCCAAGCGGCATCGTAGTCTTCGATTGAAGAACATCATGGCTGGAGTTTGGTTGGTAACCGCATGTGTCGCTTTCCGGTAGGCAAACAAGAAGTTATCCACCTTGTGTTGTAGGGGTATATCTTCACTACACGTTGCCTTGATAGCCTTCTTGAATGTTTGAACAAACCTCTCGGCCAATCCATTAGTGGCTGGATGATATGGGGCGGATGTGTAATGCTTAACACCATTGTTCTTTAAGAACCTCCGGAACTCTTCAGACACAAACTGTGGTCCATTGTCAGAGCAAATCTGTTCAGGCAGCCCATTCCTGGCGAATATGGTTCGTAAGACTGTGATAGTTTTTTCTGTGGTGGTTGAGGACATTTTTATTACCTCTGGCCACTTTGAATGTGCATCCACTGCAATTAAAAACATCAAGTCCGTAAAGGGACCAGCAAAATCAATGTGCACCCTTTGCCATGGAGATGAGGGCCACTCCCATGGATGTAGAGGGGCTTGTGGTGGGGCGTTTTGGACCTTCTGGCATCCTGTACAGCTCTTGGTCATCTCTTCGATTTCTCTATCGATTCCCGGCCACCACACAAACGCTCTGGCTAAGTTCTTCATTTTTACCCCTCCCAGATGACCCTCATGAAGCTCATTGAGCACTCTATCCTTCAATTTGGGTGGAATTGCTACTCTGGTTCCACACATCAAGGTTCTTCTGCACATTGACAGCTGTTCTCTTCTCGGCGAGAATGCTGGCAGCAGTGGTTCGCCATGTGCTGGCCATCCCTTCACCGTTGAATCATAGACCCAGGAGAGTGTCGGGTCATTTCGTGTTTCCTTTTCTATGTTTGCATTCGTCACAGGGAGACATTCGACTATAGTCGAGTGGAATAACTCCACTGGATCCACTGCCAGTTCTTCTTCCACCGTCGGCAACGGTAGGCACGACAATCCATCAGCATTCCTATGCTGTTTAGTTCCTTTGTACTCGATGTCATATTGGTGTGCCCCTAGGAAAAGGGACCACCTCTGTAGCCGTTGTGCTGTCATTATCGGTACGCCCTTCTGAGGATTGAAAATGGAGACGAGAGGTTGATGATCAGTTAGTAGAGTAAATTTCTGACCGTGCAGGTAGTGATTGAACTTCTTCACCCCCCACACCAGGCTGAGGGCCTCTCTGTCAATCTGGGCGTAGTTACGCTCGGCTGAAGTTAACGAGCGTGACGCAAAAGCTATCGGCCTCTCTGAACCATCAAGGAATTTATGTGACAGTACCGCCCCAATGCCGTAGGGAGACGCATCACACGCCAGTCTTATCGGTTGTGATGGGTTGTAGTGAGCCAATACTCCTCTTGAAGTGATTAGGTCCTTACTCTTCTGAAAGGCCCGCTTACATTCATCGCTCCATTTCCATGCTACTCCCGTTCGTAGTAGGGCATTCAGTGGATGCAGAATTGTGGACAAATTCGGCAAAAACTTATGGTAGTAATTCACCAATCCGAGGAATGACCTCAGTTGCGACACATTTTCAGGCGCTGGAGCCTTAACTACCGCTTCAATTTTGTCAGGGGACTTATGCAACCCCTCTTCATTAATCACGTGGCCACAATACGATATCTGTTTCTTAAAAAACTCGCACTTAGTACGATTGGCTCATAGCCCATGTTCACGTAGTCTAGTGAGCACCTGCTCTAGGTTGACAAGGTGTTCACTGTCATCTTCACCTGTCACTAGGATGTCGTCCAAGTAACACTGAGTCCACGGAATCCCTTGCAGGACTTCTTCCATCGCTCTTTACCATATCGCCGGAGCTGATGCTACTCCGAATACCAGTCGATTATACTGGTAAAGACCTTTGTGAGTGTTTATCGTGAGATACTTCCTAGAGGATTCTTCAACCTCCATCTGCAAATATGCTTGTGCTAGGTCAATTTTTGTAAAGCGCTTCCCTCCAGATAGTGAGGCGAAGATATCTTCTATCCTTGGAAGAGGATATTGTACTGTGTGAAGGACTGGGTTCACCGTCACCTTGAAGTCCCCACAGATGCGAACCTTCCTTGGCTCCTCAGACTTATTGTTTAACGTTTTCTTCATGACAGGAACGATGGGTGTTGCCCACTCGCTCCAGTCTACCTTAGATAACACGCCTGCATTCTCCAGATTCTCCAGCTCTGCCTCGACGGCTGGGCGAATTGCATATGGCTTTGAAAAACTTGGGAATTGCATTCTCCTCTATTTTTATCGAGGCGGTTACGCCTTTAAGAGTGCCCAGTTCTTGTTGAAATACCTCTTTGGCGTCAGCTAAGATTGTTGACAATCGTCCAGGAGTGACGTCGTCATCCTTTTTACCAGCCACCGTCAGTGCCTGAATGGAGTGCCAGTCTAAACTTATCTTTCTGATCCATTCACGTCCCAATAACGGTGGTCCACCATCTTGCAGAATGTAGAGATACAATTTCCGTATTTTCTTGCCATTGTATTCGACAGGCACCCTTATTTTTCCTCTGGGGTATACTTTTTGCCCCGTATACGTCCTCAAGACAATGGATGTCTCTCTCAAGGGTATGTGTGAGAATAGCCACTCGTAGTCTCGTCGATTCATGATGGTTAGAGCTGATCCTGTATCCAATTCCATTTTGACTTGGGACCCTGCTATCGTGAGGGTGACCCAAATGGTTCGGTGATCCTCTTTTGCGATTACGTTGTGAAGTTTGAGACAGCTTAGTCTCTTGTTCCCGGATTCACTATCGCTCATCTGGTCTTCGGAACTACTGTCCGTCATCTTTTGTACTTTCCTGTACGGTTCCTTAGTAGCCTTTTTGTTGTCGCTGGTCTTCTTCCCAGACCTGCAAACTCGTGCAATGTGTCCCATCTTTCCGCATTGCCTGCATATTTTGTCCTTGGACCAGCAGTCCTTCTGGTCATGGTTTGTTCTGCCACAGCAATAACATTTTGCAAATCCCCGTGTCATTTCGTGGGTGCCGTGTTCCTGTGGCTTTTGTTGTATTTCCGCAGCTCCCCTTGCTGCTGCTTTGTACGATACTGCCACGCTGAAAGCCTTATCTAGCGCCAGCTCTTTCTCTGAGAGTAACCTCTTCTGGGTTCCTTCACTCAGGAGTCCACAGACAAATTTGTCCCGTAAGGTATCTGCCAGTCCTGCTCCGAACTGGCAGTGCTTTGATAGCTTGCGTAGTTCCGTAAGGTAATCAGCATTGCTCTCATTTTTATGCTGATTTCTCCTGCGGAATTTAAATCTTTCTGCTATCAGCAGCGGTGTAGGATTTAGGTGTTCCTGTAGGATAGCAACAATTTCGTTAAAACTCTTCGCCTTCAGTTTGGCTGGAGTAATCAGGTCCCGCAATAGGCCGTACATTCTTGCGCCCATTAAACTTAACAATACCAATGCATTTTTCTCATCGGCTATTTCGTTTGCCTCGCAATATACCTCGACTCTTTCCACATACGTGGTCCAGTCTTCTATTGCATTATCGAAGGCAGTGATCTCGCCAGTCTTTGGCATCTTGAAAATCTAAGATGGTGCCTCCCGTGCTTTGCCTTCGTCCCCGATGGATCAAAATGGTGCCTCCCACGCTTTTCCTTCTTCCCCGCTGAGTTAAGATGGCGCCTCCCGCGCTTTCCCGCCGCTGTCGCTGCTGCCAACGCTGCTCTCCGCGGTATTTTTATTTTTCTATCACGCTTCAATATTTGCTCCGTTAATTGAAGAACTGTTCCCGTCGTGGAGCGGACCCTCTGGGACACTTCCCTCCCTCCTCTTAGGTCCGAACGCTGCCCGGCTGCGAAGCACCGGCCGCGCCCTGTGTGCTCCACCCTCTCTCTCTCTCTCTTTGCTTCCCGACTCGCTGCCCGGCCCCGTTGCAGAGCCACCCGATCCAACTCTAGCCCGCCGCAGCCCAGGAAGGATCAGTGCACTACCTGCCACCAGCCCGATTAGCTGGGAAACCACAGACTGGAGACCAAGCCTGGCTCTCGACAGTCTCTCCTGCACTTTTCAATTCGATGATTTGGAGGGTGGTTGCCCACGGTCGACGCCCGTTTCTCGAGTTTCTTTGGATTATTTTTTTTTTTCTTTCTTCTGGCTTCGACCTTCAATAACGCTGTCTGAGGTGCTGCCAAGTTGCAGGTAAGTTCGTTTCTTACTCGTCGCCAGTAGTATGTCCGTGTATAATTGAGACACGGTCTGCAGGAGTTGATTATAACAAGTCTTTACTGAATGGAGACAACCTGGAAACTGAAACTACAGAAGCCTGCTAGGGCCTTTTATACAGGGGTGGTCACTGCCAGTACTGCAGTCTGAGACCAGTTATTCCCTTAAAGGTACATACACAACAGACATTAAACTGACTTAAGCTGGTTCGGCCTCAACTGGAGTATTATGTCCAATTCTGGGCACCGCACTTTAGGAAGGATGTGAAGGCCTTAGAGAAGGTGCAGAAAATATTTATGAGAATGATTCCAGGGATGAGGGACTTCAGTTACGTGGATAGACTGGAGAAGCTGGGGTTGTTTTCCTTCGAGCAGTGAAGGTTGAGAGGAGATTTGATAGAGGTGTTCAAAATCATGAGGGGTCTGGACAGAGTAGATATAGAGAAACTGTTCCCATTGACGGAAGGGTCGAGAACCAGAGGACACAGATTTAAGGTGATTGGCAAAAGAACCAAAGGTGACATGAGGAAAAACTTTTTTTACTCAGCGAGTGGTTAGGATCTGAAATGCACTGCCTGAAAGGGTGGTGGAGGCAGATTCAATCGTGGCTTTCAAAAGAGAATTGGATAAGTACCTGAAGGAAAAAAATTTGCAGGGCTAGGAGAAAAGGGCGGGGGAGCGGGACTAGCTGAAGTGCTCTTGCAGACAGCCGGCACGGGCTCGGCAGGCCAAATGGCCTCCTTCTGTGCTGTAACCAATCTATTCTATTCTATGATTTCTTATGTTAACAGGCAAGAACAAAAGCATTGAGGGCTTCTCTTGGTGGCTCAGTGAATTTGTCCAGTGGCTGACTGAGCCAAACAGACCAAACGTTGGGCGAGGAGCAGGACAGGGTTTTGCTGAGACGCCCGCCCCACCCACCCAACTAGGCAGTCAATCAGCCCGCAGACATTCACGATCATGGCTGGCATGTGAATAGTGACGTAATAAAACTCACTATGCACTTGGTTTGAGCATAAAGCAAGGCTTTAATCAACTTATTTCAGAACATGGAAGTCTAGTTGTATCCACTAGCTCCCTTGTCTTTACAAAATGTCCCTGGAAAGCTGGGGCCAACGCCCGAGTATTTATACTCCTTGGACGGCGCCACCAGCTGGCCGTCCAGTGTTATTTCATAGGTAGTTTCTCGATGATGAGATTTATGACAAATAGGCCTAGAAATTCGGTTGGTAGCGCCAGCGATTAGCACCTAAAGAGCCCAAGAATTGGGGCGTTACCCAATTTTCGGGCGGGTGCTGTGAATATAGCGCCACCTCCCATATTGAGTATGATTTTAGCGCCGGCGCTAACTCTTTGCGCGCGCCCACGGGCGCAGGCAGATCATGACGTCATTTCAGTGTGCAACGCCATTTTTGCGCCCCGGACCGGATATTCGGTGGCGCCCGCAACCTTTCCACCTGGCGCTATTAGCGACAGTTGGATGGAGCGTTCCCAGGCCCTTCTCGGACTCGGAGGGCGCTATTTAAAGGGGACAGCACTAGTATAAAAGCTGCAGCCATTTGGGCTGGCCATCCTGATCGTTGCTGGAGAGAGTTGCTGACCTTCTGTTGGACAGTAATTTTCTCATTGAGTCTTCGGAGGCACTGGCACTGGCAGCTTGAGGGCCCGGCTCCCGAGCTGGTGATGCAGCATCTGAAAGCAGGGAGGTGGAAGAGTGGCTTTAGCAAAAGGACAGGTTCGCAGCAAGGGATGCCAGATTGCGGCAAGGCTATGACATGGGTCCACAGTGAGAAAGCATGCTGGCGGGGGGAACAAGTAGAAGGAGACAGTTGTAAGAGGTGAGAACCTTACCATCGCTGTCGACAATGGGGTCGGTAGCTGCAGTGGTTGCAGGACCATTCAGACGTCCTCCAAGAATCTGGTGGACTCTCTCCTCGAGATCCGTGAGCGTGACCACTTGTGGAGGTCCTCCACCGGTGCGAAGCTGGTCTTTGCCAATCCTCGCCAGCATGGACTGCAGGGGAAAGGATGGGAAGTTATGTTACCTGATGCCCTGAGTGATCATCTCATGCCCCCCATGGTGCAAGAGCCCTTACATGACGCCCTGAGTCAAATGTGCATGTGTGTGCCCAGAAAGGGCCATGGGTGCTTGCTGGCAGATGGCCAATGGGGCACAGGCCACCCTGTAGCCATAAAGTCAGGTGCAAATGAAGGGATGCAGAAGTTTGCAGGAACAACACCGAGTGAGGTTGTTGAATTTCTTTCTGCATTGGACAGGGCTCCTGGTCACCATGCTGCTGGAGTTGACCCTCTGGCATACATCCCTCCAAGCTCGTCGGTAGTGCTTATGATTCGGCCTCCTGCCATTGTCTGGGTAGAGAACATCTCGCCGGCGCTCCACTGCGGCCACCAATTGCTCCAGAGCATCATTGATGAAGCGCTCTGCTCTCTGTCTCACCTTCTCCATCTGGTCCAAGTTTTTATCGCCAGAGAAGGGCCTGCGCCGATTCTGAGGCCTGCAAGGCGCAGAGTGTGGATGCTGAAGCTGACTGACCCACCCCTTTAAGAGCTAGCCGGCGCCTGGAAGTCTCGTGGTCATCGGTAATTGAGAGCACCTGCACTGAGCCCGTCCGCTCCGATATTGGGTTGCGCCGGAAGTTTAGCGCCTTAGGAGTCCCGTGTAATGCCTGAATTCGCGCCTCAATCACCTTTAGAGGCGATGCAACCCAATATCGCGCCAGGCGGCGATAAGTTTCGTCTGGCTATAAACTTTGCGCAGCGCCAGTTCTAACGCCTGAAGCCGGGCTATACTCAATTCCTAGGCCATAGTGTGCACTTGGGTGTGACATTGGAGAGCTGCTGGTGTGGGTCCTTTCTGGAACAAGCAGTCAATGCCTTCAGGAAGGAGGAGATGGGAGAAAAGTCATAAGAAAAATAAAATTTAAACTGATCAGGAAAGGCTCGAAGAGAGAAGACAGAGGGGTGGCCCGAGAGAGGTCTTTAAGATTATGAAAGAGGTTGAGAGGGTAGACGGAGAGATGTTGTTTCCATTGCAGGCAAGGCCAGAACTAAGGGCCATAAATATAAGATTGTCACTAATAAATCCGATAGGGAATTCAGGAGAAACAACTTTACCCAGAGAGTGGTGAGAATGTGGAACTCGCTACCACATGAAGTGGTTGAGGCGATTAGCATAGATGCATTTAAGGGGAAGCTAGATAAGCAAATGAGGAAGAAAGGAATAGGATATACTGATAGTGCTGGATGAAATAGGGTGGGAGGAGGCTCGTGTGGAGCATAAACACCGATTGCTCTGTTGGTCCAGGTGACCGGTTTTTGTGCTCTAAATTGTGTAATTTTGCATAAAGCTTATTTTTTCCTTTCCAATGTTTCCTCCCATTAATTCCCTACCACAGAAGGCTGTGGAGGCCAAGTCACTGAATATATTTAAGAAGGAGATAGATAGATTTCTAGACACAAAAGGCATCAAGGGGTATGGGGAGAGAGCGGGAATATGGTATTGAGATAGAGGATCAGCCATGATCATATTGAATGGCGGAGCAGGCTCGAAGGGCCGAATGGCCTACTCCTGCGCCTATTTTTCTATGTTTCTATTACCCCTCTGTACTTGCTTTCCATTATATAAAATCAGTATCTGTAGCACTAATGGGCAGTGAAAACTGAAACTGGTCGGCAGGGCGCAGCGCCCAAATTCTTCTTTGGATTTTCACTGCCACAGTTGCGATTGAGGAAGCAGTTTTGTGTGATGGCCCCACATCCACTGGGTGCTGCTTCGAGAATAGCCGAAAACTCATTTCACTTGGCAACACCAACAGCCAGAAAGTTAATAAACAGTGAAATAATAGCTGGTGAGGAGGACGAACCCTGTCATGTTCTCTCTGTTTATTGCCGAGCCAGAGTCAAACTGATGCCATTTATTGCTGAAATTAGATTAATCCACAAATGGTACATAGATACACAGAAGACAGGAGCAGGAGTAGGCCATTCGGCCCCTCGAGCCTGCTCCGTCATTCAATGAGATCATGGCTGATCATCCAAATTCAGTACCCTGTTCTTGCCTTCTCTCCATATCCCTTGATCCCTTTAGCCTTAAGAAATATATCTAACTTCTTCTTGAATATATTTAATGAATTGGCCTCTACTGCCTTCTGTGGTAGAGAATTCCATAGGTTCACCATTCTCTGGGTGAAGAAATTCCTCATCTCAGTCCTAAATGGCTTACCCCTTATCCTTAGACTGTGACCCCTGGTTCTGGACTCCCCCGCCATCGGGAACATCCTTCCTGCATCTAGTCTGTCTAGTCCTGTTAGAATTTTATAAGTTTCAATGAAATCCCCTCTCATTCTTCTAAACTCCAGCGAGTATAAGCCCAATCGACTCAATCTCTCCTCATACGTCATTCCTGCCATCCCAGGTATCAGCCTGGTGAATCTTCGCTGCACTCCTTCCATGGCAAGAACATCCTTCCTCAGATAAGGCGACCAAAATTGCACACAATACTCAAGGTGCAGCAAGACATCCTTGTTCCTGTACTCAAACACTCTCGCTACGAAGGCCAACATACCATTTGCCTTCTTAACCGCCTGCTGCACCTGCATGCTTACCTTCAGTGACTGGTGCACAAGGACACCCAGGTCTCATTGCACTTCCCCTTCTCCCAATCTATTGCCATTCAGATAATAATCTGCCTTCCTGTTTTTGACACCAAAGTGGATAACCTCGCATTTATCCATGTAATATTGCATCTGCCATGCTTCTGCCCAATCACCCAACCTGTCCAAATCATCCTGGAGTTTCTCGGCATCCTCCTCACAGCACACACGTCCACCCAGCTTTGTGTCGTCTGCAAACTTGGAGATATTACATCTAGTTCCCTCGTCCAGATCATTAATTTATATTGTGAATAGCTGGGGCCCAAGGACCGATCCCTGCGGTACACCACTAGTCACTGCCTGCCACTTGGAAAAAGACCCGTTTATTCCAACTCTTTGCTGTCTGTCTGCCAACCAGTTCTCTATCCAAGTCAATACCTTGCCCCCAATCCCATGTGCCTTAACTTTACACGCTAATCTCTTATGCTGGACCTTATCGAAAGCCTTTTGAAAGTCCAAATACACCACATCCACTAGTTCTCCCTTATCTATTTTACCAGTTACATCCTCAAAAAATTCCAGTAGATTAGTCAAGCACGATTTACCTTTTGTAAATCCATGTTGACTTTGTCCGATCCTGTCACTGTTTTCCAAGTGCTCTGCTATTACATCTTTTATAATGGACTCTAGCATTTTTCCCACTACCGATGTCAGGCTTACCGGTCTGTAATTCCCTGTTTTCTCTCTACCACCTTTTTTGAATAGTGGGGTAACATTAGCTACCCTCCAATCCATGGGTACTGTTCCAGAGTCTATTGAATTTTGGAAGATGACCAGCAATGCATCTACTATTTCTAGGGCCACTTCCTTAAGTACCCTAGGATGTAGATTATCAGGCCCTGGGGATTTATCGGCCTTCAATCCCGTCAATTTCCCTAACACCATTTCCCTACAAATACTGATTACTTTCAGTTCCTCCCTTTCATTAGACCCTATGTGCCCTGACATCTCTGGGAGGTTATTTGTGTCCTCCTTTGTGAAGACAGAACCAAAGTGTGTATTTAATTGGTCAGCCATTTCTTTGTTCCCCACTATAAATTCCCCTGCTTCTGACTGCAAGTGACCTACGCTTGACTTCACCAATCTTTTTCTCTTCACATATCTATAAAAGCTTTTACAGTCAGATTTTATGTTCACTGCAAGCTTACTCTCATACTCTATTTTCCCCCTCTTAATTAATCCCTTTGACCTCCTTTGTTGAACCCTAAACTGCTCCCAATCCTCAGGTTTACTGCTTTTCCTGGCAAATTTATATGTCCTCTCCTTGGATCTTATGCTATCCCTAATTTCCCTTGTTAGCCACGGTTGAGTCACCTTTTTTGTTTTATTTTTATGCCAAACTGGGATGAACAAATTCTGTGGTTCATCCATGCGATCTTTGAATGTTTGCCATTGCCTATCCACCGTCAACCCTTTCAGTGACATTCCCCAATCAATCCTACCCAACTCGTGCCTCATACCATCGTAGTTTCCTTTATTTAAATTCAGGACCCTAGTCTCGGAGTCAACTACTTCACTTTCCATCTTAATGAAGAATTCTATCATATTATGATCGCTCCGACCCAAGGGGCCTCGCACAACATGATTGCTAATTAATCCTCTCATTACATAATACCCAGTCTAAGCTGGCCTGGTCTCTGGTTGGTTCCTTGACATATTGGTCCAGGAAACCATCCCGTATACACTCCAGGTATTCCTCCTCCACAGTATTGTTACTAATTTGGTTAGCCCAATCTATATGTAGATTAAAGTCACCCATGATAACTGCTGTGCCCTTATTGCACACTTCTCTAATTTCCCTTTTAATGCCATCCCCAACCTCCGCATTACTGTTTGGAAGTCTATATACCACTCCCACTAACGTTTTCTGCCCCTTGGTATTTCTCAGTGGCGCTGCTGTTTAGTTACCGACTGTCCTCGGTTCATATACTGCCAACAATGAGTGCTGTGTTGATTAACAGTATTTTAGTGGCTGACTTTGGTTTGTTGGAAAAGCTGACATGAAGTAGTGTATCACTGTTGTCCATTCTCTCTCTCTCCCCCCTTATTGCTGAAATGATGAACTTGGGACATGCCTTGTTCGTAGGTGGTAGATATTCCCTCCATGTGATTTTCAGCTGGCCAGAGACCTTGTCCATGTTGAGGGTTGGACCTCATTAATGTGGGGCCAGTGAGTTGCGGGCAGAAACCAAGCCCAGTTAAGTCATAGAATGGCAATCCGGTTCCTAGATAAATCATAGAATTCCGATGGTCTATCACCCGACGAAGGCGGACCCACCAGCTGCCCAGCGGTAGACCCGTGGGCAGATAGTAATGGCCACACCATTGGCAGGAACAGGGCAGTAAGTCATATGCCACCAATTTGGGGTTGCTACTGCACTATTTCCACTCAGCAGTTGGTCTGAAAATCTCCCCCTAAGGCTCAATACTGCACCATGTTGATGCATTTGGCCACTAAGTCATCAGGGGAGTCACTTTATGCTTTTTATAAATAAAAAGTGCTGCATCATCTATGAAACTTTTAGCTATTGAAAGTGTACAATGCAAAATCATTGACATAGATAGTAAGCTTTGAAGAACCATAAGTATAAAGTGTGAAAGAAAACATTTCAAAAGGATATTCTGTCAATTCAAAAAGTATTTGAAAAATTCTAAACGTGAGTATAAAATATAATGGAGGCTAAATTCGATAGCCCTCGAAAACGTTCACGGGGATTGCGATGCACAATTAACCCGTTCCCGATGATTGCAATGCAGACAGCATGCCAACTTTGTGCTGTTTGCTCATTTAAATGATTTCAGCGTCCAGCCAGTGCTAATCACACTATTCATTGTCTGGATGCATCAGCAGGGGCCAATATTTTGATAGGCTAGCATCAGTTTAAGCTAGCCTGCACCTCTTAAAGGGGAGGTGCATTGTGCCTGGGGCACGTGCTGGCAGTCATTCAGGAAGTCAATCTGGCATGAAACCAGCGATAAATGGCACAACATGGGAGAGAACGTGCTCCAAGGTTTATCGACGCTGCACTGAAGGCCTTGGTGGAGGAGCTAGAAAGTAGGAGAGATGTCCTGTATCCGCAGGGGGCCAGGAGGCCCAACACATGCTCAGAAGGCAGTGGGAGCAGATAGCCGTGGAGGTCGATGTTCCTGTTAATTTTTTTTGGATGCACGGCCATTCAAAATACCGCGCATGCGTGTGAGCCGGATGTGTGGGAGGTCCATTGAGGGCCATTAAAGGGAACAATGGTGGAGGTCAATGCCAGGAGTCAAACCCCAAGGCCTTGGATGCAGTGCCGCAAGAAGTTCAGTTACCTCATACGAGTGAATGAATCTTCAAATGACATAGCCTACCAACTGCACCACTAGCCTCAGCCACTGCTCAATGCACCACATCCCTATCACTCACCTTCCAACAATCTCTTTCAATCAGGACTCATAGCTCACATTCATAGCTTCACCGCACCCTCACACTCTTAGCACTGCTGCAAGCCTCACACCCACATCTCACAGCTTGAACACATTGCCAGCTATTCAACCAACTGCAATTATATAGGGCCCTGGTGAGACCACACCTGGAGTATTGTGTGCAGTTTTGGTCTCCTTACCTAAGGAAGGATATATTTGCCATAGAGGGAGCACAACGAAGGTTCACCAGACTGATTCCTGGGATGGGGGGATTGTCCTATGAGGAGAGATTGAGTAGACTAGGCCTATATTCTCTAGACTTTAGAAGAATGAGAGGTGAACTCATTGAAACATACAAAATTCTTACATGGCTTGACAGGGTAGATGCGGAGAGGATGTTTCCCCTTGCTGGGGAGTCTAGAACCATGAGTCACAGTCTCAGAATAAGGGGTCGGCCATTTAGGACTGAGATGAGGAGAAATTTCTTCACTCAGAGGATGGTGAATCTTTGGAATTCTTTACCCCAGAGGGCTGTGGAGGCTGTCATTGAGTATATTCAAGACAGAGATTGATAGATTTTTGAATATTAAGGGAATCAAATGATATGGGGATAGTGCAGGAAAGTGGAGATGAGGTAGAAGATCAGCCATGATCTTATTGAACGGTGGAGCAGGCTCAAAGGGCCAAATGGCCTACTCCTGCTCCTATTTCTTATGTTCTTATGTTCTTATTAACCATGACAGCCACATCACCCAAACAGATTGCTCGACACTCACTGACACACTTCCCTCTCTCTTGCAGGACAAGGTGGCGCACAACTGGAGGCAGCAGGAGCTAACCGGCTGGGGACTGGTTTGCCTGCATGTCCTAAACCCCCATAGAGGAGACGGTGCTGGCCAGTTTTGGAAGAGCCATGGCTGAGGCCTTGGCCAATAACGGGGCTGAAACCAAAGATGATGGCTACCTCATACCTAACAGTCCTTCTCACATCCCACTTCCCCCTCATCCCACAATGTCTTCTGATTTAAAACTGCACATGGTGTAAGCATGCACCTCTTACTTTCCGCCCCCCTCCCCTAACCACAACCCTAACCTTGGGCCTTTCCCCTTTCGGATACCCAAGAAGTGCAACCTGGCCAGGCAGTGGAGGAACAGCAAGAAGACACACTGTCACTCGATTTCACACTCACATCCACCAGCTCAGATATTGACACTGTACGTAATTTAGAGGATAGGATAGTGGCAGGATCGACAGATGGTGAGACGCCGGGCACGAATGGCCTGCAGCCAGTATAGGGGGCAAGGATAGCACAGGCGTCAGCTCGCCGGAGGGTGAGGTCGCACACGGGTTCTGCTGCAGAGGACACTGAAGAAGACTTTGATGGGGCAGGCTACAGAAGAAGGCTGATGGTTATGCACAATGAAATGTTTGGTGCATTGGGAAGCCTGCGTACAATGTCAAGGAGCATGGAAGAGTCTGGCACGAACTTGACACAGGGCTTTGCACAGAGCTTGGAGCCGTTCATTTCCAACATGGAAGTGGTAGCCAATTTGGTTCGCACATTTGTGATGCAGCATCTGATGGCCACTGTTGCAGGTTCCATTGCAGTACAAGCAGCAGCCACCCAACATCTGAGTGCTGCAGTGGAAGCTCAGACTGGTGTCAGGCAAGGTTAGCTTCTTGCCATGCAAGCTCAGACTGCTGCCATCATGGCTGTGGATACCAGTGTTCAAAGGGGCTTGCAAGGTATCTGTCCTCCAAGGATTGCTGAGGCTCCACCCTGGGGGGGGGAGGCAGTGGCTCCATGGAGCATGAACCTCTGTCCTCTCTCAGGAAAGCACAGAATGCACAAGATGATTCATTTTTGTTTGTATGCAGTATGACATGATTTGATTTATAAATTTGGTTTGGAATGTTTATTTTGTGATGGCTTTTATTTTTGCATTGTGGCCAAGCAGATGCTGTGCTGGAAGGTAATGTGTGGGACTGTTGGTGAATGGAGAATTGGGGTTGCAGTTACCGGTATCGCATGCAGATGAGTTCTTTATAGACAACCTGGATAGAAAGGGGCTGTCTAGATTGCCTCCTCCCTTCCTCTTCCTCCTCCTCCTCCTCCTCCTCCGCTGCTCGCCATGTAACTGGAGGCAAGGGCTGTGCCCTCATCATGGCGAGGTTGTGTAGCATGCCGCAGACCATCTCAAATCTTGGCACCCGCTCTGTCGAGTACTGCAGGGCTCCTTCAGAGCGGTCCAGGCAGCAGCAGCATTGTTTCAGCATACCAATGGTCTGCTCTATCACCGTTTGTGTGGCAGCATGGCTTTCATTGTATGCGTGCTGCCCACGTGGGTTGTGCACCAGAGTTATGAGCAATGTCATCAATGGCTAACCCTTGTCACCCAGTAGCCACCCTTTGGTTTGCCATGGTGACTGAAATGCAGCTGGCACAGCTGACTGTCGCAGAATGAAGGTATCATGACTGCTATCAGGATACCGGGCATTAGCCTGCATGATTCGCTGCCTATGGTTGCCCACCAGCTGGACATTGGTGAGTGGAATCCCTTTCGTTTCCGGTATATGGCAGAGTTGACATGCGCTGCCAACAAAGCGATGTGCATGCAGTCAATGGGACTGTGCATCATGGGGAAGCCTGTAAGGCATCAAGTCAGCATTGCATGCTGATTGATATCATGATCTGCCTGCTCTGCGGACGTTCACTACGCGTGCACCAACGCACTCACCAATATGGTGTCTGGCGCAATGCGTGCTCGCTTTGCCTGCTAGTCTCTGGCAAGAGAGAATGAAATGTAGTCAGCTCTCTTTGAATAGAAAGCCTCAGTGACTTTCCTTATGCAACAGTGGACGGCAAACTGCGAGATGTTGCAAATATCTTCAGCTCCAGCCTGGAAGGAGCCAGACGCATAAAAGTTCATGGCCATGGTCATCTTCACAGCCACTGGCAATGTGGTCCTTGCCTTGCTCTGAGGTTGCAGTTGTGGCTGCAGCACGTGACAGATTTCAGTGAGGACATCCTTACTGAAACGCAGATGTTTCACACATTGTTCCTTGCTGAGGTTCAGGTAGGAGCAATGCTCCCTGAACACCCTGGGTGATATGGCCTCCCGCTGAGTACCCTTCTCCACCTCCCTCTTCCAGCAGCTTGTCCTGCTCTGCATGGCCTCTGTTCATTTTCCAAGTGGAATGTCTACTAGTGCACCCATGTCTGGGAGCGACTGGTTTGTGCAGAAGCCTTGAAGTCAGCAAAAAGTCCTTCGGCACTTGCCACACCACTCCCTGTAGACTTTTGCAACTTGAAACAACAATAGAAAGTACCAAACACTTTTAGAATCGTAGCAACAGCCAGAAGAAATCAATTAGGAACTAACCTGTAAGTAGTTGATGATCCCTTTGAATAGCACTAGTGGGGCATCCCAACGCACTCACCAATATGGTGTCTGGCGCAATTCGCCCCACAAGTGTGCGCCAACTATCACAATTTTGCGCCCAATATATCCTGTTTCGCTAGCCCTGAACTCACATCTTTCTCCAGTTTCTCTCCAATCTTCCCTCCTGACCGCTCCAAACTCATTTTGCCCATCTTCCTCCTTCTTCGATCCTATTCCCACTAAACTGCTGACCACTCAACTTCCTTTTCTGGCTCCCGTGTTAGTTGATATTGTTAACGGTTCTCTCTCCTCAGGTACTATCCCACTCTCCTTCAAATCTGCCGTCATCACCTCTTTCCTCAAAAAAACAACCCTTGACCCCTCCTTGCAAACTACTGCCCCATCTCCAACCTCCCTTTCCTCTCCAATGTCCTTGAATGTGTTGTCGCCTCTCAAATCCAGGCCAATCTTTCCCATGTTTGAATCCCTCCAATCAGGTTTCCGCCCCTGCCACACCACTGTTTCTCTCGACCCCTCCACTGTCTCTAAATTGTTATACTGCTTGTCCAACATCCAGTACCGGATGAGCAGAAATTTCCTCCAATTAAATATTGGGAAGACCGGAGCCATTGTCTTCGGTCCCCGCCACAAACTCCATTCCCTAGCCACCGACTCCCTCTCTCTCCTTAGCATCTGTCTGAGGCTGAACCAGACTATTCGTAACTTTGGTGTCATATTTGACCTCAGAATGAGCTTCTGACCACATATCCGTGCCATAACTAAGACCGCCTATTTCCACCACCGTAACATCGCCCGTCTCCGCCCCGCCTCAGCTCATCTGCTGCTGAAACCCTCATCCATGCCTTTGTTACCTCTAAACTTGACTATTCCAACGCACCCTGGCTGGCCTCCCACGTTCTACCCTCTGTAAACTTGAGGTCATCCAAAACTCTGCTGCCTGTGTCCTAACTTGCACCAAGTCCCGTTCACCCATCACCCCTGTGCTCGCTGACCTACATTGGCTCCCGGATAAGCAATGCCTCGATTCTAAAATTCTCATCCTTGATTTCAAATCCCTCCATGGCCTCGCCCCTTCCCATCACTGTAATCTCCTCCAGCTCCACAACCCCCACACCCCCCACCACCCCCGAGATAACTGCGCTCCTCTAATTCAGGCCTCTTGAGCATCCCTGATTTTAATCACTCAACCATTGGTGGCCGCCTTCAGCTGCCTAGGCCCTAAGCTCTGGAATTCCCTCCCTAAACCTCTCTGCCTCTCTACCTCTCTTTCCTCCCTTAAGACGCTCCTTAAAACCTACCTCTTCTGCCTTAATTTCTCCTTATGTGGCTCGGTGTCAAATTTTATTTTATAACACTCCTGTGAAGCGCCTTAGGATGTTTTACTATGTTAAAGGCACTATATAAATACAAGTTGTTGTTGTTGTTGTTTAAAAAATTTAGAAATCGCAGCACAGAAGGAGACTGTTTGTCCCATCTGCCAGTGCCAGCACTTCTGCTGGAGCTACCTACTCTACTTCCATACCCCTCCCATTTCAAATTACTTTAAAAATAATATTCTAGATGTGTGAAATAAGAATACAGCCTAATATCTCAATGTTTATAAATGGGTAACATACTTTGTGCTGCCTGTTTAATACTCCCACTTTCTTATTAATATCAGATGTAATTTTAGTTTCCTTTAAACATAAGGCAAGTGTTCATCAAATGGTTGAAATAGTTTCATTTTTTCTGTTTGCTTTTCAGTCAAAACAGAACCAATGAGCAGCAGTGATATTGCCACAACGACAGCAGACGGCTCTTTAGACAATTTCTCAGGATCAGGTAAGAGGGAGTGAAAGGTCTTATGAAAGTCATGGCCCACTGTGTATCAAACAAACCCATTGAGACTGCAGATAAAGGATATGATTCTCAGTTTCAGCTCAGTAAGCGGGCCCTTAGGCCATTTCAACTTCTGAAATGTTACTATGATGAAAAAGGACAAGGTGTCATTAGTGATGGCAATAATCCAGCTCCATGTTGTCCTTCTACCTAAGTTTTACTCTATCCACCTTGTTCTATACCAAACAAATGTAGAGAGTGAATTATACAATTTCAAAGGTTGCTTAACTATTTTGTAAATACACTTTTTAGATGGCAAGAGATATGATGCCTTTACCTGGTTTTGTATAATTCTGTACCTAAGATAAAAAACAAATAGTTAAATGTACTTCATAATATATTCATATTTCATAAATATATTTTGTAAAGTTACCAATATTTTATATAGCTTTTATATTTCATTGTTATAAGATTTTCCTTCAGTTGTAATCAGTTGCAGGGGAAGAGTAAAGTGTAGAGTGAGATTTTTTCTTCAACATACTACCCAATTTTCCAGAGTAAAATAATAGTCTCAGAAGAATTTATTTTGATATTTTTGTAAAAACGTAAATTTTCTTATCTGCTGGGAGACACTTGTACCTAGGCTCCTCTTTTGATATAATTACCCTCATGCACCCTGAGGAGGCTCCATAGGAAACAACAGGGCTATGGCTTTGAACTGGCCTGACAACCACTCCAGCTAGAGATGCACGGGGGGCACGGTGGCATAGTGGTTAGCACTGTTGCCTCACAGCGCCAGGGACCCGGGTTCAAATCTGGCCTCGGGCCACTGTCTGTGTGGAGTTTGCACATTCTCCCTGTGTCTGCGTGGGTTCCTTCCGGGTGCTCCGGTTTCCTCCCACAGTCCAAAGATGTACAGGTTAGGTTGATTTGGCTATGATAAATTGACCCTTAGTGTTAGGGGATTAAATACGTGAAGTTACGGGGATAGGGTGGGATATGTGTCGGTGCAGGCTCGATTGGCTGAAATGGTCTCTATCTGCACTGTAGATTCTGTGATTCTGTGATGCAGGTTTTCTAGCCAAATGCATGATTTCCCAAGGCGGCTCTGAGATCTCAAATATTCAATGAGAATTTTTTTTTAACTCTACAAAATAGGGAAGTTCTTTGAACAAAAAGTTTTCCCTCTGGACTTTCCTGCCTCTTTAAGTATTGCAAAGAAAATGAATTTTGATGAAATCACCTTACAATTCTATGGGCAGTTTCAACTAGAATGTTGATGTTGTATGTGTATAAGAATAATAGAAGAAAATCTCCTGATTGCCTAGTGGGTTAATGCACCAAGTTGAACATTAAGAAATAGAGATCGGTAGATCTCAGGCTGGCTGATCTCAGCTGGGAAGCAGTATGGACAGTACGATTGGACACAGTGCCCTGGGTTTGGAGGAGAAAAATCAGCCAAGATTCCTATTGCTGATTGTTATTCTGCTGGACTGTCCATTTATGTGGATATCGGATTGAGAGCAATATCAGGCTTGGCTGCATTACTTATCACAATCAAGTAATCTGTCAACAAACGTGTTAGCAAATACATGAAGAAGGGCCACGTATGTGAGCTATCAGTGTGTGGGGGGGAGAGCTGATGTCCAGTGTGCAACTGTAACCTCACAAGAATCTGTGCCTCCAGGGAGAAAGGGGGAGAAATTGGAGTCAGGAGAGAAGAAAAATTAAGGCAAATTAGCACTACATACTGTAAAACCTGGTGTACGTCATAGTTTTGTGCATGTTTTATGCTCCTTAAATATAGGGCTGACATACGCAGTTGTTAAATATTCAGGTTCTTCTGCACAGTTTACTCATTCAACAATTTGATGAAAGTTTCTATAGTTGGATCATTTCTCTTACAATTTGGCATCTGCATCTTTTCACTCTAACAGAGTGTTTGGACCCAGGAATTAACAATTATCCCAGTTATGATACTGCTACTAGATTACGCATAGCCTTCTGCTACACTCCCACTCTCACTTCAAATAGGTGACAATATTTCATGATGTGGAGATGCCGGTGTTGGACTGGGGTGGACAAATGTGAGAAGTCACACAACACCAGGTTATAGTCCAACAGCTTTATTTGAAATCACAAGCTTTCGGAGCGCTGCTCCTTCGTCAGGTGAAGTGAAGGGATGCATATAGGCACAGCATATATAGTCAGAGAGCACTGCCAGATGATTACAGGTAATCTTTCTAACTGCCCTTTATCCCACCTCGGCAGAGAGATAATCGCAGCAATCAAAGGTGTGGATGGTGTCCAAACAGGTCAGTCAGGAAAACATTACATCAAAGAACAATGAGGTGGGGTCACCAGGGGTCAAATGTTGCAGATGCTGGGGTCTGTATGAAAAACAAAAAACAAACCAAGAACAAAAGATAAAAAAAAATTTTTGCTGGAAATCACAGCAGGTCCGGCCGCATCTGTGTAGAGAGAACAAGCCAATGACGACTCGAGTCTGGATGACTCTACGTCAGGTGGGGTTACATGTAGCGTGACATGAACCCAAGATCCCGGTTGAGGCCGTCCTCATGAGCGCGGAACTTGGCTATCAGTTTCTGCTCGACGATTTTGCGTTGTCGTGTGTCTCGAAGGCCGCCTTGGAGAATGCTTACCCGAAGATCGGAGGCTGAATGTCCTTCATTTCTTCACTTCACCTTCACATCTCTGCAGTTCACCTGACGAAGGAGCAGTGCTCCGAAAGCTTGTGATTGCAAATAAAGCTGTTGGACTATAACCTGGTGTTGTGTGACTTCTCACATAATATTTCATAGTCTGGATATTTGGGAGGCTAAAACAATTAATAAAATGTATTTGAAAAATCAGGTAGAGTTAGAAAATGCAGAGGATAAGATTAACAGTAGACCATAAGACAACTGGAATTAATAACCGATAGCCTTTTGTAGTAGTTACCACAGTCTTAAACTAAAACAGTCTTTGGGAATTATAATAGTCTTTTGAGAGGGTACCTCGTGGAATCCGAGGGTGCTGCCTGCTATGAAGAAATACAAATATGAAGAAAGACTTGAAAAATGGCTTTTTTAAATTATGGAGCAATATGTTAGAAGTGTTTCAATTGTGAAAGGATGGGACTGGGTAGATAGAAGAAGACCATTTCCAGTAGTTAAGGGGTCTAGAACAAGGGGCCATAGATACAAGATTAAATGTAAGAGATTTAGAATAGAGGGCAGGAAAAACTTTTTTATGGAGAGAAGTTGTGAGGCAGTGGAATTCACTTCCAGGATTAATGGTTGAGGCAGAATCAATGTTAACATTCAAGATTAGATTGGCCAGGCGGATGAAGGAAAAGGGGGTGAAGGGTTTTGGGAACAGGGTGAGTAAATCTGATTAGGATTATTTGCTTGCATGGAAGGTACACTGACATGGATGGGTTGGACCAAATGCATTATAACCATGTTGTAACTTTGTATTTCTTCCATGCTTTTCTATGGAACAAATCAAAATACTCAGTACTACCACAGTGAATGCTACCACTTCGGGCGAGAAATTCATATACTTACCGGCACCTGTTAGCGCCAGCGATTCTCAAAAAAATGGCGGCTGCCACTCTTGTGCCAGCTGGAGGCGGTCCCTTTGGCGGCCACCATATTCATGCAATGCAGATTTAACATCACCTATGTGAACTTCAACCGCTGGGTCTTAAGCACGCCAGGCTTGCAAGCAGGCTAACAGATGCTGACAGTGGCGATATCTGCAGCTGTTAAAGGGACACACACATCAATCAGGTAAGTTTGAATGGAAGGGTTTGGCCTTGGTTTTTTGGAATTTATTGAAGTGGTGGCTTGCTGCAATATATGTGAAAAGTTTAAGTGTTTGGGGAGTGCTGCTGGATGCTTGCAAGAGCTCGGATGGTAAGTGAATGCCTTTGAGAAGACAGAACATGCTGCGAATACTCAGCAGCTCACACTACATCTGTGGAGTTCACATCTCAGGTCAACATGCTGCCTGACCAGCTGAGTATTTGCAGCATCTTATGCTGTCATTTCACATTTACAGCATCTGCTTGCAGAGGGAAGAGCAAGACGCAGAAGAGCAAGACACAGAAGAGCAAGACGCAGAAGAGCAAGGTGCAGAAGAGGAGGAAGTCGAAGAGGAGGAATCAGATGGAAGGATGCACCCCAGACAGCCCCTTTGTGGCTGGGATAGCCGGGATGGAATCATTCGCCTGCGGCCCCATTGGCTGGGCAAACTGCATTTCTTGGGTGTGTGAAATGAGGAAGAAACAAGGGTGGAGTTGTGCTGACGGGAGGGCAGGAAGACTAGAGGTGCATGCCAGAAGGGGGATAACGTACGAGGATACCCGCATCTTATATCCTTTCAGCCCCGAGGCTGGCCAAGGGCTCAGCCATGCTCCTGCCAAGAATGGCCAGCGCTGTCTCCTCCAAGGGAGTGAGGTGATGCTAGGAATGGTGGATGTGCCGCATCATTGGTGCAGATTATTGGTAGGTGAGTGATTGGGGGTCATGCATTGAGCATTGTGTGAGGCTAGTGATGCAGTTGGTAGGAGATGGCTTTTGAAGATGCATTCACTGACCTTGACCATCTGAGGTCATGAAGCTTCTTTGGGCACTGGAGCCAGGTGGTGGGGGCAAAACTGCTGGCAGTGACGGCCTTGGTAATGTACTCCCATATTGTTCTTTCTGGAGGGCCTCCTGGCGCGTGTGGGTAGAGGGCCAGTCTTAGTGTTGATCCCCTGCACAAAGCTTGGGTGCTGCGTGCGAGACTCTGGGTGCCCCTTTCCTGGCTTGCTGAGTCATTTGTGTTAGTGCTGGGACAGTTTTCCCATTTGTTCCGTTTAGGAAGGTAATTCAGTTTTAAGAGCTGAATAATCATATTTGGAACTTCTGTAAAAAGACAGAAAAGGCTGAAAAATGTACTGAATCAGTGCATTTTATTTTGTCTTGCTTCAATGTGCATGGCCCCTTTAAATTTCAGAGCTCCTCATGCCCACAATGCATTGTGAGCTTCACACACAGACACTAGGGGAAGCATCAAAGCCACACCAGGATTACAAATTGGTCCCGGATCCCTCGTGCAATGCCACCAGGACCGCGTTGCACCTAAAATTAGCGCTGTGCCACCTACCTCCATGCCCCCCACATCAGTTTAGGTTGGTTAGCGCTGCGGCCATTTTGGCCGGACGTTAACAGCAGTTGGCGGTGACACCGACTGCTTTGCTGGTGATCACCAATTTTTTGCCCCCCAGTCTCTTCATTCCAGTGGGTAGCAGAATGCAGTCATGAGCCGTATGCTTCAAGTAGAGAGTTTAATGTGAATGCATAAGCCAAACATCCACTGCAGTAGGTGCTAAATTCAGCAGGGAACATCAAAAATTAAGGTAACAGCAGCAAATGCTGCTGCAGATTAAGTTAAAATCTTTAGCAACACAAACAACAACTTGCATTTATACAGTGACTATAACATAGAAAAAAGTCCCAAGGTACTATCAGATAAAAATGGACGCCAAGCCAAAGAGGGATATATTGACTGGTGATCAAAAGGTTGGGTTAAAGAGATGGATTTTAAGGAGGCTCTTAAAAGGAGGAGGGAGAGGTGAAGAGGCGGAGGGATGTAGGGAGGCAATTCTAGAGCATGGGGCCTAGACGGCTGAAGGCAAAGCTGCCAATATTGGAGCGAGTGGGGGAAGAGCACAAAAGGTCAGAGATTTTTGGAGCGGTGTGGGAGGGGGGAGTGGTGTTGTAGGGCTGGAGGAGCTAACAGAGATAGGGAGGGGAAAGGCTATGAAGTGATTTAAACACGAGGATGAAAATTTTACGTTTCAGGCTTTGGGGGATCGAGATCCAATGTAGGTCAGCAAGGACTGGGGTGAGTAAGATCTGGTGCGGAATCGGATATGGCAACAGAGTTTTAGATGAACGAAACTTTACAGAGAGTGGAAGATGTGAGGTCGGCCAGGAAACTACATAGTCGAGTCTCAAGGTGACAAAAGCATGAATAAGGATTTTGGCAGCAGATGAGCTGAGGCGGGCAAAGTTACAAAGGTGGAAGTAGGCATTCTTTGTTATGGATAGTGTATGGGATTTGAAATTCAACGTGGGGTCGAATAGGACAGTGAGTTGCAAACAGTCTGGCTCTGCCTGAGACAGTGGATGGAAAGGAAGATAGAATTGCTGGTGAGCGTTCGGAGTTTGTGGCCGGATCAAAGATGATGGCTTCAGTCTTTCCAGTGATTAACCGGAAGGAAATTGCAACTCATTCATGACTGGATATCATCTGACAAGCAGTCTGACAACACAGAAGCAGTGGAGGGGTTGAGGGATATGGTGGAACGGTAGTGCTGGGTGTTGGCAGCTAACCATGTCTTGCAGATGACGTTGCCAAAGAGCAGTATATAGATGAGGAAAAGCATCAGGCCAAGGATAGATACTTGGGCGACGCCAAAGGTAAAAAGAGAAGCCATTTCTGGGGATGCTCTGGCTACAATCAGATAGGTAACAATGGAACCAAGCAAGGGCAATTCCACTGAGCTGGACAATAGAAGAAAGGCATTAGAGAAGGATGGTATGGTCGACTGTGTCAAAGGCTGCAGGGAGGTTGGTGAGGATGAGGAATGATAATGTACCACGGTCACAGTCATAGAGGCTGTCATTTTTGACTTGATTAGAGCCATTTCAGTGCTGTGGCAGGGGAGGAGACTGATTGGAGAAATTCAAATAGAGTTGTGGGAAGGATGGGCATTATTTGGGTGGTTAGCACATGATCAAGAAAGGAAGGGGAGGTTGGTGATGGGATGGTGGTTTGTAAGGACAGAGGGATGAAGGGTAGATTTTTAAGGAGGGGGTGATGATGACAGCTTTGAAAGGGAGGGGGACAGTACCTGAGTAGAGGGAGCCATTTAGGAACCTAGGAACAAGAGTAGGCCATTCAGCCCCTTGACCAATTCCACCATTCACTTAGATCAGGGATGATCTGTACTTCAACTCCATTTACCTACTTTTGTTCCATATCCCTTGATGCCCTTACCTAACAAAAATCTACCGATCTCAATTCTGAACATTTCAATTGACCCAGCATCCACAGCCTTTTGGGATAGTGAATTCCAAATTTCCACTACCTGTTAGATCCGTGTGTTAATGGAGACATGGAATGCAGGAGTTGATTTTAACAAGTGTTTACTGAACAAAGTCTGGAGGTAAACTAACTACACAAGACGCTACGCAGTCTTATATACCCGAGTGGTCACTACTGGTACTACAGTATACAGGGGCTTCAAAAACATAGTTCCTCTTAAAGGTACATACACTACAATTCCTCCCCTTTTAGATAAATAGTACATAACATTTTAAGTAATCATTAAATAACATTTTTACAAGAACAACAATATACACATTTGCTGAAGTTAATCAATTACAAATTCAGTCTCTCTGGAGGCTTCCTGACTCGGTCCAGATAACGCCTCAGTGGTGTAGTAGGTTCTTTTGGCAAGGTCGATTCGGCTTCAATGCCAGTGTTGGGTTCATCTAGTTCCAGTATCACCGGATCGGAGGTACATACTATGGGTATCTCTGCTTCATCACTAGGCGTATAGAGTTGTAGTGTAGGTTGTCCTTTTTCGGATGACTCTATGATCTGGTCAGCATGGCACCTTATTATGCTTTTTCCAATGTCCACGGTATACATCAGCGGTCCTAGTCGTGTGCAAATAGTTCCAGGCTGCCATTTCTCGGTACGGTAGTCCCGGGCCAAAACTGGTTGACCTATCTGGAAGGTTCTAGTTGGCCTTTCATTCATGCTTTGAAATTGCCGGTTCTCTACGTCCCTTCTGACGTTTGGCTTGACCAAATCCAGCCGGCATCTTAGGCTTCTATTGAAAAACATCATGGCGGGGGTTTGGTTTGTAACCACATGTGTTGCATTCCTGTACGCAAACAAGAAGTTATCTACCTTATGTTGTAGATTTATGTCTTCATTACCCATGGCCTTTATGGCCTTCTTGAAGGTCTGGACAAACCTTTCAGCCAATCCATTGGTGGCGGGATGGTATGGGGCGGACGTGTAGTGCTTAACCCCATTGTTTTTTAAGAACTTCCTGAATTCTTCGGATACAAATTGCGGTCCATTGTCAGAACAGATCTGTTCAGGCAGCCCATTCCTGGCGAATATGGTCCTTAATACTGTGATGGTTTTTTCCGTGGTGGTGGAGGACATCTTTATTACCTCTGGCCACTTGGAGCGTGCATCAACCGCGATTAAGAACATTGAGTCCATAAATGGACCAGCTAAGTCGATATGTACCCTTTGCCATGGAGATGAGGGCCACTCCCATGGATGTAGAGGGGCTTGTGGTGGGGCGTTTTGGACCTTCTGGCATCCTAGACAGCTCTTGGTCATTTCTTCGATGTCTCCATCGATACCTGGCCACCACACAAATGCTTTGGCTAAGTTCTTCATTTTCACTCCACCCAGATGCCCCTCGTGAAGCTCCTTTAGCACGCTATCCTTGAGTTTGGGTGGAATCACCACTCTGGATCCACACATCAAGGTTCCTCGGTGTAGTGTATGTACCTTTGAGAGACCCTGTGTACTGTAATACCGGTAGTGACCACTCAGGTATATAAGCCTGTATAGTGTCTTGTATCCTTTAGTTCACCTCCAGACTTTGTTCATTAAACACCTGTTAAACCAACTCCTGCATTCCGTGTCTCCATTAACACACGGATACAACAGTGGTGACGAATTGGAAACAGACTTACCTGCAATTCGGCAGCACCTCAAGGAGATCGATTCCTCAGACGAAGGTCGAAGAAAAAAAAAACACTGTGGTTTCACCAGCTAGCCGGGCTGGTGGCAGGTACTGCACTAATCCTTCCTGGGCGGCGGGCTGGGGCTCGATCGGGTGGCTCTGCAGCGGGGCCGAGCAGCGAGTCGGAAGGCGGAGGCAAACAGAGACGGAGGGTGGAGCACTCGGGAGACGGCCGGCGCTGCAAAGCAGGTCGGCGTTCGGACCAAGCAGAGGGAGGGCAAAGTCCCAGAGAGTCCGGCGGGAACGAATCTCCAACTATTAAAAATATCTGTGTAAATAAAAACCGCGGAGAACAGCGTTGTCAGCAGTGGCAGCGGCGGGAAAGCACGGGAGGCGCCATTTTTTCTCGGCAGGGAAGAAAGGAAAGCGCGGGAGGCGCCATTTTTGATTTTCAGGATGCCTAAGACTGGCAATATTACTGCTTTCGATAGTGATATAGAGGATTGGACCACATATGTGGAAAGAGTGGAGGTATATTGCAGAGCGAATGAAGTAGAGGATGATAAAAAGGCATCGGTATTTCTAAATCTGATGGGCGCAAGGACATACGGGTTGTTACGAAACTTAATCACACCAGCCAAACCGATGGACAAGAATTTTAAGGAGATTGTTGATACCCTACAGGAGCACTTAAACCCAACACCGCTGCTGATAGCGGAACAATTCAAATTCTTCAGGAGGAATCAGCACAAGAATGAAAGTAACGCTGATTACCTCACCGAATTAAGAAAGCTGTCAAAGCACTGCCAATTCGGGGCAGGACTGGCAGATTCTCTACGAGACAAATTTGTCTGCGGTCTCCTAAGTGAAGGAACACAGAAAAGGCTACTTTCTGAGAAAGATTTGACACTGGACAAGGCTTTCAGTGTGGCTGTATCATATGAAGCAGCAGCAAGAGGAGCTGCAGAGATACAGCAAAAGCCACAGGACTTCGGCACCCATGAAATGACACAGGGTTTCGAGAGATGTTATCGCTGCAGCAGATCCACCCATGACCAGAGGGTCTGCTGGTTCAAGGACAAAGCATGCAGGCAATGCGGAAAGATGGGACACATTGCACGTGTATGCCGACCTGGAAACAAAAAATCCACTGACAAAAAAAAATCAATAAGGAAAAGTACAGAAAGGTACAAATGATGACGGACAGTAGCTCTGAAGACCAGAAGAGCGATAGCGACTCCGGAAACAAGAGACTAAGCTGTCTCAAATTACATAATGTAATTGCCAAAGAAGATTACCAGACCATTTGATAGAATAGAAGATATTTTCGCCTCACTATCTGGAGGGAAACGTTTCACCAAAATTGACTTGGCACAGGCATATCTACAGATGGAGGTTGAGGAGGCCTCTAAAAAGTATCTCACGATAAACACACACAAAGGCCTGTACCAGTACAATCGACTGGTTTTCGGAGAAACATCAGCTCCAGCTATCTGACAAAGAACTATGGAGCAAGTCCTGCAAGGGATTCCGGGGACTCAATGCTAACTAGACGACATCCTTGTAACAGGAGAAAACGACAATGAGCACCTTGCCAATTTGGAGCAGGTGCTCACTAGGCTGAGAGAACGGGGCCTACGAGCAAATCGCCCCAAGTGCAAATTTTTCCAGAAACAAATGTCATATTGTGGCCATATAATTAACGAAGAAGGGTTGCATAAGTCACCTGAAAAAATTGAAGCGGTCATAAAAGCCCCAGCACCTGAAAATGTCTCACAATTAAGGTCGTTCCTGGGGTTGATAAATTACTATCATAAATTTTTACCGAACTTGTCAACTGTTCTGCACCCTCTTAACGCACTGCTACAAACGGGAGTAATTTGGAAATGGACCGAAGACTGTAAACGTGCCTTCCATAAATGCAAAGGCTTGATCACGTCCAAGGAAGTGTTGGCTCATTACAACCCATCACTGCCAATCAGACTGGCGTGCGATGCATCCCCTTACGGCGTAGGAGCGGTATTATCGCATAGATTCCCTGATGGCTCGGAGCGGCCGATAGCTTTTGCGTCACGCTCATTGAACTCAGCTGAGCGTAACTATGCCCAGATCGACAGGGAAGTACTCAGCCTGGTATGGGGAGTGAAGAAATTCAACCATTACCTACACGGACAAAAATTTACCTTGTTGACTGACCATCAACCCCTCGTCTCCATATTCAACCCTAAAAAGGGCATTCCCATTATGACAGCGCAAAGGCTACAGAGGTGGTCCCTTTTCCTAGGGGCACACCAATATGACATAGAATACAAAGGATCAAAACAGCATGGGAATGCTGACGGTTTATCGCGCCTACTGTTGCCAACGGTAGAAGAGGCACCTACAGTGGACCCAGTGGAGATGTTCCACTCAACCATAGTGGAATGTCTACCAGTAACAAATTCTACCATTGAAAAGGAAACGAGAAATGACCTGACTCTCTCACGAGTCTACGATTTAACGGTGAAGGGGTGGCCAGCACATGGCGAACCACTGTTGCCAGCATTCTCGCAAAGAAGAGAACAGCTGTCAGTGTGCCGAGGAACCTTGATGTGTGGATCCAGAGTGGTGATTCCACCCAAACTCCAGGATAAAGTGCGAAAGGAGCTTCACGAGGGGCATCTGGGTGGAGTGAAAATGAAGAACCTAGCCAGAGCGTTTGTGTGGTGGCCAGGTATCGATGGAGACATCGAAGAAATGACCAAGAGCTGTCTAGGATGCCAGAAGGTCCAAAACGCCCCACCACAAGCCCCTCTACATCCATGGGAGTGGCCCTCATCTCCATGGCAAAGGGTACATATCGACTTTGCTGGTCCATTTATGGACTCAATGTTCTTAATCGCGGTTGATGCACACTCCAAGTGGCCAGAGGTAATAAAGATGTCCTCCACCACCACGGAAAAAACCATCACAGTATTAAGGACCATATTCGCCAGGAATGGGCTGCCTGAATAGATCTGTTCTGATAATGGACCGCAATTTGTATCCGAAGAATTCAGGAAGTTCTTAAAAAACAATGGGGTTAAGCACTACACGTCCGCCCCATACCATCCCGCCACCAATGGATTAGCTGAAAGGTTTGTCCAGACCTTCAAGAAGGCCATAAAGGCCATGGGTAATGAAGACATAAATCTACAACATAAGGTAGATAACTTCTTGTTTGCGTACAGGAATGCAACACATGTGGTTACAAACCAAACTCCCGCCATGATGTTTTTCAATAGAAGACTAAGATGCCGACTGGATTTGATCAAGCCAAACATCAGAAGGGACGTAGAGAACCGACAATTTCAAGGCATGAATGAAAGGCCAACTAGAACCTTCCAGATAGGTCAACCAGTTTTGGCCCGGGACTACCGTACCGAGAAATGCCTAATGATGAAGCAGAGATACCCATAGTATCTACCTCCGATCCGGTGATACTGGAACCAGATGAACCCAACACTGACATTCAAGCCGAATTGACCTTGCCAAAGAACCTACTACACCACCGAAAACTACTACACCACCGAGGTGTTATCCGAACCGAGTCAGGAAGCCTCCAGAGAGACTGACTTATAATTGATTAACTGCAGCAAATGTGTGATTATTGTTCTTGTAAACATGTTATTTAATGATTACTTAAAATGTTATGTACTAATTATCTAAAAGGGGAGGAATTGTAGTGTATGTACCTTTAAGAGCCCCTGTGTACTGTAATACCGGTAGTGACCACTCGGGTATATAAGTCTGTATAGTGTCTTGTATCTTTTAGTTCACCTCCAGACTTTGTTCAGTAAACACCTGTTAAACCAACTCCTGCATTCCGTGTCTCCATTAACACACGGATACAACACTCGGCACACTGACAGCTGTTCTCTTCTTTGCGAGAATGATGGCAACAGTGGTTCGCCATGTGCTGGCCATCCCTTCACCGTTAAATCGTAGACTCGTGAGAGAGTCGGGTCATTTCGCGTTTCCTTTTCAATGGTAGAATTTGTCACCGGTAGACATTCCACTATGGTCGAGTGGAACATCTCCATTTGGTCCACTGTAGGCGCCTCTTCCGCCGTTGGCAACGGTAGGCGCGATAACCCGTCAGCATTCCCATGCTGTTTTGTTCCTTTGTATTCTATGTCATATTGGTGTGCCCCTAGGAAAAGGGACCACCTCTGTAGCCTTTGCGCTGTCATAATGGGAACGCCCTTTTTAGGGTTGAATATGGAGACGAGGGGTTGATGGTCAGTCAACAAGGTAAATTTTTGTCCGTGTAGGTAATGGTTGAATTTCTTCACCCCCCCCCCCCCCCCCACACCAGGCTGAGTGCCTCCCTGTCGATCTGGGCATAGTTACGCTCAGCTGAGTTCAATGAGCGTGACGCAAAAGCTATTGGCCGCTCCGAGCCATCAGGGAATCTATGCGATAATACCGCTCCCACGCCGTAAGGGGATGCATCGCACGCCAGTCTGATTGCCAGTGATGGGTTGTAATGAGCCAACACTTCCCTGGACGTGATCAAGCCTTTGCATTTATGGAAGTCACGTTTACAGTCTTCGCTCCATTTCCAAACTGCTCCCGTTTGTAGCAGTGCATTAAAAGGGTGCAGAACCGTCGACAAGTTTGGTATAAATTTATGATAGTAATTTACTAATCCCAGGAACGACCTTAATTGTGAGACATTTTCAGGCGCTGGGGCCTTTACGACTGCTTCAATTTTTTCAGGTGACTTATGCAACCCTTCTTCGTTAATGACATGGCCACAATATGATATTTGTTTCTGGAAAAATTCGCACTTGGGCGATTTGCTCGTAGGCCCCGTTCGCTCAGCCTCGTGAGCACCTGCTCCAAGTTGGCAAGGTGCTCGTTGTCATTTTCTCCTGTTACAAGGATGTCGTCTAGGTAGCATTGAGTCCCCGGAATCCCTTGCAGGACTTGCTCCATAGCTCTTTGCCAGATAGCCGGAGCTGATGCCACTCCGAAAACCAGTCGATTGTACTGGTACAGGCCTTTGTGTGTGTTTATCGTGAGATACTTTTTAGAGGCCTCCTCAACCTCCATCTGTAGATATGCCTGTGCTAAGTCAATTTTGGTGAAACGTTTCCCTCCGGATAGTGAGGCGAAAATATCTTCTATCCTCGGAAGAGGATACTGTACCATGTGAAGAATTGGGTTTACAGTCACCTTGAAGTCCCCACAGATGCAAACTTTTCTCTGCTCTTCAGATTTATCATTATTCAACGTTTTCTTCATGACCGGGATGATGGGTGTTGCCCACTCGCTCCAATCTACCTTGGATAACACGCCTGCTTTTTCCAAATTCTCCAGCTCTGCCTCGACGGCTGGACGAATTGCGCATGGCACCGGCCTTGCCTTAAAAAACTTGGGAATTGCCGCATCTTCCACTTTTATTGAGGCAGTGGCGCCTTCCAGGGTTCCTAGTTCCTGTTGAAACACTTCTTTGGCGTTAGCCAAGGTTTCTTTTAATCGTCCAGGTATGACGTCATCATCGTTTTTTTTCTTACTGGTCACCGTCAATGCCTGAATGGAGTGCCAGTCTAAACGTATCTTTCTGATCCATTCACGTCCCAACAACGGTGGACCACCATCTTGCAGAACGTATAAATACAACTTCTGTATTTCCTTGCCGTTGTATACAACAGGCACCCTTATTTTCCCTCTGGGGTATACTTTCTGCCCCGTATATGTCTTCAAGACAATGGATGTGTCTTTCAGAGGTATATGCGGAAATAGCTGCTCTTAATCCCGTTGACTCATGACGGTCAGAGCTGATCCTGTATCTAGCTCCATTTTGACTGGGGACCCCGCTATCGTGAGGGTAACCCAAATGGTCTGGTAATCTTCTTTGGCAATTACATTATGTAATTTGAGACAGCTTAGTCTCTTGTTTCCGGAGTCGCTATCGCTCTTCTGGTCTTCGGAGCTACTGTCCGTCATCATTTGTACCTTTCTGTACTTTTCCTTATTGACCTTTTTACTGTCAGCGGATTTCTTTCCAGATCTGCATACACGTGCAATGTGTCCCATCTTTCCGCATTGCCTGCATGCTTTGTCCTTGAACCAGCAGTCCTTCTGGTCATGGGTGGATCTGCCGCAGTGATAACATCTCTCGAAACCCCGTGTCATTTCATGGGTGCCGAAGTCCTGTGGCTTTTGCTGTATCTCTGCAGCTCCTCTTGCTGCTGCTTCGTATGATACAGCCACACTGAAAGCCTTGTCCAGTGTTAAATCTTTCTCAGAAAGTAGTCTTTTCTGTGTTCCTTCGCTTAGGAGACCGCAGACGAATTTGTCTCCTAGAGAATCTGCCAGTCCTGCCCCGAATTGGCAGTGCTTTGACAGCTTTCGTAATTCGGTGAGGTAATCAGCGTTACTTTCATTCTTGTGCTGATTCCTCCTGAAGAATTTGAATCATTCCGCTATCAGCAGCGGTGTTGGGTTTAAGTGCTCTTGTAAGGTATCAACAATCTCCTTAAAATTCTTGTCCATCGGTTTGGCTGGAGTGATCAAGTTTCGGAACAGCCCGTATGTCCTTGCGCCCATCAGATTTAGAAGTACCGATGCCTTTTTATCATCCGCTACTTCATTCGCCTTGCAATATACCTCCACTCTTTCCACATATGTGGTCCAATCTTCTATATCACTATCGAAAGCAGTAATATTGCCAGTCTTCGGCATCTTGAAAATCTAAAATGGCGCTTCCCGCGCTTTTCCTCCATCCCCGATGGATCAAAATGGCGCCTCCCGCGCTTTTCTTTCTTCCCCGCCGAGTTAAGATGGTGCCTCCCGCGCTTTCCCGCCGCTGCCGCTGCTGCCAACGCTGTTCTCCGCGGTTCCCGTTGCGACCTGCAGCTTTTCGCAGTATTTCTATTTTTTTTTTTATATATCGCTTCAATAGTTTCTCCGTTACTTGGAGAACCGTTCCCGTCGTGGAGCGGACCCTCTGGGACTTTCCCCTCCCTCTGCTCGGTCCGAACGCTGACCTGCTTTGCAGCACCGGCCGCGCCCTGAGTGCTCCACCCTCTCTCTCTCTTTGCTTCTGCTTCCCGACTCGCTGCCCGGCCCTGTTGCAGAGCCACCCGATCGAGCTCTAGCCCGCCGCAGCCCAGGAAGGATCAGTGCACTACCTGCCACCAGCCTGTTTAGCTGGTGAAACCACAGTTTTTTTTTTCTATTTTTCCTTGCTTCTGGCTTCGACCTTCGTCTGAGGAATCGATCCCCTTGAGGTGCTGCCGAATTGCAGGTAAGTTCATTTCTAACTCGTCGCCACTGTTAGATCCATGTGTTAATGGAGACATGGAATGCAGGAGTTGATTTAACAAGTGTTTACTGAACAAAGTCTGGAGGTGAACTAACTACACAAGACGCTACACAGGCTTATATACCCGAGTGGTCACTACTGGTACTACAGTATACAGGGGCTTCAAAAACATAGTTCCTCTTAAAGGTACATACACTACACTACCCTTTGTGTGAAAAAATACTTCCTGATGTTACTCCTAAATGGTCTAGCTCCAATTTTAAGATTATACCTTCTTGTTCTGGATTTTCCTACCAGAGCAAATCATTTCTCTCTATCTACCCTGCTAAATCCCTTAATCATTTGATATGATCTGGAATGCATTGTCTGAAAGGGTGGTCGAAGCACATTCAATAGAAAAGAAAGAAAGACTTACATTTATATAGTGCCTTTTACAACCACCGGACATCTCAAAGCGCTTTACAGCTAATGAAGTACTTTTGGAGTGTAGTCACTGTTGTAATGCGGGAAACGCAGCAGCCAATTTGCGCACAGCAAGCTCCTACAAACAGCAATGTGATAATGTGTTTTTGTTATGTTGATTAAGGGATAAATATTGGCCAGGACACCAGGGATAACTCCCCTCTGCTTCTTTGAAATAGTGCCATGGGATCTTTTACATCCACCTGAGAGAGCAGACAGGGCCTCGGTTTAACATCTTATCTGAAAGACGGCACCCCCGACAGTGCAGCACTCCCTCAGCATTGCACTGGAGTGCCAGCCTAGATTTATGTGCTCAAGTCCCTGTAGTGGAACTCTGAACCCACAACCTTCTGACTCAGAGGCGAGTGTGCTACCAACTGAGCCACAGCTGACACTGAAACTTTCCAATGGGAATTGGCGATATCCTGGAAAAGGAGAAATTTGCAGGGCTATGAGGAAAGAGCAGGCGAATGTCCTTCTGTGCTGTATGATTCTGTGACTTTCCGTACCTCGATTAGCTCAAGGGAATACAAGCCAGGTTTATGCAGCATATCTTCATAATTTAATCCTTTGAGCCCCGGTATCATTCTGGTCAATCTGCTCTGTACCCCTTCCAAGGCCAATATATGAGGTTCAGTGCCCAAAACTGAATGCCGTACTCCAGCTGGGGTCTGACCAAGGCTCTGTACAACTGAAGCATCACTTCCTCACTTTTGAATTCCAACCTCTTCAGATAAAGGCCAACATTCCAGTTACCTTTTTGATTACTTTTTGTACCTGTGCACCAGCTTTTAGTGATTTGTGTACATAGACACCTAAATCCCTTTGCTCCTCCACAACACCAGGGGCTAGAAATTCACCTCCTTTGCGCCTCCCATTAGCGCCTCTGGGGGGTGATGACGGGGCGCTACCAGCTTTGCAACTGGACGCGGCAAGAGTACCGACGCCCGTGAAATTCCCGTCAAGGTTTGCGGCAGTGATAACCCCTAGTGCCACAATCTCCTGCGCCCAGAGATCGTGACGTCATCGTGCTGCGTAGCGCCCCGGACCCAAAATTCGGTTCCGCCCTCTGCAGCATCGCCAGGCGACAACACCAACAGCTGCAGGAGGCGTTGTCAGGGAGGCTGGCTGCTTGGGGAGCAGTATTTAAAGGTGATGATGGTTGTGTGAAAAAAAAATCTTCTTAATGCCTTACGTCCATTTTTTAGCATTTCCTTCGGCCTCGATCGATCAGCCCTGCACTCTGCTAGAGTGCTTAGGGCTGATCGTGTCAGATCATGGCTGCTGTCGGTGATGTGGGATCTCATTTCAATGCAGAGCCTGCAGCGATGGCCCTTCCCTTTAAGGGAGGGAAGGAGCCTCTGTTCCCGGCAGCACTGCCTTCGACATTGGGCAGCGCTGCCCTGCTACCGCCCCTCTTGCCGGCTTTAGCGCTCCAAGGGTATTGGTAGTGCTTGATTTAGCGCTCCACTTCCCTCTTGGAGCGCTACAACTGAATTTCGTGGGAGCCTATCATCATTAGCGCCTGGCGCTAATTTTTCAGCTTTCGAAGTTTTAGCACCCCAAATGGGGCTATAATGAATTTCTTCCCCCTGGTCTCTCACCATTAAGAAAATATTCCAGTTTCTCTTTCTCAGATTCAAAGTGGATGACCTCACACTTCCTACATTAAACTCCATCTGCCATAGTTTTGGCCATTCACGGGGATAATTTTGGCTTCGGGTAATGGTGTATAATGGACAGCTGATGCAATATCACCCGTTATACACTATCGCCTGAACTCAGAATAATCCCACTTGGTCTGTCTATATCCCTTTGTAACTTCTAGCTTCCATCCACACAACTTATGGATATACAACTCTCTAATCCTTCATCCAAGTCATTGATATATATGGTGAAAAGCTGAAGCCCCAGTATAGATCCTTGGGGAACACCACTTGTCACCAACATTCCCTGTAAGTTGCGCGGCCACGCGGCTCTCTGTCGGTCCCACGTAGCCGGGGACTGGCTTTTCCCATGTTAAATTTCGGACATGTGTGAAACTGCGAATGGGCCATGCAGCCCCTTAAAGGGGCTGTGCACCCAAAAAATTCCAAGTCTAACAAACTGCAATATTCCAACAATCGAGTTATTCCAGGGGGATAGTATGCTGCATGGATGGCTTCTGGGACATTCTGATGAGTTTTTTCAGTCTTGGCTAATGATACTAACCATTCTGACAACTGATATGGCTGAGGAGTGCTACAATGAGGCCCATGCCAAAACCAGGGTGCTCATTGAGCCGTGCTTTGAAGTCCTAATACCATGATTTGTTTGCCTCAATCACGGAGGAGGAGGCTGTTTTATGGCGGGTTGGGGACGTTTCCTTGTAATACACCCATTTAAGGTGTCCAAAATAGTTAGGGGGGTTGCTTAATAATATCGGAATCAAGAGAGGCATCAGCATGCAGGAGTCCAATGTGCTGCTGCCTTCAGGGGATGAGGAAGATGAAGAGGCACTCAAGGATATGGTTGACGTGAATGACGTATTACTGCCAGAAAGTCAGCTTTTTAAATTTATTTTCCATATTGCATCAACATTGAAAGCGATGAGTCTACTGTTACTCCAAAAGCCTGTTTTTAAAACTGCCTATGTTAATTCTATTCCCTCGTGTATACCCATGTCACTCAATTTTTCACCGATTATACAACACATTGTCAGTATTAAATTCCATTTGCCATTTTCCTGCACAATTGCATAGTTGATTTAAATCCATCTGTAAATAGTTAACTGCATCCTCTATCCCTACTTCTCTTCCTATTTTAGTGTTGTCTGGCAATTTGACCACTTTACAATTCACTGCTGCACCCAAAAGATTTAATTAGGTAAGAAAGAACATGCACTAACCCTGTGGCACTCCACTCAACAGTCTGATACGATAACTCTCATAAGTATTGTCTTTTTCATATTTATCCATCTCTTTATCCAGTCCCATTCTCATCTGGATAAGTGTGGCCTTTAGTTTTATTAGTAATCTCTCATATGGCACCATGTCAAAGCCTTTCTGAAAGTCCAAATAGCCTATATGACACGGACTTCCACTTGTTTCTTTATTAGTAATATCCAGAAAGAAGTTGAACGGGATCTGAGTTGGAAGCGGTATAAAATCAACAACTCTACTGGGACTTGTGTACCATATTTACTAGAAAGCTTCCAGGGACGAGGGATTACAGTTACATGGATAGACTGGAGAGGCTGAGGTTGTTCTTATTAGAGCAGAGAAGGCTAATTGGAGATTTGATAGAGGTATTTAAAATCATGAAGGGTTTAGATAGAGTAAATAAAGAGAAACTGTTTCCAATTGCTGATGGATTGATAACCAGAGGTCACAGATTTAAGGTGATTGGAAAAAAAACCCAGAGGTGACATGAGGAAAAACATTTTAATGCAACGAGTGGTTAGGATTTGGAATGCACTGCCTGATAGGGTGCTGGATACAGATTCAATAGTAACCTTCAAAAGGGAATTGGATAAATATTTGAAGGAGAAAAAATTGCTGGGATATGGGGAAAGATCAGGCGACTGGGACTAACTGGATTGTTCTTCGAAAGTTCCAGCGCAGACTTGGTAGGTTGAATGGCCTTCTTCTGTGCTGTACTATTCTATGATATTTACAAATATAGCTGCATTTTACACAGGTATAGTCTATACACTGAATTTAATGGTACTTAGATTAGTGGAATAGGATTTTCATGTCTAACTATAAGGTTGATTCTGTTCTCCAATGCGGCGCTCACAGGGGCACGTTATTGTTGCCTGGATTTTAGGTTTGTGACGCGCTGGGAGTGGGGGTGTCCGGTGTCAGGCCAGAACCCCAGAAGTCAGTGCACCGCATCTGTCAATGGCTTTTTAACCCAGCAACTGCATTACCATATGATTTCCAGATTTCCCAACAAATTAGCGTCAGCGGGCATGATGACGACCCGCATGAGACGATTTCAACTCCAGAATTTAAAGAGACACTCTAATCATGCAATTTGAAGGAGTTTGCAGTTGGGAGTCAAAGAGAAGGAAGTGCTAGAATGAAGTCCAGAAGGTCAAAGGCTGCACCTCAGTTCAGTGACGCCTCCCTGGATGTGCTGCTGGGGGCTGTGAGGACCTGGAGGGGTATACTCTTCCCTAGCGACGGGAGGATGAAACTGGCTAGGGACACCAAGAAGGCGTGATTGGAGGTGGCACAAGAGGTCAGCAGCAGGAGCATGGTGCAATGCTCATGGATATAGTGGTTCAATGACCCAAGCAGACAGGTAAGGTCTAGCAATGGTACAGTCACCTATATACTGATGTGCATATCACCTCAACTCCCTCACTCTGCCTTCTCAAGCCTACTCCAGCACTTCACTCCTCACACCAACTCACCTTGCAGGTACACCCATCCCTCTCTGTCTATGCACTTCCTCACATCCCCATCTGTCCATCCACCGCTGACACTCACCCTCATCCTTATGCAATGTCATCTCTCTCCCTCCCTCATGGGGGAACGGTAGCATAGTGGTTATGTTACTGGACCAGTAATCCAAAGACCTGGATTAATAATCTGGAAACAGAAGTTCAAATCAACCATGGCAGCTGGGGAATTTAAATTCAATTAATTTGGAATAAAGTTAGCTTCAGTAATTGTAAAAACCCATCTGGATTCACTAATGTGCTTTAGGGAAGGAAATCTGCTGTCCTTACCTGGTTGGGCCTATATGTGACTCAAAACCCACAGCAATGTGGTTGACTCTTAACTGCCATCTGAAATGGCCCAGCAAGCCATTCAGTTGTATTCAAGAAGGGCAATTTGGGATGGACAATGCAAGCTCAAGCATATCCACATCCCGTGAATACATTTAAAAAAAAGTTACGTTCAACACATACCATAACTATCACTCATAGGTCTCCTCTTTCCTTTCTTACAGGAGAAGAGAGCACAGAACTCAAGGGAGAGGCAGAGAACCGGAGGTGGCATGCCAGCCATCTCACAGCTAACAAGTGCAGAGGAGGAGGTACTGGAAATTGATGGAGTCTCAGCATGCCTGGCCATCATAGATGGGGGCCTCCCAGCTGTCTGATGACAGAATTAAATATCAGACATGCCATGCAACTTGATGTCAACAGAGAGTGAAATATGATCCTGTGCAAAATGATTACGTCAAACATTCACAGTACTCATTCATGTCTTTTATCTCCTACAGGGCCTTCAGAGGAGGAGGTGGTCCAGCTGGCCACTGCTGACTCCCAGAGGAGGTTACTCCCTCTGAGGGTGCAACGTCACAGGACTCATGCAGACCATGTAGCAGCTCAGGTACTCACACTTCAGTGGGACCAGTAAGGCAGATTGTTTTTACCTGGTGACTCACACATCACAAGTGAGCATGAGCAGATGGTGCAGACAGGGACAGCAGTGGAGAGTCCACGTCGGAGGGCGCAGGACGCTCCAAGCTTTGCTCAGCTGGACACAGATACTGTACCTCGGGGGCCGTCGACAAACAGGATACTTCTGGAGCAGCAGCAGAGAATGCCCGATGTACTGGAAGGCGTTCCAGCTACACTGTGCACGCTTGCAGAGAGATTGGAAGAGTCCATCTCAAGTATGAGTGGCATGATGTTGCAGGCCTTTGCGATGATGTCTTCGACTATGGACAGAGTAGCCACCTGCGTGGAGCATCAAATGCAGCAATCACACGAGTGGATGCAGGCCCTCACCAATTGCTTGCACATTATGAATGCCACTTTAAATAGGATAACTAATACCCTAGCCTTGGCCGTTCATCGCCCCACTGATCTGCACCAAAGTGTTCTCCAGCACATTGCTAGCAGGGGATGTGGCTGGGCCATGAGAGGGGTGATGGTGAAAGGGGACACGGAAGTGGGGACTCGGCTCAAAGCACTTCTTCCATTTCTCACTCGTTGCCGCCTCACCCCCTCAGTCAGTACGCCACATGCTGCCTCATGTCCTGATGGGTGAGTCTGCCCCTGTACGGGTGCAGGTGGAGCAGTCTTTGGCGGGGCCCTTACGGGCTCCAAAACACAGAGGACGTTAGCCAAGAGCATCTCAGCTTTCGGAGCAGGGATATGAGCACCCTGCTGCCTCTACCTCTGCTGAAGCCACAGGGGTTGCACTTGTATCAGTACCTGTAGTAGGAAATGGAAGAGTAAAAATTTGTATTCACACAAGGGTATGCACATGGGTGAGTTACACATTGTTAAATGTTAAATTTCTGTTTTATATGTGAGCCACATAAATATTATTCTTTTGTACCACTTTCACGTCTTTCCCATTCTTTCTGGCTGGCAAGTGGCCTTTTCAGTTATGTAATAATCAATGGGAAGACATGAATTGACGCCGAGCAATGGGGGGCTGTGAAAGGGAGGCTTGGTTGTTTGCAGGATTGCTTTGTGTTAGTGGCATTGGGTGGGGGAGGGGAATTGGGGGGGTAGCAAAAGTGGCTTTTGCATGTGATTGTTAGATGGTTGCACTGGTGGAACCTAAGTGAACCTTGCAATAATGATGGCATCCCTGGCAGCAATGTGTGCCACTGGTGGTGCATTGACTGCATCACCTTCCACCTCCTCCTCATCTTCCTCCTCATCCTCGGAATCCTCTGAAGAGACTCTGTGCTCTGTGCATTGTTCCTCCTGCAGGTCCAAACCTTGCTGCTGCGCAACGTTGTGCAGAGCACAGCACACCACGACCATTCAGGAGACCCTGGCTGGTGTGAACTGAAGGGCACCTCCAGATCTGTCCAGGCACCTGAAGCATATCTTTAACATGCCGATGGCCTATTCAATGACACATCTGGTGGTCATGTGGCATTTATTATATCGCTCCTCATTCCTCAGGTTTCCGAGAGGTGTCATCAGCCACGTTTTAAATGGGTATCCCTTGTGTCCGAGCCGCCAGCTGGTAACTCTGCTTCCAGGTGCGAAGACGTTTGGGGGGGTGGACTGCCGCAGGATGAAAGCACCATGGCAGCTGGCTGGGAATCTTGCGCACACCTGCATAAAGATCTTTTTGTGGTTGCACACTAGCTGCACTTTGATGGAGTGGAAGCACTTGCGGTTCATGAATACTCTTGGTTGATCTATGGGTGCCTTAACTGCCACATGCATGCAGTCGATGATGCCTTGCATCTGTGGGAAGCCAGCCAGAACCACAAACCCGAGCGCCCGCTCATTCTGACTGGCGCCCTCTCAGGCGAAGTTGACATAATTGCCAGCCCTGACAAAGAAGAATCAGTCACCTGTCTTATGTATTTGTGCCCTGCTGACAGTGAGATCCTGTAAATGTCTCCAGATGAGTCCTGGAAGGATCCAGAGGCAAAAAGTTGAAGCCGGTAGTGACTTTGACAGCCACTGGTAAAGTGTGGTCACCAGATCCAGTTGGCAGCAGGTCTTGTTCCAGAAGGCTGCAACTGTTGTCACCACCTGACGCGATGCCCTGAGCCTCCTGAGACACTGGTGTTCCGACATGTCGAGGAAGCTTATCCTCTGCCTGTAGGCCTTGTGTACCAGGTATGGCCTTCTGCGAGCTGCACCTCTCTGCTGATCCCCTCTTTCCTGTGGGGCTGCAGGCCTGTGAGCAGCTGGCTGTTTTTTTTAATTCATTTATGGGATGTGGGTGTCGCTGGCAAGGCCATTATTTATTGCCCATCCCTAATTGCCCTTGAGAAGGTGGTGATGAGCCGCCTTCTTGAACCGCTGCAGTCCGTGTGGTGAAGGTACTCCCACAGTGCTGTTAGGGAGGGAGTTCCAGGATTTTGACCCAGCAATGATGAAGGATCGGCGATATACTTCTAAGTCAGGATGATGTGTGACTTGGAGGGGAACTTGGAGGTGATGGTGTTCCCATGCGCCTGCTGCCCTTGTCCTTCTAGTGTTGCTGGTGGAGCTGCGGGTGAAGCTCCTGATCCTGCTGCTCTTGGTGCTGCTGGTGGTCATCTTGCTTCTCATCTGAGGTCCAAAGTAACACAGCGTAAGCAGCACTCAAGCTGATATTGTAGATCAGAGCTCCAAAGTGCAGATCAGACATCTGAACCTCCAAATTTTAAATGACACCTCCAAAGTGTGTAAAGTAACCTCTCAGCACACGTACTGTGAGCAAACCCTGTCACACAAGCAGGTAAGAAAGCAGCATGAGTACTGAGTATTATTGGCATCTTTCCCTGTCATGGCTAAAGCCCCCTCAATTGCCGTTGTTTTCTCACCTTGCTTTCACTGGTGAGTTCCAGGAAGCCTGGGAAACCCATGGAGCCAAAGTTAAACTCCAAAACCCACGTTAATATCGCTGTAATTGAGTGATTAACACAATGAAATTGACCACCTGCCTCTCCCGAGGGAGTTGCTCACACGCAGTCTAACGCGCTGCAGTTAACTGCAGAAGTTGACGGGTTGGTGCCGTCTTCCCGACGCACTCACATTTTCCTGGGATTTCACCCTCCACCCGCACCCAAACCCACACACTTTAACATTTCCCCCTGTGTGTGTGAAGTCCATGATTTTCTGTCCAGCAGTGTTATTTTCATTTTCGCTGCTGGCGAGGTAAACTGCCGGAGCGGATTTCCCAACTGTTATACAACCTCCTCCCCCTCCTGATTTTAATTTCCATTGATTTGAGTGAAAATCAGGCTAGTTCTATAACAGGCCGGCGACGACCAAATTTTAATTTGATTGGTGGAGGGCTATTTAAAAGGGTTATTGGGTTTTTGTCACTTTATGTGTGAACTTGTTTTTTTGGTCGAATTAAAAGAGAGGACAGGCCGGCGATCCACCCGTCAGTTTACCACCCGAGCGGCAAAGGTGGAAATTACCCTCATTAAATTTAAAGGGCGGAAAGCATGCGCTGTGCACCAGCAATTTCCCACGATGCACACGTTGCAAGTGCCAATTCCCACTCGGAGCACAGAATTGACCCTTGTATAAATTAATATATTAGTTAATTCATCTGTGTTGAATTAGCTTCTGGAAGTGGTGGCAATGCAGTTGGCTTCAGCATTCTTGAGCTAATGAGATAAAAACACAGTGAGCAAAACTTTCAACTTCAGTGTAAAACAGGTAGCAGAGGATCGGATGCCCCTCATAAACCCCACTCAATGGAAAAGAAAACCGTGTCAGGTGTATAATGGATGGCTGATCCACTACCGCACAATTTAAGCCCATGGCGAAGATGAAAGCTTTGCCCAGTCAGAGTCCCCACTCCTGATAGCTATTCAATGAGCGATCATAATATGATCAAATTCTTCATTAAGATGGAGAATGAAGTAGTTGACTCAGAGACTAGGGTCCTGAATTTAAATAAAGGAAACTATGATGGTCTGAGGCGCGAGTTGGGTAGGATCGATTGGGGAATGTCACTCAAAGGGTTGACGGTGGATAGGCAATGGCAAACATTCAAAGACCACATGGATGAACTACAGAATTTGCTCATCCCAGTTTGGCATAAAAATAAAACAAAAAAGGTGACTCAACCGTGGCTAACAAGGGAACTTAGGGATAGCATAAGATCCAAGGAGAGGATATATAAATTGGCCAGAAAAAGCAGTAAACCTGAGGATTGGGAGCAGTTTATGATTCAACAAAGGAGGACAAAGGGATTAATTAAGAAAGGGAAAATAGAATATGAGAGTAAGCTTGCTGGGAACATAAAAACTGACTGTAAAAGCTTTTATAGATATGTGAAGAGAAAAAGATTGGTGAAGTCAAGCGTAGGTCCCTTGCAGTCAGAATCAGGGGAATTTATAATGGGGAACAAAGAAATGGCTGACCAATTAAATACATATTTTGGTTCTGTCTTCACAAAGGAGGACACAAATAACCTCCCAGAGATGTCGGGGAACATAGGTTCTGATGAAAGGGAGGAACTGAAAGAAATCAGTATTAGTAGGGAAATGGTGTTAGGGAAATTGACGGGATTGAAGGCCAATAAATCCCCAGGGCCTGATAATCTACATCCTAGGGTACTTAAGGAAGTGGCCCTAGAAATAGTTGATGCTTTGCTGATCATCTTCCAGCAGTCGATGGAATCTGGAACAGTACCCATGGATTGGAGGGTAGCTAATGTTACCCCACTATTCAAAAAAGGTGGTAGAGAGAAAACGGGGAATTACAGACCGGTAAGCCTGACATCGGTAGTGGGGAAAATGCTAGAGTCCATTATAAAAGATGTAATAGCAGAGCACTTGGAAAACAGTGACAGGATCGGTCAAAGTCAACATGGATTTACAAAAGGTAAATCGTGCTTGACTAATCTACTGGAATTTTTTGAGGATGTAACTGGTAAAATAGATAAGGGAGAACCAGTGGATGTGGTGTATTTGGACTTTCAGAAGGCTTTTGATAAGGTCCCGCATAAGAGATTAGCATGTAAAGTTAAGGCACATGGGATTGGGGGCAAGGTATTGACTTGGATAGAGAACTGGTTGGCAGACACACAGCAAAGAGTTGGAATAAACGGGTCTTCTTCCGAGTGGCAAGCAGTGACTAGTGGGGTACCGCAGGGATCGGTCCTTGGGCCCCAGCTGTTTACAATATATATTAATGATCTAGACGAGGGAACTAGATGTAATATCTCCAAATTTGCAGATGACACAAAACTGGGTGGGCGTGTGTGCTGTGAGGAGGATGCTGAGAAACTCCAGGATGATTTGGACAGGTTGGGTGATTGGGCAAAAGCATGGCAGATGCAATATAATGTGGATAAATGCGAGGTTATCCACTTTGGTGGCAAAAATAGGAAGACAGATTATTATCTGAATGGCAATAGATTGGGAGAAGAGGAAGTGCAACGAGACCTGGGTGTCCTTGTGCACCAGTCGCTGAAGGTAAGCATGCAGGTGCAGCAGGTGGTTAAGAAGGCAAATGGCATGTTGGCTTTCGTAGCGAGAGGGTTTGAGTACAGGAACAAGGATGTCTTGCTGCAGTTGTACAGGGTCTTGGTGAGACCACTTCTTGAGTATTGTGTGCAGTTTTGGTCACCTTATCTGAGGAAGGATGTTCTTGCCATGGAAGGAGTTCAGCGAAGATTCACCAGGCTGATATCTGGGATGGCAGGAATGACGTATGAGGAGAGATTGGGACGATTGGGCTTGTATTCGCTGGAGTTTAGAAGAATGAGAGGGGATCTCATTGAAACTTATAAAATTCTGACAGGACTGGACAGACTAGATGCAGGAAGGATGTTCCCGATGGTCAGGGAGTCCAGAACCAGGGGTCACAGTCTAAGGATAAGGGGTAGGCCATTTAGGACAGAAATGAGGAGGAATTTCTTCACCCAGAGAGTGGTGAACCTGTGGAATTCTCTACCGCAGAAGGCAGTAGAGGCCAATACATTAAATATATTCAAGAAGGAGTTGGACATATTTCTTAAGGCTAAAGGGATCAAGGGATATGGGGAGAAGGCAGGAACAGGGTACTGAATTTGGATGATCAGCCATGATCGCATTGAATGGTGGAGCAGGCTCGAGGGGCCAAATGGCCTACTCCTGCTCCTATCTTCTATGTTTCTATGTTTCAATGACTCTTGCTGGAATGTGTGATTATGCATCAGGTGAGGACAGCATTCGGCATGGCTCTGCTGTCTCCCACTGCTCTCAGGAGAGGAGGGAAGAAAATTGAAAAAAAGAAAAAGACTATCTTTGAGTATTACATATATTGATGGAATAGCAGAATGGAATGACAAGTTGAGCATGAATAGAAATCAATGTTACTGCACTTGTATTATTATTTAAACATGTAAACAAATTGGTGAGATGATAATGAACATTACCAAAATCAGAAGTTTCTATAGCTTTCAGAGCTCTGTTAGCATAATATTTATCTTGTAATCATTTTCTCTTTTTAATTCTGTACAGCAATTGGTAGTGGCTTTAGCCCAAGACAAACACATCACTTCTCTCCACAGATTTATCCTTCCAAGTAAGGTTTCTATTATTCTTTAAAAAATAAGCAGCATCAAATGCAATTTAAATTGTTAATTAGCTCCTTCTGTTTTATCATATTTTAAGCTTTGTGAGGAAAAGTATGTCCTAACATGTCTTGAAGCCGATAGTAATTATTGTCTACAAAATGTTCCTTTACAAATTTAATATTCTTCAAAATAATTTTAGTTTGTTTCCTATCTTATTTAATCAAAGTCTGAGTGGCAGAATTAGCTGTAATTTATCAGTTGATCTATGCATTTATACAGTTTTTGATCTGTTGCAAATCTCTGTTTTATGTCTGTCATTTGTAACAAACAGCAGGTCATATCCACACATTCTCCCTACCCCTTCTTCACAAACCATGGCATCATATGGACAGTCTACGTATGCCACAGGAATGCAGCAAGCAACAGCTTATGCAACTTATCCACAACCAGGCCAGCATTATGGAATCCCATCCTATGGTAAACAGATATATTGCTTGTTTAAATAAAATACTTCTTTCATCTTGTTTGTAATTACATTCAGTGCAGTTACTGCACAAAATGAGTTTCAAGAACTAACAACAAATAAGTCTTATAATTTGTTTGTCATTAGAGATTTTTTTCATCAAATGATAACTCTTCTGTTTCTAATATACCTGAATAAGAACCTGCAGATCTGATGTCACTAACCGATATAGGTGCATTATGGGCAGGCATCAAGACAGAAGGTGGATTGACTCAAACGCAGTCACCTGGCCAAACGGGATTTCTAAGTTATGGTTCAAGCTTTATTGCACCTCAACCAGGCCAAGCCCCTTACAGTTACCAAATGCAAGGTCTGTGCCACTCTAATGTGATTTAACCAATTTCATTGTGCAGTGTTGTTTAACTAATGCATGCTATTTTTAAAGATCAAATGCTTGCCACCAAAAATTGTATTGGCATACATAAACCCTATATCTGAATATGGTATTAAGGTGTTTTATGCCCAATATAATACTACTGTTAGAAAGTAAAGAGAGGGGCATCGGGCTCAGCAGTGAAGTGCAGGCTTGTTGAGAAAACTTTATATAATTTTTAAAAAACTTCACTCTTCAAATGCCAAGAAACAAATATGTGGAGTCTGGCTCTGTTATAGTTTCCAGTTATGTATGTGAAGAGGCAGCATTTTTGTTTATTATTTTCAAAATAGACAATGCAATGATAATGCCATTAGATGCAATGGCATTTAGTTGTCATTATCCCTTCCCATCATTGAAAAAAATTAAAATGCGGTTGCAGGTAGTAATCCTATCAGTTATTTTATTTCACTCACAAGTAATAGGACCCTACTGGTGCCTGGAAAACCATTTTGTCTTGCATCAAGTAGAACCTTTGCATGTATGACTGTAAGGATAAGAATTATGGTTACATCTATAAGTAGTAGAGCAGTCTCGCCTGCTTTCTTTGGATTTGCACAACCACTAAATTCGCTAGGTTTAAAAACCCAGCAGCACCCAAGGGTAATTATTCTCCTTTCCTCTTGGCTAATACGGTTTGGGCAGATTTTGTCCACCCAGAAGATACTACCTTCCCACCTGCTCCCCCAGAAAAAACTAGCAGCGAGAAAAAAATGTTTTTGCTATAACTGCATGCACTAGGCAAGTAAATGTATGGCTAGATATACAGGCCAGGGCTTTCCAGCAGACAGAAGCAGGATATTTTTTGGGAGCCACGCTACTGATTTCTAGTTCTCCTCAATCACTTGAAGTGACTGGGATGGGCATATTCAACAACACAGTCTGATGTTTTTCTCATCATTTGTGCCTTAACACTGCTGGGTGCTATGAACGTCACTACGTTTCTCATGTCCAGTGTTGCTATTGCATGCAGAGTAGGTGAATTACATTTTAAAGGCACCCCAGAGAATTTTAAAAAATTAGTTCCTGGGATGTGGGCATCGCTGGCAAGGCCATCATTTATTGCCCATCCCTAATTGCCCTTGAGAAGGTGGTGGTGAGCCGCCTTCTTGAACCACTGGTCCGTGTGGTGAAGGTACTCCCACAGTGCTGTTAGAGAGGGAGTTCCAGGATTTTGACTCAGCGACGATGAAGGATCGGCGATATACTTCCAAGTCAGGATGGTGTGTGACTTGGAGGGGAACATGGAGGTGATGGTGTTCCCATGCGCCTGCTGCCCTTGTCCTTCTAGTGTTGCTGGTGGAGCTGCAGGTGCAGCTCCTGCTGCTGCTGGTGGTCATCTTGCTTCTCATCTGAGGTCCAAAGTAACACAGCGTAAGGGGCACTCAAGCTGATATTGTAGATGAGAGCTCCAAAGTGCAGATCAGACATCCAAACCTCCAAATTTTAAATGACACCTCCAAAGTGTGTAAAGTAACCTCACAGCACAAGTACTGTGAGCAAACCCTGTCACACCAGCAGGTAAGAAAGCAGCATGAGTACTGAGTATTATTGACATCTTTCCCTGACATGGCTTCAGCCCCCTCAATTGCCATTGCTTTCTCACCTTGCTTTCACTGGTGAGTTCCAGGAAGCCTGGGAAACCCATGGAGCCAAAGTTAAACTCCAAAACCCACGTTAATATCACTGTAATTGAGTAATTAACACAATGAAATTGACCACCTGCCTCTCCCGAGGGAGTTGCTCGCACGCAGCCTAATGCGCTGCAGTTAAATGCAGAAGTCAACATTTTTCTGGGATTTTGACCCAGCGACAATGAAGGAACGGCGATATATTTCTAAGTCAGGATGGTGTGTGACTTGGAGGATTGATGAGATCATGGCATGAATGGTTCAAATTTTCCAGCCCATGAAATCTAAATTGTAGGAAAAAAATTACACTTTTCTTCAGTTGCCTGGAGGTAGTCAGCCCTGTTTCACTGTGACTGGCACCCAAGACCTATCTCAGTGAGTTTCTTCCCTACCTGAGGTGGGCTTTCCAACTGACGCGGCATTGTCATGGGAAACCCACCTAAAATATTGAAATTATTTTGAAGTTACTTCACAATTCTGCCAAAGTTGAAAATTAGGGCCCTGATATAGGAGGGAAAGATTTCTATTTTGGGAGGCATTGGAGTAAGTTCGAGCACAGGGGGAGGCTGTAGAAATGAGATGGCCTTAGCTGAACTACACTGGCACCAATATACAAGCAGTAAAAGTAAATATAACAATGGGAATAGAGTTAAACTGGTATGATGGGTGAGGATAGAAATCTGAAGATCAGTAAACACAACATTAAATTGAGCCACATATCGAGCATGTTAAAGTAAGAAGGTTAAGAATTAGTCTAGACTAAGGAATATGGAAAGATCAGGATTGGGAATGCAAGAAGGGACTGCATTAACGAGTGCAGGTAAAGGTCTTAAAATAACATACACAAATGCAAAAAGTAAAAAGAATAAATTACGTGATTTGTAACTCTATGCAGGTGAAAATATTATGATATAAGTATTATAGAATCATGGCTAAATAAGAACGTAGAGTGGTTGATACATCTCAAAAGATATGGGGGTGAAATTGAACATTTTTCACTGGTTTTAGGCATATCAGAGGGGCAATAACAACCAATGTTGAGGGCTATGTCCTGTGCCCAAAGGGATCGTGAAATATTGGCTTGAGTGATATTCAGGCTTACCTGGCTGCTGCCTAAAATAGGCGTTCGGCCCCTGCATATAGTAATGGAGGGGCCTAACGTCTATTTCAGGAGCCCTCTCAGATATTTGTTAGCACTGAGTGGAGTATGTGCCTGTCGTGCTTCCATTCGTTTTTCATGCTCTTGCTGCAGCCTAATCAGCAGTCCTTAATAAGACTGCCAATAAAAAGCTAAGTTCTTCAATTTTATTTTATCTAAATGTGGAGCCAAGCGCACCTCTTGCCTCCACAGTGATACTGCAGGCTGCTGACTACCTGCATCACCTGCCTCTTGTTCTCCTCATGCCTCCGCCCCCGTGCATCCCCCCCCCCCCCACCAACCTCCAGGACCTACCTGAGGGCCGGTGATGCAACTGAGCCAAATTGATGAGCTGGAAATCAGCAAGTTGCCTCTGGATTAAAAACAGAAAATGCTGAAAATACTCAGCAGATCAGACAATATCTGCAGAGAGAGAAACAGTGTTAACGTTTCAGGTCGATGATCCTTTCTCATCAACCTGAACCGTTAACATTGTTTCTCTCTCTACAGATGCTGTCTGATCTGCTGAGTATTTCCAGCATTTTCTGTTTTTATTTCAGAATTCCAGCATCTGCAGTATTTTGCTTTTGTATTAGCTGTCTCTGGATGCCCAATTGGCATCCGCAGCTCACCAGAATTGGGGTGAGGCCCAATTTTGGATGAGGTTCAATTTTGGGATGAGCCATGGCATCCAGCCTCTGGTGCGCATCAGCCATTTTGGACCTGAAAACAGGCCTAAACAAATTTCTAGCCCATAGATTGATATATAAAGAAAGAGAAAATAGACCATGAGGAGGTGTTGCTTTTTATGTACAAGTACGGGATTGGGGGTAATCACAGAATCACAGAAACCTCACAGTACAGATAGAGGCCATTTCGGCCCATCGAGCCTGCACCGACACATATCCCCCCCAATCCCCGCAACCCCTACACCAACACACATCCCACCCTATCCCCGTAACCCCACGTATTTAATCCCCCTAACACCAAGGGTCAATTTTTTTTTATCATAGCCAATCAACCTAACCTGCACATCTTTGGACTGTGGGAGGAAACCGGAGCACCTGGAGGAAACCCACGCAAACACAGGGAGAATGTGCAAACTCCACACAGACAGTCACCCGAGGCCGGATTCAAACCCGGGTCCCTGGCGCTGTGAGGCAACAGTGCTAACCACTATGCCACCGTGCTGCCTGGTAATATTCTGGCATGGATAGAGGATTGGCTATCTAACAGAAGGCAGAGAGTTGGGATAAATGGTTCATTCTCGGACTGGCAATCAGTAACTAGTGGTGTTCCACAGGGGTCAGTGCTGGGTCCCCAACTCTTTACAATCTATATTAACGATTTGGAGGAGGGGACCGAGTGTAACATATCAAAGTTTGCAGATGATATTAAGATGGGAGGGAAAGTAGTGAGTGAGGAGGACATAAAAAACCTGCAAGGGGACATAGACAGGCTAAGTAAGTGGGCAGAGATTTGGCAGATGGAATACAATACTGGAAAGTGTGAGGTTATGCACTTTGGCAGGAAAAATCGTAGAGCAAGTTATTATCTTAATAGCAAGAAACTGGAAAGTACTGAAGTACAAAGGGATCTGGGGGTCCTGGTGCACGAAACTCAAAAGGTTAGTATGCAGGTGCAGCAAGTGATTAAGAAGGCCAATGGAATGTTGGCTTTCATTGCTAGGGGGATAGAATATAAAAATAGGGAGGTATTGCTTCAGTTGTACAAGGTATTGGTGAGACCGCACCTGGAATACTGCATACAGTTTTGGTGTCCATACTTAAGAAAAGACATACTTGCTCTCGAGTCTGTACAAAGAAGGTTCACTCGGTTAATCCCGGGGATGAGGGGATGGACATATGAGGAGAGGTTGAGTAGATTGGGACTCTACTCATTGGAGTTCAGAAGAATGAGAGGCGATCTTATTGAAACATATAAGATTGTGAAGGGGTTGGATCGGGTGGATGCGGGGAAGATGTTCCCGATGATGGGTGAAACGAGAACTAGGGGGCATAGTCTTAGAATAAGGGGCTGCTCTTTCAAAACTGAGATGAGGAGGAACTACTTCACTCAGAGGGTGGTAGGTCCATGGAATATGCTGCCCCAAAAAGCTGTAGAAGCTACATCATTACATAAATTTAAAACAGAAATAGACAGTTTCCTAGAAGTAAAGGGAATAAAGGGTTATGGGGAGCGGGCAGGAATTTGGACATGAGTCTAGGTTCGGATCGGTCATGGCCCTGTGGGTAGCAGAGCGGGCCCAGGGGCCATGTAGCCTGATCCTGCTCCTATTTCGTGTGTCTAATTCTGTTAGATTCAGGAGATGGTTCTGTGATAGTAGATTGGTGGTTAGGATCAGATCAGCCATGATCTTATTGAATGGCGGAGCAGGCTCGAGGGGCGATTGGCCTACTCCTGCTCCTATTTCTTATGTTCTTATGTTCTTATGTAAGTCAGATGGGTTGCACCTGAACCGGAACGGGACCAACATCCTTGCGGGGAGGGTTGCTAGTACTGTTGGGGGGGGGGGGTTTAAATTAACCTGGCAGGGGGATGGGATACGGAGTGGAGCTATAGTAGGGGGTGATGCACAACCAAATATAGAGGAAAAAACAAGTGAGCCTGGAAGGCAGAGCAAATATGTAACAGCACAAGGGAGTATGGCAAGGCTGGATTGCATTTATTTTAATGCAAGGAGTCTTGCGAGTAAGGCAGATGAATTGAAGGTGCTGATGAACACATGGGAGTTTGATATTGTTGCTATGGTTGAGGGAGGGGCAGGACTGGCAGCTCAATCCAGGGAATAGAATCTTCAGGCAAGACAGAGGGGGGTGTCGCAATATTAATCAAGGAGTCAATTACTGCTGTAAGGAGCGATGATATCTTAGCAGGTTTCTCTAATGAGGCCAAACGGGTAGAACTTAAAAACAAAAGGGGGCAAGCACTTTGCTGGGAGTGTACTATAGGTCCCCAAACAGTCAGGGGAAGATAGAGGAACAGATATGTAGGCAAATCTCAGAGAAGTGTAGAAATAATAGGGTAATAATAGTAGGCGGTTTCAACTTCCCCAATATTAACTGGGATAGTCAGAGTGTGAAAGGCTTAGAGGGTGCGGAATTCTTAAAGTGTATCCAGGAGAGCTTTTTGACCCAGCATGTAGAAAGTCCTACAAGAGAGGGGGCGGTACTGGACCTAATTCTAGGGAATGTAGCCGGGCAAGTGGTAGAAGTGTCAGTAGGAGAACATTTTGGTGATGGTGACCCATAATTCGGTGAGATTTAAGGTAGTCATGGAAAAGGACAAAGATGGACTGGAAACAAAGGTTCTAAATTGGGGGAAGGCTGATTTTAATATGATAAGGCAGGACCTGGCCAAAGTGGACTGGGATCAGCTACTTGTAGGAAAATCCACATCAGAGCAGTGGGAGTCTTTCAGAAAGGAAATAGAGAGTACAACGCCAACATTTTCCCGTAAAGGTCAAGGGTGGGACCAACAAGCCCAGGGAACCCTGGATGTCAAGGGATATACAAGAATGGATTAGGAAAAAAAGGGAGGCTTTTGGCAGATACAAAGGACTAAATACAGTGGAAGCCCTAGAGGAGTATAGAAAGTGCAGGGGGGTACTTAAAAAAGAAATTGGGAGAGCGAGGAGGAGGCATGAAAAAACACTGGCCAGCAAAATAAAGGAGTTTTATAAGTGTATTAAGGACAAGAGGATAACCAGGGAAAGAGTAGGGCCCATTAGGGACCAAAGTGGCAATCTGTGTGTAGAGCCGGAAGATGTAGGTGAGGTTTTAAATGAATATTTTGCATCTGTGTTCACTATGGAGAAGGACGATGTAGGCCTAGAATTCAGGCAGGGGGATTGTGATATACTTGAACAAATTAGTATTGAGAGGGAGGAGGTACTAGCAGTTTTAGCGGGCTTAAAAGTGGATAAATCCCCAGGCCCAGATGAGATGTATCCCAGGCTGCTGTGTGAGGCAAGGGAGGAGATTGCAGGGGCTCGGACACAAATTTTCAGAACCTCTCTGGCGACAGGGGAGGTGCCAGAGGACTGGAGAACAGTTAACGTAGTACCATTATTCAAGAAGGGTAGTAGGGATAAACCAGGGAATTACAGGCCAATGAGCCTAACATCAGTGGTAGGGAAATTACTGGAAAAAATTCTGAGGGACATAATTAGTCTCCACTTGGAGAGGCAAGGATTAATCAAGGATAGTCAGCATGGCTTTGTCAGAGGGAGATCATGTCTGACCAATTTGATTGAATTTTTCAAGGGGGTGACTAGGTGTGTGGATGAGGGTAGTGCAGTTGATGTGGTCTACATGGACTTCAGTAAGGTCTTTGACAAAGTCCCGCATGGGAGACTGGTCAAGAAGGTAAGAACCCATGGGATCCAGGGCAACTTGGCACATTGGATCCAAAATTTGCTTAGTGGCAGGAGGCAGAGGGTGATGGTCAAAGGTTGTTTTTGTGACTGGAAGCCTGTGTCCAGTGGTGTACCGCAGGGATCAGTGCTGGGTCCTTTGCTGTTTGTAGTGTACATTAATGATTTAGATATGAATGTAGGAGGTATGATCAGTAAGTTCGCAAATGACACGAAAATTGGTGGAGTGGTAAATAGCGAGGAGGGAAGCCTCGGGCTACAGGACGATATAGACGGGTTGGTTAGATGGGCAGAACAGTGGCAAATGGAATTTAACCCTGAAAAGTGTGAGGTGATACATTTTGGGAGACCTAACAAGGGAAGGGAATACACAATGAATGGTAGGACCCTAGGAAGGACAGAGGATCAGGGGGACCTTTGTGTGCATGTACATAGATCCCTGAAGGCAGCATGACAGGTAGATAAGGTGGTTAAGAAGGCATATGGGATACTTGCCTTCATTAGCCAAGGCATAGAATATAAGAGCAAGGAGGTTATGATGGAGCTGTACAAAACGCTAGTGAGGCCACAGCTGGAACACTCTGTGCAGCACTGGTCGCCACACTATAGGAAGGATGTGATTGCATTAGAGAGGGTGCAGAGGAGATTCATCAGGATGTTACCTGGGCTGAAGCGCTTCAGCTATGAGGAGAGACTGGACAGGCTGGGGTTGTTTTCCTTAGAGCAGAGAAGGCTGAGGGGGGACCTGATTGAGGTGTACAAAATTATGAGGGGCATAGATAGGGTAGATAGAAATGAACTTTTCCCCTTAGTAGAGGGGTCAATAACCAGGGGGCATAGTTTCAAGGTAAGGGACAAGAGGTTTAGAAGGGATTTGAGGAAAAACTTTTTCACCCAGAGGGTGGTTGGAATCTGGAACTCACTGCATGAAAGCGTGGTAGAGGCAGGAACCCTCACAACATTCAAGAAGCATTTAGATGAGCACCTGAAATGCCACAGCATACAAGGCTACGGACGAAGTGCTGTCAAATAAGATTAGAATAGACAGGGCTTGATGGCCGGTGTGGACACGATGGGCTGAAGGGCCTCTTTCTGTGCTGTATAACTCTATGACTCTATGTTAACAAAGATATATTTCGGTAAGGAAAATAAGTACACCTGGATTTGGCATCGACATGATAGTGGCATTATGGATTGATATAAGAAATAATAAAAGAAAGAAGCAAGATGTTTTAATCAGTTACAGGTCACCAAGTTAGAATATGACTGTGGATGCTGAATTATGCAAATAGATTAGGGAGATATATTTAAGCACAAATACAGTTGTAACAGAAGATTTTAATTTACTGGAAATTAACTGGGAGGATCAAAATGGGAGCAGAAGCAAAGAGATTTAAGGGTTGAAATACCACTCCCATGCACAGGTGCATGGCAGGTGCAGAGGTGATGAAAAACTGGGGCTAAACTCTAGCTTTACATTTGCCCTGGATTTTCTGGCAGGCTTGTGCTGGGGGAGCAGAAGGCTTGTGCTACTCCATAATGTAAGCCTTACTAGGGCCACATTTGGGGGAGAGACCTTGGTGCCCTGAAAATCCTAATAAGTCACTTCATCAGCATGACGTCATTACTGTATGCCTGTAAAATCTGGAGCACAGTTCACTTCTGCAGTTGCACACCCACCAGAAGTACTCTTAAAACTGTTCTACTGGACTTTTTGTAGGGGTGTTTTTTGCATTGCACCTTATTTCTCTCAAAGTTTCGATTGAATCTTTAATTTGTTGCTTTCTTTTGGAGTGAATTTAAGTTTTCTTCCACAATCATTCAAGATAACTTGCCAAAAATTACCAACAGCACTTTGTGGGTGGCATGGCCATTCCACTAGGAATTTCCCATGTCCTTAAGGAGACAGAGGATGAAGAGGTATTTAATAGCCAGGATTTTCAGCAGCTGTGTAGGCATTGGAGGAGGACTAAGCAGACATTTGCCTATCCAAGGTGCTTAGTGTATGATCTTTTCCAGTCTTGTATGTTCCTATCTAGCTCCAGCTACGACAAAAGATAGTTGACCATCATGACTTTTCTGCAGACAGACTTTTAACAGGGTACACGTAGATCATGCTACTCTGTTTTAGAGCAATCTTGAAATGGGTTAAACTGGGATATTCAGTGACATAATCTAAACTGGCCATTCAGTCCCTTTCTGTTTGGAAGTTATGTTCCTCTTGCCCTATAAGCATGCTAAATTATGTACCATGAGGGATGTTTCCCACTTTTAGAAACCAGAGTGATAATCTTGTCATCTTTTGTTGATTTAAATTACAGTACTTCACTTTTCCACTGGGTGAATTCATTCAATATTACATTAGCTTTACTGACAGAAACCTGGCCAAACCAGGACTCACCTGCAGTACTGTTCAATCTGTGCTTCTCAAGTGGTTGAACTGATCAAGTAATGGCCAATGACATTAATCCAGCTCCAGTGAGAAATGTTAGGAAACTAAGAGCAGTGAATTTATACAACCAGGTTCTCTAACATGACCATTTCATTATTTCGCAAGGCTGATTTATAAATCCATGTCCTTGAAACCAAAGTATTTGCTCTTATCCATTTTTTTTATTACACCTCTGTGAAGTGCCGTCGGACATTTTTCCACATTAAAGTTACTGCGAGTTGTTTTTGTTGCGGTTATCAACTTCTAAATTTTAAAATTAGATAAAAATAACTCAAACCTTGAAAATTTTAGTTAATTTATTAGTGCTCACTTTCTTTGTAGTTGCAATATTTATTCAAACATCCAAACTTTGAAATTTTTGACGTCCCATGTTGGAAAATGAAATATACATCAGACAGTTTAGTGCTCAACTGAGTAAAATACGAGTGAGTGTGTGCATTAGAGACCTGATGTTGTTGATGGGCTAGATGTTTAGTTTGTTCTCTCCTGCAACCTTCTTCCTTCAGTGGCAAAACTGAACCAGTTAATGTAACCATTGAAGCAAAATCTGTATTGAACAAATATTCTGCCAAATAGTTTACCTGCTCCATCATTGAATTAACTTCGGCAGGTGAACTAATTCCTACATGGTCATTTCTATTTTCCCCAGTGGAAAACTGACTCCTCTTTCTCTGTAAGATCATTAACAAGGCCTTATCAGGCTACGCTAAGCAACAGCTGGTTTTCAAAAAAATTACTATCGATTTCACTCCTTATTTGGGAGGGGAGGGGTTAGAAAATCACGGAGTAGTGCAGAAAAGGGGAAAAAATGTCTCAAAATTAAACCATCTAGCACATTAATCCATTGGAACTCTCGGGGAGCTTTTGTTTAAAAAAATTCTCTTTTCTCCCCTCATCTCCTGAAGGTGCTGACCGTTGTTGGGGTAGAGTTCCATGGGCACCAGCAGACCTTCAGTATCTCACCCACGTGGCCATCCTTCATGCATGAGCCTAGAGGGTGAGAGCCCGCAGGCTTTGACCATGGGACCATCACAGGTGAGCCTGACGTCCACATGAGCACTTTCCAGCAGGAATCACTGGACAGCGATCTGAAATGGGAACCATGGCTGATTTTCCCCTCCCTAGTCTAGAGGTGTTGACACCAATTTGTAGTGCCCCAATTGCTGCCCCAGATGGCATCATCTAATTCAGCAGAGATTGGAAATCAAAGCTGGGACCTTTTGGTCTGTATAGTTTAGGACTACACCATTTTGTAACTTTACACGCTTGGCTATTAGGGGAGTTAAAGAACATAAGAAAGCATGTGATAACAAAAGCCCTACGGAAAGTTCTACGGTACTGTCCCTGATTCCCAATTGTGAATTATCCATCTTTACCACTCAATTCTGCTCTATTGCCCACCAGGCAATTCCTCTTGCCCCAACAGCACAAGAGTATACCTCTTATGGAGTACTTAATCATCCCAGTTTATACATATCCCTATCGCAACCAATCTTACTCCCAACCATGTATTTAAAGAAATTAATGATCTCAGCCTTAACTGCATTTGCTGGAAGTCTGTGGCATAAGAACTTACTGTGAATTCTAAAGTGAAAAGTAAAATATCCTTTTTTTTTAGTAAACACAGCAGGGCACATCTAATTTTGTTGGAGCAAAATCTTGAAGCTTTGGAGCAAAATTATTTTATTTTTATATTTTTTAAGCCAACGGTCACTTAAGATTCGCCTTTGACAATAAATTTGAACAAAACTATCTAATTCAGTGGTTCTTAAACTTTTGAATCTGGGCTTCATCAAAAACTCTCTCACTTCTCTAACTAAGGATTCTAGTAGTGGCAAAAGTGCCACAAGACATCTGTCTGTCTGCTCCACTTCAGTTTTCATTCTTTCCTCCCTCGCTGTTTCACTGTCTCTCTCCTCCACTCTTTTTTTTCTCTGTTCCTTCACTTCATGGAAAATAGAACATAGAACTAGGTTAAATGCAAGGAGCTACTTCTTTTTTCAGCGAGTCACTGACCTCTGGAACAAGTTGCTAGGACATGCAGTGAGTACAGATTTGCTGCAAGCATTCAAAAGGGAGCTGGGAAAGTTCCTGGGAGTGGCAAACATTATCTACATATAGAAGGTAGGTATGTCATTGGATATTGTGTCACCCTAGTCACATGGTTTCCTGAAGCTTGCTTGATTGCCTTCATGGGTCAGAGAGGAATTTCCCAGGTGCTTTCCTAAATTGGCCAAAAGAGTTATCACTAGTTCTTTGCCTGTCTCAGGAGATTGCATGACTATGTGCGGTAGTGGGAGGGCAATGTGGGTGATGGTGTGCAGAAGTTACATTATGCCAGGATGGGACAGGATCGATGGACCAGCTAGCCCTTTCCTATCCTTTTTGTGTATATGTTCATATGTTCTGTTTCACTGCCTCCCTCACTTTCAAAATATATCAATTGACTGGTCAGGTGGGCAGAAAAGTGGTAAATGGAATTCAATCTGGAGAAGTGTGAGGTAATGCATTTGGGGAGGGCTAACAAGTCAAGGGAATACACAATAAATGGTAGGATACTGAGAAGTGTAGAGAAACACAGAGGGACCTTGGAGTGCATGTCCACAGATCCCTGAAGGTAGCAGTACAGGTAGATAAGATGGTTAAGAAGGCATACAGGATACTTTCCTTTATTAGCTGAGGCATGGTATATAAGAGCAGGGAGGTTATGCTTGAACTGTATAAAACACTAGTTAGGCCGCAGCTAGAGTACTGCGTACAGTTCTGGTCACCACGTTACAGGAAAGATGTGATTGCACTAGAAAGGGTGCAGAGGAGATTTACGAGGATGTTGCCAGGACTGGAGAATTTTAGTTATGAGGAAAGATTGGATAGTCTGGAGTTGTTTTCTTTGGAACAGAGGAGGCAGAGGGGAGACCTAATTGAGGTGTATAAAATTATGAGGGGCCTAGATAGAGTGGATAGGAAGAACCTATTTCCCTTAGCAGACAGGGGGCATAGATGTAAAGTAATTGGTAGAAGTATTAGAGGGGAGTTGAGGAGAGTTTTTTTTAACCCAGAGGATGGTGGGGGGCTGGAACTCACTGCCTGAAAGGGTGGTAGAGGCAGAAACCCTCATCATATTTAAAAAGTACATGAAGTGCCAGAACCTACAAGGCTACGGACCAAGAGCTGGAAAGTGGGATTAGGCTGACTTGTTCTTTTACGGCTGGCACAAACACGATGGGCCGAATGACCTCCTTCTGTGCTGTAAATTTCTATGATTCTAAGACTCGATGGGGGAAAAATTCGGTGGTGCCCCCTTTTGGGGCACTAACACCGCTGTAGCGCCCTGACAAAGTTAGCACCTCTGCGCCATAAATTCAGCAGTAACGCCCCAAGCAGGAGGCGGGGCACTACTGGAAAGCGCTCCCCCTCCTTATTGGGGTGCAACCAGTGAATTTTGCGGTGCTACCTGCAACCACACCATGCATGGCGACACGTAGCACAGCGTCATTGCAGGCCTCCTCCCCCCGATTAAAGGGGAGGGGCCTAGCACTGCACGCACCGGGGCTCTGCTGGACCAACGGGGAGCGGGGTGCCAGGAAAACAGCCCAGCACTCAAGAGGAGTGCCGGACTGAGCGGTCATGGCCGGCACGCCACATACAGAGGTAAGAAGGAGCAGGTGCTGGCAGTCAGCTAAAAGAAAAATGGCCGCCCGGCACCTGCTGTTTAATTTGCGCCGCCGCTTCTACCAAAACGCCCCCTGAACTGGTCGGACATATTGTCCGGCGATAGGTCAGGGGGCGCAAGGGAAGTTTGCAGCCAGGGCGCTGCACACGGCGATGATGTCATCGCGCCGTGGGGTGCTGTTAGCTACCACCGCTGCTAACCTCCTGCTGAATTTCGTGGGAGGAGTTACAGCGCTGCGCCCGGGCACTAGGGGCTTTGTGCCCCGTTAGCACCCCCGGGGGCGCTAACGGGAGGCGCAAAGCTACTCAATTTCCCCCTATCTCTCTTCCCCTCTGCCCTTCACCTCCCTCGCTTTTGTCTCCTCCAATTTTCTCTTTCTCGCCTCCCTCACCTTTCTCTCTCACCCTTGTTTTACTCTCCTCTTACTTTTCACTCTCCCTTTTATGCCTCTTTCTTAACTTATTCTCAACTGTTTTATTTGCCCTCTATTTTCTACCACTTTGGAGCAGTTTCATGGGAAGACTGGGCAGCTGAGAATACAAAGGAGACAGAGGACACACATCAAAAATGAAGGGGGATTCTCAATCAGCTGGGGAGTGAAATCCTCAATTAGGAGGAGCAGGACTAAAATAATGCAGGAAACAATGGCTCGTTGTTGGTCCATGCAGCTCCCGCTTGAGGCCTATTTCACATCCCTTTGGGAAATTGGATCATGACTGACTCATTTTCTGTAGTTTAAAGCAGCCAAACCAGTGGTCCTTAAGTGTTTACTTAGCTGAAGCAGCTGGAGCCAGGAGAAGCAGGGGTGTAGGCTGGATGCCGGCCAACATTCATCTGACTCCCAATTTTTACATTCCTCTCCCCGAGATTCATCATAGGCCCGATGCCGGTGTCCCCACCATGCTGGTCGCGTCCTTTGATGCAAGAGGAACAATTTCTTGTGGTCCCCTTGCAGATCACTTTCAGCGCAGCGAGCATGAACCAATTTCTCGGCCAATGACTCTAAAGGAGCACGAAGAGCAGAGACTTGGAAAGCAGGACTCTAAAGGAAATGGGGTGCAGAGACTATACAGGAGCTGGGGAGCAAGTTAGTAAAAAAGCAATGTTGACAGACTGGCTCGTGGTAAATGTTGGTTGGATTTTTTTTTTAAATTTGTTTATGGGATGTGGGCATCGCTGGCAAGGCCAGCATTTATTGCCCATCCCTAATTGCCCTTCAGAAGGTGGTGGTGAGCCGCCTTCTTGAATTGTTGCAATCCCTGTGGTGAAGGTACTCCCACAGTGCTGTTAGGTAGGGAGTTCCAGGATTTTGACCCAGCGACGATGAAGGATCAGCTATATACTTCTGAGTCAGGATGGTGTGTGACTTGGAGGGCAATTTGGAGGTGGTGGTGTTCCCATGCATCTGCTACCCTTGTCCTTCTAGGTGGAAAAGGTCACGGGTTTGGGAGGTGCTGCCGAAGAAGCCTTGACGAGTTGCTGCAGTGCATCTTGTAGATGGTACACACTGCAGCCAAGGTACGCCGATGGTGGAGGGAGTGAATGTTTAAGCTGGTAGATGGGGTGCCAGTCAAGCAGGCTGCTTTGTCCTGGATGGCGTCGAGCTTCTTGAGTGTTGTTGGAGCTGCACTCATCCAGGCAAGTGGAGAGTATTCCATCACACTCCTTACTTGGGCCTTGTAGATGGTAGAAAGGCTTTGGGGAATCAGGAGGTGAGACACTCACTACAGAATACCTAACCTCTGACCTGCTCTTGTTGCCACAGTATTTATGTGGCTGGTCCAGTTAAGTTTCTGGTCAATGGTGACCCCCCAGGATGTTGATGGTGGGGGATTCAGCGATGGTACTGCCATTGAATGTCAAGGGGAGGTGGTTAGACTCTCATTTGTTGGAGATAGTCTTTGCCTGGCACTTCTATGGCGCGAATGTTACCTGCCACTTATCAGCCCAAGCCTGAACGTCGTCCAGGTCTTGTTGCATGCGGGCATGGACTGCTTCATTATCTGAGGAGTTGTGAATGGCGCTGAACACTGTGCAGTCATCATCGAACATCCCCATTTCTGAACTTATGTTGGAGGGAAGGTCATTGATGAAGCAGCTGAAGATGGTTGGGCCTAGGACACGGCGGTGCATCACAGGCAGTGGTTGCTGTGTAGATTCTTTCAATTAATCATTGGATGGAAGCAAAATTAGCTAATGGAAATTGTTGGTTTTCCTCTTTGCCTCTAGAATATTGAGCTCCCCTGCTGCTTCTTTAAAATGTTAACCATCTACCTTAGCGCTGTGGAAGCACATTTTACAGCAATGAGAAAAATGGTGAGAGTCCACTGTGGATAGCTAGTAGAGCCAATCTGACCAATTACCGCCCCATCAGTCTACTCTCAATCATCAGTAAAGTGATGGCAGGTGTCATCGACAGTGCTATCAAGTGGCACTTACACACCAATAACCGGCTCACTGATGGCCAGTTTGGGTTCCGCCAAGACCACTCAGCTCCCGATCTCATTACAGCCTTGGTCCAAACATGGACAAAGGAGCTGAATTCCAGAGGTAAGGTGAGAGTGACTGCCCTTGACATTAAGGCAGCATTTGACCGAGTGTGGCATCAAGGAGCCCGATTAAAACTGAAGTCAATGGGAATCAGGGGGAAAACGCTCCACTGGCTGGAGTCATACCTAGCACAAAGGAAGATGGTTGTGATGATTAAAGGTCAATCATCACAGCCCCAGGACATCACTGCAGGAGTTCCTCAGGGCAGTGTCCTAGGCCCAACCATCTTCAGCAACTTCATCAATGACCTTTCCTCTAACATAAGGTCAGAAATGGGGATGTTCACTGATGACTACACAGTGCTCAGCACCATTCACAACTCCTCAGATAATGAAACAGTCCATGCCCGCATGCAACAAGACCTGGACGACGTTCAGGCTTGGGCTGATAAGTGGCAGGTAACATTCGCACCACAGAAGTGCCAGGCAATGACTATTTCCTACAAGCGAGAGTCTAACCACCTCCCCGTGACATTTAACGGCATTACCATCGCCGAATCCCCCACTATTAACATCCTGGGGGGTCACCATTGACCAGAAACTTAATTGGACCAGCCACATAAATACTGTGGCAACAAGAGCAGGTCAGAAGTTAGTTATTCTGCGGCTAGTATCTCACCTCCTGACTCCCCAAAGCCTTTCCACCATCTACAAGGCACAAGTAAGGAGTGTGATGGAATACTCTCCACTTGCCTGGATGAGTGCAGCTGTAACAACACTCAAGAAGCTCGACACCATCCAGGACAAAGAAGCCCACTTGATTGGCATCCCATCCACCACCTTAAATATTCACTCCCTCCACCACCGGCGTACCGTGGCTGCAGTGTGTACCTTCTACAAGATGCACTGCAGCAACTCGCCAAGGCTTCTTCAGCAGCACCTCCCGAACCCGTGACCTCTTCCACCTAGAAGGACAAGGGCAGAAGGTGCATGGGAACACCACCACCTCCAAGTTCTCCTCCAAGTCACACACCATCCTGACTTAGAAGTATATCGCCGATCTTTCATCGTCACTGGGTCAAAATCCTGGAACTCCCTACCTAACAGCACTGTGGGAGTACCTTCACCACATGGACTGCAGCGGTTCAAGAAGGCGGCTCACCACCACCTTCTCAAGGGCAATTAGGGATGGGCAATAAATGCTGGCCTTGCCGGCGACACCCAAATCCCATAAGCGAATTAAAAAAAAAGAGCTGCACATTGTTGTTAAATACCCTGACCCGTGGCAAAAACCTTTCACTCCTGCTCCTGTAAGATTTCTGCCACCAGTGCAATTTTCAAATGAAAAATTGATATTTTAAACTGTCGGAATTTGCAATTTTTGCACAGATTCACAAAAAAAGCTAATTTCTGACAGCATGCAAGAAGTTACAATATTTCATTATGTTTTAATCACATTTGCAGGATTATGATCAAATTATACCTCTAGTACATCATAGCTCAGAAGAAGCAGCCTGCTAGCCATTTTCCTCAGAGGTGCATACAGATTTCAGGATCATCATTTGAATTTTCACACATCACAATTGACACATTAGGAGTAACATTAACAACAAGAGATTATTCTCCCATTATGTGCTATTTAGCCCAGATTGACCAGGTCTCTCACATCCGAATGCCACAGAGACAATTTCCTTCATGACAGCAGGCAGAGTAGTTTAGCTGCTACTAGAGTGGCCATATGACACATATTCCCTTCTGTGAAAAGTTGTGGCTGATCTGTGTCACAGCTGCCAAAAACAAGAAAATTAGATTTGTATGTTTATACTTTACTTATGTTTCTTATAAGTTAAAGGTTTCCATATGGAAGTTAAAACTAATGGAACTAATTACTAACTGATCTGGCTATTTTGATGATTACACCTCTATTGTCTCCATAGAAAGGTTTTGGAGCTATATATTGCTTTCAAGTCGATATATAATGATTTAAAATTTGATATGCCATATAATTATGCTTACATGCAGATTACTGTCTGAATTTCTGGCCTCTGAATAAACAGTGCAAATTGCTCTTGCATCGGGTTCATGAAGTATACTGACTTGCTATGAATCACGTGCTAACTGTATTAGTTCAATTTAAACATCATTATAAACGGGAAGTGCATGGAATCAACAAACAAATGCCAATCCCAAACCAAATTTGTAAGAATGTAAACCAAATTTAGATTGATTTAAATTAATTTAGATTTGTGTACATGTCTTGATTTAAGTGAACCTGGAAGAGTTTACCTGAGACCTTGAAGTGAACATCATCTCAGGGAAATCAAAATGGCCTTGTAAATTGCATTTACCAGTGTAAATTGGTTTATGTTGAGTCTTCACAGTTACTATGCATTGATAGATAATGCATCTAATGCTCTTTTGAGAGTTTTTTTGTATCATGTTCAAATTCAAATTTGCAACGTTATGGGCAAAGAGCAGGGGAGTGGGAATAATTGGATAGCTCGTTCAAAGAGCTGGCATAGGCTCGATGGGCTGAATGGCCTCCTTTTGTGCTGTATGATTCAATGGTTCTATGATTCAAAGAAATAATTGATAGATAGTTCAACAAATCAATCCTGGAAAGTTCAGATTCATGCCCTCTTCCATTGTATTTTGCTTTAAGTTCATTTCTGCTTTCTGATTTCTCTTTCCAACTAAATAGAAACATAGAAACATAGAAAAATAGGAACAGGAGCAGGTCATTCGGCCCTTTGCACCTGCTCCACCATTCAATATGATCATGGCTGATCCTCTATCTCAATACCATATTCCCGCTCTCTCCCCATAATCCTTGATGCCTTTTGTGTCCAGAAATCCATCTATCTCCTCAAATATATTCAGCGATGTGGCCTCCACAGCCTTCTGTGGTAGAGGATTCCACAGGTTCACCACCCTCTGAGTGAAGAAATTTCTCCTCATCTCAGTCCTAAATGTCCTACTCCGTTTCCTGAGACTGTGACCCCCCTCGTTCTAGACCCCCCAGCCAGGGGAAACATCCTCCCTGCATCCAGTCTGTCTAGCCCTGTCAGAATTTTATACGTTTCAATGAGATCCCCTCTCATTCTTCTAAACTCTAGTGAATACAGGCCTAGTTGACCCAATCTCTCCTCATACGACAGTCCTGCCATCCCAGGAATCAATCTGGTGAACCTTCGCTGCACTCCAAAGGAGACCAAAACTGCAGTGTCCTGTTATCACATCCTTTATAATAGACTCTAGCATTTTCCCTGCTACTGATGTTAGGCTAACCGGCCTGTAGTTCCCTGTTTTCTCTCTCCCTCCTTTTTTAAATAGTGGCATTACATTTGCCACCCTCCAATCTGCAGGAACTGTTCCATAATCTATAGAATTTTGGAAGATGACAACCAATGCATCCATTATTTCCATGGCTACCTCTTTTAGTACTCTGGGATGCAGATTATCAGGCCCTGGGGATTTATCGGCTTTCAGTCCCCTTAATTTCTCCAGCACTTTTTTTTACTAATACTAATTTCCTTTAATTCCTCCTTCTCACTAAACCCTCACATTTCTGGGAAGTTATTTGTGTCCTCTTCCGTGAAGACAGAACCAAAGTATTTGTTTAATTGCCCTACCATTTCCTTGTTCCCCATTATAAATTCTCCCGTTTCTGACTGTAAGGGACCTACATTTGTCTTCACTAATCTTTTTTCTTTTTATGTACTTGTAGAAGCTTTTACAATCTGCTTTTATGTTCCTTGCAAATTTACTCTCATACTCTATTTTTCCCCTCTTAATCAATCTCTTGGTCCTTTTTTGCTGAACTCTAAACTGTTCCCAATCCTTAGGCTTGCTACTTTTTCTGGCAACTTTATATGACTCCTCTTTGGATCTAATACTATCCTTAATTTCTTTTGTTAGCCATGGTTGGGCCGCTTTTTCTTTCGTGTTTTTGCGCCAGAAAGAAATGTATAACTGTTGCAATTCATGCATTCATTCCTTAAATGTTAGCCACTGTCTATCTACCGTCATGCCTTTTAATGAAGCTCCCCAATCTGTCATAGCCAACTCACTCCTCATATCTTCATAGTTTCCTTTGTTTAGATTTAGGACCCTAGTTTCAGATTGGACTACTTCACTTTCCATCTTAATGAAGAATTCTATCATGTTATGGTCACTCTTCCCTAAAGGACCCCGCACAACAAGATTATTAATTAACCCCTTCTCATTGCATAATACCCAATCTAGGATAGCATGTTCCCTAGTTGGCTCCACAATGTACTGGTCTAAAAAACCATCTCGTACACACTCCAGGAATTCATCCTCCACAGTATTATTGCTAATTTGGTTTGGCCAGTCTATATATAGATTAAAAGTCACCCATGATTACTCTAGTGCCCTTGTTACATGCATCCCTAATTTCCTGTTTGATGCTGTCCCCTACATTACTACTACTGTTTGGAGGCCTATAGACAACTCCCACCAATGTTTTCTGCCCCTTGGTGCTTCTTAGCTCCACCCAGACTGATTCTACATCTTTATTTTCTGAGCCTATATCCTTTCTCACTATTGCTCTGATTTCATCCTTTCCTAACAACGCCACCCCACCTCCTTTTCCTTTTTGCCTGTCCTTCCTAAATATCGAATATCCTTGGATATTCAGCTCCCAGCCTTGGTCACCCTGCAGCCATGCCTCTGTAATCGCAATTATATCGTATCAGTTTACATCTATTTGCGCTGTTAATTCATCTACCTTATTACAGATGCTTCGTGCATTCAGATACAGTGCCTTTAGATTTGTCTTTTTAACATTTTTAGACATCTTAACATTTTTTTGTACTATGGCCTTATAGATTTTATTTTGCTACATGCTTATCACGTTATACATCAAGTACATTTGTCTTTCCCTTAGTTACAGTCTAAAAAACATATTCTTTGCTAACATTGAAGGTCAGCAATTTCGGGCTTTTTTTAACCACCTAATGCAATACTATAAGTGAAGATCAAATGTATTTTAAGAAGAATTTGCAAATTGCAGTAAGAAAGAAGCATGGTAAAAAAAAATATTTGCAAGCTTTATAATCTTTTCTATGAATTTCAATATGAAGGTTGATTGAGATATAAATATATGTAAGCTGATTCAACTGGCTGTTGTACCTAATGTCCTTTAACTTTTGTCCTATGAGAGAGATTTTCTTTGACGTAGTGTTCTTTTAAAATGTTCTTTTTTTTTAACTTTTCCTTATTGCCCCCTCCTCACGTGTTCACACTATCTTATTTGGTCAGAAGGCTAGAATGTTTCAGGCCAATGACACTTCTATAGTTGTCCTGTCATTTATGCTCATTGGCCATTTGCCAAAAAGTGCATTTAAGCAGTGCAAAAATGCACCCCCTCCAATCTCTGGTCTGTTTTCTCTCCCACATTGGCAATTTTGCTTCTTGGGCAGAAACCACAGTGTGAATAAACACATATAACTTGAGGATGAGGAAAATATTTTTATAGAGTAGCTTAATGTTTTACAATAATATGTTGCTTGATTCAACCTTTTATGTTGTGGAAGCTTGTTCTATAAATATAAATGCACATTTTGTATAACTAACTTTCATTGTAATTACAAACCATGCAAATTGAGGCATTTAGTTTGACATGTGTAAAATGTTTAATACAGATGTACAAGTTTGTTTGCAATCACCTATGCTAGAGTACAAGCTGCCTGATCTTGTAAATAAATCAGAGGCTGAAATTCTTGGTTTTAAAGAGCCCATCTGGACTTCATAGGCATTTCCCTAGAGAGATCTACTAACTTCTGCCACATATATTGTGCACTGATGATAGACGTAGCCCATGGCAAGAAGCTGATCAACCGAAGCAAATGGACTCCTGTCAGAAACCCACAAGGGAGGCGAGCGTCTTGCCCACAGAAATGGGAAATAGAAAAAAAAAAGCTCTACACATGGGAGCTGCAAACTAGTCCCAGCAGGTCTTCATTCTTCAAATATTACTAAGGTTCTTAGCTTTTATGTGTGTCTCTGCTCTCTCCTGACTTGCCCTTTGACCTGAAAGTTTAAGCTTTTATCGTATTTGGAAGTGCCTATCTAGCTAATTTGTTCTACAGAGAAGTCTGAGTTTTACAGAGCAGCACAGGATTTAGAGCCTCAGAGACAAAAACTCACAGTGCTTGCTAAATTGTACAGGAAGAGTATTGGTTTACATGTTAAAATATGGGAGTTGATGAAACTTTTATTATTAAACCACTCTTGTAATCTTCACCCATCTTACCTTATTAAATTGCCATGTCAGAGCCAGCAGTACTGGTTAGCCCACACAGCGTCTTGTATCAAACCTGTTTTACGTTTGTTATGGTCTGTAAGACCTCCCCATGAGCTGATGATGACCACAGGATGAAAGGGCCATGCTCATTTTGCTTCCCTGAACAGAGGTGTAATTACTTTTTCTGCCAACTGCTGTAAATTAATCTCCTGTGTTTTTTTTGACAAAAGCTGGTAATATTGAAGAGCTTTGAAATTATGAGGCAGCTAAGGTTTCTCTTGAGATTCTTTTCAGTGGGCGATCGGATATTAAATATGTGTACACAATTTTTTTAGAATGCAGGGCTTTTCAGCTAAATTATAAAACAGTTTCTTATTGTACACTAATTGGGAAAACTGGAATCTTTACTATGTTCAGTTTTCACTAATATTGCTGCTTAAGAAAAACGCAGAATTCTAACATTTTTTTATCACAGTGAAGTTTTATTTAATTTTTTCCCCTTTTTTCACTTGGTTGGTGACTAATGCTGTTTATAATTTCGAAATGCCAACAGCCCTCCAGTCCTTCACCCCAGAGAGATAATATACATTCTTTATTTGTGAGTTTCAACAGTGATGTTGGCAGGCTATTTAAACATGGGAATGTTGCATAGCTATATATATCTCTGTTCTCACCCAATATCCACAAGTGGACACTTACAGGCAGGAATCATTGCATAGTGGTCTTAATTGAGAGGGTGTTTTTTTTTCTCCACCCCAGCCAGTGAGGCTGAGACCAATTGTAATATTCCCACTCTCACTGAAATGAGATCAGCTAAATTAACACAAATTAGGCATAATAACTGAGGCCACACTGTTAAGTAATTAGAAAACCTTGGTATATTATGGGAAATATTTTCTGTCTGGCGTTGTTCCTGTATGAACACTTAATGTTGTAGTATTAAATAAAATGTATTTAAAAAGTGCACAGAGGGATTTCACATGAGCATGTTAAGCTTTTGTATGAACAGCATTGATTGCCAAATATACATCTGTAATTATTAACTTAAATAGCAAAAATATGATTGCTCTAATTTGACAAATTCAAAAGAAATGTAAAAAAAATAAAGGAATATAAATAAATAACACTTAAAAAGTCTTAGAACTATGCAATTATAACAATTCAGAATTAAGCCACTTCAGTGCTGTATTTAACAAAAAAGTGTAAAAGACATTAGCCTAGAAAATCCTTGCAAGTGCAATCCCAGCAATTATGCCGGGATCACTTCCACTGCAGAACTCTGCCATTGACCCCACCAAAGTTCACAGGGTCGAGGGAGGAGCCTTCGTGTATGGGCCTTTGGCAGCTTGCAGTGCATTTGTGATGCACCTCACTGAAGACCCCTGAAATATCTGCCAGCCTCCTCCTGGGGAGAGGAATCTGAGTGTGCTTGCCCTTACAAAGGTAGCTTCTTCAAATCCGGGCCCCCCCTCCACCCCCAGCCAAACAAAAACTTTTGCACCAAATCTTCAGGGATCCAAGCCCTAACCCAGCCTGAACACCCACTTTCTCTGGGATCAGGTAATTATGCCTGGTGAGACCACCTGCACTGATTGCACGCTGGGTTGTGACTTGGGGAATCCCCCTGTTCCTGGCCCCCTTACGAGGCCATTCCAGGATCATCGGCGCAAGGCTGGGATCTGCCGTATCTACGTTTTGGCCAAGTTTGTGGCTGTTCTGATGTAAGTCTGCTGGAACAATCATGTCGTTTTGGGGCCATTATATATTTTTCCGTAACTAACCACAAGCATACAATGAAGCAGCAAATGTTTTAATATAATTCCCTATATGTGTTTTCTTCTACTTTGTAGCTTTAGCAATTTACTAATTTATAATGACAGTGACTTGACTATACCTTTGCAGCCTTTCCTTAATTCATGTCCTGTATGTTATTAAGTAATTAGATGGTATCTCTGTTTGATTGATTTAATTACCTAAAGGTGCTTCTTCAAGCAAACCAATTCAGTAAAGAGTGGACAGACATACATATTCATTGACTGATATATCAGACCAAAAAAAATCCTTCCCTCTTTGCTGCCTATATCCCCAAACAACAGTTGTACTGTTCAGTTTAGCGGTTATTATGCTATGCTTGAGAGCAACTGGTGTTCCCTCACCCTCCACCTATCATTCAAAAGGACTGGGCTATGACTGCTGTCATTTGTTTTTCAGATCGTTCTAAAAATCCCAGAATAAGATAAAAACAGATTTTAAATGTTTTTATTCTTATTAGGTATACTTTGCAGCTGTTGCTCAGTAGAAATTCCAATTATGACTTAGCAAGGATACATTTTCTGATAAAAATGTAAACTTACTTTTGTACTATTTGGGCAACACTTTTATGTTGCTTAAGAGTTTGTACAGAAACAAAACAAATATATGCACAATATAGTAAAGGGAAAATATAGAAAGAGCTTGCATTATATAGCACTTTATTACATTCCCAGGACACCTCAAGTCACATCAAATTAATTACTTTTGAAACATAGGAGCTGGTTTTTGGTTTGGGCGAGTGATGGGTGGTGAGTGAAGCAGCCTGCCACCCGCCACCCGCCACCTGCCATCCGCCCATTGGTCAGAGGGACCAGAAAATCCAGCAGCTGCACTGCAGAGCTCAGCCAGTCCAGGTAAGTTAAGGACATGGGAGGCATTCCTGGGGGAGGACTACAGAGGGTTGGACATTGCAGGAGTCGATTCCCATATGGCTAGGAGGAGTATCAATGGTCTTCCTGACCCCACAAAAATCATTTTGACTTAGCTTTTCTGGAGCGTTCTGCAGTGGTTCCTTTAAGGACCGCTGGTTAGGCCACTCAACATGAGTACCAATGGGTGGAAAGTGCGCGGCATATTCTCTGCCCACTGGTACTTAAAGATTGCATCAAGATCCTATTGACACCACAGGATCTTGATTTGCGTGGGCTAATGAGGTGTCACGAGTTTTTGTGGGCTCCTGGGCATATCAAGGAACCCACCAACATGGCACTGGCCCGGGTGTTGGTGGGACCAAAGCGAGAAGTGCTGCATGCGACTGCCCCATTCCCAGCCTAGTATTAAGGCCTAAATTGGGGCCCTAGTTACTATTATATAGGTACATTTTGCGCAGAGCATCATCCCAGAAACAGAAAATCAGATATATGATCAGGTGTTGTTGGTTGAGGGAAGAAAAGTGACCAGGATACTGTTACGTCCATGTATAATAAGACACAGACTGCGGAGAACGGTACAACAGGTGTTTACTCAACGTGGCTCAAACTGCAACTGAACTGTACAGATTACTACTCAGTGTTATATACAGGTGTGGTCACTGCCGGTACTGCAGTATACATGAGCTGTAAAAAATAGTTCCCTCCTTAAAGGTATATACATAACAATTCCGCCCCTTTTAGATTAACAGTACCATACACTCATTTAACAATTAAATATCAAACTAATTACAATTAACACATTTAACATGCAACATTATATATTCAGTCTTTGGGGAGGCCTCCTGATCCTTTCTGGATAGTGCCTTTCCCGAGTGTCTTGCTCTTGGTGCGGAGGTGATTCTGGCCCCCTGTCGTCGGTTGGTTCATCAGCTTCCGATGCTACTGTTTCTGGGGTAGATGCGACCTGTACGTCGGGTTCATTACCAGGTACGTATGGGCGAGGCATGGGGTTGACTTGTTCTTGTGACTCTAGGATCTGGTCAGCATGGCGTCTCACGATGCTCTCCCCAATGTCCACTGTGTACATAGGTGGGCCCTGCCATGTGCATATCGGTCCTGGCTGCCATTTTTCTGTTCGGTAGTCGCGGGCCAAGATTGGTTGCCCTACATTGAAGCTCCTTGTTGGCTTCTCATGGATGTGCTGGAATTGCTTACTCTCACCATCTCTTCGTACGTTTGGTCTGAGCAAATCCAGGCGAGATCTTAACCTTCGTTTAAAGGACATCATGGCTGGGGCCTGGTTGGTGACTGCATGTCACATTCCGGTAGGCGAACAGGAAATTGTCCACCTTGTGCTGCAGCGGATGATTTGGAATTCCTCATGGTAAGATGCAGACCCTTCTACCTGTCTCGGGAATTCACAGCTGTTATCATCACTGCAGTCTACATCCCACCACATGCTAATGCCAAACTAGCACTGAAGGACCTCTACAGGGCCATCAGCGAACAACAAACTGCGCACCCAGACGGAGCTTTTATCGTCGCGGGGGACTTCAATCACATAAACCTAAAAACTGTACTACCGAAATTCCACCAGAATGTTTCCTGCCCCACAAGAGGGGAGAACACTCTGGATCAAGTCTACACGAGCATTGTAGATGCTTATAAGGCCATTCCCTGCCCCCACCTTGGGAAGTCTGACCACCTCTCCCTGTTTCTAGCCCCGGCATACAAACCGCTCATCAAAAGAGGGAGAACATCAGTGAGAGCAGTGAAAGTATGGCCAGAGGGGGCAGTATCGGAGCTTCAGGATTGCTTCGAACGCACTGATTGGGGCATGTTTGCCCATAATGACATCGAGGAATACGCATCCACAGTGCTATTCTACATTAATAGCTGCGTCGAGGTCGTCACGACCCATAAAAATATCAGGACATACCCCAACCAGAAACCCTGGATGAACGGAGAGGTCCGCTCACTGTTGAAAGCACGCGACGCAGCATTTAAATCTGGCGATGCGGTGGCTTACAGTGCAGCTAGGACCAACCTAAAAAAGGGGATCAGGACTGCCAAAACGAAACAGACACTGCGGATAGAGGATCATTTCCACAACAACTCGGACCCCCGGCGCATGTGGCAAGGCATCCAGTCCATCACTGACTACAAGGGCAAAAACACCAGCCCCCCGGTTAGCGATGCCTCCCTTCCGGAGGAGCTTAACAACTTCTACGCTCGCTTCGACAGGGACAACAGGGAGCCGACTACCAAAGCCTTGCCACCCCCGGAAGACCAGGTGCTCACTCTGTCGACCTCCGACTTAAGGGGTGTTCTATGCGGAGTGAACACACGAAAGGCTGCTGGACCGGATAGCCTGGACGGGTACTCAAGGAATGTGCTGATCAGCTGGCTGATGTCTTCACCGCCATCTTCAATCTGTCATTGGCCCAGGCAGTAGTCCCTACATGCTTCAAGACCGCTACCATTATTCCTGTGCCAAAACAAACGGCTGTGACATGCCTGAACGACTATCGACCTGTCGCACTCACACCCATCATAATGAAGTGTTTCGAGAGACTGGTCCTGGCTCACATCAAAGCCAGTGTTCCCGCCTCTCTTGACCAACACCAGTTTGCCTATCGTGCAAACAGATCAACAGAGGATGCAATCACAACTGCTCTACACTCGGCACTGAAGCACTTAGATGGTAAGGAGACCTACATCAGAATGCTGTTCATAGACTACAGCTCAGCATTCAACACTATCGTCCCCAACAAGCTGGCCACCAAACTCCAAACTCTTGGCCTGAACACTTCCCTCTGCAACTGGACCCTGGACTTCCGAACAAACAGACCCCAGTCTGTCAAATTAGGTAACCACACCTCCCCCCACCCCGACCCTGAACACGGGGGCCCCACAAGGATGTGTGCTGAGCCCCCTCCTCTACTCCCTCTTCACCCACGACTGTGTGGCTGTTCATGGTTCCAACACCATCATCAAGTTTGCGGATGATACCACGGTAGTAGGCCAGATCACCAACAACGATGAGTCAGCCTACAGGGAGGAGGTCCAGCATCTCGTGAAGTGGTGCGCCAATAACAACCTGGCCCTTAACATCAAGAAAACCAAAGAAATCATTGTGGACTTCAGGAAGTCTAAAGGCGGAAGTCACACCCCCATCCACATCAATGGGGCTGTGGTGGAAAGGGTGGACAGCTTTAAGTTCCTCGGAGTCCACACCACGGAAGACCTCTCCTGGTCCCTCAATACCTCCTCTCTGGTGAAGAAGGCCCAGCAGCGCCTATATTGCCTAAGGAGGCTGAAGGGATGTAACCTGTCACCCCTGATCCTCTCTAACTTTTACCGCTGCACAATAGAGAGCATCCTGACAAACTGTATCACAGTATGGTATGGCAGCTGTAGCTACTATGACCGGAAAGCCCTGCAGCGGGTAGTCAAAACTGCCCAAAGCATTACCGGCACCTGGCTACCGACCATAGAGCATATATACCAGAAACGCTGTTTACGGAGGTCACGGTCCATCATTAAAGACCCTACCCACCCCAGCCACAGTCTGTTCGCCCTCCTGCCATCTGGGAGACGCTACAGATGCATTTGCACCCGTACGACCAGATTTAGGAACAGCTTCTTTCCCAGGGCTGTCATCCTACTGAACTCCACAAATAAACTCTAAAGCCTGCACATCTGCCAATGCACTTTATTATGGTTATGTTAATGTATTACAAGCCAAATGTATGTTGAATGTTTAAATGTCTTAATCTAAATGTACACTCTCGGGAGCCGCAAGCCTACATTTCATTGTACTGCACTTGTGCACTAACAATGACAATAAAAGTTGATTTGATTTGATTTGAATGTTGTCATTGTACATAGCCTTTATTGCCTTCTTAAAGGTTTGTACGAACCTCTCAGCCAATCCATTTGTGGCTGGATGATACGAGGCGGATGTGTAATGCCTTACCCCATTCTTTTTCGAGAACCTCCGGAACTCTTCGGACACAAACTGTGGTCCGTTGTCGGAGCACATCTGTTCTGGCAAGCCATTCCTGGCAAAAATGGTCCGTAGGACTGCAATAGTTTTCTCTGTGGTGGTGGAGGACATTTTGATGACCTCAGGCCATTTCGAGTGCGTATCCACGGCTATTAAAAACATTGAGTCCATGAATGGACCAGCAAAATCAATATGCACCCATTGCCATGGAGATGATGGCCACTCCCATGGGTGTAGAGGGGCCTGTGGTGGTGCATTTTGGACTTTCTGGCATCCTGAGCAGCTCTTGGTCAGGTCCTCGATTTGTTTATCGATTCCCAGCCACCACACATAAGCCCTGGCTAGGCTTTTCATTTTTACCCCTCCCAGATGACCCTCATGAAGCTCATTGAGCACTCTATCCCTTAACTTGTGTGGAATTACCACTCGGGATCCACACATCAAGGTCCCCCGGCACACTGACAGCTGTTCGCTCCTTGTCGAGAATGCTGGCAACAATGAGTCGCCATGTGCTGGCCATCCCTTCACCGTCAAATCATATACCCGAGACAGTGTCGGGTCATTTCGGGTTTCCTTTTCGATACTAGCGTTAGTTACCGGTAGGTATTCAACTACAGTCGAATGGAATATTTCGACAGGATCCACTGCTGGTGCTTCCTCCGCAGTAGGCAGTGGCAGGCGTGATAGCCCATCAGCATTTCCATGCTGTTTCGTGCCTTTATATTCAATCTCATAGTGGTGCGCCCCTACAAAAAGTGACCACCTTTGTAGTCGTTGCACAGTCATCACCGGAACGCCCTTCTTCGGATTAAAAATGGAGACAAGAGGCTGGTGATCAGTCAGCAAGGTGAATTTCTGCCCGTGCAGATAGTGATTGAACTTTTTCACTCCCCACACTAGGCTGAGGGCCTCCCTGTCAATCTGGGCGTAGTTACGCTCGGCTGAGGTTAGTGATCGTGACGCAAAGGCTATTGGCCTCTCTGAGCCGTCCGAGAATTTGTGCGACAGCACCGCTCCAATGCCGTAGGGTGACGCATCACATGCCAACCGAATTGGTAATGCCGGGTTGTAATGGGCCAATACCTCTTTCGATGTGATTAGTGTTTTGCTCTTCTGGAAAGCTCATTTACATTCATCACTCCACTTCCATGGCACCCCAGTTTGCAGTAGGGTGTTCAGTGGGTGTAGTATTGTAGACAAATTTGGCAAGAACTTATGGTAGTAGTTTACCAGCCCGAGGAACGACCTCAGTTGTGACACATTTTCCGGTGCTGGAGCCTTGACTACTGCCTCAATCTTCTCTGGGGACTTATGTAACCCTTCTTTATCGATAACGTGGCCACAATACGAGACCTGTTTTCTAAAAAACTCGCATTTGGGGAGGTTAGCTCGGAGCCCATATTCCTGCAATCTAGTGAGCACCTGCTCCAGGTTGGCAAGGTGATCACTGTCATTTTCACCCGTGACCAGGATGTCGTCCAAATAACACTGGGTCCCTGGGATCCCTTGCAGGACTTGTTCCATTGCCCTCTGCCAAATAGCCGGAGCAGATGCTACCCCGAATACCAGCCAGTTGTATTGGTAGAGACCTTTATGGGTGTTGATTGTGAGGTATTTTTTTGATGCTTCTTCTACCTCCATTTGTAGATACGCCTGGGCCAGATCAATCTTAGTGAAGCGTTTCCCTCCAGAAAGCGAGGCAAAAATATCTTCAATCCGCGGAAGTGGATATTGTACGGTGTGAAGGACCGGGTTCACTGTTACCTTAAAGTCCCCACAGATGTGAACCTTCCTTGGTTCCCCAGGCGTGCTGCTCAACGACTTTTTCATCACAGGGATGATGGGTGTAGCCCACTCGCTCCAGTCTACCTTGGACAGTACACCTGAACGTCATGCCTTTTAGTGTTCCGAGTCCTTGCTGGAACATTTCTTTTGCGTCAGTTAGGATCTTTGACAGTCGCCCAGGTGTGACGTCATCATCCTTTTTGTCAGCCACAGTCAGTGCCTGTATGGAATGCCAATCCAGTTGTATTTTCCGGATCCATTCACGCCCCAGTAATGGTGGTCCTCCATCTTGCAATACATACAGGTCTAGTTTTGGTGTTTCCTTACTGTTATATATAATGGTCACCCTTATTTTTCCTTTGGGGTAGACTTTTACCCCGTGTACGTCTTCAAAATAATTTTTCTGTCTCTCAAGGGTATGTGTGAGAATAGCCGCTCGTAGTCCCGTCGGTTTATGACTGTTAGGGCTGATCCTGTGTCCAATTCCATCTTTACCTGGACTCCTGCTATCTTGAGAGTGACCCAAATGGTTCGGTGATCCTCCGTTGTGATCACATAATGTAGTTTCAGACAACTCAGTTCCCTGCTTTCGGAGTCGTTATCACTCTTTTGTTCATCTGAACTATTCTCCGTCATCTTATGTACCTTCTTGTACTTTCCTTTGGTAGGTTTCTTATTGCTGGTTTTCTTTCCCGGCCTGCAGACTCGTGCTATGTGTCCTACTTTTCCACACTGTCTGCACACTTTGTCTTTGAACCAGCAATCATTGTGGTCGTGTGTTGTTCTGCCGCAGTGATAGCACTTCTCTGTTCCATATGACGTTTCATTTGTGCCATATTCTTGCGGTCTCTGTTGTATCTCTGCAGCGCCCCGTGCTGCTGCTTCATATGATACCGCAATGCTGAAAGCCTTTTCCAGCATACGGTCCTTTTCAGATAAAAGCCGTTTCTGGGTTCCTTCACTTTGAAGCCCACACACAAACTTGTCCCTTAAGGTATCTGCCAGTCCCGCTCCAAACTGGCAGTGTTTCGATAGTTTGCGCAGTTCTGTTAAATAATCAGCATTGCTTTCATCCTTATGCTGGTTCTGTTTGTGAAACTTGAATCTTTCTGCTATCAGCAGCGGTGTGGGGTTTAAATGTTCCTTTAGTGTCGTTACTATGTCTTCAAAACTCTTTTCCATTGGCTTCGTTGGGGTTACTAGATTTCGTAATAAACCATACGTCTTTGCACCCATTAAATTTAACAATACCGACGCTTTCTTGTCATCTGACACCTCATTTGCCTTGCAGTACACCTCTATTCGTTCGACATATGTAGTCCAATCTTCGACTTCATTGTCAAATGCGGTGATACTGCCACTCTTCGGCATTTTGGGTGTGGTTTAAAATGGCGTCTCCCAATGGCTTAAAATGGCATCTCCTGCGCTTTCCTTCCTCCTCCGCTGCTGCCGGTTCTCTTGGCAATGGCGGCGCCTCACGGGTTTCTGCGCGTCTCTCTCTCCCTCTCTCCGACGCTGCTTGGCCCCTGAACACCGGCGGCGCCCTGTGCGCTCTGCTCTCTCTCTCTCTCCCCCGTCGATGCTGCTCGGCCCTTTGCTGTGCTGCTCGGTCGGGCTCTAGCCCGCCGCTGTCCAGGAAGGATCTGCGCACTACCTGTTGCCAGCCCGTTTCGCTGGACCACCTCAACTGGAAAGCCAAGCCTGGCTCTCGACAGCCTCCCCTGCAATTCTTGAGTCTCTGCTGGATGACTGGGCGGTTACGCCCGAGTCTCTGGCCTTGACCTCCAATCCACTGATCTTCAGGAACGAATCCCCGGGAGGTGATGCAGAGTTGCAGGTAGGTTCGAACCTGCCTCATCGCCAATGTTACGTCCGTGTATAATAAGACACAGACTGCGGAGAATGGTACAACAGGTGTTTACTCAACGTGGCTCAAACTGCAACTGAACTGTACAGATTACTACTCAGTGTTATATACAGGTGTGGTCACTGCCGGCACTGCAGTATACATGAGCTGTAAAAAAATAGTCCCCTCCTTAAAGGTATATACATTACAGATACTAGTATTGTTAATGTCCATCTGAAGAGACAACTTAATTGCACAGGAGGATTTTTAGCATTTGAGCATAAAGCATCTCCCGGCCAGAGTGCAAAAAAGAAAATTAGGTGAGGAGGACCGTCTGCCTGTAATGGAGCCCATCCTGTAAATGAATGAAAATTATGCTGTCTCTGTTGTGGGACGGCAATCCTCCTTGTCCTGTTTGCCTTATTGCATTCTGCCTGGATGATACTTTATACTCCAGCACTAAAGAAGAAATCTGTCCTAATATGTCAAGTGCTCTGCCTATAGAAGCAATGACAAAACTGTTCCATCTATTACAAGGATACCTACAGCTAAAATGCACCATAGACTGATAATAGTCCATGCACTCAAACTCTCTGCCTCCCCTTCCTTCCAAATGTGCTGAATAGTTATCATGGGTAGAGTGCTCTAAGTGGCAAAGAGATCCACCCTCCTTCCTATCACCTCCTGAAGCACTACACCTGCTCCGCATACCATCAAGTAGGTGGTTTGTGTTGCACCACTCCATCTTAGGGATAATTTTAGCCTAACCTGTCTGATGGGAAACTGACAGGATCTGATCAGCTTCCTGTTTTACACCCCACCTGATTTTACTTTCCATTGAAGTCAATAAAAAGTAAAATGGGGCAGCCGATCAGATCCCGTCATAAAACCACATACCTTTATGGGCCTCTTTTGGCCCTGGCTCCTCTTCCCACTAGGTTGGCCTGGCGGGAAAGCCAAACTGGCTTTGCAGTTCAGCCCTCTAGTTAAAATAATAGTCGGGCCCCAATGACGTCATCGGAGCCCGATCTGCGTATTTAAAGAAGAACCCTGCCAGTTACCAGCGGGTGTCCCTCTCGCCTGCTCAGAAGAACAGGTTAAATTAGAAACCTACGAGAAGACAGTGGGACCTCGGCAGGTAAGTCCCAGGAGCAACTGTCCACCTGGCAGGTGGACAATGTTAAAATCGTATCAGTAAAATACACTGGGTATTGCATCCTTCCTATTGTATATTTTGTTTATACAATATGTAATAGGATAATTTAAAATATATTCTGTTTTAATGGTGATAATTACGAGTGCAGAGGGTAATTTAATTCTCATTATGCCATGTGAGGCTAAGATTTTTTCAAACATTACTTGTCACCATCTAAAAAAAATCCCTTTAGCACAGATTAGTATTAAATTTGTAGGAGAGTCTCAACCCCCAAGTACAATGAACCCGAAAATCTGCTGCGTTTCCAGTACTCTCCCGCTGTAAGTACAACAGAAGGGCTTGGAATTAAGGCAGGACCCAGATATAGTCTGCTGAGTGAGAGCAGGAGTACTGGCCCATGGTCCACCAGAAGCGGGGTCCACCCAGGAGTCCAGGCCTGGATTGTAGCCTGGATCCCCAAAGATCTTCAAATTTTGGCAGCATTTTCCAGCCCCCTTACAAAGGGGTTTGGAGCAGAGCATTCATCTTCCCTGGGGAGGGGGAGCACTGGCACACCAAATGGCAACATTTTCGCCCTCCTTAGATAGGCGGGTGTCCAGGATGTGCCCCCTAGTGGTGTAAGTACCCACACAAATTATTTATGCAACATCACCTCCCCTTGACTCTCAAACTTTTGCAGGGTCAGTCAGTGCCTGAGGTTACTGGTGTAGATATGTAGCTCTGTTATTTGTTATAATAAAAAGTTTACCCTTGGAGACTGCAAAAGGAAAGTCACTATTGCCTATTTATTTCTAATACAGCAAGGTGTATTTGTGGTATTGCTGTTCTGAAGTATATTGATAGCAGTGAAGATGAAAGTATCGCTGCTCGTCAGCTAATTCTGTATGCATGTGACTTACATCACATTTCTGTGATAAAGTAGTTCATCATACAGTAAATATCAAAATATATCTTGGTTAACAGAAGCTAATGGATCCTTGAGAATTAATCCAAGGGAGACATCTCATTGAGTCAAATATACAGATGTTTGTGTACAGTTAGGCAGCACTGTTTATAAGCAAAATTGAGGTCCCATGTAACAGTAGAGTGGAGTGAATCCGCAGGAAAGAGGACCTCATATTTTGGTGCTTTTCTAGATACAGGCTTAGCCTTTACACGATTTGGATTGTAATATGTCCCACAGATGCTTTATGAGGAGAGGCTGAATTGTGCCATAGTTGGAGTATGATTCTCCTTCATTCTCATTGTAAACAGTGAGAGCTGCTCAAGTTTACATACTGTTGGTACTCCCTGCCCACTGACAGCAGCCTAAGCATACAAATTACAGAGCCTGGTAGGAAGGAAGAATGATTCAAATTAGTTACTGGCTCTTTTCTCATTCAGGGTTTCTGTCCAGAAGGAATAGGCTGGAGATGGGAGCATAGCTAGACTATACTTTAAATAATTGTGTACTTTTTTTAAGGCACCCCATCTGGTACATATATGGAGTTTGTCCAGAGTGAGGCATAATTGTTTCATCATGGAGGCAGATATGGAGTAAAGACTGGCTTGCAGAGCTGTTTCAGGCTCCAGATCTTAGTTGAAGGGGTGTTGGCTTGTTCTGAATCCTGAGGAGCATAGTGAAGCCCTAAAGTAAATGTAATATCTGTAGATAGTGGAATCATCTGAATCCAAAATGAGATTAGAACCTTAAAAGACTTCATTGTTTCCATTATTTTTTAAGTATTATAGCATACCATGTAATCAGTTTTTTTAATTTTGGGTCCTTTTTCACGGCAGTGGCTACCATACCTGATACCTATATTAAGCCAGGTGACATCCATACTCAAGAATTAATGGTTGCGAAAATCCAGAATTGACAACTGGGAAATTACCCAATCATTATACAGTATGGCATTTTATTTCCTAACCTCTGGTGTATATCATGACCTGTTTGCCCAAAGAATAGGGATTAGATTTTGTTAAAGGAAATAAAAATTTGACAAAAGTTTTCTTTTTCAGGGGGAAGTTTTACATCGGCATCAGGAATTTACACAGGAAGCAATTCACTTACAAATTCTACAGCCTTTAATAGTTCACAGCAGGTATTGCACCTTATTATTTTATATTTTTGTGTGAACAATATTGTAGGATTAAATTAATGCAGCACTAAATCATACCTGAAGAAACAAATACCGGAATAAATCCAGCAATACTACTAATATTATACATCAAACCATATTATTTTGATAATTCCTTGCTATTTTTAGGAGAATATTATAATTTGCAAATATTAATATAGCTCTCTAAATTTAAAATAGCAAAACTGGAAACAAAAACAGCAATCTGATAGGGCCGATTTTAACTGGTGCAAATGGGGCAATAATACAGTCAAAACAGCCACTGCTATTTTGAAAGGGGCCTATGGCTGGGCGACCGAAGCACCTGCCTGTTTCCGGTGGTAGGCCCCATTTAATATACAAATTGGAATCCTATGATGTACACAGGACCCTGGTTGCTATTTTAGGAGAGAATTAATTGGAGCTTGTACTCTCTGATTAATTCCACAGGCAATAGCGAAGAGGCCCAGCAACAATAAGTTTGAAATTATTATTGTGGGGTCAGGAGGGGCACAAGCACAAACCCTAATGTGTTTGGAGTACTCAACCCACAATTCTCTCTGTCACTCTCTTTCTTTGTCTCACCCTCACACACACATCTTCAGTACTGTACACATTTCTTTCATTCTTCCGACTTCTGCTGACTTTAGTGTTCTTTATTGGCCCTGTACCACATATCTCTCCAGCACAGGGCTATGTGTTCCGGCTCATCTCTGAAATCTTTTTCAAGCTTAACCTCATAATCTCAAGTGAGCAACAAATTTTGTATGTACAACGATCTCTACAGCTTTCTTTTCAGACAGTATCGACCAATTCGGAATATGCAGCAGACATTCAGGTACCTTCTGTATATCAGTATCATGGTTTATGTTATTGACATGGGAGTCCCTTGAAGACTCAATGGGGAGAAATTAGTCCCAATTACACCCATTTTCTGTGCAGAAAACCAGGGTAAAAAATACCACTTTTATTTGGTTTTGCCCCACTCCCTAATGATGCCTGAAATATGTCCAACATCATATTTAGCCTCAGACAATATTCAGACATCCTTGGCAACTGCCTTAATCAGGTACTAGGTGGCTTGCATATGTTAGTAAGGGGCTTAATGCCTGTTTAAGAACTTTCTTCCAGAAATTGGGCAGCAGTTGTCAACAAACAGGAATGTTTAAAAAAAAAAGTAACCTCAAATGGAGCCATGAGGAACAGCCCAGCTTCACAGCACTCCTGAGGGGCACTGCCAGTCGCGCTAGCCTTCTTCCCGTTGTCCTCCCTCTCCTCCCACGACCTACCCGAGGGCTGCTACCAGTGAGGCAACTGGCCCATATTGGAAATCTTCAAACCGACAAGCTGCCAAGGAGGAACAGCAGGCACCTGCAATTTGCTGGTAATATTGCAATGAGGCCCAAGGCTCAATTTTGGGTGAACCTCGGGCCTCCAGCTTCTGGCATGCGCTGGGATCGCACCTGCCTTTCTGCACACAAAAACGGGCCTAGATGAATTTTTAGCCCAGTAAATTATTCCAGTGAGTACCTGAGGCATTCAAACCAGAAAAATCTCAGTTACAATCCCTGAATTGTGCTGAGTAACTGATCTCAGCTAGGGCAGCAGTGGGAGTTCTGAAATTGGCCTTAATCCTTTTAGGTTAGGGAGGGGAAGTATCAGTTAAGGTTCCACTCATTATTGTTATCTAATGACCTTTACTGGAAGTACGCATGTGTAGAGATTGAGTGAGGATAGGATCGTGCTTGGGTGTGATGCCCCCCATGAAAATAGCACTCCAATATTTACTGTCAAAGTTCATACATGAATAATGGCCTCTTGGGCAAGTTTGGGGAGGAAAGTTATTTTAAAAAGCATTGTTACAATAAAGTACATTCTTAATTTTAGGCTTAGTGCGTAACTGTATAATGTAATGTACTAAGCCTTGCAGACCAGGAAGGTCCCAGTTTCAGTCCCTGGTCTAGGCAGAGTTAGCTGATCTCAATCCGGGCAGTGGTGAGTCATTATAATTGCCCCCATTGTCACTGGACTTGGGAGAGGAAAAATCAGCCAGGGTGTCTGCACTTGAAAGCTATTTAATAACTCTTGCTAGAGTGTGTGCTGTAAAGTCTGTTTCTGCATGTGTGAATTTTGGGTGAGAACAAGATCAGGCTCAGATGTGAGGATTCTACACTCCATCTGGTTGCATAACCTGCCGACATTCATGGTCTAATCCTATCTATCCAGTCGTAGCCAGAGTAGCTCCTGCAATAGCTTCTCTTCCCACTCCTGCACCGTTACCTCTGGAGTCCCCCAAGGATTTAAGCCTTGGCCCCCTCCCAATGTTCCTTCTAAGTTGCGCGGCCGCATGGCCATGCAGCACTCTGCCAGTCCCATGCAGCCTGGGACCAGCTTTTCCAATGTCAAGTTTCACACATGCGCAAAACTGTGAATGGGCTGTGCAGCCCCTTAAAGGGGCCACACACCCAAAAAAAAATTAGGTGGAACATTGCCCCCTCTTATTTCTCATCTACATGCTGCCTCTCAGCGACATCATCCGAATACACAATGTCAGGTTCCACGTGTACGCTGACGACACCCAACTCTACCTCACCACCACCTCTCTTGACCCCTCTGCTGTCTCTAATTTATCAGACTGCTTGTTCGACATCCAGTGCTGGATATGCAGAAATTTCCTCCAACTAAATATTGGGAAAACCAAAGCCATTGTCTTCGGTCCCCACCACAAACTCCGTTCCCTAGTCAGTGACTCCATCTCTCCCTGTCTGAGACTGAACCAGACCGTTCGCAACTTTGGTGTTGTATTTAACCTCGAGGTGAGCTTCCGACCACATATCCATGCCATCACCAAAACCGCATACTTCCACCTCCGTAACTTCACCCAACTCTGCCCCTGCCTCAGCTCATCTGCTACTGAAACCCTCATCCATGTCTTTGTTACCCCTTGACTTGATTATTCTAATGCTCTCCTGGCTGGCCTCCCAGCTTCCATCCTCCATAAACTTGAGCTCATCCAAAACTCTGCTGCCCGTATCCTAACTTGCACCAAATCCTGTTCACTCATCACCCCAGTGCTCGCTAACCTACATTGGCTCCTGGTCCAGCAATGCCTCAGTTTTAAAATTCTCATCGTTGTTTACAAATCCCTTCATGGCCTCACCCCTTCTGTATCTCTCTAACCTCCTCCAGCCCTACAACCCTCCAAGATCTCTGCGCCCCTCCAATTCTGGCCTCTTGCGCATCCCCTATTTTAATTGCTCCACCATTGGCTCCCGTGCTTTCAGCTGCCAGAGCCCTAAGCTCTGGAAATCCCCCTCAAACCTCTCCACCTTGCTACCTCTCCTCCTTTAAGACGCTCCTTAAAACCTACCTCTTTGACCAAGCTTTTTGTCATTTGTTCTAATATCTCCTTATGCGGCTCGGTGTCAAATTTTGTTTGATAACTCTCCTGTGAAGTGTCTTGGGACATTTTACTGCATTAAAGTTGCTATATAAATGCAAGTTGTTGCTGTTGTTTACTATCATACATGAAGAATGAGCACTCTCTTCAGAACAGACAAAAAAGTAAAATCACACGACAATAGATATTGCAGCTGCCAAATTTCAAAGGTGGCTCATGTAACAGCTCACAAAAGGAGTTTTGGAGCAAACTGTTCTTAATTTCTCAAGATTGGTTCCAAAGACAAACCCTCAAGCTGTAACAATGCCTTTTTAAATGCAATGTAAATATTGTTGGAAGTATATGCTTGGAAAGTTTCAGCTTATGTTTAATAGAAGAAAATTGTATAAAGTCAAATGTAAGTGTGAGCAGTAATTAAGCAGTGCAAAACAGTAATTCCAAACTGAGTTCCCAGAGGGAGGAAAGGTCAGAGGGCAATACAAGCTTCACACTGCAGCTTTGACATCGCAGCGCACCAAGAAGTTTGGCTTGCAGGTGCCAACGGTACAGTATTAGTGTAAGCGAGAAAGCTTCCAAGAAGTGCATTTCTCATTGTTTTGCTTCACACGGCTGCAACGGCTTGCTGTTTATATATTTTTTTAATTTACTTGCTAATAACTGCCATTCAATTTCCACTCTTGTCAATCAGCAGAAAACTAGGAGGCCAGTAAGCAGCACTTTGTGCATTGCTTTGGTTCTGCACACAAAGCACTCTGCCCAACCATCATTTCACAATGATCCAAATAGTCAGTGTAACTCTTGTTCGCCTCTCACATTACTCCACAAATGCTGCATTGCTAGGTACAGTTTAACAACAGCATAAAGCTTTCCACACTGCTCTTACCCCTTTGAGCAGTCACTTTGAGAGCAGAATTGTTCAAAGCCAATAACCTTGGCTACCCATCCTCCTGGTTCATAGAAACATAGAAGATAGGAGCAGGAGTAGGCCATTCGGCCCCTCGAGCCTGCTCCACCATTTAATGAGATCATGGCTGATCATCCAAATTCAGTACCCTGTCCCTGCTTTCTCCCCATATCCCTTGATCCCTTTAGCCTTAAGAAATATATCAAACTCCTTCTTGAATATATTTAATGAATTGGTTCAAGAATAATATACAAAAGACAGACCGAAAAAGCAGGAGAATATACAAAATTGGGATTGAAAAATTTAAAGTTATTGGCCCAGATTTTGCAGTCAGGGGCGAAGGAACGGTGCTCATTGTTCACTACGCTGACAGTGCCCACAGAGTTTTTGTGGGCATTTGAACAGAGGCTTGTTGTCATCGGGCATCTGATTCAGCGTGACACCCTCTACAGGGAATCTGAGGCGTCTGTGAGAGGAGAAGCAACAGCGAGGTTCTTCAACCAATCAGATTGAAGAATACTCACTGAGGACACGCAGAATCTAAACCAAGACGTATAAACCACGAAGTATAAATTAGCTTTAAATCATATACAGGAAACAAAATAAAGATTGGAAAAGAAAGATGGGATTAAGAGAGAGAGAGTTAAACGAGACAGAAAAAGAAAAATAATAATTTCTTTTTAAATCTTCAACACTGATTAAATTCTGAAGAAATAAGATTCTACACTTGTAAAATTAAATTTTCAGGACCAGAGAGGTTGTTTGGCAGTAATTATAACATCACACTGTTAAAAATTCACTTGCACCTGAATGCACCAGCCCTAACTTTTTCTGTCATGTTTAGCAGATAACTAGTAGATAGGTACCGCAACTTCACGTCCTTACTTTGATTTCAATGCCGAGTCTATCTGCGAGGCAACTCTGACCACAACTTCCAGATTTCCACGTTTAACTGCGTATGTGCGTACTCCGGAAGTTGCTGTCCGAGTTACTCCATAATAATGGTGAGCACTGTTAGCCTCACCGTTATTCTCAATGCAAATTAGGGGCCAGTGTTGTAGTGAGTAAAAATGAGTAACTCTTGTTTTAACATATTCGTAATTTTGTTGTAAGGTGGCCCACACACAAGGCCATTACCTTGAGGCTTTGTGACCTCTGAGGTCTCTATCATCAAGAGATTTTCTCTGATCACTTCCTTGTATCCTTTCTCTCACATATCCCCTGCCTTCCCCCAACAATTCAGCAATCACCTTCCACACCTGGAAAAAGCCACCCTCCAACACTCATGTCCTCTCATATAGTTACCTCCCCCAACTTTGTCCCATAGAAACATAGAAGATAGGAGCAGGAGTAGGCTATTCGGCCCCTCGAGCCTGCTCCACCATTCAATGCGATCATGGCTGATCATCCAATTTCAGTACCCGGTCCCTGCTTTCTCCCCATACCCCTTGATCCCTTTAGCCTTAAGAAACATAACCAACTCCTTCTTGAATATATTTAATGAATTGGCCTCTACTGCCTTCTGTGGTAGAGAATTCCACAGGTTCACCACTCTCTGGGTGAAGAAATTCCTCCTCATCTCTGTCCTGAATGGTCTACCCCTTATCCTTAGACTGTGACCCTTGGTTCTGGACTCCCCGACCATCAAATCTAGTCTGTCCAGTCCTGTCAGAATTTTATAAGTTTCAATAAGATCCCCTCTCATTCTTCTAAACTCCAGCGAGTACAAGCCCAATCATCCCAATCTCTCCTCATACGTCATTCCTGCCATCCCAGGTATCAGCCTGGTGAATCTTCGCTGAACTCCTTCCATGCCAAGAACATCCTTCCTCAGATAAGGCGACCAAAACTGCACACAATACTCAAGATGTGGTCTCACCAAGGCCCTGTACAACTGCAGCAAGACATCCTTGTTCCTGTACTCAAACCCTCTCGCTACGAAGGCCAACATATCATTTGCCTTCTGAACCACCTGCTGCACCTGCATGCTTACCTTCAGCGACTGGTACACAAGGACACCCAGGTCTCGTTGCACTTTCCCTTTTCCCAATCTATTGCCATTGAGATAATAATGTGCCTTCCTGTTTTTGCCACCAAAGTGGATAACCTCACATTTATCCACGTTATATTGCATCTGCCATGCTTTTGCCCAATCACCCAACCTATCCAAATCATCCTGGAGTTTCTCGGCATCCTCCTCACAGCACACATGCCCGCCGAGCTTTGTGTCGTCTGCAAATTTGGAGATATTACATCTAGTTCCCTTGTCTAGATCATTAATATACATTGTGAATAGCTGGGGTCCAAGGACCAATCCCTGCGGTAGCCCACTAGTCACTGCCTGCCACTCAGAAAAAGACCTGTTTATTCCAACTCTTTGCTTTCTGTCTGCCAACCAGTTCTCTATCCAAGTCAATACCTTGCCCCCAATCCCATGTGCCTTAACTTTACACGCGAATCTCTTATGCGGGACCTTATTAAAAGCCTTCTGAAAGTCCAAAATACACCACATCCACTGGTTCTCTCTTATCTATTTTACCAGCTACATCCTCAAAAAATTCCAGTAGATTAGTCAAGCACGATTTACCTTTTGTAAATCCATGTTGACTTTGCCTGATCCTGTCCCTGATCTGGGATGACATTTTTGTCCTCTTCAACCATTGCCTTGCCTTGCCATCTCCAATGTTCTTGTCCCGATTAGAAACGAATGGCTTTCCATCTCTACTGCTTCGCCAGTACAGTAGCCACTTCCAGGGCCTCAACACCATTGGCCATAAGCTGAAGCATATTTGGCAAGTGACTAGTCTAGCTATCTATCACCAAAGATGGCTTAAATTACCTCAAGTTCTGCCATTCCTCTCTTACCACTGTCAAGTCCTCCTACTACTCTAAAATCATCTGGAAAAGCAGGAACAATGCCAAACTCCTCCACTACACAAAAAACTGTCTCCTCTGACCACCTGCCTTTGCACCTTCCATCTTCACCTCAGGCACAAAATGTGAGGAGCTCATGGACTTCTTCTTGACCAAAATCGAGGACATTTGCTCTGCTGACTCTGCCTTCACTGAGCCTTACCCTTTCTCTTCCAGCCTTTCCCCTGTCTATTCTCCCTTTGGGAATCCACACCCTATTTTTCCTTTGTGTCTCCTCCAGCTCCTGCCCCACTGCAATCACTAAATTTATCTCATCCATGAATCCCACCACTTGTTCTTTAACTCCCTTCCATCCCAGTTGCTGATCACCCAACTATCCCTTTTGAATCCCAGGATTATTGACAATATAAACCTGTCCCTTTCCTCTGTCTCAGTCTCTACATCTTCCAAATCTCACACCCCTTTCAAAAAACCTATTCTCAACTCATCCATCCTCTAAAACTATGCATTAATTTTGAACTGCTCTAGCAAAGAACTGGCACAGACACAGTGGAGCAAAAGGCATCCTTCTGTGCTGTACCACCCATCTTCATGGCAGTTCTCTCCTGGTTCCATTCTTACTTGGCACACCATGCATGTTACATTCATTTCAGTGGTTTCTCCTTCTTTGCCAGATGGTCACCGTTGTGTACCCTAGGAAAACATCCTTGGCCCCCTTCTCTTCATTAGTAGCATCCTACCCCTCATCAATGTGTTAGCTGTGGCTCAGTGGTAGCAGTCTCACCTTTGAGTCAGAAGTTTGTGGGTTCAAATCCCACTTCAGAGACTTGAGTACAAAATCTAGGCTGACACTCCAGTGCAATACTCAGGGAGTGCTGCACTGTCGTCTTTCAAATGAGATGTTAAACCAACTTCTGCTCTCTCAGGTGAATATAAAAGATCCCATGGCACTATTTCAAAGATGAACAGGGGATTCTTGGCCAATATTTAACCCTCAACCAACACCTCTAAAACAAATTATCTGGTCATTATCACATTGCTGTTTATGGGACCTTGCTGTGTGCAAATTGACTGCCGCATTTCCTACATTAAAACAGTGACTGCACTTCAAAAGTACTTCATTGGCTGTAATGCACTTTGGAATGTCCTAAGGTTGGGAAAGATGCTATATAAAGGGAAGTTCTTTTTTTCTTTCTTCTAATGTTATTGGGGTTATCTTTCACTTGCTGACTCGGATCCATTTCATCACCTCCTCCATTGACCTTGCAGCTGTTGCCAATGTTTCCAACTGCCTAGTCAATATTAACATATGGATATGCCAAAATTTAAACCAGCATAACGTCGGCAAAAATTAAATCACCCTCCCACAAATACCTACGCCGTTCCAGTTTCACCTCCAATTCTTTCTCCTCAGGCTTAAAGGTGGGGAACATTGGAGTACTGCTCAACCCTGAATTAACCTTCTGTCTCCACATCCGATCTGTCACTAAGGCCATTTTCTGTCACCTTCACATTTCCTGCCTCCCTAATCTACCTTTTATCACCCCATGGCTGGACTTCTTCAACACTATCATTGCCAGCCTCCCTACTTCCGCTATCCATAAACTAATAATCATCAAGAGTGCCCATGTCCGCACCCACAACAAGGTCCACAACCCCATCACCCCTGTCCTCGCTAAAGTCCACCGTTTCCCACGTGCCTGAGAATCAAGTTTAAGATTTTCAGGTTCACTTTGAGTGTCCCAATGATCTACTTCCATGATTTTTTACAATCTTTTATCTCTAGGTGTAACCTCTGATCCATCAGCATTGGTCTACTTCTTAAACGCCCGCCCCCCACCCCCCACCCCCCACCCCCCACCCTCCTTCCTCTGCTCCACCATCACTCAGCCATTCATGAAGTCATTTTTTCTGCCCTCTGGAACTCCCTCCCTCCCTCAGCATCTTGCCTTTTGATCTATGTCCTTCAAAAACCTCCTTAAAACCATTCTCTTTGACCGTGTTTTGCCACCTCCTGACTCTACTCTTTTCTGCCCCCGTTAATCACTGCCCTGTAAAGCATGGAACATCTCTCTGCATGGAATGAGCACAATGGAACTGTGTCATTATTATTGATGTAATCAATTTAGGTGCAAAGCATATCATATACAAAACTAAATTAGTTATTTCAAATTGAAAGTAACAATATTTAAACAGAATCTAAATATGTTTATCTTGCCTTTTCTAGGAATATTCTTATGCAGGCTTTGGCCAGGGACAATATGCACAGTATTATAACAATTCTCCATACCCTTCCCCTTATATGACAAGCAACAACAGCAGTCCAACAACTCCTTCGACCACCACAACATACCAGCTCCAAGATTCACCAACTATCACTAGTCAAGCTGTTACGGATTCTGCTACAGGTAATAAAAGGACTTCTATTTTTTACTTAATATTGAGTTTTATTGTAATGAACAGTAACAAATAGTGCAATAAATGTAGGAAGAAAATAACGTTCTCAAGGATTCAGATGATGTAAGAAACCATAAGAGTGAAACTCAAAGGCACTGAAGTTTCTGGAGGTAGGGTGGGTTCAACTGTGGGATTTCTTGCAATGGGGGGCAGGAATTTGGGGCAGAACCTAGATCTGCTGGGTTCTACCCTGTTTAAAATGAGTCACAAGTTACACTGGTACTGAGGGTAGAAGGAAGAAGTGCCTACGCTACATACTTTTCGGTAGGAAAAAATTATTTTGGCTGTAACTTTGCTTTAGCTGCATATTTTTGGAAAAAGAATTCTCCTGTTTATGTGAAGCCTTTAGCTTCCAATCCAAGTCCTCCTGGAGAGGCGTTCTGCCTGGAGAACTTGGGATAAAAGCTGTGAAAGTTGCAAAATCGGCTTCCATTATATATTTTAATATGTTATGTTGGAGGAAGAGCAAGCGGGTGCATGGGAAGCACGCCTAATAAGGCAGCACCTAAGAAAAATCAGACCGTCCTGTTGTTACCCTGCGAACAGGGTGAATAGTCCTAGGTGTTTCTTCCTATATCTTTGGAGTTATGTCTTATGAGGCTGTGATTCAATCCAGAAGCCCTAGCAGAACTCTGCTTACTGTTGCAGCTGGATGTGCAATCCAGATCTGGATTTAGGGCTGTGCTTACAGTTGTAGAGAAGATTACAACAGCGTTCCATATTTTTGCAACTGGCTTATTTCAAGGTACGACTCATGACTTTTGCCACGTAAGTCAATCTATTGCTAGTACTACGATAAGGCAAGTCACTAATGCACTCTTTGCTAGGGGTGCCCAATTTATCAAGTTTGATGCTGCTCAGAGACACATGAATGAGCATGCTACCACTTTCTATTGAGTTGCAGGATTTCCCAAGGTTCTTGGTGCAATTTGGCTATATATGCCATGACTGACAATCCTTATCATTTCATCAACAGAAAGAGATTTCACTCCCTGAATGCTCAACTAATATTTGATGAAAGGTACTAATTTCTTCACATGATGAAAATTATGCCAGCAGTTGCCATGACGTATTTACCATCTGGCAGTTGAGTATCCCTGCTCTGTTTCAAAATGAAGGGCATGTCAGGATGGCTCATTGGAGGTAAAGGCTACTGTCTTCTCCCATGACATATCCTTGAGTGCAGGACCACCTATGTGGCAGAAGAGATACAATTATTCTCACATAGGAACACAATTTTGAATAAAGCAATCAATAGACATGCTATAAAGAAGATTCAGATGCCTGGATAGGTCGGGGAGGCCTTCCATATTTAATAGCCTGTTGTGTCCTCCACAACTTCACTATCCAGAAATTCTTAAAGATTGACATGTCAGAGGAGGAGTAGAGAGAGGCAGATGGTGACACCATGAAGGCTAGACACTAACCACAGCAGCAATTGAAACTTATTCAGGACGCCTTCGCTAAAGCATAAACCACTGTTTATCAAAGTAGCTTTTCCTTCATAGAGGAAGCTCTATCTTGACCTACTAGCCTTTACTTAATGTCCTTCCATTCCTCCTTGTATACAACAGCAACTGTGTTAGATCCGTGGTTCAGTGGATAAATAATTACACGGATGCTGTACATAAACAAATAACAGGTCTTTACTGGAGGAGGGTAATCTCTAGACTGGGGTACAGAGGCATGCGCACAGCTTATATACCGGTGTGGTCACTGCCAGTACTACAGTATACAGGAGCTGTAAAAAGTAGTTCTGACTTAAAGCACATACACTACAATTCCTCCCTTTTTAGATTAATAATACCCCTGTAGGAACGGAAGTTCCTATCCGAATAACGAAGTCCAACGCAGTGAAACGAAATAATTAAACTTTAATAAACAAAATACTTTAACTGATAACTACAAGAGCAGAGGTCAGCAGGACTGTTAAGGTCCCCAGCCTTTCTCAGACTGCCCTTAAATACTGGAAACCGACGTCATGACGTCATCACGTTTTCCGCGCCAACTGGGGGTCACGTGATCGGCGTCATGATGTCATCACGTGGAAATACAAGAACCTACACACAGCTTAAAGGTGCAGTCCACAACTGCACTACAGAGTGGTTAAAGGAATGATTACAGATTGTTCAGTGTCTCTTGGTGGCTCCGCCACAGGCGCCCCCCAAGAATTCTCTTTAACAGACAGCATCAAACGTGCAGGAGGTTTAATTATTCTGCCCGAACGACTACGATCTTCAGACACTGGATCGTTAGAAGATGAGCCAACATTTGGCTGTGTCTGAAGCGGTACATCTGGGGTGGAGGAAACCGTAGCAGAAGGTGTAGATGAGGATGAAGCCGAAGCAGGCAATTTAATAGTAGACTGCTGCATAATTGGTCCAGTAGCCAATGGTGGTCGTCCACGGCGAGGTGGCTGAGCAACAACCACCGGTTCACTCCGATCCAGATGGGCTGGTTTAAGTCGGTCGATGGAGATGGTATCCGATTTACCTCCCATTTCGACCGTAAAATATTTCTCTCCCGCTGCAATAACACGAAATGGTCCATCATAAGGTGGTCTGAGTGCATCTCTATGAGCATCCTGCCGAATAAAAACATAATCGGAACTCATAAGTTCTGCCGGAACATGAGGCTTCTGTAGGTTGTGATGCGAGGTTGGAATAGGCAGGAAATTCTTTGCCACCTCGTGATGCTGAAGGAGCTGCTGAGCAGGCGACCATGATTCTGTATGTGGAGGGAGAAAATCCCCTGGTACTCGAAGCGCTTGACCGTAGACTAACTCAGCCGATGAAGCCTGGAGGTCATCTTTGGGGGCTGTACGGAGGCCTAGCATCACCCAAGGGAGTCTATCCACCCAGTTGGAACCACGCAAGCTGGCACGGAGGGACGCCTTTAAAGACCGATGAAATCTTTCACATAAGCCATTTGCTTGTGGATGGTAAGCGGTGGTACGATGCAGCTTGGTACCCAAGCCCTGTGCAACTGCATTCCACAACTCTGACGTAAATTGTGGACCACGGTCAGAGGAGATATCAGCTGGCACTCCAAACCGGGCCACCCACGGCGAAATAAATGCCCTGGATACGTCCGCTGTGGTAGTAGCAACCAAGGGAATCGCCTCTGGCCACCTGGTAGTACGGTCCACTATTGTCAGGAGATGCATAAAACCCCGCGAAATGGGGAGGGGGCCCACTAAGTCCACATGTACATGGTCGAACCGGCGTTCAGGCACTGGGAAGATGGCCATTGGAGCCTTCACGTGACGATGAACCTTTGATTTTTGACAGTCCACGCAATTGTTTGTCCAGTCCCGAACGTCTAAATGCATTCCCTTCCAAACAAACTTACGGGACATAAGTCGTTGTGAAGCTCGCATCCCCGGGTGTGATAAGTCATGTATAATCTGAAAAATCTTCTTACGCCATTCGACTGGCACAATGGGCCGGGGCACTCCCATGGATATGTCACACAAAAGCGTGGTTCCTGCTGATTGGAACATAACATCGGCTACCTGCAAGCTAGAAGGCATGGTCCGATATGCCTGAACTTCAGGATCCGCCAGCTGTTCTCTTGCCAACCCGACGTAATCGATTCCCAGGTGAATTGTCTGGACTGGGGCACGCGACAGGCAATCAGCCACAAGATTATCTTTGCCAGACACATGTCGCAAATCCGTTGTAAATTCCGATATAAATGTAAGGTAGCGCTGTTGCCGGGCTGACCACGGCTCCGCCGTTTTGGCCATTGCAAAAGTGAGCGGTTTATGGTCCACAAATGCAGCAAACGGGCGCCCTTCTAGAAGAAAACGAAAATGCCGGATGGCCAAAAACAAGGCCAGCAACTCCCTATCAAAAGTGCTATATTTTCGCTCATTTATATGCAGTTGGCGGCTAAAAAAGGCCAATGGCTGCCAAGTCCCGTCAACCCATTGTTCCTGCACTGCCCCGATGGTGTAATCGGAGGCGTCGGTAGTAAGGGCGATGGTCGCGCCCGGGAGTGGGTGTGCAAGCATAGTTGCATCTGCCAATGCCGCCTTGGTGTTCAGGAATGCTTGGTCCATCTGTGGTGTCCAAATGATAACATCTTTACCCGACTTCCCTTTAAGTGCTTCGTACAGCGGCTGCATTAATTGGGCTGCCTTGGGGACAAAACGGTGATAAAAATTCACCATCCCCAGGAACTCCTGAAGAGATTTAAGTATATGCGTACGCGGGAATGCCGTAACTGCCTCTACCTTAGTGGCCAGTGGGACGGCGCCTTCTGAGGTGATCCTATGCCCTAGAAAGTCAATGCTGGTTAACCCAAACTGGCATTTGGCTAGATTTATAATGAGGCCATGTTGGCTGAGACGGGCAAAGAGTGTACGTAAATGAGCCATATGCTCTTCCTTATCTTTACGAGCAATGAGAATATCATCCAAGTAAATGAAAATGAAAGGAAGGTCCCGTAACACAGAGTCCATAAGTCGCTGAAAAGCCTGAGCTGCATTTTTCAATCCAAACGGCATGCGAAGGAACTCAAAAAGGCCAAACGGTGTGATGACCGCCGTTTTGGGGATGTCTTGAGGGTACACAGGAACTTGATGATATCCACGGACGAGATCTACTTTGGAAAATATTGTTTGCCGGCCAAATGAGCCGAAAAATCCTGTATATGTAGTATTGGATACCTATCCGGCATAGTGGCTTCATTAAGGCGTCTGTAATCCCCACAAGGCCTCCATCCGCCACCCGGTTTGGGTACAATGTGTAATGGGGAAGACCAAGGACTGTCGGAGCGTCGGACAATCCCAAGGCGCTCCATAATCCGAAACTCTGCCTTTGCGGCTATAAGCTTTCCGGGTTCCAATCTTCGTGCCCGGGCGTAAACAGGTGATCCCGTTGTGGTAATATAATGCACCACACCGTGCTTCGCAACTGCTGCCGAGAATGTAGGCCTGGTGAGCCCCGGGAATTCGCCAAGTAGGCGCCTAAACCCTTCCTGTGATGGAACCGCACAGGCAACCGACCAGGAGACAGCAGTACTGCGGTGACAAGGCACCGCATGGAAGGTAGACGCATTAATGAGTCGACAATGTTGGACGTCGACCAGAAAACCATAGGCACAAAAAAAATCAGCCCCCAGGATGGCCTGTGATACTTTAGCCGTTATAAATTCCCATACAAAACGTTGACCTCCAAGAGTTAAATTAACTGTCCGTTTACCGAACGTGCGAATGGCCGCACCATTGGCTGCCTCAAGGGAAGGGCCGTGACCGCCGGATTGTAGATCCAGCTTTGAGACTGGCAAAATACTGTACTGAGAACCAGTATCACACAAGAATCGCCACCCTGTTCCGGAATCAGTAATATAGAGGAGTTTTCCTGCTGAACCGACTGCCATGGTGAACTGGGTGTTTTTGTCAGCACCTGTCTGCTTCAAAGTTTGTGAGTCTGCTGGAGACTTTTTTTCAACCCAACTGCAGGGTGGACGGCAGCGTCGAGCCTTGGTGCCAAAACAGGCATGGTACATACACAAGCCTGATGGAGGAGGGCTGGACTTTGTTCGTGTAGGGGAAAGACGCCTCGTAGCTGCGCAACTCTGCTGTATGACCATAAAAGACTTATCTGCCTCCGCAGCCAGCTCGGCACAGTCCGTAATTGTAGAACTGGCCAAGACTGCCTGAACTGGCTCGGGTAGCTGGCAGAGGAAAAGCTCTCGAAATAAAAAACATTGGGGCTCTGAACCCAAAAGCGTGAGCATTTGGCTCATCAATTCTGATGGTTTTGAGTCCCCAAGACCCGGCATTGCGATAAGCTTGCGTGCACGCTCTGACTTAGTTAGACCATACACTTGTAGTAAACGCTCTTTTAAAGCTGAATACTTGCCCTCTGCCGGTGGATTCCCCAGGATGCTGACGACCCGTGAAGCCGTGGCGCTGTCCAGAGCGGAAACCACGTAATAATAACGGGTTGAATCCGCTGTAATGTCCCGGATAGCAAACTGGGCTTCTGCTTGGAAAAACCATGCTTCTGGTTGCTGTTCCCAGAACTGCGGCAATTTAAGGGCAACGGCGTTCGTGTTCATTATGAATATCTCGAAGAAAGTTGTCCAACGAGCTCGGGGTCACCAATGTAGGAACGGAAGTTCCTATCTGAATAACGAAGTCCAACGCAGTGAAACGAAATAATTAAACTTTAATAAACAAAATACTTTAACTGATAACTACAAGAGCAGAGGTCAGCAGGTCTGTTAAGGTCCCCAGCCTTTCTCAGACTGCCCTTAAATACTGGAAACCGACGTCATCACGTCATCACGTTTTCCGCGCCAACTGGGGGTCACGTGATCGGCGTCATGACGTCATCACGTGGAAATACAAGAACCTACACACAGCTTAAAGGTGCAGTCCACAACTGCACTACAGAGTGGTTAAAGGAATGATTACAGATTGTTCAGTGTCTCTTGGTGGCTCCGCCACACCCCCTTAATATTCAAATAAAAATTACATTTTTACATGTACATTCAATAACAAAAGTCCATTTATAGATTCAGTCTTTGGGGCGGCTTCCTGACCCTTTCGGGATAGCGCCTTTCCGGAGGTTCTTGTTCTTGGTGCAGAGGCGATTCTGACCCCCTTTCATCGGGTAGTTCATCGGGTTCCACTGCTACTGGGTCTGAAGTAGATACTACCGGTATGTCGGGTTCATCCCCAGGTACTCGAGACATGGGGTTGACGCATTCCTGTGATGCTAAGATCTGATCGACGTGGCGTCTCACAATGTTCTCCCCGACATCCACTGTGTACATTAATGGCCCCTGCCTTGTACATATCATTCCGGGTTGCCACTTCTCTGTTCGATAGTCCCGGGCCAAGACTGGTTGCCCTACATTGAAGCTCCTTGTCGGCTTCTCGTTGATGTGCTGGAATTGTTTGTCCTCAACATTTCTTCACACATTTAGTCTGAGCAAGTCCAGATGAGATCTCAACCTTCGGTTAAAGAACATCATGGCCGGGGTCTGGTTGGTAACTGCATGTGTCGCGTTTCGGTAGGCTAATAAGAAATTGTCCATCTTATGCTGTAGTGGAATTTCCTCATCGCACATGGCCTTTATCGCCTTGTTAAAGGTTTGTACGAACCTCTCAGCCAATCCATTGGTGGCTGGATGATATGGGGCGGATGTATAATGCCTTACCCCATTCCTTTTCATGAATTTTTGGAACTCGTCGGACACAAACTGTGGTCCATTATCAGAGCAGATCTGCTCTGGCAACCCGTTTCTGGCAAATATGGTCCGTAGGACTGCAATCATTTTCTCTGTAGTGGTTGAAGACATCTTTATCACTTCAGGTCACTTTGAATGAGCATCCACTGCTATTAAGAACATTGAGTCCATGAATGGACCAGCGAAATCAATGTGCACCCATTGCCATGGAGAGGAGGGCCACTCCCATGGGTGTAGAGGGGCATGTGGTGGTGCATTTTGGACCTTCTGGCATCCTAAGCAGCTCTTAGTTAGGTCTTCGATTTGTTGATCGATTCCCGGCCACCACACATAAGCCCTAGCTAGGCTTTTCATTTTCACTCCCCCCAGATGACCTTCATGTAGCTCATTTAGCACTCTCTCCCTTAACTTGGGTGGAATCACCACTCTGGATCCACACATCAATGTCCCCTGGCATACTGACAGCTGTTCTCTTCTGGATGAGAATGCTGGCAACAGTGAGTCGCCATGTGTTGGCCATCCCCTCACCGTCAATTCATATACCCGTGACAGCGTCGGATCATTGCGGGTCTCCTTCTCTATATCCGCGTTTGTTACTGGCAATCGTCCAATTATTGACGAATAAAATATCTCGATAGGGTCCACTGCTGGTGCTTCCTACACAGTAGGCAGTGGCAGGCGCGATAGCCCATCAGTGTTCCCATGCTGTCTCATGCCTTTATATTCTATTTCATATTGATTCGCCCCTAGAAACAGGGACCATCTTTGTAACCGCTGTGCAGTCATTACTGGCACGCCCTTCTTAGGATTAAAGATGGAGACAAGTGGTTGGTGGTCAGTCAGCAAGGTGTACTTCTGTCCATGCAGATAGTGGTTGAATTTTTTACTCCCCATACTAGGCTGAGGGCCTCCCTGTCAATCTGGGCGTAGTTGCGCTCGGCTGAGGTTAGTGATCGAGACGCAAAGGCTACTGGCCTCTCCAACCCGTCTGGGAATTTGTGCGACAGCACTGCTCCAATGCCGTAGGGTGATGCATCACATGCCAAACGAATTGGTAGTGCTGGGTTGATATGGGCCAACAGCTCTTTTGATGTGATCAATTCTTTACACTTCTGGAAAGCTCGTCTACGTTCATCATCCCACTTCCATGGTACCCCTGTTTGCAGTAGGGTGTTCAGCGGGTGTAATACCGTAGACAAATTTGGTAAGAACTTGTGGTAATAGCTTACCAGCCCGAGGAACGACCTCAGTTGTGACACATTTTCCGGTGCTGGAGCCTTGACTACTGCCTCTATCTTGTCAGGGGACTTATGTAACCCCTCTTCATCGATGACGTGGCCGCAATACGAGATCTGTTTCTGGAAAAACTCGCACTTGTGGCGATTAGCTCGTAGCCCATATTCCTTTAATCTGGCGAGCACCTTCTCCAAGTTAGCGAGGTGATCGCCGTCATTTTCGCCCGTGACCAAGATGTCGTCCAAATAACACTGGGTCCCTGGAATCCTTTGCAGGACCTGATCCATCGCCCTTTGCCAGATACTCGGAGCCGAGGCTACTCCAAACACCAGCCGATTGTATTGATACAGACCTTTATGAGTGTTGATCGTAAGGTAATGTTTCGAAGCTTCTTCTACCTCCATTTGCAAGTACGCCTGGGCTAGATCAATTTTGGTGAAGCGTTTACCACCAGATAGCGAGGCGAAAATATCCTCAAGTCGTGGAAGCAGATATTGCACCGTGTGAAGGACTGGGTTCACTGTCACCTTAAAATCCCCACAGATGCAGACCTTCTTTGGTTCCCCAGGTGTATTACTCAACGACCTCTTCATTACAGGAACGATGGGTGTAGCCCACTCGCTCCAGTTCACTTTGGACAGTACTCCTGAACGTTCCAACCCTTCCAGCTCTGCTTCAACCGCTGGTCTGATCGCATAAGGCACTGGCCTGGCCTTCAGAAACTTTGGGCTTGCATTATCCTCTATTTTAATTGTTGCTGTTATTCCTTTTAGTGTTCCTAGTCCCTCCTGGAACACTTCTTTTGCGTCAGTTAGCATTTTTGACAGTCGTCCAGGCATGACGTCGTCATCCTTTTTGGCCTCCACCTTCAGTGCCTGTATGGAATGCCAATCTAAATGTATCTTCCGGATCCATTCACGTCCTAGCAGTGGTGGTCCTCCAATTGGCAATACATATATATCCATTTTAGGTATTTCCTGACCTTTATATGTCACTTTCACCCTTATTTTTCCTTTGGGGTAGACTTTTTGCCCCGTATACGCCTTCAAGACAATCTCTGTAGCTTTCAAGGGTATGTGTGAAAATAGCCGCTTGTAGTCTCTTTGATTTATGACTGTTAGGGCTGATCCTGTGTCCAATTCCATTTCCACTTGGACTCCGTCTATCTTGAGTGTAACCCAGATAGTCTGGTGATCCTCCATTTCGGTTACATTAAGTAGTTTCAGACAACCCAGCTCCTGGCTTCCGGAGTCTGTGTCACTTTTCTGTTCGTCTGAACCACTGTCCATCACCTGGTGTACCTTTTTGTACTTCTCCTGTGGAGATTTCTTACTGTTAGTTTTCTTCCCAGACCTGCAGACTCTTGCTATGTGTCCTGCTTTCCCACACTGTCTGCACACTTGGTCCTTGAACCAATAATCTTTCTGGCCATGTGTTGTTCTGGCGCAGCGATAGCACTTCCCTGTTCCATAGGTCATTTCGTTGGTGCCATATTCTTGCGGTCTCCATTGTATCTCTGCAGCGCCCCTTGCGGCTGCTTCGTGTGATACTGCCATACTGAAAGCTTTGTCCAGCGTAAGGTCCTTTTCTGATAGAAGCCGTTTCTGTGTTCCTTCACTTTGTAGCCCACACACAAACTTGTCTCTTAACGTGTCTGCTAGTCCCGCTCCAAACTGGCAGTATTTCGATAGCTTGCGCAGTTCCGTTAGGTACTCAGCATTGCTTTCGTCTTTGTGTTGGTTCCTTTTATGGAACTTAAATCGTTCTGCTATCAGCAGCGGTGTGGGGTTTAAGTGGTCCTGTAGGATTTCTACTATGCTTTCAAAATTCTTGTTTACCGGCTTCTCTGGGGTTATTAGATTTCGCAGTAACCCATAAATTTTTGCACCCATGGAATTTAACAGAACCAGTGCTTTATTAGCATCTGGCACTTCATTCGCCCTGCAGTACACTTCAATACGTTCCACATATGTCGCCCAATCTTCGACTTCATTGTCGAACGTAGAGATACTGCCACTCTTCGGCATCCTTGGTTGTGCATTAACTATCACCAATGGCGCCTACCGCGCTTCCCCTTCTTCTCCGCTGGCACAAAATGGCGTCTCCCGTGCTTTCCTTCCTTCCCGCGCTCGCCCGTCTTCTCCGCTGCGGCTTCGCAAAATGGCGTCTCCCGCGCTCTTCCTTCTTCTCCGCGGCTCAATGGCGCCTCCCGCGCTCTCCCTGCTTCTCTGCGGCTCAATGGCATCTCCCGCGCTCTCCCTGCTTCTCCGCGGCTCAATGGCGTCTCCCCTTGCTTCGCCCCACGGACCCTGATCAGCCCATGATCCCTGGCTGTGCTCTGCGCATTCTTCTCTTGATATTTGTCGATGCCGCTCAGTCTAGAACCCGGCTGTTTCTTACCCTCGCTCTCTCCGGTTTGCAGTATTTTTCCTCGACGCCGCTCGGTGATCAACCCCCGGCTGCGCCCTGCTCTCTTCACCCTCTTTCTTACCCCGTCGAAGCTGCCCAGCTCTCTCTCTCTGCTGTCGGTCAGCTCCAGCCGCCGCTGCTCGGGAAGGGTCTGCTCTGGACCTGTTGTCGGTCTCTTACTGCTCGTTGTGGCTGGGGAACCAAGCCCGGCTCTCCACAGCCTCTCCAGTGAAGTTGGATCTCTGCCTGACTGCTGGGCGGTTGCCCGCAGTCGACGCCCGTGTTCCTGGACTCAACTATTTTTTTTTTTATGTTGCAGGTAGATTCGCATCAACACTCGTCGCCACTGTTAGATCCGTGGTTCAGTGGAGAAATAATTACGCGGATGCTGTACATAAACAAATAACAGGTCTTTACTGGAGGAGGGTAATCTCTAGACTGGGGTACACAGGCATGCGCACAGCTTATATACCGGCGTGGTCACTGCCGGTACTACAGTATACAGGAGCTGTAAAAAGTAGTTCTGACTTAAAGCACATACACTACAAACTGGAAAACTCAAAGTCACACATCACAGTCACAAAATATTAACCATTTTACTAAATTAAAAAAACGAACATGATATTTACAAGGACATTTCTCTTTGCACATCCCTAGTAACACTTCTACTTTTCTTGAGGCATTTTGGTTTAAGTGCCATATGAGGGTGGGCCAGGGGTCTGAGATGTTGGTAACATAGAAACATAGAAACATAGAAGATAGGAGCAGGAGTAGGTCATTCAGCCCCTCGAGCCTGCTCCGCCATTTAATGAGATCATGGCTGATCATCCAAATTCAGTACCCTGTCCCTGCTTTCTCCCCATATCCCTTGATCCCTTTAGCCTTAAGAAATATATATAATTCCTTCTTGAATATATTTAATGAATTGGCCTCAACTGCCTTGTGTGGTAAAGAATTCCACAGGTTCATCTCTCTCTGGGTGAAGAAATTCCTCCTCATCTCAGTCCTAGATGGCTTACCCCTTATCCTTCGACTGTGACCCCTGGTTCTGGACTCCCCGCCATCGGGAACATCCTTCCTGCATCTAGTCTGTCTAGTCCTGTTAGAATTTTATAAGTTTCAATGAGATGCCCTCTCATTCTACTAAACTCTAGCGAATATAAGCCTAATCGACCCAATCTCTCTTCATACGTCATTCCTGCCATCCCAGGTATCAGCCTGGTGAATCTTCGCTGCACTCTCTCCATGGCAAGAACATCCTTCCTCAGATAAGGTGACCAAAACTGCACACAATACTCAAGGTGTGGTCTCACCAAGGCCCTGTACAACTGCAGCAAGACATCCTTGCTCCTGTACTCGAATCCTCTCGCTATTAAGGCCAACATACCATTTGCCTTCTTAACCGCCTGCTGCACCTGTATGCTTACCTTCAGTGACTGGTGCACAAAGACACCCAGGTTTTGTTGCACTTCCCATTTTCCCAATCTATTGCCGTTCAGATAATAATCTGCCTTCCTGTTTTTGCCACCAAAGTGGATAACCTCGCATTTATCCACATTATACTGCATTTGCCATGCATCTGCCCAATCACCCAACCTGTCCAAATCATATTGGAGTTTCTCTGCATCCTCCTCACAGCACACACGCCCACCCAGCTTTGTGTCATCTGCAAACTTGGAGATATTACATCTAGTTCCCTCGTCTAGATCATTAATATATATTGTGAATAGCTGGGGTCCTAACACCGATCCCTGCAGAAACCCCACTAGTCACTGCCTGCCACTCGGAAAAAGGCCAGTTTATTCCAACTCTTTGCTTCCTGTCTGCCAACGAGTTCTCTATCCAAGACAGTACCTTACCCCCAATCCCGTGTGCTTTAACTTTGCACGCTAATCTCTTATGCGGGACCTTATTGAAAGCTTTCTGAAAGTCCAAATACACCACATCCACTGGTTCTCCCTTATCTATTCTACCAATTACATCCTCAAAAAATTCCAGTAGCTTAGTCAAGCATGATTTACCTTTTGTAAATCCATGTTGACTTTGTCCGATCTTGTCACTGTTTTCCAAGTGCTCTGCTATTACATCTTTTATAATGGACTCTAGCATTTTCCCCACTACCGATGTCAGACTTACTGGTCTATAATTCCCCGTTTTCTCTCTACCACCTTTTTTAAATAGTGGGGTTACATTAGCTATCTTCCAATCCATGGGAACTGTTCCAGAGTCTATAGAATTTTGGAAGATGACCAGCAATGCATCTACTATTTCTAGGGCCACTTCCTTAAGTACCCTAGGATGTAGATTATCAGGCCCTGGGGATTTATCGGCCTTCAATCCCGTCAATTTCCCTAACACCATTTCCCTACAAATACTGATTTCATTCAGTTCCTCCCTCTCATTGATGCCTGCTTAGAACTACAATGAGCCTCTTGGGATGCCATCTCCTGGGGCTGCTGAGTCCTGAGATAGATCTACAACAGGCTGTGTACTTGGTATTGGCTCATCTACAGCCTGGTTCCGCTCTTTTCTTTCTACTTTGAAGGCATCTGGGGAGATTGTCCAGTCAGCTCTTTTGTGCTGCTGTCCTGAGGAACTTGGAGGAAGTACGCTCTCCAGCTATCCCACTTGAACTAGGAAGAGGATTCTGGTGGGCCATGATCTGTGGGAGAACAGACTTGATGAAAACACTAATATCCCTAAAACTCAGGGCAAATGTATCAGATATCCTCCAAGCCCTCCAAGGTGCTGCTTCGGATATATTAGAGGGATCGATGGGTAGTGACTTCTATGATCTCCCAAGGTCTGAAGGCCTGTAGTCAATGCTGCCACATTGAATATGCTGACCCGGAGGCTTTGCAATCAAGAATGCTCATGTTTCTGAAGCTGATGAAAATCCCTCTCAGATTGTACTGCAGAGAATGGCATTGAACTTCACCACTATTGCCATCCAACTGACATACATCTGCTGAGAAACTGCAGTGCCTCCAACATGTGGCTGATGCTCTGTGAGCATCCTTCATTTCACAACAGGACTCTGAGATCTTTGGCTGCATGCTTTGCAACCAGGGGCTGACAATTCCTTAGCTTTCACTCAGGAACACCAGGCTCCACTTTCACACATTCAGCGTTGAAACTCCACACAGAAATAATGTCCTTTACATCTGACGCCTACATTTTCTGAGTATGCACTGGCAGCAAGGAAGCTCATCCATTACCTACGTATATTTGAAAATCCCCCTACACACTCCCACAAATATGTGATATGCACTGGTGCCAGATAAGATGAGCTTCCCGCCAATGAGTACTTAGGTTACTTAGGCCAGAATGTTAACATATATGTCAAAGCAAAGAATAGTAATATTGGCACCAAATATCTCTCTATGACATGTCTATGCAATGTGCAGCCAGGGAAGCCAAAGTGCTATAGATTCCCAGGATCTTGGTGAAACCCTGCAGCCAACTACTGTAACACTGTTTCTCCTTTCACGAAGGAATGATTTAGAAGAAGTGATTGATTAGGTGTCACACATTGTCATTGGTTACTATATAGCAGGAGCCTACCATAACATGGCAATAGATGATATTAGATTAACATAAGAACATAAGAAATAGGAGCAGGGATAGAATATAGAATAATCTAAATAGAAATAGGGCCAGTCGGCCCCTCGAGCCTGCTCCGCCATTTAATGAGATCATGGCTGATCCGATTTTGGCCTCAACTCCACTTTCCTACCCACTCCCCATAACCCTTGACTCCCCTGTTGCTCAAAAATCTGTCTATCTCAGCCTTGAATATATTCAATGAATTCCAAAGATTCACGACCTTCTGAGAGAAGAAATTCCTCCTCATCTCCATCTTAAATGAGACTATGCCCCCTCGTTCTAGATTCCCCCATGAGGGGAAACCTCCTCTCAGCATCTATCCTGTCCAACCCCTTCAGAATTTTATATGTTTCAATAAGATCACCTCTCATTCTTCTAAACTCCAATGAGTATAGGCCCAACCTGCTCAACCTTTCCTCATAAGACAAGCCTTCCATCCCAGGAATCAACCCAGTGAACCTTCTCTGAACTGCCTCCAATGCAAGTATGTCCCTCCTTAAATAAGGGGACCAAAACTGTACACAGTACTCTAGGTGTGGTCTCACCAGCACCCTGTACAGTTGTAACAAGACTTCCCTACTTTTATACTCCATCCCCCTTGAAATAAAGGCCAACATTCCATTTGCCTTCCGAATTACTTGCTGCACCTGCATGTTAACTTTTGTGTTTCATGTACGAGGACACCCAAATCCCTCTGTACCGCTGCATTCTGTAGTCTTTCTCCATTTAAATAATATTTTTCTTTTCTATTCTTCCTACCAAAGTGGATAACTTCACATTTTCCCACATTATACTCCGTCTGCCAAATTCTTGCCCACTCACTTAACCTGTCTATATCCCTTTGCAGACTCTTTATGTCCTCCTCACAACTTGCTTTCCCACCTGACTCTGCTTTTTAATTTAGACCTTAGCTGCTCATACTCCCTCAGCAGAACCTCTTTCTTAGTCTTACCTATGTCGTTGGTTCCTTAGTGGACCACGACAACTGGATCCTTCCCATCCCACTCCAAGTTCCTCTCCAGCCCCGAGGAGATGTCCCTAACTATACTGTCTCCTAGCACTACGACATTCCTTTTTACATCCCCCACTTGAATGGCCCCCTGTACCACAGTGCCTTGGTCAGTTTGCTCATCCTCCCTGCAGTCTCTGCTCTCGTCCACACAGGTCACAAGAACCTCGTAACTGTTGGACAAGTGCAAGGGATGAGACTCCTCCAATGCTACCTCCTGGATCCCCATACCTGCCTCACTCGCAGTCACACACTCTTGTCCCTGACCACGGACAAATCTGAAGTATTTAACCTAAGGGGTGTGACTGCCTCCTGGAACAAAGTGTCCAGGTAACTTTCTCCCTCCCTGATGTATCGCAATGTCTGCAGCTCAGACGCCAGCTCATCAACTCTGAGCCGAAGCTCCTCGAGCTGCACACAGTTACTGCAGATGTGGTTGCTGTGGCTCACACTGGTGTCCACCAGCTCCCACGTGCTACAGCTGCAAAACATCACCTGCCCTGCCATCTCTATTGTATTTTATTTAATTAATTACATAAATATCAATCAATTGTCTATTTATAGTTTTTACTCTAGGTAAACTAGGTTATAGCCTTGTTTAATTTATTTAATTTATTAAAATAAGTTTAGTTATAAATTTAGTTATATGCTACAGATCTTTACTGTAACTTAGCCCTCAGTCCTAAGAGAAAAGAAATACTCACCATCAACCACCTACCTACTTACCTGTGATGTCACACTTTGATTTTTTTTTGTGATTGAATTGGAGCCTCGCTGCTCCTCCCCGCTGGCTCTGCTCTCACACCTCCTCTCGCCGCGCTCTTTATTCTGCTCTCGTTGCCGCTCTGGTTCCGCCCAGGTCTATTGGCTCTGTCTTAACTGGGGTGTGAAAGTCTAAAATGGTTTGGGCACAATTACTTGACAGAAGTGGTTTGTCACTTGAAGAAAGTATTTAACTGTGACACTCCTCATTGTCTGGTGCACCTTACTATATTGCTGCTACCACTACTAGTCCCTCAATGGCATTTTCAACCTCTTAGTCTAGGCACATAGAAACATAAGAACAGGAGTAGGCCATTTAGCTCCTTGAGCCTGTTTCGCCATTCAATGAGATCATGGCTGATCTGTGACCTAACTCCATACACCTGCCTTGGGTTTGCCACCCTGGACATCAAGATGCATGCTGAGACTTCTTTTCAAGGTAAACTTATGGAGCATGCGCCAAAATGGGAAAATAGGAAAGCACAGGACCAAAAAAGAGGCCTTTGCTCTCCGCCCCTGGAAAAAGCTCTCCACAGCTGCCTCACAAGTTCACTCTCAAATTCCCAACTTCCTCTCACCTGGCCCTTCACCCATTACAATATCACTGCTGGTATTAAACTGATCAACTGCTATCTCATCTCTGACTTCAACACCTTTATAAATCCGTGCCCATCTTTCCCGGAACACCATGTTTGAATCCCTCCAAGCAGGCATCCGCCTTACCACAGTACTGAAACGGCTCTTATCAAAGTCACAAGTGACATTCTATGTGACTGTGACAAAGGTAAACTATCCCTTCTCGTCCTTCTTGACCTGTCTGCAGCCTTTGACATGGTTGACCACTCCATCTTTCTCCAACGTCTCTCCACCGTCATCTAGCTGGGTGGGACTGCACTCGCCTGGTTCCATTATTATCTATCTAGTCATAGCCAGAGAATCACCTGCAATGGCTTCTCTTCCCACTCCTGAACCATTACCTCTGGTGTCCCCCAAGGATCTATCCTTGGCCCCCTCATATTTCTCATCCACATGCTGCCCCTCGTCGACATCATCCAAAAACACAGCATCAGTTTCCACATGTACACTGACGCCACCCAGCTCTACCTCACTACCACCTCACTCAACACCTCCACTGTCTCTAAATTGTTAGGATGCTTGTCCAACATCCAGTACTGGATGAGCAGAAATTTCCTCCAACTAAATATCGGGAAGACCGAAACCATTGTCTTCCATCCCTGCCACAAACTCCATTCCCTAGCCATTGACGCCATCCCACTCCCTGGCAACTGTCTGAGACTGAACCAGACTGTTCGCAACCTTGGTGTCATATTTGAGCCCGAGATGAGCTTCCGACCACATATCAGCACCATCACTAAGACCGCCTACTTCCTCCTCCGTAACATCGCCCGACTCCGCCCCCCTATCAGCTCATCTGCTGCTGAAGCCCTCATCCATGCCTTTACACTTGACTATTCCAATGCACACCTGGCCGGCCTCCCACGTTCTGCCCTCCGTAAACTTAAGGTCGTGCAAAACTCGGCTGCCCATGTCCTAACTCACATCTACCTACTCCAACTATCTCTAAACTGTCTTTAACCTTCCTTTCCTCTCTAAAGTCCTTGAACATAAGCCGGAACTTTGCCGGCGCTCAGTGGATGGGATGGGTGGCGGGTCAGCTGTTAAATTTAAAATGATATACAGCGGGTTGGTGTGAGTAAGGATGTACAGGAGTAGAGTAGAGAAGACAGAATGATGGGGATGTAATGAGTGGCACAGCAGGATGAGGTTAAGTGTGGCTTTGCAGTAATGTTTCGTGATCTACTGAGATCATTGAAAGGTTTGTGCCACTGCAGCGTGGTCCTCCTGACGACATCCCTGCTTGTGCCCTCCTGTGCAATGTGCAACCAGGCTGCGTTGGTGTCCTGGAGCGGTTTCTTCCACCCATTGGAAGGGAAGAGGACCTTCCTGCGTGCTGTGACTCCCTCCATAAGCATATGGAGGGAGTCATGGGAGAGCCTGGGTGCAACCGTGCACCTCTGTGCAGTGCTTGTCAGTGTTTGCAGTACCTCAATGCTGTAGAACAATGACCGCACAAATGTCAAACTAAATTTGGGCATGGTCCCTTTAAGGAAACCGGCTGATGACGCATCAGCCCTGCTTCCTTCAATTGGCCAGGAAACTCGCTGGACGGGCTTAACAAGCCCAATCATTGGAAAGTCATTTTGGAGGCCAGGATGGAGCCAAAAGTGGGACAGAGGCCCGCCACCGACATCGCCCGCCATGGACCCGCCGAGGTTCGTAAAATCGCGGCCATATTGTCCACCCCGACGAGCTGCAGCAGGACGCCCATTTGAGGCATGTAGCTTGCCAGCAGCATGGAAGTGAGGACTGGCCCTGTAAATAGCCTCTCCCTGGCAAGAGCAGGTGACCAGCTGGCGCACTCTGCCAGTCGGCCACCTGAAAATTAAAATCTACCCGTGTGAGTCATATGTTGCGCATGACTTTATACTTATGTGAGAGTGAGTGAGTATAGGGAGAAGAAATAACATGAAAAGAATGGTTGGGGACATTCTGGCTTCATAAAGCCCACTCCCTTTATGCTTTTATCACCAACAATTTTGACAGCTGGCCCCTTTAAATTTGAGGGCCTCGCCTCCTGTGCACTTCTTCTCACTCCTGTTATGTGCTGACTTGTGTCAACAGATAAGTAGTGTTCACGTGTTGGAAGTCTCAAGAGTACATTCAGTGAGACACAAATGCCCAACTTGCATCCTAACATAAGTGTGAGTAAATGAACATGTATCATTTAGCTAGATTTAATTGGATGGATTTTTTCATCTTAAAAGATGTAAATGTAAGAAGATTTCCAGTTGTAATTTGCAAGTGAAAAGTGTGCCTTTCTGCGGTATGGACATGCACGCCAAGCATTAAAAGAACTGTAGGATTGTCTGAGTGTTTTGCATGCAGCCGCAATCAATGTGTAACAGGTTGAGAGGAAACTCTTTGTGGCATGCATGCTTTGCCCATCTTGGCAGATTTTATGATCCCTGAAAACTTCCTTACAGCAACACCTCCGAGCACATTGTGTGGTGCTGCTGGCATTCACAAAAGTCACCATCTCCCCAGTCACTCTACTTCTGTGGAGTGGATGCCTTGGATTGTCAAACTTTAATCACATCTTAGCTCAGCTTTAATTAAGAAAGTTGTTTCATATTTTGTTTATACAATTGTATCATTATGCCTCTGTGAAGCAGGTATAAACTGGTTATTAGTACACATATATCCCTTCAGCAAATACTGTGGTGCAAGACCATTTGAAAATTAGTAAACCCAGAATGTTTGAAAAGGCATAGGCTGCGATTTTGCCAGTGCTAAGAGGGCGGATTTGGAGGCGGGTCAGAGGTTAAAGTCATTTTGATTGACGGCAGGTTCCGAACCCGCCATCATCCCACCTCCATGCAACTTTGCAAAGTGTCGGGTCTGGGAGTCCCGATCAGACCCGACATCAAGCGGCGGGAGAGACACTTAAGGCAGTTAAAAGCTTGTTAACTGCCTACATAATCCCATTTTACCAGGCTCGCCCTATTTTACAACATTTTCAGCATGTTCCACATCGTTCGCCAAACACACCAGCTGATTGTGCCGGGTTCAGCAACTAGGCAAATTCTTGACAGCTGCACCTGCAGCATAAAAGCGGGCCTGTAACATGGCTGACTTTCAGATGGCAGAACCTTGTGTAATGACATTTTGCAGGTCTATTGAGCTTGTAAGTGTTTAAGCTGAGATGCATATGCACTGTGACCTCCTTGGAAGATCCTCTCCCCACATTGACTGACCGCTTATAACATCTATTCCTCAACTGAAATATATACCAGTGGAATGGGAACCATTTATACTCTCTCATTCTGGTCCTCAGAATCGGAGGAAGAGCAGCCGTGGCAGCAGCAGAACCAGGCACAACAGCAGCAGCAACAGGAGCATCAACCTTCTCCTCGGCCACTGATGCTGCACAGGGCAAAGGCCGTCAGCGCTGGGCTGCACCTCGCCGCAGGAGATACCCCCAACGCAGGGTTTACAGGCAGAGGATGAGCTTCCTCAACATGATTGAGCAGCACTGCCAAAGGAGGCTGAGACCTTCGCGAGAGGTAGTCGCAGACATCTGTGCAATGCTGCACCAACACCTGGAGCCCAGAGGAGCAGGTGGACACTCCTGACCAGTGGCTGTCAAAGTCACAACGCCCTCAATTTTTTTGATTCAGGGTCCTTCCAGGGATTATCAGCAGACATCAGCAACATCTCCCAGTTGGCCGCACTCACTTGCATCATGCAGGTTACCGATGCCCTCTTTGCAAAGGCGCACAATTACATACACTTCTCCACGGATGAAGCAAGTGTAACCGCTCATGCGGTTGGCTTTGCAAATATGGCAGGCTTGCCATGGGTGCAGGGCATAGTAGACTGCACACATGTGGCTATTAGGGCACCCCATCACAACCCAGCTGTATTCATCAACCACAAGGGCTTCCACTCCCTTAACATCCAGCTGGTGTGTAACCACAGGAAGAAAATTATGCATGTTTGCGGCAAGTTCCCTGGCTGTTGCCATGACTCGTTCATCCTGCGGCAGTCTACTGTGCCTCAGCTGTTCAATCCGCCAACCCAACTTTCGGATGACTATTTGGAGACAAGGGCTATCCCCTGAAGACGTGGCTAATGATGCCCCGAGGAGCGCTACAATGAGAGCCACATTTCCACAAGAGGCAGCATCGAGCAAACCATCAGTTTGCTCAAAATGCGATTCAGATGCCTCGACAGATCAGGTGGAGCCCTACAGTACTCACCAGCCAGGGTCTCCAGAATCATCGTGGTCTGCTGTGCACTGCACAGAATCGCATAATGCCGTAGCTTACCGCTACCTGAGGAACAAGTGGCTCAGTGCACAGCCTCCTCCTCCTCAGAGGAGGAGGAGGAAGACCTTATGGAGACAGATGTGCCAGTTCCACCAGCACGCGAGCATATTGCTGGCCGTGAGGCAAGGGATCCACTAATCCATGCCAGATTCGCTTAAGATTATGAAGCAAACACATGTGGCTGCCACCTTCTTAGCACACCTTACACCATCTGTACAATAAACTGTGGGTTCCTATCACTCTCACCACCATCTTTACAGATGAAAGGCGCCCTGACACCTCACTGTGACACTTCCATTTCTGGACACACATAGGCCAACTCTTTGAATCTTTGCCATCGCATTTCTTTATTACAATTGAAATAACGATGATAATCTTCACTTTGTATTACATCAAAACACCCAAGTGACTACCCTTGTGACTATTTGTGTGTTAACTTTCTCTTATGCGTGCTTCCCCGTGGCTTCAGCAGATGTTGAGGCACCTTGCTCACTTTCATGCTGCTCCTGCTTCGACACCTTTGGCCGGCGTCCTCTGGGTTTGGGAGCTTGGGAGGGCTCCTCCTGCGCTGTGCAGGGGCTGAGACGGCCATCTCAGTTGGGTGAGGAATCTGGGGCTCTGACCGAGGGCTCCGCAGTGCCATGGGAGTGTGAGCGCTTGGAGAGGAGCCCACACTTCCTTGTTGTCGACCACCAACATCCCTCTCATGGGTCACCCGCACTTCACTGCTAGCAAGTAGCTGGAGAGCACCTTGCTGCACATCAGTGGGGCCATGAGGACCCGTCTCTGTACTGATGGTCCTGATAACAGGGATGTCCATGTACCTCTGGTGTCTCTCCTCAATAGATGCCCACCTACCCTCCATAGCAGACCATCTATTTAGAAGAGTCACCATGCTCTGTTGAGTCTGGCGAGTTATGTCCTCCAAGGAGGTTGCCACCCTCTCCATGGCGGCACGTTCATGTGCCATTGCCTCCACCATGGCATTGCTTATGTTTAAAATGGACTCCTCCATTCTCTGCACACTTGCAGTTACCATGGTTGCAAAACCTGCCAGAGACTCCTGCACTTGTTGCTGAAGTTCCAGCACCGCTCTCTTTCTGGATGGCCCCAGAGGCACATGCAGCTGAGCAGAGCTAGGAGCACCCTGCGGCCTCCAATGAGGACTCTCCACTGCTGTCCCTGTCTCCACCATCTGCAGATGCTCACTTGTGAGCTGTGATACACCAGGTGACAACACTACTCTATCTCGCGAATGACCCACCGAGGTGTGCTTCTCTGCGCTGGTGCTGGGTGCATTCAATTCTGCTGACACTGCGCCCTCAGAGGTTGCGGCTTTCCCTGAGGAATCTTCCGACTCTTCCTCCTGGACAGTGGGGAGGGTGCTCTCGATGGTCCTGTGGGGGAGTAAAGGCATGAGTTAGACATGTGATAATAACGTAACAGGCACATCGAATTGTGCAGATGGTCACAACTCAGTCTGTATGAACATCAGATGCCATATCAGTCACTCATGCAATCTAAATGAGAGGGTTGCTAATCTATTCTGTCACCAGTTTGCTCTACTGCGCCCATCTCTCCGTCCCCCACTTCCAGCTCCTCAGCACCTCCGACGATGTTGAGAGCAGCCTCCTCAGCGGTGATCAAGTGTCCTGCCCCTCTCCCTCTTATTGTGGGCAATCTTTTCCTGCAATGAGAGACACAGTGGAGTTTGAGTGAGAATGTTGGAGTGAGTGTAGAGAATCCATAGCATAGATGCTTAGAGGGAGACAAAGATGGAGTGAGGTGCCAATACCAAGGGCCCTCCCTGTGTGTTGTTAGTTGTTGTCATTGCATAACAGTGATAGCGAGTGTGAGGGGTGCATAGTAGAATGGTGAAGTGATTCTGTACATAGAGAGAGAGGGATGGTTAAGGGTGCAAGGGATGTAAGGGTAAAGTGGGATGTGCAAGAGTAGGTTGACATCGAGTGCTGGTGATGAGAGGAGATGGGGAGCAGATTGAAGATAAGTGTGATGTTATACTCACTTTTGCTGTGTGTGGCAGGTCATTGAACCTTTTCCTGCACTGAACCCAGGTGCGACCACACAAAGACCTGGCGCTCACCTCCTCAGCAATTTGCAGCCAGGCTGCCTTGGTTTGCTGAGGAGGCTTCCTCTGTCCATTTGAGGGGAACAGTACCTCTTGACGCCCTCTCACTCCCTCCACAAGAGCATGGAGGGAGTCATCATCGAATTTTGGAGATCCCTTTGGTCTTGAAGCAGTCATTTCGATATCTGCCACACCGAGAGGCAGCAGAATAGGATTGAACAACAACAAGGTTGCATGGGCCCCTTAAATGCAGCTGGATGAAAGACGTCAGCAAAAGTGAGCAGCAGACCCGAACCCACTGATTGGGCCGGGTAGCACGCACGACGGGCTTAATCAGCCCACTTAAGCCAAAATCGTAATTTCAAAGCGGATTAAACCAGCAGGGGGACCGGAACCCTCCGAACAGCGAACCCAACTCCAACCCGCTGCCAAGGGTAAAATCGCGGCCATAGAAAGGAGGACAATTTACAAAAAATATTTTACTGAGAATACAAGGGGTTGGCATCTGCCAATACGTTTAGTGGAGAAATGCTTGTAAGGGAAACTGTGGTGTATGTAACCGTTCCACCTTTAAGAGAACTATTTTAAGAGTTGCACTACTTTATCTTGGCTGCTGTATACTGTAATACCGGTGGTGACCACACCGGTATATAAGTGCTGTGTAATGATTTATTGGGCAGTTGCGCCCTGACCCTCGACTAGTAAAGACCTGTTAAAGTTTACTCTTGTGGTCTGTGTAGTACTTATCACTATAGCACACAGACTTAACAGTGGCGACGAGTACGATCTTACCCTGCGGCAGAGATACATCCAAGGCAGTTGATGGGCGTTGAGAGGAGGCATCCGCCCTCATCATTCTGCTGAGAAAAGACTCGGGTCTGCAGAGCAAAGGAAGAATTCTGACACGAAGCCTTCCATCAGCAACAGGCAGTGATCATCCCTTCTATCACGGTGGTGGGTAAGCCGATCAGCGACGAGCAGCAAGTCGGCCACGTTGACTGTGAAGTAGGGGAGGGAAAAACGGAGGATATAAGGGCGGAGAACTCGACCACGGCCGGGGAAAAGAGCCGGACAGAAGTCGGGGCCAGAGGCGCTGAGATTGGGGCAGCGTAAGGCACAGGAGCCGCGGTGAATGCAAACGCAGCCGGTGTAAAAGACCGGGCTGCAAGCGGGCTGGGAGACGCAACAGCGTCGAGAGAGAGCTCGACCGCGACCGGTGAGAAAGGCCGGGCAGCTACCGAGGCCGCGAGGCGCAGTGACCGGGACAGCGTAAGGTGCGGGGGAAAAAAAAAAAAAAAAAAACGCGGAGAACTCAGCCGCAGCCGGGGGAAAGGACCGGACTGCAAGAGGGGCTGGGAGGCACGATTTGAAAACCGCTGGGGAGGGCAAACGCAGCAATACGGCAATCGCCATTACAGCCAGCGGGGGAGAAAGGCAAATGCGGGAAGCCGCCATTTTCGTAGGCGGGGGAAGAAGACAAGCGCGGGAAACCGCCATTTTGGAAAAAAAAAAAAAAAATTCTTTTTGTTTCTCAAGAAGGTTGCGAGGATGCCTAAGCATGGTAACATCAACGATTTCGATTCCGATGTTGAAGATTGGGCCACGTATGTAGAACGCATAGAGATATATTGTAAGGCAAATAAAATATCAGATGAAGATAAAGCACTAACCTTACTAAATTCAATGGGTGCAAAGACATACGGGCTATTGAAGCATCTTCTATCACCAGCTAAACCGACGGATCAGACCTTCGCTAAAATTGTTGCTGCCCTGAAAAATCATTTGAACCCCACACCGCTGATGTTAGCAGAATGATTTAAATTTTATGCGAGAACGCAACTGAAAGAGGAAAGCAACGCGGAGTATTTAATTGAACTGCGTAAGCTAGCGAAATACTGTCAGTTTGGGGAAAGACTGACAGAGGCACTGAGAGACAAATTCGTGTGTGGATTGTCGAAAGAAGGAACACAAAAGCGGCTGCTTGAAGAGAATGATCTTACGCTTGATAAGGCTGTCACTATTGCAGCATCGCACGAAGCCGCAGCGAGAGGCACGGCGGAAATGCAGCTGAAGGCAGCGGTACTCAGCGTAGATCAAATGGCTTTGGGTACAACGAAATGTTATCGTTGTGGAAAGACAACACACGATCAGAACCAATGCTGGTTTAAAAAGCAGGAATGTAGAAAATGTGGCAAGCTTGGTCACATAGCTAAAGTATGCCGGTCAGGAAAGAAGACCAGCAACAAAAAGTCACCGCAGGGAAAGTGCAGAAAGGTACATAAGGTGGCTGAGAAGAGTTCGGATGAACAGAATTCGGATTCAGACTCCAACAGCAAGGAACTGGGTAGTCTGAGAATTCACAATGTGAGTAAGGAAGCTGACCGACAAACTATCTGGGTCACACTGCAGATAGCAGGAGTCCAAGTGAAGATGGAATTGGACACTGGATCGGCGTTGACGGTCATGAATAAGCAAGATTACAAAAGGTTATTCAAACATATTCCCCTACGGGATACGAAGATAGTATTGCAGACATACACGGGGCAAAGAGTATACCCCATCGGAAAGATAAAAGCCAAGGTGGTACACAAGGGCAAAGAACACCAAGGAATGGACTTATATGAACTACCTGAGGGAGGTCCACCACTTCTGGGACGGGAGTGGATCAGGAAAATAAATATGGACTGGCACTCCCTAAACGCAATAACGGTAGATTCCGGAAAAAAAGATGTCAAACCTGAACGATTGTCCAGAATATTGGATGAGGCTAAAGAGGTGTTCCAACAGGGACTGGGAACACTGAGAGGAATTAAGGCAAAAATCAAGATTGCAGAACATGCAAACCCAAAATTTTTCAAAGCCAGACCGGTACCTTATGCGATACGACCTGCTGTGGAAGCTGAGCTGGAAGGGCTAGAACGTTCAGGAGTACTGTCTAAGGTGGACTGGAGTGAGTGGGCCATGCCCATTGTTCCCGTCATGAAGCGTTCATCGAGTAACAAGGCAGGGGAACCGGGGAAGGTCCGCATCTGTGGAGACTTCAAGATCACAGTTAATCCGGTGCTTCACATGGTGCAATATCCGCTTCCGCGGATTGAGGATATCTTTGCTTCATTGTCTGGCGGGAAACGCTTCACCAAGATAGACCTGGCGCAAGCGTACTTACAGATGGAAGTTGAGGAAGAGTCGCGCCAGTATCTCACAATCAACACGCACAGAGGCTTGTATCGATATAATAGACTGGTTTTTGGAGTGGCTTCGGCTCCAGCAATTTGGCAGAGGGCCATGGAGCAGGTATTACAGGGAATTCCAAGCAGTCAATGTTACTTGGACGATATCCTGATTACAGGAGATGACGATGAGGAACACCTTGCAAATTTGAAACTGGTGCTCACCAGGTTGAAGGAATATGGCCTTCGAGTTAATCGCCAGAAATGTGAGTTCTTTCAGAAACGGATCTCGTACTGTGGTCATGTCATTGACCAGGAGGGCCTGCACAAGTCACCTGACAAGATCGAAGCTGTTGTGAAGGCTCCCGCTCTGGAAAATGTATCCCAGTTGAGGTCGTTCCTAGGGTTGATTAACTATTACCATAAGTTTCTGCCAAATCTATCCACGGTGCTGCACCAGCTGAATGCTCTTTTGCAGAAAGAAGTACCATGGAAGTGGAGCGAGGACTGTAAGAAGGCCTTTTGCAAAAGCAAGGCATTGATCACCTCAGAGGAAGTGTTGGCTCACTTCAACCCAACGCTACCTATTCGTTTAGCTTGTGATGCTTCTCCTTATGGTATTGGAGCAGTACTCTCACACAAGTTGCCAAATGGCTCGGAAAGACCAGTCGCATTTGCATCCAGATCATTGACCTCCGCTGAGCGCAACTATGCTCAGATAGATAGGGAGGCTCTCAGCCTGGTGTGGGGAGTAAAGAAGTTTAATCATTACCTGCAGGGCCAGAAGTTTACACTGCTGACAGACCACCAGCCGTTGGTATCCATATTCAACCCTAAAAAGGGCGTTTCCATTATGACAGCGCAAAGGCTACAGAGGTGGTCCCTTTTCCTAGGGGCACACCAATATGACATAGAATACAAAGGATCAAAACAGCATGGGAATGCTGACGGGTTATCGCGCCTACCGTTGCCAACAGTAGAAGAGGTGCCTACAGTGGACCCAGTGGAGATGTTCCACTCAACCATAGTGGAATGTCTACCAGTAACAAATTCTACGATCGAAAAGGAAACAAGAAATGACCCGACTCTCTCACGAGTCTACGATTTAACGGTGAAGGGATGGCCAGCACATGGCGAACCACTGTTGCCAGCATTCTCGCAAAGAAGAGAACAGCTGTCAGTGTGCCGAGGAACTTTGATGTGTGGATCCAGAGTGGTGATTCCACCCAAACTCCAGTATAAAGTGCGAAAGGAGCTTCACGAGGGGCATCTGGGTGGAGTGAAAATGAAGAACCTAGCCAGAGCGTTTGTGTGGTGGCCAGGTATCGATGGAGACATCGAAGAAATGACCAAGAGCTGTCTAGGATGCCAGAAGGTCCAAAACGCCCCACCACAAGCCCCTCTACATCCATGGGAGTGGCCTTCATCTCCATGGCAAAGGGTACATATCGACTTTGCTGGTCCATTTATGGACTCAATGTTCTTAATCGCGGTGGATGCACACTCCAAGTGGCCGGAGGTAATAAAGATGTCCTCCACCACTACGGAAAAAACCATCACAGTATTAAGCACCATATTTGCCAGGAATGGGCTGCCGGAACAGATCTGTTCTGATAATGGACCGCAATTTGTGTCCGAAGAATTCAGGAAGTTCTTAAAAAACAATGGGGTTAAGCACTACACGTCCGCTCCATACCATCCCGCCACCAATGGATTAGCTGAACGGTTTGTCCAAACCTTCAAGAAGGCCATAAAGGCCATGGGTAATGAAGACATAAATCTACAACATAAGGTAGATAACTTCTTGTTGGCGTACAGGAATGCAACACATGTGGTTACAAACCAAACTCCCGCCATGATGTTTTTCAATAGAAGACTAAGATGTCGGCTGGATTTGATCAAGCCAAACATCAGAAGGGACGTAGAGAACCGGCAATTTCAAGGCATGAATGAAAGGCCAACTAGAACCTTCCAGATAGGTCAACAAGTTTTGGCCCGGGACTACCGTACCGAGAAATGGCAGCCTGGAACTATTTGCACACGACTAGGACCGCTGATGTATACCGTGGACATTGGTGAAAGCATAATAAGGCGCCATGTTGACCAGATCATAGGGTCATCCGAAAAGGGACAACCTACTCCACAACTCTATACGCCTAATGATGAAGCAGAGATACCCATAGTATCTACCTCCGATCCGGTGATACTGGAATCTGTAAAGTCTGTGGGTTGTTTAGTTAATTAATACACAGACTCCAAGAGTAACTTAAAACAGGACTTTACTATTCGAAGGTCAGGGCGAACCTGCCCAATAAATCCTGACACAACACTTATATACTGGTGTGGTCACCGTCGGTATTACAGTATACAGAAGCCAAACAAAGTAGTGCCACACCTAAAAATAGTTCTCTTAAAGGTGAACGGTTACATACAATAGTTCTCTTAAAGGTAGACGGGTACATACACTACAATCCTCCCTTTTTAGCTTACAACATACTTATTCCCCATTAAACATAACATATAATCAACTTCATGTAAAACAATTCACAGATATAGTCTCTGCGGGAAACAGTTCACAGATTCAGTCTCTGGTCTTGACTCGGTCCGAACAACATCTCTGTGGTGTAGCCGGTTCACATTTCTAGCGTGACTCATCCAGTAGTCTTTCCCTTGGCTTAACAGCTTGAACTTCCGTCCTGCTGAACCAGCAGTGCTGACTTTTACAAACAGCTGGACTGCCTTGGTAATTTTTCCTACTTTCCAACTGATTTGGCCCCCTTCGTAGGGCCCACGTGCATGATCTGATAGAAGTGATAATGATTTAGATGGTTATCGTCTTCTGCTTCGTCTTTTTCTTTTCTGCTTCTTGGAGACTCTCGGGGCTCCCTTATCCGCTGCCAGCTGTAGCGCCACCATCTCCCTATGTTCCTTAGACTTTAAGTGCTTCATCCTGATTTCTGCACTTTGGGAGTTTTCATCACAAGCTGGGCAGACCAAGTCATCGTAATATTCCGTGTCACTCAACAGGTCATGGTAATATTCGGTGTCGTCCTGAACTAGTCTAGCGAGAGGGCCTGCTACTTCTTCCTTACCCAACTGGACGTTAGCCGACTGTTGTTCCCTCCCTAGACATCTTTCCTGAAGAGACTTCTTCATGCGTTCATATTCATCCCGCTCTTCCTGGGTTTCCTGCCAATCCTTCACTAATGACCTCATTTGTGATTCCAATACTTCCCCTTCCATCGGGGATTGATTGATCGGGCTATTCAATCCTTCTACTGGAGCAGCTGTTTCAACATTCTGTAGTTCACATTGACGTGATTCATCGTACTTTCGGCAGCCCCGTAAAATCTGTGTTGCAACCTCAACTATTCCCCAAACTTTTGAGAGCTCCGAACCCCTTCCCTTTGAAGATTGAAGCTCGTGTTCAAATGGTTCCCCTTGCAGAGTCTTGTCTCTCAGCATATGAAGGAGTTGGCTGACTGTTAACTTTTCCACGGGGACCCTGTGGATCAGAGTCTTCTCCATTTCATCCACCTTTTCCCCCAATGCTTTCACCTTTTTTTCCTCTTGTACTTTGGCTTTAAGCGCTCGGAGAAGTTGCGCCTTGATGCTCTCTAGCTCATGTTCAGGGGCCATTCTTACAGTCTCTGTGTTTCTTACAGTTGCCTTTTCTTTCACTGAAAGAATTCCCAGTTGAATCTGTTCTTCAAGTTGTTGAACCTCGGTCATTGCCGCCTCATATTTGTCTTGGGTTTCCTTCAATATTTTTATGAGTTCTTGGACATCTTGACTTTCATGTTCTGCCATGTCTTTCACCTCTAATTTCTCATCTATGGATGGAACTTCTACCGATGAGTCTGTCTTGGCCTTGAGCTCATTAAGAATTTCCTGCAGCCTTTGGACTTCTTGTTCATGTTCAACCTTTCGTTGTTCATGTTCAACCTTTAGTTGCTCATATGCTTCCACTGAAACTAGCTTTTCGGAGGTTGCCGAGTTAACCCCCTCCAGGATTGTAGCCTGGGCCTGTTCATACTTTTCCTTCAACTTCTCAAACTCTGCTTGTAAGGAGTCGTAGAGAAGAACTGGAATAAAATCCTGGCTTCCTGAAGATTCCTCTTCATTTGCTTCTTTCTGCAAATATTCTAACTCCTGAACATCATAAGGGAGATGTGATCGGTGATTGGTCACGCTGGCCCTATGGTCGCTCTCTGCTTGAGCTAGCTGCTTCTGTTGTCTTTCCAGATTCTCCCATTCGGTGTCATAGAACTTTTTCATTGTTTTCATCTCTTGTACGAGACGGTAACTCAATTGTTCTAATTGTTGTCGTGATTTGAAATAAAGTTGAGTCCGAGCTCAGTGTTCTTCCGTCATGGATATGTCCTTAAACTGAACAGACTCAGAATTCTCTGTCAAACTATGTTGTCGTTGTTCGGTGGAGCTCTGTTCTGAAACTTTGTTCTTCTCTGAAGCATAAGCCTTTCTGCATGCCTTCGTTTTTCCAACCTTAGTCGGCAAGTCCATTTTAGCCTTGTCTTTCACATTTGGGTTGGTCTTATCGTCATCCGATTCAGAATCTGAGCTGATTGTCTGCACCGAGTCCTCACTCGTTATGGCTTTTAGATAGTGCCATTCCATGTCTATTTTCTTGATCCACTCCTGTCCTAGAAGTGGTGGTCCTCCCTCAGGTAGTACATATAAGTTCATTCTTGGGTGTTCTTTACCCCTATCTCTCACCTTGACTCATCTTTCCCATGGGGTATACTTTATGCCCCGTGTATGTCTGCAATACGAACTTGGTATCCCTTAAGGGTATATGTGAGAATAGCTGGTGGTAATCCCTTCGATTTATGACTGATAGAGCTGATCCAGTGTCCAACTCCATTTTCACTTGGACTCCAGCTATTTTTAGCATGACCCAGATAGTTTGTAGGTCAGCTTCCTTACTCACATTGTGAATTCTCAGACTACCCAGCTCCTGGCCGTTTGGGTCTGAGTCCGAATTCTGTTCATCTGAACTCTTCTCAGCCACCTCGTGTACCTTGTTGTACTTTTCCTGTGATGGCTTCCTTTGGTTGTTGGTCTTCTTCCCTGACCGGCATACCTTAGCTATGTGACCCAGTTTGCCACATTTCCTACATTCCTGGTTCTTAAACCAGCATTGGTTCTGGTCGTGTGTTGTCTTCCCACAACGATAGCATTTTGTTGTACTCGAGGTAATTTGATCCACACTGAGTGCCGCTGCCTTTAGCTGCATTTCCGCAGTTCCCTTCGCTGCGGCTTCGTGCGATGCTGCAATAAGGACAGCCCTGTCAAGTGTAAGGTCGTTCTCTTCGAGTAGTCGCTTTTGCGTTCCTTCCTTTGACAACCCGCACACAAACTTGTCTCGCAATGCCTCTGTCAGATTCCCTCCAAACTGGCAGTATTCCGCTAGTCTACGCAGTTCGACCAAGTATTCTGCGTTGCTTTCGTCTTTCCGTTGCGTTCTCGCATAGAATTTGAATCGTTCCGCCAACATCAACGGTGTGGGGTTCAAGTGATCCTTCAGAACAGCCACAATATCATCGAAAGTCTGATCCGCCGGTTTAGCCGGTGATAGTAGATGCTTCAAGAGCCCTTATGTCTTCGCGCCCATCGAGTTTAGCAAGGATATAGCTTTGTCATCTTCTTCTATTTTATTGGCCTCACAATAGATCTCAATGCGTTCCACATACGTGGCCCAGTCTTCTACCTCGGAATTAAAACCGTTGATGTTACCACGCTTAGGCATCTTCCTCTCTTCCTGATAACACCACGGATTATTTCTTTAAATTTTCTTTTTTTTTCAAGATGGCGGTTCCCGCGAAAATGGCGGTTTCCCGCGCTTATCTTCTCTCCCCGCCCACTTCAATGGCGGTTCCCCGCTTCTATCTTCTTCTCCGCCTAATGGCGGTTTCCCGCGTTTCTTCCCCTGGCGGGAGGGGTACACTTTCCCCACGGGCGACGGCCGCTGGCTTTCAGGTTCACAGCCTGCGCGTCGGCTTCAGTGCTTTCCCTTTTCTCGGCAGGGCAACCGGCGCTGGGTACACCCCGTTGATGGCGAACAGTTTCAGCCGCTGGACTGGCTCTCGCTCAGCCTCCCTTGGTCGGCTCTGCCTCTCCCGCTCGCTCGGCTCCCAATCGCGCCTACCAGCCCTCTCGCAGTCCGGTGCTTCCCTCCCCAGCTGCGGCTGAGTTTATCTCTTCCCGCGCCCACGTTCCCGGTCACAGCGCTTCATGGCTTTGGTCGCTGCCCGGCCTTTTTCGCCGGTCGCGGTCTAGCTGTCTCATGACGCCGTTGCGTCTCCCAGCCTGTCTGTACCGCGGCTTCCTTGCTCCACGCTGCCCCAGTCTCAGCGCCTCTGGACCCGACTTCTGTCCGGCTCCTTTCCCCCTCGACCGTGGTCGAGTGCACTGCCCTTATCCTCCGGTTATTCTTTTTACTTTCCCTTACTCACAGTCACCGTGGCCGCCTTGCTTCTCGTGCTGATCGGCTCACTCCTCACCGTGGCAGAAGGGACAGTCAGTGCCTGTTGCTGATGGAAGTCTTTGTCTCTAAATTCTTCCTCCTTTCTAGTTCTGCAGCCTCGAGTTTTCTCCCAGCAGAACGACGAGGGCGGTTGCCTCTTCTCGACGCTCGTTAACTGCTTCGGAAGTATTGTTGCCGCAGGGTACGATCGGACTCGTCGCCACTGTAAAGTCTGTGGGTTGTTTAGTTAATTAATACACAGACTCCAAGAGTAACTTAAAACAGGACTTTACTATTCGAAGGTCAGGGCGAATCTGCCCAATAAATCCTGACACAACACTTATATACTGGTGTGGTCACCGTCGGTATTACAGTATACAGAAGCCAAACAAAGTAGTGCCACACCTAAAATAGTTCTCTTAAAGGTGAACGGTTACATACAATAGTTCTCTTAAAGGTAGACGGGTACATACACTACAGAATCAGATGAACCCGACACTGGCATTCAAGCTGAATCGACCTTGCCAAAAGAACCTACTACACCACCGAAAACTACTATACCACCGAGGCGTTATCCGGACCGAGTCAGGAAGCCTCCAGAGAGACTGAATCTGTGAACTGTTGTTACATGAAGTTGTGTATATATGTTATTATGTTATGTTAATGGGGAATATATACTGTTAAGCTAAAAAGGGAGGATTGTGGTGTATGTAACCGTTCCACCTTTAAGAGAACTATTTTAAGAGTTGCACTACTTTATCTTGGCTGCTGTATACTGTAATACCGGTGGTGACCACACTGGTATATAAGTGCTGTGTAATGATTTATTGGGCAGTTGCGCCCTGACCCTCGACTAGTAAAGACCTGTTAAAGTTTACTCTTGTGGTCTGTGTAGTACTTATCACTATAACACACAGACTTAACAGAAACAATTGTTGAACATGAGGGATCTATGTATGTCATCAGAGTAGCAAAGTGGTAATTCTGAAATTTAAATAACCAGTGCAAAGCTAAGCTGACAGCGATTAACACAATTTAGCACCTTAAAAAGCAGGAAATAAGCCTATTGACAACTATAATAAATATATAAAATAACAACAGAAAATGCTGGAAAAACTCAGCAGACCAGGCAACATCCGTGGAGAGAAAATAGAGTCAACGTTTTGGGTCAAACCCTTTGTCAAGACAAAGGATTTGACCTGAAACTTTGACTCTATTTTCTCTCCACGGATGTTGCCTGGTCTGCTGAGTTTTTCCAGCATTTTCTGTTGTTATTTCGGATTTCAAGCATCTGCAGTATTTTGCTATCATAATAAATATATAAGCGGATTGCCAGTCTAGAGGTGTTGATAATAACTATGAAGCCATGGTTCAGAAACTGTACAGTAAAGTCTGTTTCAACAAGTGAGGTATTGTGGAAGAGGTTCTGCCTTAGAGGAATATTTGCTGAGGCACACTCCCCTCCCAGTTGGTAATCCAAGATGACATCATCAACTGAATGAACATAATATCCACCATTACACAGAACCTCAGGAAATTCCGGCATTGCGATAAACAACAAAGCATAAACTGGGCTTCAATCATCAGGAATGCAAGAACATGAGAGATGAGCCATATAGATCGCTCATGAAAAGCAGGCAATAAATTGATTTAAAACAACATTTGTGTCTTGTGTCTTGTCTCTTCTGTATGTAAAAGTGTAGATTTTCTGGTCCCAGCACCTGGGCTGTGGGACTCGTGCACTAAATGTTTTGCTCTCGCGTGTTTTAGAAATGGCTGACCCTTTCAGATCTTCCCATGGTCAATCTAATTATATATTCAATACAAGCTCCTGGCCTTACTGGGATTCCACTCTCTGGAAAGGGGGCAGGAAATCTGCAGCTCTTGAAGTAAGTGCACACAGAGAACATCTCCATTCATTGTTGCAACTATAGAGCTGCTCCTTCAGGAAATAAAAAGAAAGACTTGCATTTATATAGCGCCTTTCATGACGTCCCAAAGTGCTTTACAGCCAACAAAGTACTTTTGAAGTGTAGTCACTGTTGTAATGTAGGAAACACAGCAGCCAATTTTGCACACAGCAAGCTCCCACAAATCAGCAATGTGATAATAACCAGATAATCTGTTCTAGTGATGTTGATTAAGGAATAAATATTGGCCAGGACACTGGGGATAACTCCCTGGCTGTTCTTCGAAATATTGCCATGGGATCTTTTACATCCACCTGAGAGAGTAGACTGGGCCTCAGTTTAACGTCTCATCTGAAAGACAGCACCTCTGACGGTGCAGCACTCCCTCAGTACTGCACTGGAGTGTCAGCCTAGATTTTTGTGCTCAATTTGCTGAAGTTAGAATTGAACCCACAACCTTCTGACTCAGAGGCGACAGTGCTACCGACTGAGCCATGCTGACACTAGGCAAAAGGAAGGTTGCCCTGTTTGGCGCTGAAGGGCACGGTTACAAATCTACTATTAGAGAGACAGCAGCTTGGAGCTGTTTCCTTTGTGCCAGGAATTGAGGTTCTAAATGCAGAATCTTCATTTTACAGATTTTGTTATAGGAACTAATACTCACAGACAACACGCAGACAATGCAAAGGCTGCGGAGACCTCATGTTGCAGTTGCTGAGTTCAGTCGCAGGGTATTAGTCCCTGTGTCTTGATTTACTTCCTTACACTGGGCTTGCTTTTTAAGCTCAGCTAAAAGTTCATTGCATCACCTCCTCCATGACCTTCACTCTTGGTTTTACAGCTAATTTATATAAACTCAGCATTCCAGAGTGGGTCTCATAACAAAAGCTGTCCTTATAAGTACAGGAAAGGTAAACATATTGTCGCCAAACAGATATATATCTATGTCTATCTTATGGAAGATTAGAACTACCAAAGACTATCTTGTATGACATCAGCGATACTGCTTTGGATCAGATCAGATTTGAGCTGATTTGTTGACATTCGACAGATATCGCCAGTTTCAACAGTTTCTGCAAATCGTCTTTTAACTACAAAATAGAATCCTGCACATATAATGGATTATTTAATAAAACCTTTCCTGCTACCGTTCCCAACAGTCCACACTAGACATTCTTACACGCACCCTTCATGTACATTTCTTCAATCTTCCTGAAGGTTGACTGATCAGCATTCTATTGAGATGTGAACATTGAAAACCAACAAACTGGTTTATTTTACAGGTAATATATGAATGAACAGAAAAGTTTACAGTGAATTTCAATCTTTTTCATATAGCTCCTTGTAACATGGAAAACAACAAAATAGGCCACTCTACCCCTGTTAATGGGCTAAGTTCACTTTACAGACTTGTGATCCCTGCAACTAACCAGCACTAATCTTTTCTAATACTGACTGCACACATTTATGCCTCAACTTGAAGTCTGTCACAGCCTTGAGAGAAAGTGAAACCTCTCTACCTTTTTTCCAGCTAGAGAGGAAGCCAAAAACTTGATCTCTGACCCTCCTCTAACTCTCTGTATTTGGAATTGTCTCATTGAGTTACTGTCCTCTTTGTTGTGGGTCCCATGCTACTTTATTTGTTCAACTAAGCAACCTGTTGGGTTTCATGAAAGGAAACCATACTAACAATACAAATGCGACTATCACTAGGAGATGTTGGAATGTGCAATACTAATGACTTCCCCCCCCCCCCACTTTCTCAAACTAATGTGGATAACAGTTTTAATGGCTAGCCTGTTTCCCTTTGGGCAAGTCGATCAACATTCCAAGCCACCCCTTTGTTTCAATAACTCCAGATAAAAACTATATTGGACCTTTGGGAATTAACCCTCAGAATCCTGAACTTGACTTTATATCAAAAACATATTGGCCACAAAAATCTGCATAATGCCAAGATGCGGCAGTTGTTTCCTCCTCTACTCATCCTGCCAAAGATTCTGACGTCAGGGGTAAGTTCTTTCATTTGCCTGCCATTGGTGGATACTAGCACCATGAGTGGTGCATCTGGAATGTCTGCCATTGCTTCAAGTCCAGAAAGTTTGGTGGAGGTGCAACAAAGTATTGTTGCCCTTTGTAGACCCAAGAGTCTTTTCCTCCTGAGGAAGGCCCTAGAAATCTCAGGGAATATAAAGAGGACAGAGACCCACCATAATTGGTCTCCATCCTTATTATCTGTGGTTAGCGCCCAAGGAATATAAGAAAATCAGTTCCCATGTATTCCATTCCTGGCAGCATAGTATAATACTTCCTTGGATTTGGGCCTTCTGAAGCCCCTAAAACTGGTTTCGACAAAAGAAAGAATTTGCATTTATATACTGCCCTTAGAATATCTTAAAGCACTTTGCATCCAATGGATTTATTTTGAACTGCCGTTACTGTTGTTATGTAGGCAGAGGCACAGCAGGCCCCCCAAAATAGTAAATGAATAACTAAGTAATCTGCTTTTTTTGATAGTGTTGGTAGAGGGAGGAACACTGGCCAGAGCACCAAGAAAACTTACTGCTGTTGTTTGAATAGTGTTACGGGATCTTCTATATCCATGTGTGTAGCCATGCAGTCCTCGGTTTCATCCTAAAGACAGGACCTCTGACAATGCAGCTAGTATGTGAGGCTAGATTATGCACTTAGGTCCATACTGGGGCTTCTACCTACAATCTTCTGATTCAGAAGTGAGAGTGCTACCATTAAACCACGCTGACACTTAAAGAATTTAGATATTTGAGGATGTGATATTTACAAGATAAATAAGATACAAGAAGAGATTATCTGTAGTAGTAAATAAAAATCTTATTGAATGTTCATTGAACTTTTCTTGAGGAGTTGTATCTAATAAAGATTTATTTGGTAACTACTTTTCAAATTACAATCTAAGCAAAACAAACCACAGACTAGAAATTATTGGTGACAGATTAGCATACGAATGAAAGTTTATATGAAACTACTCTGCTATCTTAACAAAGGCATTGGCCTGTTTATTTTAAACTGATTAACCCATCCATTGCAATGGAAGAAAGCAGAATTTCTTTGGAGTGTATTTAGCATCCATTTGCTAATATTACAAACATAATTTTGTCCTTCCCAACCAATTGAATGTAATAGGAGTCCACTATATTACCCAACAATCTTAACAGAAAGATACCTGGTCCATAAATGTATTCCCTCTTGAAATTGTAGGATCCATAATTTTAGAAATGACAACATACATAGTGGCTTGAAAAACCCTTCAATTGTCTTTGTTGGAAGGTGAAAGTCATTTTGTATTTCAGGAGAGTTTGGTACAATCCACAGTCCATCAACACCCATTAAAGATTCAGAATCAGATCGATTGCATAGAGCTTCAGATGGAAAGTCACGTGGCAGAGGCAGGAGAAATAATAACCCCTCGCCTCCCCCAGACACTGACCTTGAGGTAAGACTGACGTATTGATGCTATTAAAAGTAAATAAAACAAAGCCACATAGGAAATGATGTATGGGCACCAATAAATGCTATACTGGCTAATATAATAATGAAGGTTCCGTGCATGAAAATGAAAGAACTAAAAAGCTTTAAATCTTTTTGTCATTTTTTTTCTTAGTAACAGTTTATTGAATATTGATTTTTTTAAATGTTAATTCTCTTGATAAATGATCTGTTAAATGTATGAATTAGTTAATACAATCTGATCTAGTAACCACCAAGCATTAATCTACTATCACCTACAAGCATTATCTCATTTGATGACTGACTTAGCAATAGATTATGCTGGTCTCAGACTTTGACTTTAAGTCCTTCAGTGAGTAATGTAGAAAGCTGGGTCATGACACAGTAGCACTTAACTACAATTCCCTCAGGTTCCACATTTATTGATTGAGGTATCGTTTTTCAGTGTACGGAGGGCAACATTGATTTCTCTGTCTCTTCACAGCGAGTGTTCATATGGGACCTGGATGAAACAATCATTGTTTTTCACTCCTTGCTCACAGGGTCCTATGCCAATAGATATGGAAGGGTAAGTACCAAAGGACATTAGCTATAGACATTTAAATTGTTGTTTTCTGAAAGAGCGTATGCTTTTTAACATTGAGATATAAAATAGATGTAAGGAATCATGGAAAATCTGGCAGTGTTGCAAACTTTGAAAGAGTTTTATTATTACACATTATTATCTAACCATTGTAACAAATTTTCCCATAGGTCTAGTGATATGCATATTCTGCATATACATTTAAAAATGATTAGAAAGAATTTCTGAATTATAAAAGTGACAACTTTATTTTCTCCCCTTAGGGAATTCCTATTGTGTATTTTTGAGCACACTTTTGTCCTGGTGCTTTAAAATGATTATCCTATTTTACTAATTGATTTAACTCTAAGAAAGCAGAAAAAATAGAAAATAAAAACAGAAAAAGTAGAAATATACAGCATGTCCATTAGTATCTGTAAGAGACAAGATAACACTTTGGGTATAGACCTTTTGTCTGAACTGAATACTGAGAGATAAGAGTGATAAGAGTATCTCTTAATAGTGTTGAAAAAGGGAAAAAATACAATCAATGAACTGATGGAAATAGACATCAAGTAACACCTACTCACCAGTAACCTACTTACCAATGCCCAATTTGAGTTCCACCGAACCGCTTGGCTCCAGACCTCATCACAGCCTTGATCCAGACATGGATGTAAGAGCTGAATGCTAGAGAGATGAGAGCAACTGTGCTTGACTTCAAGGCAGCATTTTACTGAGTATAGCACTAAGGAGCTTGAGCAAAAACTGAGGACATTGGGAGTCAAAAGGGTTACGACAACCATTTATCTTTTTTTTGTCAGGGATGACTCCAGTGGATCATCCTTAACACAAAGGAATATGGCTGTGGTTGTCGGAGGCCAGTCATCACAACTCCAGGACATCATTGCAGTTCTTAAGAAAGAGTTCTCGGCCCAACCATCTTCAGCTGCTTCATTAATGACCTGTCCTCTATCATAAGATCAGGACTGGGACTGTTTACTGACAAATACAGAAAGTTCAGGTCCATTCACAACGTCTCCATTAATGAAGCAGCCCATACCTACAGTAGAACCCAAATGACATCCAGGCTTGGGCTGACAAGTGGCAAGTAACATTTGCACCACATAAGTGCCAGGTAATGACCATCTTGAACAAGAGAAAATCAAGCCATCTCCTCATGACCTTCCAAGGCACCACCATCGCCGAATCCCCTGACGTCAACATCTGAGGTCACCACTGACAAGAAGTTGAACTGGAGCAGCCATATCAAAAATACGGCTACAAGAGCAGGGCAGAAGCTGGGTACTCACTCAAGTCAGGAGTGTGATGGAATATCACCGCAAGCCTGGATGGGTAAAACTGCAACAATACTTAAGAAGCTCAAAACCATCCAAGACAGAGCAGTTTACTTGCTTAGTGCCCCTGCCACTGAATACACCACTGGCACACTGTGGCTGCAATATGTGCAATCTACAGGTGAACTGTAGCAAATCATCAAGATTATTTTGACAGTAGCTGCCTCCCCTGTGACCTCTACCACCAAAATGGACAGAAGTAGCATTATCATGGGAACATCACTTTCAAGTTCTCCTCCAAGTCACACACCATTCTGACTTGGATAGATATTGCCATTCCTTATTGTTGGTGGGGCAACATCCTTGAACTCCTTACCTAACACCATTGTGTGAGCACCATCAGTACTAGGAGTGCATTGGTTCAAGGAGAAGGTCTACCACCATCACCTCACTAGAAATGCACAGTAATTCCATCATTACTTGAAATTAGGAAAAAGCCCAATACCCAGGTACAGACTCATCCGAACTGTGCTCTGGCAAAGAGCCTACACCCAAAATGGCCATTATTCACGTATAAGCCGTGACAATGAACAGCTAAAGATTATCGAACGTCAAAGAGATGCCAATCTTGGCCACGAAATTCGGCACCTTAGCAACAGCAGTTAAGGCCGGTTTTGGCAAAAAATGGGTCATTTCATGGTGGTGTGCTGCATCCTCCACAACTTGGCTATTATGAGGGCCTTGGCACCATGGGTTCTGCGACCACCTCAGGAGGAGGAGGAGGAGGAGGAAGGGAGGAGGCAGGCAGCAAATCCCTGTTCCAGATTACACGGGAGGCGCAAAGCAACTGAATTTTTTCCCCCATATATCTTAGTGAGAAACTTGGGCAGCGATTTTGCAAATGGATGCGGATTGGGAGCAGGTCAGCTGATTTCTGGCTTCTAGTCCTGCCCCCAACTGCATCCAGCTCCCGGATGTGATTTTACGTCGATTGGCCTTGTTAAGCCCACCTTGCAGGCTTGCCAGCCAATTAAGAAGAAGCCAGTCAGATGACGTTATTTGATGACGCGTCACCTGCCAGTTTTCTTAATGGGACCATACACAATTTTTCTTTGACAGCTCATTTCTCAGTGTTTGACAGCATTGAGTTTCTGCAAACACTGGCAATCACTGTACAAAGGTGAACTCTTGCACCCAGGCTCTCCAGTGACTCCCTCCTTAGGCTAGAACTGATGGCAGCTGCAGGTGAGGTTACAGAAGCGATCTGTCACTGGTGAGAGGTGTTCTCCCAATGAGGTGGCACTAGACAGCCAATTCACACCTTGTTACCTACAGAAAAGTGTAAATGCATTAAAAATGATTTTCCCAACGTTTTCTTACCTCTGAACCTCACCAGTGCACTTTTGGATCCTTCACAATACTTCTGCAGCTGTCATCAATGCAGAAACATTACAGCAAACTCACAACACGCCACATTGTGGTGGTGTTCGGACTTCTGGGAACCTGAGGCAGAAGCGGCAAAATTGAAAAAGAGCCTATTAACAATTATCAAGTACCTGTTCACAGCCAGGTAAGTGGCTATAATCCTCTTCCCGCCGCCAGGTGTTGGGTCTATGTGCAAATCGGGGACCCGACACTTGGGAAGATTGATTGGAGGCGGGGTGACAGCAGTCCCGCCTACAATCCTGCCCTCTGAGGACCGGAAAAATTCCAGCCTTGGAGTGGTATTTGGGTGGGTGGTAGAGAATGAGTATTTTAAAGGAGAGGCAATAAGGGTGGAACAGGGTGAGATGCTCAAAGGAGAAGGAGGTGCCAGAGGAGTAGGGCGACACACCAGGTGTATTTTGGTGAAAAAAGCCACACCAATGTGGTGGTCTGGGCAGGGCAGGTTGTGGAAGGTATATCCAGGCGGGGAGGCTTCATTAAGGGGGAAGGTATCACCACCCGTCAGTTTGCATCAAGGCCATGATGTTGATGCAATCATCCACAATAAGCTCATGGATGGCAAGAGCCTTATTCACAAGTGAACGGGCATTCTGGAGGGAGATCAGTAATAGCTGATCTGCTGGCAGAGTCCACATGATCAACATGGGAGAGGTGAATGGGACAGGAAGGAGAGTGGCAAGATTAGCCTCCAGCAGGTGCGCTGGGCAGGAAGGTCGGTGAGAGAGTAGGATGGGGCAGTTGGGGTTGCTGATCGTGAGGAGGTAGTGACGAATGCTTCAATGGGGTCTTCGAAGGATGCCAACAGAGGCGCAGAGGGAAGATATAGGCTTGTCCAAGAGGGAGTCAAGCCTGGGATGGTGGTAGGAGAGTAGGAAGGTTGAGGAGTGGTGAAGTGTTGGGAGAGGTATTGGGGGGAGCAGAGTACCTGAGAGGGGAGAAATGAAAGGAGGCATAATGATAGGGGCCTAGGAGTGGCTATAGAGAAAAGAAGATAAAAGGGAGAAATAGAAGTAATGGGCTCCGATCCGGTGTGGCAGCCAAAATGCTGGACAAGACAGGAGATTAATAAGTGGAACTTGAGTCCCTGTTTAGTTTATCAGGAGACCGAGTTGCGTCAGGTTTGACACCAAGCTTTGATGTGTGTCTGGGCAAATTCAGAGTCCAGGCATAACTGCTGAGTTTGGAATGTTGTGCCTTCTTTAAATTACTGTCGTCAACAGTAGCCCTAACTTTGGTTGCTGATCTGTAAGTTAGGCAGCACCTCCAAAGATACCAAGACCCCTCTGGAAAAAATGGCATTTTTCAGAATCTCCAGAGACAGCAGCAAGTATAAGTGTTGATGGTAGAAGAGGCCTATCTATTCTGACTGCTGGTGGACTAAGCAGTTCATTCTGCCTTTGCCTTGGCAGCACTATACTTTCCCACATGCTAGCATATATACATATATTTAAATTAGTGTCATCCCTCTCCACCACCTTTGATGCCCTTGTCCCCACTAAAATCATTACAGTCTCTCACCCTAATCGTTCCCCCAGTATACCCCTCATTTCCGCTCCCTTAAGTCCAAGGGACACAGACTTGAACGTCTTTGGCGGACAACTGGTCTAATCATCCATCACCAGATTTGGCTCAATCATACAAAGCTCTACCGGATCATGCTCTCCATTGCTAAAACTGCCCACTATTCTAAGATCATCCAGGATGGCAAAAGTAACACCAGGCTTCTCTTCTCTACCACTAAGCATCTTCTCAATCCACCCTCCCCTGCCTCCTCCTCCCTCGCCTCCAACAATAAATATGAGAAGCTCATGGGTTTCTTTGTTTAAAAGATCAACAACATCCGTTCAACTGTTACTTTCCTCCCTTCCCCATGCCCACCAGGCCTTAGTTCCTCTATGCCGTTCCCCTGCCCTATCCCTAATTTGCATATTTTTCTAATTTCTCTCCTATCTCCCCTCTTGCCCATTCATAAGACATAAGACGTAGGAGCAGGAGTAGGTCATTTGGCCCCTCGAGCCTGCTCCGCCATTCAATAAGATCATGGCTGATCTGATCTTGGCCTCAACTCCACTTCCCTGCCCGCTCCCCAAAACCCTTGACTCCCTTATCGTTCAAAAATCTGTCTATCTCCACCTTAAATATATTCAATGACCCAGCCTCCACAGCTCTCTGGTGAAGAGAATTCCAAAGATTCACGACCCTCTGAGAGAAGAAATTCCTCCTCATTTCTGATTTAAAAAGTGCCCCCTTATTCTGATCAAAGCTGATCTTGTCAATGAGACCGACCTCCTGCTCTCTCGACCCTATTCCTACTAAATTGCTGACCACCCAACTTCCCTTCCTGGCTCCCCAGTATTGTCCTCTTTTCCTTCAAATCTGCCGTCATCACCCCTCTCCTCGAAAAAACAACCCTTGACCCCTCCGTCCTTGCAAACTATCACCCCATCTCCAACCTCCCTTTCCTCTCCAAAGTTTTGAATGTGTTGTCGCCTCCCAAATCCGTGCCCATCTTTCCCAGAGCTCCTTGTTTGAATCCCTCCAATCAGGCTTCCGCCCCACCACGGAACCGAAATGGCTCTTACCAAAGTCACAAATGACATTGACTGTGACATAGGTAAACTATCTCTTCTCATCCTTCTTGACCTGTCTGTAGCCTTTGACAAGGTTGACCACAAAATTCTGCTCCAACTCCTCTCCACCATCGTCCAGCTGGATGGGACTGCACTCACCTGGTTCTATTCCTATCTTTCCAGCCATAGCCATAGAATTACCTGAATGGTTTCTCTTCCCAGTCATGCGTCGTCAACTCTGGTGTCCCTGAAGGATCTATCCTTGGCCCCCTCCCATTTCTCATCTACATGCTGCCCCTCAGTGACATTGTCTGGCAAAACAACGTAAGCTTTCACATGTAAGCTGATGATACCCAGCTCTACCTCTCCTCCGCCCCTCCAAAGTCTATATACTATCAGACTGTTTGTCCAACATCCAGCACTGGATGGAGTAGAAATTACCTCCAGTTAAATACCGGGAAGACCGAAGCCATTGTCTTCGGTTCACGCCACTGTAGTGTATGTACCTTTAAGAGGAACTATATTTTTGAAGCCCCTGTATACTGTAGTACCAGTAGTGACCACTCGGGTATATAAGCCTGTGTAGCGTCTTGTGTAGTTAGTTCACCTCCAGACTTTGTTCAGTAAACACTTGTTAAATCAACTCCTGCATTCCGTGTCTCCATTAACACACGGATCTAACAGTGGCGACGAGTTAGAAATGAACTTACCTGCAATTCGACAGCACCTCAAGGGGATCGATTCCTCAGACGAAGGTCGAAGCCAGAAGCAAGAAAAAAAAACTGTGGTTTCACCAGCTAAACGAGCTGGTGGCAGGCAGTGCACTGATCCTTCCTGGGCTGCGGCGGGTTAGAGCTCGATCGGGTGGCTCTGCAACGGGGCCGGGCAGCGAGTCGAGAAGCAGAAGCAAAGAGAGAGAGAGGGTGGAGCACTCAGGGCGCGGCCGGTGCTGCAAAGCAGGTCGGCGTTTGGACCGAGCAGAGGGAGGGGAAAGTCCCAGAGGGTCCGCTCCACGACGGGAATGGTTCTCCGAGTAACGGAGAAACTATTGAAGAGATAAATATTTAAAAAAAATTTAAAAATAGAAATACCGCGAAAAGCTGCAGGTCGCAACGGGAACCGCGGAGAACAGCGTTGGCAGCAGCGGCGGGAAAGCGCGGGAGGCACCATCTTAACTCGGCAGGGAAGAAAGAAAAGCGCGGGAGGCGCCATTTTGATCCATCGGGGATGGAGGAAAAGCGCGGGAAGCGCCATTTTAGATTTTCAAGATGTTGAAGACTGGCAATATTACTGCTTTCGATAGTGATATAGAAGATTGGACCACATATGTGGAAAGAATGGAGGTATATTGCAAGGAGAATGAAGTAGCGGATGATAAAAAGGCATTGGTACTTCTAAATCTGATGGGCGCAAGGACATACGGGCTGTTACAAAACTTAATCACTCCAGCCAAACCGATGGACAAGAATTTTAAGGAGATTGTTGATACCTTACAGGAGTACTTAAACCCAAAACCGCTGCTGATAGCGGAATGATTCAAATTCTTCAGGAGGAATCAGCACAAGAATGAAAGTAACGCTGATTACCTCACCGAATTAAGAAAGCTGTCAAAGTACTGCCAATTCGGGGCAGGACTGGCAGATTCTCTACGAGACAAATTCATCTGCGGTCTCCTAAGTGAAGGAACACAGAAAAGACTACTTTCTGAGAAAGATTTGACACTGGACAAGGCTTTCAGTGTGGCTGTATCATACGAAGCAGCAGCAAGAGGAGCCGCAGAGATACAGCAAAAGCCACAGGACTTCGGCACCCATGAAATGACATGGGGTTTCGAGAGATGTTATCGCTGTGGCAGATCCACCCATGACCAGAAGGACTGCTGGTTCAAGGACAAAGCATGCAGGCAATGCGGAAAGATGGGACACATTGCACGTGTATGCAGATCTGGAAAAAAATCCGCTGACAGTAAAAAGGTCAATAAGGAAAAGTACAGAAAGGTACAAATGATGACGGACAGTAGCTCCGAAGACCAGAAGAGCGATAGCGACTCCGGAAACAAGAGACTAAGCTGTCTCAAATTACATAATGTAATTGCCAAAGAAGATTACCAGACCATTTGGGTTACCCTCATGATAGCGGGGTCCCCAGTCAAAATCGAGGTAGATACAGGATCAGCTCTGACCATCATGAGTCGACGGGATTACGAGCGGCTATTTCCGCATATACTTTTAAAAGACACATCCATTACCTTGAAGACATATACGGGGCAGAAAGTATACCCCAAAGGGAAAATAAGGGTGCCTGTTGTATACAACGGCAAGGAAATACAGAAGTTGTATTTATACGTTCAGCAAGATGGTGGTCCACCATTGTTGGGACGTGAATGGATCAGAAAGATACGTTTAGACTGGCACTCCATTCAGGCACTGACGGTGACCAGTAAGAAAAAAAATGATGATGACGTCATACCTGGACGATTAAAAGAAATCTTGGCTAACGCCAAAGAAGTGTTTCAACAGGAACTAGGAACCCTGAAAGGCACCACCGCCTCAATAAAAGTGGAAGATGTGGCAATTCCCAAGTTTTTTAAGGCAAGGCCGGTGCCATACGCAATTCGTCCAGCCGTCGAGGCAGAGCTGGAGAATTTGGAAAAAGCAGGCCTGTTATCCAAGGTAGATTGGAGCGAGTGGGCAACACCCATTGTCCCGGTCATGAAGAAAACGTTGAATAATGATAAATCTGAAGAACAGAGAAAAATTTGCATCTGTGGGGACTTCAAGGTGACTGTAAACCCGGTTCTTCACACAGTACAGTATCCTCTTCCGAGGATAGAAGATATTTTCGCCTCACTATCCGGAGGGAAACGTTTCACCAAAATTGACTTAGCACAGGCATATCTACAGATGGAGGTTGAGGAGGCCTCTAAAAAGTATCTCACGATAAACACACACAAAGGCCTGTACCAGTACAATCGACTAGTTTTCGGAGTGGCATCAGCTCCAGCTATCTGGCAAAGAGCTATGGAGCAAGTCCTGCAAGGGATTCCGGGGACTCAATGCTACCTAGACGACATCCTTGTAACAGGAGAAAACGACAACGAGCACCTTGCCAACTTGGAGCAGGTGCTCACGAGGCTGAGAGAACGGGGCCTACGAGCAAATCGCCCCAAGTGCGAATTTTTCCAGAAACAAATATATTGTGGCCATGTCATTAACGAAGAAGGGTTGCATAAGTCACCTGAAAAAATTGAAGCGGTCGTAAAGGCCCCAGCGCCTGAAAATGTCTCACAATTAAGGTCGTTCCTGGGATTAATAAATTACTATCATAAATTTTTACCAAACTTGTCAACGGTTCTGCACCCTCTTAACGCACTGCTACAAACGGGAGTAGTTTGGAAATGGAGCAAAGACTGTAAACGTGCCTTCCATAAATGCAAAGGCTTGATCACGTCCAGGGAAGTGTTGGGTCATTACAACCCTTCACTGCCAATCAGACTGGCGTGCGATGCATCCCCTTATGGCGTGGGAGCGGTATTATCGCATAGATTCCCTGATGGCTCGGAGCGGCCGATAGCTTTTGCGTCATGCTCATTGAACTCAGCTGAGCGTAACTATGCCCAGATCGACAGGGAAGCACTCAGCCTGGTGTGGGGGGTGAAGAAATTCAACCATTACCTACACGGACAAAAATTTACCTTGTTGACTGACCATCAACCCCTCGTCTCCATATTCAACCCTAAAAAGGGCGTTCCCATTATGACAGCGCAAAGGCTACAGAGGTGGTCCCTTTTCCTAGGGGCACACCAATATGACATAGAATACAAAGGAACAAAACAGCATGGGAATGCTGACGGGTTATCGAGCCTACCGTTGCCAACGGTAGAAGAGGCGCCTACAGTGGACCCAGTGGAGATGTTCCACTCGACCACAGTGGAATGTCTACCGGTGACAAATTCTACCATTGAAAAAGAAACGAGAAATGACCCGACTCTCTCACGAGTCTACGATTTAACGGTGAAGGGATGGCCAGCACATGACAAACCACTGTTGCCAGCATTCTCGCAAAGAAGAGAACAGCTGTCAGTGTGCTGAGGAACCTTGATGTGTGGATCCAGAGTGGTGATTCCACCCAAACTCAAGGATAAAGTGCTAAAGGAGCTTCACAAGGGGCATCTGGGTGGAGTGAAAATGAAGAACTTAGCCAGAGCGTTTGTGCGGTGGCCAGGTATCGATGGAGACATCGAAGAAATGACCAAGAGCTGTCTAGGATGCCAGATGGTCCAAAACGCCCCACCACAAGCCCCTCTACATCCATGGGAGTGGCCCTCATCTCCATGGCAAAGGGTACATATCGACTTTGCTGGTCCATTTATGGACTCAATGTTCTTAATCGCGGCAGATGCACACTCCAAGTGGCCGGAGGTAATAAAGATGTCCTCCACCACCACAGAAAAAACCATCACAGTATTAAGGACCATATTCGCCAGGAATGGGTTGCCTGAACAGATCTGTTCTGATAATGGACCGCAATTTGTATCTGAAGAATTCAGGAAGTTCTTAAAAAACAATGGGGTTAAGCACTACACGTCTGCCCCATACCATCTCGCCACCAATGGATTAGCTGAAAGTTTTGTCCAGACCTTCAAGAAGGCCATAAAGGCCATGGGTAATGAAGACATAAATCTACAGCATAAGGTAGATAACTTCTTGTTTGCGTACAGGAATGCAACACATGTGGTTACAAACCAAACCCCCGCCATGATGTTTTTCAATAGAAGCCTAAGATGCCGGCCGGATTTGGTCAAGCCAAACGTCAGAAGGGACGTAGAGAACCGGCAATTTCAAGGCATGAATGAAAGGCCAACTAGAACCTTCCAGATAGGTCAACAAGTTTTGGCCCGGGACTACCGTACCAAGAAATGGCAGCCTGGAACTATTTGCACACGACTAGGACCGCTGATGTAGTATACCGTGGACATTGGAGAAAGCATAATAAGGTGCCATGCTGACCAGGTCATAGAGTCATCCGAAAAAGGACAACCTACACCACAACTCTATATCCCTAGTGATGAAGCAGAGATACCCATAGTATCTACCTCCGATCCAGTGATACTGGAACCAGATGAACCCGACACTGGCATTGAAGCCGAATCGACCTTGCCAAAAGAACCTACTACACCACCGAAACCTACTACACCACCGAGGCGTTATCCGGACCGAGTCAGGAAGCCTCCAGAGAGACTGAATTTGTAATTGATTAACTTCAGCAAATGTGTAGATTATTGTTCTTGTAAAAATGTTATTTAATGATTACTTAAAATGTTATGTACTATTTATCTAAAAGGGGAGGAATTGTAGTGTATGGACCGTTAAGAGGAACTATGTTTTTGAAGCCCCTGTATACTGTAGTACCAGTAGTGACCACTCGGGTATATAAGCCTGTGTAGCGTCTTGTGTAGTTGGTTCACCTCCAGACTTTGTTCAGTAAACACTTGTTAAATCAACTCCTGCATTCCGTGTCTCCATTAACACACGGATCTAACAGCCACAAACTCCGTTCCCTTTCCACTGATTCGATCTTTCTCCCTGACAACTGTCTAAGGCTGACCAAGTCTGTCACAACCTTGTTGTCATATTTGGTCACGAATTGAGCTTCCTACCTCGTATGCATTCTGTCACTAATTCCGCCCAATTCCACCTTCGTAATATCGCCCGTCTCTGCCCTTGCCTCAACTTATCATAGAGTCATAGAGTTTTACAGCACAGAAAGAGGCCCTTATCTGCTGCCGAAACCCTTATCCATGCCTTTATCACCTTTAGATTTGACTATTTTAACGCACTCCTGGGCATCCTCCCTAGTTCTGCCCTCCATAAACTGGAGGTCATCCAAAACTCTGTCACCCATGTCCTAACTCACACCAAGTCCCGCTCACCCATCTCCCCTGTGCTTGCTGACCTGTATTTGCTCCCAATTAAGCAACGCTTCGATTTTAAAATTTTCATCCTTGTTTTCAAATCCTTTCATGACCTCGCCCCTCCTTATCTCTAATCTCCTCCAGCCCTATAATCCCCCTAGATCTCTGCGCACCGCCTATTCTGGCCTTTTGAACATCCCTGATTTTAGTTGCTCCACCATTGGCGGTCGTGCCTTCAGCTGCCTAGGTCCTAAACTCTGGAATTCCCTCCCTAAATCTCTCCGGTTCTCCACTTCTCTTTTCTCCTTAAGACACTCCTTAAAACCTATCTCTTTGACTAAGCTTTTGGTCATCTGCCCTAACATCTCCTTATATGGCTCGGTGTCAAATTTTTTTTTTTGCATAAAGCTCGTGAAGCGCCTTGGGATGTTTTATTACGTTAAATGCGCTATGTAACTACAAGTTGTTGTTCAATAACCATATAAAAACTCACAAAGCATGGCCTTCAAACATCTGTACATGCTGATTTGTCCGATGCTGTACAATCAGCCCCAAAATATAAACGGGATGGATTCCAGCGTTACCAGACTTGGGCTATATTGCAGAACCACTTTTTGAGCAATTCTGCTACAGAAACTGTTTAGTCTGATGCCAGCTGCAGGTGCATAGTACTACAAAAGGTGATGGCACACTGTTAATATAAAAAGGGGGAGTTCAACACCTTTGATAGTTTCAGGACCCAAAATCTATTGGGTCTCAAGCGTGGCTGCTGGAGGCAAAAACGCAGACCCAACAGGTTTGATAGTGATCAGCAGTACAGTGGCAAAGCCAGGAGAGCAGCACTCAGGAAGTTGGAGGTGTCTGCTCCAGTGTCATTCTTCCATTATCTTTCCCATCAATATAAAAGAGTGTTTAAAGACCTTATTATTAATCCAAACAGACATTGGATTTCTCAAAATCTATGAAAGTTAACATTATCAACATCACAAATAGTATATCCAGTTGTAAAAATTCACAGAATAAAGTGCAGAATAAGTAAATAAAGGAAAAATAGTAATTCCAAGCTATTGTGTATAGTATTTGTTTCCCACTAACATTCTTTGTTTGCTTTAAATAAAAAGTCCACAGTGAGCTCACTGATTAGAACAAAGGCAAATGTAATTAATGAGAAAATATTTAAACCCTTGGCTGACTCTGTGGTGTTTATTTACTTTTTGTTAGTCATGCATGCTCAACAAACAGGGACCCAGGATATTGCAGTCTCATAACCATGTCACTGAGGCTTTCTTGAAGCAAACACAAAACTCCCGTTGATACTGGACACTTTATTACTTTTTTAAAGTCTCCAACTTAAATTCTATCACAAAAAATCCAAAATTAGATACAGAAACTTACCACAGTTACGTTTCAATACACATTGCCATAAAACTGACAAAACTCAGAAAAGCTGACAAGCAGCTTCAAAAAACCTGACACATCCCCAGAACAGTTGACAACTCAAAAAACAATGTACAACTGAAAAGCATCCCTGAATAAAGGCCAATGACCAAGGCCATAGCTTCAAAATAACTGAATATTTTAAATTGCTTTTTATCACATTGCATTTCAGGATTTTTATTCGTTTGGAGTCATTGTTTTTCTTGAAAACTGAAAACCAATGACCTCAGTGGGGCAATCATATTCTTTTGGAATGGATAGTCAGTTTCTCCAGCTCATGGTCGCCAACTCTGGTTGGGTGTATTCCTGAAGATTTCATCACATGACCTCCTGCTTCGAACCACCCTGCCACCACACTTCAGCCATTGGTTCATCCTCCAGGCACACTGCCTTCCCACATCAATTGGAAAGAGAGCAGACTCTTTGCTACCCAAATGGATTATCTTGACTGTTAGTGAAACAGCCTTTATCACCATCTCCAATATTTTTACCTATCTATATTCTATATATATACTAATCGGTACTTCTGTCTGTCTGTCTGTCATTCTGTCATTCTGTCTGTCTGTCATCGCGTGTGCGTCTGTCGGGCTATGCGCTCGGAAAGTTACAGGGCGTACCTACGCGCCGCTGCGTTACCTCCAAAGAAAGTTTACGCTTCCGAGACGGTTTTAAGCGTATTTACGTTTCGGCCGGGCTAAAATCGCGCCCGCGGTATCCCCAAAAACCTTCAACATTCCGCTCATTAGCATCTCATTATACGCTCATTAGCGACAGAGTGACCTCGAGCTCGACCAATCGTACGCCGGGTTGCTGGCGTGTGCCGCTGGGCCAATCGGTGCGTGTGTGGCCGGGCCTTATTGTTCTGAACTGAGGTGAGTCGCCGCCATCTTGATTCCAAACTTTTCCTTTCTTTTTCCCGCTTTCTGCATCTTAAAAAAAAAACGTTGCTTTTTAAAACACATATTGTTTTAAAAAAAAATGATTTAGAAAGTAATTAACTTATCTAATCTCATTAATTTTCCTACCTTTCCCCGTTTTTCCAGGTAGGCCTAGAAGCCTCGGCGTTTCCTCCGCACCCACGCCCGAGCTAGGCACCTCCCGGCCCCACTCGAAGGCTGGAGGGCCGAGCCTCAGCCCAGCGCCGCTAGGGTGCGCGCGCAGCAGGAGCTGAGACGCGGCGTCTCTCTCTGGCTCGGCCGGGGGCCGGGGGCTTGCTGAGCGTCAAGCGTTACCCTGGCAACCGGGTCCGCCGGCCGTCTCGCACAGCCGCAATCGGCGGTCTTCACCTCGGTGGGGGGGGGGGGGCCGCGACCCTCGGGGGGGGGCCCGCGACCCTCGGGGGGGGCCGCGACCCTCGGGGGGGGCCGCAGCGCGCGCAGCAGGAGCAGCTGAGACGCGGCGTCTCTCTCTCTGGCTCGGCCGGGGGGCGGGGCTTGGTCAGCATCATGGTTACCCTGGCAACCGAGCCCCTCCGGCCGTCTCACACAGCCGCAATGTTGAAGCCAGCTCGGGAGGCCGGTGCTTGGAAGATCGCGCCTCCGGAGTTCGGTGCTTGGTTGGTGGGGGGGGCGAGCCTCGGGGGTGGGTGGGTGGTGGGCGAGCCTCGGGGGGTGGGGGTGGGCTGGGTGGTGGGCGAGCCTCGGGGGTGGGGGTGGGGGGTGCGAGTCTCGGGGGGGGGCCAACCTCTGGAGTTCGGGGGGGTGGGGATCAGGGGGCCTGGGAGTTTTGGGGGGACGGGGATCAGGGGGCTCGTGGACTCTCCCCCTTCCCCTCCCCCCTCCTCCTCCTCCTCCTCCTCCTCCTCCTCCCTCCTCCCCTCCCTCCACCGCCCCTTCTTCCCCCCCTCTCTCTCCTCCTCCCCCCCTCCCCTCCCCCCTCCTCCCCTCCCTCCCCCCACCCCTTCTTCCCCCTCCTCTCTCCTCCTCCCCCCCTCCCCTCTCCCCCCGCCCTCCCTCTCCCCCCCTCCTCCCCTCCCCCCTCCCCCTCCTCCCCCCTCCCCCTCCCCTCCTCCCCCTCCCCCCCCTCCCCTCCCCTCCCCCTCACCCCCTCCCCTCCCCCTCCCCTCCCCCCTCCCCTCCCCTCCCTCTCTTCCCCCCAGTCGCTCTCTCTCTTCCCCCCAGTCGCTCTCTCTCTTCCCCCCAGTCGCTCTCTCTCTTCCCCCCAGTCGCTCTCTCTCTCTCTTCCAACAACAACATGCCCTCGAAAAAGCCTCGGCACCGCCGGGCACTTCAGCTAGTATATATATAACGGATACGTCTGTCTGTCTGTCTGTCTGTCCTTCGATGTGGGTCTGTCCGGCTATACACTCGAAAGTTATAGAGCATACCTACGTGTGCGTTACATCAAAAGAAAGCTTACCATTCCAAAACGGTTGTAAGCGTATTTACGTTTCGGCCGGACAAAAATTGCGCCCGCAGTATCCAAAAAACGTTCAAAATTCTGCTCATTAGCATCTCATTATCCGCTCATTAGCAATAGAGTGACCTCGAGGTCGACCAATCGTACGCCGGGTTCCTGGCACGTGCGGGCGGGGCCCTCCTATAGTCGAGTGATGGGACGATTGACCAATCCTATGCTTCGGTGACCTGACGGTCGACCAATCGGTGCGTGTGTGGGCGGGCCTTATCGTTCTGAACCAAGGTGAGTCGCCGCCATCTTGATTCCAAACTTTTCATTTCTTTTTCCCGCTTTCTGCGTGTTTCTTTTCAAATCTACATTTCCAGCAAAAAAAAAGTTGCTTTTAAAACACACACTGTTTTTTAAAAAAGTTAATTAATTTGTAAATCTTTTCTCTAACCTCGATAATTCTCCTACCTTTCACCGTTTTTCCAAGCCCGGGGCCTAGGTTTCTCCAACTGCCAGCAGTGCAACTCTAGACCCAGGCTCCCGGCCTAGACAGAGACAAACACTGGCAGAAGGGAGAGGGTGTGCTGCCTCAGCTCCATTCCCGGGGTCAGTAGGTGGGGAGGCTTCATAAGCAACTGGGGTAGGTCGCAAGCACCGAATAATAATCTGAAGATCCTGTGTTTGCAGCTGAGGAAATTTCTTCTGCTGACAGCCCCAGGTTAACGGCAGCCATCTTTGTCAAGGAGGGCAAAAAGTTTCAGTGCGACGCCATTTTGATTCAGTGTGTAACAGAGTGCATGCGCTGCCATCTTAGTGCAGGAACATAGAGTGGGTGGGGGCTTCTGTGCTCCCAATCGGGTCCTGGTGACCGAGACAGACAATCGACTGTGTGGGCAGGGCCTAATCTTTCCAAATGAAAAGCAAACGGCGGCCATTGTTTGTGATACAACACACTGAGAGGTGAGCACCCCTTTTTTAATAAAAAGATTGGTGAGGTTGTAAAGTGTATGTTATAGAAAGATTTACCAAAAATGTTTTATAAGTACAGGAAACGTTGTGCTATCCGGAGGTGAGCTATCCGGCAATCTGGAGCCACCGGCAAAAATCAGCAGCCGTTTTTTATTCTTTTTGTTTTTTTTTTTTGCTTTGTTTGAACAGTCAAGCTGTGCAAGGTCTGTAGCTATAGCAACAGCTTTAGCTACAGAGCTTTAGGGCCACACCCGAGTGTTTAGAAGCTGCTGCTAAGCAGCAGTGTTTGTTGTCAAGTACGGAGATAAGAATCTCCGTATCTCTCAACAGTAACTCTGGAGAGTAGGGCAGTTTTGAGGCAAGGCAGCAGCTCGGTCCCGTGGGGTGCCGGATAGCACAAAGTTTCCTGTACTTTAAGTTTATCTCCCCCCTTCCTTCCCCCCCACACCCCCGCCTTCCCCCCCCACACACCCCACAACCACTTCACCCCCTCCCCCCAACCCCCCTTCCACTACCCCACCCCCCCTCCCCCCCCACACCGCCCACCCCTTCCCCCGACACCCCCTTCCCCCTCCCCTTCCCCTCCCCTTCCCCCATTCCCCCTCCCTTCCCCCCCTCACCCTTCCCCCTCCCTCCCCTCCCCTTCCCCCCCTCCCTCCCCCCTCCTCCCTCCCCCTCCATCCCCCTTCCCCCCGCCTCCCCATCACCCTCCTCCCTCTGCCTCATCGCCCCCCTTCCCCTTCCCCCACCCCCACTCCTCCCCCCCACTCCTCCCCCCCACTCCTCCCCATCCACCCCCTTCCCCCACTTCTCCCCTTCCCCTTCCCCCTCCCTCCCCTCCCCTTCCCCCCTCCCTCCCCCTCCTCCCTCCCCCTCCATCACGCCTTCCCCCCTGCCTCCCCATCACCCTCCTCCCTCCCCCCACTCCTCCCCCCTTCCCCTTCCCCCACTTCTCCACCTTCCCCTTCCCCCTCTCCCCTTCCCCTCCCCCCACTCCCCCCTCCCCTCCCTCCCCCTCCCTCCCCCCACTCCCTTCCCACTCCTCCCCTTCCCCTTCCCCCACTCCTCCCCCTTCCCCTTCCCCCACTCCCTCTCCCCCCTCCCCCCTCCACTCCCCCCTCCCCCCCCAGTCGCTCTCTCTCTTCCCCCCAGTCGCTCTCTTCCCCCCGTCGCTCTCTCTCTTCCCCCCCATCGCTCTCTCTCTCTCTGTTGCCCCCCAGCCACTCTCTCTCTCTTCCCCCCGAGTCGCTCTCTCTCTCTCTTCCCCCCAAGTCGCTCTCTCTCTCCCCCCCCAGTCGCTCTCTCTCTTCCCCCCCAGTCGCTCTCTCTCTTCCCCCCCAGTCGCTCTCTCTCTTCCCCCCCCAGTCGCTCTCTCTCTTCCCCCCGTCGCTCTCTCTCTTCCACCCCAGTCGCTCTCTCTCTTCCCCCCCAGTCGCTCTCTCTCTTCCCCCCCAGTCGCTCTCTCTCTTCCCCCTCAGTCGCTCTCTCTCTTCCCCGCCAGTCGCTCTCTCTCTACCCCCCCAGTCGCTCTCTCTCTTCACCCCCCCCAGTCGCTCTCTCTCATCCCCCCCCAGTCGCTCTCTCTCTTCCCGCCCGGTCGCTCTCTCTCTTCCCCCCCAGTCGCTCTCTCTCTTCCCCCCCAGTCGCTCTCTCTCTTCCCCCCCAGTCGCTCTCTCTCTTCCCCCCCAGTCGCTCGCTCTCTTCCCCCCCAGTCGCTCTCTCTCTTCCCCCCCAGTCGCTCTCTCTCTTCCCCCCCAGTCGCTCTCTCTCTTCCCCCCCAGTCGCTCTCTCTCTTCCCCCCCAGTCGCTCTCTCTCTTCCCCCCCAGTCGCTCTCTCTCTTCCCCCCAGTCGCTCTCTCTCTTCCCCCCCAGTCGCTCTCTCTCTTCCCCCAGTCGCTCTCTCTCTTCCCCCCCAGTCACACTCTCTCTTCCCCCCCAGTCACTCTCTCTCTTCCCCCCCAGTCGCTCTCTCTCTTCCCCCCAGTCGCTCTCTCTCTTCCCCCCAGTTGCTCTCTCCCTTCCCCCCCAGTCGCTCTCTCTTCCCCCCAGTCACTCTCTCTCTTCCCCCCCGTCGCTCTCTCTTCCCCCCAGTCACTCTCTCTTCCCCCCCAGTCGCTCTCTCTCTCCCCCCCGTCGCTCTCTCTCTTCCCCCCCCAGTCGCTCTCTCTCTTCCCCCCCAGTCGCTCTCTCTCTTCCCCCCCAGTCGCTCTCTCTCTTCCCCCCAGTCGCTCTCTCTCTTCCCCCCCAGTCTCTCTCTCTTCCCCCCCAGTCGCTCTCTCTCTTCCCCCCAGTCGCTCTCTCTCTTCCCCCTCAGTCGCTCTCTCTCTTCCCCCCCAGTCGCTCTCTCTCTTCCCCCCCCAGTCGCTCTCTCTCTTCCCCCCCCAGTCGCTCTCTCTCTTCCCCCCCAGTCGCTCTCTCTCTTCCCCCCCAGTCGCTCTCTCTCTTCCCCCCCAGTCGCTCTCTCTCTTCCCCCCCAGTCGCTCTCTCTCTTCCCCCCCCAGTCGCTCTCTCTCTTCCCCCCCAGTCGCTCTCTCTCTTCCCCCCCAGTCACTCTCTCTCTTCCCCCCCAGTCGCTCTCTCTCATCCCCCCCAGTCACTCTCTCTCTTCCCCCCAGTCGCTCTCTCTCTTCCCCCCCAGTCGCTCTCTCATCCCCCCCAGTCGCTCTCTCTCTTCCCCCCCAGTCGCTCTCTCTCTTTCCCCCCCAGTCGCGCTCTCTCTTTCCCCCCCAGTCGCTCTCTCTTTCTCTTCCAACAACAACATGCCCTCGAAAAAGCCTCGGCACCGCCGGGCACTCCAGCTAGTCTATATATGTAAAAGGATACATCTGTCTGTCTGTCTGTCCTTCGGTGTGTCTGTCCGGCTATACACTTTAAAGTTATAGAGCATATAGAATGTGTGTTACATCAAAAGAAAGCTTACAATTCCGGAACGGTCATAAGCGTATATACGTTTCGGCGAGACAAAAATTGCGCCCGCGGTATCCAAACAATGTTCAAAATTCCGCTCATTAGCATCTCATTATCCGCTCATTAGCAATAGAGTGACGTTGAGGTCGACCAATCGTACGGTCGAGCGACCCGACGGTCGACCAATCGCTGCATGGCGGGGGCGAGTTCCTGGCGCGTGCAGGCGGGCCCTCCTAAATTCGAGTGACGGGACGATTGACCAATCCTATGCTTCGGTGACCTGATGGTCGACCAATCGGTGCGTGTGTGGGCGGGCCTTATCGTTCTGAACCAAGGTGAGTCGCCGGCATCTTGATTCCAAACTTTTCATTTCTTTTTCGCGCTTTCTGCGTCTTTAAAAAAAAAGTTGCTTTTAAAACACATAGGGGGAGAAATTGGGTGAGTAGCGCCACCTGTTAGCGCCTAAAGAGGCAGTCAGTGGCTGTAGCGCCACTGGCTGCGTCTCCCGCGATATTAAGTAGGGGCGCTAATGGTGGCGTTAGGCTTTTGCACTGCGCCACCACCGAGGACGTCATCGGTGTGCGCAGCGCCCCATTCGTGCCCCGTTCGCGATATTTGGTAGCGAACGCCGCAGTTGCGCCGCTCGCTACCCGCGCCCGGTTCACGGGGCCTTACTGTGCCGGCAGCGGCGCAAGTTAAGGTGGAGGTGCGGGGCGGCTGCTTTTTTGGCGGCCACCTGCCAGCACCTCCGTCCCTGGCCTCCTAACCACCCCCCCCGGCATTGCCGGCTGTTTCCCGAGAGCCCGGCACTTCTCCTTGGTGCCGGGCTCATTTGCCGGCACTCGCGAGCGGGGATCGCGCTGTTGCAGGCACCTCCCCCTTAACAGTGGGAGGAAGGCCTGCAGTACCGCAGGGTGCCGTGCCGCAGCATTGCGGCACGTTGCGCTGCGATAATCAGTTTCAGCGCCCTAAGAGGGACGGGGAGCGCCTCGAGCCTCGCCCCGTGTCCCTCGAGCGGCACTGAAACTGAATTTCTGGTGATCGGTATTACTCCGATCGCTGCGCTAAATCCTGCGCACAGGCGAATTTTGCGCCACTTTGGCGCCCCAACCCAATTTCTACGCCATATTGTTTTAAAAAAAAGTTAATTACTTTCTAAATCTTTTATCTAATCTCATTAATTTTCCTACCTTTCCCTGTTTTTGCAGGTAGGCCTTGAAGCCTGGGCGTCTGTTGCCAACCATGCTGGACCCTAGGCAATTGTTTTGTGGCAAGCTCCTCCCACCCCTCACCCCCCACCCCCCCCGCTGGGCCCGATTCCGAACCAGCGGCCAGCCATCTTGGTAAAGGCTGGCTGGGCTCACTGCAAGCTGCTCGCACTGCACGGCGCACGCGCACCTCCACACAGAGCGCGGCCAGAGGGAAGCGAGCAGGTTAGCGGGTGGGGGCGGGGCTCGGGAGAGGAGGGGGAGCGGGAGCGGAGAGGCTTACCCCGGCAACCGGGCTCGCCAGCCGCAATCGGCCGTCTCAAGCCGCTCAGGCCCGGTCCCGGAGATCGGCAGGCGGAGAGGGGAGGAGAGTTACCAAGGCAACCGGGCCCAGCCAGCCGCAATCGTCCATCTCAAGCCCAGCCTCGGGAGGGCGGGGCTCGGGCTGACCGGGGCGCTGCGCTCGGCATGTCAGTGCGTGGGGCGGCACGGAGCTCAGCGGAGCCATCGCTGGCAGAGGGGAGAGGGTCTGCTGGCTCCCCCCTCCCTTTCTCCCCCCTCCTTCCCCCACCTCCCCCACCCCTCTCCCCCTCCCCTCCTCTCCCCCCTCCCCTCCCCCTCCTCTCCCCCTCCCCCACTCTCCCCCTCCCCTCCCTCTCCCCCTCCCCTCTCCCCCTCCCCCCTCCCCCCTCCCCCCCACCTCCCGCCCCCTCCCCCTCCCCTTCCCTCCCCCTCCCCTTCCCTTCCCCCCTCCCACTCCCCCCTCCCCCTCCCCTTCCTCCCCCCTCCCCCTCCCCCCTTCCTCCCCCCTCCCCTTCCTCCCCTTCCTCCCCCCCTTTCCTCCCCCTCCCCCTTCCTCCCCCTCCCCCTCCCCCCCTTTCCCCCTCCCCTCCCCTCCCCTTTCCCCCCTCCCCCTCCCCCCCTTTCTCCCCTCCCCTCCCCTTTCCCCCCCTCCCCTCCCCTTTCCCTCCCCTTTCCCTCCCCTCCCCTTCCCCCCTTCCTCCCTGCACTCCACCTTCCCCCCCTCCCCTTTCCCCCCTTCCCTCCCCTCCCCTTTCCCCCCTTCCCCCCTTCCCCTCCCCTTCCCTTTCCCCCCTCCCCTTTCCACCCCCTCCCCTTCCCCCCTCCCCTTTCCACCCCCTCCCCTTTCCCCCCTCCTCTCCCCTTTCCCCCCTCCCCTCCCCTTTCACCCCTCCCCTCCCCTTTCCCCCCTCCCCTTCCACCCCTCCCCTTTCCCCCCCTTCCCCCCTTTCCCCCCCTTCCCCCCAGTCGCTCTCTCTCTTCCCCCCAGTCGCTCTCTCTCTTCCCCCCAGTCGCTCTCTCTTCCCCCCAGTCGCTCTCTCTCTTCCCCCCAGTCGCTCTCTCTCTTCCCCCCCAGTCGCTCTCTCTCTTCCCCCCCAGTCGCTCTTTCTCTTCCCCCCCAGTCGCTCTCTCTCTTCCCCCCCAGTCGCTCTCTCTCTTCCCCCCCAGTCACTCTCCCTCTTCCCCCCCAATCGCTCTCTCTCTTCCTCCCCAGTCGCTCTCTCTCTTCCCCCCCAGTCGCTCTCTCTTCCAACAACAACATGCCCTCGAAAAAGCCTCGGCACCGCCGGGCACTCCAGCTAGCAACTAATAAATGAAAGTGCTCAAAGAAAATGAAACAAAACACAATTTTGTTTAGTTCTCCTATGATTTTTCTCCCGGGATGCTTGCAGCAGTGTCCTTGAGATTAATCTTCAATTCCTGAAGGGTTGGCAACCCTAGGCGTGTAGCGGCCATTTGCTTAGTGTTTGCTCTGTAAACCCGGTGGCCACTCACATTGTGCTGGATTGTACCATACTATTCTCCACAGCTAGTGCTGCCCTGATGTTGTGAAGCTGAGGAAAGCAGCCCCAGAATGGCAGCAATACCAGAAGATGTTAGAAAAACTCAAATATTCTTTACTGAGTGAGCATAGAATCCATCTCTGCTGAAGGCAATACCAGCATTCTGGGATGAGTATTTTTTGTTAAATTATTAATACTGTATTAAAAACTATTGGTATTTTTAAGACATTTACTCACCCTAGAGGCCACGCCAAAAGCACATAATTGGCAACTATGTACAGGAAACTCTTGTTTAAACGGCACCTAAATATGCAGAATTTTCTATTAACCGGCAAAATTCATACTCCAAAAACAACACCTCAATAACCGGAAATGTTGCCGAGTCCGAGACTCCCGCGGTGGCCGAGTTAGTCAGTGGGGGTAGTTCTCCAAACTGCCACTACTTGGCTTCTTGGCGCTGTCGGAAGTAATTAAAGAGTTATGGATTACCCTCAACTGGCAGTACTGTACTTAATCAAGCATCTTCCACCATCCATTTAACACAACATTCTGTCGGTGAGTACCCAATTACTGTACACTGCACATTTCTTGATTTTTTATTTTTGTTTGTTAAAAATAGCCTGGGTAGATAACCCTCTCCGTCATCTGGAATTTTTAATCAACCGGCACCATCCCAGTCCCGTCGGTGCCGGATACCAGAGTTTCCTGTGGTGCCGGATACCAGAGTTTCCTGTATATGGATTTCTAGAAGTTGTCTCACATGAAGCTAATTATAAACATTCCAGCATATAGTTTAAGATGAAATGTAGCAGCATAGATAGAACGTTGTTTAACAGACAGGAAATAAATCGTTTTGGCTATTGGGTGTTGCTTGGATTGGAGAAATGTTGGAAATAGAGTTTCCAAGGTCAGTAGTGTGTCTAGTTTTGGTTTCAATCTACCTTTGTACAATCACACACCAATAGACACTTACCTACAAACTCATGACCACGGGAACAATTATGACAGATTAAGAAAATTAGCAACAGGGTATTCCTTTTCTAAATAAATCAATAAGGAGACAGTGGCATCAAACAAAAAACAAGCAAAAATGACCCCTTTTTAGAGGGTCACAACTAATAACAAACTAAACTATAAAAATAGGAAACTTATAAACATAAATAATAATATTATTTCCAGTGTCCAGTATACACTCCAGTCCCTGCAGTGCTCACCAGTCGTGGAAGGCCTCAAACACACTGGCGGACACCACGTGTTCCTTTTCAAGGCCGTGGAGGTGGGATTGGAGGCATGTGGGGGGTTAAAATTGCAAAAACTGGCGTGCGGGCCCAACCCCGCTTCCAAGCAATTTTCATTAATTCGTGTCTAATGGTCCCGTCTCCGTCCTGCCTCCAAGAGGCAGGATAGGCCGTTAAGGCCCTAAACAAGCACTAAATTGCCTCTATAATGCCATTTTGAAAGGCCTTTGCGATTTTAACCCTTTTCCCACGTGAAACACACCTGTTCTGAAACACGACGGTGAAACCTGGCAGTAGCACAATTGGATTGCTGACTATCAGTTGCAGCTCAACCATTAAAGAGGAGATTTGATCAGCCATCATTTGCAGGTGGCAGGACTTTGTAGTCTCAGGTCTGGGGAACTTTTAGAAGGTATAACCACAGCTGTGGAAGTTTGGAGCCTGACACCCATCACCAGGGTGACCTCCTGGGAAACCCCTCTCGCCACCTTGACTGAGCGCTTCCTCAACTGAGGCATATACCAGAAGCATGGGAGCCATTTATTTCCTTCCCTTCTGGACATTAGTTGAGGACGAAGACCAGCCACTGCACCAGCAGAACCAGGAACAACAGCAGCACCAACAGCAGCAGCATCAACAGCAGCAGCAACAACAGGAGCGCCAAGCTGCTGCTCACCCACCTGAAGCTGCACAGGCCAGAAGGGGCCAGCGCATGGAAGCCCGTTGGCGCAGGAGATACCCCCCAAACAGGACCTACAGACACAGGGTCAGCTACTCAACATGTCTGAGCAGCAGTGCCAAAGGTGGCTCCGCCTTTCGCGAGAGGTAGTTGGTGACATCTGCGCGATGCTGCAACAAGACCTGCAGGCCAGAGGACCAGGTGGACAACCCTTACCAGTGGCCGTTAAAGTCACCACTGCACTCAACTTTTTTGCCTCAGGCTCATTCCAGGGATCAGCAGCAGACATCAGCGGCATCTCCCAGGCGGCCGCACACACTTGCATCACGCAGGTAATCGATGCCCTCTTTGCCATCGCGCACAATCACCTCCATTTTACCAAGGATCAAGCAAGTGTCATGGTGCGTGCGGTTGGATTAGCTAATCTGGCAAGCTTTCCAAGGGTGCAGGGCATCGTTGACAGCACACATGTGGCCCTTAAGGCACCCCATCGCAATCCAGGTATTTCTGTAAACTGCAAGGGCTTCCACTCCCTTAACATTCAGCTGGTGTGTGACCACAAGAAGGAAATTTTGCATGTTTGTGCCATGTACCCTGGCAGTTGGCATGACTCCTTCATACTGCGCCAGTCTTATGTGCCTCCGCTATTCGGTCAGCCAGACCAACTTAACGGATGGCTACTTGGAGACAAGGGCTATCCCCTGAAGACGTGGCTAATGACGCCATTGAGGAACCCATGCAACGAAGCTGAGGAGAGCTACAACTCCAGCCACATGTCCACCAGAGCCATAATCGAGCAAACCATCAGTTTGCTGAAGATGCGCTTCAGATGCCTGGATAGATCAGGTGGAGCCCTGCAGTACTCAGCAGCCAGGGTCTCCAGATTCATCGTGGTTTGCTGTGCACTTCACAACATGGCAGATGAGGAGGAGGAGGAGGAGAGCGAAAACGAACATCTTGCAGAGGCTCATCAACCAGCGGCAGCAGTACGCAAGAACATTGCTGCTGGGGATGCAAGGAATGCACTCATCTTGGCCAGATTTGCTTAGCCTAGCCAATCAAGCACTTTTGCCTCGTAGCTTCTTACCTGAGCATCGACAATGGCCAAGAACCAGCGGATTCCTAGCAATTTGACCACCATACTGACAATTGCAAGTAATCCTAAGCCCTCAATGTGGAAGTCCCATTCCTGAAATGATACACACCACAACTACAGCAGTAGCCATCAGATTTTTTATTTACAGTAATCATCTGATGGCTTTTTAACATAAAACATCAAATTTCACCCAAGTGACTACCCTTGTGACTATTTGTGAAGTATCTTTCTCTTACGCGTGCTCCTACGTGGTGCTTCCCCTGTGGCTTCATCAGATGTGGAGGCCCCTTGCTTAGTTTCTTGCTGCTCCTGTCTCGACACCTTTGGCGGGCGTCCTCTGGGGTTGCGAACCTGTGAGGGCTCGCCAACAGTCTGCTGCTCCTGCGGCTGTGCAGGGGTTGAGACGCCGATCTCAGTTGGGTGTGGACTCTGGTGGGGCTCTGACTGAGGGCTTTGCAGTGGCATGGAAGTGTGAGCACTTGGAGAGGAGCCCCCACTTCCTTGATGTCTGCCACCAACTTCCCTCTCATGGGTCAGGTCCCCCTCAGCGCTTGGAAGTGGCTTGAGAGCACCTTGCTGCACATCAGGGGGGCCATGGGGACCCATATCTGCACTGGCAGTCCTACTCAGAAGGACTTCCATGAAGGTCTGGTTTCTCTGTTCAATAGATGACCATCGTTCCTCCAGAGATGTCATTCTATTCAGAACACTCACCATGTTTTCTGCACTCTGGTGACTTATCACCTCCATGGAGGTTGCCATCCTTTCCATGGTGATGCGTTCATGCGCCAATGACTCCACTAAGGCTCTGCTCATGTTCGCAATGGACTCCTCCATTCGCTTCACACTCGCAGCGACCCTGGAGACAAAACCTACCAGAGACTCCTGCATCTGTTCCTGGAGTTCCAGCACCGCTGATCTTGTGGATGGACCCAGAGGCAGAGGGTCGACATGCAGCTGAGCCGAGCTGGCAGAGTCCTGCGCCCTCTGACTAGGACTCTCCACTGCTGTCCCTGTCTCCACAATCTGCTGATGCTCACTTGTGAGCTTTGATACACCAGGTGACAACACTACTCTATCTCGCGATGGTCCCACCGAGGTGTGAGTGTCTGCGCTGGTGCTGGGTGCGCTGAATTCTGCTGACGCTGTGCCCTCACAGGTTGCAGCTTCCTCTGAGGAGACTGGATGCTCAGGCTGTTTCTCCTGGCTAGTGGGGACGGGTGCTTGTGATGGTCCTGTGGGGAGTAAAGGAAAGAGTCAGAAATGTAATGCCAAGGTTACATGCACATTGCATATTGCAGATGATCATAAGTCCACCTGTTAGAGTTTCAGAATCATTATCAGCGACTCATGCAATGTCATTGAGAGAGATGGAAAACTATTCTGTCACCAGCTTGCTGTGATGCACCCGTCTGTCCGTCCCCCACTTGCGCATCGTCCTCCACTCCCACGATCTCCAGGACAGCATCCTCCCAGGGGTTGAGGTGGGCTACTGAGGGTGGCCCTTCTCCTGTCCTCGCTGTTTCTCTCTTATTGTGAGCTCTCTTTTCCTGCAATGAGGGAGACAAGTGGAGGTTGAGTGAGAATGAAGGAGTGAGTGTAGAGAATCCATAGCATAGATGCTTCGAAGGAGACAAAGATGGAGTGAGGTGGCAAGACCAAGGGCCTGCCATGTGTGTTGTCAGTTGTTTTCATAGCATCGCAGTGATAGGGGGTGTGAGGGCTGCATAATCGAATAGTTAGGTGAATGTGACCATAGAGAGAGAGGGAATGGGTAAGGGTGCAGGGATGTCAGTGTCAAGTGGGATGTGGAGGAAGAGATTGCTAAAGCTGAGTGCTGGTGAGGAAAGGCAATGGGGATCAGATTGAGGGTGATGGAAAATTCATACTGACTTTTCCAGTGCGCAGAAGGTCATGAAATCTCTTCCTGCACTGAAGCCAGGTTCTGCGGGTTACTGACAATGAGTTGACCTCCTCTGCCACCTGGATCCACACAGCCTTGGTCTGCTGGGGAGGCTTCTTCCTCCCTGAAGAAGGGAAGAGCACCTCTTTATATGCTCTTGCTCCCTCTACTGAAGCCTGCAGGGCGACGTCATCGAACCTGTGAGCAGACCTAGGTCTCTGGCTGGCCATTCTTCCTCCAGGACCCCCTCACTGCAAAGGCCAAAAGGTTGGCAGTCTGCAGAAGAAGCAAGGCTTGTTGCAGACCTTAAATGCAGCAGCAATGATGATGTCATCGAAGGCAACTTTCAGACTGGAAAAACTCATTGGCCATGGGTTCCCACACGTTGGAACTCAATTGGCCAATTAAGTTAAAATCGCATCATTCTCCCACATCGATTTAGAATCGCGTGGCTAACACAAAATGCGGATTACACGACCCCAGCCGGCCCCTGAATCAAAATCCAGCCCTAAGCCTCTGAACATTGAGCCAAAAATGCTGCATATACTATACTGATTGGACAGTAAGTTCACAGTCCACCCAAAATGTGGTGCATATAGCACAAGTTAAAATCAATTTTGGCAGGAATAACTCACTTTCTTCTGTATGTTTCATCCGCCACAAAAATGATTTGAAAGGTTAAATTACAATGGGATACATTATCTTAGAAAGAACTTTTGTTAAGCAATCAACTTGCCAGAGTTTGGAACTTTGTTCAATGCTGGTAAGAAAATTGTGACTACCCCAAAAAAATCCCAAAACTATTCCTGCCGGAAATGCATGGGTTGGGGGTGGTGAATGAAGACATGATTGGGTCAGCTGTATTGCCTCCTGCAATCAGATAGGTTACCAACACTCACTGACAGGCCTCACACTTGAATGATGGTCATTTGGAGGAGGTGTTGGTGGAGGTCGACCGTCAGCTGGGGAGTGTGTTCCAGAAATAAAATTGTCGAGAAAAAAATTGTTTGAAACAAGCTAATTTCAACAAGCCTTTTTTCAATGCAGTTACATACTATTTAGTCATAGATTGCTTTTGACACTGGCTATTTTACGGGAATTTTTTGTTAGCCATGTTATTTTGTGAGTTTTCCTTCAGAATTACTGCAAATGTTCTTGAACAATGTCTTAGCTGCGGAGCAAAAACTATAAATAGTATAAGGTTCATCTGTTCTGTTTATCAGTTATCTCAATTGGCATCAGCAATTCTTGCGCATAAACCTGACAGTTCAAACCAGCTGCATGGTGATTGGATTTTGGAAGCTGGGAAAAAGCTGACATTCTGTAGATAGCACTGATGACTGAAGGCAGGTGCAAAAACTAAAGAGCAGCTGAAGCCTGACATTTTCTTGCATGGTTGCATCTGCAAATTTCCTGTACAGTTAGTGTTGTATCTCACTACTCAAAAAAAGAGACTTTGCCGTTGGTAGGAAACAAGTGGATTCACGTTTATTTTTCAATGCTTGTATATATACAAATAAAATAAATGCTTAAGGGGAAAATTTATTATAATACTTTGGCTTACAATTTCCTGTGGTTATTTTTTATTGATTAAAGATTTTGTTACAAAGAAAATAGGTGGGAATAATCCTAGTCTTTTTATTTTCCTTGTAAGATTATAATAATCATTATTCATTGTGAGACTACAGTGAGGAATCATTCCTGTTCTTCAACATTTTTGAAGAGAGTGATTCAGTGAGGTAAAATTAAAAATGGCAATCAGCCTATGTTTTCAATCCACCCTCTCCTGAACAGAACAGAGCTCTGTTTAGGGTTCTATACCATGCTGTCATTTCTCCTTTTGCTTAATCCTTACCCCCCTCAAAGGTTTGTTCATAGTTCAACCACACCTTTTAAGATAGTCACATTGAACTGCAAATCCTTGTAAACATGTATGCATTGTAAAATTTTTCCTTAAGTGTGGTATTACAACTTCGAATGATTAGCTTTCAATTAGTGGCTTTAACAAAAAAGAGAGTTCAGTTGAGCACAATTTCTTTCCATCATACAGCAGCACTTAGTTCTCAATAGATGCACAACACATTTAGCACCAAGCCATCAGAATAATTACAGCTTTTAGAGACTCAGACCACTTAAATAAATCCTAGTTGTAGATTAAACCCAATTTCATTCCTTTGCAGCCTTAATTATAAGTGAAACTTCATTTTAATTGAAGATATCAGACAAAGCTTTTGAACTGTAAAATAGAAGTTTTCTTGTTGCTTGGGAAATGTGACCTGTGGAAGCAATTAATAAATTCAGTGAACATCCAGCTCTTATTTCAAAACCAACCAAAGCAATATTTCAACTAACTTACCACTGAATATATTATAACAAAGTTTATTTTAATCCTTGTTCAGACATTTGTATGTGACTTTCCCTCTTTTCCAATAAAAGGTATATGGGGGAGCTGGGGGGTGGTGGGCGGAGGCATTTGTCAGCTTACTATCCAGTTTTTCAGTGTGTGCAGAGCAGTAGCGGGCCAAAAATTAAAACAAACTCTGCACTGATTTTGCATCTAACGACCACCTAATGCAATTTTCAAGCAGGCCTCGATTTAGGTGGCCAGCGTTCACACTTGAAATGGGTGAGAGCCAAATGCATTTGTGTAAATGAGGGTCCTACACCATTTTGCTTGCCACTCACATTGCTATTGTCATTTCCCCAACCATGGGCTTAACAAGCCAGTAGGAAGCCATTCATTTTCAGCGCTATTTAAGGGGATTCTGAGCTGCTTTCAGGTAAAATGCTGGAAAGTTTAGATAGACATTTTGATTCTATTACATTGTGGTTTTTGGCTACTTAGACCATTTCAAAGTGGTTGTAAAGCCTGTACAACATTCTCAACTCTTACGGGGCTCCTGGCAATGCACTTTTTCATCATGGGAGTTCTTCTGGCAATTCCACTCAGGCTAGAGAAAGATGATGAGGAGAAGGATCACGAGGAAGGAGTACACAGAGCTGGACCTACAGGGAGAACAAACCAAAGGACGCATGCTCGCAGGAATCCTTACCCTCCCAGAGTTTGTAGGCCCAGGACAACATACATGCACTTCTCAAAGGAGCAGTGCATCTGGAGGTTGAGCTTCTTTAGAAAGACTGTCATACAGTTGTGTCACCTCCTGCAACAGGACCTATAACCAACTGCCAGATTTAGCACAGCATTGCCTGTTGCAGTCAAGGTCACTGCAGCCCTCAACTTTGCCTCCTACTCCTTCTAGGAGATATCAGCAACATGAATCAGCCTGCAGTTCATATTTGCACTAAAAAAGTGACTGACACCATGTTTGGCAGAACACATACTTTTAGCATATTACCCATAGACATCTGGAAGCAGCAGGATAGAGCTCTGAGGTTTGCTTAGATTACAGAATTTTCCCATGTCCAGGGCATCATTGACTGCACCCACTTCACCCTGCAATCATCTTCAGACAGTGCCTCCAGCCTAGAGAACAGTGGGAAAAACTGTGAACAGTACCTGCTCCTGTTTCCTGTCTGCCCACCTGGGGCGAGGGCCACACAGTGCCTGAAACAAATCTGTTCAACTGGCGTGGGGTTTGTGTGCAGTGTGGCTCTGGTGAGTGCCACGTTGCTGATATTTTAACCCCCTGCATACCCCGTTCTCATTAGCCGCAGGGAGTTAAAATCAGGGCTCAAATATTTAAGCTAAAAATCCCCACGAGCATAACACTGATGAGACCATAATTTTCTGGGTAAGATAATGTTGTAGAATGTAAACGTTGATAATTACATAAACCTCGCCCTGTATTTTCTTTCTGTAAAGCTCATGCAAGATTTAAGAACTCCAGAGGTGGACAGAGGGATTGTTTAACAGGGCAGGAATCATAGATAACAATCTTGTGGTGGGTTGTGATTTAAAAAGCACTGGGTTTTTAGTTAATTAAGCAATAAATTGTATTTATTTTACTTTAGTTAGGAATAAGTAGGATTATCAGCACTCATTGTGCTGTGATACGATACTAAAAATGATTTGACCTTAACGTGATTATTATATTAAATTCTGTTATCTTGTTGCATATATCCATTTAGATGCATCCATTTAGACATGACAGAACTGGGTCTCTCTCTGCTAAAATTTTCCAAGAAAATGAGAAAAAAACATTTTGTCCAGCTTGTTTCTCCAATCCTCTAATCAAAATCCTATTACCATTATTGTTTCTCTTCATATCTGTATTTCAGACATTACTATATTTTAAATTTGAAATGGTAAATAAGACACAACATGCTTTATTTCCAAAGTATTACCTTCTACTTTTAACTTTAATAAAAGTAAATGATTGATGGCTGTTTTTACAGTTTGAAGCTTAAACCACATCAACTTTCAATGGATGTTACATACAGACAGGAATCATCAATAGCACTGAGCACTTTAACAGGGCAAGGCTCAGCTTTGGTTAGAATATGTAACTCATAATCATATAAACTCGGTATTGTTAAAATCTTCTAGGAAGCTGAATAGATCCAAAAACTCGTCTCTTTCAAAGATGTGCATTGAATATTGACTTTAGCTCCACTTCTTTAGTCCACAGGTGTCCAAACTATTGCCAAACGTGGCCTCGACCGCTAGCAATCCAGTCAACAAAGCTCAGACAATTCTGTGCAATTTGGGCTGGTTGGTTGTTTGAATTTTGTGGGGCTGGAGGTTTGAAAAGGGCAGCTCTTAGCATTTGTGGATAAATCTCAAATCAGAACAACAAGATCTGTTCGTATCAAAAGCTTGAGATTTCAATTTCAATTTTAAATATAGCCCCTGACAATCTATAGTATGCATCTAAGTGATCCACAAAGACAAAAAGTTAGGGCCGCCTGCTTTAGCCTATGAATTCTGTTTCCTTATCTGCACTTTTGTTTACAGGATCCACCTACATCAGTGTCACTTGGGCTACGAATGGAAGAAATGATCTTCAACTTGGCAGATACACATCTGTTTTTTAACGATTTAGAAGTAAGTGGTGATTTTCTTATGGCTGGACTTTATTATTAAATGTGACCCATGCCCAAAACAGCTCATTACAGAATTGTTTGTTTTATCATTGATAGGTGATTAGTGGAAGGATGAATTAACTCAGCAATAAAGCTGCCTTTGTTCAATCTTTAGTTTAATTAATCATTAACTCAAGAATATCCCTGAAAATACTTTCTACTGATGGAATGGAGGACTGGGGCAGGAAATCAAGATGAAGTTTCTTTTATTTGTTGAGGTTTCTCTGTGTTATGTTTGTCTGAATGGGAATTCCTACTATTTCCATTGGTACATAAATCAGCCATAATGTCATGGCTAGAACGTAGTGAGAATTCAGTTGTCAATTTGGCCTCCCACACAAAAATAAAAATGTTTTAAACATATATGTTAAAAACTTAATTCACATCGATACTGGTCCCCATGAGTCAGGATGGACAAAATATTCTGATATCTATTGATGGAAGATTATAACAGCTTTCAAGTTGTAGAGATCATCTTACATCCATTGAAAACTGACAAGAAAGTTTAGAGCCCATACTTGTTAATGTAAGTGTAATGTACCCTATTCCTCCAAATACTTTTTTTAGTTAAGGCATTGTTGATTCACCAATGCAGCTGGTCCTATTTCTGTCAACATGGAGCTGTTGAAAAATTGGGTACAAATTTGCAGGTGGGCAGGAATGTGCAGCTGCAGTCTGCCAAAATGCAATATGGTGGTTTTGCACTCTTAATTATTATTATCATTTACTGTTTTTAATTGCCTTATTGTTAGTAGTTTGCAACATTTTAAAGGGCAGAGACTATTGATATGTCGGGATACACAGCTGTTATTTTGCCACAAACAGCAATAAGGTGAATGACCAGTTGATTGGTTTAGATAGTGTTGGTTGAGGGAGTAATATTGGCACAAGGAGAACTTACTGCTCTTCTTTGAATAGTCCTATCCACTTGAACTAGTAGATAGGACTTCAAGTTAATATCTTATCCAAAGGACAGCATCTCCAGCAATGAGGTACCCCTCAGTACGGCACTAGGATATCAGCTTAGAATATGTGCTAAAATCCTGAAGTGGTACTTGAATGCACAACATCCTGACACAGAAGAAAGAGTGACATTCATTGTATGTGACATTCATTGTATGTGGAGACATTTCTGAGAGACGTGTAATACATTATATAAATACAAATATTCCTTAGTTTGTAATATAAATCCGCAGAGTACTACAAATATGTTATTTATAACTGGGCATGATTGGACTATCAATGACACAAACCAGATTACTGGTTCTGTAATTGTGTTTCCTGGTTTGTTGCTTTAAACCAGTTGCCATGGTCACTTAAGGTAATCTTTAGACTGGTGGCTTAAAAATTAGTCTCTGAAGACAGTTTTCAGCCAATCAGAGGTTCCCACTTCCAAAATGGATAAGAGACAGAGGAAGAACATAAGAAAAAATGCTTAATATATTTTTAAGTTGAAAGGGAAAAATAGGGGAAATTAGTTAGAACTAAAGTTAATAATATAAAGAAGGAACAGAAAGAATAGGGAAGGAGATAAAAAGCAGAAATGGGAAATAAAGGAAAAATGGTGACCCAAGTAATCACATAATTCATTTTAAGCATGTGTTTATTTTAGGTGCAGAATAACCATCCCAGGAAGCTTGGAATTCCCGGTCTAAAAATTGATGATTTTCTCTCTCTCTCTCCAACACAACAGCAGAAATAGCTTCCATGTATATTGTGTCTTTAACATAGAAAAATATCCCAAGGTGTATCATAGCGAGAAAATGAATGGGCACCAAACCTTTGTGGGGGAGTTATTAGAGAGCTGGCTGTAAATAAATGGGTTCTAAGAAGGTTTTTAAAGGCAGAAAGAGAAGTAGGTTTCTTTGTGTTAGTTCAGGAGTACAGAGGTTTAGGGAGGGATTTTCAGAGAGCATATCTGAGACGGCTGATGGCTCAACCTCCATTGCTGGAGTGGGCAGAGTAAGGAATGCACAGATGGCCAGAGTCACAGGACATGATGGGACGAGAGGGAATGTAAGCCTACAGAAGTAGGATGGGGATAAGACCATGGGATCATAGTCACAGAGGTATTGTTGGTGATTTTAATCAGTGTGGTCTTGGTACTATGCGCAGACAGTAGGCATTCAAACAGAGTTATGGCAGCGGAGGGTATGAAGCACGGAGATAATGACACATTCAAGGACCTTAGAGAGGAAAGAAATATTAGGGATGGCATTTGGAGAGAACACATAGGTCAAGGGTGGGCTTATTTGCAAGGAGGTGATGACAGCAGTTTTGAAAGGGAGAGGTTGGTGTCTGAGCTGCTCATGATGTTGGCTAGCAAATGGGTCAGGAAGCATAATTGAATGACCTGGAGTTGGGTAATAATTGGTATCAGGGTCACAGTAATGAGTGGCATATCACATAAATATTAACAAGAGATAACTAGATAAATCTGCTTTAAATATATTTTAATTGTGTGGCTGGTATCTAAATCTTCCAGAAATCTAAATATATCAAATCACAGAAGTTCTGTTGACAAGGTGTGTCATTCCCTCAAAGAAGTCCAGTAAATTTGTTAAGTAAGATCTTCCGTAAAAACAATCGATGTTGACTCACTCTTACCATACCATAACTATCTAGATATTTTATTGTTCCTTCTTTTAGGATGCTTTACCCACAGAGATGGAACTTCACTAGCCTGTAGTTTAATATGTCATCCCTATGCATCTTTTTAAAGATTGGTGTTAGCTTAGTTACTTTCTAATCCTCAGGCATTACTTCTGTTTCAAATGCTTCTCTAAAGGTAATGGGAAGGACATGACTGATTTCCTCAGCCATTTCTTTAAGCACCATTGTATGAAATCTATCCAAGCCTGGTGCCATGTCTTCCTCAGCCCATCAGTGACCACCTTATCTGAAGCTGTAGCTTTTTTAGATATTTGTTCTCAGCATGTGGGTGACACTGGCAAGGCTGCATTTATTGTCCATCCCTAGTTGTCTTTAGAAGGTGGTGGTGAACCTTCTCCTTCAGCTGCTTCAGTCCTTGTGGTGATGGTGCTCCCAAATGGTGTTAGGTAAGGGTTTCTAGGATTTTCACCCAGCTATGGTGAAGGAATGCCAATATATTTTCAAATGTAGGAATTCACACAACACCAGGTTATAGTCCAACAGCTTTATTTGAAATCACAAGCTTTCGGGGCGCTGCTCCTTCGTCAGGTGAAGTGAAGAGAAGCATACAGGCACAGCATATATAGTCAGAGAAAACTGCCAGATGATTACAGGTAATCTTTCTAACTGCCCTTTATCACACCTCGGCAGAGAGATAATCACAGCAATCAAAGGTGTGAATGGTGTCCAAACAGGTCAGTCAGGAAAACATTACATCAAAGAACAATGAGGTGGGGTCACAAGGTGTCAAATGTTGCAGATGCTGGGGTCTGTATGAAAAACAGGAAAAAAACAGAAAACTTTGCTGGAAATCACAGCAGGTCCGGTCTTCGAGACACACAACGCAAAATCGTCGAGCAGAAACTGATAGCCAAGTTCCGCACTCATGAGGACGGCCTCAACCGGGATCTTGGGTTCATGTCATGCTACATGTAACCCCACCTGACGTAGAGTTATCCAGACTTGAGTCGTCGTTGGCTTGTTCTCTCTGCACAGATGCGGCCGGACCTGCTGTGATTTCCAGCAAAGTTTTTTGTTTTTTTTCTGTTTTTCAGACAGACCCCAGCATCTGCAACATTTGACCCCTTGTGACCCCATCTCATTGTTCGTTGATGTAATGTTTTCCTGACTGACCTGTTTGGACACCATTCACACCTTTGATTGCTGTGATTATCTCTCTGCCGAGGTGGGATAAAGAGCAGTTAGAAAGATTACCTGTAATCATCAGGCAATTTTTTCTGACTATATATGCTGTGCCTGTATGCTTCTCTTCACTTCACCTGATGAAGGAGCAGCGCTCCGAAAGCTTGTGATTTCAAATAAAGCTGTTGGACTATAACCTGGTGTTGTGTGAATTCCTACATTTTTTCACCCCAGTCCAACACCGGCATCTCCACATCAATATATTTTCAAGTCAGGATGGTGTGTAACAGACAGGAACTTGGAAGAGATGGTTTTCCCATGATAATACTGCTCTTGTCCTTCTCATTGATAGAGGTTGTGGTAGTGGGAGATTATGGTTAGTTGCGACTGTGCATCCTGTAGATAATAAATACTACAGCCACCCTGTGCTGGAGATGGAAGGGGTGAATATTGACTTAAGTAGCAGGGGGAACAATAAAGCAGATGGCTTCGCCCTAAATATGTCGAGCTTTTGAATGTTGTTGTGGCTGGACCCATAGTTAAGTGTTGAGTATTCCATCACAATGTTGATGTGAGCCGTGTAGATGGTGAGGAGGCTTTGTGGGGTCTGGAGGTGAGCCAACCATTCTAGAATACTCAGCCCCTGCTTTGCTCTTGTAGCCACTGTGTTGATATGGCTTATCCAAATATACCTCTTGTCAATGGTGACCCTCAGGATATGGTGGGGGATGTGGCGATGTGCTGCTATTGGAAGGGGAAGGATGCTGGGCCTTTTCTTGCTGGAAATCTCCATTGCCTACCACTTCTACTCTCACCTTTTAATGTTTCCTCTGCTCACCTTTCTCTCCACCCAGAATTCAACTTTCTTGCTAAGAAGACTGCTCATGGTCTCCTCTTCAAAGATAGAAAAGAAGAATTAATTTAGTATATTTGCTATGCCTTGGTCCGTTGATAACACGAGGTACAAGTATTGCCAACTTTACTGATACTAAATGATAAGAGTTATTTAAATAATTATTAAAATATATATTTCTTCCCCTTACTACCCACAGCAGTAGATCTGTTGTTCTTGATAAACTGTAATTTTGTGTTTTTTCCCACTGTGGAGTCTCCTATGAGTCGTACCTTGAACTGGTGTTCATTTGCCATTAGCTTAGCTGATTGACTCATTCAGGCCAAAATATCCAAGCGCTGCTTCGAAACACCTCATGGACTGCACTTTCTGGTCTCAACGCAAATATCAGCCTTCCTCCCCCACCACCCCCATCCCAACAACAGAAAGAAAACTTTCTCCTACTTTCAAATGTTTAACATGTTTTGTTTGATACTTGCACTTTACATTTGTTACTTGGAAATTTCCTACCTGATTATCATGTGACACAAGTGGCCATGATAAACTCTGGGTATTGTAGATCCTCATGAACAGGGTGAAAAGTACAAGTGCCATGATGCAGCTTTCTCAGATGCACAGAATTTGTCTACAGCAGTTGGAAATCCCCAACACCCAAGCCCTAGATAACATTTGCAACTGAAGCCCCAGGCCTCAGATGAAAGGGAGAGTCTATGCGAGGGAAATCTCTAGGCATAAAGGACCAAAGTAAGTGTAGTCATTTTTGATGTGCTGTTATGCTATATATTGAGTTGGATCTTGCTGGAATGGGGCGTCTCAATGCGTGCCCCGTTAGTTAGACTTTTTTCTGCAGCTCAAAATATCTTTGCGCCATAACTTGTTGGAAGTGCAAGCTGATAATGGCGTGGTGAGGGCAACCTGGTACCTCAGTGAACGGCAGGACTATCAGTGTATCTCATTAACCAATGAGATTTAAGGATTGAAAAAGAAACAAAGGAACAATGGAGAAGGAGGGTGAATTAGAATCAGGTACAGAAAGAGGAAATAAGGAGAGGGAAAGAAAGATTGGATAAAGAGAGAGATAAAAAGAGACAGGACACATTTTAAAATTTAAAATTTGACATTTTTAAAGTCTCTAAGAACAGTTTATCACCTGAAGGAATGAGACTCCACAGTTTAAATTGTTCAATTTCTGGGCCAAAGAGGTTGATTGGTACTGCATTAATAATTATCACTTTGTTAAAAAGGTACTTACGCGCTTAAGTATGAGACTTAACTTTCTGTGTTGAGTTTAATGGGCAATTAATGTACAAATCCAGCAAGTTCTTAAAATAACAGTGAGGCTAAGTGTGAGATACCATTTGTGCAAAGCAAATGGGAGAGCAGCATAAATCAAGCAGCAAGTTCTGGAAATTCACAACTCATGGCAAACCTCTTGATCCCCTGAACTTGCCGGTCAATAAGCACATTAATAACGGTGTGTATTGTTAGCACACCATTATTTTTCCAGCAAGATCCGACCCATTTTTAGCTATGTACACTAACTGAGTGAAGAAGAAAAATGACTGCCAAAAACAGTGTGAAGAAATTACTTAAGTGATATGACTGTTTTGTTTTGTGGTGGTTACTGGTTCCAGATTGCTGGATTTGAAAAACACATCTGAATAATTTGATTGGGTGGTTTATGTGGTGTCCACTCAATGCTGATTAATAGCTTGTACTAGTCTAGTGAATGGGATTTTTTTTATTGCTTTTGGTTGCAAATTTTAAATACCTGGATTCATTTGGCCTTGCTGTCCTCCAGTACATAGAAACATAGAAACATAGAAGATAGGAGCAGGAGTAGGCCATTCGGCCCCGCGAGCCTGTTCCGCCATTTAATGAGATCATGGCTGATCATCCAAATTCAGTACCCTGTCCCTGCTTTCTCCCCATATCCCTTGATCCCTTTAGCCTTAAGAAATATATCTAACTCCTTCTTGAATATATTTAATAAGTTGGCCTCAACTGCCTTCTGTGGCAGAGAATTCCACAGGTTCACCACTCTCTGGGTGAAGAAATTCCTCCTCATCTCAGTCCTAAATGGCTTACCCCTTATCGTTAGACTGTGACCCCTGGTTCTGGACTCCCCCGCCATCGGGAACATCCTTCCTGCATCTAGTCTGTCTAGTCCTGTTAGAATTTTATAAGATTCAATGAGATCCCCTCTCATTCTTCTAAACTCTAGCGAATATAAGCCAAATCGACCCAGTCTCTCTTCATACGTCAGGTATCAGTCTGGTGAATCTTCACTGCACTCCCTCCATGGAAAAAACATCCTTCTTCAGATAAGGTGATCAAAACTGCACACAATACTCAAGGTGTGGTCTCACCAAGGCCCTGTACAACTGCAGCAAGACATCCTTGGTCCTCTTGCTATGAAGGCCAACATACCATTTGCCTGCTTAACCGCCTGCTGCTCCTGCATGCTTACCTTCAGCGACTGGTGCACAAGGATACCCAGGTCTCATTGCACTTCCACTTTTCCCAATCTATTGCTATTCAGATAATAATCTGTCTTCCTGTTTTTGCCACCAAAGTGGATAACCTCGCATTTATCCACATTATACTGCATCTGCCATGCATCTGCCCAATCAGCCAACCTGTCCAAATCTGGAGTTTCTCTGCATCCTCCTCACAGCACACATGCCCACCCAGCTTTATGTCGTCTGCAAACTTGGAGATGTTACATCTAGTTCCCTCGTCTACATCATGAATATATATTGTGAATAGCTGGGGTCCTAGCACCGATCCCTGCGGTACCCCACTAGTCACTGCCTGCCACTCGGAAAAAGACCAGTTTATTCCAACTCTTTGCTTCCTGTCTGCCAACCAGTTCTCTATCCAAGTCACTACCTTACCCCCAATCCCATGTGCTTTAACATTGCACGCCAATCTCTTATGCGGAACCTTATCGAAAGCCTTCTGAAAGTCCAAATACACGACATCCACTGGTTCTCCTTTATCTATTCTACCAGTTACATCCTCAAAAAATTCCAGTAGATTAGTCAAGCATGATTTACCTTTTGTAAATCCATGTTGACTTCATCCGATCCTGTCACTGTTTTCCAAGTGTTCTGCTATTACATCTTTTATAGTGGACTCTAGCATTTTCCCCACTACCGATGTCAGGCTTACTGGTCTATAATTCCCCGTTTTCTCTCTACCACCTTTTTTAAATAGTGGGGTTACATTAGCTACCCTCCAATCCATGGGAACTGTTCCAGAGTCTAGAATTTTGGAAGATGACCAGCAATGCATCTACTATTTCTAGGGCCACTTCCTTAAGTACCCTAGGATGTAGATTATTAGGTCCTGGGATTTATCGGCCTTCAATGCCGTCAATTTCCCTAACACCATTTCCCTAGCTCTTGTTGGATCTTCCAAATTTTACCAGCGCTTCCTCTCCTTGAACAAAACTGTTTACTACTCCTAGATCATCCTCAGCAGCAGAAGCAATTTCAAATTCCTTTCATCCATGACTGACTGCTTCCTCAGACTTTCCCTAATCTCACTACCATCATCACCTTAGATTCAAAATACAGGAAGCTCGTGGACTTTGATGTATACAACATTGAGGCCATCCACTTGTGGCAGAAAGGTCGAGGTGATATAAAGCCATGTTTACTATCATGGACAATGTCATTTGGTTCTTTGACAACTGGGGTCTTGTCACTGGGGGAGAAAGTCAGAATAAGAAAGGGGAACATCGATGGGTTAGCATTTTGGTCAGATAGATGTCGGATGAAATTTAGTGCAAAGAATTGTGACGTGATACACTTTGGGAGGAATAAGGAAAAGAAATATACATCAAATAGAATCATAGAGGGGAGAAATTTGGTACCTTAGTGCCTCCTGTTATCGCCTCCAGGGGGCGATAACAGGGCACTAACGACTTATCGACGGGCGTGGCGAAATGAACAACTCCCACTAAATTGACCGAGAGGTTTGCGGCGGCGGTAACACTTTGCGCCACGATCTCCTGTGCCCGGAGTTTGTGAAGTCATTGCCGTACGCATCATCCTGGTAGCATCCCAGACCCGAACTTCAGTTTCGCCCCCTGCAGCATCACCGGGCGACAACACCGACAGCTGCAGGAGGCGTTGTTCAGGAGGCCGGCAGCTTCGGAGGTGCAAATAAAAGGGGATGTTGGCGCAGGTAGGAGAAAAATTTTAACAACGCTTCAAGTGATTTTGTTTGATTGCTCCTGGGCCGCGATCAATCAGCCCGGCATGCTGCTGGAGTGCATGGGGCTGATCGGGCCAGATCGCGGCTGTCATCGGGGACCAGCTAACTGGTCCCAATGCAGAGCCTGCAGTGAAGGCCCTTCCCTTCAAAGGAGGGAAGGAGCCTCAGATCGCGGCAGTGCTGTACGGGACACTGTGCAGCGTTGCACCACTACCGCCCCGCCTGCGTCCTTTAGCGTTCCAGGAAGGGAGTGGAGTGCTTGATTTAGCGCTCCACTTCCTTCCCGGAGCACAAACACTGAATTTTAAAAAAGCTTTCAAAAGTTAGCCCCAAATGGGGCGATATTGAATTTTTCCCCCATAGAATGATACACCACAGAATTCGGCCCCTCATGCCTGTGCCGGCTCTTTGAACGAGCTATTCCATTAGTCCCACTCTCTTGCTCTTTCCTCATAGCCCAGCAAATACTTCCATTTCAAGTATTTATCCAATTCTCTTTTGAAATTTATTTTTGAATCTGCTTCAACCACCCTTTCAGGCAGTGCATTCCAGGTAAAAAAATATATATTTCCGCAGGGCGACTCTGGTTCTTTTGCCAATCATCATAAATCTGTGTCCTCTGGTTACTGACCCTTCTTCCACTGGAAACAGTTTCTCTTTATTTACTCCATCAAAACCCTTCAAGATTTTGAACACCTCTATAAAATCTCCACTTAACCTTCTCTGCTCTAAGAAGAACAATCCCAGTTTCTCTAGCCACTCCACATAACTGAAGTCTTTCATCCCTGATACCATTCCAGTAAATCTCCTCTGCACCCTCTCTAAGGTCTTGACATTCTTCCTAAAGAGTGGTGCTGAGGCTCTAAAATGGTAGAACCTTAAAACAAGCAGAGGAACAGACAGACTTAGGCATTCAAATGCATAAATCTTCAAAAGTGGAAGACAAGTTTATCCAGCTGTAAAAAAAAAAAGATCCTAGATCTTATAAATATGGTATCAAGTACAAAAGCAAAGAGGTAATGCTAAATCTAGTCCAAAAAAAATGGTTAAGCAGGTAGAACATTGGCCAGAATTTTAATTTGGAGCCAGGTAGGGAGCGGGGTGGGGTGGGTGGGGTGCTGGAAAACGGTCAGAAAACCGTGGAGAATGGGTTTCCCACAGGCCCTGCTGAATTTAACAGCAGGGCCTTATTAGCATTACAAAGCTGTTTCCCATGCACAGCCAGCCAGATGGAGAGGCTGGTTGGCTGTCAGGCGGGTAGGCCTGCGACACTAGGCTGCAGAGAGGAGGGGGGGAGGGATTGTGGGGGGGGAGTTGGTTGGAGGCCGGAGGAGGATTGGGGCCAGAGGATCAGGCCAGAGGAAAATCAGGGGGGTAGACAGAGGCTGGTAGAGGATTGGGGCTGAAGGATTGGGGCCGGAGAAGTATCGGAGAGGTGTTCGGAGGCCGGAGGAGGATCAGAGGTGGTCAGTGGCCAGAGGAGGATCTGGACCAGAGGAGGATTGGGGGTGGTGGCCAGAGGAGGATCAGGGCCGGAGGAGGATTGGGACATCGGGAAGGCAATCAGGGGCCGGAGGGGAAGTCAGAAAGCTGAGAGGGTGATTGGGAGCTGGAGGGGGTGGTCGGGGGCTGGAGGGGGGAATCGGAGGCCTCGTGGGGGAAGATTGGAAGCTTCGAGAGGGAGGTCAGAGAGTTGTCTTCCTGTTTTTGCCACCAAAGTGGATAACCTCGCATTTATCCACATTATACTGCATCTGCAATGCATCTTCCCAATCACCCAACCTGTCCAAATCATACTGGAGTTTCTCGGCATCCTCCTCACAGCACACACGCCCACCCAGCTTTGTGTTGTCTGCAAACTTGGAGATATTACATCTAGTTCCCTTGTCTAGATCATTAATATACATTGTGAATAGCTGGGGTCCAAGGAACAATCCCTGCGGTACCCCACTAGTTACTGCCTGCCACTCGGAAAAAGACCTGTTTATTCCAACTCTTTGCTTTCTGTCTGCCAACCAGTTCTCGATCCAAGTCAATACCTTGCCCCCAATCCCATGTGCCTTAACTTTACACGCTAATCTCTTATGCGGGACCTTATCAAAAGCCTTTTGAAAGTCCAAATACACCACATCCACTGGTTCTCCCTTATCTATTTTACCAGTTACATCCTCAAAAAATTCCAGTAGATTAGTCAAGCATGATTTACCTTTTGTAAATCCATGTTGACTTCATCCGATCCTGTCACTGTTTTCCAAGTGCTCTACTATTACATCTTTTATAATGGACTCTAGCATTTTCCCCACTACCGATGTCAGGCTTACCGGTCTGTAATTCCCCGTTTTCTCTCTACCACCTTTTTTGAATAGTGGGGTAACATTAGCTACCCTCCAATCCATGGGTACTGTTCCAGATTCCATCGAATGTTGGAAGATGATCAGCAATGCATCTACTATTTCTAGGGCCACTTCCTTAAGTACCCTAGGATGTAAATTATCAGGCCCTGGGGATTTATCGGCCTTCAACCCCGTCAATTTCCCTAACACCATTTCCCTACAAATACTGATTTCTTTCAGTTCCTCCCTTTCATCGGACCCTATGTTCCCCAACATCTCTGGGAGGTTATTTGTGTCCTCCTTTGTGAAGACAGAACCAAAATATGTATTTAATTGGTTGGCCATTTCTTTGTTCCCCGTTATAAATTCCCCTGATTCTGACTGCAAGGGACCTACGCTTGTCTTCACCAATCTTTTTCTCTTCACATATCCATAAAAGCTTTTACAGTCAGTTTTTATGTTCCCTGAAAGTTTACTCTCATATTCTATTTTCCCCTTCTTAATTAATCCTTTTGTCCTCCTTTGTTGAATCCTAAACTGCTCCTAATCCTCAGGTTTACTGCTTTTTCTGGCCATTTTATATGTCCTCTCCTTGGATCTTATGCTATCCCTAATTTCCCTTGTTAGCCACAGTTGAGCCACCTTTTTTGTTTTATTTTTACACCAAACTGGGATGAACAAATTCTGTAGTTCATCCATTCGGTCTTTGAATGTTTGCCATTGCCTATCCACCGTCAACCCTTTGAGTGACATTCCCCAATCAATCCTACCCAACTCGCGCCTCATACCATCATAGTTTCTTTTATTTAAATTCAGGATCCCCTGGTCTCTGAATCAACCACTTCACTCTCCATCTTAATGAAGAATTCTATCATATTATGATCACTCTGACCCAAGGGGCCTCGTACAACAAGTTTGCTAATTAATCCTTTCTCAGTCTAAGATGGCCTGATCTCTGGTTGGTTCCTCGACATATTGGTCCAGGAAACCATCCCGTAAACACTCCAGGAATTCCTCCTCCACAGTATTATTACTAATTTGGTTAGCCCAATCTATATGTAGATTAAAGTCACCCATGATGACTTCTGTGCCCTTATTGCACGCTTCTCCAATTTCCCTTTTAATGCCATCCTAAACCTCTGCATTACTGTTTGGAGGTCTATATACCACTCCCACTAACGTTTTCTGCCCCTTGGTATTTCTCAGTTCTACCCATACAGATTCCACATCATCGGAGCTAATATCCTTCCTTACAATTGTGTTAATCCCCTCTTTAACCAGAAATGCTACCCCACCTCCCTTTCCTTTTTGCCTATCTTTCCTGAATATTGAATACCCCTGGATGTTGAGTTCCCAGCCTTGGTCACCCTGGAGCCATGTCTCCGTAATCCCAATCAAATCATATTCATTTACCTCTATTTGCACAGCTAATTCATCCACCTTATTACGAATGCTCCGCTCATTAAGACACAAAGCCTTCAGGCTTGTTTTTTTAACGCTCTTAGACCTATTAGAATTATTATTTACTGTGGCCATGTTTGATTTAAACCGTTGATTTCTCTGACTGCCACTTTTGTTTTTCTCCTTCCTATCTTTTGCTTTTATCCTTGTTTCCCTTTCCTCTGTCTCCCTGCTCAGGTTCCCAACCCCCTGCCATTTTAGTTTAAACCCTCCCCCAGAGCACTAGCAAACACTCCCCCTAGGACATCGGTCCCGGCCCTGCTCAGGTGCAAACCATCCGGTTTGTACTGGTCCCACCTCCCCCAGAACCGGTTCCAATGTCCCAGGAATTTGAATCCCTCCCCCTTGCACCATTCCTCTAGCCACGTATTCATCTGAAATATCCTTCTATTTCTACTCTGACTAGCACGTGGCACTGGTAGCAATCCTGAGATTACTACCTTTGAGGTCCTATTTTTTAATTTACCTCCTAACTCCCTATATTCAGCTTTTAGGACCTCATCCCATTTTTTACCTACATCGTTGGTAGCTATATGCACCACGATAACTGGCTGTTCATCCTCCCCTTCCAAAATGTTCTGCAGCTGCTCTGAGACATCCTTGGCCCTTGCACCAGGGAGGTAACACACCATCCTGGAGTCTCGTTTGCGGCTGCAGAAATGCCTATCTATTCCCCTTACAATAGAATCCCCTATTACTATAGCTCTACCCCTCTTTTTCCTCCTGTCCTGTGCAGCAGAGCCACCCCTGGTGCCAGGAAGTTGGCTGCTGCTGCCTTCCTCTGATAAGCCACCCCCTCAACAGTATTCAAAGTGGTATATCTGTTTGAGAGGGGGATGTCCAAAGGTACTCCTGCACTACCTGCCTGCACCTACTACTCTGCCTGTTGGTCACCCATTCCCTTTCTGCCTGTGCAACCTTTGCCTGCGGTGTGACCAACTGCTTAAACGTGATATCCACAACGTCCTCAGCATCGTGAATGGTCCAGCATGTATCCAATCACAGCTCCAGGGCCGCAATGCTGTCTGCCAGTAGCTGCAGCTGGACACACTTCCTGCACACATGGTTGTCAGGGACACAGGAAGTGTCCCTGAGTTCCCACATAGCGCAGGAGGAGCATACCACGGGGCCGAGCTCTCCTGCCATGACTTACCCTTTAATTAATTCAAATTAAATTAAATCAAATCAATCCCACCAATTACACTCCTGTGTTTGATAACACTCCTGTGAAGTGTCTTGGGACATTTTACAAGGTTAAAGGCACTATATAAATGCAAGTTATGGTTCTTGTTGTTGAAGAGGACATGCAGCTGATCTGCTCCCAAGCACTTGCTATTGCCAATTTGTATCTGGCCACTAGGAAGCAGATAAAACTAGTCCTGAGTTTCCCTCTCCAAGCTTCCTATCCCTCATGTGAGAAAGTTACTGATCTCCACTTTGTGATGGTCCTTACCAGCATAGCCTAATATATGCAGAATCACTGCCACAAACTTCTCTCCTGTCACTCAGTGGTGGCATTTATCTGTCTATTATTTTAAACACCAATCCATATTTCATGTTTATTTGTCCCTTGGCTGAAAATGTCAGAAGATTCTAAAAAATGTAAAGCAGATAAAAGTCTTAACTAGTTTTCAGTATGCTGGTGAAAGACAGAAATAAAATGCATTAAAGGCATCTGTTAGAAGTTTAATTTGTTAATGTTGTGACTAGCTACTGAAAGCATTTGAATCTACTTTAAAAGTACCAAATGCTGATGAAGGCTGCACACTATTAAATATTAAACTTTGGTATCCATAAACATTTAGTAGCAGGGTGCAGATTCCTCAGTTACATCCCACTGTGGAGAAGTATTACCTTCAAGCCCATGGGACATGAATTTTACATAGGCTGTCAGTCTTTGTGCCCGTGCCATAGTCTTATACTGTTGTCCCCATGCCTCTTGCATCAGTAGGTACAATTTGTTAGATTCTTGGGTTTCTGTGTCAGTCTTGTCTGTCTGTATCATACTGTGAGTATTTAATATGAGCGCCTGCAAAAATATGGTTTGTCATGCATTATCAGTACTGATTATTGCACAGAATGCCTGGCTGGAAGAGTTTTTGTGGTTTTTGTTAGATTTTGATGACTAGCTGTGAAAGTCTTGACTGCTGTTTTACCACAAAGCACTCAGTATTAAGATACAAAGTAGGTTCACCCCATTACAAACACCACCGTGCTGCTCTAGTCATACAATACAAGGTGAAATATGTGTGTTTGGTTTAAAGGTCTTATTTCTGGTAAAATTATGACATACTGCTCTTTCAAAATGTTCAATCTCAAGAAAGTTGGCCGGCCTGACTCAACGCAAAGTAGTCATGTTAATTTTTATTTGAAGTTTTCATTAAATTTGTCTTGTGTACAAATCTGCATCTGTTTTCTTCAGAGGAAGGAAAAATCTAAAAGATTTCAATCAATACCAGTTTTGCTTATCAAAGTTAATTAACTGCAATTTCTCTTTAAATCGTTCCTGATGTTTTCTTTTTCAAAACCCAGCAAAGTGTACCTTCTTTCACGGATGAAGCAAAATCAATTTAAAATAATGGATTATAAGAGAGCTTAAATGTGCTTCATTGAACATCTGTCCCACATTTTGACCTCTTTCATCTTTGATGAAACCAATTGCAGACATATTGGGAGCTGGCACATTGATAAAATGATTTAAAAGTACTGTACTTATTTCTGCTGTTTTTCAAAAATGCTTTAATTAAGAGGCAATTGCCACAGCAGTCTGCCAGTCAAATACTGTAAAGTCATCTCAAAAAAACTTCCTATCTATATTATTTCTTCCAATAATTTGTATGTCCTATGTTGTTTCAGATTAAATTCTCTACTATATATTGACTATGAATATTCTGATTAATCAATTGTTGATTAGCATATGATAACCTTACAGTGATTACGTCATTATTGTTAATCCTTCATTGTAGAAGTTGCACAGCCACTTTGATATTGTTACATGGTGCATTGATGTTCAGCATAAGAGCTACTGCAATTACAAAAGCAGACCTAAGTCTGAACAACACCATCCCAAGAGTTTTACAGTGTATATATGATAGAAATAATAGACACCCTAGAGTGATTTTAAGATTGTAAACTTATCCTTGGGCTCAAATTAAAACTAGAAAATACCATTGTGGTTTATGACATAATCTGAACTTTCATATGAGATTACTCCCTTGTAATTATTACAAGCTATCTACTGCTTTCCCCCTACAATATGGCTTCTATACCAGTGGTTTATGTTCAGTACTTTGTATTTCCCATGACCAAACTTTTCTGTGATGTAATCACAATGTGTCATTCATGCCATTCCACAAAAAAATAATGTCCAGAATTTTCTCCTTTTCAAATAAAGAAATTAACTACCATATCATAGCATTTAGCAAACTCAGTTCAAAATGGTAGGTTCGTACAATATTGCTGTGGATGATTTTGTCCAGGACATAATGCTCTTTGGCCCACCATACACCATGACAATTCTGCAGCTACCAATCTGCTCAATCACACACTCAGCTCCACCTTTGATGTCCTTGGCCACACTAAGACTATTACTCTCTCTCACCCTAGTCGTTCCCCCAGTACGGCCCACATCTCTGCTCCCTTAAGTCCAATGGACGCGGATTTGAACATTTATGGCGGACAACTGGTTTAGCCATTCATCACCAGATCTGGCTGGACCACATAAAGCACCATCGGGTCCTGCTCACGTCTGCCAAAACAGCTCACTATTCCAGGATCATCCTGGAATACAAAGATTCCCTTCCTGGCTTCCCTTCTCCACTAAAACCGTCTTCTTAAACCCCTCTCCCCTGCGTCCTCCACCCTCACCTCCAATAAGTGCGAGATGCTCATGGACTTCTATGTCACTAAGATTGAGACCACCTGTTCAGCTGCCTCTGCTGCTTCCCTCCCTTCCCTAGTCCACCAAACAGAACTTTCCCTAAGGTTCCCCCCTGCCCTAGCCCTGAACTCGCATCTTTCTCTAATTTCTCTCCTATCTCCCCTCATGCCATCTCCGAACTCATCTGGTCTAAGAGACAAATCTCCTGCTCCCTCAATCCTATTCCCACCAAGCTGCTGATGACCTAGCTTCCCTTCTTGGCCCCCATGTTAGTTGATATTGTTAACAGTTCCCTCTCTTCAAGTATTGTTCCCCTCCCCATCAAATCTGCCATCATCTCCTCTCTCCTCAAATAACAATCCTTGATCCATCCGTCCTTGCAAACTACCAACCCATCTCCAACCACCCTTTCATCTCCAAAGTCCTGGAACATGTTGTCGCCTCCTAAATCCCTGCTCATCTTTCCCACACTCCATGTTTGAACCCCTCCAATCAGGTTTCAGCTGCTGCCACAGCACTGGAATGGTCCTTATCAAAATCACAAATGACATCCTATGTGACTGTAAACTATCCCTCCCCATCCTTCTTGACCTGTCTGCAGCCTTTGACACGATTGACCACACCATCTTCCTCTAATATCTCTCCTCCATCATCTAGCTGGATGGGACTACACTCACCTAGTTCTATTCTTATCTATCCAGTTGTAGCCAGAGAATCACCTGCAGAGGCTTCTCTTCCCACTCCCACACCGTTACTTCTAGAGTTCCACAAGGAGCTATCCTTGTCCCCCTCATATTTCATATCTACAAGCTGCTCCTCGGCAACATCATCCAAAAACACATCAGGTTTCACATGTATGCTGACGACACCCAGCTCTACGTCACCACCACCTCCCTCAACCCCTCTACTGCCATTGATTTTACACACTGCTTGTCCGACATCCTGTATTTGTAGAGCAGAAATTTCCTCCAATTAACTATTGGGAAGACCAAAGCCATTATCTTTGGTCCCCACCACAAACTCCGTATCCTAGCCACCGACTCAATCCCTCTCCTTGGCGACAGTCTGAGGCTAAACCAGACAGTATGCAACCTCGGCGTCCTTTTTGATCATGAGCTGAGCTTCCGACCCCATACCCTCTCTATCACCAAGACTGCCTACTTCCACCTCAGTAGCATTGCTGTCTCTGCCCTGCCTCAGCACATCTCCTCCAGCTGGCTCAGGATATGCAGCCATGCCTGTCCCCCGCCGGTTAGCTGCTGCTGTCTCCTGTTATGAGCCATCTTACCCTGCAAAAGAAAGGGAAATGTATCAGTGAGTGTGGAGCAATGTGTTTGGTTTATGTGCCTGTGATGGTTGAATAGCTAGCAGTGTGTTCAAGGTGTGAGATGTGGGTGTGAGATTTGTAGCCGTGGTAAGTGTATGAGGGTGAGGTGAAGCTATGAATGTGATGTACGAGTCGTGATTGATAGAGATTATTGCTAGGTGAGTGATGGGGGTGTGGTGCATTGAGCAGTGTGTGAGGCTAGTGGTGCAATTGGTGGGATATGGAATTTGAAGATGCATTCACTGACCTAGACCACTCATGTGAGGTCATTAAACTTCTTTTTGCACTGGATCCAGTTCCTCAGGGCAAGACAGAGACCATTTCAGCTATCTGCTCCCATTGCCTTCTTACTGTGAGTCTGGCAGGCTCCTGGCCCCCTGTGGGTAGAGGACCTGTCTCCTCCGTGCAACCCTCAGCACTAAGGCCTCCAGTGCTGCATCTGAGAATCTAGGTGCCCTTTTCTACCATAACTTCCTGACAGTTGCTTTGACAACAAGTACAATGGGGTTCTGAAAGCAGATGCACCTCCCCTTTAAGAAGTGCAGACCGTGTTTAAAACTGGAGGCTAGCTTTAAATAGAGCTAGCCTCCCACGAACTTGGGCCTCCTGCTGAGCACACAGCCACTCAGCAGCACTCTCACCGCTGGGCTGCATACATCAATCATGTTAATTAGCAGGCAGCATGAATGTCACATGCTGCCTGCACTACTTTCAATGGGCACAGGCCGATCACACATCACAATCCTCACGCCCGTTTTCAGGCCTTCTCCAATTTCTAACCCTTTGTAGTTCAATATGTTGTTAAGATAGAGTGGCTTTCTATTTAATATCAAATCCAGCCGTTTTGGACGGCTAGTTGCCAGGATTTTCACCCGTTCCTATTATTCCAAGCAGTAAATAGACAGTAGACATGACATCCATAAAAAAGTTTATTACTTAACCTTGTTCCCACAACTGATAGCAGCAAACTGGGTCATGGTCATTTTAAAGTTTTAGGAGACAATCTAAGAATTTGTATTGGGTAACAAACAATCCCTAAAACCTGTAAAATGTCGTTGTTTTGTGTGTTTTAATATCTTTAAATGTATAGGCAAGGAAGTTAGCTTATCATTTTTATGAATGTCCAATTATTGCTGTAATGTATTTGTTAAAAATTTGCAGTTCATTCAGTATATCAAAATAACTGCATTGTTTAGTTCAAATCAGCTAATGAAATCTGAATATTTTTGAGAAGTAATAGTTTCTCCAAAGTAAGAATAATAGAATAATTAAGTTGATCTTTTATATACATTAAATTCTTAAACACAATGAACTTTAAACGTTGACACCATGGTTTCCCATAATACACATACAAATTACCAGATTAAAACCCAATTGTCCAACAGAAGCACTACTTGACCGCCTGAAGGATTATTCTGTGCCTTTCAAGAAGAATCACACAAAGTAAGAAAAATCAGTTTTCCTTGTTGTGGTGGTCTGCATAGGAGTGCTAATGATAATCAATACCATTTAATGTAGTGTGAAAATTAAAAATTAGGTGGCATGAGTATATTTTATGCTTACTACTTAAGAAGTAGCTTTGTATGACTTGATCCCAGTTACACAGGATATGTGTATTCGCTTGTTGTACTTCAAATGGATTATTTAGGACCCCTTACAGCCTGTTTTAATTCCTTTACTGTTCATCCAAAAATTGTAGAATGGAATGAAGTGGGTTTCAAGAACTCCTTTTGTTCATTATATCCTGTGCTGACCCACAGGTAATCTGCACCCCCATTTTCAACATAGAATAATTGTAGTGGGAAAGCAGAGAAAATGCAAGGGTCACGAACCATAGACCAGACAGGGATGACAGGTTCTGCCAATTGAGTGCCAGCATTGAGAACCTGCGAACCGTGGATTCAGGTTTTTCACATGGTATTAGCTTGTATGGTAAGAGGAATGTTGTGATGATGGCTGGAAGCGTTCAAGGTAACTGAAGTGCTGTACTGTCAATTCTGAAGACATTTGAAGTTTCAAAAAGGCTAAGTCAAATGAGATATTTAGGTATTACAGGAAGTACATTCAGTGTTGCAAAAAAAATTGCGGTTAAGAATTAAAAATAAAATTACAAGTAATATTTAAAAATAATAAAAGCTACTGTTACAAAAAAGTTCCGTTTTCTAAGCGTTCCATAAACATGATGCCGATTGATAGATTGCAGTAGACGATAACCTTCTCTCATGCTCGACAGGAAGACTGAAATGGTGGATGTTAATTGCTTGGTGACAGACATAGAAAGAACAAAGGAGCTACTGATGGCTTCCTTTAAACTGGAGAAGATCCAACCAGTCTTTCTGAATGAACAGGGGAATATGAAGTGTGAATGAAAATAGGCTGAATCCTGAACATTTTCTTCCAGTCAGCTCTGTGTTTTGCTTTGACTGACAAACATATCATTTAAATTTTTTGTGGAAGAAAAACGCCAGTATACTTTCCGAAAATGTGCATTGTCTTACAATATTTTCTCCCTTGTATATCTAATACCACACGTGTGCACTGAAATTAATTCTTCATTTGAAGTGGTTTACTTTACAACTGCCATTGCATTTGTCTTCCAAACTCCTGCTTTATATCATGTGATATATAATGTGCACACATAGATGCGATTCAGAGAAACAGCAAACCTTTCAATCACCCCATCGTCACAAGCAATATAAGCAACAAACTACCGTTTTCTAGGCCATTTTAAGTTAGAAGAGTGCAGCTGACAGAAAATATGCAGTTTTCTTACCGACAAATATGAAAGGCCTACTCTTTTTTCTAGGTCTCGTGAGCTCCCATTGGGTTTCCTTTTAAGAGAAAGCCACTTTTAGCAATTTAAATCCTTATAATCTCTGATTTCCAATAGATTTTCTTTAAGGATGATAGCACCAGGTAAGACAAATGGCAAACAGCACATGAAGATCACAGGTCTCCTATTGAGCGCTGCCTCTCTGTATCTGACCCATGGTATACCAGAACTGGTACTGCTTGATCCTGCCATTAGGTGCTAATTAGGGGGAAATGTTTAATTCCTAGCATTGGCATCACTCTCTTTGATAGGCATAGAACATTGGCCCCAAATAAGGATGTACAAAGAGGAAATTAAAGCAAACTGCAAGTTAGAAGTATTTTATCTTTGCTGCAAAATACATTTCTTCAGTATTATTCCCTGTTAATATTTTTTAATGAATTAGTTTCATGACTGTGACAAAGTGGATCACTTTGGCTCAGTTGGTAGAACTATTGCCTTTGAATCAGAAGCTCAAGGATTAAAGCCCCACTATAGGACTTAAGCACATAATCAAAGCTGACACTTCAGTGCATTGAATAAGGGCTGCATTGTTGGAAGTGCCATCTTTTGATGCGATGTTAAACTGAGTCCTTTATAGGTGGATGTAAAAGGTCCCATGCCACTATTCAAAGACAACCAGAGTTATCTCGGTGTCCTAGACTACATTCATCTCTCAATCAGCACCACCAAAAACAGATTAACTGGTCAATTATCTCATTTACTGTTTGTTGGACCTTACTATGCACAAATTTGCCTGTCACATTTGCCTATAAAACAACTATGATTATACTTGAAAAGTAATTAATTAACTATAAAGCACTTTGGGATGCCTTTAGGATGTGACTCGTACTATATAAATGCAATTACTTTCTTTTTTTCAACCCTGAGGCCAGGATACTAATCCAGCCCAAACTGATGGAATGAAAGTCTCCTCCCTCGTCTGTAAATTCATAAATGAAATGCGTTTCCACATTTGTAACCCAAGGGCCGATTACATAGTAATGTCCTTTAGGAGCGGCTCTAACCAGTAGCACACGTAGTTCACAGAATTGCATGAATGGGCCACCGCACACTCGGCACTGAAACATAGAAACATAGAAAAATAGGAGCAGGAGTAGGCCATTCAGCCCTTCGAGCCTGCTCCACCATTCAATATGATCATGGCAGATCCTCTATCTCAATAACATATTCCTGCTCTCTCCTCATACCCCTTGATGCCTTTTGTGTCTAGAAATCTATCTATCTCCTTCTTAAATATATTCAGTGACTTGGCCTCCACAGCCTTCTATGGTAGAGGATTCCACAGGTTCAGCACCCTCTGAGTGAAGAAATTTCTCCTCATCTCCGTCCTAAATGTCCTACCCCGTATCCTTAGGTAAGGAGACCAAAACTGCACACAGTACTCCAGGTGTGGTCTCACCAAGGCCCTGTGTAACTGTAGTTAGACATCGTTGCTCCTGTACTCAAATCCTCTTGCAATGAAGGCCAACATATTATTTGCCTTCCTAACTGCTTGCTGCACCTGCATGTTTGCTTTCAGGGACTGGTGTACAAGGACACCCAAGTCCCTCTGTAATATCAACATTTCCCAATCTATCACCATTTAAATAATACTCTGCCTTTCTGTTTTTCCTACCAAAGTGGATAACTTCACATTTATCCACGTTATACTGCATCTGCATGTATTTGCCCACTCACTCAACTTGTCTAAATCGCCTTGAAGCCTCTTTGCATCCTCCTCACAACTCACAATCCCTTCTAGTTTCGTGTCGACAGCAAACTTGGAAATATTACATTTGGTTCCCTCATCCAAATCATTGATATATATTGTGAATAGCTGGGGCCCAAGCTCTGATCCCTGCGGTACCCCACTAGTCATCGTCTGCCACCCCGAAAAAGACCCATTTATTCCTACTCTCTGTTTCCTGTCTGTTAACCAATTTTCAATCCATGCCAGTATATTACCGCCAATCCCATGTGCTTTAATTTTGCAAACTAACCTCTTATGTGGGACTTTATCAAAGGCCTTCTGAAAATCCAAATACACCACATCCACTGGTTCTCCCTTATCTATTCTACCAGTTACATCCTCAAAAAACTCCAGTAGGTTTGACAAACATGATTTCCCTTTCATAAATCCATGTTGACTTTGTCTAATCCCATTGATAATTTCTAAGTGTCCTGTTATCACATCCTTTATAATAGACTCTAGCATTTTCCCTACTACTGATGTTAGGCTAACCGGTCTGTAGTTTCCAGTTTTCTCTCTCCCTCCTTTTTAAATAGTGGGGTTACATTTGCCACCCTCCAATCTGCTGGAACTGTTCCATAATCTACAGAATTTTGAAAGATGACAACCAATGCATCCACTATTTCCATGGCTACCTCTTTTAGTACTCTGGGATACAGATTATGCCCTGGGGATTTATCGGCTTTCAGTCCCATTAATTTCTCCAGCACTATTTTTTTACTAATACTAATTTCCTTTAATTCCTCCTTCTCACTGGACCCTTGGTTCCCTAGCAATTTCTGGGAAGTTATTTGTGTCCTCTTCCATGAAGACAGAACCAAAGTATTTGTTTAATTGCTCAGCCATTTCCTTGTTCCCCATTATAAATTCTCCCGTTGTCTTCACTAATCTTTTTCTTTTTACATAATTGTAGAAGCTTTTACAGTCCGCTTTTATGTTCCAAGTTTACTCTCATATTCTATTTTTCCCCTCTCAATCAATCTCTTGGTCCTTTTTGCTGAATTCTAAACTGCTCCCAATCCACAGGCTTGCTACTCTTTCTGACAACTTTATATGACTCCTCTTTGGATCTAATACTACCCTTAATTTCTTTTGTTAGCCATGGTTGGGCTGCATTTCTTTTTGTGTTTTTGTGCCAGAAAGGAATGTATAACTGTTGCAATTCATGCATTCATTCCTTAAATGTTAGCCACTGTCTATCCACGGTCATGCCTTTTAATGAAGCTCCCCAATCTATCATAGCCAACTCACTCCTCATACCTTCGTAGTTTCCTTTTTTTGGATTTAGGACCCTAGTTTCGGATTGGACTTCTTCACTTTCCATCTTAATGAAGAATTCTATCATGTTATGGTCACTCTTCCCTAAAGGACCCCGCACAACAAGATTATTAATTAACCCCTTCTCATTGCACAATACCCAATCTAGGATAGCCCAATGCTGTGGAAGGAAAAGTTTCTAAAGTTTTTTAAATTATGGACTTGATTTTAATAGCCCTGAGGAGGCAGGTCTGTAGCAAAAATTGGAAAAAATGGCTTTAGACACCCAACCCGCCTCCATACCGCCCCCACCCGATTTTTGTGAGTGTCTGTTCAGCCGCTCCCAAACTGACCCAACTGGAACCGGTGGGACAGGTAGTTAAGAGCCTGTTAACTGCCTTGCTAATTCTATTTTCATAGTGGTTTCCCATTTTTGTGCTTCTGGCTTCTGGCTCTTGTTTCCAACTTGTCAGAAATAGGCCAGGTTCAAGGAGACAAGTTGCTGGAGGACATGGTTTGTATGCATTGATGGAGCACTTTAAAAGCGCCCCTGAAACATGGCTGACATTCAAATGCAACAACTTTGCTGTTGTAGGTATGGGATAAGATTTTGCACATCTACTGACTTTGTGACTGTTCAAGCTGACACCCATCTGCAGTGTAACATGAATGGAATAATTTCAGGCCACTTTGACTGTGTGCTTGCAAGCTTGTTACCTCAAATGAAATCTATAGCAAGGGGATGGGAAAAATGTATGCCCTCTCATCCTGGTCCTCATAATCGGAGGAGTTACAGCCATGTGGCTCAGTGCAGACCTTCCTGGGAAGAGGAGTAGGAGGAGGATGAGGGGCACCTTGCATGCCCTGTTGTGACCAATGCAGCATCCCTCCAGTTCACTGCTGCCCATCAACCAGGTATGCACACAGCCATGCCACATTAGCATAAGCTTACTCTTAAACCTGCAACAGTCAGAAAAAAAGATAAATCACCCAAGTGAGTCCTCTTGTGACTATAGGTGCTTAATCTTTCTCTTACGTGTGCTTCTACCAGGTGCTTCCCCTGTGGCTTCAGCAGATGTAGAAGCACCTTACTGACTAGGATGCTGCACCTCCTTAGCCATCTTTGGTGAGCGTCCTCTTGATTTGGGACCCTGTGAGGGTTCTTCAACTGTTTGTTCTTCCTGCGGCTGTGCAGGGGCTGAAACGGCCATCTCAGTTGTCTCCGCAAAGTGGGTCTCTGACCGAAGGCTCTGCAGTGGCATGTTTATGTGAGCGTTTTGAGAGAAACCCACACTTTCTTCTGTCCTGCCAACAACATCCCTCTCATGGGTCAGCCGCACCTCAGTGCTGGTGGAGGAGAAGCATCCGGGAAGGTGCCGAACACCTCGAGTCTCTTCGCCGGGAGCAAGCAGAAGCCAAGCACAAACAGCGGAAGGAGCGCACATCAACCCAAGCACCCCACCCACTCGCCCCTTCAACCACCATCTGCCCCACCTGTGACAGAGACTGTTGGTCCCGCATTGGACTCATCAGTCACCTGCAAACTCGTTTTTAATGTGGAAGCAAGTCATCCTCGGGTCCGAGGGATTGCCTAAGAAGAAGGAACTGCTGTCAAGTAGCTGGAGAGCAACTTGCTGCACTTCAGGCGGACCATGAGGACCCGTATCTGCACTGGCAGTCCTCATCAAAAGGACGTCCATGAAGGTCTGGTCTCTCTGCTCAATAGCTGCCCATCACTCCTCCAGAGATGACATTCTATTTTGAACAGTCACCATGTTTTCCTGACTCTGGTGACTTATTTCCTCCATGGCCATAGCCATCCTTTCCACTGAGGTAGCCAGCCTTTCCACGGAGGTTGCCATCCTATCCATGGTGGTGCGTTCATGCGCCATTGCCTCCACCATGGCAGTGCTGATGTTACAGATGGACTCCTCCATTCTCTCCACACTCGCACTCACCCTGGAAGCAAACCCTTCCAGAGACACCTGCACTTGTTCCTGTATTTCCTGTGAAGCTCTTTTTCTGGATGGCCCCAGAGGCACAGCATCTACATGCAGCTCAGCAGAGCTAAGAGAGTCCTGCGACCTCTGCCGAGGACTCTACACTGCTGTCGCTGTCTCTACCATCTGCTGATGTTCACTTGTGCGCTGTGTTAGACCAGGTGGCAACACTACTCTAACTCGTGAGGGCCCCACCAAGGTGTACGTTGCTGTGCTGGTGCTGTGTGCACTGAGTCCTGGTGACGCTGCTCCCTCTGAGGCTTCAGGTTCCTCTGAGGAGTTGTCCGGCTCTTCGTCCTGGATCGTGGGGAGGGGGGGCGCTCGATGGTCCTGTGTGAGAGTAAAGGCATGATTTAGACATCTGATATTGATAGAGAACTGGTTGGCGGATAGAAAGCGAAGAGTTGGAATAAATGGGTCGTTTTCCGAGTGGCAGGCAGTGACTAGTGGGGTACCGCAAGGATCGGTCCTAGGACCCCAGCTGTTCACAATATATATTAATGATCTGGACGAGGGAATTGGATGTAATATCTCCAAATTTGCAGACGACACAAAGCTGGGTGGGAGGGTATGCTATGAGGAGGATGTCGTGAAACTCCAGTACGATTTGAACAGGTTGGGTGATTGGGCAGAAACATGGCAAATGCACTATAATGTGGATAAATGTGAGGTTATCCACTTTGGTGGCAAAAACAGGAAGGCAGATTATTATTTGAATGGCAATAGATTGGGAGAAGGGGAAGTGCAAAGAGACCTGGGTGTTCTTGTGCACCAGTCACTGAAGGTAAGCATGCAGGTGCAGCAGGCGGTTAAGAAGGCAAATGGTATGTTGGCCTTCGTAGCAAGAGGGTTCGAGTACAGGAACAAGGATGTCTTGCTGCAATTGTACAGGGCCTTGGTGAGACTGCACCTTGAGTATTGTGTGCAGTTTGGTCGCCTTATCTGAGGAAGGATATTCTTGCCATGGAAGGAGTGCAGCGAAGATTCACCAGGCTGATACCTGGGATGGCAGGAATGACTTATGAGGAGAGATTGTGTCGACTGGGCTTATACTCACTGGAGTTTAGAAGATTGAGAGGGGATCGCATCGAAACCTATAAAATTCTGTCAGGCCTGGACAGACTAGATGCAGGAAGGATGTTTCCGATGGCCGGGGAGTCCAGAACCAGGGGTCATAGTCTAAGGATAAGGGGTAAGCCATTTAGGACTGAAATGAAGAGGAATTTCTTCACCCAGAGAGTGGTGAACCTGTGGAATTCTCTGCCACAGAAGGCGGTGGAGGCCATTTCATTAAATATATTCAAGAAGGAGTTGGATATATTTCTTGAGGCTAAAGGGATCAAGGGATATGGGGAGAAGGCAGGGACAGGGTACTGAATTTGGATGATCAACCATGATCTCATTGAATGGCAGAGCAGGCTCGAGGGGCCGAATGGCCTACTCCTGCTCCTATCTTCTATGTTTCTATGTTTCTATGATGTAGCAGACACATCCTTTTGAGCAGATGATACAATGCAATTCTCTATGAACATCATATGCCATTGCATTCTGAGAGGGATGAAACTCTATTATGTCACCAGCTTCCTCTAGTGTGCCCGTCTCTCCATCGCCCACTTCCAGGCCCTTGCCACTGCCAACAAGCTCGTTTGCAACCTCCCCAACACTGGTCAGTGTGGCTAGAGTAGGTGTTCCTCCCCCAGTCATTGCTCTCGCCCTGTTATTGTGAGCTATCTTTTCCTGCAAGGAGGGACACAACCGATGTTTCAGCCACAGTGATGGAGTGAGTGTGAATAATCCCTACCACAGAAGCTTTCAGGGAGACGAAGATGGGTAAGGTGCCAAGAGGAAGCTAGTTTCCTGTGCGTTGTTAGTTGTTGTCATTGCATGACAGTGAGAGCGAGTCTAAGGGGTGCATAGGCAGGATGCTGACGTGATTCAGTGCAGAGACAGAGATGGATAGGTAAGGGTGCAAGGGAAGTAAGAGTAAGGTGGGATGTGAAGGAGGAGGCTTACAACACAGAGTGCTGGTGATAAGAGAAGGGAAGCAGATTGAAGGCAAGTGTTATGGTATTTTCACTTTTGATGTTCGCACAAGATCATTAAACCTTTTTCGGCACTGGATCCATAAGCATGCATATATGGACCTTGCGCTGACCTCCTCAGCAATGTGCAGCCAGGCTGCCTTGGTCTGCTGAGGAGGCTTCCTCCGGCCATCAGGAGGGAAGAGAATCTCCCAGTGCCCTCTGACAGCATCCACAAGAGCATGGAGGGAGTCGTCATTAAAACAAAGAGCTGCCTTGCCTCTGGAAAAAGTCATTGGGGTCGATTTTAACTGAGCCGTGAGGCAGGCTTTGAGGCGTGCGGGGGGTTAAAATCGCTAAAACTGGCGGACGGAACCACCCCACCGCCACCCCCCACCTGGTTCCTGACCCCGAGCCATTTTAACCCAGGCGTGTCTGATGGTCCCGAATCAGTCCCACCTCCAACAGGTGGGACTGGTCTTTAAGGCCCTTAATCAGCAATAATTGGCCTTTATAATCCCATTTTAACAGGCCACTGCATTTTTAACCCTTTTCCCACGTAAAACACGCCTGGTGGGGATCACGCCTGTGAAACCTGACGTGAGCACTATTGGCTTGCTGACTATCAGCTGCAGGTCAACCATTAAAGAGGAGATTTGATCAGTCATCATTTCTAGGTGGCAGGATTTTGTTGTTTCAGGCCTGGGGCAACTTTTACCAGGCTTAACCACACCTGTGGAAGGTTGGAGCCTCACACACTTCTCCAGTGTGAACTCCTGGGAAACCCCTCTCACCACCCTCACTCAGCGCTTCCTCAGTGGAGGCATATGCCAGAAGCATGGGAGCCATTTTTCTCCTTCCCTTCTTGGCATTAGAGGAGCTCGAGCACCAGGTGCGGCACCAGCAGAACCAGGAACAACAGCAGCACCAACAACAGCAGCAGCAGCAGGACCGATAGGCTGCTGCTCACCCACCTGAGGCAGCACAGGCCAGAAGGGGCCAGCGCATGGAAGCCCGTCGGTGCAGGAAATACCCCCCAAACAGGGTCTACAGACACAGGGTCAGCTACCTCAACATGACTGAGCAGCAGTGCCACAGGCAGCTCCGACTTTCACGACAGGTAGTGACTGACATCTGCGCAATGATACAGCAAGACCTGCTGCCCAGAGGACCAGGTGGACACTCCTTACCAGTGGCCATCAAAGTCACCACCACACTCAACTTTTTTGCCTCAGGCTCATTCCAGGGATCATCAGCAGACATCAGCGGCATATCCCAGTCGGCCGTACACACTTGCATCACGCAGGTAACCGATGCCCTCTTTGCCCTCACGCACAATCACATCCATTTCACCAGGGATCACGCAAATGTGACGGCGCGAGCGGTTGGATTAGCTCATCTGGCAGACTTTCCAAGGGTGCAGGGCATCATTGACTGCACACTCCCTTAACGTTCAGCTGGTGTGTGACCACAAGAAGGAGATTTTGCATGTTTGTGCCAAGTACCCTGGCAATTACCATGACTCCTTCATACTGCACCAGTCTAGTGTGCCTCCGCTATTCAGGCCACCAGACCAACTTCACGGATGGCTACTTGGAGACAAGGGCTATCCCCTGAGGACTTGGCTAATGACGCCGTTGAGGAGGCCATCCAACGAAGCTGAGGAGCGCTACATTTCCAGCAGACCCATAATCGAGCAAACCATCGGCTTGCTGAAGATGCGCTTCAGATGCCTGGATAGATCAGGTGGAGCCCTACAGTACTCAGCAGCCAGGGTCTCCAGAATCGTCGTGGTTTGCTGTGCACTTCACAACATGGCACAGCGTCGTGGCTTGCAGATTCCTGAGGACCAAGTGGCTCCTCACATACCCTCCTCAGATGATGATGATGAGGAGGAGGAGGGCGAAAACGAGCATCCTGCAGAGGCCCATCAACCAGCGGCAGCATTACGCGAGAACATTGCTGCCCGGGATGCAAGGAACGCACTCATCCTGGCCAGATTTGCTTAGCCTAGTAAATCAAACTCTTTTGCCTCGCAGCTTCTTACCTGAGCATTGACAATGGCCAAACCCTGCGTATTCCTAGCTATTTGACCAGCATCCTGACAACTGCAAGTAATCCTAAGCCCTCAACGTGAAAGCCCCATTCGCGAAATGACACACGTCAGAACTGCAACAGTTGCCATCAGAATTTTTATGCACAAGAACCAACTGATGGCATTTTTACAATATACACAAAATTTCACCCAAGTGACTACCCTTGTGACTACTTGTGCTTTATTTTCCTCTTACACATGCTCCTACGTTGTGGTTCCCCTGTGGCTTCAGCAGACGTGGAGGCCCCTTGCTCACTTTCCTGCTGCTCCTGTCTCGACACCTTTGGCGGGCGTCCTCTGGGGTGGCGAGCCTGTGAGGGCTCGTCAGCATTCTGCTGCTCCTGCGGCTGTGCAGGGGTTGAGACGTCTATCTCACTTGGGTGTGGACTCCGGCGGGGCTCTGACCGAGAGCTCTGCAGTGGCATGGAAGTGTGAGCACTTGGAGAGGAACCCCCACTTCCTTGAGGCCTGCCACCAACCTCCCTCTGATGGGTCAGCTCCCCCTCCGCGCCTGCAAGTGGCTTGAGAGCACCTTGCTGCACATCAGTAATCCCGTATCTGCAATGGCAGTCCTAATCAGAAGGACTTCCATGAAGGTCTGGTTTCTCTGTGCAATAGATGCCCATCGCTCCTCAAGAGATGTCATTCTATTCTGAACACTCACCATGTTTTCCATACCCTGGCGACTAACCTCCTCCATGGCCATAGCCCTCCTCTCCTCTACCGTAGCCAGCCTTACCACGGAGGCAGCAATCATTTCCACATAGGTAGCCATCCTTTCCGTGTTGATGCGTTCATGCGCCACTGACTCCACAAAGGCTCTGCTCATGTTCGCTATGGACTCCTCCATTTGCTCCACACTCACAGCGACCCTGGAAACAAAACCTGCCAGAGACTCCTGCATCTGTGCATGGAGTTCCATCACCTCTGATCTTTTGGATGGACCCAGAGGCAGAGGGTCGACATGCAGCTGAGCCGAGCTGGCAGAGTCCTGCGCCCTCCGACGAGGACTCTCCACTGCTGTCCCTGTCTCCACAATCTGCTGATGCTCACTTGTGAGCTGTGATACACCAGGTGACAACTCTACTCTATGTCCCGAAGGTCCCCCCGAGGTGTGAGTGTCTGCGCTGGTGCTGGGTGCACTTATTTCTGCTGACGCTGCGCCCTCAGAGGTTGCAGATTCCTCTGAGGAGTCTGGCATCTCAGGCTCTTCCTCCTGCACAGTGGGGACGGGGGCTCTCGATGGTCCTGTGGGGGAGTCAAGGAACACTTTTTGCCCCGTGTACGTCTTCAAGACAATTTCTGTAGCTTTCAAGGGTATATGTGAAAATAGCCGCTTGTAGTCCCTTTGGTTTATGACTGTTAGGGCTGATCCTGTGTCCAATTCCATTTTCACTTGGATTCTGTCTATCTTGAGTGTGACCCAGATAGTCTGGTGATCCTCCATTTTGGTTACCTTATGTAGTTTCAGACAACCCAGCTCCTTGCTTCCGGAGTCTGTATCACTTCTCTGTTCGTCTGAACTACTGTCCATCACCTTATGTACCTTTTTGTACTTCTCCTGTGGAGATTTCTTGCTGTTGGTTTTCTTCCCTGACCTGCAGACTCTTGCTATGTGTCCTGCTTTTCCACACTTTCTGCACACTTGGTCCTTGAACCAACAATCCTTATGGTCGTGTGTTGTTCTGCCGCAGCGATAACACTTCCCTGCTCCATATGACATTTCATTGGTGCCATATTCTTGCGGTCTCCGTTGTATCTCTGCAGCACCCCTTGCGGCTGCTTCGTGTGATACTGCCATGCTGAAAGCCTTGTCCAGCGTAAGATCCTTTTCTGATTGAAGCCGTTTCTGGATTCCTTCACTTTGAAGCCCACACACAAACTGGTCCCGTAACGTAACTGCTAGTCCCACTCCAAACTGGCAGTGTTTCGATAGCTTGCTCAGTTCCATTAAGTACTCAGCATTACTTTCGTCTTTATGCTGGTTCCTTTTGTGGAACTTAAATCTTTCTGCTATCAGCAGCGGTGTGGGGTTTAAGTGGTCCTGTAGGATTTCTACTATGCTTTCGAAATTCTTATCCACGGGCTTCTCTGGGGTTATTAGGTTTCGCAGTAAGCCATAAGTTTTTGCACCCATGGAATTTAACAAAAGCAGTGCTTTCCTAGCATCTGGCACTTCATTCGCCCTGCAGTACACCTCAATGCATTCCACATATGTCACCCAATCTTCGACTTCATTGTCGAACGCAGTGATACTGCCACTCTTTGACATCCCTGGGTGTGATTTAACTGTCTAAAATGGCGTCTCCCGCGCTCTCCCTTCTTCTCCGCTGGCACAAAATGGCGTCTCCTGCGCTTTCCTTCTTCCCGCGCTCGCCCTTCTTCTCCGCTGCGGCTTCTAAAAATGGCATCTCCCGCGCTCTCCCTTCTTCTCCGTGGCTCAATGGCGTCTCCCGCGCTCTCCCTTCTTCTCCCCGCAGATGCAGTGCAGCCCTTGAGCCCTGGCTGTGCTCTGCGCGTTCTCCTGTGCGCCTTTCCCGTTGCCGTCGCTCGGTCCTGAACCCGGCTGCTGCTTTACCCTCTCTCTCTCTCTGTTTGTTTTTCCTCGACGCCGCTCAGTTTTCAACCCCCGGCTGCGCCCTGTGCGCTTCACCCTCTCTCTTACCCCGTTGACGCTGCTCGGCTTTTTCAATGCCATCGGTCGGCTCCAGCCGCCGCTGTCCGGGAATGGTCTGCGCTGTACCTGTTGCCAGTCTGTTGCTGGATCGTCGTGGCTGGGGAATCAAGCCCGGCTCTCAACAGCCTCCCCTGCGATGTTCACTCTCTGCCGGACGACTGGGCGGTTGCTCGTGGTCGACGCCCGTGCTTCTGGCCTCGACTTTCTTCCACCGCCCTCCCGGAGCGAATCCTTGAAGGGAAATGCAGAGTTGCAGGTAGATTCGAATCGACCTCGTCGCCACTGTTGGATCCGTGATTCTTAGAGTATGATGTTTTCCAATAACTACACAGAGGCTGTAACTTAACAATCAACAGGTGTTTACTGGAGTAGGGTAGTCTCAAGACTGGCAGTACAGAGGCATGCTCAAGGCTTATATACAGGGGTGGTCACTGCCGGTACTACAGTATACAGGAGCTGTAAAAGTAGTTCTCTCTTAAAGGTACATACACTACAGCTGAGATGCAGTACTGTTGCTCTGTTTGAGGGTTTGGAATGGGAAAGCAGTAAATGTGGAACAGGTTGATAGGCAACACTTTATGGCATGCAATCTTGGATTGTTTACCCAATACATGATACCTTTTTTAAAAATCCCTGGTTGCCCTGAGAATGTGATGGTGGGCCTTCTCCTTGAACTGCTATAGTTCTTGTGGGGATGGTAGTACTACAATGCTGATGGGTAGTCTTACCTTGCCAGAATCCTTAAAGTGTACCATCTTCCTATGCGTCTGTTCCCAGTACTGGAGGTAACTTACGCAGAGTTGGGCTTGGTCATTATCTACTGCAAGGAATCGTGTATTGCTGACCTCTCGGGGAGGATCCTTTGAATTGCCAAACTAGGCATCCTACCTCGCACCCTCCTCATGCAGCTGCAGGTCCATTTTGCCAGCCATTAAGCAGTGAGACAAACATTGTAGCATCTCTTCACTAGTCCATAAAATGCCATTGTGTGCTTTCATGTTAGATTTCCTTTCACTTCATTGTTGTCAGACTTCTTCCCATCCTCTCACCAACCTTGGCAAAAGCTGACAAATATTGAAATTCATATTGAAGTTTTATAAAGCCTGAAACAATATTTGTCCCCATATGTAGCTTTATGCCTTAAGTGTGTGCATCTTTTAAAATTTTACCTGTTGGCCAGGCTTATCGAATGCCTGATTGAAGTAGTTCCCTGCACAAGGCCAAACTGCACAGGTGATCAGTCAGCTCAATGTTGCACTGGCTATTGTTGTACCAGGAGCTAGGCACATAAAGCCTAAACTTAGCCAGGAGCAGAAAATCAGCCCTGTGATGCCTGTTACAGTTTGAATGGTTCCTCAGCCTCCAGCATAATGGCTTTGTTGAAGAGTTTTTGGAACAAATTGTTCCAAAATCCAAAAGCTTCTGAATATGGTGGCACCTCCCCTCTACTTATGTTCAGTAAGAAGACTGATTGTCATTAACTTTACTACACAATGTATTTTAAAGAAAGAACACTGAGAAAAGTTAAATCATGGAATATTTCCTCTTTCAGAACTTTGGATAGTTAGGCCTAGAAGCCGATAAGGCCCGAAAACGGGTGCTGCCAGGTTTGCTCACGCCTGTAAAAAGAGTGCAGGCAACATCGTTATTTTGGTGCTGCCTGCTGATTTGAATGATTGCAACACACAGCCTAACATGGAACATGCTGCTTCAGGCTGTGCACTCAGCAGGAGGCCCAATGTAGTGTGGCCGTAGTGTGCCTGGAGCAAGGCAGCCTTTTCTTAAAACAAGGCTGTCATTTTAGAAAGCAGTCCGGAGCCCTTAAAATAAAAAAATAAAAATCATTTTAAAATAGGCAGTCGTTAGTCCTTAGAGCTCAACTGCCTTCTGAAAAAAAGAAAAACATTAAAAATAATTCCAAAATGGCAGTCTTCAGCTCTTAAAGCTGAAAAATGGTAAAAGTGCTTCAGCAATAACACTAATGGCTCAAGAGGCTAGGGAAAGGGCACCCAGGGTCTTGCATGCAGCACTCCAGATTTGTGCAGGGGGTCAACTCTGGAAGAGAGGTTCTCTGAGTATTTCCAGCATGTTCTGTCTTCTCAGAGGCCTTCCTTTACAATCCAAAGCCTTGCAAGCATCCAGCAGCATGCCCTGCACACTTCAACAACTTTTTAAATGTATTCCACCAATCCACTACTTCAATCTAAAATAATAAAAACATTCCAAAAGCTGAAATCCAAACTTACCTGAACGATGAGTGTGTCCCTTTAAGAAGCGCTGACAGCGTCTCTGCTGCTACATGTGCGTGGTTTGGAGAGGGCATTATGGCATGCAGCGACATCAAAAATAGTAGTTGTGCATCAAGTCAGGCGTTGCATGCCAACTGACATCACGATCTGCTCATTTGAATTTGAGGGGCCAGCGCCAGCAACAGCAGTGCTATGGACCTCACCAAAATGGCGGATGGCGTGTCCCGCACCGGAACCGAGCGGAAGTGAGGCAGCCGTCATTTTATGCAGAAATACGGCGCAAACACACATGTTAAGGTAGGGAATTTCTAGGTCTTTCAGCTTAACTCCTCTTTATCAGTTATCAATGAATTTCACAAATGAACATAGTGATTTAATTTCCCATTTACAAATTAAATCATTTAAAGTTAAATATTTATGTTTCAGTAGGTCTACTGTATTGCATGACCCTGTTGAGAGAATTTTCCACAGTTGATCTCTCTTTATTTCATTTGTAATAATTTCTCAGGAAGTTAAGGTGATAGAACATTACATCAAACACCTTCATTTCTTTTTGGTTTTAATGTAAAATAGAATTACTCGTTATTTGTCTATAGGCTTTTTGGTTTTTGGTTTAAACCAATCTAAACTAATAAACCCCGCCTCCCCCACCCCGCCCCCGCCATCCCACCCAACCCACCAACTGAAAAATGTTGGAAGTAGTGTTTGCTAACAACTAAAGCTAAACATTGTTTCAATTTGTAGAATATACTTTACATGTAATGATTTTACAAGATTTTACTGAACATTCTTCTAACTAGTAAGGTAAATTTACTGCATAGAATGGTTATTTGCTTTTGATTTACCAGAATTAATGGCTGTCATTTGAAGTGTTTGAATGAACACAGCTAGGCTAGTGAGGTGAGTAATATTAAAATATTTATCCCAAAATTAACTTTTTTGACAAAACTCAAAGAGCCAAAAGACCTGAAAGTAGTGCACCTGAAACAATAGTGAAATTAATGAGCAAAAATCAGCAATAATAAACACTGAAAAACAAACATCTACTCATACTTTGTCAGCGAGGGAATGGGAGACCACCAGTCAGAAGAAGGGGGGCAGGCAGGTAGTCAGGAAAGCCCCAGAGTGCATCTCACTCAACAACCGTTTTTCTGTGTTGGAAAACGGTGAAAGTGACGGTTTCTCTGGGGAGCGCAGCCAGAGCCAAGTTCACAGCACTGTGGGTGGCTCAGCTGCACAAGGGGGGAGAAGTAAGAGTGGAAGGGCAATAGTGGTAGGAGACTCAATAGTGAGGGGTGCAGATAGGTGTTTCTGTGGCCGCAGGCATGACTCCAGGATGGTATGTTGCCTCCCTGGTGCCAGGGTCAAGGATGTCACTGAATGGCTGCAGGTCATTCTGAAGGGGGAGGGCGAAGAGTCAGAGGTTGTGTTTCACATTGGTACCAACGACATAGGTAGAAAGAGGGATGAGGTCCTGCAAATTTAGGAAGCTAGGTAGCAGATTAAAAAGCAGGACCTCAAAGGTTGTAATCTCTGGATTACTCCCGGTGCCACGTGCTAGTGAGTATAGGAATAGGAGGATAGGGCAGATGAATGCATGGCTAAAGAGTTGGTGCAGGAGGGAGGGCTTTAGTTTCCTGGATCACAGGGTCTGTTTCTGGGGAAGGTGGGACCTGTACAAGTCGGATGGGTTGCACCTGAACCGGAACGGGACCAACATCCTTGCGGGGAGGTTTGCTAGTGCTGTTGGGGGGGGTTTAAACTAACTTGGCAGGGGGGTGGGATACGGAGTGGAGCTATAGTAGGGGGTGATGCACAGCCAAATAGAGAGGAAAAAACAAGTCAGTCTGGAAGGCAGAGCAAATATGTAACAGCACAAGGGAGTATGGCAAGGCTGGATGACATTTATTTTAATGCAAGGAGTCTTGCGAGTAAGGCAGATGAATTGAAGGTGTTGTTGAACACATGGGAGTATGAAATTGTTGCTACGACAGAGACATGGTTGAGGGAGGGGCAGGACTGGCAGCTCAATATTCCGGGATATAGACTCTTCAGGCGAGACAGAGGGGGTGTAAAAGAGGAAGGGGTGTCGCAATATTAATCAAGGAGTCAATTACTGCAGTAAGGAAGGATGATATCTTAGCAGGTTCCTCTAATGAGGCCATGTGGGTAGAACTTAAAAACAAAAAGGGGGCAAGCACTTTGCTGGGAGTGTACTATAGGCCCCCAAACTGTCAGGAGGAGATAGAGGAACAGATATGTAGGCAAATCTCAGAGAAGTGTAGAAATAATAGGGTAATAATAGTAGGCGATTTCAAATTCCCCAATATTAACTGGGATAGTCAGAGTGTGAAAGGCTTAGAGGGTGTGGAATTCTTAAAGTGCATCCAGGAAAATTTTTTGAGCCAACATGCAGAAAGTCCTACAAGAGAGGGGGCGGTACTGGACCTAATTCGAGGGAATGTAGCCGGGTAAGTGGTAGAAGTGTCAATAGGAGAGCATTTTGGTGACAGTGACCATAATTCGGTGAGATTTAAGGTAGTCATGGAAAAGGACAAAGATGGACCAGAAATAAAGGTTCTAAATTGGGGGAATGCTGATTTTAATATGATAAGGCAGGATCTGGCCAAAGTGAACTGGGATTAGCTACTTGTAGGAAAATCCACATCAGAGCAGTGGGAGTCATTCAGAAAGGAAATAGAGATAGTACATTGCCAGCATGTTCCCGTAAAGATCAAGGGTGGGACCAACAAGTCCAGGGAACCCTGGATGTCAAGGGATATAAAAGAATGGATTAGGAAAAAAAGGGAGGCTTTTGGCAGATACAAAGGACTAAAAACAGTGGAAACCCTAGAGGAGTATAGAAAGTGCAGGGGGGTACTTAAAAAAGAAATTAGGAGAGCAAGGAGGGGCCATGAAAAAACACTGGCAGGCAAAATAAAGGAAAACCCCAAGGTGTTTTATAAGTATATTAAGGGCAAGAGGATAACCAGGAAAAGAGTAGGGCCCATTATGGACCAAATTGGCAATCTGTGTGTAGAGCCGGAAGATGTAGGTGAGGTTTTAAATGAATATTTTGCATCTATGTTCGCTATGGAGAAGGACAATGTAGGCATAGAAATCAGGCAGGGGGATTGTGATATACTTGAACAAATTAGCATTGAGAGGGAGGAGCTACTAACGGTTTTAGTGGGCTTAAAAGTGGATAAATCCCCAGGCCCAGACGAGATGTATCCCAGGCTGCTGTGTGAGGCAAGGGAGGAGATTGCAGGGGCTCTGACACAAATTTTCAGAACCTCTCTGGCCACAGGGGAGCTGCCAGAGGACTGGAGGACAGCTAACATAGTACCATTATTCAAGAAGGGTAGTAGGGATAAACCAGGGAATTACAGGCTAGTGAGCCTAACATCAGTGGTAGGGAAATTATTGGAAAAAATTCTGAGGGACAGAATTAGTCTCCACTTGGAGAGGCAAGGATTAATCAAGGATAGTCAGCATGGCTTTGTCAGGGGAAGATCATGACTAACCAATTTGATTGAATTTTGAGGGGGTGACTACGTGTGTGGATGAGGGTAGTGCAGTTGATGTGGTCTACATGGACTTCAGTAAGGCTTTTGAGAAAGTCCCGCATGGGAGACTGGTCAAGAAGATAAGAGCCCATGGGATCCAGGGAAATTTGGCACATTGGATCCAAAATTGGCTTAGTGGCAGGAGGCAGAGGGTGATGGTCGAAGGTTGTTTTTGTGACTGGAAGCCTGTGTCCAGTGGTGTACCACAGGGATTGGTGCTGGGTCCCTTGCTGTTTGTAGTGTACATTAATGATTTAGATATGAATGTAGGAGGTATGATCTGTAAGTTCGCAGATGACACAAAAATTGGTGGAGTGGTAAATAGCGAGGAGGGAAGCCTCAGGCTACAGGACAATATAGACGGGTTGGTCAGATGGGCAGAACAGTGGCAAATGGAATTTAACCCTGAAAAGTGTGAGGTGATACATTTTTGGTGGACTAACAAGGCAAGGGAATACACAATGAATGGTCGGACCCTATGAAGGACAGAGGATCAGAGGGACCTTGGTGTGCATGTACATAGATCCCTGAAGGCAGCAGGACAGGTAGATAAGGTGGTTAAGAAGTCTTATGGGATACTTGCCTTCATTAGCCGAGGCATAGAATATAAGAGCAGGGAGGTTATGATGGAGCTGTACAAAACGCTAGTTAGGCCACAGCTGGAATACTGTGTGCAGTTCTGGTTGCCACACTATAGGAAGGATGTGATTGCATTGGAGAGGGTGCAGAGGAGATTCACCAGGATGTTACCTGGGCTGGAGCGTTTCAGCTATGAAGAGAGACTGGACAGGCTGGTGTTGTTTTCCTTGGAGCAGAGAAGGCTGAGGGGGGACCTGATTGAGGTGTACAAAATTATGAGGGGCATAGATAGGGTAGATAGAAATTAACTTTTCCCCTTAGTAGAGGGGTCAATAACCAGGGGGCATAGTTTCAAGGTTAGGGGCAGGAGGTTTAGTGGGGATTTGAGGAAAAACTTTTTCACCCAGAGGGTGGTTGGAATCTGGACCTCACTGCCTGAAAGGGTGGTAGAGGCAGGAACCCTCACAACATTCAAGAAGCATTTAGATGAGCACTTGAAATGCCATAGCATACAAGGCTACGGACCATGTGCTGGAAAATTGGATTAGAATAGATAGGGCTTGATGTCCGGCGTAGACACGATGGGCCGAAGGGCCACTTTCTGTGCTGTATAACTCTATGACTCAAAGAGACATGTTACAATATTGCAAGGGACATCTTCATGTGTGATTTTCTGGAGAGGAATTTATTTTTAAACATACTTTTTTTTTGAAGTACACAGTTTTAAAAAAGGAATTTTATAAATTCGCTGCAGTGTACCCAATTCCCTCTTCTCTTTCAACATGATTATCTAGCCAATCATTAACCAATGATTGAAGTTAAACTCTCAATAAGCAAAAGTATCTAAGGTTTCTGGTAATATAAAGAGAAGAAAGAGCTAGTGCTTCACTGTCAATGAAGTGGAGGGAAATATAGCTGCCAATTTTTACATTGCCAGGTCACACAAACAGCAGTGGAATAATGACCAGCTAATCTGTTTTTGGTGGCGTTGGTTGAGGGATATAATTTAGCCAGGATACTGGGAGAACTTCCTTGCTCTTCTTTAAAAGTCCCATGGGATCTTTTATATCCATCTGCGAGGTCAAATGGGGCGTCGGTTTAACATCTCCTCTGAAAGATGGCACCTTCGGCAGTGCAGCACTCCCTCAGTACCGCACTTAAATGTCAGCCTAGATTATGCGAGCAAGTCTGTGAAAAGAGGCTTGAACCCACGACCTTCTACCTCAAAGACGAGAGAGCTACCACTGATCCAAGTCTGACACCTATATGCAGAACTTTCTGCTTGATAGATCAATCCAATCGAGTAGATCTACTGAAGCACTAAAATTAGCCTTTAATTTTCTGATTTGAAAGTAGAAAATTAAATGTTCATTGTGCACACTGATATTACCAGAAAATACTAAAATCTTCTTAGATTTTGCTTTGTCTTCAAAGATTACAAAATCTTGTCACAATCACATTGGTGGGGGGGGGTTTAACCTGAAAAAACAGGTGGGTTTGGAGCATGTCTTGTTTTACACACTTTGTATAAAAATAATAAATTGCAGGACAATGAAGTATTACAGTTTAACTCTTTTATTAAGCATTAGGTCTGTGATTTTACTCATAGCAGAACCTGTGGGGAAAACATGGCATTAGGACCCCTAGCCTGGGTCTTCAAAACAATAGTAGTCCTTACAGATGCCTGCAGGCCAATGACAACTCAGCATGTGATCACATGTGAATATAATAGGTATTCCTTACAGATGCCTGCAGGCCAATGATAATTCAATATGCAAATGTTACATCCCCTTTCTTTTAAAAGAAAAATGTTATGCATTACTTTTAAACCTTTCTTCTACATAATGTTCTCGGTAGCATAAACATATAAGTAAACTCATCATTTAACTAGCACTGAAAACATCTCAACGTTTCAATAACGATGTACAGTTTTTTTTAGGGCAACGATCCGCCTACACCCTTTGACAGTTCACAAGTCAAGGATAACTCTAGGCTTGACCTCTCGTCCCGACCTTGTGTGGTATGAAACTGAGTATGCTCCTGAATCGGTCAACAATTCAGGTTCAGGTTTAGGTTCAGGTAAGTATGATGTGTTTTATATATTGCTCTGTTCATCACACTCTGTTGAACTGATCCTCTTGTCGGAATGACGGTGTTGTTCCTTGGTGCTCAGGAGGTGCCTGCGATTGCGGCGGTACACCTGTCCTTCTGGTGTGCAGATGTGATACGATCGCTCAGTGTCAGCTGGCTGGATGACGACTGCTGGCTTCCAGTAGTCATGCTCCTGGATTCTGATGGATTCTCCATTGTGCAGCAGCGGCAGTAGTCTAGCTGACCTGTCATAGTATCTCTTTTGGTGTTGCTGTCTCTGTACACGTTTTGCATGCACTTACTTGCAGCTGACGACCTCTGGCTGCAGCTGCTCATTGGTGCTTGGAAGGATTGAGCGAAGTCTGCGGCTCATCAACAGCTGTGCTGGTGACTTGAAGTTGTCAACTGGAGTGTTGCGGTACTCAATGAGACTGATGTAGGGGTCTCTTTTGTCCACTTTGGCTTTGTCCATGAGTGTTTTTGCAATCTGGACAGTTTTTTCAGCAAGGCCATTACTTTGAGGGTAATGTGGGCTTGATGTGACATGTGTGAAATCCCATGCCTTGGCAAATCACTCAAACTCTTTTGATTTGTATTGGGGGCCATTGTCTGAGACTAAAGTCTCCACCATGCCATGCCTGGCAAAGGCTGCCTTTAGCTTGTGGATCACAGCTGCAGATGTGGTGCTGTGAAGCTTGTCCAGTTCAAAAAATCTGCTGTAGTAATCAACAGTCACTATGTAGTCCTCGTTGTTCCATGTGAACAGATCCATTGCCGCGACCTGCCAGGGCCTGTCTGGGATACAGTGAGGTATCATGGGCTCTTTGACATTTGATGGGCGGCGTTCTAGACAAATGGAACATTTTTCGACAATGTCCTCAATGTGTTTGCACATTCTGGGCCAAAACATAATGTCACGTGCTCTTTGTTTGCATTTTTCCATGCCCATATGTCCAGCATGAATTTTTGTCAACATCTCTTCTCTGAGACTGGTAGGAATCATGATTTTCTCCCCTTTGAAGATGATTCTGTTGATTTGTGACAGTTCGTCTCTGTGGTTCCAGAATTCAGATATGCTCTGAGGGCATTTCCTCCTTTCCTCAGGCCATCCTTCATGTATAACTTTGCTCTGCAGTGTGAGTTGTGCATCTTTCTCTGTTCCTGCTTGGATCTCCTTCAGTTTTGAGTCACTCACAGGTAAGCTGTTGTACACCATGTGCACCTGCACATCCATGCCTTCACTGAGGCTGCTGTCCTGGTAGCTAAGAGACTTTCTGGAGAGCATGTCTGCGACAGGAATGTCTTTGCCTGGACGGTGAATGATTGTGAAGTCGTACTTCTGTAGCTGAAGGATCATTCTCTGTAGCCTTGGTGGGGCTGCGGCTAGTGGTTTCCTCATGATTGACTCAAGGGGCTTGTGGTCGGATTCCACAATGACTTGTCGGCCATAGACGTAGTGGTGGAAACGCTTACATCCAAACAGAATTGCATATAGCTCTTTCTCAATTTGAGCATTGTTGATTTCACTCTCTGTGAGAGATCTGGAAGCGTAGCCGATGGGCTTTCCTTCTTGCAGTAATACTGCGCCTAGTCCGTACTTTGACGCGTCCACTTGTAGTCTGAGCTCTTTGTTGGGGTCAAAGTAGGCAAGAACTGGTCCTGGTTCTCTGGTGATTAAGTCTTTCATTTTCTGAAATGTTGTGTCATGTTGTTTGTCCCACAAGAACTCATTGGATTGTTTGAGCAACTGACGCATGGGTGCGTTGATTTCGGAGAGGCTCGGGGCAAACTTGGCTAAGTAGTTAACCATGCCTAGTACTGTCTCTAGTTCTGCGCGGTTCTTCGGCGGCTCCACCTTCTTGATGGTGGAGATTTTCTCTGGATCCGGCTTAATGCCATCAGTTGAGAGGCGATGCCTGAAATAACTGATCTCAGTGGATCCGATTATGCTTTTCTCAGGGTTGAGCCGGATACATTTCTCTCGTGATCTTTGTAGCATCGCACGGAGGTTCCTGTCATGTTACTCTCTATTCCTGCCATAGATGAGGATGTCGTCTACGATTGCGACTACTCCGTCGAGGCCTTCATAGGTTTCGTCGATTTTCCGCTGGAATTCATCCTGAGCTGAGATAAGACCAAATGGTAAATGCAGAAATCGGTAGCATCCAAATGGTGTGTTGAACGTTGTTAGCTTAGATGACTCTTCCGTGAGCTTGATAGTCCAGTATCCTGATCGTGCGTCCATTACACTGAAGTAACGTGCTCCCACTAGCTTGGGTGTGATGTCATCTAGCGTTGGTAGAGGGTAGTGAGGGCGTTTGATAGCCTTGTTCAAATCTCTGGGGTCGAGACAGACTCTGAGCTTGCCTGTACGTGGTTTCTCAACCACTACTAACGTGTTGACCCACTCTGTCAGTTCTGTTTCCTGGACGATGATTTCTGTATTCTCCATGCTCTGCAGCTCCTCCTTCAGGTGACTATGTAGAGCAAGGGGTATCCTTCTCCTTGGGCAAACCACAGGGGTTGCTGCTGGGTCAAGGTGAATAGTGCATTCACCTGGGAATAGTCCGATTCCTTTGAAAATGTCAGCAAACTCCTCCATGACTGTCTGCTTCTCAACTGGTGCTGTCAATGATAGCACTAGCTTGACGAGGTCCATGTCTAAACATGCCTTTTGACCTAGCACTGGAGGTGCTCGAGTGTCAACAATGTAAAAGTCCAACATCATGTCGCTTTCTTTGTACTTGCATTTCATCACGCATGTGCTTTTTACAATGAGCTGCTCACCCCCATAGCTGGTCAGTCTGCATGAGGTGGGCTGTAGCTCACACTCATCCTTCAAGCTGTGATACTCACTCAGAGGAATTACATTAACCTGAGCTGCAGTGTCTAGTTTAAACCTTAGCTCTGTGCCCTGTTTTCCTATCTCAATATCTGCATAGGCTTGATCAGTCTCTGAAATCTGTTTTTTTCTGTGACACAGAATCAATAAACAGTTCTTCTGCATTTGGCTCTCTATCTGGCATTTGGCTGTCACTCACTGTGTGTACTGCTTTTCAAAAAATAGTCCTGCAAACTTTAGCACATTGCCTTCCTTTGGCAGGGCAACGCTCCTTTTCTCCATGCATCTTGTTTCCACAATAGCCACAGTTTTTGAAGCATTTTATGTCTGTGTTGCTCATTTTTAGAACTCTCTCTGTTCTTTCTGTTCTGAAACACACTCTCTGGGCGGTGTTCTTTGGTGTGTGTCTATTAACTGCGTGCACTGTCTGTTCACGCGAGCTACTCGTGGTGCTGGTTATGGTTTTCAACTGTGCTTGGGCTATCCTGTGCGATCTAGCTATGTCTATAGCTTTGTCCAGCGTTAGCCCGGACCCAACATTCAAAAGTTTCTCTCTCACTTTAGCTGAATGTATTCCAAACACTGTGCGGTCTCTGACCATCTCATCTTTGTCTGCATATTCACAGTCTTTTACTAGCAGTTTTAACTCAGTCACAAACTGTTCAAACGACTCACGAGCTCCTTGTACTTTCTCCTGAAACTTGTACCTAGCGAATATCGTATTTGTCTTGGGCATCACATATGATTCAAAACGGTCAAAATAACTTTTCAGTACCTTTGCTTCATCCGCGGTGAGAGATCATGTGTTAAAAATGTCTCTCCCTTTTTCTCCGATCCACAGGAGTAGGTAGCTGCATCTTTCTTCCTCCCCTTTGCTTTTCAGCAGACCCGAGAACATCAACTCCACGTGTTGCTTGAACTTGCGCCATTCTACAGGTAAGTTCAAAGATCCCCAATTCATTCCCGGGAAGGGAGCTCCACCGATGTCCATTTTCAATCCCTGTTGACGCCATGTCTTGTTTTACAGACTTTGTATAAAAATAATAAATTGCAGGACAGCGGAGTATTACAGTTTAACTCTTTTATTAAGCATTAGGTCTGTGATCTTACTCATAGCAGAACCTGTGGGGAAAAGCATGGCATTAGGACCCCTAGCCTGGGTCTTCAAAATAATAGTAGTCCTTACAGATGCCTGCAGGCCAATGACAACTCAGCATGTGATCACATGTGAATATAATAGGTATTCCTTACAGATGCCTGCGGGCCAATGATAATTCAATTTGCAAATGTTACAGAGCATGTGGGTTGTTAAGAACATACATAACAACATAAGAAATAGGAGCAGGAGTAGGCCATTTTGCCCTTCGAGCCTGCTCCACCATTCAATAAAATCATGGCCGATCTTCTACCTCATCTCCACTTTCCTGCATTATCCCCATAACCCTTGATTCCCTTAATATTCAAAAATCTATCGATCCCTGTCTTGAATATACTCAACAACTAAGCCTCCACAGCCCTCTGGAGTAGAGAATTCCAAAGATTCACCATCCTCTGAGTGAAGAAATTTCTCCTCATCTCAGTCCTAAATGGCCGACCCCTTATTCTGAGACTGTGACCCCTGGTTCTAGACTCCCCAGCCAGGGGAAACATCTACCCTGTCAAGCCCGGTAAGAATTTTGTATGTTTCAATAAGATCACCTCTCATTCTTCTAAACTCTAGAGAATATAGGCCTACTCAATCTGTTTTCATAGGACAATCCCCCCATCCCAGGAACCAGTCTGGTGAACCTTCGTTGCACTCCCTCTATCGCAGTATATCCTTCCTTAGGTACGGAGACCAAAAACTGTACACAATACTCCAGGTGTGGTCTCACCAGGGCCCTATATAATTGCAGTAAGACATCTTTACTGTTATACTCAAATCCTCTTGTAATAAAGGCCAACATACCATTTACTTTCCTAATTGCTTACTGTACCTGCATGTTAACTTTCAGTGATTTGTGTACAAGGACACCCAGGTCCCTCTGAACACAAACATTTCCCAATCTCTCACTATTTAAAAAATACTCTACTTTTCTATTTTTCCTACCAAAGTTGATAACTTCACATTTCTCCATTTGCCATGTTCTTGCCCACTCACTTAGCTTGTCTACATCCCCTTGAAGCCTCCTTGCATCCTCCTCACAACTTACATACCCACCCAGATTTGTATCATCGGCAAACTTGGATATGTTACATTTGGTCCCCTCATCCAAATCATTTTAAATTGTTAAAAATCGGAATCCCAACCTGAACCCGCCTCAAACCCGCCCACTTCCGGTTTTAACGGTGGTGGTGGGGGTGGTGGGGGGGTGGTGCAGGTGGTGGCGGACGGGGGCGGGCAGCCATTCTGCTGCCAGTAGGCGGGACATCAATTTAAATATTTTAATGAAGCTGAAAGCCTCTTTAACCTCCATTTTGTTTTTAACTGTAGTTGGTTGGGATTTACACACCTCGTAAAACCCGACAGTTACAGCAAGGTGAGGGCTGCTGCTTCCAGGAGGTACGTGCCTTTATACCAACCTGCTGGATCCAGGGTCCCTGCCTAGCCCAACCCCCGCGATCAGAGAACCCCATACGAGACCCCATACAAGGCAATTTTTGTGATTTTGACAGTGGATCTGCCTCCAAACCCACACTCTGAGCACAGGTAAAATTCCGGCCTATATTTTCAGTTGATATCCGAGATAACAGCAAATAAGTAATACAAAGATGGTAACACACAGTTTTATTTGTGATGATTCATTTTTAGTTCAAATCAACTTTAATTCTGGAATGATGAGTGATGGCCAGTATTCGATTTATCACTGTGGAGTGACAAAGCCTGCTGGTTAAGTTATATACAGATGTTTCTGGTGTTGCAACAGCTTCAGTGTGATAGTACTGCTGTTGGGAACGAACATTGCAGATTTGACTTGAAGAAATGTGTACAGCAAAAAAAAACAAAAAGGTGAACGAGAGCAGATTTAAAAACATAAGAAGAATGAAGTTATTGCAAGGACATATGGCACCTCAGTTACATTTGTATTGTCAAAACATGTACTTCACATAAGTAATCATACTTTTAAAACAAATAAAAATGAATGATTTCCCTTCTTTGTATTTAAGATTTTTGTCAGATTTTCAGTTTTTTAGAAAATATACATATAATAAAGTTTCCTATTTCTACCAACCAAACCCTGTTGCAATCATTCCACCCCCTTTGCCCACCATGACTGCTGCTAATCGATGAGTTTATTTACCCCAATATTTTGTATTTTTTAATCTGTAAAAGTGTTTTATTAATATTTCCAATAATAAGTTATCACATTATGTATTTTATAAAATTCATGACAGAGGTTCTCTTTATTGCTGTTTCATTGTTTAATTTTCAATGGAAATGTGTTCAGTTACAACAAATTTCTGTTGAAAATCAATCATTGACGTTGAAATAAAAAAGTGCCATTAAACTGACATGTTTTTTCTCATCCGTTTAATACTGTACCTGTTTAATTGTCATTTCTCTTGAACTACTATAGCTAATTTTAGCATTCAGTGCATTCAAATGTAAAAAAAACCCTTGTTGGAGTCACTGGAAATCAACAGGCTCTGAGACTTTTGTTGCAGCAACGGCAAAACGCGTGTTGCTTTATTCACTCTCCATGAGGACTGAGGGTCTCAGCCTCGTTGCAGGGCTATGACGTCATCACACTACCGACACATGATGTCATCACGCTACCGACATTCTTAAAGGGACCCTGCCCCGATAACCCAACCTAGTACGTACATATAACAACATTGGCTACACATAGTGAATTGTGTTTAGGTACATATAACAACATTGGCTATACATTGTGAATTGTGTTATTGTCCCTATGTGGTCTCCGCCACATACGTCCCCCCAGGATTTACTAGCACTGGCAATGTCAGTCGTTGGGGGGGCTGGATCACACGGTCGGAATGGCTCCTCAATTCCGGGGCGGGGACGGGGGGTTCGTCGGAGGGACCTCGGGCGCTCGGTGGTGGACTGAGGGTACAGAAACCGGAGGTCGACCCTGCCTCGGGGGCTGTGCCAACTCAACGGGTTGGTCCAGATCCAGGTGGGCCGGCTTAAGACGGTCCACGGAAATGCAGTCCAGCTTACCGCCGACATCCACTACGAAGGTCTTGTCCTCGGTTTCCAGGACGCGGAATGGTCCATCGTAGGGTGGCTGAAGAGGTCCCCGGTGGGCATCGTGGCGGACGAAAACGTACTCCGCCGCACGAAGGTCGAGCAGAACGTGGGACTGTGGGAGGCCGTGCTGCGACGTGGGCTCCGGCGCGAAAACCTTGGCGCTGTCCAGAAGGTCGGACCGCTGATGGGCTGCGGACCAAGGTTCCGTTGCGTTGGGGACGAAATCCCTGGGAACCCGCAGTGGCTGTCCGTAGACAAGCTCGGCGGACGAGGACTGGAGGTCCTCCTTAGGGGTGGTCCCGAGTCCCAGCATGACCCACGGGAGTCTGTCGATCCAACTGTCGTCCCGGAGGCTGGCCCGGAGCGCGGCCTTCATGGAGCAATGAAACCGTTCGCACAGCCCATTAGCCTGAGGGTGATATGCGGTGGTGCGGTGGATTCTCAACCCGAGGCCTCGGGCGACAGCGTTCCAGAGCTCCGACGTGAACTGGGGCCCCCGGTCGGAGGAAATGTCAGATGGGGCGCCGAACCGGGTGACCCAAGTGCTGATGAACGCCCAAGCCACGTCGGCGGACGTCGTTGAAGACAGCGGGACGGCTTCCGGCCATCGGGTGGTTCTGTCGACCATTGTGAGGAGGTGGGTGAACCCGCGGGAGGGCGGGTGGGGCCCCACCAGGTCCACGTTAACATGGTCGAACCGCCTCTCGGGCACCGCGAAAGGTGCCAACGGGGCCTTAGTATGGCGATGCACTTTTGAGTGTTGGCATACCACGCAGGTGCTGGCCCAGTCGCGAACGTCTTCCCTGAGCCCGTGCCAGACATACTTAGCCACCACCAGCTTCTGTGACGGCTTCCTGCCCGGGTGGGAAAGATTATGGACGGCGTCGAAAACTTGCCGTCGCCACCCGTCGGGCACGACGGGACGTGGCTGCCCAACGGAGACATCACACAGGAGTGTGGTGCCGGCATCGTCGAATGTGACGTCCGCTAGTTGAAGGCCCGTGACCGCCATCCTGTAGGCCTGGACGTCCGGGTCGGAGGCCTGGTCGGCCGCCATGCGGGTGTAGTCGATGCCGAGGTGTACGGCACTGACGACGGCTCGGGAGAGCCAGTCGGCGGCGGGGTTGTCTTTCCCAGCCACATGCTGGTGTCTGTTATAAACTCTGAGATGAAGGCCAGCTGGCGTTGCTGATGGGCCGACCACGACTCGGAAGCTTTGGCCATGGTGAAGGTCAACGGTTTGTGGTCCACGAACGCTGTGACCGGGTGAGCCTCCAGTAGGAAACGGAAGTGTCAGACAGCGAGGTAGAGGCCGAGAAGCTCGCAATCGAAGGTGCTGTACTTCCGCTCGTTGGGGCGGAGCTGCCGGCTGAAGAAGGCGAGCGGCTGCCAGGTGCCGTTGACCCACTGTTCGTGGACGGCGCCGACCACATAGTCTGAGGCATCGGTGGTGAGAGCGATCGGCACATCAGGTAACGGATGCGCCAGCATGGTCGCGCTAGCCAGCGCCCTTTTCATGTCCGTGAAAGAATTGGCCATCTCCTCAGACCAGTCGACGGCGAACTTGTCGGGCTTGCCTTTGAGGGCCTCGTAAAGGGGCCGCATAAGCTGGGCTGCTCGGGGGATGAAGCGATGGTAAAAGTTCACCATGCCCAAAAACTCCTGCAGGGCCTTCACGGTGAGGGGTCGCGGGAAGTCCATCACGGCCTCCACTTTCGATGGCAGTGGCACCGCCCCGTCCTTCGTGATGCGGTGCCCGAGAAAGTCGATCGAGGACAGCCCAAACTGGCACTTGGCTGGGTTGACGATTAGGCCATGCTGGCTGAGGCGTTGGAAGAGAGTCCACAGATGCGACACATGCTCCGTCCTGGAGGCGCTGGCGAAGAGGATGTCGTCCAGGTATACGAACAGGAATGTCAGGTCCCGTAACACGGTGTCCATTAGGCGTTGAAAAGCCTGGGTGGCGTTTTTGAAGCCGAATGGCATGCGGAGGAATTCGAACAGCCCGAACGGGGTGATCACCGCGGTTTTCGGGACATCCTGCGGCCGGACAGGGACCTGGTGGTAACCCCGGATGAGGTCCACTTTCAAGAATACCACTTTCCCGGCCAGGCGGGTGGAAAAGTCCTGGATGTGTGGAATCGGGTAGCGGTCGGGGGTCGTAGCGTCGTTGAGGCACCGGTAATCGCCGCACGGGCGCCACCCGCCGCCTGGTTTCAGAGCGATGTGGAGGGGCGAGGCCCACGGACTGTTCGACTGGCGGATAATGCTGAGGCGCTCCATGGTGCCGAACTCGGCTTTAGCGATGGCGAGTTTCCCCGGGTCGAGGCGCCGAGCGCGGGCGTAGACGGGCGGACCGGTGGTCGAGATGTGGTGTTCTACCCCGTGTTTGGTGGTGGCGGATGAGAACGTGGGCTTCATGAGGTCCAGGAACTCGGCGAGGAGGCGGGAAAGCTCGTCGGAGGATGAGAGTGCGCTGGACAACTTCGTCGTGCTGGACCCGCTGAGGGAACACGGGAGCGAGCTGAAAGTCTCAGCGTTGATGAGACGTCAGTTCTTGACGTCCACCAAAAGGCCATTGGCGCAGAGGAAGTCAGCGCCGAGAAGGGGGCTGGACACTTTTGCCGTGACAAAGTCCCAGGTGAACCGCTGCCCGCCAAAACAAAGCACCACGCTCCGTTTCCCGAAGGTGCGGATGGAACTGCCGTTGACGGCTTCGAGGACGGGGCCGTGGTTCCCCCCTTGCATGTCTATGGTTGACGCGGGCAGGACGCTCACCTGGGCACCCGTGTCGCAAAGAAAACGACGTCCGGAGTCGGTGTCCGTAATAAATAACAAACTGCCTGAACGGCCGACAGCCATAGCTGCCGACGAGTGGTCTTTTGTTTGTTTCGACGCGGGAAAACTGCACGGGGGCCGGCACTTCCTGGCTTTGGGGCCGAACTGCACGTGGTAGAAGCAGAGGCTTGGGGGCTGCCGCCGTTGGGCTGTATCGGTGGAGGCAGGGCTCCGCGTGGCCGCGCAGTTCTGTTGCCCGGCGGAGAAAAATTTGTCAGCCTCCTTGGCCAGGTTGCGGAAATCAGTACTGGAAGAGTTGGCTAAAGCCGACCGTACCTGACCTGGCAGCTGTTGAAGGAACAGTTTCTTGAAGAGGAAGCATGGCCTGTGTGTGCCCAGGAGGGCCAGCATGTGGTCCATCAGCTCCGAGGGCTTTGAGTCGCCAAGCCCGGGTAGAGAGAGAAGCCAGCGTGCGCGCTCAGCTTCGGTGAGTCCAAAAGTTTCTAAGAGGTGCATTTTCAGCGTTTCGAATTTGTTGAGTTCCAGGGAGTTCTCGAGCAGGCTCACGACTCTGGCTGTGGTGGAGCTGCCGAGAGCAGAGATGACGTAGTAGTACCTCGTGTCGTCCGCGGTGATGTCCCGGAGTGCAAATTGAGCCTCGGCCTGGGCGAACCAAGCGGCAGCCTGTCATTCCCAAAACTCGGGTAATTTGATGGAAACGGCGTTCGTCGCCATTTCGGATGAGGTCTTTGGCATCGTCCAAAAGAGCAGCGGGGTCACCAATGTTGGAGTCGCTAGAAATCAACAGGCTCTGAGACTTTTGTTGCAGCAAAGGCAAAACGCGTGTTGCTTTATTCACTCTCCATGAGGACTGAGGGTCTCAGCCTCGTTGCAGGGCTATGACGTCATCACGCTACCGATGCATGACGTCATCATGCTACCGACGCTCTTAAAGGGACTCTGCCCCGATAACCCAACCCAGTACGTACATAAAGCAACATTGACTATACATAGTGAATTGTGTTTAGGTACATATAACAACATTGGCTATACATTGTGAATTGTGTTATTGTCCCTATGTGGTCTCCGCCACACCCTCAATATTTGCTAATATCATACCAATATATTAACAAAGCATTAAAAAAATCAAACAATTACGAGTATTAATTAGCACATTGTCCATAACATATTTAGCAAAATACCAATTCAGCATGACACTTAGAGCTGGATTTTGTCATTGGGGGCGGGATGGGGGAGTGTCAGGTGGTCGGCGGGTCACGATCCCCCCTCCGATGTGAGGCGTGATAATTGACCGATTTTCCCCTAATTGGGCACTTGATTTCCAGCGTGTGGGAACCCCTGGCCCAATGAGTATTTTGGTGCTGAAATTCACCTCTGATGATGTCATCTATGCTGCTGCATTTAAGGCCTGCAAGCAGCCTTGGTTCTTTTTCTGCCTTACAACTTTTGCATTATACTTCTGAGGGATTCGTGCTGCAACCATGTCCAGCACCAGACCAAAGTGTGCACCCCGTTTCGATGAGAACTCCCTCCAAGCTCTGGTGGTGGGAGCAAGAGCGAATCAGGAAGTGCTGTTTCCTTCTTCAGGGAAGAAAAAGCCTCCCCAACAGACCAAAGCTGTGTGGCTGCAAGTGGCACAGGAGGTGAATGCCATTTCAATGTGCAGCAGAACCTGGTTGCAGTGCAGAAAGAGGCTTCATGACCTTCTCCGCACAGGAAAAGTGAGTATTCCATCCACATGACCCTCATTGTGATCTCCATCGCCTCTCATCACCAGCGCGCTGCTTTGTCAACCTCCTCCTCCACATCCCACTTGACCCTTACATCCCTGAACCCTTAACCAGTCCCTCTCTCTGTATGTTCACATTCACTTAGCTATTCGACTATGCAGCCCTCACACTCCCTATCACTGTGATGCAATGACAACAACTTACAACACACAGGGAGGGCCCTTGGTCTTGGGACCTCACTCCATCTTTGTGTCCTTCTAAGCATCTATGCTATGGATTCTCTACACTCACTCCTTCATTCTCACTCAAACTCCACTTGTGTCTCTCATTGCAGGAAAAGAGAGCCCACAATAAGAGGGAGAGGGCGAGGACAGGAGAAGGGCCACCCTCAATAGCCCAGCTCACCACTGCAGAGAAGGCGGCCCTGGAGATCGTGGGAGTCGAGGAGGATGCACAAGTGGGGGTTGGACAGACAGGCGCATCAGAGCAAGCTGGTGACAGAATAGCTTTTCATCTCTCATTGACATTGCATGAGTGACTGATACTGATTCTAATGCTCTAACAGATTGACTTATGATCATCTGCACAATTCAATATGCATGCAAAGTTTATCTCACATGTCTAACTCGTTCCTTTACTCCCCCACAGGACCATCGACAGCCCCCCTCCCCACTGTCGAGGAGGAACAGCCTGAGCCCCAGACTCCTCAGAGGAATCTGCAGCCTCTGAGGGCGCAGCGTCAGCAGAAATAAGCGCACCCAGCACCAGCGCAGACACTCACACCTCGGTGGGACCTTCGGGAGATAGAGTAGAGTTGTCACCTGGTGTATCACAGCTCACAAGTGAGCATCAGCAGATGGTGGAGACGGGACAGCAGTGGAAAGTGCTCATCAGAGGGTGCAGGACTCTCAAAGCTCAGCTCAGCTGCATGTCGACCCTGTGCCTCCGGGTCCATCCAGAAGGAGAGCGGTGCTGGAACTCCAGGAACAGGTACAGGAGTCTGGCAGGTTTTGTCTCCAGGGTCGCTGCGAGTGTGGAGCGAATGGAGGAGTCCATCACTAACATGAGCAGAACCTTTGTGGAGGCATTGGCGTATGGACGCATCACCACGGAAAGGATGGCAACCTCCGTGGAAAGGATGGCTACCTCCGTGGTAAGGCTGGCTACCATAGAGGAGAGGATGGCTACAGCAGGAGAGAAGATGGCTACGGCCATGGAGGAGCTAAGTTGCCAGGGTCTTGAAAACATGGTCATTATTCAGAATAGACTGACATCTCTTGAGGAGTGATGGTCAGTTATTGAGCAGAGAAACCAGACCTTCATGGAAGACCTCTGGAGTACGACTTCCAGTGCAGAAACGGGTCCTCATGACCCCCCTGAACTGCAGCAAGGTGCTGTCAAGCCAGTTGCTAGCTCTGAAGTGGGGCTGACCCATGAGAGGGATATTAGTGGCAGAGAACAAGGAAGTGGGGGCTCCTCTCCAAATGCTCACATGACCATGCCACTGCAGAGCCCTCGGTCAGAGCCCCACCAGAGTCCTCACCCAACTGAGATCGGCATCTCAGCCCCTGCACAACCGCAGGAGCAGCGGACTATTATGTCCGTGTGTAATTGAGACACGGACTGCAGGAGTTGGTTATAACAGGTCTTTACTGAGTGGAGACAAACTGGAACTAACTATGCAAGTTACTACACAGGCTTATATACAGGGGTGGTCACTACTGGTACTGCAGTATACAGGGGCTGCAGAATATAGTTCCTTCTGCAAAGTACATACACTACAATTCCTCCTCTTTTAGCAAAACAGTACATAACATTCGATTAATAATTAAATAACATATTTACAATTACAGTTGTCATATACATTAGCTGAAGTTAAGCAATTATAAGTTCAGTCTTTGAGGAGGCTTCCTGATTCTGTCTGGATAACGCCTCTTTGGGGTATCAGGTTCTTCTGGCAGAGTTGATTCGGAATCAACGTTGTTGTAGGGTTCGTCTGCTTCCAATATTCCCGATTCTGAGGTAGATGCAATTGGTACTTCGGTTTCATCACCAGGTGTATCGGATCGTGGTGTGGAATTGACGTTTTCCAGTGACTCTAGAATCTGGTCAGCATGGCGTCTTACAATGCTCTCTCCAACGTCCACGGTATACATTAGAGGTCCTTGCTGTGTACAGATCGTTCCTGGCTGCTATTTCTCTGTGCGGTAGTCCCGGGCCAAAACTGGTTGACCTATTTTAAACTCCTGGTTGGCCTTTCATTCATATTCTGAAACTGCCTGTTCTCTACATCTCTTCTGTTGTTTGGCTTAACCAAATCCAAGCGGCATCGTAGTCTTCGATTGAAGAACATCATGGCTGGAGTTTGGTTGGTAACCGCATGTGTCGCATTCCGGTAGGCAAACAAGAAGTTATCCACCTTGTGTTGTAGGGGCATGTCTTCATTTCACATTGCCTTGATAGCCTTCTTGAATGTTTGAACGAACCTCTCAGCCAATCCATTGGTGGCTGGATGATATGGGGCGGATGTGTAATGCTTAACACCATTGTTCTTTAAGAACCTCCGGAACTCTTCAGACACAAACTGTGGTCCATTGTCGGAGCAAATCTGTTCAGGCAGCCCATTTCTGGCGAATATGGTTCGTAAGACTGTGATAGTTTTTTCTGTGGTGGTTGAAGACATTTTTATTACCTCTGGCCACTTTGAATGTGCATCCACCGCAATTAAAAACATCGAGTCCATAAATGGACCAGCAAAATCAATGTGCACCCTTTGCCATGGAGATGAGGGGCACTCCCATGGATGTAGAGGGGCTTGTGGTGGGGCGTTTTGGACCTTCTGGCATCCTGTACAGCTCTTGGTCATCTCTTCAATTTCTCTATCGATTCCTGGCCACCACACAAACGCTCTGGCTAAGGTCTTCATTTTTACGCCTCCCAGATGACCCTCATGAAGTTCACTGAGCACTCTATCCTTCAATTTGGGTGGAATTACTACTCTGGATCCACACATCAAGGTTCCTCTGCACACTGACAGCTGTTCTCTTCTCGGCGAGAATGCTGGCAACAGTGGTTCGCCATGTGCTGGCCATCCCTTCACCGTTAAATCATAGACCCAGGAGAGTGTCGGGTCATTTCGTGTTTCCTTTTCTATGTTTGCATTCGTCACAGGTAGACAATCGACTATGGTCGCGTGGAATATCTCCACTGGATCCACTGCAGGTGCTTCTTCCACTGTCGGCAATGGTAGGCACGACAATCCATCAGCATTCCCATGCTGTTTAGTTCCTTTGTACTCGATGTCATATTGGTGTGCCCCTAGGAAAAGGGACCACCTCTGTAGCCGTTGTGCTGTCATTATCGGGACGCCCTTCTGAGGGTTGAAAATGGAGACAAGAGGTTGATGATCAGTTAGTAGAGTAAATTTCTGACCTTGCAGGTAGTGATTGAACTTCTTCACCCCCCACACCAGACTGAGGGCCTCTCTGTCAATCTGGGCGTAGTTACGCTCGGCTGAAGTTAACGAGCGTGACGCAAAAGCTATCGGCCTCTCTGAACCATCAAGGAATTTATGTGACAGTACCGCTCCAATGTCATAGGGAGACGCATCGCACGCCAGTCTTATCGGTAGTGATGGGTTGTAGTGAGCCAATACTTCTCTTGAAGTGATTAGGTCTTTACTCTTCTGAAAGGCCCGCTTACATTCATCGCTCCATTTCTATGCTACTCCAGTTTGTGGTAGGGCGTTCAGTGGGTGCAGAATTGTGGACAAATTCGGCAAAAACTTATGGTAGTAATTCACCAATCCAAGGAATGACCTCAGTTGCAACACATTTTCAGGCGCTGGAGCCTTAACTACCGCTTCAATTTTGACAGGGGACTTATGTAACCCCTCTTCATCAATCACGTGGCCACAATACGATATCTGTTTCTTAAAAAACTCGCACTTGGGGCGATTGGCTCGTAGCCCATGTTCTCTTAGTCTAGTGAGCACCTGCTCTAGGTTGGCAAGGTGTTCACTGTCATCTTCACCTGTCACTAGGATGTCGTCCAAGTAACACTGAGTCCCCGGAATCCCTTGCAGGACTTGTTCCATTGCTCTTTGCCATATCGCCGGAGCTGATGCTACTCCGAATACCGGTCAATTATACTGGTAAAGACCTTTGTGAGTGTTTATCGTGAGATACTTCCTAGAGGATTCTTCAACCTCCATCTGCAAATATGCTTGTGCTAGGTCAATTTTTGTAAAATGCTTCCCTCCAGATAGTGAGGCGAAAATATCTTCTATCCTCGGGAGAGGATATTGTACTGTGTGATGGACTGGGTTCACCGTCACCTTGAAGTCCCCACAGATGCAAACCTTCCTTGGCTCCTCAGACTTATTGTTTAACGTTTTCTTCATGACAGGAATGATGGGTGTCGCCCACTCGCTCCAGTCTACCTTAGATAACACGCCTGCATTCTCCAGATTCTCCAGCTCTGCCTTGACGGCTGGGCGAATTGCATATGGTACCGGTCTTGCTTTGAAAAACTTGGGAATTGCATTCTCTTCTATTTTTATCGACGCAGTTATGCCTTTAAGAGTTCCCAGTTCTTGTTGAAATACCTCTTTGGCGTTAGCTAAGATTTTTGACAATCGTCCAGGTGTGACGTCGTCATCCTTTTTACCAGCCAGCGTCAGTGCCTGAATGGAGTGCCAGTCTAAACTTATCTTTCTGATCCATTCACATCCCAATAACGGTGGTCCACCATCTTGCAGTATGTACAGATACAATTTCTGCATTTCCTTGCCGTTGTATTCGACAGGCACCCTTATTTTCCCTCTGGCGTATACTTTTTGCCCCGTATACATCTTCAAGACAATGGATGTCTCTTTCAAGGGTATGTGTGAGAATAACCGCTCGTAGTCTCGTCGATTCATGACGGTCAGGGCTGATCCTGTATCCAATTCCATTTTGACTTGGGACCCTGCTATCGTGAGGGTGACCCAAATGGTTCGGTGATCCTCTTTTGCGATTACGTTGTGAAGTTTGAGACAGCTTAGTCTCTTGTTCCCGGATTCACTATCGCTCATCTGGTCTTCGGAACTACTGTCCGTCATCTTTTGTACTTTCCTGTACTGTTCCTTAGTAGCCTTTTTGTTGTCGTTATTCTTCTTCCCAGACCTGCAAACTCGTGCAATGTGTCCCATCTTTCCGCATTGCCTGCATATTTTGTCCTTGGACCAGCAGTCCTTCTGGTCATGGGTTGTTCTGCCACAGCGATAACATTTTTCAAATCCCCGTGTCATTTTGTGGGTGCCGTATTCCTGTGGCTTTTGCTGTATTTCCGCAGCTCCCCTTGCTGCTGCTTCGTACGATACTGCCACGCTGAAAGCCTTATCTAGCGTCAGCTCTTTCTCTGAGAGTAACCTCTTCTGGGTTCCTTCACTCAGGAGTCCACAGACAAATTTGTCCAGTAGAGTATCTGTCAGTCCTGCTCCGAACTGGCAGTGGTTTGATAGCTTGCGTAGTTCCGTAAGATAATCAGCATTGCTTTCATCTTTATGCTGATTTCTCCTGTGGAATTTAAATCTTTCTGCTATCAGCAGTGGTGTAGGATTTAGGTGTTCCTGTAGGATATCAACAATTTCGTTAAAACTCTTCGCCATCGGTTTGGCTGGAGTAATCAGGTTCCGCAATAGGCCGTACGTTCTTGCGCCCATTAAGTTTAGTAGTACCGATGCCTTTTTCTCATCGGCTACTTCGTTTGCCTCGCAATATACTTCGACTCTTTCCACATACGTGGTCCAGTCTTCTATTGCATTATCAAAGGCAGTGATATTGCCAGTCTTCGGCATCTTGGATATCTAAGATGGCGCCTCCCGCGCTTTGCCTTCTTCCCCGATTTAACAAAATGGCGCCTCCCGTGCTTTCCATCTTCTCCGCTGCTGCTAGCACCGTTGCTGGCATTTTATGCCTTGATGGCGACGCCCTATGGTCTTCGCGCACTTCTCCCCGCGCTGCTGCTAACGCCGCTCTCCGCGGTTCCCGTGGCAAACTGCAGCTCCTCGCGGCTTTCTGCGCTTCTAATTTCTTTTATTTCCCCGTCGTCGGAGCAACCCTATGGGACACTTTCCTCCCTCTTCTCGGGTCTGTACGCTGCCCGGCTTCATAGCACCGGCCGCGCCCTGTGTGCCCCACCCTCTCTCTCTCTCTCCTCTTCCCGACAACGCTGCTTGGCCCCGTTGAAAAGCCACTCGATCGAGCTCTAGCCCGCCGCAGCCCAGGAAGGATCAGTGTACTACCTGCCACCAGCCTGATTAGCTGGAACACCATCGACAGGATAACCAAGCCCCGCTCTTGACAGCCTCTCCTGCAAATCTTCAACTCCAATGAATCAGAGGCAGTTGCCCACGGTCGACGCCCGTTTCTTCTGTTTGTTTTGTTTTATTTTTTTCTTTCTTCCTTCTGGCCTCGACCTCTGACAACTTCGCTTCAGGGATGGATCCCCATGAGGTGGTGCAGACTGTAGGTAAGTTCGGATCTGCTCGTCGCCAGTATTATGTCCGTGTGTAATTGAGACACGGACTGCAGGAGTTGGTTATAACAGGTCTTTACTGAGTGGAGACAAACTGGAACTAACTATGCAAAGTTACTACACAGGCTTATATACAGGGGTGGTCACTACTGGTACTGCAGTATACAGTGGCTGCAGAATATAGTTCCTTCTGCAAAGTACATACACTACACAGACTGTTGGCGAACCCTCACAAGCTCACAACCCCAGAGGACGCCCGCCAAAGGTGTTGAAGCAGGAGCAGCAAGAAAGTGAGCAAGTGGCCTTCACATCTGCTGAAGCCACAGGGGAAGCACCACATTGGAGCATGCGTAAGAGGAAGATAAAGCACAAGTAGTCACAAGGGTAGACACTTGGGTGTTCTGTTGTGTTTATTTTTGAAAAGCCATCCGTGACTTTATGTGATAAAAAAACTTGATGGCAAACTGCTGAAGTTGTGGGCTGTGTCATTTCGCAAATGGGACTTCCACATTGAGGGCTTAGAGCGGCTTTCAATTGTCAGGTGGTCAGAGTGATAGGAATCTGCAGGTTATTGGCCATTGTCGATGCTCTGGTGAAAAGGTGCGAGGCAAAAGTATTTGATTGGGCAGGCTAAGCAAATCTGGCCAAGATGAGTGCGCCCCTTGCATCCTGGGCAACAATGTGCTTGTGTGCTGCTGCCGCTGGTTGATGTGCCTCCGCAAGCTGTTCGTTGTCGCTCTCCTCCTCCTCCTCATCATCATCCTCATCCTCACCTGAGGAGGCTATGTGATGAGCCACTTGTACCTCAGGCAGCTGCAAGCCATGATGCTGTGCCATGTTGTGAAGTGCACAGCAGAACACGACGATTCTGGAGACCCTGGCTGCTGAATACTGCAGGGCTCCACCTGATCTATCAAGGCATCTCAATTGCATCTTCAGCAAGCCGATGGTTTGCTTGATTATAGATCTAGTGGAAATGTGGCTGGAGTTGTAGCACTCCTCAGCTTCGTTGGATGGCCTCCTCAACAGCGTCATCAGCCACTTCTTCAGGGGATAGCCCTTGTCTCCAAGTAACCATCTGAAAAGTTGGTCTGGCGGACTGAAGAGCGGAGGCACACTAGACTGGCGCAGTATGAAGGAGTCATGGCAACTTCCAGGGTACTTGGCGCAAACATGCAAAATTTCCTTCTGTGGTCACACACCAGCTGCATGTTGAGGGAATGGAAGCCCTTGCAGTTGACAAACATACCTGGATTGTGATGGGGTGCCTTAGGGGCCACATGTGTGCAGTCAACGATGCCCTGCACCCCTGGAAAGCCTGCCAGATTAGCAAATCCAACCGCACATGCGGTTACACTGGCTTGATCCTTGGAGAAGTTGATGTAATTGTGCGCGATGGCAAAGAGGGCATCGGTTACCTGTGTGATGCAAGTGTGTGCGCCCACCTGGGAGATGCCGCTGATGTCTGCTGTTGGTCCCTGGAATGAGCCTGAAGCAAAAAAGTTGAGTGCGGTGGTGACTTTGACGGCCACTGATAAGTGGTGTCCACCTGCTCCTCTAGGCTCCAGGTATTGCTGCAGCATTGCGCAGATGTCACCCACTACCTTTTGCAAAAGTCTGAGCCTCCTTTGGCACTGCTGCACAGTCATGTTGAGGTAGCTGATCCTCTGTCTGTAGACCCTGTTTGGGGGGTATCTCCTGCGGCAACATGCTTCCATGCGCTGGCGCCTTCTGGCCTATGCAGCTTCAGGTGGGTGAGCAGCAGGTTGGCGCTCCTATTGTTGCTCCTGCTGTTGGTGCTGCTGTTGTTCCGGGTGCTGCTGCTGCCATGACTGGTCTTCGTCTGAATCTGATATCCAGGAGGAAAGGAAATAAATGGTTCCCATGCTTCTGGTATATACCTCAGTTGAGGAAGCGCTCAGTCAAGGTGGGGAGAGGGGTTTCCCAGGAGGTCACACTGGAGATGGATCTCAGCCTCAAAACTTCCACAATGAGTAGGCCTGCTAAAAGTTCTCCCAGACCTGAGAAAACAAAGTTCTGCCACCTGCAAATGATCATTGTTGAAAAATCCTTTTTAATGGTGGAGCTGCAGCTGTTAGTAAGCCATCCACTTGTGACGCCGCCAGGATTAACTGGCGTGTTCCAGAGGAGACGTGCAGCACGGGGGAAATGTGTTAAAGTTACAAAGGCCTCTCAAAATGGCATTATAGAGGCAATTAAATGCTTGTTAAGGGCCTTAATGGCCTATCCCACCTCTTGGAGGCGGGATCAAAACGGGGTCTGAAAGGCCGCTTTTGGAAAAATTGATCAGAGGCAGGCTGGAGGCAGGATCGGAACCATCTGCCATTTTTTTTTCAATTTTAACACCTCACACGCCGCCAAACCCACCTCCTCGGGCCTGGCAAAATCTAGCCCTTATTTTCTATAGTCTGCTTTCATGAAATTTTGAAAATAGAAACCAAACTAACGCAAGCAATGTTGGATAATTTTGTGGACTTTGCTTAACAGTTCTTGAATAAAAATATGTTAGTCTTCAATCAAATGTCCTGTTTGTTTTCTCATGAGGACTATGTCTCCCCATCAGGACTTCATAAATAAGAGAGGGCAGGAATTTCAAAAAGCAAGTCAGAATAGAAAATTACAAGTGACAGAGGGGTTAAAAATGAACTGGATCACTGGGAAATCAGAGGGCAGGAAAAGCTATATTGAGAGAGGACATTGAAATATGATTTTCATTTCCCTGAAAGAGATTGGATCTGTCATAGTAGAGATTAGAATAATATTTCAGTGTCTTCTTACGGCATAATTTGCCAGTAGTGCTCCTGCAGTATTTTAATTAAATAATTTTACTATTCACTTAAGTTCTTATTTTATATTTTGTTTTAATGATTATTAGATACAGAGGGTGCTTTACTGCACCCTCTTAAAATGCATACATGCCCTCTCATCTTTTAAGAGGTACCTAAACATGTCCGGAGTAAGTAAATACTAAATTCACAGGTACTGTTTGTTTCATTAGTAAGCCATGAGGTTAGTATTCATTTTTCAACACAAAATAAAGACAAAAAAAAGTAAATATATGTTCTAATTTGTTGTTGGCTGCCAGATGGAAGGAGAGCTGGTCTTTCAACTTCAGTTAGGTCAGACAGGTCATAAACATAGCACCAGTACCATACAGAGACTGAATACAGGCAGAAGAACAATGTAGCAAATCTTCAGTTACTAAACAAACCATTTTCTTGAGAAATAGTGTGGATGCATTGATACCTTAATAAATGGTGGACTATGGCATTTAGTTAGTTTCCAGACCACATAATGTTATTATAATGGTGCAGGCATAATTAGAAGTGTGCTTGAGACTTGATAAAATATTGTAATCTTCAGAAGTAGCAGTAGCGCCTGGTAATGTTTTTCTGCATTTTCCTCATTCCATTCTCAGGACAGGATTTTCATTGGGCCGTGGAGGCGGGATTGGAGGCGTGTGGGGGGTTAAAATCTCGAAATCGGGGGGCACGAACCCATCCCGCCCCCAAACTGCCTCCATACCAGTTTCAAAGGAGGCGGATACCCGATCTGTGCTGGAACCTGCCTCCCTGAGGCGGGAAGGGGATTAGTGCCAATTAACTGCCTGTTAACAGGTAGTTAACAGGCAGTTTTTAGCCTAATCCCTATTTTTATTGCTGAAGTCTGGGATTCCCAACGGCTCCAAACCACGCCAAGTTAGCGAGGCGGGCCGTCGGGCTGAAGGGCTTGGAGGGTTCGGAGGGTTCGAGATGTCTGGTGTTCAGGTGAGTGATGGGTGCATGAGTGCAGAGGTAAGTGTGTTTGGTGTGTGTAAAGTGTTTAAAGAAGTTTAATTACCTTTAATTACCTTTACAGCCTTCCGTCCTTCAGGTCTCGGGAGTCCCTCATCTCACCGGCACAGAAAGCAGAATGGCCGCGAGCTGTCAAAAGTTGCAGCATTCAGCTTTCTGTTCTAGAGAGATCTCTAAATCAGCCTGAGAGGAAGGAATTAACTTGGAGTACAGATTGTCAGTGTTAGACAGCTTCAAAGAGCTGTCAAACGCTGATATTTCATCTGTCAAAACCTCTTGACAGATGAAATGTCAATCTGTGACATCACCTGTTGCCGGGTGGCCCTTAATTGGCCTGCTGAGCCCACTGGGCGGGCTCAACAAGGTCAATCAAGTGAAAATCGCTTGGGTTGGCCACAACTCGATGGAGGCGGGACTACAACCCCGAAATTCTACAACGTGCGACAAATTTGGGCATTTTCTTTTCTGATTTATCTTTGCCTAAAGACACCAGAATGATTGACAGGAGATACAACAGTAGTAAACATATATATTCTGTTCCTGTTAATTCAAAGTCGTTTTTGCTCCCAAAAAAATCCAGAAATTTAAATTCAGCTATTTAAAAAAGCAGCATAACAGGGGCCTGATTTTAAGCTGGCCCATCCAGCATAAATAGAATGCAAGTGACCCCAAAATAGAGTTGGGTCACTTACTGCCTTGCTTATGCTGGCTGTCCGGCCGCCAACATCTTGGAAGAGCCCTTTCAATGGGCGGCCGGTGCATCGCCTGTTTAGGCGGTACAACTTTTAATATGCAAGTCAGGATCCTGTGACATACATAGGACCTCGATTCAAATTTTGAGGGACAAATGGGCGGATGGTGCGTGGCACATGCTCCGCCCATTTGTCTACAGCGATACTGTCGTAAAATGGCCCCAAGTCTTTTTTGATTTAGTTTTTGTGGGGCTAGGAGGAGCAGAAACACATTGGCCTTGAAATTACACCTTGATACTGTTAATGCATTCGTGTGATGTTCCTTTCTCAGCTATCTTAAAATAGGCATTTACTACTTTATTTTAATTTAGTGATTTATTTAAAAATTGCATAAAATGAGACTGTAAATTTATAGTCAAATTTCTTGGCCACCTTCTCTGCCTGGCTTTGAGTTGCACCTTCCTTTGTTTGTGATATTCCTGTGGCCTATAACTTTGGGGAGGGAGAAGGAATTTTCATATGATATTTAAATTTCACTACCTATAGTCCCAGAAAACACTCCTGGGTCAATATTAACCCTTACCCCCAGGTTACATACTTGCTCGGAATTTGACCCTTTTCCGCCATTTCTGATTTTAACCTGCAAGGTTCTGCAGGCGGATGAGACGGCCATCTAAAGCAGGCAGGAGCCTCATGAATTTATGCAAATTAGGGTCCTATTATGTCACTAAGACACAAATGGCTTTTTAACCACAATCTGAGCGGGGCAGCTGCTGCACTCAGTGAAAGCTGCTCTGAAGACTGAAGAGGCCATCCAGCCTATTGCAAAGGGAATGGAGTATAAAAGTAGGGACGTCCTGTTACAACTGTACAGGGCGTTGGTGAGACAGTTTTGGTCTCCTTATTTAAGGAAGGATATACTTGCATTGGAGGCAGTTCCGAGAAGGTTCACGAGGTTGATTCCGGAGATGAAGAGGTTGTCTTATGAAGAAAGGTTGAGCAGGTTGGGCCTATACTATACTAATATAATGTGGATAAATGTGAGGTTATCCACTTTGGTGTCAAAAACAAGAAGGCAGATTATTATCTGAATGGCAATAGATTGGGAAAAGGGGAAGTGCTACGAGACCTGGGTGTCCTTGTGCACCAGCCACTGAAGGTAAGCATGCAGGTGCAGCAGGCAGTTAAGAAGACAAATGGTATGTTGGCCTTATCTGAGGAAGGACGTTCTTGCCATGGAAGGAGTGCAGCGAAGATTCACCAGGCTGATACCTGGGATGGCAGGAATGACGTATGAGGAGAGATTGCGTCGATTGGGCTTATACTCACTGGAGTTTAGAAGATTGAGAGGGGATCTCATCGAAACCTATAAAATTCTGTCAGGCCTGGACAGACTAGATGCTGGAAGGATGTTCCCGATGGTCGGGGAGTCCAGAACCAGGGGTCATAGTCTAAGGATAAGGGGTAGGACATTTAGGATGAAATGAGGAGGAATTTCTTCACCCAAAGAGTGGTGAACCTGTGGAATTCTCTGCCACAGAGGGCGGCGGAGGCCAGTTCATTAAATATATTCAAGAAAGAGTTGGATATATTTCTTAAGGCTAAAGGGATCAAGGGATATGGGGAGAAGACAGGGACAGGGTACTAAATTTGAATGATCAGCCATGATCTCATTGAATGGCGGAGCAGGCTCGAAGGGCCGCATGGCCTACTCCTGCTCCTATCTTCTATGTTTCTATGTTTCATAGCGAGAGGGTTTGAGTACAAGAACAAGGATGTCTTGCTGCAGTTGTACAGGGCCTTGGTGAGACCACATCTTGAGTATTGTGTGCAGTTTTGGTCGCTTTACCTGAGGAAGGATATTCTTGCCATGGAAGGAGTTCAGCGAAGATTCACCAGGCTGATACCTGGGATGGCAGGAATGACGTATGAGGAGAGATTGGGTCAATTGGGCTTGTACTCGCTGGAGTTTAGAAGAATGAGAGGGGATCTCATTGAAACTTATAAAATTCTGTCAGGACTGGACAGACTAGATGCAGGGAGGATGTTCCCGATGGTCGGGGAATCCAGAACCAGGGGTCACAGTCTAAGGATAAGGGGTAGGCCTTTTAGGACAGAAATGAGGAGGAATTTCTTCACCCAGAGAGTGGTGAACCTGTGGAATTCTCTACCACAGAAGGCAGTAGAGGCCAATTCATTAAATATATTCAAGAAGGAGTTGGATATATTTCTTAAGGCTAAAGGGATCAAGGGGTATGGGGAGAGAGCAGGGACCGGGTATTGAACTTGGATGATCAGCCATGATCGCATTGAATGGCGGAGCAGGCTAGAGGGGCCGAATGGCCTACTCCTGCTCCTATCTTCTATGTTTCTATGTTTCTATACTCATTGGAGTTTAGAAGAATGAGAGGGGATCTTATTGAAACATATAAGATTCTGAAGGGGCTTGACAGGGTAGATGCAGAGAGGATGTTTCCCCTCGTGGGGGAATCTAGAACTCGGGGGCATAATTTCAGAATAAGGGGGGCACACTTTTAAATCAGAAATGAGGAGGAATTTCTTCTCTCAAAGGTTCGTGAATCTTTGGAATTCTCTTCCCCAGAGAGCTGTGGAGGCTGGGTCATTGAATATATTTAAGGTGGAGATGGACAGATTTTTGAAAGGTGAGGGAGTCGAGGGTTATGAGGAGCGTGCAGGGAAGTGGAGTTGAGGCCAAGATCAGATCAGCCATAATCTTATTGAATGGTGGAGCAGGCTCGAGGGGCTGAATGACCAACTCCTGCTCCTACATCTTATGTTCTGTTCTTAAAAGGCAAGTGTTAAACTTTCTGTTGTAGGTTCCAAGTGGAGCAAGCCCCACAATGAAAGTCTCGGCCTCTGATGCCCCAGGTTCCCCAACCCCACCTGTTGTATCCGTGTGTTAATGGAGACACAGAAGTTAGGAGTTGGTTTCACAGGTGTTTACTGAACAAAGTCTGGAGGTGAACTAACAGATACAAGACAATATACAGGCTTATATAGCCCGAGTGGCCATTACCGGCATTACAGTATACAGGGGGCTCTTAAAGGCACATACACCACAATTCCTCCCCTTTTAGACAACCAGTACATAATATTTTAAATAATCATTAATTAACATGTTACAAGAACAATAATCTACACATTTGCTGCAGTTAATCAATTATAAGTCAGTCTCTCTGGAGGCTTCCTGACTCGGTCCGGATAATGCCTCGGTGGTGTAGTCGTATCTGGTGGTGTAGTAGGTTCTTTTGGCAAGGCTCATTCGGCTTGAATGCCAGTGTCGGGTTCATCTGGTTCCAGTATCACCGGATCGGAGGTAGATACTATGGGTATCTCTGCTTCATCATTAGGCGTATAGAGTTGTGGTGTAGGTTGTCCCTTTTCGGATGACTCAATGATCTGGTCAGCATGGCGCCTTATTATGCTTTCTCCAATGTCCACGGTATACATCAGCGGTCCTAGTCGTGTGCAAATAGTTCCAGGCTGCCATTTCTCAGTACGGTAGTCCCGGGCCAAAACTTGTTGACCTATCTGGAAGGTTCTAGTTGGCCTTTCATTCATGCCTTGAAATTGCCGGTTTTCCATGTCCCTTCTGATGTTTGGCTTGATCAAATCCAGCCGGCATCTTAGGCTTCTATTGAAGAACATCATGGCGGGAGTTTGGTTTGTAACCACATGTGTTGCATTCCTGTATGCAAACAAGAAGTTATCTACCTTATGCTGAAGTTTTATGTCTTCATTACCCATGGACTTTATGGCCTTCTTGAAGGTCTGGACAAACCTTTCAGCCAATCCATTGGTGGCGGGATGGTATGGGGCGGACGTGTAGTGCTTAACCCCATTGTTTTTTAAGAACTTCCTGAATTCTTCGGACACAAATTGCGGTCCATTATCAGAACAGATCTGTTCAGGCAGCCCATTCCTGGCAAATATGGTCCTTAATACTGTGATGGTTTTTTCCGTGGTGGTGGAGGACATCTTTATTACCTCCGGCCACTTGGAGTGTGCATCAACCGCGATTAAGAACATTGAGTCCATAAATGGACCAGCAAAGTCGATGTGTACCCTTTGCCATGGAGATGAGGGCCACTCCCATGGATGTAGAGGGGCTTGTGGTGGGGCGTTTTGGACCTTCTGGCATCCTAGGCAGCTCTTGGTCATTTCTTCGATGTCTCTATCGATGCCTGGCCACCACACAAACGCTCTGGCTAGATTCTTCATTTTCACTCCACCCAGATGCCCCTCGTGAAGCTCCTTTAGCACTTTACCCTGGAGTTTGGGTGGAATCACCACTCTGGATCCACACATCAAGGTTCCTCGGCACACTGACAGCTGTTCTCTTCTTTGCGAGAATGCTGGCAACAGTGGTTCGCCATGTGCTGGCCACGCCTTCACCGTTAAATCGTAGACTCGTGAGAGAGTCGGGTCATTTCTCCTTTCCTTTTCAATGGCAGAATTTGTTACTGGTAGACATTCCACTATGGTTGAGTGGAACATCTCCACTGGGTCTACTGTAGGTGCCTCTTCTACCATTAGCAACGGTAGGCGTGATAAACCGTCAGCATTCCCATGCTGTTTTGATCCTTTGTATTCTATGTCATATTGGTGTGCCCCTAGGAAAAGGGACCACCTCTGTAGCCTTTGCGCTGTCATAATGGGAACACCCTTTTTAGGGTTGAATATGGAGACGAGGGGTTGATGTTCAGTCAACAAGGTAAATTTTTGTCCGTGTAGGTAATGGTTGAATTTCTTCACTCCCCATACCAGGCTGAGTGCTTCCCTGTCGATCTGGGCATAGTTACGCTCAGCTGAGTTCAATGAGCGTGACGCAAAAGCTATCGGCCGCTCCGAGCCACCAGGGAATCTATGCGATAATACCGCTCCTACGCCGTAAGGGGATGCATCGCACGCCAGTCTGATTGGCAGTGATGGGTTGTAATGAGCCAAAACTTCCTTGGACGTGATCAAGCCTTTGCATTTATGGAAGGCACGTTTACAGTCTTCGCTCCATTTCCAAATTACTCCCGTTTGTAGCAGTTCGTTAAGAGGGTGCAGAAGAGTTGACAAGTTCGGTAAAAATTTATGATAGTAATTTATCAATCCCAGGAACGACCTTAATTGTGAGACATTTTCAGGTGCTGGGGCTTTTATGACCGCTTCAATTTTTTCAGGTGACTTATGCAACCCTTCCTCGTTAATTATGTGGCCACAATATGATATTTGTTTCTGGAAAAATTCGCACTTGGGGCGATTTGCTCGTAGGCCCCGTTCTCTCAGCCTAGTGAGCACCTGCTCCAAATTGGCAAGGTGCTCGTTGTTGTTTTCTCCTGTTACAAGGATGTCGTCTAAGTAGCATTGAGTCCCCGGAATCCCTTGGAGGACTTGCTCCATAGCTCTTTGCCAGATAGCTGGAGCTGATGCTACTCCGAAAACCAGTCAATTGTACTGGTACAGGCCTTTGTGTGTATTTATCGTAAGATACTTTTTAGAGGCCTCTTCAACCTCCATCTCTAGATATGCCTGTGCCAAGTCAATTTTGGTGAAACGTTTCCCTCCGGATAGTGAGGCGAAAATATCTTCTATCCTCGGAAGAGGATACTGTACTATGTGAAGGACCGGGTTTACCGTCACCTTGAAGTCCCCACAGATGCGAATTTTTCTCTGTTCTTCAGATTTATCATTATTCAACGTTTTCTTCATGACCGGGACGATGGGTGTTGCCCACTCGCTCCAATCTATCTTGGATAATACGCCTGCCTTTTCCAAATTCTCCAGCTCTGCCTCAACTGCTGGACGAATTGCGTATGGCACCGACCTTGCCTTAAAAAACTTGGGATTTGCCGCATCTTCCACTTTTATTGAGGCGGTGATGCCTTTCAAGGTTCCTAGTTTCTGTTGAAACACTTCCTTGGCGTTGGCCAAGATGTCTTTTAATCGTTCAGGTATGATGTCATCATCATTTTTTTTCTTACTGGTCACCGTCAGTGTCTGAATGGAGTGCCAGTCTAAACGTATCTTCCTGATCCATTCACGTCCCAACAGCGGTGGACCACCATCTTGCAGAACGTATAAATACAACTTCTGTATTTCCTTGCCGTTGTATACAACAGGCACCCTTATTTTCCCTTTTGGGTATACTTTCTGCCCCGTATATGTTTTCAAGATAATGGATGTGTCTTTCAAAGGTATATGCGGAAATAGCCGCTCGTAATCCCGTCGACTTATGACGGTCAGAGCTGATCCTGTATCTAGCTCCATTTTAACTGGGGACCCCGCTATCGTGAGGGTAACCCAAATGGTCTGGTAATCTTCTTTGGCAATTACATTATGTAATTTGAGACAGCTTAGTCTCTTGTTTCCGGAGTCGCTATCGCTCTTCTGGTCTTCGGAGCTACTGTCCGTCATCATTTGTACCTTTCTGTACTTTTCCTTATTGATTTTTTTCCTGTCCGTGGATTTTTTGTGTCCAGATCTGCATACACGTGCAATGTGTCCCATCTTTCCGCATTGCCTGCATGCTTTGTCCTTGAACCAGCAGTCCCTCTGGTCATGGGTGGATCTGCCGCATCGATAACATCTCTCGAAACCCTGTGTCATTTCATGGGTGCCGAAGTCCTGTGGCTTTTGCTGTATCTCTGCAGCTCCTCTTGCGGCTGCTTCGTATGATACAGCCATACTGAAAGCCTTGTCCAGTGTCAAATCTTTCTCAGAAAGTAGCCTTTTCTGTGTTCCTTCACTTAGGAGACGGCAGACAAATTTGTCTCGAAGAGAATCTGCCAGTCCTGCCCCGAATTGGCAGTGCTTTGATAGCTTCCTTAATTCGGTGAGGTAATCAGCGTTACTTTCATTCTTGTGCTGATTCCTCTTGAAGAATTTGAATCGTTCCGCTATCAGCAGCGGTGTTGGGTTTAAGTGCTCCTGTAGGGTATCAACAATCTCCTTAAAATTCTTGTCCTTTGGTTTGGCTGGAGTGATTAAGTTTTGTAACAGCCCATATGTCCTTGCGCCCATTAGATTTAGAAGTACTGATGCCTTTTTATCATCTTCTATTTCATTTGCTGTGCAATATACCTCCACTCTTTCCACATATGTGGTCCAATCCTCTATATCATTATCGAAAGCATTAATATTGCCAGCCTTAGGCATCCTGGAAAAAAAATGGCGCCTCCCGCGCTTTCCTTTCTTCCCTGCAGAAAAAAATGGCGCTTCCCGCGCTTTCCCGCCGCTGCTGCTGCTGCCAACGCTGTTTTCCACGGTTTTTATTTACAGCTGGAGACTCGTTCCCACCGGACTCTCTGGGACTTTTCCCTCCCTCTGCTTGGTCCGAACGCCGACCTGCTTTGCAGCGCCGGCCGTCTCCCGAGTGCTCCCCCCCTCTGTCTCTGTTTGCCTCCGCATTCGCTGCTCGGCCCCGCTGCAGAGCCAGCCGATGGAGCCCCAGCCCGCTGCCCAGGAAGGATTATTGCAGTACCTGCCACCAGCTCGGCTAGCTGGTGAAACCACAGTTTTTTTTTTTCTTTCTTGCTTTTCTTCGACTTTCGTCTGAGGAATCAATCTCCTTGAGGTGCTGCCGAATTGCAGGTACGTCCATTTCCAATTCGTCGCCACTGTTGTATCCGTGTGTTAATGGAGATACGGAAGGCAGGAGTTGGTTTCACAGGTGTTTACTGAACAAAGTCTGGAGGTGAACTAACAGATACAAGACAATATACAGGCTTATATAGCCCGAGTGGCCATTACCGGCATTACAGTACACAGGGGGCTCTTAAAGGCACATACACCACACCACCCACCCACCAGACCGTGCAAAAACCCTCTACCCACTACTTGCCTTCCAGCCAGCAGACAGCCTCTGGGCTGTGCAATTTTAAACAGCCAGCCACTGGCTAATTGCCTCTTTAATACAAGCTGTTGTTGTTTCCCTCCATTTTGGGAGGACAGCTGGCTGGCGGAATGCAATTGTGGCCTAGGGGTTAAGGTATCCCTGGCGTCAAATTGATATCACTGAAGGGGGAGGCAGTGGACACCAACGCTCCCGCTAGGCTGTGCGATCACGCAGCTGTCTGGAGGTCCCGCGCAGGCCACTTACAGGCTTTTGAATGGGAATTTTGTGCATGCACGTAATTTTGAAGGGGCCGCGCAGCCATTAAAGGGACTGCGCAACCAAAAATAAATTAGGGGATACATTGGTTGACACTCCTCCCACCAGCACCACCACCACTCCCGCCGCCCCCACCACCCCGGAAACCCTGTCACAATTAAAATCCCCCTGTGTGTTCAGCTCCTGGAGTGATGAACCGACAATCTTCAGATTCAGAAGCAAGTATAACCACAACTTGCATTTAGATAGCACTCTAACGCAGTAAAACGTCCCAAGGTGATTCACAGGATTGTTGTCAATGTTACCAACTAAATTTTATGATGCATTTTCATTTCTAGAACTGCCAAAAGTGGAAGCCTTGGCTTTGGCAGCAGTGCATGAGGCAACAATGCTGCCACCAGTGCAGAATGCCATCTCTCAAGAGGTGCTTTTCTCCCTGTGCATCTGGCAGCAGCAGGTCTATTGTACAAATGTAAATAACATTTACAAATAACAAGTCTCCGTGCTCAGTCTACTCATACAGCCCAGCGATGTCATTGTCAACAGACTTCAGGGAAAGGAAAGAAAATCATAATCATGACTTTATCTGTTACTGCTGGTACTCTGACATTGAATCACAATTCCAAACACACACCCACTCCACCACAAGCAGACACAGTTAGGAGTAAGTAAAGTGAAGAGTTAACATGAAAGCAGGATAACTGACAACAAAGCTGCCTCGTAACGATGTTACCTTCATATACAACCCTGAAATCCACTATTTGAATTTCAAAGAGCAGTGCAATGAAGTTTTTGCAAGACAAATTGTAATGTGAACACCACATTGAATTGCAGGTATATCAACAGAGTAAAAAAATAACATTTCTAAATAACATTATTGTGTGTGTGAGGGGGAATTATGCATTTTAATAGGCCATAAATTACATCAGTAAGGTTGGTGAAATCAAATTGAAGCACCAGAACTTGCCTATCTTATTGTGTTTAGGCCTGGTCTTTTATCGAAAAACAGATTTCCAATCATTATTCATCTCATTAGAAAATTTAACCTTTGAACTACTAGCAGCTTCTAGGAATTAAAAACTTCCCTGATACAGCTATTTTGTGATCCTTTTAGCTCATTCACTTGTAACACTAAAATAAAATTACGATAATAAAGCTACTGAGATGTCAGGATAGCTTTATTGCTGTAATATTAGCCTGACATATTCAAAATACATTACAGTAAAACATTTGTTTTTTATTTCAAATATTTTAGTTTTGCTTGGCTTATCTTCTATTTTGCCCATTCCCTCCCTTATTTATCGTTTTTAATTTTAAGTTCACCTTTATAACGAATATATATCTTTTTTTGTTACTTTACAGGGGGTGATTGTAGCCCTACTTGCAGAAACCTGACGAGTGGGCAGTTAAAATCACCCTGGCTCTTACCAATATTTCCTGTAAGCTACATGGCTCCGCAGCATGCCAAGGGTCCCGCACAACCGGCTTTTCAATGGAATGCGCATGCGCGGTATTTTGAAAAAATCACAGGGAACATTGGCGTTTACCTGTCCGAAAGCCGCCATGATCGCAACATCTGCAATTTTAACCTGCTCTCCTGAGCAGTCAGCAAGGACATGCGCCCAGAGCCAACAGGGTCCTTCTTTACATTTGCATGTTGCAGCCTGATGACATCATTGAGATCTGACTGTAATTTTAACTCAGGGCTGAGCGGAGAATCCACCTGGAGTTAAAATTGGGGCCGACAGACAGGGTTAAAATCGTCCTTTAAAATATAGGGGTCATTTTACTTTAACCCATTGGATTTCAGTGGAAAGTAGAAAGGTGCAGAATGTAAAACGGGCAGCCAGTCTGATCCTGTCCATTTCCTGCCAGGCAGGTTATGTTAAAAATACCCACATAATTAATTTTGTTGAGTGATATGTATTTTTGAGGTTTAGCTGTTAATTATTGTATGATTGCATCATACACCAAATGGCAAATGTGGATGTTTAATTTTACAGTTTGAACAAGTGAGACATGAACAGGCAGTAAGTTTTCAATGGAACAATAATTATGAAATAACTGCTAGCTAAAAATACTTTTATTAAAACTGTATATTGATACAGCAGTACATTACCAAAATATGTCACTCTTCCAAATTACCCATTTTAATGCAAAAGCTTAAAATAAAAATACCTTATAGATGAATAACACTGAACTTTTAGAATGGCTGCAATTAAAATTGATCAAGTATTTCTGTCAGTTTTAACATTTTGATGTCCAACAAATCAGTTCATGCAGTTTTAGTCAAATAATCAGCTGTGGCTCAGTTGGTAGCACCCTCGTCTCGGAGTCAGAAGGTTGTTGGTTTAAGTCCCGCACCAGAGGCTTGAGCACAAAAATCTAGGCTGACACTCCAGTGCAGTACTGAGGGGAGTGCTGCCCTTTCGGAGATGAGACGTTAAACCGAAGCCCCGTCTGCCCTCTCAGGTGGACATAAAAGATCCCATGGCGCTATATCGAAGAAGAGCAGGGGAGTTATCCCCAGTGTCCTGGCCAATATTTATCCCTCAACCAACATAATTACAACAGATTATCTGGTCATTATTACGCTGCTGTTTGTGGGAGCTTGCTGTGCGCAAATTGGCTGCCGCTTTTCCTACATTACAACAGTGACTACACTTCAAAAAGTACTTAATTGGCTGTAAAGTGCTTTGAGACGTCTGGTGGTCATGAAAGATGCTATATAAATGCAAGTCTTTCTTTCCTTCTTCCTATAATGGAGGCCAGATTAAGTACAAAGTGATGCAGTGAAAGTCTCCCTTTTCTGCTACCTGTACATATCATCAATGAAATGCATTTGGATATTGTCAACTATGTTCTAGTGGGTATGGGACTACAACACAGAATTATACCTAATTAGCACAAGTTAGTAATAAATTGTCCCTTTCTCTCAGAGGACCCATAATAATATGTGTAGGATAAGGAAATCTCTCACTGGCACAGTAGCAAGTTCTCAATTACTATTTTAAGATTGGAATTACGGCATATTTTTGGCATACAGTAAAAAAGAAAAAATGAACTTGCACTTGTATAGCACCTCATCACATCCTCAGGACATCCCAAAGAATTTCACAACCAATTAATTACTTTTGAAGTGCATTCGCTGCTGTTATGTAAACAAGCACAACAGCCAATTTGTACACATCAGGGTCCCAGAATCAGGAAATGAGAGGGAGGGCCATTTCATCTGTTTTAGTGATGTTGACTGGGGTAAAAATGTTGGTTAAGACACTGGGAGAACTCCCTGCTCTTCTTCAAATAGTGCTATGAGCATTTCTGTGTCCAGTCAAACGGCCAAACAGAAGCTTTGGTTTAGCATTTCATCCAAAAGATAAAACCACTGACAGTGCAGCCTACATTATGTGCTCAAATCCTGGAGTGGAATGTCAGTGAAAACAAATATTTTTTTAACCCAAGTCCAAAAGAAAACTTGCATTTATATAGTGCCTGTCACATCCTCAGGACATCCCAAAGCGCGTCACAGCCAATGAAGAACTTTTGCAGTGCAGTCACTGTTGTAATGTAGGCAAGCGCGGCATCCAATTTGTGCACAGCAAGGTCCAACAAACAGAGATAAATGATAATCTCTTCTTTTAATGGTGTTGATTCAGGGATGAATGTTGTCTAAGAAAACTCCCCTGCTCTTCTTCACATAGTTCCAAGAGAGCTTTCACGTCCACCTAAGCAGGCAGACGAAAGCAAAGACACTCTACAAATACTGCATCAAAAATATTTAAATTTTCACCCTGATAGTTGGACTTATGATCAAAACCCCCATTTTTCCCACTTTTTGCCCCCACCCCCACCCCACACACACACACCAAGCCAAAGAAGGAAATATTAGGAAGGGTGACGAAAAGCTTGGTCAAAGAGGTGGGTTTAAAGGAAAATCTTATAGAAGGAGAGGGAGGTGGAGAGGCATAGAGGCTTAGAAAAAGAATTTCAGAGAATGAAGCCTAGCAGCTAACGGCATGACCGCCAATGGAAGGTCAAGGGAAGGAGGGGACAATCGGAGAAATGGAGAATTTGAGATAATGGTTGTAGGGAATTATGTTCAAGTAGTAACTGGGATGCTCTGCAAAATTAACAAGGAAGCTAATAAATCAGCACCAACACATTTGGATAAAATAAACTTTTGGAATAAGTTGTAACACGTGACGGCGGGTTGACAGTGGGGTCCCGACTCGCTGTCAAAAAAAAACATTTTCCCACCCGACCCGCCACTGATAGCGCCCGCTGACCCCCTGAAAAATTCCCCCCTTAATGATAAATTTGTACAAAATATTGGTTAGGATCCAGTTTGTATCAGAGTACGGTGTGCAGTTTTGGGCACCCCATTATAGAAAGTCATTAATACCTTACGGAGAAGGTACAGGGGTAACTATAGTTTAGAGGACAGACTTGAGATACAGGAACTATTTCTACAGGAGCAATGATGGCCAAGAAGAGTTTTAATAGAGATTTTTCAAAATTATGAAGGGTTTTGATAGAGTGAATAAGGAAGGACTATTTCCTCTATTTGGGGAGTTAGTGAGGAAGAGTCATCAATTTTAAAATTGTCACTTTAAGAGTGAGGAGAGAGGTTCGAAGGCATGTATTTACTCAGAGGGTTGCTGGAGCATGGAATGCTTTGCCACAGGCAGTGGTTGAGGCAGAGACCATCGTATCTTTTAAGGGGAAAGTGTTGAATATTTGAAGCAGAGGAAGATAAAGGGTTATGGGGAGAACATGGGCAGTAGTATTCGTTTTGGAATGCTCTAGCATAGAGCCAGCACAGACAGAGTGGGCCAAATGGTCTCCTTCCGTGCTATAAACCTCTGTAATTTCTATGAAATTAAGATGTGCTTTTCTTGCAACTTTGGACAAGTAAGATAATACCTGAAGGCAAATCACTTTTTTCACCTGACAGGGACGGCAATTAAACATTCCAAGTAAGGGACAAAGAAACATTACAGTTGTAAACTGTAACCACACCATGTGCAATCACTGATCATTAAAGCCACCATATTTAATCTCTACCACAATACTTGACACATCTGTTGAATGTTTTACGTAGGTAAGAAGAGTGACAATTGGCGTCACATAATTATAGAAGGCTTGTTTTCTGAACAATGCGGCAAACAGTTGCTCCCACTTGTGGCTGACAACCCAAACAAAGCAAGCGGGAGAAAACAAACACAGGACGTTGAAGAAGAATAGCCATAATAGATTCATTAACAGGCAATTAGTAGATAATTGGGTACTGGCAGTTCCACTAAATAGCTCCTGGTGAAGGGCTTTTGTCTAATGATGTTAACTGTATAATTTCAGGTTTTGCTTCTGTTTGTGCACACAAGTACTCCTACTCTGATTAAAAGGATTATAGCCCTGTGTGGTAGTTTGGGAACAACTGAATGTGCCTATCCCTCCTGCAGCCATGGTTTTCATTCTTTTTTCTCTGCCAAAAATGTTTCTAACAAATATATTTGGAAGTGCCTGCATATCACAAGTCTCTCAAATGCTGCACCATTGAATCAGCTCTGCCCATGACAAATTGGCAAAACCATCATATTAGAGGGGTTTTCATGAGTGGTCTTGAAACAGATTAAACAAACAACTTAAAAAGTTCCTGAACCATGTCTTCAACTGGTGGCTTATGTTTTAAAATGTTAAATTCACAGCCCTCCTGTGAGGCCACGTTGACTTTCTTTCTCTCTTATCTGAAGTTGTTGACCTCTAGGAAGAAGGAGAAGGTTACAGGGTCAAAGTCTTTTCCTCCTTGGCCCTCATTGCTTGCTGGGAGAGGTTTGATTGCAGAATAGATGTATTAGAACAGAGGTTGAGGGTCAGGATTTTAATTCTGTTAAGGAACAGCTGGTTTTAGTTTCTCTGCACTCCTCTCCCTCCCTTACCCACAAATCCAGGGAGATGAAAAATGTGTGCTGAAGAAATCCAGTAAAATGAAAATGTTCAAGAGTGAAAAGTTTTATTTAGCATATTCAGAGAGTTTTACAAAATATTTTCTGCCCAACTAAAGCAGCACTTTCCACTGTAAAACAAAAAACTCACTGTAGCATTGTCAGATATACCATAACTTCTGATACGTTTCTGTCTTTCTCTCCCTCCCTCTCTCTCTGTAATAGAAAAAACATATAAAATGTCAGCCCTGAAATGGGCCCCTCATTATAACACATATTTTGTATGATTCCCAAAGACAGCCTTGTAGAGAGGGTCTAGCATGCTTTATTAGCAATGCCCCGTGTTAAACACTTTTGCTGTATACAATTTAACAAGACATGAAAATAGAATGTCTATGGCAAACTAGTTGCAGATTTTTGTCTACTTGCCTTCTAAATGCAGGCCTGAGGCAATGCTGGTGTGTGGCTCAACAGCAATCAGGGGTCATAATTTCATTGGCAGTTTGCATCAGGTTCAATTTTTCTATCATGCAGTATTCAACAACATTAAGCCTGTGTTTTGTTACTCTGAAAATTGACTGAAACAACTTAGCTAAACATGATATTTAAATTCAAATCATAACAGTGAAATGGAAAGTACGGGATTTCATTTGCAACTGTTTTGGTCTCTTTAAAATATAGAAAAAGGGATTTTAAGATATCATAATGGCATAACTAAGATCATCAGTTCAAAACATACTTGCAAATATAATTTCAAGTTAGCAAAGTAACCCATAGAGAATAACTTTCCATTTGTTTTCTTTCAGTTCTTACTTATTTTCTTACTTAATCATTTGAAGATGATTTTGTTTTTTAAAATCATGTTTTCTATTATTTTTGTCTGAAAGGAAATTCTGTTAAAAACTTGTCAGATATTGTCACATGATCAGAATAAAATCTGGGGCACAAGAACGTAAGTGGGTTTTTAGTACCTGTGAGAGAAAATTGAGAATTATAGATTTAATTTATGTTTGAACATAATTTATACATGCTTTTATAGTCCTCAAAGAAGTAACTAATACCTTTCTATATTATCATCTTTCATTCCTTTAGGATTCTCTTCTGTGTTTGCATAACACTCAAAAGCAAGTACCTGCTAGTAGAAGAGTATGACACTAATGAATATTAAAAAGAGTTTCCATTAACTTTGCTGTCGTCTATCCCAAGTGGTGCTTTGGTGAATCATTTTTTTTGCAGCAAAGCAAATAAAATGGTAGTTTTGTAAAGCTGCCATCTACTGATTACTCTTATTCTCCTGGAGTACAGATTATTTAATGCTTGTTTGTTTAAAAATTGCACCATAACAGCCATGCTGATTTTGTTCACATGCTATGTATGTATGAATAAAAAACATCAGTAAATATTTTCATTTGGATTTTACAAGCATATTTTAATAAAGCAAAGAATTAAAATAGTTGGACAGAAATTCAGCCATTTGTACAAATTCCCCATTGTTTTCAAAGTTGCTTCAACCAGAATTTAATTTCAATCCTATATTACAATTATCTTACTAACATCCTTAATTCTTTACAGGAATGTGATCAAGTTCACATTGATGATGTATCATCAGATGATAATGGGCAGGATTTGAGGTATGTTAATCCCTAAACAATAAAATCTACTTCTTAGATAAGATGTAAGTTATGTGACATACCATAAGTGTCTATTCTCCGCTGATGGCAGTCTCATCTGTGTCTATTCACACAGCACTTACAACTTTGCAACAGATGGCTTTCATGCTGCAGCAACTAGTGCAAATCTTTGCCTAGCAACTGGTGTACGTGGAGGGGTTGATTGGATGAGGAAGTTAGCTTTTCGCTATCGAAGAGTAAAAGAAATATATAACACCTACAAAAATAATGTTGGAGGCAAGTACTCTAATTTTCTCTCATGAAGTAGTTGGTTAACTTGCAAGAAATTAAACAATTTAATAAGTAACATTTGTGAACACAGTTTTGGTTAAATATTGGATTGATGGAGATTGTCCTGATAGTTATGATCCCTTCTGTCTACTAAAAATAATGATGTATAGATAGAATTTTAAAAGTGAAAACTCAAATTCAGTATTTTATTCATTTAATTTATCTCAGTTTTGGAATAAAATTCCATCTTGTTTCTTTTCTTAGTCTGTCAGTGTTAGAATATTCAAATCTTTACCAGTTGCAAAAATTATAAACTCATATATGTGGTTCTTAATCTTGATCTATGATTATTCAGCTCCTCTGTGTAGACTTACCAAATAAAATGATGTTTGTGTTGAACAAGAGTATCTGCATTTTACAACCAATTGCCATTTTTTTAAATTAAACAATTCCAACCATTAGGTTGTGACTTTGAGTCTGAAGGCTGCCTCTTGGTCAAGTTCATATAACTTGCTTGAAATCCATTAGGTCTCAGGTAGACTGGTATTTGAAGCACACTAGTGAAATTAGATGTTTACATGTCAGAAAATGTAAAAATAAATCCAGCAGAACTCCAATTTCCCCACTACCCTGCTTGATTTATGTCTCCAGTTGACAAGTTACAAAAGTAACCAACAAGAGGCTTGATTCAATCGGGAGTTCATTGGGTAACCATGGAGATGTATGTGATCCATGTTGTTCTATCCTCCTGCCTGAATGTGGATTTGTGCCACTCATGGGGAAGAAAAAGAGAGTCAAAATATACAATTAAAATACTATATTAAGCATTTTGGAACCATTATATTTTAACTTGTATGGTTTTTATATAATGGTTAGATATATCAGTTTTTTAAATTTGTTCATGAAATGTGGGTGTCGCTGGCAAGGCCAGCATTTATTGCCCATCCCTAATTGACCTCGAGAAGGTGGTGGTGAGCTGCCTTCTTGAACCACTGCAGTCTGTGTGGTGAAGGTACTCCGACTGTGCTGTTAGGAAGGGACTTCCAGGATTTTGACCCAGTGACAATGAAGGGACGGCGATATATTTCCAAGTCAGGATCAATGTTCCCTCTAATTTTTGTTTGTACTGAGCGGGCCATGAACTCCCTTGAGTGTGACCTTTTTGTCCGTGAGCAAATTTTAAAACAACAACAACTTTTCAACTACAACAGCAACCACTTAAAAGCATATATACAGTAATGCCATATTGCTACACACCATCTCAAATCATGAGACAATCAGACAAGATTCTATACATGTTTAACATAACGGGCTGGATTTTCATTGAGGAGGCAGGTAGGAGGTGAGACTACAACTTTCGGGGTTGTAGTCCCGCCTCCATCGAGTTGTAGCCAACCCACGTGATTTTGACTTGATTGACCTTGTTGAGCCCGCCCAGCTGGCTCAGCAGGCCAATTAAGGGCCACCCGACAACAGGTGATGTCACAGATTGACATTTCATCTGTCAAGACCTTTTGACAGATGAAATGTCAGTGTTCGACAGCTGTTTGAAGCTGTCAAACACTGACAATCTGTACTCCAAGTTAATTCCTTCCTGTCAGGATGATTTAGAGATCTCTCTGGAACAGAAAGCTGAATGCTGCAATTTTTGACAGATCACGGCCATTCTGCTTTCTGTGCCGGTGAGATGAGGGACTCTCGAGACCTGAAGGAAGGAAGGCTGTAAAGGTAAGTAAAACTTCTTTAAACACTTTACACACACCAAACACACTTACCTCTGCACTCATGCGCCCATCACTCACCTGAACACCGGACATCTCGACCCCTCCAAGCCCTTCAGCCCGACGGCCCGCCTCGCTAACTTGGCATGGTTTGGAGCCGTCGTGAATCCCACACTTCAAGAATGAAAATAGGGATTAGGCTAAAAACTGCCTGTTAACTACCTGTTAACAGGCAGTTAATTGGCACTAATCCCCTTCCCGCCGCGGGTCCCAGTGCGGGTTGGGTACCCGCCTCCTTTGAAATTGGCATGGGGGCGGGATGGGTTCGTGCCCCCCGATTTCGGGATTTTAACCCCCCACATGCCTCCAATCCCGCCTCCACGGCCCAATGAAAATCCTGCCCAACTTCTCTGCTTTTGAATTCCATTCCTCTAGAACCCCAGTGCTTTATTTGCACTTTTATGGCTTTTTAACCTGCATTGCTACTTTTAATGATTTGTGAATCTATACCCCTAGATCCCTTTGCACCTCTACCCCATTTTGACTCTTATTTTCCAAGGAGTTGGTAGCCTCCTTATTCCTCCCACCAAAATGCACCACCTCACACTTACCTATATTGAAATTCATTTGTCATTTCCATGCCCATTCTGCAAGTTTTTTTACGGTAGAATTCATTAAAAGCTTTTAGTTCGTCATGTACAAACTCTATTTGATAAAAAAATTACTTATCAGAAATGAAAGTGATATAAAAGAACTGTATAATAATGCATTAACAGTTCAGAGACGTCACTCAGTTACACGGTTGTGTATCGACAAACAATCCAAATGCCAAGGTGAGCTGAAAAAGGCATATCTATTCGTGCAATTATTATTAATTTTAAAGTTTTCAACATATAAGCCCATCCCTCATGTCACTATAGCAGTGGCTGCACAAGCAGCAGGAGCAGCGGCTTTCCTACGGCGCTGACATGCTGTACACCCACATAAGTAATTAGAATATTAATCACAATGCAACCAGACAACCAATAAAGTGCTGTAGTTCTTTAGTTCACAGCATTAAAAAGAATTGAACAAAAATGAGTATCCGTATTTCCAACTTCAATCACTTCCATTAATAAATGTTGTCTTCTTGAACCAGCACACCCCCCATGTAACATGTCAGAAATGCAGCACTTATTCACAAGTGCAGAAAAACACATACACAATTTGCGTCATCGAATTAACAAATAGCAGGAAAAGCTATGATTTAACAGAAATAAACATTCATCTTTCTTCCTGGACAGGAGAACCACCTGGGCAGGAGAACCAATCAGGCTGACTTGGAAATGTTTACTAATATGTTGATGTAAAGGTGTTAATTTACGAATTTCGCTTCTACACATTCTCCACAATATTAATCCCTGCTCTTATCACAAAAAGTGTTGAATTATTTTCGGTACTTCCCAATTAAATATTGGGAAACAAACTTCATTGTACTCTCAATTTTTAATCTCCTATTTCAAACATTTATACCAAATCAAAATTGTACATTAAAATTCGGTATCGACCATTTTGGGGCGCTAACATCACCTGGGCGCTAATTTTAGCGCCAGCAACTGCGAAATTCAGTTTTAGTGCCCCAAGAGGGAGGTGGAGCACTAATTCAAGCACTCCATTTCCTTCTTAGAGCACTAACCCCGAATATTGGGGCGGTGCGTTCTGCAGCGCTACGCACTGGGCCACGTAGCGCTGCTGCATGGAAGGGCTCTTCCCTTCATTAAAGGGGAGGGCCCAAGTCCACAAGTCTGCAGGGCCCTACCTGAACCACCGGGGAGCGGGGTGCCTTGCCAGCAGCCCAGCACACAAGAGGAGTGCCGGGCTGCCAGATCATGGCACGGACCCCGCATTCAATGACGCAACGGGCTGCAACAAGTAAATTGGCCGATTTTGGTTTTCCCCACACGCCATCGCCCCTTTACTTAGTGCCCCGCTTTTTTCCGGCTTTAAACAATTTAATGAATTTTTTTTTTTAATTCTCATTTTTGTTTCACCGGGGGCCTAAAACTTGTTTGCTTTAGCCTCCTTCCAGCAGCCATTGTACATGTGCTGCGCCTTCACCCGTGTTGTTCCAAAGTGCGGCCGCCACTCAGTAACCGGAGACAGACTACACACGTCTGGACCCTCACCCCTCTCTCTGCCCCCCTCTCCCTCTGACTCCCGCTCTCATAGAGTCATAGAGTCATAGAGTAATACAGCACGGATAGAGGCCCTTCGGCCCATCGTGTCCGCGCCGGCCATCAAGCCCTGTCTAATCTAATCCCATATTCCAGCATTTGGCCCGTAGCCTTGTATGCTATGGCATTTCAAGTGCTCATCCAAATGCTTCTTAAATGTTGTGAGGGTTTCTGCCTCCACAACCCTTTCAGGCAGTGACTTCCAGGCTCCAACCACCCTCTGGGTGAAAAAGTTCTTTCTCAAATCCCCTCTAAACCTCCCGCCCTTTACCTTGAATCTATGCCCCCTAGTTATTGACCCCTCTACTAAGGGAAAAAGCTCCTCAGCATCCATCCTATCTATGCCCCTCATAATTTTGTACACCTCAATCATGTCCCCCCTCAGCCTCCTCTGCTCCAAGGAAAACAAACCCAATCTGCCCAGTCTCTCTTCATAGCTGAAGCGCTCCAGCCCTGGTAACATCCTGGTGAACCTCCTCTGCACCCTCTCTAACGCGATCACATCCTTCCTGTAGTGTGGCAACCAGAACTGCACACAGTATTCCAGCTGTGGCCTAACCAGTGTTTTATACAGCTCCATCATAACCTCCTTGCTCTTATATTCAATGCCTCGGCTAATGAAGGCAAGTATCCCATATGCCTTTTTTACCACCTTATCCACCTGTTCCGCCGCCTTCAGAGATCTGTGTACTTGCACACCCAGATCCCTCTGACCCTCCGTCTTGCCTAGGGTCTTTCCATTCATTGTGTATTCCCTTGCCTTGTTAGTCCCCCCGAAGTGCATCACCTCGCACTTTTCCGGGTTAAATTCCATTTGCCACTGTTCCGCCCATCTGACCAACCCATCTATATCGTCCTGCAGACTGAGGCTACCCTCCTCGCTATTTACCACCCTACCAATTTTTGTATCATCCGCGAACTTACTGATCATACCTTTTACATTCATATCCAAGTCATTAATGTAGACCACAAACAGCAAGGGACCCAGCACCAATCCCTGTGGTACCCCACTGGCCACAGGCTTCCAGTCACAAAAACAACCTTCGACCATCACCCTCTGCCTTCTGCCACTAAGCCAGTTTTGTATCCAATGTGCCAAGGCACCCTGGATTCCATGGGCTCTTACCTTCTTGACCAGTCTCCTGTGCGGGACTTTATCGAAGGCCTTACTGAAATCCATGTATACCACATCCACTGCGTTACCCTCATCCACACACCTAGTCACCCCCTCAAAAAATTCAATCAAATTAGTCAGACATGATCTTCCCTTGACAAAGCCATGTTGACTATCCCTGATTAATCCTTGCCTCTCCAAGTGGAGACAAATTTTGTCCCTCAGAATTTTTTCCAATAATTTTCCTACCACTGATGTTAGGCTCACTGGCCTGTAGTTCCCCGGTTTTTCCCTACTACCCTTCTTGAATAATGGTACTACATTAGCGGTTCTCCAGTCCTCTGGCACACCCCCTGTGGCCAGAGAGGCCCTGAATATATGTGTTAGAGCCCCCGCAATCTCTTCCTTTGCCTCACACAGCAGCCTGGGATACATTTCATCCGGGCCTGGGGATTTATCCATTTTTAGGCCAGCTAAAACCGCCAATACCTCCTCCCTCTCGATGTTAATATGTTCGAGCATATCACAGTCCCCCCGCCCTATTTTTATGTCTACATCGTCCTTCTCCATAGTGAAAACAGATGCAAAAAATTCATTTAGAACCCCTCCTACATCTTCCGGCTCCACACACAGATTGCCACTTTTGTCCCTAATGGGCCCTATTTTTTCCCTAGTTACCCTCTTACCCTTAATATACTTATAAAACATCTTCGGATTTTCCTTTATTTTGCTCGCCAGTGTTATTTCATGGCCCCTCCTTGATCTCCTAATTTCTTTTTTAAGTATCCCCCTGCACTTTTTGTACTCCTCTAGGGCTTCCTCCGTCTTTAGCCTTTTGTATCTACCAAAAGCCCTCCTTTTTTTCCTAATCCATTCTCGTATATCCCCTGACATCCAAGGTTCCCTGTGGTTTTTGGAACCACTCTTGACCTTTACGGGAACATGTTGCCATTGTATGATCTCAATCTCCCTTCTGAAAGCCTCCCATTGCTCCGATGCGGATTTTCCTACAAGTAGCTGATCCCAGTCCATTTTGGCCAGATCCTGCCTTATCCTATTAAAATCGGCCTTCCCCCAATTTAGAACCTTTATTTCCGGCCCATCCCTGTCCTTTTCCATGACCACCTTAAATCTTACCATATTATGGTCACTATCACCAAAGTGCTCACCTACTAGCACTTTTTCCACTTGGCCGGCCACATTCCCTAGAATTAGGTCCAGTACCGCCCCCTCTCTTTTGGGACTTTCTACATGCTGGCTCAAAAAGCTCTCCTGGATGCACTTTAAGAATTCTACACCCTCTGAGCCTTTCACACTCTGACTATCCCAGTTAATATTGGGGAAGTTGAAATCCCCCATTATTATTACCCTATTATTTGCACATTTCTCTGAGATTTGCCTACATATCTGTTCCTCTATCTCCCCCTGACTGTTTGGAGGCCTATAGTACACTCCCAGCAAAGTGCTTGCTCCCTTTTTGTTTTTAAGCTCCACCCATATGGCCTCATTAGAGGACCCTGCTAATATATCATCCCTCCTTACTGCAGTAATTGCCTCCTTAATTAATATTGCGACACCCCCTCCTCTTATACCTCCCCCTCTGTCTCGCCTGAAGATTCTGTACCCCGGAATATTGAGCTGCCAGTCTTGCCCCTCCCTCAACCATGTCTCCGTGATAGCAACAATATCATACTCCCATGTGTTTATCAACACCTTCAGTTCATCCACCTTATTTGCAAGACTCCTTGCATTAAAATAGATGCCATCCAGCCTTGCCCTTATATATTTGCCCTGTCTACCAAGCTGACTTGTTTTATTCTCTATAATTGGCAGCACATCACCCCCTATTTCAGCTCCCCTCTGTATCCCAACCCCCTGCCAAGTTAGTTTAAACCCCCCCCAACAGTGCTAGCAAACCTCCCCGCAAGGATATTTGTCCCGCTCTCTCTCTCTCCCTCCGACTCTCTCTCTCTCCCTCCCTCCATTTCCCTCTCTCTCTCCCTCTGTCCCCCTCTCCGTCTCTCCCTCCATCCCCCCTCTCCCTCTGTCCCATTCTCTTCATCCCCCTCCCTGTCACTCTCTCCGTCCCTCTCTCTCTCTCTGTCCCCCTCCCTCTCTCCATCCCCCTCCCTCTCTCCATCCCCCTCACACTCTCCATCCCCCTCACACTCTCCATCCCTCTCTCTTTCGCTCCGTCCCTCTCTCTCCCCATCCCTTTCTCTCTCCCCATCCCTCTCTCTCTCTCTCCCCAATCTCTCTTTCTGTCGCTCTCTCTCCCCATCTCTCTCTCTCTCCCCCAGTCTCTCTATCTCTCCCCCAGTCTCTCTCTATCTCTCCCCAGTCTCTCTCTCTCTCCCCATCTCTCTCTCTCGCTCCCCCAGTCTCTCTCTCTCTCTCTCCCCAGTCTCTCTCTCTCCCAGTCTCTCTCTCCCCTAGTCTCTCTCTCTCCCCCCAGTCTCTCTCTCTCTCTCTCTCTCCCCCCCCCAATCTCTTTCCCTCTCTCCCCCCCAGTCTTTTTCTCTCTCTATCTCCCCCATCAACCATTGGAATACACACTTCAAGAGCTGCAATTGGGATCGGCTCTGAGGTTGCAAGACTTGCAAACGAGCCTGTCTGGATTCCCGGGGCCATTGTATATTGGGCCCCTCCCCCACCCCAGCTACTGTCCAGCTCACTGCGTGGCATTTCAAATCATCTGTGCGCGAGCTTAGGATCAGTGCACGCGCGCACTCTCGCACACCTTAGAGGGGTCAGTGGTATGCAACTTGGAAGGGAACTTGGAGGTGGTGGTGTTCCCATGCACCTGCTGCCCTTGTCCTTCTAGGTGGAAGAGGTCGTGGGTTTGGGAGGTGCTGTCGAAGCAGCCTTGGCGAGTTGCTGCAGTGCATCTTGTAGATGGTACACATTGCAGCCATGGTATGCCGGTGATGGAGGGAGTGAATGTTCAAGGTGGTGGATGGGGTGCCAATCAAGCAGGCTGCTTTGTCATGGATGGTGTCGAGCTTCTTGAGTGTGATTGGAGCTGCACTCATCCAGGCAAGTGGAGAATATTCCATCACACTCCTGACTTATGCCTTGTAGATAGTGGAAAAGCTTTGGGGAGTCAGGAGGTGAGACACTCGCCACAGAATACCCAGCCTCTGATCTGCTCTTTTAGCCATGGTATTTATGTGGCTGGTCCAGTTAAGTTTCTGGTCAGTGGTAACTCCTAGGATGTTGATGGTGGGGGATTCGGCGATAGTAATGTCATTGAATGTGAAGGGGCAATGGATAGATTCTTTCTGTTGGAGATAGTCAATGCCTGGCACTTGTAAGGTGCAAATGTTACTTGGCACTTCTCAGCACAGGCCTGAATGTCATCCAGGTCTTGTTGCATTTGGGCATGGACTGCTTCATTATCTGAGAAGTTGCGAATGAAACTGAACATTGTGCAATCATCAGCAAACATCCCCACTTCTGATATTATGATGGAGAAATGGTCATTGATGAAACAGCTGAAGATGATTGTGCCTCGGACACTGCCCTGAGGAACTCCTGCAGCGATGTCATGTGGCTGAGATGATTGGCCTCCAGCAACCACAACCATCTTCCTTTGTGCTAGGTATGACACCAGCCAGTGGAGAGTTTTCCCTCTTATTCCCATTGACTTAAATTTTACTAGGGCTCCTTTATGCCACACTCGGTCAAATACTGCCTTGATGTCAAGGGCAGTCTCTCTCATCTCATTCAGCTCTTTTGTCCATGTTTGCACCAAGGCTGTAATGAGGTCTGGAGCTGAGTGGTCCTGGTGGAACCCAAACTAAGCATCGGTGAACAGGTTATTGGTGAGTAAGTGCCGCTTGATAGCACTGTCGATGGCACCTTCCATCACTTTGCTGATGATTGAGAGTAGACTGATGGGGCAGTAATTGGTCGGATTGGATTTCTCCTCATTTTTGTGGACAGGACATACCTGGGCAACTTCCCCATTGTCGGGTAGGGACCAATTTTGTAGCTGTACAGGAACAGCTTGGCTAGAGGTGTGGCTAGTTCTGGAGCACAAGTCTCCAGCACTACAGCCTGGATGTTGTCGAGGCCCACAGCTTTTGCTGTATCCAGTGTGTTCAGTCATTTCTTGTTATCACCTGAAGAGAATCAAATTTGCAGAAGACTGGCTTCTGTGATGGTGGGGACTTCAGAAGCAGGCCGAGATGGATCATCCACTCGGCACTTCTGGCTGAAATTGGTTGCGAACGCTTCAGCCTTGGCTTTTGCACTCACGTGCTAGACTCGGCCACCATTGAGGATGGGGATGTTCTAGGAGCCTCCTCCTCCCGTTAGTTGTTTAATTGTCCACCACCATTCATGACTGGATGTGGCAGGACTGCACAGCTTTGATCTGATCCGTTGGTTGTGGGATCACTTAGCTCTGCCAATAGCATGTTGTTGGAAAAATAGATCTTTTCTCCTCATTATGTTTTGTGACAGAATTACATTGAGTGATTTTGTTTTACTTTAATAAATATTGGAATAATTGTTGTTGAAATATGTGCTATAAATAACAAATGAATCTTTAACTCAGAATAATTATTTTCTAAATCTTAGGTCTCCTTGGTCCAACTAAAAGGGAATCATGGTTGCAGTTGCGAGCAGAAATTGAAGCTCTAACAGATTCATGGTTAACACTTGCACTGAAAGTGCTCACACTCATTCATTCAAGGTGAGGGTAGAAGTGAACTTGCAGTCTCCAGTGAACTGAAGTCATTCCATTAATGAAAACATTTTAAAATAAAAGACATCAGCCACAAAAAGTAAAGTGATAGAAAGCAAAGCATAAATATATTATTTTGTCCTTATTTTTGCTGATAGTTGTATGCATTAAAAAAAAATAAGTTGAAGTGGAGTGGTTCAGTAGTAAAGCACATTAGGGCTCCATGTATAAAGAAAGATTGACTAACTTGATTCTTTTCTGCCTTGAAAAGAGAAGACTAAGAAAGTGAGTGGTCTCCTTCTGTGCTGTAAAATGCTATGATTAAAGAAATTTTGAACGGTTTGGACAAATTGGATCCGTAAGCTTTACTGCCATGTATAGAATATAACCACAAGGGGGTCATATTTACAAATTAAACACAACAAAAGAACATAAAAAATAAAGATAAACTTTTTTAACTAAAAGGGTGATAAGTAGGTGGAACAGTTTGCTGTCACAGGTGGTGAAACAAGAAATAGTAATGGGTTTCAAGAAGGCTTTTGTCAACAAATGGGATTCAGGGTTAATAGAAATACACCAAGTGAACGCTGTGGATAGGCGGACTAGATGGACCGAACGTTGTCTTCTGCATGAAACTGTTATAAACTGTTATTATGTTACTATGGGGGAAAAATTCAGTATCGCCCCGTTTGGGGCGCAATTATCAGCCGGGCGCAAAGATTAGAACCTGGTGCTAATTATCACCTCCGACTGCAAACTTGGCTTTTATCGTCGCTTTTATCGTCCCTGGAGGTGATTGGAGCGCTAAATCAGGCACTTCACACCTGTCTTAAGGCGCAAAGGCCGAGGAGTGAGGCGCTACCTCAGAGCGCTGGCGGAGCTCATGTGATGTCAGTCAGCAATGGAACACAGACACACTGGTGCCGGCCAGTTCTTAAAGGGGAGGGTTGATCTTGCTCTCCATTCACATCCTGCTCATTGCAGCCTTGAATCTCGGCCTGGAGAGACCTGTACATTAAATCTGCTGGGAAGAACAATGGAGAGATCCAGGAAAGAGCTCAGAGTGCACCCCCCACAGACTCTTCTAAATTGATACAAGGAAGGGCAAATCAAAATGAACCTGCAAAGTGCTGCTCAGTACCCAAAACTCCTTCGCACAGCGTTGAATCTCTCCAGAAATCTCTCTCTCTCTCTCTCTCTCTCTCTCTCTCAGAGTGCGTGGTGCAAAAATGTCACCAACAAAAAAAGGCAGGAAGTGGTCATCTTTAAATAGCACTCCCCCAGTCCCTTCCTGACTGCAAAACGCTCCCCTCAACCTATCGTTGCTGGCGGCAGGCGTTAAGGCAGGGGGCGGCACTCAATATCCGGTCCGGGGCACTACCGGGGCATTGCACACTCGACTGACGTCACGATCTGCCGGCGCAGGAGATCGTGGCGGTAGTGTTTAGCGCCGCTGCAAAATGTCTAGTTAATTTCAAGAGCGACACAAACATCGCCGCGCACGGGCGCTAGTTGCTTTGCGCCCCATTAGCGCCCTCTTAAGGCACTAACGGGAGGCACAAACCAACTGAATTTTTCCCCCTATAAGTGCTATGACACAGGGGGCAGAACGTTCAATTTCGGATGGCCGTAAAACTGGCGTATTGGACTGGCGTATCGGATTGGCCGCCCGTTATATAGCCCGCCTGATTTTCCTTTCCATTGACTTCAATGGAAGTTTTACGTTCTTGCCTAATTGAAAGTTCCTCCCAGAGTATTAGAAACTAGATTTACAACCACAGTTCTCCATGGGCTGAATTGTCAATCCCAGCCATGCTATATTGTAGGGAAGTAGTGACGAGAAGCCATAACTTCAAAACATAGACAGTGGGAAAATTAGAGAAAGTCACCTCAGTTTGATGTCCTTCACATCCCAATGGCTGTTTTTTGCAGCAGCATTGGCAGTGGTGTAGTAGCAGATCACCAACTGCCTACTTAAGTAGGGGAGCTATGAGGAAGAGGAGAGCCAAGTAAAGGGAATGAGAGAAAATAGCTTAAAAAGAGTTATGAGTCTCACCCTTACAATCAAATTCACTTTGTTCTTTATTCTACTTAAATAGTTCTAATTACACATTGGTTGCATTGTTAAATGTGTGAGGGCTTAAGTCCTTTCTTCTTTGCAGTCTTTTGTTATAATAGTTTAGCAAATATAAATTCTGCCCAAAAGCCTTCTGTGAAGCGCCTTGGGATGTTTTACTAAGTTAAAGCCGCTATATAAATACACGTTGTTGTTGTTAACCATCTCTCTATAATACAATCCAAAACTTTTTTTTATCTGTACTAAGTGCGGAGCAGTGCATTTATATAAAAAAGGATAGAGATATGACATCATTTGTGGTAACTGCATTGTAACAAAATGTCAGAATTTGTTTTACTTGGTTTTACAACTGATTAATCATACCAGCTTTATAGTGCAACCTTTAGTAATGCCAAAAATATATTGTCTTTCAGGTCAAACTGTATAAATATTTTAGTAACAACAACACAACTGATACCTGCTCTTGCCAAAGTCTTGCTGTATGGATTAGGAATTGTTTTTCCAATTGAAAATGTCTATAGTGCAACAAAAATAGGTGAGTAATATTAGAATATGAATTGCAATTAATAGAAGTACTTACATTTCACTTCATCTTCAGTTCAAGTATATCTGGCACTTCTCAAGTTTCATTTGCTACATTTATCTCCCCATTACAGATATGATTATAAGCACATTAATGTTAAACTCTGGCTGTATTTGTAAGAAAAGCTTTTATATGAGACAGAATAAACCGCAGTTAATTGTTATATCATTCAGATCTTTGAAATATATGGTCTAACAATAGGTGATCACATGAATGGTATAAAATCACTTGCATTTTTTTGTGTACATTGAATTGAGGTCATTTGGAGTTTTTAATTCATTTCATAATAATACAGTATTAATTACTTTATTTTATGTAACAATCTACTTATAAAATACTTTTTTCTGGTTAACTTTCCCTTACTTGACCTCCATTATCACCCACTATTCCCAGCCAAGAAGACACCGATTGACTTGCTCCCATTTGTTTGCTAATGCTGCTCCATGACTGGTTACTAGAAAATGCTATTTCTCTCTCATTTTCTCTGCCTTTATGTTGATAAATGTCTTGCCTGCACTTTGTGCTTCCCCTTGATGACATAACTGATATTGGCAGCTCATCATACAAGGAATTCTAAGCAACAACCCACATCCTTTAAGAACATGAGAAATAGGAGCAGGAGTAGGCCATTTGGTTCCTCGAGTCTGCTCCGCCATTCAATGAGATAATGGATGATCTTCTACCTCATCCCCACTTTCCTGAACTATCCCCATATACCCTGATTCCCTTAATATTCAAAAATCTATCACTCTCTGTCTTGAATAGACTCAACGACTGAGTCTCCACAGCCCTCTGGGGTAGAGAATTCCAAAGATTCACCACCCTCTGAGTGAAGAAATTTCTCCTCATCTCAGTCCTAAATGGTCAACCTTGTGTGCATGTTATAGCTTCAACCTGCTGAGCCACCATGCTGCACTTAAACAAAATATTTGACTTTGGTGCAATAGTGAAACAATGAAGTTATTTTAAGTTAACAATTTATATACTTTACTTTAGGAAAGGAAAGCTGCTTTGAACGAATAATTCAAAGGTTTGGCAGAAAAGTAGTGTATGTTGTTGTGGGAGATGGCATAGAAGAAGAACAGGCATCGAAAAAGGTAAATGATCAAAGATTTTAATGCTCTCTTTAACTACATAGTACCTATGGGTTAGTTTCTTAAGCAGAGTCTGTTAACTAAAAGGAAATTGCTTCTAAGCAAGTATTACTGCATGCATCCATATTGCACTGCAGCAAGACTGGGGAATACAATCAGTTTGAATGCCTCAAATTTTGCAAGTAGCAACTATAAAAATCAGGAACAATTTGCAATCATAATAGATAACAATATACCTCCAAATATAAATTCTTCACCTCACTGCATAAAAATCTACTTTTGATTAGGGTTGCAAAATTCTGGGAATTTTTAAAAGAGGAAACTTTCCATGGGAATTTTCGGGAACTTATGGGAATTTTGGGAATTTATGGGAATTTATGGGAATTTTGAGTTTTTTTGCACACTGATGGTTTTTGTCTCTGACTCTTATATTATCTTTGTCATCAAAATAGACATACTGTTCCATACAAATAAAAACAGGCTTTCAAAACTTTATTTAGGTTATAATTTTGAACTTTATTGAACCCCCACAAAAAAGACCCATCTAAAATAAAATAAAAAGAGCGTCAGCTTATTTAGCCTGTAATTTGTCCTTATTTTGTCCCTTTGAGTCTTCTACTCATGAGTCCTCTGAGTCTTCTACTCCTCATTGCTCCTCCTGATTCTCTGACTCTGGCTCTGACGTGTCCATTTCCTCCTCTGTGTCAGTGTCTAGCTGTGTGGTGGACACTTCTGTATCTGGCTCAATAAGTTGTAGGTTCGCCCGGATAGCCACCAGTTTCTCCACTCTCTTGTTAGTCAGCCTGTTGCGCACCTTTGTATGCGTATTCCCAAAAAGTGACCAGTTTCGTTCAGAGGCCGCTGATGAAGGTGGGATTTGGAGTATCACCGATGCAATAGGTGACAGGGCCTCAGATGCACAAAGTCCCTTCCACCAGGTATGTGCACTGATATGCTTGCATGATTCCCATATCCCATCCCCATTCCAAAGACCTTGCTTGGTAGAGAACTTTGCCAGACTTCCCAGAACTTTGCCCACATCCAGATTGAGATGGTGTGAGAGGGTAGAAATCACACTGTAAGCGCTGTTGATCTGTTCTCCAGAAAGTATTGGTCTCCCAACATGCTTTGGGTCCAGCATGTATGCTGCAGCATGAATCGGCTTGACACAAAATTCTTGACGCGTCTGTATGAATTGAACAATTGCCTTCTCCTCTGCTTTGAGCAGCAGGGATGTGGGTAGGACAATGCTGATTTGTTCTTTTAAATCAGTAAAAAGCCTGAGAACATCTGACAAGACAGCGTCATGTCCTTCAATCTGAGCAATTGCAGATGCTACTGGTGAGAGTAGTTTAAGGCTGCTAACCACTCTCTCCCAAAACACATCATCCAGCAGTATTTTCTTGATGGTGGTTTCCATATCCCCAGACTGGGATATTGCCATTTCTTGCAGCGACTCCTTACCCTCCAGAAGGCTGTTGTACATTATGACAACACCACCCCATCTAGTGTTGTTGGGCAGCTTCAGTGTGGTGTTCTTGTTCTTTGTCATTTGCTTGGAGTTGTAGGTTGCTGCAACTACCTGTTTTCCCCTGACATACTTAACAACTTGCTTGGCTCTCTTGTACAGTGCTTCCATGGTTCTCAAACCCATGATGTCCTTGAGGAGCAGGTTAATCCCATGAGCTGCGCACCCAATAGACGTAATATGAGTGAAGTTGTTGCATTTGGATAAATGCTGCTGCATCTTTGTGGCATTCTTTACATATGGCTTTCTACAGTGTTTGCACATGTACACAGTCTTTCCATCTTTAATGCCTGGGGTAAAATGCTTCCACACATCCGACGGTAAACGTGGCATTGTTCTATGCAGAGAAATAAAGGGCATTCATCTCTGTGTCGAACTGCGGTTGATCAGCACGATTGCAACAGGGTGAGTACATTTTTGCTGATGCTCCATGTGATGGAAGCATGACCTGTACACACACGATGCTACATCACCAATAGTGTATTATTTTGTATATTTTAAATTGAAGGACAACAGAGTTCAACAAGTAACTGGTTTATTTGGTATAAAGTCTGATTTACTTACTGCATCATCACAACATCAGCAGAAAACAAAATGACTTCCCTCAGGACCCCTAACCTGGATCTTAAAAAAACTATAGCAGTCTTACAGATGCCTGCAGGCCAATCACAATTTGATATGCAAATATTACAAATAAAGGGAGCTAATCGCTCATCCACTCATCCAACCAATCAGGACACATTTGTTCAGTCACACACAAAACTTGTAATTATTAAAACAAGCCAAGTAAGAAGATAAACATATATTGATTAAGAAATTCCTTAATAATTAAGATTCCATCTCTGTTAGTAATTTTAAGAGAGGACCTGTGGAAAAAAAGAAAGAAATACAAAAAAAACAATATTATGCTAGCATGTGCTTTTTTGGGCAAAATTCCCAAGCTAAACTTCCCGTGGAAAATTTCCGGAAATTTACCAGAAACTTGATGCTATAATATAATATAAAGGGTTGAGGTATGTTTCTCAGACTGAAAAGATTTGATAAGTGGTGCTCCACAAGGGTCTATGTTGGGACGATGCTTATTTACTTTATGCATAAATGAGCTGGAATTAGGAGTTGAGGGAACAGTATTAAAACTTACTGATGACACTGATTAGGCGACATGCCAATTTGTGACAAGTTCTGCAAAAGACTTCAGAAGTACATAGATAGGATGGTAAAATGGGCAGATAGGTGGAAGATGCAGTTCAGTGTAGAGAAATGTGAGATAATATAGTGAAAGGGAGTGCACATTAAATAGTATGATCTTAAATGAAGTAGAGGAGCAGAGATACTTTGGTTTTGCAGCCACACAGATAATTAAGAGTGGGCATGCATAGATAAGGCCACAAAAAGACAAGTAGAAACCTTGGTTTTATATCTAGGGGCATAAAATACACAAGCAGGTAGGTAATGTTGAATTTGTACAAGACCTTAATTAGTCCACAGTTGGAGTGTTGTGTACTCATTATAGGAAGGAAAGAAAACAATTGAAAAGGTGCAACTTTGATTCACTAGGATCAGGAGTGACAGGTATGAAGAGACAATTGAGAAATTAGAGTTCTTTTCACTGGGACTGAGATTTCCATTTGTTGGTGAGATGGTAACAAGAGGTAACAAATGTGAGATAATCACACAAAGAATTAAAGGGAAGGTTAAAAAAATTATTTAACAGAGAGTAGTTAAAATATGGAATTCTTTACCAAAAACCATTGTTGAAGCATAGTCTTTAGGTACATTTTTAAAGGGAATTAGACAGTTGCTTGAAAATGATGAATATTAAAGGATATGTGGATCAAGCAGGAGATTAGACGACCAGGCAGCATCCGTGGAGAGAGAAACAGAGTTAACGTTTCAGGTCTGGGACCCTTCATCAGAACTGGAAAAAGCTGGAAATGTAACAGATATTAAGCAGGTGCAGAGACGGGCGAGGGGGTGGTTCAGGAGGGGAGGAAGGAATTGAAAGAACATCCTGTGAAAATGTTGCAAATGGGAATGGCAAAATCATCTGCATGAAAAATGGGGGCAGGGATTATTATCTGAAATTGTTGAACTCGATATTGAGTCCGGAAGGCTGTAAAGTGCCTAATCTATGACAGAGAGATCAGAGTGGGAGTGAAGTGGAGAAGTGGAGTGGAGTGGAGAAAGGGCAGCACGGTGGCATAGTGGTTAGCACTGTTGCCTCACAACGCCAGGGACCCGGGTTCGAATCCGGCCTCAGGTGACTGTCTGTGTGGAGTTTGCACATTCTCCCCGTGTTTGCGTGGGTTTTCTCCGGGTGCTCCGGTTTCCTCCCACAGTCCAAAGATGTGCGGGTTAGGTTGATTGGCTATGATAAAAATTGACCCTTAGTGTTAGGGGGATTAAATACGTGGGGTTACGGGGATAGGGTGGGATATGTGTTGGTGTAGGGGTTACGGGGATCAGGTGGGATATGTGTCGGTGCAGGCTCGATGGGCCGAAATGGCCTCTATCTGTACTGTGAGGATTCTGTGATTCTGTGATTCTGTGAATTAAAGTGACAGGCGACCGGAAGCTCAGGGTCACCCTTAGGGACTGAACGGAGGTGTTCCGCAAAGCGCTTCACTCCCACTCTGATCTCTCTGTTCTTAGCCTATTACATCGTTCCAATGAAGCTCAACGTAAGCTCGAGGAACAGCACCTCATCTTTCGATTAGGCACTTTACAGCCTTCCGGACTCAATATCAAGTTCAACAATTTCAGATAATAATCCCAAATTTCAGATAATAATCCCTGCCTACATTTTTCATGCAGTATGATTTTGCCATTTCCATTTGCAACATTTTCACAGTATGTTCTTTCAATTCCTTCCTCCCCTCCTAAACCCTCGCCCTCCACCCCCCCCCCACGGCCCCGTCTCTGCACCTGCTTAATATCTGTTACATTTCCAGCTTTTTCCAGTTCTGATGAAGGGTCCCAGACCTGAAACGTTAACTCTGTTTCTCTCTCCACGGATGCTGCCTGGCCTGCTGAGTATTTCCAGCATTTTCTGTTGTTATTTCAGATTTCCAGCATCCGCAGTATTTTGATATTATAGGAGATTAGACGAGGTGGCTCATGTGGAGAAAAACGTTGGTGCAGACTTGATGGACCAAATTTCTGTTTCTGTGCTTCGATGATTCTATATGTTACATTTTAGGCGAATGAATAGTTATGAGAGAAGTTCCAAACAGATCAGTAACTTCTTCAATAGCTCGACAGTGGTGAGCTTAGGTGTGCAGGAAAATCACAAGTTCGATTTCTAGTCTGTGCTGAACTAGCTGATTCAGCAATACTCATGCTACATTTAGATTAGGGATGAAAAATGTGGGTTCTGATCACTATCTAGTGACCCCCCTCCCGTGTGCTGGAAGTATCTACACGTGAGCATTTGGTGAGGATGGATCATGCTCAGCAGTAATGTATCCTGCAAGTCAAGTAAGCGGCCATTGCTTAGAGGGTGAAAGCCGTCTTGGGTCGCAGCACAAAATGGGCAATAGTGAGGTCAATTGAAAAGAAAATCGGGTGGTGTGTAAGATTTGCTAGTGCCTGCTACTGCCCAACACAAATCACACCTTCCTAGAGTCATAATGGCACAGAAGGAGGCCATTCAGCCCACCGAGTTCATGCCGGCTCTCTGTAGAGCATTCCCCCGCTCTATCTCCGTAGCCCTGCAAGTTTTTTTCCCTCAAATGCCTATCCAGGCTCCCCTTGAAAACATTGAGTGTGTCCGCTTCCACCACGTCCGTCGGCAGCGAATTCCAGGTCATCAACACTCGCTGCGTAAAAAAGCTTTTCCTCATGTTCTCCCCTGTATCACTTGCCCAAAACCTTAAATCTGTGTCCCCTAGTCCTTGTACCATTAATTAGTGGAAACAGCTTTTCCCTGTCTAGCCTATCCAAACCTGTCATAATCTTGTACACCTCTATCAAATCACCCCTCAACCTCCTTTGCTCCACTGAAAACAAATCCAGCTTCTCCAACCTGTCCTTGTAGCTAAGATCCCCCATCCCCGGAACCATTCTGGTAAATCTCCTCTGCACCCTCTCAAGTGCCTTCACATCCTTCCTAAAGTGTGGTGACCAGAACTGGATGCAATACTCCAGTTGTGGCCTAACCAGCGCTTTATAAAGGTTCAGCATAACTTCTCTACTTTTGTACTCAATACCTTTATTTATGAAGCCCAAGATCCCATATGCTTTGTTAACCACTCTCTCAATATGTCCTACCACCTTCAGGGACCTATGCACATTAATTCCCAGGTCCCTCTGTCCCTGAACACTCTTTAAAACTGTGCCATTAAGTGTATTTTGCCTCTCCCTGTTCCTTCTGCCAAAATGCACCACCTCACATTTCTCTGTATTAAATTCCGTCTGCCACTTGTCTGCCCATTCTGCTAGCCTTTCTATGTCCTGTTGCAGTTGATTGGTATCATCCTCACTGTTTGCCACACCCCCAAGTTTGGTGTCATCGGCAAATTTAGAAATTCTACTTTGTATTCCAATATCCAGGTCATTTATGTATATCAAAAAAAGCAGTGGCCCCAGCACTGACCCTTGGGGAACACCACTGTCTACCATCCTCCAGTCTGAAAAACAGCCATTTACCACAACTCGCTGTTTTCTGTCCTTAAACCAATTCCTTATCCAAGCTGCCACTGATCCACCTATTCTATGAGCCTCAATTTTGTTAACCAGCCTTCTATGTGGTACTTTGTCAAACGCCTTCTGAAAATCCATGTAGCCAACATCCATTGCATTCCCTTCATCAATCCTCTCTGTTACTTCATCAAAAAATTCAATTAGATTAGCTAAATACGATCTATCTGCCTTTTACAAATCCATGTTGGCTCTCCTTAATTAGCTTAAACCTCTCCAAGTGCCCGTTAATTTGTTCCTTGATTATTGTTTCTAAAACTTTACCCACCATTGATGTTAAACTGACCGGCCTGTAGTTACTAGGATTGTCCTTACATCCTTTCTTCAACAATGGTGTCACATTTGCCACTTTCCAATCCTCAGACACCTCCCCCGCATCTAGGGAAGATTGGAAAATTATGGCAAGCCCTTCCGATATCTCCTCCCCCAATTCCCTTAGCAACCTGGGATGCAAACCACCTGGATCAGGCGACTTGTGTACTTTAAGCATACCCAGCCTTTCTAGTACATCCTGTCTATCAATTTTCACCCCTTCCATTGCTTCTACCTTTTCCACTTCTACCGATATTTTGTCAGCATCCACCTCCTTAGTAAACATCGATACAAAGTATTCATTGAGTATTCTAGCCTTGCCCTGTGCCTCTAAGCATATATCACCTTCTTTGTCCCTAATAGGCCCCACCCCGTCTCTTACTACCCGCTTACTGTTTACATGCCGGTAGAAGATTTTTGGGTTCCCTTTTATGTTAACCGCCATTCTACTCTAATATTCTCTCTTTGCCAATCATATTTTCATCTTCACATCCCCTCTCAACTTATTGTATTTGGTCTGGTTCTCCCTTAAAGAATTCACCTGACATGCATCATACACCCTCTTTTTTTGTTTCATCATCTTCTCTATTTCCCTCGTTATCCAAGGAGCCCTTGCTTTGGTTCCCTTACCCATCCCTCTTGTTGGAATGTACCTAGCCTGTACTTGGAACATCTCCTCCTTAAAGATCACCCATTGTTCCATTACAGTTTTTCCTGTCAGTCTTTGGTTCCATTTTACCCTGGCTAGATCCTTTTGCATCCCATTGAAGTTAGCCCTATTCCAGTTTAGAAGTTCCACTCTAGATTGTTCCTTGCTCCTCTCCATTGCTAATCTAAGTCTTATGATACGATGATCACTCGTACCCAAGTGTTCTGCTACAGACACTTGGTCGACCTGGCCCACCTCATTCCCCAGCACCAGATCCAGCAATGCCTCCTTCCTAGTTGGGCCAAGAACATATTGGCCAAGGAAATTCTCCTGAACACATTCCAGAAATTCCTCCCCCTCCTTTCCCTTTACCCTAGCATTATCCCAATCGATATTTGGGTAATTAATGTCCTTGTCCCCTCAAGAACATCCTTCCTTTCCAACACTACAATGGCCTCCTTAATCAGCACTGCCACCCCACCTCCCTTTCTTCCTTCCCTATCTTTTCTGAACACCTTGTACCCTTAAATATTAAGTGCCCAGTCCTCACCATTTTTAAGCCACATTTCCATTATTGCCACAACATCATATTGCCACATGGCTAATTGTGCTTGTAGCTCACCAACCTTATTTACCACACTTTGTGCGTTTACGTACATGCATTCTAAACCCATTTTGAATTTTTCGTAGTCTTTCTTAGTCTGCTCCTTTCTAATATGGTACTGCTACTGCCTTCAGTACTATCTTCTCTAGTACTATCCAACACACTCACTCTTTTATGCACCTTTTTCCTCTTTTCTACTCCTATATGCTGGTGCCCATCCCCCTGCCAAGCTAGTTTAAACCCTCCCCAACAGCACGAACAAACCTCCCCGTGAGAATATTGGTCCCAGCTCTGTTGAGGTGTAACCCGTCCGGCTTGTACAGGTCCCACCTTTCCAAGAAACAGTCCCAATGCCTCAGGAATGTAAAGCCCTCCCTCCTGCACCATCTCTCCAGCCACGCATTCATCTGTTCTATCCTTCTATTCCTGTACTCACTAGCTTCTGGCACCGGGAGTAATCCGGAGATTACTACCTCTGAGGTCCTGCTTTTTAATCTCTCTCCTAGCTCCCTAAACTCTGCCTGCAGGACCTCATCCCTCTTTCTGCCTATGTCATTGGTACCGATATGGACAGCGACCTCTGGCTGTTCACTCTCCCCCCTCAAAGTGTCCTGCAGCTGCTCAATAACATCCTTGACCCTGGCACCAGGGAGGCAACATACCATCCTGGAGTCACGTCTATGGCCGCAGAAATGCCTGTCTGCTCCCCTAACTATCGAATTCCCTACCACTATTGCTCTTCCGCTCTTTTTCGTTCCCCCCTGTGCAGCTGAGCCACCCTTGGTGCCGTGGACTTGACTCTGGCTGCAGTCCCCAGAGAAATCATCACCCTCACCAGTACTCAGAACAGAATACTGGTTAGCGAGCACGATGCACTCCGGGGACTGCTGCACTACCTGCCTGGACCTCCTCTTCTGACTGGCGGACACCTATTCCCTCTCTGTCTGCATACTCTTATATTGCGGGGCGACCACCTCTAGACATGTGCTATCCACATAATTCTCAGCCTCGCAGATGCACCACAGTGGCTCCAGCTGCCGCTCAAGCTCCGAAACCTGGAGCTCGAGTTGCTGTAGTTAGCGACACTTCCCGCACATGTGGTCGTCCAGGCTACGTGAAGCTTCCAGGACTTCCCACATAGCACATGGCTTTGTGTCTTAATGCGAGGAGCATTTGCAATAAGGTGGATGAATTGGCTGTGCAAATAGAGGTAAACGAATATGATTTGGTTGGGATTACGGAAACGTGGCTCAAGGATGGCCAAGACTGGGAACTCAACATCCAGGGGTATTCGATATTCAGGAAAGATAGGCAAAAAGCAAAGGGAGGTGGGGTAGCATTACTGGTTAAAGAAGGGATTAATACAATTGTAATGAAGGATATTAGCTCTGATGATGTGGAATCTGTATGGGTAGAATTGAGAAATACTAAGGGGAAAAAACATTAGTGGGAGTGGTATATAGACCTCCAAACAGTAAGGCGGAGGTTGGGGATGGCATTAAAAGGGAAATTAAAGAAACATGCAATAAGGGCACAGAAGTCATCATGGGTGACTTTAATCTACATATAGATTGGGCCAACCAAATTAGTAACAATACTGTGGAGGAGGGATTCCTGGAGTGTTTACGGGATGGTTTCCTGGACCAATATGTCGAGGAACCAACCAGAGATCAGGCCATCTTAGACTGGGTATTATGTAACGAGAAAGGATTCATTAGCAATCTTGTTGTACAAGGCCCCTTGGGTCGGAGCGATCATAATATGATCGAATTCTTCATTAAGGTGGAGAATGAAGTAGTTGACTCAGAGACAAGGGTCCTCAATTTAAATAAAGGAAACTACGATGGTCTGAGGAGTGAGTTGGGTAGGATTGATTGGGAAATGTCACTCAAAGGGTTGACAATGGATAGGCAATGGCAAACATTCAAAGACCGAATGGATGAGCTACAGAATTTGTTCATCCCAGTTTGGCATAAAAATAAAACAAAAAAGGTGACTCAACCGTGGCTAACAAGGGAAATTAGGGATAGCATAAGATCCCAGGAGAGGACATATAAATTGGCTAGAAAAAGCAATAATCCTGAGGATTGGGAGCAGTTTAGGAGTCAACAAAGGAGGACAAAGGGGTTAATTAAGAAAGGGAAAATAGAATACGAGAGTAAGCTTGCAGGGAACATAAAAACTGACTGTAAAAGCTTTTATAGATATGTGAAGAGAAAAAGATTGGTGAAGTCAAGCGTAGGTCCCTTACAGTCAGAATCAGGGGAATTTATAATGGGAAACAAGGAAATGGCAGACCAACTAAATACATACTTTGGTTCTGTCTTCACAAAGGAGGACACAAATAACCTCCCAGAGATGCTGGGGAACATAGGGTCTGATGAAAGGGAGGAACTGAAAGAAATCAGTATTTGTAGGGAAATGGTGTTAGGAAAATTGATGGGACTGAAGGCCGATAAATCCCCAGGGCCTGATGGTCTACATCCCAGGGTACTTAAGGAGGTGGCCCTAGAGATAGTAGATGCATTGCTGGTCATCTTCCAGAACTCGATAGACTCTGGAACAGTACCCATGGATTGGAGGGTAGCTAATGTTACCCCACTATTCAAAAAAGGTGGTAGAGAAAAAGCGGGGAAAATGCTAGAGTCTATTATAAAAGATGTAATAGCAGAGCACTTGGAAAGCAGTGACAGGATTGGACAAAGTCAACATGGATTTACAAAAGGTAAATCATGCTTGACTAATCTACTGGAATTTTTTGAGGATGTAACTGGTAAAATAGATAAAGGAGAACCAGTGGATGTGGTGTATTTGGACTTTCAGAAGGCTTTCGATAAGGTCCCACATAAGAGATTAGCGTGCAAAATTAAGGCACATGGGATTGGGGGCAAGGTATTGACTTGGATAGAGAACTGGTTGGCGGACAGAAAGCAAAGAGTTGGAATAAACGGGTCATTTTCCGAGTGGCAGGCAGTGACTAGTGGGGTACCGCAAGGGTTGGTCCTAGGACCCCAGCTGTTCACAATATATATTAATCATCTGGATGAGGGAATTGGATGTAATATCTCCAAATTTGCAGACGACACAAAGCTGGGTGGGAGGGTAAGCTGTGAGGAGGATGTCGTGAAACTCCAGTACAATTTGGACAGGTTGGGTGATTGGGCAGAAACATGGCAAATGCACTATAATGTGGATAAATCTGAGGTTATCCACTTTGGTGGCAAAAACAGGAAGGCAGATTATTATTTGAATGGCAATAGATTGGGAGAAGGGGAAGTGCAAAGAGACCTGGGTGTTATTGTGCACCAGTCGCTGAAGGTAAGCATGCAGGTGCAGCAGGCTGTTAAGAAGGCCAATGGTATGTTGGCCTTCGTAGCAAGAGGGTTCGAGTACAGGAACAAGGATGTCTTGCTACAGTTGTACAGGGCCTTGGTGAGACCGCACCTTGACTATTGTGTGCAGTTTTGGTCACCTTACCTGAGGAAGGATGTTCTTGCCATGGAGGGAGTGCAGTGAAGATTCACCAGGCTGATACCTGGGATGGCAGGAATGACGTATGAGGAGAGATTGTGTCGATTGGGATTATACTCACTGGAGTTTAGAAGATTGAGAGGGGATCTCATTGAAACCTATAAAATTCTGTCAGGTCTGGACAGACTAGATGCAGGAAGGATGTTTCTGATGGCCGGGGAGTCCAGAACCAGGGGTCATAGTCTAAGGATAAGGGGTAAGCCATTTAGGACTGAAATGAGGAGGAATTTCTTCACCCAGAGAGTGGTGAACCTGTGGAATTCTCTGCCACAGAGGGCAGTGGAGGCCAGTTCATTAAATATATTCAAGAAAGAATTGGATATATTTCTTGAGGCTAAAGGGATCAAGGGATATGGGGAGAAGGCAGGGACAGGGTACTGAATTTGGATGATCAGCCATGATCTCATTGAATGGCGGAGCAGGCTCGAAGGGCCGAAAGGCCTACTCCTGCTCCTATCTTCTATGTTTCTATATTTCCATGGGACTGAGCTGCCCTGCCCTACCTCTAGTTAATAGACAAAAAACAAACCCAGCCGAAATAAACTTAAAACTTAACAAAAAACATTCCCCAGTGACTCACCAATCAGCTCTTTCCCTCTATTTAATAGGCTATTAACTTAGCAGAAATAAACTTATAAACTTAAAATAAAATACACTCATCAGCTACTCACCAATCAGCTCCTTTCCTTGTGCCGATGTTACTTTTTTTTACTCTGATGTCACTTTTTCAAAAACTGCCTCTGTTGAGTTGCAGCCACTCCTTTTATCTGCTCCGCTCTCGCTGTGCTCCCTTCAGGTCCGCTGCTTCCGGTTTCAGGTTGCTGCCATTCTGAACTGGTCCTTTTGACTGCTCTGCTCTCGCTGTGCTCCCTCCAGGTCCGCTCCTTCCGGTCTCAGGCCTACTGTCTAGACTGACCATAAATAAAGAGCCCTTAGGTGAGGTACTGGAGGGAGATAAGCAACACCAGTGGAACCATACCTGGCAAGGAGTTAATGTGTTCAGGAGATGAGAGGCGGAGAGAAAATTGGTGTGAAAGAAATAATAAAGAGCAAGAGAAAGATAAACTAACATTAGAAAATAATGATTTAGGTATCAGCAAGTTTGCACTAAAACTTCAACAATAAATTTTTTAATACTTTCCCAACATTTAATTGGAGGGAATTTCTGCTCATCCAATACTGGATGCAAACAAGCAGCGTGACAAATTAGAGGCAGTGGAGGGGTCGAGAGAGGTGATGGTGGGGTAGAGTTGGATATCGTCAGCATACATGCGGAACCTGACGTTGAGTTTTCAGATGATGTCGTCGAGGGGCAGCATGTAGATGAGAAATAGGAGGGGCCCAAGGATGGATCCTTGGGGGACACCAGAGGTAACAGTGTGAGAGTGGGATGAGAAGCCATTGCCGGTGATTCTCTGGCTACAACTGGATAGACAGGAATGGAACCAGGCAAGGGCAGTCCCACCCAGCTGGACAACGGAGGAGGATGGTGTGGTCAATCATGTGAAAGGCTGTAGACAGGTCGAGAAGGATGATGGGGTAGTTTACCACAGTCACAGTCACATAGGATGTCATTTGTGACTTGATAAGGGACGTTTCAGTGCTGTGGCAATGGCGGAAACCTGATTGGAGGGGTTCAAACATGGAGTGCATTATTTTAGCATATGCAATAGGCTAACGTATTTTCAGCATACTTAATTGTGAATGATTGAAGAATTCAAAGTACATATCCATCTTTGTTGTTGAAATTAGGAGATTTGTATGTATGGCATGTAATAAAAAGGAGAAAGGTATTCAGCTGTCAGCTGGCTTTTCTGTAAATAATTTTGTGGTATGAATACTCTTAAAGTATTTAAGTATCAGAGTACACATTTCTTTGCTATTGAAATTAAGAGATTGATGTATATGTGCCCAGTAAAAATAATGGAAAATTCCACTTTTAGAGGCTTTGATGTAAACCAAATTCTCTCACAATAACCACATCACTTAGAATGTTAATTAAGGAGCAGGCAGGGACCTGACCTGACAGGTAGCTTTTCTTAATTCAAACTGCAGTTAATGGTAATGAAGAGTGAGAAAGCTTCAAAATTACTAGGTGCAAGAATAAGGCAGTATTTATTATTTCTAACCTTTCAAAAAGGTAGTTCTCAGGCAGCATTAGAAATGAATAGCATGCTCAAGCAAGCCTTTTCTATGGGAGCCCAAGTGATGAAACAATGAAGATTAGCGATGAAAGTTCCATATCTTGCCAGGCAGAAATTATCCTTTAACATTTTGTGCCACTGACCTCATCCATAATTCTGTTGTTTACAGTGCCTGGCTACCATAGTAATGTAGATATGCTTTAAAGTAAAATCTAGAAAATAACGACTACCCAAATGTGAGTCTTTTAACTTAGATCTAGTCTAGAATGAGGAAAGCAAAAGTGATACATGAATCAGTAGATAGCAGAAATATAATCTGGCAAGATAATATCCGATCCACAAAGAAACCCCTGAGGAGCATATTAACTTGCAAAGTATCTCACTGACCAAGACTTACTCCAAGGTGAAATCACCTCCTTTAGAAAAGGTGAAACAAATCTTAACAAAATAACAGTCCTAAAGCAATAAGGGGGGAAAATTCAGTTGCGTTGCGCCTCCCATTAGCACCTTAAGAGGACGCTAATGGGGCGCAAAGCAACTAGCGCCCGGGCGTGTCGCTGTCAATGCCTCCTGCGAAATTCAGCGTGAGGTTAGCGGCGGCGATAACAGTTAGCGCCGCGCTGCCGGCGATGACGTCATCACCGTGCGCAGTGCCCCGCTTGCGCCTCAACCGCGACCTTCAGTAGCGCCCCCTGACTTACCGCCGGATGCTATGTCCGCAGTTGGGCCCACCTGCGGCCGGGGCGGTGCTATTTAAAGGCGAGATGCCGAGCGGCCATTTTTGTTGCTGGCCGCCTGCCAGCACCTGCCTACGCTGCTGTCCCCGGCTTCCTGATCCACCCCCGCCCCCCCCCCCGCCGCGGAGTGCCGGCTGTGCTCCATGAGCCCGGCACTTCTCTTGTGTGCCGGGCTCTTTTGCCGGCACTCCGATCCCCGGTGGCCCAACTGCCAACTGGACCCCGGGTCGCGCTGTGCAAGGTCCCTCCCCTTTAAGAAGGGGAGGAAGGCCTGCAATACTGCGACACATAGTGCCGCGATATTCCCTCGCAGTGTCCCAAGAGGGAGGCGGAGCGCTTCCAGTAGCGCCCCGCTTCCCTCTTTTGGCGCTACCACTCAATTTTGGCAGCGGGGGCGGTAATTTGTACGGGGTGCTCGCCCAGGTTAAGTTAGCGCCCCAAAGGGGGCGTGACTCAATTTTTCCCCCAAAGTATTTTGTAGAAAGTACCGCTATTAAAGTCTAATGAGGGTATTTTTAAATATTTGCCTTGATGCGTTACTCTGAGTTGATAGCTAATGAATAAAGTCATCAGCCTCTACAGTAAAGGAGATTTACACAACAAAGGAAAGGCCATTACTTCGGTCAGCATAAGCATTAGGGATCGGAATGCATTCTTTCTGAGAATATTTACCTTTGATAAGGCTTGGTAATGATCCGAGGAAAAGATTTCAAGTCATTTCTTGACAAGGTCTCCTTCTAATTCACCTGAGAGTCGTATTTCTACAATGAATGTATTTGTTTTTATAGTGAACAGAACCTGATTGTCATCATTCTGTTGCCTGAGTAGTGGCAAGTAGTAACCTATTGGCACACACATCTTTGCTTTAATGAGGCAGGCTCTTCCTGCAGTAAATTTCTATCATTGCAACGTAGTCTTTTTAACCACATTCAGGAATAAAAATGGGATATCAATCAATAACTTGCTGCTTTTCCCAGTTAAAAAGAATCTTGTGTTAATTCACATGTCAATTGTATCATATACATCAATTTAATTCTCCTTGCTGGAGATATAATGCAATATAGAAATCATGAATTCATATTCAAACATATTAAAACTGAAGGATGTGTATCATGTCTGCTTGTTGCATGCTTTTTCAGCTGTCTTCAGCAGTTTTCTTTAATATTTTAATCTCATTTAAAAATAGAAAACCAAAAGCACTTTTGGTGAAAACATAGTTTGGATTTTTAAAAACACTAAACAATGATTTATGTGACACAATTTATGACTTTGAAGCTTTGACTTGTTTAGAGTTAGCATGTCAAACAATTAATTGTTTGGCCAGAGCAAAGGCTATGTGGTTTTCTCAGATTTCCTGTTTGTGTTGTTTGCAGCACACCATGCCATTCTGGAGGATCTCAAGCCACTCTGACCTTATGGCCCTACATCATGCCCTGGAATTGGAGTACTTGTAGCAGTATATCGGCACTTTGAAATGTAGGATTTCCACCCTCACTATTCATGGACTACAGTACTTCTGTGTCTTGTGGCAGCTTCTGACTCCAAACTGTGTGATGTGTCCCAAGTGTTGACATACAGCTGCAATTTGTCTTAACCCTTGACCTATCTTTAAATGGAGGTGAATTAATCTCTGGCAAAGCAGCTGATGGCCCTAAAGACTGAATTAGCTGCGTACAGTGAAAAGCTATCACAATGTTCAATAGCCCTGTTGTTTCTATATTGCTACAAGAGTTCATGTCTGTGAAGAAAATGGATCTGAGAAGATGCTTAACTCTTACCCTGCTGACTAACCAGGCAATTCATATTGTCCTCAGAACAAATGCTATAGCTAGTGCTTTAAGCATTGACAGTCATAAGATTAAGGCTTCTGTGAAAAAACATTTTTGCCATAAGTAATGTAATATTTACACTGAAAACTGAGTTGGACAAATACTAGAGACATATTTTACTTGTGGAGAAGGTTTGCTTCCATGATCACTGATATCCAGGGTACTCTGTTATTATTTATGAACTGATTGTTGTGTGTTAACATCATTTATGAAGTTACTTAAATTAGATTTTGCCATTTGACACAACAAGCACAATTGATTCTGTGATGTCACAAAGTAGTTTACAGAAAAATGGTTTTCTTATAATTTAAGGTGACTATTTACTTTGGTAAGACAATCATGTACAGAAAAATGTCATTTGTGTAAATTTGTAATCAGGCAATTCTTTTACATATTGTTACGGTAAATGCAATTGAAAGGTAACAATGCCTTGTTTGTGAAGTATAAGTGTAGCAAGGCATTGTGCACACATAAAACAGTGCTGTGCCTTATCAAAGTGTTGGTGTGTTAAAGTGCAACTTTTTGTTGGGTAAATATGTAGATAATGGAATTTTTGTGATAATTTTGTCAAGACCAAAAGCATGGATGTCAAGTGTCAAGATTTATCTCCTTTTTCTCTAGCTTTCCCATTTCCCCAAATTAATTTCATCCATCTTTCTTCAAACAAATACATAAACTGCTCTACTTGAATAAAGTAGAAAATAATTCCTTTCTCTCTTCATACACAAATAATATGGATGATATAGTATATATTTTTTATTATGAAAGCTGTTTTCTTTTATTACCAACTAGAATGAGAATTACTTTACTGTAAACTTACGCCCTTGTAGTGTCTACATTCTTTTGAATGAAAATACATTAGGAAAGTAATGTTTAGATTTTTTTGGAGCAAGAAATGTTAGAACATTATAGAATTTTTCTTGTGTAATTAGGTCTGATTTATTTCGGTACTGTCCATTTTTCATGCAAAATGTTAATATTATTAACATACTTAGCTGTTGACTGAGATTTTTGTTAGGTCTTGGATCTTCTAAAGCTTTGGCACTTCTTAAAGCAAAAGACTACAAGCTTGGCCTGTTTACTGTGAATGCAATTCTAACCATAGTCCCTGATGCTTTCCCTCTCTCCCCTCCATGTGGTCACTGTAGAGGGACTCAGTTCTGTTGGTTTACAACTCATGTACTTAAAAGGCTTATTTCTTTATAAAGTACCACACAGCTATCTATCACAGCAATTTCAAGAAATGGTTTATTAATACAAAAAATCTATCTCTTCATGAGGGGATTTATTAAATGGGTACTGCTGCTAGATCAAGACCACAGTGAACTATTTTAGCTATTTGGTAACTGAATATTTGCAAATAAAGATCTAGAATAAAAATCTGTGGATTATGATTTTGCTTTTTGCAATCAGAATGACTGGAAACCAACAGATCACCCAGGCCTCACTGTAAAAAAAAAAGCGTGTTGTGTCTGCAAAATATATGTACAGACCTTTCTCATGAATTGTGTGTTTAAATTAATAAAAATCAATTTGTGAAATGGATGGTGCTTGTCCTTTTCAGGTACTTTCTTAACAGATAATTCTCGAACTGCTCTCTTATATATGTGTATGAGACATTTTTCAAGTATTTTCTGATAATCATATTCCCAAATATAGCATGTTTTTATGTTTGACTGAAAGCAATTCCTTCTAATGTTGGTTGTGGTGCTATTCAACCTATGATGTCTTATGCTTTTTTGTCTTCATTGCCAATGCCCTTTCTGTCTCTGCAGTACATCCAACTTTCAGGCCACTATTATACCATGCATTGTGCTATGCAGAGCTGCATCAAGTCACAACAGTCAGATCTCTGACCCGACTCTTAAGTGATAGCTATCACTTTCACATCGCTGTACATCCAAAACCACCTCACATCAATGCAAAAGTGTGGTATAACAACACCCAGACACAGGAATGGTAGATACATATGGGGCTTCCTCATTGATATCAGACTTTTATATTCACTTGTGACTGAATCAAAACATATTTGAGACTGAATAGTCAACCGTAATTTCCTCCAAATTTATGTTATTCTCCAAGAATATATTTAAAATTCTTTATTTCCTCTTGTATTTTCGGAAAATTATATCCTTGTAACATAAGACACGTATACAGGCTATTTCCTGTAATTCTGCACCTTCAATATCAGTTGCCATTGTGCAGTTGTACTTATGATGTCACACACCTACTGTTTGCGACCTATACGTGCACTCATGGCCTCTTCACCTCTACAGTCACCTCACTGTGATGCAACACCAAATACTTTTGTGTCTATAATTAAAATAGCTTCTGGTTAGAAGGATAGATATTTATGGGATTGTTCTTTGGTTTGGAACTTGTATATACACCTCTCTCTGTGCTTGTCTTCCATATATTGAACACCAAATCAGTTTGTGTCATTTCAAAATTTATCCTGAACATTATTATTGCTATTTAATATATTTTCAATGTAACTGAGACTGGTACAACAAAGAGATTTGATTTGCTTCTTTTATAATTACCAGCTATCTTCTATACACAAAAATTGGACCTATCAAGCAACAGGCAAATGATTATGATCTAAGGAAAAAATGGAAGGAATATAATCAAATTGATGAACACACTCAAATAAGTTGAAAATATAAATGGTTTGTATCTTACAGTAAAACAAAAGCAGTGTAGCCAAATAACTGAATTCTGCAATTACTTGAACAATATTTTAAATATATATAAAAGTGCACTTAACTTGCACAGAACATAATCCACAGATAATGTAGGTGAACTGGATACTTGAAATTGTCAAAATAACAACAGAAAATGCTGGAAAAACTCAGCAGGTCAGGCAACATCCGTGGAGAGAAATTTGAGTTGGCGTTTCGGGTCGAACCCTTCTTCAAAACTGGAAAGAAAAGAAAATAGATCGAAAGGAGGGCTGCGATCGGACAAAAGAAGTGAAAGAAACAAAAGTAGTAAAAGAGACAATAAAAGGTATTAGAAGCTAAACGAGATGGTAATAGGCTGAGATTAGGTGTAAAGTGTACTGGCAGGGCAAGAGATAGCTGCCAGGTGTGAGAGAGAAACAAAAGGAAAGGGGGGGGGGAAAGGAGTGGAAAAATTACAAGAAAAAATGTAATAGGGGCCGAGGTTATGATCTGAAATTGTTGAACTCGATATTGAGTCCAGAAGGCTGCAGAGTGCCTAATCGGAAGATGAGGTGCTGTTCCTCGAGTTTACGTTGAGCTTCCGTGGAACAATACAAGAGGTCAGAGTGGGAATGGAGTGGTGAATTAAAATGACAGGCGACTGGAAGCTCGGGGTCACCCTTACGGACTGAATGGAGGTGTTCCGCAAAGCGGTCACCCAATCTGCGTTTGGTCTCCCCAATGTAGAGGAGACCGCATCGTGAGCAATGAATACAGTATATTAGATTGCGAGAAGTACAAGTAAATCGCTGTTTCACCTGGAAGGGGTGTTTGGGGCCCTGGACAGTGGGAAGGGGAGAGGTATAGGGGCAGGTGTTACATCTCCTCCGCTTGCACGGGAAGGTGCCAGGCGAAGGGGAAGGGCTGTTTGGGGTGATAGAGGAGTGGACTAGGGTGCCTCGGAGGGAGCGGTCCCTACAGAATGCTGAAAGGGGAGGGGAAGATACGTTTGGTGGTGGGATCACTTTGGAGGTAGCGGAAATGCCGGAGGATGATCTGTTGAATGTGGAGGCTGGTGGGGTGAAAGGTGAGGACAAGGGGAACCCTATCGTGGTTCCGGGAGGGAGGGGCAGGGGTGAGGGCAGAAGTGCGGGAGATAGAACTGACACGTTCGAGGGCAGTGTCAACCACGGTAGAGGGGAATCCCCAGTTGCGAAAAAAGGAAGACATGTCTGAAGCACTGGTATGGAAGGTGGCATCGTCGGAGCAGATACGGCGGAGACGGAGAAACTGGGAGAATGGAATAGAGTCCTTACAGGAAGCGGGGTGGGAGGAAGTGTAGTCCAGGTAGCTGTGGGAGTCAGTGGGCTTGTAGTGAATATTGGTCGATAACCTATCCCCAGAGATGGAGATGGAGAAGTTGAGGAAGGGAAGGGAAGAGTCAGAGATGGACCATGTGAAGGTGAGGGAAGGGTGGGAATTGGAGGCAAAGTGAATGAAATTGTCAAGTTCGGGGCGAGAGCAGGAAACGGCACAGATACAGTCATCAATGTATCGGAAAAAGAGGTGAGGGAGGGGATCCGAGTAGGACTGGAACAAAGATTGTTCCACATAGCCCACGAAAAGGCAGGCATAGCTAGGACCCATGCGGGTACCCATGGCAACACCTTTGATTTGGAGGAAATGAGTGGAGTTAAGGGAGAAGTTGTTCAATGTGAGAACAAGTTCAGCCAAGCGGAGGAGGGTGGTGGTGGATGGGGACTGGTCGGGCCTCTGTTCAAGGAAGAAGCGGAGCACCCTCAGGCCATCCGGGTGGGGGATGGAGGTGTAAAGGGATCGTCCTATTATTTGTGTGGACTATGTATTTTAACTTATAAATTAATTGAGTTATAGAAGAAAATGATAACCACGGTAGTATTAAACTTGGGTTCCATTTAATTAATCCCTATACCACTGACTCTCCCAGGGCATTTCACATGTGTAATACCTTTCCTTGTTTAAAAAATATATTGACTTTAGATAAATGCATTAGAAGAATTGTTTTGCATTTTATATTTTGATGAGGTTAAGCTTTTATTTGTTGAAACAGGTTCCATATAAACAATGATATTGTAATTTCCTTAACACATGTTAACAAGTTGTGGACAACATTTAAAGGGGTCTTTATAAAATGTATGCCAGAAAAGTCCTCGCGTTTCCTCCAGATGTGAGGATTGTAAGTTATATGAAATGTTAGCGTTCTTTTTGCTGTATTACTGCTTCATTTTACTGCTGTCTATAGTGCAGCATACTTTGTTATGTTGTCTTACTCAAGTTATAACGTCATTGAATGCTACAGAAAATAACTAAAATAATAATCCACCATCTATAAAGAGAAAAGATTGGTTAAGGTGTCAGGCGTACATCAGAACTGGTAGCTACACCTGAAACGCTAACTTATTTCCATTTACAGATGCTGATGGACCTGCTGTGTATTCTCTGCAGATTATGAAAGCGGGACTTGGTGTTAATCGAGCCATTTTCTCGCCTCTTATCACAAATCACTAAATTCAAACAAAAAATCTATTGAAATGACATCGTTTCTGTTGAACTTGTAGAACTAAGCGTATTAAAATATAAATGTCGACTTGGGTTATCTTTATTTCGTTGGGAGAATAGTAAACCACTTCGATGCACTTTTAAGAGAATCATATTTGTTTTATAAAACCCCGTCCATTTCACTAAAAGGACGAATGGTTTGGAAATGTGCACAGAGAGTTACACGGCGGCCACGATAGAAATACAGTCACTTGATAAAGTAAGAGCTGGAATTTCTAGCGGGTTCATTTCGCCGGTGAATCAGCCGCATTGAAGCGTCTCTCGGCCTGTTAACAGACTCGACATCTCACTCACTCATTCACTGCTTTGATTTCTCACCTTCCCCGGGGCTTGTAAATGGGGGGAGTTTGGAGATATATTCCAGGAATCCATTCTGGATTTATAGTAGCTGCAGGTTAGAATGCTCAATACATCGGTATCATTACTGAATTACATTTGACGGAAACCTTGTGACAGGATGATACGAATATTTTTGATTCCCCAAATCTTTAGCTTCGCGATTAAAACAGAAGAAGACATCCCCTTGTCCTCTCCTACCCGCTATAAAGGTTCCCACAGCTACTCTTAAATCTGTATTTATATTGCCTCTTCTTAACCTTCGGACTTTTCATGATTATATCTAAGTATTTTATATTGCAAACACTTTTTGTTCAATGTAATTGTATTCGATTGAGCTTCAATGTAATAGAAACTTACAAAGATATTACGGGAGTTTAGGAGCCGGTTACAGCTATATTGCAATATATTCACAGCCCTCTTACTGAATTAACAATCTGAACTACTCCGGCCGACAGCATCCTTGTTCCCGATTCAAAGCTGTCCGTCCTTTCAATACAGGATTGAATGATTGTTGTCAAAGTAGAAAAGCAAATGAAGAAAAAGAAAACAAATAAAAACCCAGCGGAATCAGAGCGGTGATTTGCTCCTTTCTGCAATGTTCCCCGCTTGGATTATTTCAGTACTGGCCTTTTTATTAGTGTCACATGCCTCTTTTTGAATCATATTTAATCTTTGTTTTTAAATATCTGCATCGATGTGTATAGTTTTTAAATTAAACATACATGTTTGATAAATGTCATGAAATATTTATGTATATGTCAAGAAACAAAATGTGGAATTCTTTGACCAATGCAATGGCTGGGAGAGATAAGAAGGCTGTTTCGAACAGTTTACTGTTTACCAGCAATAACTGAACAAGAAACAGACAACGATTGTTAGAAAACGATTTAAAATCTATTTGCATATCAATACATTTCATTGTATGTTAGGTATCTGCCAGCTGGGGTGTTGATAAACACATGGGAGTATGATATTGTTGCTATCACGGAGACATGGTTGAGGGAGGGGCAAGACTGGCAGCTCAATATTCCGGGGTACAGAATCTTCAGGCGAGACAGAGGGGGAGGTATAAGAGGAGGGGGTGTCGCAATATTAATTAAGGAGTCAATTACTGCACTAAGGAGGGATGATATATTAGCAGGGTCCTCTAATGAGGCCATATGGGTGGAGCTTAAAAACAAAAAGGGGGCAAGCACTTTGCTGGGAGTGTACTATAGGCCTCCAAACAGTCAGGGGGAGATAGAGGAACAGATATGTAGGCAAATCTCAGAGAAATGTGCAAATAATAGGGTAATAATAATGGGGGATTTCAACTTCCCCAATATTAACTGGGATAGTCAAAGTGTGAAAGGCTCAGAGGGTGTAGAATTCTTAAAGTGCATCCAGGAGAGCTTTTTGAGCCAGCATGTAGAAAGTCCTACAAGAGAGGGGGCGGTACTGGACCTAATTCTAGGGAATGTGGCCGGCCAAGTGGAAAAAGTGCTAGTAGGTGAGCACTTTGGTGATAGTGACCATAATATGGTAAGATTTAAGGTGGTCATGGAAAAGGACAGGGATGGGCCGGAAATAAAGGTTCTAAATTGGGGGAAGGCCGATTTTAATAGGATAAGGCAGGATCTGGCCAAAATGGACTGGGATCAGCTACTTGTAGGAAAATCCGCATCGGAGCAATGGGAGGCTTTCAGAAGGGAGATTGAGATCATACAAGGGCAACATGTTCCCATAAAGGTCAAGAGTGGTTCCAAAAACCACAGGGAACCGTGGATGTCAGGGGATATACGGGAATGGATTAGGAAAAAAAGGAGGGCTTTTGGTAGATACAAAAGGCTAAAGACGGAGGAAGCCCTAGAGGAGTACAAAAAGTGCAGGGGGATACTTAAAAAAGAAATTAGGAGATCAAGGAGGGGCCATGAAATAACACTGGCGAGCAAAATAAAGGAAAATCCGAAGATGTTTTATAAGTATATTAAGGGTAAAAGGATAACTAGGGAAAAAATAGGGCCCATTAGGGACAAAAGTGGCAATCTGTGTGTGGAGCCGGAAGATGTAGGAGGGGTTCTAAATGAATTTTTTGCATCTGTTTTCACTATGGAGAAGGACGATGTAGACATAGAAATAGGGCGGGGGGACTGTGATATGCTCGAACATATTAACATCGAGAGGGAGGAGGTATTGGCGGTTTTAGCTGGCCTAAAAATGGATAAATCCCCAGGCCCGGATGAAATGTACCCCAGGCTGCTGTGTGAGGCAAAGGAGGAGATTGCGGGGGCTCTAACACATATATTCAGGACCTCTCTGGCCACAGGGGATGTGCCAGAGGACTGGAGAACCGCTAATGTAGTACCATTATTCAAGAAGGGTAGTAGGGAAAAACCGGGGAACTACAGGCCAGTGAGCCTAACATCAGTGGTAGGAAAATTACTGGAAAAAATCCTGAGGGACAAAATTTGTCTCCACTTGGAGAGGCAAGGATTAATCAGGGATAGTCAACATGGCTTTGTCAAGGGAAGATCATGTCTGACTAATTTGATTGAATTTTTTGAGGGGGTGACTAGGTGTGTGGATGAGGGTAACGCAGTGGATGTGGTATACATGGATTTCAGTAAGGCCTTCGATAAAGTCCCGCACAGGAGACTGGTCAAGAAGGTAAGAGCCCATGGAATCCAGGGTGCCTTGGCACATTGGATACAAAACTGGCTTAGTGGCAGAAGGCAGAGGGTGATGGTCGAAGGTTGTTTTTGTGACTGGAAACCTGTGGCCAGTGGGGTACCACAGGGATCGGTGCTGGGTCCCTTGCTGTTTGTGGTCTACATTAATGACTTGGATATGAATGTAAAGGGTATGATCAGTAAATTCGCGGATGATACTAAAATTGGTAGGGTGGTAAATAGCGAGGAGGGTAGCCTCAGTCTGCAGAACGATATAGATGGGTTGGTCAGATGGGCGGAACAGTGGCAAATGGAATTTAACCCGGAAAAGTGCGAGGTGATGCACTATGGGGGGTCTAACAAGGCAAGGGAATACACAATGAAGGGAAAGACCCTAGGCAAGACGGAGGGTCAGAGGGATCTGGGTGTGCAGGTACACAGATCCCTGAAGGCGGCGGAACAGGTGGATAAGGTGGTAAAAAAGGCATATGGGATACTTGCCTTCATTAGCCGAGGCATAGAATATAAGAGCAAGGAGGTTATGATGGAGCTGTATAAAACACTGGTTAGGCCACAGCTGGAATACTGTGTGCAGTTCTGGTCGCCACACTACAGGAAAGATGTGATCGCGTTAGAGAGGGTGCAGAGGAGGTTCACCAGGATGTTACCAGGGCTGGAGCGCTTCAGCTATGAAGAGAGACTGGGCAGATTGGGTTTGTTTTCCTTGGAGCAGAGGAGGCTGAGGGGGGACATGATTGAGGTGTACAAAATTGTGAGGGGCATAGATAGGATGGATGCTGAGGAGCTTTTCCCCTTAGTAGAGGGGTCAATAACTAGGGGGCATAGATTCAAGGTAAAGGGCGGGAGGTTTAGAGGGGATTTGAGAAAGAACTTTTTCACCCAGAGGGTGGTTGGAGTCTGGAACTCACTGCCTGAAAGGGTTGTGGAGGCAGAAACCCTCACAACTTTTAAGAAGCATTTGGATGAGCATTTGAAATGCCATAGCATACAAGGCTACGGGCCAAATGCTGGAATATGGGATTAGATTAGACAGGGCTTGATGGCCGGCATGGACACGATGGGCCGAAGGGCCTCTATCCGTGCTGTATTACTCTATGACTCTATTTCATAACACTAGTCTAAATGTAATAATGTGTCTACTTTGTAAAAAGCCAAACAAATTCCAAATCAAGTTGTGCTTTTCAATAATATGAACCAAAGTGTTCGTTATTAGAACTTTTTAAGGTTGTTAATCGTTTAAGGAACCTTTCAAATTCTAATCGGACATGGTGAAACTTTTAGTACGGTATAATTAAAACTGTTAGGTGAACCGACTCTGCAGACATGTTTGCTTGTCGCTATTGTTGGCTCATATTTCATAAATCACAATTCATTGGGTCAATTACCTTTCCAGCTGGGGTTTCGAATATTGCAAGAAGCACACTCCCAGACTGTGAAAGTGCTGAATGTAGCTAAAGCATTTACTTACACTTAAGTGTCTTTATGTTAGTTGAGATACAGAATGTAATCCCGACATACGCCTACTTCCCTTCAACCTGGCCACTGCAAAATTTTCCACTGAAGGGTATAATTGGTGTAAGAGCCAACTGCATGTGTTTCTGGAAAGAGATGGGATTGAGCGATATTGATGATGAGAAAGGTACGTGGGGTTCAACTAACAAAAATTGGCGGGTTTCTTTTTTTAATTCATTCCTGGGATGTGGGCATCGCTGGAAAAGCCAGCATTTATTGCCCATCCCTAATTACCCTTGAGAAGGTGGCGGTGAGCCGCCTTCTTGAACCGCTGCAGTCCGTGTGGTGAAGGTACCCCAACAGTGCTGTTAGGGAGGCAGTTCCACGATTTTGATCCAGTGACGATGAAGGAATGCCGATAGATTTCCAAGTCAGGATGGTGTGTGACTTGGAGGGGAGCTTGAAGCTGGTGGTGTTCCCATGCATCTGCTGCCCTTGTCCTTCTAGGTGGTAGAGGTCATGAGTTTGGGAGGTGCTACCGAAGAAGCCTTGGCGAGTTGCTGCAGTGCATCTTGTAGATGGTACACACTGCAGCCACGGTATGCGGTGGTGGAGGGAGTGAATGATTAAGGTGGTGGATGGGGTGCCAATCAAGTGGGCTGCTTTGTCTTGGATGGTGTCGAGCTTCTTGAGCGTTGTTGGAGCTGCACTCATGCAGGCAAATGGAGAGTATTCCATCACACTGCTGACTTATGCCTTGTGCCTAATGGTCTCTTCCTGTTCCTAAACTGTCTTATGCTATTATGTTCATATCCAGTAACTACCTGGCAGCACGTGGAAAGTATTCCATCACTCTCCTAACTTGTGCCTTGTCAGTGGTGGAAAGGCTTTGGGGAATCACAAAGTGAGTTACTCGTCACAGAATACCCAGCCTCTGACCTGCTCTTGCAGCCACAGTATTTATGTGGCTGGCCCAGTTAAGTTTCTGGTCAATGGGATGTTGATGGTGGGGGATTCAATTATGGTAATGCCATTGAATGTCAAGGGGACGTAGTTAGACTCTCTCTTGTTTAGATGATCATTGCCTGGCATTTGTGTGGTGCAGATGTTATTTGTCACCTTTCAGCCCAAGCCTGGATGTTCTTCAAAGAATTCAATAAGGTTGGACAAGCATGACCTTCCCTTTTGAAATCCATGCTGACTATTCTTTATTATATTTTCAGTTTCTAGATGTTTTTCTATTACATCTTTGAGTAAGGTTTCCATTATATTTCCTACCACTGACTTTAAGCTAATTGGTATATAGTTCCCTGGGCTAGTTCTAGCGCCCTTTTAAAATATAACAACAACAACGTGAATTTATATAGCGCCTTTAACGTAGTAAAATATCCCAAGGTGCTTCACTGGAGAGTTAGAAAACAAAATTTGACACCGAGCCACATAAGGAGATATTAGGGTAGATGACCAAAGCTTAGTCAAAGAGGTAGGTTTTAAGGAGCATCTAAAGAAGGAAAGAGAGATAGAGAGGTGGAGAGGCTTAAGGAGGGAATTCCAACGCTTAGGATGTCGGCAGCTGAACACACAGTCACCAATGGTGGAGCAATTGAAATCGGGGATGCTCAAAAGGCCAGAATTAGACGAGCACAGATATCTTGGAGGGTTATAGGGCTGAAGGAGATTACATAGATAGGGAGGGGCGAGGACTTGGAGGGATTTGAAAACAAGGTCAAGAATTTTGAAATCGAGGTGCTGCTTAACCGGGAGCCAATGTAAGTCAGCAAGCTAGGGCAGTGAATTAGGGCACAGGTAGTAGAGGTTTGGATGACCTCAAGTTAATGGAGGGTAGGAGGCCATCCAGGAGTGCGTTGAAATAGTGAAGTCTAGAGGTAACAAAGGCAAGGATGAGGGTTTCAGCAGCAGATGAGCTGAGGCAGGGACAAAGTTGGGTGATGTTCCAGAGGTGGAAATAGGCGGTCTCAGTGATGGCGTGAATATGCAGTCAGAAGCTCATCTCGGGGCCAAATATGACACCAAGATTGCCAACAGTCCGTTTCAGCTTCAGACAGTTGCTAGGGAGCGGGATGGAGTTGGTGGCTAGGGGATGGAGTTTGTGGTGGGGACTGAAGACTATAGCTGCGATTTCGCTGACCGAGGCGAGTCCGGGGCAGCCGGGGTCAGTGTTGTGCTCCCAGCCCACTGCCGACTGCAGCTCGCACTCTCCAAGTGATTTTACATTAATAGGGCTTGTTAAGCCCACCCTGCGAGGTTCCCAACCAATTAATAGGAAGCGGGTCTGATGACGTCATTTGATGACACGTCATCAGCCGGTTTCCTTAAAGGGACCATGCGCAAATTGATTTTGACAGTAATGCTGTCAATGTTCTACAGCATTGAGGTGCTGCAAACTGACAAGCACTGTGCAGAGGTGCATGGCTGCACCCAGGTTCTCCCATGACTCCCTCCATATGCTTATGAAGGGAGTCACAGCACACAGGGACGTTCTCTTCCCTTCCCATAGGCGGAAGAGACCTCCCCAAGAGACCAATGAAGCCTGGTTGCACATTGCACAGGAGAGGGAACAAGCAGGGATGTTGTTAGAAGGACCAGGCTGCAGTGGCGCAAACCTTTCAATGATCTGAGTAGATCACGAAAAGTTACTGCCAAGTCACACTCAATCTCATCCTGCTGTGCCACTCATCACATCTCCATCACTCTGCCAATTGTGATGAGTGTAAAAGGAATGGCTTGGACATTGTAGGGATGCTTTATGGTGCTGGTGTGGGGTGGTGTAAACCTGGCGCATCATGTGGCAGCCAGGATGTACAGTGTTAAGTGAAGCAAATCTGGATAGGGTGAGGACATCGCTGGCATCCCGGGCAGCAATGTGCATGGGTGATTATGTCCCGTGTCCAGTGCAGCATCAGTTGATTGTGGCGAAGGCTGATGTGGATGTTGGTGCTGCAGGTTTGCCCGGTGATGCTGGTTTTAGGGCTGATCGTGTTGGGATTATGAGAACCAAGGTGTGATTTTTTTTCAAGGGCACCAATGTTGCTGGAATAGATGGCAGCTGAAGTTGAGATGACAGAAGCGATCTGTCAATGCTGAGAGAGCTTGTGTAGTGTATGTACCTTTAAGAGCCCCTGTGTACGGTAATACCGGTAGTGACCACTCGGGTATATAAACCTGTATAGCGTCTTGTATCTTTTAGTTCACCTCCAGACTTTGTTCAGTAAACACCTGTTAAACCAACTCCTGCATTCCGTGTCTCCATTAACACATGGATACAACAGTGGCGACGAGGGTGGGATAACGGACTTACCTGCAATTCGGCAGCACCTCAAGGAGATCAATTCCTCAGACGAAGGTCGAAGAAAAAAAAACGAAAAAAAAACAAACTTTGGTTTCACCAGCTAGCCGGGCTGGTGGCAGGTACTGCACTAATCCTTCCTGTGCGGCGGGCTGGGGCTCGATCGGGTGGCTCTGCAGCGGGGCCGAGCAGCGAGTCGGAAGGCGGAGGCAAACAGAGACGGAGGGTGGAGCACTCGGGAGACGGCCGGCGCTGCAAAGCAGGTCGGCGTTCGGACCAAGCAGAGGGAGGGAAAAGTCCCAGAGAGTCCGGCGGGAACGAGTCTCCAACTATTAAAAATATCTGTGTAAATAAAAACCGCGGAGAACAGCGTTGTCAGCAGCGGCAGCAGCGGGAAAGCGCGGGAGGCGCCATTTTTTCTCGGCAGGGAAGAAAGGAAAGCGCGGGAGGCGCCATTTTTGATTTTCAGGATGCCTAAGACTGGCAATATTACTGCTTTCGATAGTGATATAGAGGATTGGACCACATATGTGGAAAGAGTGGAGGTATATTGCACAGTGAATGAAGTAGAGGATGATAAAAAGGCATCGGTACTTCTAAATCTGATGGGCGCAAGGACATACGGGCTGTTACGAAACTTAATCACTCCAGCCAAACCGATGGACAAGAATTTTAAGGAGATTGTTGATACCCTACAGGAGCACTTAAACCCAACACCACTGCTGATAGCGGAATGATTCAAATTCTTCAGGAGGAATCAGCACAAGAATGAAAGTAACGCTGATTACCTCACCGAATTAAGAAAGCTGTCAAAGCACTGCCAATTCGGGGCAGGACTGGCAGATTCTCTACGAGACAAATTCGTCTGCGGTCTCCTAAGTGAAGGAACACAGAAAAGGTTACTTTCTGAGAAAGATTTGACACTGGACAAGGCTTTCAGTGTGGCTGTATCATACGAAGCAGCAGCAAGAGGAGCTGCAGAGATACAGCAAAAGCCACAGGACTTCGGCACCCATGAAATGACACGGGGTTTCGAGAGATGTTATCACTGTGGCAGATCCACCCATGACCAGAGAGACTGCTGGTTGAAGGACAAAGCATGCAGGCAATGCGGAAAGATGGGGCACATTGCACGTGTATGCCGATCTGGAAAAAAAAATCCACTGACAGAAAAAAAATCAATAAGGAAAAGTACAGAAAGGTACAAATGATGACGGACAGTAGCTTCGAAGACCAGAAGAGCGATAGCGACTCCGGAAACAAGAGACTAAGCTGTCTCAAATTACATAATGTAATTGCCAAAGAAGATTACCAGACCATTTGGGTTACCCTCACGATAGCGGGGTCCCCAGTTAAAATGGAGCTAGATACAGGATCAGCTCTGACCGTCATAAGTCGACGGGATTACGAGCGGCTATTTCCGCATATATCGTTGAAAGACACATCCATTATCTTGAAAACATATACGGGGCAGAAAGTATACCCCAGAGGGAAAATAAGGGTGCCTGTTGTATACAACGGCAAGGAAATACAGAAGTTGTATTTATACGTTCTGCAAGATGGTGGTCCACCGCTGTTGGGACGTGAATGGATCAGGAAGATACGTTTAGACTGGCACTCCATTCAGGCACTGACGGTGACCAGTAAGAAAAAAAATGATGATGACGTCATACCTGAACGATTAAAAGACATCTTGGCCAACGCCAAAGAAGTGTTTCAACAGGAACTAGGAACCTTGAAAGGCGTCACCGCCTGAATAAAAGTGGAAGATGCGGCAATTCCCAAGTTTTTTAAGGCAAGGCTGGTGCCATACGCAATTCGCCCAGCAGTTGAGGCAGAGCTGGGGAATTTGGAAAAGGCAGGCGTGTTATCCAAGGTAGATTGGAGCGAGTGGGCAACACCCATCATTCATGAAGAAAACGTTGAATAATGATAACTCTGAAGAACAGAGAAAAATTTGCATCTGTGGGGACTTCAAGGTGACTGTAAACCCGGTCCTTCACACTGTACAGTATCCTCTTCCGAGGATAGAAGATATTTTTGCCTCACTATCCGGAGGGAAACGTTTCACCAAAATTGACTTGGCACAGGCATATCTACAGATGGAGGTTGAGGAGGCCTCTAAAAAGTATCTCACGATAAACACACACAAAGGCCTGTACCAGTACAATCGACTGGTTTTCGGAGTAGCATCAGCTCCAGCTATCTGGCAAAGAGCTATGGAGCAAGTCCTGCAAGGGAATTAGGGGACTCAATGCTACCTAGACGACATCCTTGTAACAGGAGAAAACGACAACGAGCACCTTGCCAATTTGGAGCAGGTGCTCACTAGGCTGAGAGAACGGGGCCTACGAGCAAATCACCCCAAGTGCAAATTTTTCCAGAAACAAATATCATATTGTGGCCATATAATTAACGAAGAAGGGTTGCATAAGTCACCTGAAAAAATTGAAGCAGTCATAAAAGCCCCAGCGCCTGAAAATGTCTCACAATTAAGGTCGTTCCTGGGATTGATAAATTACTATCATAAATTTTTACCGAACTTGTCAACTGTTCTGCACCCTCTTAACGCACTGCTACAAACGGGAGTAATTTGGAAATGGAGCGAAGACTGTAAACGTGCCTTCCAAAAATGCAAAGGCTTGATCACGTCCAAGGAAGTGTTGGCTCATTACAACCCATCACTGCCAATCAGACTGGCGTGCGATGCATCCCCTTATGGCGTAGGAGCAGTATTATCGCATAGATTCCCTGATGACTCGGAGCGGCCGATAGCTTTTGCGTCACGCTCATTGAACTCAGCTGAGCGTAACTATGCCCAGATCGACAGGGAAGCACTCAGCCTGGTATGGGGAGTGAAGAAATTCAACCATTACCTACACAGACAAAAATTTACCTTGTTGACTGACCATCAATCCCTCGTCTCCATATTCAACCCTAAAAAGGGCGTTCCCATTATGACAGCGCAAAGGCTACAGAGGTGGTCCCTTTTCCTAGGGGCACACCAATATGACGTAGAATACAAAGGATCAAAACAGCATGGGAATGCTGACAGTTTATTGCGCCTACCGTTGCCAACGGTAGAAGAGGCACCTACAGTGGACCCAGTGGAGATGTTCCACTCAACCATAGTGGAATGTCTACCAGTAACAAATTCTACCATTGAAAAGGAAACGAGAAATGACCCGACTCTCTCACGAGTCTACGATTTAACGGTGAAGGGATGGCCAGCACATGGCGAACCATTGTTGCCAGCATTCTCGCAAAGAAGAGAACAGCTGTCAGTGTGCCGAGGAACCTTGGTGTGTGGATCCAGAGTGGTGATTCCACCCAAACTCCAGGATAAAGTGCTAAAGGAGCTTCACGAGGGGCATCTGGGTGGAGTGAAAATGAAGAACCTAGCCAGAGCGTTTGTGTGGTGGCCAGGTATCGATGGAGACATCGAAGAAATGACCAAGAGCTGTCTAGGATGCCAGAAGGTCCAAAACGCCCCACCACAAGCCCCTCTACATCCATGGGAGTGGCCCTCGTCTCCATGGCAAAGGGTACACATCGACTTTGCTGGTCCATTTATGGACTCAATGTTCTTAATCGCGGTTGATGCACACTCCAAGTGGCCGGAGGTAATAAAGATGTCCTCCACCACCACAGAAAAAACCATCACAGTATTAAGGAGCATATTTGCCAGGAATGGGCTGCCTGAACAGATCTGTTCTGATAATGGACCGCAATTTGTGTCCGAAGAATTCAGGAAGTTCTTAAAAAACAATGGGGTTAAGCACTACACGTCCGCCCCATACCATCCCGCCACCAATAGATTAGCTGAAAGGTTTGTCCAGACCTTCAAGAAGGCCATAAAGGCCATGGGTAATGAAGACATAAATCTACAACATAAGGTAGATAACTTCTTGTTTGCGTACAGGAATGCAACACATGTGGTTACAAACCAAACTCCCGCCATGATGTTTTTCAATAGAAGACAAAGATGCCGGCTGGATTTGATCAAGCCAAACATCAGAAGGAACGTAGAGAACCGGCAATTTCAAGGCATGAATGAAAGGCCAACTAGAACTTTCCAGATAGGTCAACAAGTTTTGGCCCGGGACTACCGTACCAAAAAATGGCAGCCTGGAACTATTTGCACACGACTAGGACCGCTGATGTATACCGTGGACATTGGTGAAAGCATAATAAGGCGCCATGCTGACCAGATCATTGAGTCATCCGAAAAGGGACAACCTACACCACAACTCTATACGCCTAATGATGAAGCAGAGATACCCATATTATCTACCTCCGATCCGGTGATACTGGAACCAGATGAGCCCGACACTGGCATTCAAGCCGAATTGACCTTGCCAAAAGAACCTACTACACCACCGGAAACTACTACACCACCGAGGCGTTATCCGGACCGAGTCAGGAAGCCTCCAGAGAGACTGACTTATAATTGATTAACTGCAGCAAATGTGTAGATTATTGTTCTTGTAAACATGTTAATTAATGATTACTTAAAATGTTATGTACTAATTATCTAAAAGGGGAGGAATTGTCGTGTATGTACCTTTAAGAGCCCCTGTGTACGGTAATACCGGTAGTGACCACTCGGGTATATAAGCCTGTATAGCGTCTTGTATCTTTTAGTTCACCTCCAGACTTTGTTCAGTAAACACCTGTTAAACCAACTCCTGCATTCCGTGTCTCCATTAACACACGGATACAACAGCTTGCTCCAAGGAGGTGACAGTGGATAGAGAGTTTACTCCAAACACTTCCAAACTGCATGCAGCTCAAAAGTTTCTTCCAAGTCATGAAGGCTCAAGCTTCTGACATTGGAAAGTGACCAGCTGTGAAATGATAGCTTTTATACCACTTTTGCAGCTGTCACCTATTCGCAGCAATGGGGAGACATAGAGAACTCGACCTATTTACCTAACGTGATCTCTGAACAACGTGAACCCCATAAAAAATGTGGTAAAATAGAAAAAGGCTGGCAAAATAGTAGTAAACAAACACTTAACAAGCAGTTAAGTATCTTAAATGCCTCCCCCGCCACTTGGTGTCAGGTCTGTTCTGAAGTCGCAGACCCGACACTCTGGAAACTTACATGGAGGTGGGTTCGGAGCGGTTTGCCAACCTGCTGTCAATCATTTTGATTATATGTCCAAACCCGCACTCTGAGTGCCGGCAAAATTCTGCTCAAGGTGCGCAAAATCTGACCAGCTAGTGAAAAACAAAATGGAGCTTAAAGAAGAGGCTTCCAGCCTCATTAAAATATATCAATTGTCATCCCGTCTCCTGGCAGTGGGTTGGCTGCCCGCCCCCGTCCCGCCTGTGCTAAAGCCGGAAGTGGACAGGTTGGAGGTGGGTTCAGGTCGGGATTCCAATTTTAAACAATTTAACTCCCCCACACTCCAAACTCACCCTATTTTTTGGTTAAAATTCCCCCCATAGTAACTGTGCTAAGTTTCTCCTTTTCAAACTTAACATTGAATTTGTTCATATTATGATCAGTGTTCGATAAATGTTCCCTTACTGTTAGATTATTAACTAAATTTGGCCATATCAATAATATTGTAGCAGTGGAGAAATGGAGATACACCAGCATAATCAGAGTGCATCTTTATATGGGAGTCAATAACAATTATATGTCCATGTAAACATGCATGGTAATTCAGTGAAAGTCATCACATCCTTTAGATCTGTAGACAAACTCTATCCAGATTCAGCATTTATGGTATTTAAAATTTTTATTTATATTTTTAGAAAGGATTTGGAAGATGTGCTCAAGTCTCAGATTTTTTAAAGAGAACCAGTGATTCTATATACAATGGGCAGGATTTTCATTGGGCTGTAGAGGCGGGATTGGAGGCGTGTGGGGGGTTAAAATCCAGAAATCGGGGGTCCCGACGCCATCCCGCCCCCAACCCGCCTCCATGCCTGTTTCAAAGGAGGCGGGTACCCGCCCTGCACTGGGACCCGCCTCCTCGAGGCGGGAAGGAGATTAGTGCCATTTAACTGCCTGTTAACAGGTAGTTAACAGGCAGTTTTTAGCCTAATCCCTATTTTTAAGGTTGAAGTGTGGGATTCCCGATGGCTCCAAACCACGCCAAGTTAGAGGAGGTGGACCGTCGGGATGAAGGGCTTGGAGGGGTTGAGATGTCTGGTATTCAGGTGAGTGATGGGTGCATGAGTGCAAAGGTAAGTGTGTTTGGTGTGTGTAAAGTGTTTAAAGAAGTTTAACTTACCGTTACTTACTTTTACAGCCTTCCTTCCTTCAGGTCTCGGGAGTTCCTCATCTCACCGGCACAGAAAGCAGAATAGCTGCGAGCTGTCAAAAATTGCAGCCTTCAGCTTTCTGTTCTGGGGAGATCTCTAAATCATCCTGATAGAAAGGAATTAACTTGGAGTACAGATTGTTAGTGTTTGACAGCTTCAAACAGCTGTGAAACGCTGATATTTCATCTGTCAAAAGGTCTTGACAGATGAAATTTCAATCTGTGACGTCACCTGTTGCTGGGTGGCCCTTAATTGGCCTGCTGAGCCCACTGGGCGGGCTCAACAAGGTCAATCAAGTCTAAATCGCGTGGGTTGCCTAGAACTCGATGGAGGCGGGACTACAACCCCGAAAGTTGTAGTCCCGACTCCTCAATGAAAATCCAGCCCAATATTTTTCTTTTAGCATCTGCAGTGGAATTTGTATTACTTTGTATGAATCTAATTTTTATCTATTTATTCTTTATACACATCACACCATTCTATTCACAGCGCTATATATTGATAGTATATTTATAAAATTTAGATGCGTCAGTTTCTGGCTGAGAATCAGGGAGGCACCTCAACGATCCTACTGCCTGATGCAATTTTCAAGTGGGCCTACAAATGTGCAAGCAGCCCGCCTAGTTGTTTCTGGTGCAAGGCTGTTTAAATATGTTAATCAGGGTCCTACACTGGTTGTAGGACCCCTGTTGTCATTTTCAGGTACAAATGGGCAGAGTGTGAGCTGTGCAAGCTTGGCCCATTTAAACCAGGTGTTGAGTGCCCCTACCAGCAATCCTTAAAGGGACTGCGGGAAGCCGCTCAAAAAACACCAAAGAAATTTTGAGACGAGCTGCTTAGAGTTATACAAGCCCAGGCAAGATATGCCGCTCCTTCCAGTTTGCCTTCCCTCTCTGGGGGTAGGTGTATGTCCTTTCACTCAAACCTCATCCTCAGTAATACAGCTGACATCTGGCACTTACCAGTGCGATAATGTACAAAACTCCATATCGCACCAATCCATGGTACCATGTACTCAAATGCAGCGGCCTAACTTCTAGTGCATTTTTTTATTATAATAATAAAACAACAGAATCCTCAAATTATTAATAAAACTTGCCAATATAACATGGAGCTGCCTTTTTCTTGAGAGTGCTTTCTCGCGATTTCATCCTAGCCAACACCCTGCAGATCTTATCTGTGCAATCATGTGTCAAGAGGTTAACCTCTAATGGTGATAAGTACTTCCACATCTCAATATGAAATTGAATGGCACAGGGACTGTATAACAATCTTCCACAGCACTTGGTAAAATGCTAAGTTTTATTTTCATATTATATCCAGAACAGACCAAAATATGTAAGTATTTGTCTTTCTGAAAAATGACATCAGTTTACATTAAATAATGTATTGCATTATTTTAATGTTATATATAATTGATGCGGTGCTGTTTTCCAAAGTTCGAGAAAATAATTCATTTTTGGTAAACTGGTCATTTATTTCCTTTGATTACATAACTTTCCAGTTATTTATAGCTGTGAGTTCTGATAATCTAGGCAAACAATCAAGAGCTTCCTCACCAAATACTGGAAAGTTTCCACTGGTAAGTCCCAACCACAGACAATAGAAACTCAATCTAGCGAGACTGATGGACAGACCAGCAATGAGAGTTATTGGGAGTCATAAGGCTGAAATCATATAGAAATTTAAGCACAAGAGTAGGCCACCTTGCCTGTGCTGTTTAGCAAGTGATTTGCCTACAAATTACAGATTTACACAGTCCTGTGTTTTGTTAGAGTTGGTCTATTTCTGTCTTAGGTCACACACTGAGTGGC